>NC_090929.1:673108235-674308235 GCF_040938575.1 Ambystoma mexicanum | reverse complement strand
ACCTGCTCCATCTGTCAGTGGCTTGGTCCATCCGGCTGCCTTCGCTTCACGACCTTCTCTCCAGAGAAGGCAGAACAATTCTGCACCACAAACTGGCATCACTGAGCCTCGCGGCCTGGCTCCTGCATCCCTAGAGTTTTTCCATTATTTCCTGCCGCTGGAATGCAAGAAGAACCTGGTCAGGGCCATAGCTGTTCTACAACAGCCACGAATGTAAACGCTTCTCAATGTGGTGCAGGACTCAGAAGATTGCACCTCTGCGATTCACAGTGCTGCAGTTCCTTCTGTACCTGCCTTTTCTGGCCAAGTCTGGGCAGGCTCAAGCCTCCATCAAGGTGCGCCTGACGGCCATTTCCCAGTACAACCGGTCGCCGGGGAAGCCCTCCCTGTGGTCACACTGGCTCATCAAGGAGTTCCTTAAGGGTCTCTTTGGGATTTTTACACTGTGAAGGCTGCTCTTGCTTGGGAACTCAACGTTGTTTTGACTAAATTCATGGGGCATCCATTCGAACCATTGCATCAGTCCCCTCTGAGGTTCCTCTCATGTAAGACTGCTTTCCGAGTGGCCATCTCCTCAGCCAGGCGGGTCGAGGAGATTCAGGCACTCTCCTGCAAGCAACCATATTTGCCATTCCATGTTACGAAGGTGGTGCTACAGACCCACCCCACCTTTATGCCAAAGGTCCCCCCCGGAGTTCCATCTCACCAAGCCTTTGGTTCTGCCAGTGTTCTTTCCAAACCCTTCTTCGCCTGCTGAAAGGGCATTGTACTCTCTGGACGTTGCTCATACCTTGACGTTTTATGTGGCACACATGAAGGATTTTTGGAAGACTTCTCAACTCTTTGTTAACTTTGAGCGTGTGAATCAGGGGAAGGTCCTGTCTAAGGCTTCCACATCCAGGTGCCTGTCCGGCTGCATCATGCACTGTCATCGTCTGCCCAACAGACCGCTACCAGACCGTCTGAGAGCCCACTCCGCAATGACATTGTTTCTCTATGGTGTTCCCCTTCTCTGCATCTGCAGGGCTGCTACGTGGCGGTCCATCCACACCAGCAGAAGATTCTACTGCATCGACAGGGATTCCAGGGAGGAGTCCCTGGTTGGTTTCCTTGAGGTAAGTCTGTTCCAGGGGTAAATGTATTGCTTCTGTTGAGCCTTTCCACCTCTCATGGTTGTGTATATGTACTGCTGTATAATCGTATTCATGAGCATGTGAATCAGATTCACATGCAAATCCTCCAACCTTCCCCTCTGTGGCTCTTCTTCGTTCATCCTGCCACTTTACGTGCTCTATCAAATCTGAAGATGGCCTCCAGGAGTGGAGCTTAGGGAGACAACCGTCATTGGATGGGGGCAGTATGACCCGAAGGACAGTGATTGGTTATAGAGGAGAAATGCAGTTTTCGGGCTAAAGTGAAACTGCTTTTCTTTTTTTCACCGAAGATTCCCAGCCTGACAACGGGTAATATTCATGAGCATGTGAATCCATGCCAGACCCATGCTGGAAAACCAGAGTTACAGGTAAGTAATTTGTCCCATGACAGCACTGTCCCCTTTCATTCTGCCCCCAAAAAATCATAAGACCTCTCACAAAATGAAATGCCACAGTTGCCAATCTCAAACATGTTCATGCTGCGTGTTGCCCTGGCAAATGGTCTGTGCTGTGTTTCTGCTAAGTTTGCATTATACATGCCCTGCTAGCAAACAATCACTTTCTGGGTTTGAATGTTTGTTGGATTCATAAGTGGATTGTGTTATGTAAACCAAATAACCGGCAAATTCTGATGTCAAAAGAAACCACAAGAGTGAAGCTCAAGCGGTTTGCATTATTTTCAATGTCTCCAGACTGATTTAGGACCATTTATAACACCTCCTTCCATCTGCGTGCTGCAAGTATTTACATTATGGGCCTAATTCACAGAGCATTTTCCAATAGGAGTGCGCCATTATAAAACGCTTCTCTGAATCAGGCCTTATGTATCGAACTGAAAAATTCACATTTATAAAAATCCGCCGACGTAAGAGGGTTTGAATTTGCAGTATGTGCAGCATTGTAAAGCCAGTCATATTTTTTTCCGCAATTAATTGTGACTGCGTGTGCATCGTGGACCCTCCGTCCAGGTCTCCACGTTCCTCTGGCGCAGTCTACCGTGCCTTCATAGAAATCATGATTTACCCACCTCGCCCTTCGCCCTGTCCTTGTCTGCACTGGCCTGAGACCTCCAGCAGTTACTCAGTACATGAATGCTTTGATCTTCATGGTAGAAGTGTCTGAGTAAGAAAAGCCCGCCTTCGAGCCGTTAGCTGCACGGCGAGCAAGCACCCACTGAGCTATTCTAGCTGCGCAGTTGTATTTGTGTCATTGTGGTAGAACACATTTCCGTCTCCACCCCTCCTCGTGTCGTGTGCTGGGGAATGTATTTTACAGACCTGCCATTTTCTACTAATGGAACCAAACTGAAGCTACAACATCCCTCTGTTTAATATATAATGCAGTTAATGAAATATTGTCATCATGCTAAGGATAATATATGCATAATTTCCTTTGATAGCCATGAACACCTGCACCAGGTAAGACCTTGCAAGCTGTCAGGAACCCGCTAGCAGAACTCGTAATGCGGCGGGACGGTATGAATGGTGCATACCATTCCGGCCAACATTATAATGTTCATACTCTAGGATGGAATGACACGTTCTAAGCTAGAACTAGGGAGACTCCCAAGTGCCATCATGTTTAAAGTGACCATTATATGATAGGTTATTTATAATGCGCTTAATACCCAGAGGTTTCGAAGGGCAGACCCGGGGACCGAACCTGTGGTACTCCGTGTCGTCTTGCTTCCAAGGCGAGCACGTTGCCCCCGAGATGACTCCAGCACAGTAGTTCTTTGCCCTTGCACCCTCTTAATACCAGAAACTGCACGAGCAATGCATCCTAACCAAAGATGCATGTTGCCTAATAAGATCAAGTGCTTTGAAATGTTGAAGAATGACTGGTGTGTGGGCAATTCAAATTCTTAGTCAATTTAAGCCCATCCCAAACACCTTGAAAACAGGTGCCTCTTATCCTTTATGTCGATGCATATGTTTATAGACGTACATTATTTACATAAATGTAGCCGACTCTATGTTGAGCACTTCTATCATCATGATTTATTATCAGCTTCTGTGACCTGTCAACTGAATCGCCCCCAACCAGTTTCAACCCTGTGACCTGGAGGCGCCCAAAGACCTGTCGCAGGAGCATTAATCCGCAAATATATCTCATTAGGTAAACAGGGATTGCAGGTAAGAGGGTAAAGACGTTACAAAAAATTAACTTAAGTAAGACTCCTGGCCAGTCCAAACCAATTCGGCCCTTTGAGGGAATGTTTATGTTGAAATTAACATTACGTATGAGCTCTGTGACAGCAAATAGCACCAAAACCATCCTACCTCTGGGTGGTCAGGTTTATTTTTTAACAGCTAACACAGCATGCAGTAAGCAAGACCCAGAGACGATGCATGGCATCAAAGGGAGACATGCTTTGTTAAGTAGCCCGGTCTTCAAATGTTTCCTGAACTGTGGCAAACCATAGGCCTGGGTAGGTGGAGATGAATAGTGTTGCAAAGGGTTGAGCTGGCCCCAGAGAACCTACAGTCCCCTCTGCTGATGTGCTTGACGGGAGGGACTCTCAGCGGATTGCAAGTCCCTAGTCTGGAGATGGAGATACATCCTGGTAGTCAGATATGGGGGAGCACAGCTCAGGAGGCATTTGGAGGTCAGACAGCGAATGTGGGTTCCTACAGGGAACCAGGGAAGTTCTCTTAGGATAGGGGTCATGGGGGAAACCTCTGCAAATCTGTCCAGTGAGGCGACCTGCAGGTTTCGGGACCATCTGAAGATGTTTGATTTGGAAGGCGGCTAGTTGGCATGAATAGCATTAGCATAGCCTAAGTGTGGGTTGAAGTGGGAACCTAGACCTTCGGCCTGGTAATCGCGGGAATGACAGGGAGGCTTTTGTGTAGGGACCTGAGCTGAAGGAAGCAAGGTTTCACCATTGGGCGCGTTCATGCTGAAGTCCGAAATGAAAACCACTTTTGGACTCGGGTTAATATACTGGTGCTGGAACCAGAGAAGGAAAAGGGAGGGGATGAGATTGGCTCCTTTTGCTCGGAGATGCTGGCGGATGAGGGGGAAGGACTTCAGCTGTATTTCCATTAAGCTTCAGACTGTTGCTGTTCGTCTATCCCTCGAGTGATATAAGGCCTTTTGAAAGAATTGTGTTTTTTAACTTTGAAAATGTTGCACTCTCTACTAGTGTTGACAAGGCACTCCTAAAGTCACTCTCTCTGGGTTAATTTTATAATCAAAATGTCCTTCAATATTAAATGTAGCAGTTTGCTCTTTTCCTTCTGCCTGAAAGGCTGCATGTTTTGTTCTCGTACTTTTTGCAACGTAGATTGGCGAGTCTCTTCAAGGCAGGTGGAGACTTGCTTAATCAGGTCAGTTTGGTGGTTTTATAGGACATGCTGGATGTGTTCCATGAACTCTCTGTAGGTTTGCATTCTACGTACCATTTCTATTGGTCGATATCTGCTGGGCAACGAAGGGCTTTCCTTTCTTATAGGGTATCCGTGGCCTGTTTGAATTGATGGTGACCAACGCCAAATGCAAGTGAAGAGTTTAAGCTTTCTTTGAGGCAGGCATGAGTCAGCATTTCTATATTTCTATGTGTAGTGTGTGAGGGGGGGCGGTGGCTGGAGGTTGTTGAACAGCCAAGTAATGAAGATGACTTTGGTTGTGTCTTCTATAGACAATTGACAGAAGAAGGACATATGCTTCTTTTGAGTGGTTGGTGTTTGAGTGTGTTGCGGTTGGGTACTGCCAAAAGATTAAGGGCAACTCTAAGGCACGAATAGTGCAACAGCTGTCAGCTTCTGCTTGAATGAAACAATAGGTTCGTGCAAAGTGAGGTGGGTCGCTAGGAGATGAGGAAAGTGACGCACATTTGAGATATAAGGATATTTCCGAATTTGTTGACAGCTTTTCATATTTTGCACTTTATGTTTGGTGCTTTGGTAATTCTTTGCATGCAGTATGCATTTGCAGTGCATTTTTGAGGTACAGTGCATAATGGGTTTTGTAGGGGCTGTGTTCTCAAAGCATATGGAAAGCGAGGTGCTGGATGCATGGAAGGGGTGGTTAAAGTGAACTCCTTTGGCGGGTTATTGGGTACATGCCCGGGCAACTATTCAGTGGTCTTTTTGAGACCGTGCGGTTGTGGTCCGGATACTGCAAGTTAGGGTGCAAGTAATAGAAACCTGGGCTGAATAGCAACCCGTTGCGGATGTTTCTCCAGACAGGTGAGTAGTGGGAGTGTGTTCTGTCCAATTCTAGATGGACAGTGTGGTCGCATTTTGTCAGGGATACTGATGTCACTTGGGAGAGGCATTAGGAGGCTACCTTGTTCTCCAGCATTAGATCTTTTGGTTCCTAGTCATTGCATCGAATTTCTACCATCGACATAACATTCCATCTAAAAAAATGCATCGAAAACAATTGCATCGAATGCATTTAAAAAAAAATTGATGGGGGGTCCCCCCTAACCCCACTTTTTTAACCTTTAAAACCCATTATAATTAAACTAAACCCTTTTCCTTTAAAAAAAATGCATTCAATGCTTTTTTTTTCGCTGCTATTTTTTCGATGATAAGGCATTCAATGGTATTGCTTTCGATGCAATGACCAGATACCGATCTTTCATAGATGCACATGCTGAGAATATTCCGCGTCGTCAGGCTGGGAATCCTCTGGGTCGGGAGGCCTATGCACGTGTTGAGAGTCTCTGGTCACAATGTGATTGCTGGTTGAGATAGTTATGGGGATATGAATTCACAGAATGTGGCTGATCATTTGGTGATTGGGAGAGGTGCTTCACAAGTTGCTGAATATTGTCAAGCCACACAAATAATCTGCTGTGTGGTGTGCTCATTTGTAAATTGGCGTTTTGAATATTTGGGAGGTTTACCCATCCATAGCCTTGCCTCTGTTTTCTCCCAGCAAGCATTAGCCAGGTAGGATGCTGTTGTTCTGTTTGGTGTCGTCCTCTGCTAAGCATGTTTCATATATACAGTGTAGGCTAAGGGTTGTGTTTGAAGGATGTATAGTAGTCGAGTTCACAGACCATCTTACATTTGGCACAAGTGGTGTGCCTGCTCTTCTCATCTGCCGAAAGGGTGCTCTTTATGCTGGCCGGTGCACAGGGCCGACCTTAGTCGCGGCAGCGCCTGGGCAGCAAAACAAAAATGTGGCACCCTCCTCCTCTGACCGTGCGCCCCTAGTCCTGCGGGGTGGGGAGGGGGTCGCATTTTTCAATAGGCGCTGATGCAAAACCTCTACATTAGTATTAATACCTGAAGCATTCTGGAAGGTTTCAATTTGAACATTGTTTTGGTTGAGTACATTTAATGTGTAATTCCGTTCCGTTGAGTATATAATTCTTGGCTGTACACCTCAGCACCAAATTATACGATTAGTATGGAGGATAGCGCAGGGGCAACGCGTTTGTTGTGAAAGCAAAATAAGCAAAGGAGCAGAAGTTCGAATCTTGGTCCCGCAGTTAAGACGGGTCTCCGTATTTAGCGTGTTGTAAAAGATTAATTAATACATCTTTTGAAACTGTCTGCTAGAATTATGACGTTTAGCAAATAACATTTGGTGTATTTTCTGCTAGGCTCAAGTTTAAGTAGAAACGCTTATTTTGCCAGTTTGTAAAACAGAGTTTGGCAGTAACCCTTAAATGCAGTGGTAACGTTATTACCGCCGCATTTAAAGGTCTGCCAAATCACGGGTTTGGCAGGATTTACCCCCAGCATTGGGCCCAATGGGGAATGGGGAATTCCTGAATGCACCCAATGGGGAATGGGGACTTACTGTTCCACCAAACCCTTGCACCGGATCACGGGTTTGGCAGTAACATTAATAGCTCCAGCGGTAATACATCCCCGGGATACCGCCCAACTCGTGATAAGGCCCATTTCTGCAGGTACTTGCCAGATCCATTTCTAGATCCTATAAGCTGAATGGGCTCTGCACCACATATCAGGGGTGTTCTGTTGCTTCTGAGGTCTGCAGAAGACGCAGACCTTGGATTCAGGAGACCCGCCCTACTTCTCAGAATCCCCATCACCATCCCTCCTACCCCCAAACTGCAGCTGCTGGAATGTCATAAGTAGATCCTCTTCTCCAATGATAAAGTGCCTATGGGACCAAGAGAAGTCCTTGGGACTGAGCCAGATTCTGGCATTTCATCCACACAGCCCGGGCAGCTCGCAAGGAAAAGAGGCGGGAAGTAGAGGGTAGTGCACAGGGTTGGAGATTGGCGAAAACTCCACTGGATTGATTTATATAACTATTTATTACATTGAATGTGTGTTGAGTAGGTAGTAAGACAATTAGGAGCACTGTCCAGGGATAGCTCTATAGAAGAGACCCCCTTCTGCATCGGGAGGAATAGCCATCCTGCTAGGAGCCTCATGGACATGAGCAGAGGAAGCAACTGTGCCACTGGAAGCCAGCCTCCCAGGCTTTCTGCCCCACCACACAGAACAAGTGCGTTGATGCGATGTGCCAGTGGCAAGTGTTGCGGCCATGATTCTGGCCTCAGACTGGGCGCCTCGTGGTTGCCATGCCTAAACATTTCTCTCCGTCGCCCTGGGTTCTGACTTCACCTTGCCTCTACATAACCTAATATTGTAATGTGTCATGGCCACGTTTATTCAAACCGCAGCTTGACGTCACCCTGGGTTCTGACTTCACCTTGCCTCTACATAACCTAATATTGTAATGTCTTAAAGCCACGTTTATTCAAACAGCAGCTTGACGTCACCCTGGGTTCTGACTTCACCTTGCCTCTAGATAACCTAATATTGTAATGTCTTAAGGCCACGTTTATTCAAACCGCAGCTTGACGTCACCCTGGGTTCTGACTTCACCTTGCCTCTACATAACCTAATATTGTAATGTCTTAAGGCCACGTTTATTCAAACCGCAGCTTGACGTCACCCTGGCTTCTGACTTCACCTTGCCTCTACATAACCTAATATTGTAATGTCTTAAGGCCACGTTTATTCAAAACGCAGCTTGACGTCGCCCTGGGTTCTGACTTCACCTTGCTTCTACATAACCTAATATTGTAATGTGTCATGGCCATGTTTATTCAAACCGCAGCTTGACGTCGCCCTGGGTTCTGACTTCACCTTTCCTCTACATAACCTAATATTGTAATGTGTCATGGCCACGTTTATTCAAACCGCAGCTTGACGTCACCCTGGGTTCTGACTTCACCTTGCCTCTAGATAACCTAATATTGTAATGTCTTAAGGCCACGTTTATTCAAACCGCAGCTTTACGTCACCCTGGGTTCTGACTTCACCTTGCCTCTACATAACCTAATATTGTAATGTCTTAAGGCCACGTTTATTCAAACCGCAGCTTGACGTCACCCTGGGTTCTGACTTCACCTTGCTTCTACATAACCTAATATTGTAATGTGTCATGGCCACGTTTATTCAAACCGCTGCTTGACGTCACCCTGGGTTCTGACTTCACCTTGCCTCTAGATAACCTAATATTGTAATGTCTTAAGGCCACGTTTATACAAATCGCAGCTTGACGTCACCCTGGGTTCTGACTTCACCTTGCCTCTACATAACCTAATATTGTAATGTCTTAAAGCCACGTTTATTCAAACCGCAGCTTGACGTCGCCCTGGGTTCTGACTTCACCTTGCCTCTACATAACCTAATATTGTAATGTGTCATGGCCACGTTTATTCAAACCGCAGCTTGACGTCGCCCTGTGTTCTGGCTTCACCTTGCCTCTACATAACCTAATATTGTAATGTCTTAAGGCCACGTTTATTCAAACCGCAGCTTGACTTCGCCCTGGGTTCTGACTTCGCCTTGCCTCTACATAACCTAATATTGTAATGTCTTAAGGCCACGTTTATTCATACTGCAGCTTGACGTCGCCCTGGGTTCTGACTTCGCCTTGCTTCTACATAACCTAATGTAATGTCTTAAGGCCACGTTTATTCAAACCGCAGCTTGACGTCGCCCTGGGTTCTGACTTCGCCTTGCTTCTACATAACCTAATATTGTAATGTGTCATGGCCACGTTTATTCAAACCGCAGCTTGACGTCACCTTGGGTTCTGACTTTGCCTTGCCTCTACATAACCTAATATTGTAATGTGTCATGGCCACGTTTATTCAAACCGCAGCTTGACGTCAACCTGGGTTCTGACTTCGCCTTGCCTCTGCATAACCTAATATTGTAATGTGTCATGGCCACGTTTATTCAAACCGCAGCTTGACGTCACCCTGGGTTCTGACTTCGCCTTGCCTCTACATAACCTAATATTGTAATGTGTCATGGCCACGTTTATTCAAACCGCAGCTTGACGTCACCCTGGATTCTGACTTCGCCTTGCCTCTACATAATCTAATATTGTAATATGTCATGGCCACGTTTATTCAAACCGCAGCTTGACGTCACCCTGGTTTCTGACTTCACCTTGCCACGTTTATTCAAACCGCAGCTTGACGTCACCCTGGGTTCTGACTTCACCTTGCCTCTACATAACCTAATATTGTAATGTGTCATGGCCACGTTTATTGTAAGCGCTGCTTGAAGGTTGAAGCCATTTGAAACGTTCCGAGCGCACATGCATTGCTAATCGTATACTGTGGTATGACTATGTGCTATGTGTTTCTCCTTGGGAGATAAGGGACCAGGGGAAGATGCTAAACCACTGACCAACTTTTAAAACAGGCGGCAAACGAAGCTGTGAGGCCCCTGGAGCCAGTGTGTGGCCTTGGCAGCATTTGGTTCTCATCATGTAGCTAACTATGCCAAAGCTGCCACAGTAGGATGTTCCATTTGCAATTCCTAGCAGGAATTCCGAGCAGCACAAGCAGCACGCTGTTGAATCGTGCTAGAGCGTGCTTCCCATTTCGCCTAGTGCATACCAATCTCATTCGGATTCTGCTGTAAATTAGCAGACTGACGAAGCATAACATACTCCTGATTGGTCCGTTGCATCTCTCCACTGTTCACCAATAGGAACGAGCACGGAGCACAGTGTGTACATCGAGAAATGCAAAGAGGCCCTCTCACTGAGGGAAGACAGTGATAGTAACTACAGCTTAATTACATTTGTGTACTCCTATTTCCCAGACAGGGTCGAAACTGCACGACATGTCTTAGCATCAGTGAGGTGCACCGCGGTTCCCTAGGCACAGTAGAAAGGAGCCATGTGTGTGTATACCCCTGCCAAAACATCACTGTGTTGTCTATTAATTGCACCCAAACTAAGGGTGCTCATGTTCACAATCATTGATGACATGTCCTATCAGTTTGGGCTAAACCGCTCCCTTTAAAACAGCACAGTACTGATTTGCATACAGTTGTCTCCTTTCTGGCATGGCCTGGATTATAGAATCAAAATCTACCTTGAGGAAAACTCAGTGGTTATGATTAATTGAAAACTTCCCCACCATCAACTTTTGGTATACATTAAGCAAGTCCCAACATGTCAAGGATAACAGAGTCCTTTACAAGTACTTCCTGCTAAACCATATATGTAACTAATTGGAGGAGGGAGAGATCAAGGATGAGTAGGCAGAGAAGATGATACTTTTAATGAAGAGGTTGGCATTAGATGGGGGCGAGAGGAAAGGGAAGAACACCAGAGGGAAAGGGAGACAGAGAAAGGAAGAGAAGCAGGCTTCTGAGGTAGAGGTTAGCGTTGGAGGAGGAATAGAGGAGGACAGGAAAGAAGATTGAAAGTGGAAACGGGGGCTGGAGGAGAGAAGTGGAGAGAGGAACAAGGAAGCCATCAGAGGCAGGGAGAGGCTGGAGATAGAGGAGGGTCAGAGAGGAGGAGGACATCGACAGAGAACCAAAGTGCAGACCATGGGCCAGAGGCTAAAGAGGCAGGTGGTTAGAGAAGTTGGACCTAAACCGTGGTGCAGCAAGGGCACAAGCGCTGGAGAATTGGCGAGTTGTTGACCTTTGCCCATAGATTAGGAAGTCCAGAGCATTAAGGTCCAGAGAAGACAGAGGGAGCAGAAGATAGAAGCTAGCTAGGAGCCATAATTCAGACTACGGCGGTCTTGTAAGCCCACATAACACACCCAAGAACACTCCCTCACTGGAAATCTAAGCCAGGAATACTCATTGAGAATCCTAGCCAGTAGCACTCATTTAGAAGATGAGCCAAGATGGTTCACTGAGAGTTACAGCCATGAGAGCTCACTGAGAAGTGTTGACTCTTGATTGACCTAAGTCGGTGACAGCCACAGAACTCGGCACATCACCTGTAACTGGAGGGTATAACAACAATGATTACAGCCTGAAAATCCACTTGGGATAGAAGGGGAAGAAATACTGTTGTCTGGAATTCAAACAACCTATGCCCAGGAAGGCCCAGGTTTGCTGGCAACCTGCCTGAAAGGGGCCCCACAAGACCACTGTGAGTGACTGTGTGTGAACCACTCTGGAAGTGTGAGTAACTTTGTGCGAACTCCACCGGAATTGTAAACTTTGTGGATTATTCAGGGCTCTACACCCCTAATTACGAGCTGGTTTATTCTAGTGAACTTGGATTCAGGATCATGGTCTCACCTTCGATCAGGGTTTGGTTATCCCTCTAGGCACCTCCTAGGTGTCAGGAGAAGTCCCCTTCCTATAGCCACCAAATGCAGCAGAGATCCACACTGCTGCTCTAGGGTTATCCCTTGGCCATGCTCTGTGGACAACAAGGATGTCTTACATCAAACACAAGATAGTGGAAATTAAAATGTATCTCTCCTCTCTCTCTGTGCACAGAAACAACACCTCTGCCTCACTAAGATGGAACGGCACATTGGAAAACCTTGCCCTCCTTATTCAGTAACAAAACTTGCACAAGCAAAACTTGTGTTTTGCCTCACAACCTAACTGGAAAGCGAGCTCAAAGCTCCTGAGGAAAAGGGAAGCAAAAATGATCCATGGATTCGAAATTACCCAGGCTTCAACTCTTTTGCCTACAAAAAATGCAGCAGAACTGCGGCAAATGTAAATCACTTCCCCATCATACTTACTACCACGCCACATTGCATTGATTCAAAATGGCTACTATCCTTTTTTAAATCCCTCCCCCTGAATTCTGTACTACAACATTTCACTCACGATCCGATCACTGCATGGAAACACCTGCTCTCCCCACCTGCCAATTAGGGAGCAACCACTTGTACCCGCAATATGAATGAGGCTCTGTTTCCCTGGTCTGGATGAGAGGAAACAGGTGTGCAGATGTGACTTGCTGAGGCATGCCAGAGGAAGGTCCAGGAGATCTGAGTAGAAATAGAGCGAGAACGATTTTGGAGAGAGTGTAGAGAACTGGGAACCATAATCTACACAGGATGAGAAAGATCCCCTAGGACCCTAGAAAATGTGCCCCCCACAACTTTTAATGTAATTACCGCAATGCACAATTCTTCTACCACAGCCATGCAATCTACTGCTGTAAATGCTACCTTGCCTATGTCTAGGACCCTAGAAAATGTGCCCCCCACAACTTTGAATGTAATTACCGCAATGCACAATTCTTCTACCACAGCCATGCAATCTACTGCTGTAAATGCTACCTTGCCTATGTCTAGGACCGTAGAAAATGTGCCCCCCACAACTTTGAATGTAATTACCGCAATGCACAATTTTTCTACCACAGCCATGCAATCTACTACTGTTAATGCCGCCCTGAACCCCACCTCAAATGTGCCCTCATCAACACCCGATCCATCAATGCTCACGCCCTAGACATCCACAACCTCATCACCACTCTAGATCTAGATCTTCTAATGGTCACTGAGACCTGGCTACACGAAGCCTCAGGCCCTGCTCTATCCCTCGAACTCCCACCAGGCTATGCCATCACTAGATAAGATCTCCCGACCACAAGGGGTGGTGTCGCTCTTATAGCCAAAGATTCGATCACCATCCGAAAGGTTGATAAATCTATCAACAATAAAAGCGACTACCTTCAATTGAAACTCACCATCTCACATCACTGCACCATCACCTTACACCTCATCTATCGGCCACCAGGCCTCCCTCACCCACCTCCTGGCTGACAATCTAAAAAAGTCATCCAAACCCATTCTCCACGGTGACATCAACCTAGGCCTGAAAGACACCAAGGACCCTGCTGCCAAATCACTTGACACGGCCTTAGCCACTCTAGGATTCGATAACACCATCTCAGACCCCACTCGCGCCCTAGGCAGATCACTAGACTGGATCGTCCATCACAATTGCCCCCTCAGAGTCACAGGCAATACCCCCACCCCGTGGTCCGACCACCACACCATCACCTTCAACATTCCCACCACCACAACCCCACCCCCCCAACTCCTACCACCATCCCTCACAAGAAGTGCCCGCCAGCTTACCAAAGAAAGACTCCTACCTTTCCTACGGGGACATGCCTTTAGACCCCCCTTCTCCAATGACTGAGAAACCCTTGCCAAGAACTACGACACTGCCATCATGGCAGCAATCAATGCTATCGCCCCACTTAAACCGCACAAAACCAAACCCACTAGCCACACCAATGCTTGGTTCACCCAAGACCACCTCAAACTGCGCACAGACAAACGAGCAGCAATAGCTCAATGGCAAACATCTCATGATGATAAAGACAAACTTAACTTCAAATCTCTCTCAAATGAATATAAGAAAGCCATCATCAAAGCCAAATCATTTGAAGATAGAATCTCCGAGGCCAAATCAAACACCAAGGAAATGTTCACCATATTCAGGGAACTTGAGACCCCTACACCCACCCCCCAAAACTTCACCAAAGACAAAGCATAGTGTGATGACATCCAAACAGCCATGCACAATAAGATTAGCTCTCTCCAAGCCAAAATTCTGAACACCAAACTAGCGCTTCCTACCCCCCATACCTCCTCCCTAACCCCCCACTCCTCACTCACAGAGGCCCCCCTACCTTCTCATTCAAAACCATCCAGGAGAAAGACATGATCAACATCATGAAAAACACCAAACCCTCTAATTGCAAAGGTGACCCTTGCCCCGCCTCCATCATCAGAGACTGCGCAGACACCCTGGCTCCTTTCTTAACAGCCTTCGTCAACGCTTCTTTCACCACAGGGAGAGTCCCTTCATGCCTCAAGGAAGCATGGGTCCGACCTCTCATAAAAAAAACTACTCTTGACCCCACCTCCCCCAACAACTACCGGCCCATTACCACCGTCCCATTCCTCCTCAAGATTCTAGACAAAGCAGCTTACCTGCAAGTCCAGCACTTCCTTGACGAGAAAAATCTCCTAGGAGTGAGACAATCCGGCTTTCGTCCTATGCACGGGACAAAGGCCACCCTACTCGACCTCAAAAACCAAATGGACGATGCAAGAGACCAAGGTAAACCTGTCCTGCTCTTTCTCCTCGACCTCTCTGCAGCGTTTGATCTTGTAGATGTCATGCACGGCAGCCGCGGCCGCTGGCGGCTGTGGAGACGCTGGCGCTGGAGCGGCCATTGTTAAGGCCGCTACGCAGCTGCACGTTCTCCAGCCGCGGTCTAGCTGCGGCCGCTGGCGGCTGTGGAGACGCTGGCGCTGGAGCGGCCATTGTTAAGGCCGCTACGCAGCTGCACGTTCTCCAGCCGCGGTCTAGCTGCGGCCGCTGGCGGTGGTGGAGACGCTGGCGCGGAGCGGCCATTGCTACGGCCGCTACGCAGCTGCACGTTCTCCCGCCGCGGTCTAGCTCTCCGCCGTCGGATCAGCGGCGCACTTGATTACGAGCGCCAACCCGGAAGCCCGCGCGTTGCAACCTATTCGCGTTAGGCTTCCGGGTTGGTACGCTCTAGTGTCTTTCTCCGTGCTTCTGTTCCTCTCTCGTTCTCTCTCCTGAGAACGTTCTGCTTTGCCATTTCATCCTCTTCCTTACCTCTCCGGCTCCCCTTCTCTCTGCAGTCCTTCTGTTTTGAAAATCAACTAGGCATCAGCAGTTTTCCTGTTCTTTTCTACCTGTCGAGTTCCATCACCCCCATCCTACCTTCGTTCTGGAAGGAGGTTCGTTCCGTGTGGAATCCTTCACATCATTGCTGACCTGGCATCCTGTTATCCGATCCCATCGGAAGGGGTTTTTTGTGCCTTGTGGCTTTTTCCCCTTCATTGGTCTGCCCCGGTTCGGGGGCCCCCCTAGGCCCCGAGTCAGAGGGGCAGGGTGGCTTCCTCTCGAGGCAGACCCCATCTGCATTCCCGAGAAGAGGCCCTGAGAAGAAGGAGATTTGGACTCCAAACAGAAGAAGAGACAGCAGGTGAGCAGGAGGGCATAAGGGTCACAGTGGATAGTGGTGAGGAGTCGAGTAAACCAGGGAGCCATTGTGACAGTTTGCAACGCCAAGAAAGAAGTATGGCCTCCCCCGAGCAAATACAAGATTTGGTAGCCGCGGTTCAGGCCATGAATATGGAACTACAGAATGTAAAGGCAGACAATGTAGTTCTGAGACAGATGATCTCTAATCGAGAAGCTAGAGATTCCGACTTACCGCCGATGACCTTGTCCACAGGCAAATATGACGGCACCCCAAAGCGCTTAAAAGAATTCTTGGAAGCATGTTCCGTTTACTTTGCATTCAGACCACTGATGTTCTCTAACGATCAAGCTAAGGTGGGGTACATGATTTCTAATATGACGGGAAATGCCTTGGCTTGGGCCACCCCATATGTGACCAACAATAACCCTATTATCAGAGATTATGGGGGTTTTCTGACCTTATTGCGCCAGCAGTTCGAACAACCAGAGATCACACATGTGGCTGCAGAGGAACTTTTGGATGTGCAACAGGGTACCAAGGACCTGCAGACTTACATCTCCACCTTTAAACGGTTGGCCTCTGAGGCAGGTTGGCCAGAAAGGGCCCAGTATACAATATTCCGTCGAGGATTGACGGAGGAGATAAAGGATGAGCTGGCCCGTACAGCCCGTCCTACTACCCTGTCGGACTTATTCTCCATAGTAACACAGATTGACTACCGCCTTAGCGAACGCAAGGCAGAACGGAAGAAACAAAGGGTGTCCGTCACCCCACTACCTAGTGCCTACCCTATGCCCTCACTGTCTCACTCCAGTAACAAGGAGGAACCCATGCAAGTTGGGTCCGCACGGTCCCCGTTGACCCCCGAAGAAAGAAGACGCCGGAGGGAAGCGGGCCTCTGCATGTATTGCGGATCCGGTTCCCACTTACTGCGAAGTTGTACTGAAGTCCCACCAAGACGCTCGGGAAACGACCGACCTCGGAACTGAAGGGGACGAGTAACCGAGGTTCGACCACAAGTCCCTATGTTACGGTGACCGTAGCGTCTCATTCCACCACCATGGACTCTCGCCTTATGGCTGTTCCCATCCGGTTGGAAACCCCGACAAAAGTCTTCAACACTATGGCGCTTTTGGATTGTGGCGCCGCAGGGGTATTTATGGACACTGAGTGGGCACATAAACATGGTCTCCCACTGCAGAAACTGGAAGAAGTCCAGAAGGTAGAAGGAGTTGATGGCTCTCCTCTGTCATCGGGGCCCATCACCCATTCCACTATTTTTCTGAAGGCGTGCATTCTCCAACATTCAGAACAGCTACAGTTCGACTTAATTCGAGCAGCCCATTTTCCGGTTATCCTCGGAATCCCTTGGTTAAGAAGGCACAACCCGCTACTCGACTGGGCTCAGAACACCCTGGCTTTTACATCCTCATATTGTAAACAGTACTGTTTACTCCATACCTCAGAAGAGTTTGTACGAGTCCTAAACCCCCAACAAGAAGGAGTGCATGAAGTTTGCAAGATTCCCTCAGAATTGGTTAAGTTCAAAGAAGTTTTCAAAGACAATCCGGTCTTGGATCTCCCTCCACACCGTCCGGAAGACTGCTCCATCGAGCTGGTACCAGATGCCCTGGTTCCGTTTAGTCGCATGTTTTCACTATCTCTATTAGAGAAGAAGGCGCTTCGGATTTACTTGGACTCTCATCTGACCAATGGCCTTATTCGACCCTCCAAATCACCGGCTGGGGCATCTTTATTTTTCATACCAAAAAAGGATTCCTCGGAATTAAGGCCATGTATCGACTATCGGGGTCTAAATAAGGTCACGGTGCGTGACCGTTATCCAATGCCTTTGATAGCCGACATACTGGAAGCTGTACAGGGTTCAACCGTCTTCTCAAAGTTAGATCTCAGGAGTGCTTACCACCTTCTCCGGATTAGAGATGGAGACGAATGGAAGACGGCCTTTCGGACGCCTTTTGGCCTTTTTGAATATCGAGTAATGCCATTCGGCTTGGTTAACGCTCCGGCAATATTCCAACGTTTTATGGATCGCTTGTTTTCTGACCTATTATTCATCAATGTCATAGTCTACCTCGATGACATCTTGGTTTTTTCAGAATCCACCTCAGCACATGCGTCGCATCTTCAGACAGTGTTTCATCGACTACGATCCCAACACCTATTAGTCAAACCCGAGAAGTGCTTTTTTTACGTATCTTCTGTTCCTTACTTGGGTTATTTCTTATCCCATGAAGGCATAACCATGGATCCCAGGAAGGTGTCTGCCATCTTGGACTGGCCCGCACCCAGGTCTTTGAAGGATGTCCAACGATTCTTGGGACTAGCCAACTTCTACAGAAAGTTTATCGAACATTTTTCGCAGATAGTGCTGCCCATTACTTCACTACTCAAGAAGGAGGCTAAACCGTTTCTATGGTCGGAAACGGCCAATCAAGCCTTTATTGGTTTAAAGAGGAGATTCTGTTCCGCACCTATACTATCCCAACCTGATCAGAATCAGCCCTTTATAGTAGAGGCTGATGCTTCCGCAAGCGCATTAGGAGCAGTACTTCTGCAACTCAAAGAGGGACTGGAACATCCTATCGCATACCTTTCTAAGACTCTATCCACCAGTCAACAGAATTATTCAGTCATTGAAAAGGAACTTCTAGCGCTCAAGGCGGCATGTGAAGAGTGGAGACATCTGCTACAAGGCGGTTCACACCCATTCACTTTACGTACAGATCATAAGAACCTAAAGATCCTTCGAAACATGGAATGCGTCAACTCCAGACAGGTTCGTTGGGCTCATTTCTTCAGCCAATATGACTTTTCTATAACCTATATTCCAGGCACTCAAAACGGTTTGGCTGACGCCCTGTCAAGATGTCAGACTTCCGAGAATCACTCTTCTTCATTTAGTCACATGATGTTTCCCCGAAACCGAATAGTGGGGATAATCTCGTCATTCCTTCAAGAAGTTAAGACAGCAACCCAACCAAATTTAGCAACCACTGTGCCGGGTGGCTTACAACCTCAACTTCGCTGGTCTAAAGGCCTTTTACTGGTGGGGCAGCGTTTGTACATTCCCTCTAGACCCCTACAACTGAAAGTACTGGAATGGGGTCACAACCATGTTACCGCCGGACATAGGGGCGTCAAGGGTACTGTGGAGTTGATCTCTCGCTCTTTCTTCTGGCCTTCTCTTTCTCACGACGTAATGCAACACTGTAAGTCGTGTATGGTATGCGCCCAAAACAAGTACTCCACTCACAAGCCCTATGGGTTGTTGATGCAACCAGAATTGCCAAGCCAGCCATGGTCCCAAATATCCACAGACTTCATAGTAGACCTGCCCCGATCCCAGGGGCTGACATGTCTTATGGTTACCATTGATTCATTTACCAGGCTGGCCCATTTCTCAGCGCTGAAAGGAGTACCATCCGCTACAGAAATGGCTGAAGTATTCCTTAGAGACATATTCAGGCTCCACGGGTTACCTGATAAGATTATCTCGGACCGGGGCTCTCAATATACCTCTCGATTTTGGGGCGCACTATGTCAACGGTTAGGGATAGAGAGGGCCTTGTCATCCGGTTTCCATCCTCAGACTAATGGTCAGACAGAACGCCTTAATGCCTCCCTGGAACAATACCTCCGATGTTATGTCAACAAGTATCAGGACAATTGGGTGAGTCTTCTGCCCACCGCCGAATACGCATATAACAACGCTGTTCACTCGGCGACGGGACTCAGCCCTTTCTTTTGTTCGTATGGTTTCCACCCTCGAGGTATATTACCGATTTTCTCTTCACCCTCAAATATACCCACCATCGAATCCACCTTAGATCAAATAACCTCTGCCCACACTACCGCTCAACAAAGTCTGATATCTACCAGACGCCGGTATAAGGAGGTGGCTGATAGAAGACGTTTATCCGGTCCTGATTGGAGGGAGGGAGAGCGGATCTGGTTGTCCACCAGATATCTGCCGAGATGGGTACACCCTACCAAACTAACCCCCCGGTTTATCGGACCTTTCAAAATAATCAAGAAAATTAACCCAGTGGCTTATAGATTACAACTTCCCAAGTCCATGTCTCGGATACACCCAGTCTTTCACTCCTCCCGCTTCCGGCTAGTCGATTCAAGTACTCCTGTCAGAAAGGCTACCGGGATAGCGAGTCATCCCCAGGCCATACCCGAAGAATATGAGGTATCTGCCATATTAGATTCCAGATATCGTAGAGGCAGATTGGAATACCTTGTGTCATGGAAGAACTATCCCAGTTCGGAGGATTCTTGGGAACCCAGGTCATATGTACATGCTCCTAGACTGTTAAAATGTTTTCACCGAACACATCCGGGGAAACCCGGAGGGGTGGGATCTGGAGGGGGGCATACTGTCATGCACGGCAGCCGCGGCCGCTGGCGGCTGTGGAGACGCTGGCGCTGGAGCGGCCATTGTTAAGGCCGCTACGCAGCTGCACGTTCTCCAGCCGCGGTCTAGCTGCGGCCGCGGCCGCTGGCGGTGGTGGAGACGCTGGCGCGGAGCGGCCATTGCTACGGCCGCTACGCAGCTGCACGTTCTCCCGCCGCGGTCTAGCTCTCCGCCGTCGGATCAGTGGCGCACTTTATTACGAGCGCCAACCCGGAAGCCCGCGCGTTGCAACCTATTCGCGTTAGGCTTCCGGGTTGGTACGCTCTAGTGTCTTTCTCCGTGCTTCTGTTCCTCTCTCGTTCTCTCTCCTGAGAACGTTCTGCTTTGCCATTTCATCCTCTTCCTTACCTCTCCGGCTCCCCTTCTCTCTGCAGTCCTTCTGTTTTGAAAATCAACTAGGCATCAGCAGTTTTCCTGTTCTTTTCTACCTGTCGAGTTCCATCACCCCCATCCTACCTTCGTTCTGGAAGGAGGTTCGTTCCGTGTGGAATCCTTCACATCATTGCTGACCTGGCATCCTGTTATCCGATCCCATCGGAAGGGGTTTTTTGTGCCTTGTGGCTTTTTCCCCTTCATTGGTCTGCCCCGGTTCGGGGGCCCCCCTAGGCCCCGAGTCAGAGGGGCAGGGTGGCTTCCTCTCGAGGCAGACCCCATCTGCATTCCCGAGAAGAGGCCCTGAGAAGAAGGAGATTTGGACTCCAAACAGAAGAAGAGACAGCAGGTGAGCAGGAGGGCATAAGGGTCACAGTGGATAGTGGTGAGGAGTCGAGTAAACCAGGGAGCCATTGTGACAGTAGATCACGACATTCTCTGCCATCACCTCACCTCCACAGCCAACTTCTCCCAAGAAGCCACCACATGGATCACCTTCTTCCTCCAAGGCAGGACCATGCAGGTCTTCTCTGACCTAGCCACTGCGTCACACACCATCATGCTATGTGGTGTGCCCCAAGGCTCTTGCCTCTCCCCCACCCTATATAACATCTTTACCCGTCCCCTCTTCCTTATCCTTGATGCCGTGGGCATCTCTTACACCAACTACGCCGACTAACACTCAGATCCTTCTTAAATTAACAGGTGACTATGACACTGACTGCGCAACTCTCAATAACATATATAACACAATCCAAATGTGGATGGTTATCAACGGCCTTTGCCTTAACTCCGACAAAACTGAGCTCCTACTCGTAGGATCCCCTGACACCCTCAAGAAACTTGACGCCCAGTTTAGCCACTTTACCATTGACTCTACCAGAATCCCAGTACTGGACACGGTAAAAACGCTAGGCGTCTATCTAGACTCCAACTTATCTATAACCAGACAAGTAAACGCAATCGCCTCCTCTGCTGCTTACCATGCAAAACTTCTCAACTCAATCAGGCCTTTTCTGTCAAAAGACACATGCACCAACATAGCCAGAGCCATAACTGGTTCCCGACTAGACTACTGTAATGTTCTTTTCCTAGGGACCTCCAACAAAAGCCTAGAGAAGCTGCAAGTAATCCAGAATAGCGCCCTGCGTGCTGCACAAGGCATTGCCAAGAGAGAGCACATCACTGCTGCCAGAAGAGCTTCCCATTGGCTCCCCATAAAGTAAAGGATTATATTCAAAGCGCTAAGCATCACCCACAAATGCGTCCACCTCTCTGCCCCAGCGTACCTATCCCAGAGAATCCACCCAGTCTCCTCCACAAGACCCACCAGGACACCCTATGCCAATATGCTCTCCGTACCTAGGGTAAAAAGAGCTAGAGCAGGTGGCGCCAGCTTCCCTTACCTTGCTGTCTTACATTGGAACACCCTTCCCACCTCTCTGCGAGCTGAGCCTTCACTGACTGCTTTCCACAAAGTCATGAAAACTACACTGTTCACCTAACCAACCCCATCTGTTCAAGCTCCCACGACTACCATGAATGATGTATTATGTTGTTTGATACTGCTTAGCACAGGATCCTGCCTTACTGTAACCCAAGGCACAACCTGTACCCATTGTAATTAAGTCTCCTTACAAGTAACAGCGCCACAATGCCCCTGGGCTCCCTGCGCGCTATACAAATGTAATAAATAAATAAAGAAGAGCAAGAGAGAGGTTGGAGTTGGAAGACAGAAAGATAAAGGAAGACATGGAGAAATGAAGAACTGTGAGGAAGATGCTGCCATTGAAGCAGGGAGCGAGAAGAGAGTGACAAGTGGCGACAGGAAGGAGAGAACTAGACTTGTTAGGAAGTGTTTGGTATTGGAGATGTGATGGGAGGAAAAAGGAGAGTTGAAATAGGGGGAGGTTGGAGCATAGAAGTGTGACTGGGAAATAGGTCATCATCAGAAGCAGCGAGAAATGGTAGACAGAGGTTGGTCAGAGAGGAATGGGAAGTGGGCAGAGCTGTCCAAAGCAGACCACCAGTATTGGCCAATACAACAGAGCCAAAGGCTATGGGATTGCAGGGGTCAGGTGGTGAGATCCTTAGGGCCCGAGCTGGAATGCAGTCAGGGTACAATAGATAGTTAAGTGGGGATCATTAATGGCCTGGGCGCAGAGATTGGTAGGGAAAAAGATTAAAGACCCAGAGAGAGGCAGACAGGCTACCAGGAAGCCATAGTCTGGACTCTGATGCGGCTGGCAAGCCCACCATGGAAACTAAAGGAAACCTATTCATTAAGAACCTGAGCCATAATGATTGCAACCTGAAAATCCACCCTGGGTCACCAAACCCATGGACCACTGAATCTCCAGTGCCTCGAAAACAGGGCCATCGAAAGCTTTGTCTTTCTTTTAATGTCCATTGATCACTGCGCAGAGACAGGAAGTGGCACACGGTGTAGAGAGGACAAACAGGGGGGTAGTTAGGGGAGTGGGGTTGGGGGTCAGGGGACATGAGGGGCGGATCCCCCCTCTAAGTGCACATATTAGAGAGGGTGGGGGAGTACAGAGAAGGCATTCAGGGGGTGAAACGCCTCTTCTGCTAAGAAAGCCAGACAGGGGGGGTCAACAAAAACGAATTCGGCAGGTTGGAGCGCAGGAGAGGGGTTCAGAACAGGGGATTTGACAGGTGGGGAATTGGGAGAGGCATGCTTCAACAGAAGCACATAGATACAACCACTCACGAGGATCAACTGTCACTGCCAACCTCCATGGAAGGTTGCAGTGCCTTCAGGGCCCCACAAGAACTGTAAGTGATGTTATGTTAACCACTCAGGAACTGGGAATAACTTTGTGTGAACCAGTCCAGAACTGTGACTTTGCATGGATCATTAAGGCTTTTCACCATTGATCATAAACCTTTGACTTATGAGGAGCTTGGACTTAGGATGACAGTCCTACCTTACACTAGAGTTTGGATATCCCGCTCGTGGAATTGTATTTTCCTTGAACCTCTGCTTTGTTATATTTATGTGTATCACTGTTTTTTTAGAGCATCTTCCTGTTGGACCCATAGTCCTTCCTCCAGCCCATGTGTTTGACACCAATAAAATAGCCTTTCTTTCTGAAGTCTTCTGTTTGTTTCTTGCTCTATGGGAATGAGAGATGGATGCCATGGAGGCTGAAGGAACTGCGATTTCCTTTATTTCCTTATTTCCTTCATTTATTCAACTTCCCATTTTTCAGAGATTAAATGTCAAGATCAGGGACTAAAGGCAGAAGTTATTTTGAGAGTCTTGGGATTTCCCAAGGTGAGATGTTGCCCCTTATTTATTTATTTATTTTATTTCTAGCGCACATAAACAAGGACAGTGGACATAATAGCGCACGGACAACATAAAACAGCATCAGAGAACAGGGTAAGATCAGAAAAGTGAGAGGTTTAGCTGAACAGAGCGGTCTTGAGATCACATTTAAATTTCTCCTTGCGGTACACTAAGCAGTATCCCCTTTGTACTTTCTTCTTACGGTCCCATTGCACGATTACCAGGCAGTTCTTTGGGTGTATAGAAGGAGCCTGGTGGCTTGGAGTTTGAGAGGGAAGGGTTTTGGAGTAGTGGCTCTATTATGCATGTGGTGTGAAAGCAAGGAAGTGCAGTCCTTACAGCGTGGTTTTCCTTTGGTGTTAAAGTTCTTGCAGGGTGGATTTGCAGTAGGACTATCCATATCCTCCTGCACATCCCAGTTGGCATCTCTAAGGGAATTTTGGGACTTTGATCCATCCTTGTCCAAGGACAAGTAATTGGTTAAGCTCCTGTTTCAGGAGGTCTGCATTGAAATGCCTACCGTTAAAATATTGATGTCAGCATGGGATTTACTGCTGTTGAATGGGTGCCACAAAATTCTCATTTTGATCACATTGACATGGCAGATTTGGAATGTCTGTCTTTAAAGACAGTGGGCCTCATTACGAGTATGGAGGTAGCCATGCCGCTTTTACCGGGTCCTGGAATGGGGAAATGGGGAAATACCGGGCCATTCCGACCATAGGGCTCAATGGTAATGGGGGGGATGCTAATAACGGGCCTGTCAATGACGGGCCCGTTGTTAGCATCCTGGTCTGCTAGCTGGTCCAGCGAATGACGCCTAGTTTTAACAGACGTCCTTAGCGGGACCCGCAAGCAGACCTCGTAATGAGGCAGTAGAGGGTTAACGGCGCTGGCAGCTCTATCGGCGCCGTTAACCCTCTACCGCCTTCCTCGTAATGAGGCCCAGTGTTTTTGGTTGTAAACTGAAAGAGATATTATCCTCTTCTTGCTGTGCTCGCCAACTGGGTTCTATTTTTTTTTTTTTTTAAATAAATTTGTACAAAATAGAACCCCGTTGGAGAGCGCGGCAAGCAGAGGATATCTCTTTCAGTTTACTACTTTTTAAAAGGTGACCTAGGGAAATCACCTATTCCCCTGCTACTGCAGCATATCCAATCCCGTTGAACTCATCTTTCAAATGTAACCTTTTAACCACAGTATAAGCGCACTCTTGCTTAGGTCCCCTACAGTTTATGTGTCCAGTGTTTTTGGTTGCCATGGCTTCTGCAAGGTGGTTTGGAGAGATAGGGGCTACACTGTAGAAGAAATTCTTATCTCATCATTAGAACCATTGTGATTGTGTGTTTAGGTTACACTTTTGGACCAAATGTGTTTTCACATTTCAATGTTATTGCTAGGTGATATGACGTGCATTTTTTCTTTCTCTGGGTTCTGAAGCAGGTGAAATTTTGGACACTTGATTCATATGGACAAGTGAGCGAGCTTCAGATCATCCGACACTTGGCTAGTAACTCTTGTGTCAGGAGGAAAAGGTGGGAAGACATCTCTGGTGACAATTTGAAGATGGGTTTCTGGTACTATTTTACATACTCCTTAGTTCCTCAGCCAGATGGGATTCATGCTATGTCCACCAGGTGGATGCTATTGCCCTGGGAAACATGGAAAGGATTTCTGGGAATGGGGTGATGATACCTTTAAGTTCAGTGCAGTGTTGAGAGTAGAACCGTGTGTAATAAAGCTTAACAGTAAGTAATCCAACTACTCAAGTATAATTTGGCTGCGTGACGTGTGGCCATTACATTTTTGTATTTACATTGTGCCCAGAAAATAGGGGTTATGAATTTAGAAATGAATGCGAAGCCCAGCTTGGGTGTAGCAACAGGGCCGAGTGTTTATTAGACCATAGTTCTCAGAGCATCACTTACACACATATAATACAAAGTTCAAACACGTGTATAACACATATAACTATCAAAAGGATTCCAATTGATCAATCTTTGAATTATTGGTATGACAAATTTAAATCGTATATCAAATATAATTCATGCTATATACATATCTAAGACTATGCAAGCTTTTTCATAAAAGTGATAACTACCGAGACATATGTTAAAGCTACATCAAATCACATACGAACCATTCCACATTCACAACACTTGGATCACAACAGAAAACGTATACAGTCAATCGAACAGCATTTCAATGCAACAATCTCTTTTGCTCGAGATGCGTACGGTCAATTAAATCTAACATGTGTATAATTTTCATAACATTGTTAGCATGCGTTACTCAACCAAAATCACACAGCATTTGTAAAATTTAAAAAAATGTCCTTCATCTTAACAATTTATGTTTCCGTTTCTCAAGCCTCTTAATTCTATAGCTAAACCGTCCTCGGGGTGAATCACCACTTCGGAATTATGTATTTTAATTCAGTGGTAGACCTATAATAACATATAGCACATATTGTTTTAGAAAATAATGATAAAGTATCTCACAATTTTGTGAAAATTCATTTACCCAGAAATAATTCACATTCATTTGTTTGAAGCCATTACTTATTGCGTTGTGTTTGTTATAATTATTGAGGAGTTCAAACTGACAAGCGTCTCATGCGGCCAGAACGCAACACGCTGGAATGAGACCCATATGTTTTAATGAATTACCTGAATAAATATATTGTTTCCAGAAAATAAATAGATATTCCAGTGCTTTATCTCCAATAGATGAACAATAAACTTTCTCAGAACTTAGTGAGGTAGAGGCCGCTTCTTAACTTTCGTAGGCAATACATCTATAGCCTTCCTTTCAGGAATATTATAATATAAAGATATGACATAACAAGTGACTATGATGTTGTCATTACCATTATATTCTAAGCCAAAAACACTTTTATCACCTTCATTGTGTCTCTCACAAAGGATACTGTCTGCTGGGGAACGCATTGCAAGAATAAGTCTATGTATTTCCACTAGGTTCCCAAATTGAACCCCACAGAGAAACAGTGGGTCTGCCGGGAGGATTCAGACAGTCCTTGTGGGTTTTTGGGAGAACATAGTGTTCAGGAGGTGATGAAGTTACTGACGGGCCCATAGGTCAGTGCTCACCCTCCAGAACTTGTAAGACAAGATAGTTGCACTTTGTGAGGACAGGGAGTGCAGGATTCACATACTCCAGCACAACTCAATAATGAGGACTCAGTAAGTTGGCAAAGGGAAGTCTGTTTAATGACAAGTACATCAAACAGAGAAACAAATGGAAATAAGCAGCATTGCGATCACCTGTCTCGCTCCGACTGCCTCGAACTTCAGTTGAACAGCAACTTTTATGCATAAAACTCGTCATCATTGACGTATAACTTTACAAAAATCATCATGCAATATAATTGGTCAGGAAAGGTAACTTAAGTATAGGTGCTATATCTGTATATGGTAACAGAGCATGCGGATTGAATAACTCTTATCGGGTGGGCGTCCACGTCCAACCCTCTGCATCACTCGTGATAGACGTCACTACAAGTACGACGTCTCATTGGTTCTACTGGCTATAGGACCCTAGATTACTTGGTCCATTGTGATTGGGCAGGTTACACCCCTAGACATAAATCCCCATTTTAATTAGCAGTATGCAGAATGGAAACCCAGGTGCCTGGTGTCCCAAGTTTCACCCTGCCTCCCTTCCATCAATCAGTATCTTAGGGCTATGTGTCAATTAGTTGGCTGGGTATGGCCTCTGAACTGTAGTCTCTTATCGGGAGAAGTTAGGGCATCCTCGGGTTCTGGATGACATCAGGCGGTGGTACTTCTTCGCGCCTGGCTGGTCACGTGTCTGGTCACCATGAATCTGCTTCAGTTTCCAGCTTTTATTGTATTTAATTCTGCTTCGGCTCTGCCACCTGCCTGGGCCTCTCTTATCTTGACCTTCATGGGTGAGCTGGTACGCTCCGAAGCCGGATACCTGCAAGTTGACGCTCTCCTCCCCTCCTCTGGGTGACCTCGATTTCCCGAGCATGATCCGCTGTCTTATGTGTTTCGATTCCGCTCTTCCTCTCTGTTCTGGCTGGGTTGTGAAACTTGGCCTGTAAGGCCTCGGGCAGCCTGGGCACACTCTGCTTTACAAAATGGAGTCGCACTTGTATAATGTACTCCTTGAGGTATATATATAGTTGGCGCATGCCGCTTCTATTATTCTACTAAGCATAGCAAGCAGTATCGTTTTCTTTGCTTCTTGCGTTCCAAGCCTATTTACACACGTTTGACTAGTCGGTTACTTCCATTCTGTCTTGTAACACGTTTCCCTACGATTTTAGCATTATCTCTCTCCTGTGTCTATTACATCTGTGTTCATAACTGCTTGTGCTGGCGCGTTATCTTCGTTAACCGTCTTGTTCATTTTTCGAGTCTGTTCAGGCCCTTGTCATTTCTACTGGCCTTCCATTAAGGCTCTTGGGGTCTCTTCATCGACCGCATGAAGGTACTCCTCATTCTGTGTCAGCTGCTGGTATGGTTGTCTGATATGGTACCGTGCTGCCCAGGGTTGTCTGGTTATGGGCACTTCAACAGACACGGATCTTCTAATGTACACTGGGCAGAGTCCCAGTGCGGCTCTCTGTTGGTTCATTTCCTCTTCATACGTCACTCACCCTGGCGAGTACCCTCCTGGCAGATCAAAATGATAGGCAGGGGTGCAGGTCATGTCTGGAACCTCCTCTACAATATAACACCAAATTTCTAGTGTACCTGGGCCTGAGGTACTTCGCCCCCCGTTTGGTTGAAAAACCTGATTCAACACCTTTTCTGCAAATGTTTTGAAGGGTTGTCGTAAGATTTGTGGTTTTGGTCGGTCAATAATCGGTTCACCATGTCTATATATTTTCTTGTATCCATTCCTACTATTCCACCGAATGTATGTGTTGGTTTAATGGTAATGGTGGTGGCGTTTCGACATTCTGACAGCACCCTCTTTTCCCCCTAAGTGGTCTTAGACAAACTATATACATTGTTAGAGAGAACATTTTTGGTAGCTCTCAAAGAATAATTTTTTCGAAAGCCAAGAATTCAGGTGGCATATCTTGGCCCACAGGAATAAAAGTGGGAGGTCGTTTGAAATTAAGAGCCGATTCATGGAAAACTGTATATTATTCCTGCAAAGCTCGCACGCTTAGAACCACACTGCGCCAGCCTGTGCGCAGAATAAAAAATGAGTGCCCAGCTTATTTATGGAATTTTCTGCGCAAAGTAACCGTATACACAAGTCACGGCCGGAACACCCCAGACACGCCCCAACGTAAAGGAAAAACAACTAGAACATATCTCTGCGTGCTCCCTCAGGCACGAATACACACACCCTTCAAACAGTGCATGGAGTCCCCCGTAACTGTTCCCAGAACCCCGACAACATGCGCACGATGTGTCATAACTCGGAAAAAACTATGAAAATCTGCGTGAGATCCAAGGCAAACCGTTCCTGCACCACACTACACTGCGTATGCGCACTCCTAAGTCTGATCAGATCCCCGGGCCTGCGTACACGGACCCCTAAATCCGACATGCAAACCCACCTCCACGCTGCGACTCCTACACGCAAGTGTTCTTACGCCTGCCTTCGGCTGGCAGAGAGATGGAGGGATTTGCGTGGGCATTTTTGTAGGCGAGAGGTTGCGCAGTCCCATCCAACGAATACGCTTTGTTGTGCGCATTTGTGACCATACTATGGACTGCCTGCGGCCCGTCCATCATAACCCCCCCACTTTTCCCCTTATTCTGCCTCCTTTTCCGAGTTCCAACCCCTACCCAGCCGTCTGTGCAGGCCTCGTCCACGCTCTGCATGGTGTCTCGCACAAGGCACTCAACCGTTCGCGGAGACGTGCCGAGTCTGCACGAAGTCCCTGCAAGTTACAAAAAAGTGCTGCGCAGTCGATTTTATGAATCAACGAGCAGTGTTTTGCACACAAAATGGCACACAAATCCCTTATTTTCCATGCAAATAATTCCATGAATCGTGCCGTTTGTTTCTTCCTCAGCCTCTCTCCCATTGGACAACACTTTAAGCCTAATAATTTTTTTTACATTTTTAATGTTCTAACTCTGTCCGAGACAGGTAGTGTGGATTGTCCTGTAACACGTTGTACGTAACACCCTATAGTCTAAATTTGTGCTACTGTTAAAGTCACAGGAAATAGATGGAAAATTGGAATTTGTAATGCCATAGGCCCTCAGAGTGTTCTGAAGATTGCTAGGGCCCCCAAGGTTCAGATAGTTTGATTGCTGCGGGGCTCTCCGACCTCTTGATTTTCCTGTCCCTAAAAAGGCCTATTTTTAACCTTTTGTTGAGTTAGGTTGCCATCCTCCTCATTAGATGAGCTACTAGTGTCTAGAATCGAAACCCATTTCTTCTTTCTCGCCTCTTGTTGTAAACATGGCCAGGGGAAAAATGTGTCATTATTATAATTTGCCGCAAGATAGGGGTAAATACATTCTCGTGTGAATGTTTTGAGATCCTTTTGAAGTTTGTTAAATTTCTTTTGTAGGTTGAAATGTTTAAACTCCTCACCCTCGTTATTAATAGCTTCTAAATTAGAATTAGAATAAGAGATGGGATTGTTCTAATTTCGCCTGTTGAGGGCTGGGAGTCAACTCCTTTGCTCTCCTGCTTCATCATCCAATTCCGGGCATTACAACCCAGCCGTTGCCACCCTTCAGCAGGGCATAAACTCCATGGGGTGCCCTTTTGCATGCTTATCTGAAGCAGGTGAGCGCTTTCCTATACAGGGGATTGGTATAGAGGTACAGCAGCTACTTGAAAACGGGTTGGTTAATGCAGTAGCCCAGTTAGTTACCCAATCTATGGTTGCGTTCAGGGTGTCAGTAGGACTTCTGGCCCTCTTAATAGTTAGTGTATGTGTGCATTACAGTTACCCCGCAGGGGCTCGTATTTTCAATGAAAAGCAGACCCTACTCCATTTTTATAGATCCTTGCGCCCCTACTCCCTGTACCTCCTTCCTGCCCCCATAGGGGGGCCAACCCCACAGTTTGAAAACCACATAAAATAAAAGGAAAGTTTGATCCCAAAAAAACACTCTATGTACGATGTCTGAAGAGCTGGGATTAGGCAGCTTCCCAAGTCCTAAAATAGGGATAGAAGAAAGACTCAGTATGGAAACATACTAACATGTAGCCATAGACAGCTTGCTGATTGCATCTGCCATCACTGCTGCTAAGAGATGATAACGACCGTCATTCCTCCCCCAGGAGTAGGGGTGTGTCTTCCGAGTGACAGCCTCGCATTGTTTTCTATGCTAACCATGGCAGGGGAGGAAGGCGGGAGGCTTGTCCATGTTGACAGATCTTTTTTACATACCACAGAACAGGCAAGCACTCTGGTCCCTGGTTCATGTAGCTTGCCTTGCAGGGTTTTGCTATCTGTTTTGATGAGCTAGGGATACCACGTACTGTACCGTGATTAACATGGTACAAAAACAGACTATTTGGACTCCTAAAAGGCATCTGCCATCTGAAGCTGCACACGCTGACTTGCTTTTCGTGAAACCTGCACCATTATAGGAACATAATACACTCTTTACCATTAAGGGGTAATAAAACAAACACATATGTGTTCATTGAATCAACGTCCATTGTCAAATATTCTTTGGAAGGTGTTGACAATAAAAGTCTTAGGGCCAACCCCACCGTTACCCACCCCCCCATTCCACCCACCCACCCAGATTTGTCGGTTTTGTGTAGATCCTATCACCTTAAGGAGAAGAGAGTTTGCGTTTGTCTGTGTGCTTCAGACACGCAATCAGTGGAGCCACTGTTCCCCAATGGTTTGATTATCCAATGATGACTGAAGCGTTGTGTAGGTGCTGGCAATAAAAAGCTGTGGTTTTGATTGCGCATAACATAATTGTAAAAAACATATTACAAATAAAACAATGTACACTTTTGGGCACGGGGTCCAGGGGCGTGTACCTGGCCTTTGCCGACATCTTGTTCCTACAACGTTGTGGGACACGCTCATTGTTCTGTTTTCCCTTTCTTCTCCCTTTCTTCTTTCATCAGGTGGGTGGGATATGGGAAAAGAAAAGTCTTCGGTGTACGCAGAATAACTATGGTACTCCATCAGGAGTACTAAGGAAACTGATTTCTCCCTACCTAGTGCCCCTCTTTTATCCTCCTAGACTTGCCTCAGGCAAGACATGTGTTTGGGGGGTTCCTGTTGTCCATGCGGGCAGTTGGCGCTGACGGCCGTTCGCAGCTTGCTGTGCCCCTTTGTTCTACCACTTTGCCCCTCTTCCTGCCTTTCCTGTCTTTGGGTGAGGCACTTGCTAGTGCCGTAGCACCCTGGTGTGTTTTGGCCCTCAGCTCGCACATGCTACAACCGGCGGGTCGGGGAAGCGCCGTGGTTGGTGGCCTCATGCTACTTTGTCCCTCTGTCACCCTTGCTCCCCTGACTATTCTCCTGCACTTTTTAGCTGCAGGGGTGCCCCCTTCCGCAGCACTGGCCATAATCAGTGGAGCGAAGAGACAGTGACTGTTCCCCAATGGTATGATTATCCAATGATGAGTGAAGCATTGTGTAGGTTTTGGCAATAAAATGCTGCGGTTTTTATTGTGCATAACATAATTGTAAAAAAACATATTACATATAAAACAATGTACACTTTTGGGCATGAGGTCCAGGGGCATGTAACTGGCCTGTGCCGCCACACCTTGATGGATTACCGGCCGTCCCGGTTCCCCCAAAAGTTACTTATCTACATCCTCTTGCGGCCAGACTGTTTATCATTTCCGAGTGGAAACTGTCCCTTCCTTCGTCTGATAAATGTGCCCCATCGCTGTGTAACAGCTCAGGGTTTGCCAGTGAAATAGCATTGTGCCTGATGAAATGGATTCCTCTACTTGTGCAGAATGTTTCCACCCCCTATTGAATTTTTTTCTTACTATGTCTATGGCTTTATACCAATTCACCCCTAACCATTCCTTTCTGGGCAGCATTGCTGAGTAGAATATCCGAGTATTTCTTCAGTTGTGTTCAGTGCCTTCCAGGGATCTGCGTGTGTCAGCCAGCAACTGCTTTCTTCCTTGTTCCACCAAATCGTTGCCCCCTGGGTGTATAATTAATAATTTGGGTGGATCCCAGAAAGCTACTAAGTCTGCTAGTCGGTCTTGTATCTCAGACCATTTCATGCCCCTGTAACCCCACTATTACGCGATGGTGTTTTGGAATGCCGATCTCTCTTTTGTGTTTTATGACCATCTCCCTGTCCTGAAAATGAACGCATGTCCTATTATCCATGCTTACTTGAAAGGGGCATCTTGTTCTGTTTGCGAGAAAAGCATCATATTAGTTCTGATCTTATATAACATTTGTAACAGTCCGATTTCCAACCCCCCAATTGTTTTGACTTTTTGAGCCCTCAGCCCCCCTTGCCAAGCAGTTATTCTGAAGTAGTGAGTCCCATATTCTGTGCTGTCTCAACCTGTTTTTACAATGGTTTTCATGAGTACAGCTTTAAATTGAAATTGACTTAGCGCACTGCCATCCCTGTGTAACAAAAACGACCCCCAACGTACAGGTTGGTGATACACACCAGGCAGTTTGCTTTGTCCTCTATGCAGTATATATTAATTTCTCTTTTGCAACCTGTATTTGATGTTTGCAATTCTTTTGTAATACTGTCCTCTTTTACCTGCACATCCAATATGCCCAACCCATCACTGGCTTTAGTACTTGAAGCAATGAGTTCGCTTAGCCTGAAAGCCCCAAAATATGCAATGGTAAATGTTGCTCTAAACAAATTTGTCTCATAAGCGTGTGAGCACACTGAATCTAGTAACCCTAATCAAATTACCATTTTCTCAAAATTCAAAAGGCGCCTCTTGTCTTTCTGCAGGCCCTCCAACTTCCCCTAACCTTTCAGTGCATACGTTATTAGTGAGCTCTGGGTTGGGTCTGACCCTCCTTGAATTTTAGCAAAATAGGTTACCGCCATTAAGTGTCTTTTCGCCCAATCTTTTTCTTCCCCTGGTTTTATGCCCATTCCAGAAATGTATTCATCTCTTTTGTTGTTATTGATTCTACACGCGATAAACCTGTGACATTTAATACCGTTTCCAGACACTTACTATATTGAGCTGTACTGTTGCTTGCCAACGCATTCTTGGCGAGAATTATGTTTTTTGCAAGAGGCTTGCTCCTGCTGACACCCGTCTCTGAGGTGTGTGTAACTGCTGTTGATGCATCTCGGCCCAAGCAGTCCATCATTGGCGTTGATGCTGCCTTCATTTCTTTGTCAGTATCTCCCAACATTCTCTTGGAACTTCCGCACTGTTTTTGTCTGCCTCTGGGCTCATTTGACGAAATGTACTCCACTGAAATCGAGATAATGCATCCGCAATGTTATTATCTGTGCCAGCGATGTGCTTTGCCCTTATTTCAATGTTACTGTTAAGAGTTATGATGGTCATGGGCCCTTAGTATATGTAAAACCATGCGGCAAGTGGTTGATCTTCTGTTTATGATTCCCACTACTGCCATGTTATCTGACCATGCTATGAGTTCGGTGTTTGCTAACCGGTCACCCCAAATATGGACTGCCAGCCAGATTGGGACAGTCGCTAGCAATGTAATTTTTCTCGTCAGACCTTGTGCATGCCAAGCTTCTGGCCATGACCCTGTACACCATGCCTTGCCCAGTATATCTCCAAAATCTTTGCTCCCCACTGCATCAGTAAATAGAACTCTTTTATTTTCCATGTTTAACGGCGTGTGCCACATTGTTGTACCGTTGAATTTTAACAAAGATTCTTCCCATACCAGCAAGTCTCTCTTAACTTCCTCCCCCAAACCTTATGTGTAGGTGGGGTTTCGTGCAGCCTTTGGTCTTCATTTCCAGGCTCTTTGAAAACACTTTCCCCTGAGGAATCACTCTGGCTGCAAAGTTGAGGCTACCTGCTAGCGACTGTATTTGCCCAACGGTCCACCTATCTTACCCCCTCAGTGCTCTGAGCCTTTGGAGTAGCTCCTCTATTTTCCCAGTAGGGATTCTACATTTCCCTGCCGCTGTGTCTACCTCAATACCCAGGAAAGTTATGCTTGTAGCTCGGTCAGGGGTCTTATCTTTTGCCAACAGTATGCCCCACTGCGCTGCCATTCTTATCATTTCTAACAGAGATTCCTTACACTCCCCTGTTCCAGGCTGACCTATGTAAAGGAAATCATCCTGATAGTGTACCACCGGGGCTCCTGGTCGTTTTATCAAGAATGCCCATTGAAAAAATTAACTGATTGTTCAGATAGTGCACATGATATCGCACAACCCATCGGGGGGCACTTGTCTACGTAAAATGTATTTTCAAATGTGAAACCTAACCAAGGTTGCGAATTAGTGTGTACTGGCAGTAATCTAAAGGCTGCCTCTATGTCTAATTTAGCCATTATAGCATTTCTTACGCATTTTCTAATTACTCTAAGTGCCTCGAGGAAATGTGTGTATGTCACTGCTCTTTCCGTTTTGGGTATCCCATCATTCACCGACTGGCCCCGTGGGTAGGGCAAGTGGTGTATTAGTCTAAACTGCCCTGGTTTCTTTTTGGATACCAGGCCCAGTGGCAAGCAGATGTATTCCTTGAATTGCCAGCACCCGCTACAACCCTGCCTAATTCTAATTCTTTTTGTATTGTATTCCTTACTATTGTTGGATTCTCTTTTGCAGATTTCAAATTTTTTGGTATCACCCTGGACCCTTGACCTTTGAATGGGATGCTGAAACTTTCCAGCAAGCCATTTTTTATAGACTGCCCTGTCTCCTTGTCCTGGTATGCTGCTATTAAATGCATGAATTCTATTACTCTAATGGGTGTTCGCCCTGGTGTTCTGGGTCCCATAAACCTGTGCACCACACCCTGAAACCCCTTGTTTACCTGTCCTTTTTGGGGCAATTTAGCTTTAGTACTTGGACTCTCACTGTTCTTCTTTTTTGGGGCCTTTACTTGGTAATCTGGTGCATCCATTGCTGCTGTGTTCCCCCCCACATGTTGTGCAAGCATGCTTATATCTGCACTCCTTGCCCCCAAGTGCAGTGATCTCAAATGTCCAACATGTAATGTTGCTCCTGTTGGTGTTTTGTGGTTTGCTTGTATTCTGGCTTCGGGTATTTGACCTAGCCACACACGGCTGCCTTTTCGGAAAGGGCTGCTTGCTCTTGTTCTGAGCATTTCCCGCTGTTAGTCTGTGGGGATTTTGTGTGAGCTGTACTGTACTCTGTGCAGCATGGGGCTTTGGTCTTCAGAACCTCCTAAATGTATAGACTATTCTGCACTTCATCCCATTCTATTTCTGGGCGTACTGCCATGGCCCTCCTAAACTGCTCGACATAGGTAAGCCAGGATTCTTCTCCAAAAACGTCCCTAACTTACTGGATTTTGTCTACATATGCAAATAGTGCCCTGCCTTCATGTGGAGATTTTTCTAAAATCACTGTTGCCATTATGTTGAATCCCTTTAACAAGTTATCCCAATTGTACTCCACCTGTGATTTCCTTGCCAATATTTTCTCTTCGGTTTTTTTTGGATCCCTAAACACATCATAACTTTTTTGTTACACCTCGTAATGAAAAGATTTCTGTTTTCTTTCCTCCATATCTTACCACTCCATCTACGACTCTTGTTTGACCTCTGCTAAATCCTCCTACTACTCCAATCTACTCCAATCTCAAGCCACTCATCCCCGCTGTATCTTCCAAACTCTCTCGACTCCTCTCTCCCCCTACTCCTAATCCCTCCTCCAATTCCTCTCTCTCTCCCTCTGACTTCGCTAACTTCTTCTCTTCTAAGATTGTTTCCCTTCGGCAAAAAATACACACCCCTCCCTCTGATTTCCCTTCTTCTCCTCCCCCCCTCACCCCTTCCTGCTTGACCATCTTCTCTCCCGTCTCCCCATCTGAAGTTTCCACCCTCTTATTAAAGCCCACCCCACGTCTGCCCGTACTGACCCTCTCCATTCCCTTCTCATCCCTAAGATTTACCCTCTTCTTATCCCCTACCTCACCTCCTTCTTCAACATCTGTCTCTCTTCAGCTACCTTTCCCACTGCCTTTAAACATGCCACTATCATCCCCATTCTAAAGAAACCTTCTGCTGACCCACGTCTCACCTCCAATTTCAGACCTATCTCTCTTCTCCCATTCCTTTCCAAGCTTCTCGAACGCCTTGCCTACTCTCAACTTTCATCCTTTGTCACTAATTCCTCTCTCTTACCACCCTTCCAATCAGGCTTTCGTCCCAAACACTCAACTGAAACTGCTCTCACCTCTATTCTTAACTCCCTTCTTACTGCTCGCCATGCCAAACAATCCTCTATCCTCATTCTCCTTTATCTCTCTGCAGCCTTTGACACTGTTGATCACCCCCTTCTCCTTCATACTCTCTCCTCGTTTGGCTTCAAAGGCTCTGTTCTCAACTGGTTATCCTCCTACCTCTCTTCCCGCTCCTTTACAGTCTCCTGGGGTGGCCGGTCCTCTCCCAACTATCCTCTTGAATATGGCGTACCCCAAGGCTCTGTACTAGGCCCTTTCCTCTTCTCTCTCTACACCTCCCTCATTGCTCCTGTTATCTCCTTGTTTGGCATCTCCCACCACTTCTACGCTGATGACACTCAACTCTTCCTCTCTTTCTCCTCCTTCTCTACTGACCTCCACCTACCACTCTCTTCCTGCCTTACTGCCATTAAGAACTGGATGTCTTCCCGCTTTCTCTCTCTCAATACAGACAAGACAGAAGTGCTATTCTTTCCCTCTAACTCTCTTCCCCCTCCCTCTCCTCCTCCTTTCATTCACTTCCCTCCCTCCAACCTTCCTATCTCTCTTGAAGCTTGTAACTTAGGCGTCCTCTTTGACTCCTCCCTCTCCTTCTCCCAGCACATCTCCCTCACTTCTCGCACCTGTCGCTTCCACCTCTTCAACATTCGCAAAATCCGTCCCTCTCTCACTTTCCACGCCACTAAACTCTTAATCTCCTCCCTTATCTTCTCCCACCTTTTCTACTGCTCTTCCTTACTCTTTGGACTTCCTACTTCTCACCTTGCCCCTCTTAAATCCATCTACCACTCTGCTGTTCGCACCCTCTGTCTCCTCACCCGCCGTGACTCCATCTCTACCTCTCTCTCCTACCTTGGCTGGCTTCCCTTTCACTCCCAACTTAAATTCCAATTCCTATGTCTTGTCTTCAAATCTCTCCATGGTCTTGCCCCCCTTATCTCTCCTCCCTTCTCTCCTTCTACTCCCCCTCCCGTTCCCTTCGTTCCGCTGACCATTTCCTCCTCACTTCACCCCCATCCCCCTGTGCCTCCTCCCGTTTTCGCTCCTTCCAACTCTTAGCACCCCTACATTGGAATTCCCTTCCTCTTGATATCCGTTCTTCCCCCACCTTCACCTCATTCCGCACTTCCCTTAAATCTCTCCTTCTCCATTCCCCGCCTTAAAATCCCTCCCCCTTCCACCTCCCCCCCTTTCCCACTCTTATCCCTAACTTTCCCCCCTCCCTTCTCTTACCTCCCTTCTCCACCCTCCGCCTTCCTCCTCCTTCCCTCTTCTTCCACTCCCCCCTACCCTTTCCCTCTCCCCGTCCTCCCTATCCCACTCAGTTAATTGCTCTTCACTCTGTTTTATTGCTTGATCGATTCATATTGTAATTGCTTCACTGTTATATCGTTCATGTTTTATGTATTGTTGTTCCAGGTACAGCGCTTTGTCTTAAGGCGCTTAATAAATAAACAAATACAATAATACAAATATTGTTTCTTTAGCCACCTGTTCAATATTCCAAGCTAATGATCTTTTAAATCTGTTTAATATCTCTTTCTCCAGATCTTTTAGTGTCTCTAGTAATTGTGGAGTTGTAACTACAGCGCTTTGCTCTTGTTCGCAACAGCGTCATTGCTGATGATGTCTGGTGTTGGACCTGCGCCTTCTGATGATGGTGCTGTTATTATGGCTCCATTTGTGGTAGGACATACTGTGTCGCTCTGGGCAGCAGTGGGACCCCCATACCCATGCCCTTAAATGACCACTCTCTTCCCTATTCTTCAGTTCCGTTTGACCTTGTGTCCTTTAGCTGTTTTACCCCCAAGTCAGTCACCATCTTCTCTAACCTATCAAATTTCACATTTACTAACATTTCTTATTGCATGAAATAGTTGTTTGCAAAATTATCCATCATTTAATGCATGCTTCTTTTCCACCTTTCTTGTGCGCAACCTGCACGCCATTGCTGGGCAACCCTTTCTGGGTCGTAACTTCTTCTGTCTCGGCTTTTTTAGCCACGTCAAACCTTCTTCGAACACGGCGAGCCCTCGCTGTACGCCGAAAGGCTCCAATTTGTGCTGGTTTCCCCCCGGATGGTGCGGTGAAATGTAACTGCGTTCAACAGCCTTGGATGAAAAAACAGCCCATGTCAACCCGTGCTCTCCGACAACTGAAAAAGGGCTGCTGTTTACGGAAGCAATTCCAAGCTTTCGGTAAGGGACCCCAGAGCAGGACAATTCTAAAAGTACCAAGGAAACTGATTTCTCCCTACCTAGTGCCCCTCTTTTATCCTCCTAGACTTGCCTCAGGCAAGACATGAGTTTGGGGGGTTCCTGTTGTCCATGCGGGCAGTTGGCGCTGATGGCCGTTCGCAGCTTGCTGTGCCCCTTTGTTCTACCACTTTGCCCCTCTTCCTGCCTTTCCTGTCTTTGGGCGAGGCACTTGCTAGTGCCGTAGCACCCTGGTGTGTTTTGGCCCTCAGCTTGCATATGCTACAACCGGCGGCGGGAGGAAGCACGGAGGTTTGTGGCCTCATGCTACTGATGCTGTGTGTGGCAGCCCATATTTTGTCCCTCTGTCATCCTTGCCCCCCTGATTATTCGCCCCCGCTTCTTAGCTGCACAGGTGCCCCCTTCCGCAGCACTGGCCAGTTTGGCACTTTTCATCAAGTTTTCTTTGACAAATGTACATTGTCACTAAAAGGGGAGACGGCCCCTTTAAGAATGTTTGAAGTAGGGTTGTTGGATGTGCTGGGCAGCGCAAGAGCGAGGAGGCATCCATCATTTCAAAGAGGGGTGCGGCATGTGGCGATTTGTGGATGAGGATATGTGGTTCTGGTGACATTTCTGTACTTCAGGGTGAATTTGCATCAGTTTGCCTCTTCTTTCAGGGAACAACACTTCCAATTAAAGCAATACAGACATTTAGTCAATATTTTCCCTAGCTTTTTTTAATGTAGTGCAGTAGGTAGAAAAGCGCAGTTCCTAGAGATGATTGATAGTTATATTGATTAGATAGGTAGCTATGCTACTGTGTTAGTTTGCGTTTGTAGCGGGGCTTTAGGTGTTTTTCATGTTTGTACACTAACGTTTTTATTATACTGCCAACAACGAAATACAATACACATCTGAAACAACTGCATAAAGAAAGATTTGTATGTATTGGATTTCTATAGCGCGTTCACAAAAGCGTTTAACAGGCATTCAATCGATATAAAAAATAATGAAATTACAGTTTTATCAAGCGTGAAACAAGAGTAGATGATGCTTTAAACGAGAACGAAAGAGTGGAAGAGAAGAGAGTGAATGCTGGGAAGTGGAAGTTGATTGCAATATTTCGCTGCACGCAAGGAAAAACAACGAAAGCGGGATTTGTTACATGGGTAATAAGGCACAGATAGAAAACACTGGGGTTCAGATCTCAATGAGCACGAAGACGATTAGAAAGAAGCCATATCTGGATGATAAGGTGGAGCCAAGCCATGTAAACATTTAAATACAATGCACAGGTAATGAAAAAGTAAGCAAACGTGAAAGGGCAGCCATTTTAGAGAAGATGGAGCAGATAGAACAGCGTCACGAGAAGGAATAGCAAACAGAAGACGAATGGAAGAGTTATAGATGGAGTCAATTAGCTTGAAGACCAAGAAGACGAGCCAAGCACTAATCAAAACGAGAAAGTACTATGGCAGTAATCAGCATCTTGATAGCTTGGAAGGTGAGAAATGGATGTACTTTGCAGATTTTAAATTGTTAAAAATGGCAGGTGCATGCAAGAGCAGAGCAATTGATAGTGCCTTGATGGCTATGGGTTTAGTGAGTGATATAAATGTAAAAATAAATAAATAAGCAGGGGAAAAAGAGAGTGGCGACTATAAGATTACTCTAAGGTTTTATGCAGATTGGGAGAGAGAAAGAGGTGAATGAGGAAACGGAAGAGAATTAGGGAGACAGGAGAAGGGATAGAAAGTGAACGAAGGAAAAGAACATCTAGTTTAGTTGGGTTAAGATGAAGACAGGTTGAGCACTTCCATGATTGGATGGCCAGCAAAAAGTCAGTGAGTGAGGAAAAAAAGAGAATCAGAAAAAGAGGAAGCGGAAAGAAAGATTTGTGAATTGTCTGTATAGAAATGATAAGGGAAACCAAATGATGCAATGATAGAGTAAAGTGGGATAGTATAAAGGGGAAAAAGAAGGGGGCCCAGGCCAAAGCCTTTGTCACACTGCACTGAACTGAGCCAGACAATGGCTCCTACTGAGGCAAAGCTAGATCTTTATGTCCACTGGTACATGAACAGATAAAAAGCCTCTGTGAGTGAGTCAGAGAACCAAAAGGTTAGGGGGGAATGCTGCACGTGTCTCTCCAAAAGGGCTGTAATACAATAAGAGCCTAGGTTAGCAAAGACAGGAATCCCCCATCCCTCTCCATCCTAGCTCCCCCTAACTCCCAGCGTACCGGTGAGGGGAAACACCCTGCTGCAGGCAGTTAAATGCCCATGTGTGGTGATATGGCTAGCAGGAAGAAAGCGTCAGAAGCACAAGAGGAAACAAGGTCAACACAATTAGGAAGGGCAAAGGTCCACAAATATCGAGGGAGGGTTCTGAAAGTCACTGAAAACAAAATCAAGTCCAGGAAACCCAACGATAGGGCATTTAAAAGTCGCCAAGGGTAATCCAAAGAAGTTTAAAAACAAGTCTGTGTACAAAGAGGAGCATTACAAGGTGACGAAACAAGGGATGATCCAATACGTAGGTCCGGAAGAAAGCCGGTATGAAGAGCCATAAAAAGAAGACAAAAAGATCGCAACTCATGCACTGAAAAATGGTTGAGAAGTGTGGGGGCATTCAGAGCGCATCGCTAAATGCTGAGCGCTCTCGGCTCTGTGTCAGAGCGGAATGTCATCAGTGGACGTGTTGCCGTGCATTCCCACGCTGGACCCTGGGAAGCAAAGTCTGTGATCTGACACACTGGTACAAGCACCACAGTATGTGCCAGTTCCTCCTCCAGGGCTGCGGCAAATGCTGAGGTCCGACCCCCTTTAGGTACACAGAACTTAAGAGCAATTTGTGGGTAATCAAAAAATTGTAATAGGTGCTGCTCTGCGAGAATGAGCACGGCTAAATGACTGGTTCTTTGGGAAGGTAACCACTCGAGAGTCCGCAGCGACACTTTAGCTCACTCTGCCTTTCACAGAAGGGAAATAGTCATTTGCATATCAGTCTTTGTCCCGCCCACATGGGCAGTCCAGCACCGAAATGCTATGGCAATTCTCTTCTGAATATGACTACAAACAGCAACCCTACACACGTGGTTCAGCCTTGTTGGGCCTCATCAGTGAGGTGGAGCTGTGCCTCTGAGCACAGCAAGCAAGGGGTCCACGTCTGGATTACCTTAGGAAACTTGTAATGACTAAACCTATGTCCCTTAAACAATCAAAAAATAGTCATAGGCGCCCGTTCTGTAAGAACGAACACAGCTAAATAACCTGTTCTTTAGGAAGGTACCCACTCGAGAGTCTGCAGCCACACTTAAGCTCACTGTACCTTTCACAGAAGGGAAATAGCCATTTGCATATCAGTCTTTGTCCCGCCCACATGGGCAGTCCAGCACCAAAATGCTATGGCACTTCTCTTCTGAACAAGAGTACAAACAGCAACCCCAGACACAAGTTTGTTCGCCTTGTTGGGCCTCATCAGTGAGGTGGAGCTGTGCCCCTCTGAGCAAAGTGAGCAAGGAGACCACATCTGGATGACCATAGGAAACTTAGGGTGACTAGACCTAAGTCCCTTAAACAATCAAAAAATAGTCGTAGGCGCCCCTCTTTGAGAACAAACACAGCTAAATGACCTGTTCTTTAGGAAGCTACCCACTCGAGAGCCGGCAGCCAGTCACCCTAAGTCACCCTATGTTTCCTAGAGTCATCCAGACATGGACCCCTTGCTCACTGTGCACAGCGAGGAACTCCTCCACCTCACTGATGAGGCACAACAAGGCTGAAACATGTGTCTGGGGTTGCTGTTGGTACTCTTGTTCAGAAGGGAATTGCCATAGCATTTCGGTGCTGGGCTGTCCATGTGGGGGGACAAAGATTGATATCCAAATGGATATTTCCCTTCTGTGAAAGATACAGTGAGCTAAAATGTGGCTGCGGATTCTCGAGTGGGTACCTTCCCAAAGAGCAGGTCATTTAGCCGTGTTCATTCTTGCAGAGGGACGCCAATGACTATTTTTCAATTTGGGGGTAAGTAATTCTAGGCCATTTAACTGAATCTGAATGATTTAAGATATAAGAACAGAACCAATTCAATACGGTCTTCTGGAGGCCAAGGTGCGAAAGAGTGGAAAGAAGAACAGAGGAGTGGCCCACCGTGTCAAATGCTGCATACGCACCAAAAGCAGGCTGTGTCAGTTGTAAATTGAAGTTTGATGGTCAATGTCTTGTCCATGCAGCTCTCCTGCTATTTCCAGTGTTCGGCCAGCAATGTAGCTCTCATTAAATTACTTTTGTGTTTTAAACATAACGAGGATATCTGATCTTTGCTATCTTGATAGAACAGTGGAACCTAATTGCTTGGAATATTTGTGTGTTGCTTACTGTTTGTCATAAATTGTTATTGTCCAAACAGGATTGGAAAAAAGTGGATAGTGTGTTATGATTAATCACATGGATTAGAATGCTTTCATAGACGAGCGAGAGCGAAAAAAGGAGGAGAGATAGAAAGAGAAGAGATGCTGTGTGCAGGGAGAGAAGATATCTGCACGATTTCGATGTGTTTGTTGGCATAACCTACGGGCACCTGTTACTTTTGCATGTAAGTGCAAAATGGTCCCCACCATGCAATGTTCGTGGTGCGCATGGAAAAGCACACAAAGTAGAATTTGGCTCTTTTCCTTTTTTTTTCTCTTGTTATTGCACAGTTTGCAATGGTTACCTGCCACCTATGAATATCAGATAGCGTTTCAAATGCATCCCTATGGAATCCATTTTCCTTTAGCAGGTGTTTACATCAGGTGAATGCCATTACTGTCAGCATCAAAATGTGATGCTGGCAGTAGTGCGTGCAGTAGCGATTCCACGCCATGTCCCCGACTCATCCATACAAATCAATGAAAATGCGGTGGTTCAGAAGCATTTTACACAACATTTTATTGACATGCCATAACGAAAAGGAGACTGATTTTGCTATCAGGGGTGCATAGCACTTTCGGCTTCACTGTAGACTTTCTGTCCGTAGTTTTCTATGGTCGGACGGTGTTCGTTGGACTGTGGGAAAGGCAGACGCAAAGAAAACCTGCGGTGTTGATGAGCGTGTGTTGGAAGTACCCCTTACCTGTGTGCCTATGGCAGAACACGCAGTGCTCTATGTTGATCGCTATTGCAGGGTCTGATGTATATACAGCGTTCCCCGGTTGCCAAGTATTGATTTAGGGGCTGTGCGCGTCAGATATGATATAGACCTGTTGGGTCGTATGATGCTAGTGAAGTGCAAAGGTTGCACGATTCTACAGTGAGGTGGAAGGATGGGTACAGTGTGTCCTTTCCTGGGATTCGACTATCCTACAGTGCCATTCTCGATATTCAATTGAGTTTGAGGAAATGAATTTGGTTTCAGTTGCGTGGCCTAGAATAAGTATAAAAAGTATCCCGTCTAATCAGTGTTTTCACTGTTCGACTGTCACTCAGTGGTTATCCGTTAATTGCCCTCTTGTTTGTGTGGATATACCCCCTTCTAGAATGTGCATCCCTCTTTCTGTGTGTGTACATATTCTTATAGATAGCTCCCCCCTCCCTTTCCCCCTTGGCCTCAAATCCTTCCCGTTCCCCCATCCCTCCCCTCCCTCATATCTGCCCCTCCTCTCCCGCTCCCACTACCCCCCCCCCCCTCTACTTTTGCTGCATTACTGAGCGTGTTGTTCCCTCGCCCCCACACGGCCCCCTCGCCGCTCTGAATACTAAGTGCCTCTCCGCCGAGGTGCGGGCCCGGCTTCGCCATTGGCTGGCTGCAGCCGAGGGTAGTTGTGTGCCTCCTGCCAGCCCCGTCGCCGCGAGATTGACTCACTCCGTATTGCGCTCGCAGCTGGCCTTCATCTGCAGCAGCAGCAGCGCGCAGGACAGGTCCGCAGCCATGCCAGGGGCTCGGCTCGCCTGTCACTGGTGACGGGGATTTGGCGCGCGCGCGGCTGCCGCAACAGGCAGCAGCAGCGGCCGCGAGCCGGGAAGGAGCGCCTCCGCCGAGCACCTGCCTCACCTGTGCGCTCGCGCCGCCCGCCCGCCACCATGATCGGCGTGAACAGCATCAACAGCAGCGGCGCCGGCCGCCTGCGCTCGCGCTCCATGTGCTCGGTGCGCTACGGGCGGAATTACCGGGGCATGGAGACCTTCTGCTACGGCTGGCCCCAGCGCTCGCGGACGCTCAAGCCCGTTCTCTACACCGACCTGGTGGTCAGCCGCCTCCAGAACCGCAGGAAGAAGAAAACGGTAAATGCGTTTGGGGGAGTGGGGGCTCATGGGGGCACTGGGGCGGGACTGGCGGGAGCCTGCACACAGCTGCTGTGAAACAGGTTTGATATGGGGGGGGCGGGGTGGTGTTTATTAACGTCCGTTCTCTCTGTCACCTGGAGGCGCCTCTGGCCGCCCAATCACGCCACCTGGCAAGTGCTCCCCGTGTGGGACCGCTTGGGCACCCCGGCCATTTGCCTGGTTGGGGGAAACGAGGTGGCAGTGCAGCCGGGGGGGCGCCAGTATTATTCCAAGTAATACCAGTGTAGTTGAGGGGAGTTTGTGGTGGACTACTATGGTGCATCTCTCTTTCCTTTGCCACGGGAGTTCATCATTTCCTCTGATGTCCCTTACTCCACAAAAGGAACCCCAGGAAATATCTCTCATAGCCATTGTTCATGAAAGTGTATCGAAAAAGAAATATGCTATTTCCAATTATGTGGCAATGTGTTGGTGCGTTTGTCTGTTTGTACAGGTCTAGATGTTATTTACATACATTGTAAATTTCTATGCATTTCACATTTAATTGTGTATGTTTATAGGCCTTGTATTTATTTATGCGTGGTACACATATTGCATGCGTATGCATACTAAATTGCATATAGGTATTGATGAGTTCAGTAATGTGAACAAATAGATCTCAAGATGTACACGAATTAAAAACTGTACAATGTATCTGGAACACATTTTGATTTCCACAGCTTGTGGAAATAATATGAGACTGTCAAATCAATCCGGTGTATTCCCTGATCCGGGCTCTGACGGTCCTTTGTTTCTCGTCTGAAAATGTCTCAATGCATAAACCGTGCAGATCCTGGCCTACAAACCCATCGACAGGGCATCGGTGCCTAGTTACGCCGACAGTTTTGTGGGTTCCATCTGTTTGTTATGGTGTTCCTGGTCCGGTGCTCACTCCGGCCATGTGTGGGGCTTTATTACTCAGGGGTGCTGCTTCGTTTATGTAAAACGTTCGTGTGCGTTGTTAAATGTGTATCATGCTCCTCTCCATTGCCGTGGGCGATGAAGACAACCGGAAGTCCCAGGCACTGTAATTTTCCCACCTACCATATAGAATTTCAGTGCAGTGACGTGCATTCGCACAGGTGCGCCATTGCACATTTCTCTGCCCACCTAATATCTTAGCAACTTGGTATGAGTGAATGGAGCTGGCGATAGCGGAAGCGGCGAATGACTGCAAATACATCTCAATATTCCTCTGCATTCTCCAGGGGTTCGTTTTGGGTTGAAGGATTATTTGTGCCACCTTCCAATAGGAGAGCATGGAATGTAGGGCAAATGCAGTGCAAATCCAAGCAGGTTTCGCCTCTGTCGACCCAGCTAGTAGTTACAAAACCTCAGGGTCAAAAGTGATCCAGAACCTCTGGCGTGTTAGCAGACTGCAAAACTTTACATCCCAGTAGTTCCAGAGCATATGGATCTAATTCAATTGAGAACCTACTGATCACAGTTGATTAAAAACGGCTGCATGCCCTAGAACCAGCACCTTGGAAATCGAAACAGTACCCAGCCTCATTATCCGTTTCGTGTCCAATCTCTTTTGACTGGGGTGGCACAAGTGGGGCACTGATTTATGCAGGGGTGACATGAAGTACAAGAGCACACACACACAATGATCATAGTTTAGGATAATGGGGTGGAACCTGGGAAGGCCAATCAGATTCCAAGGATAGCACGTGCCAACCCAGGCCAATCCCTGGACATGCCACTGCCCGTTATCCAGACGAGTAGATGGCATCCTGAAAATAACCCTATGCACAGCCCCTTTCCCAAACCTCCCTGTGATTGTCCTGTTTGATTGAACGTTCATTTCCCCTGGATCCAGAGCAGCCTTCATAGTGAGTGCAGACGGAGAATACGAATGCCCAGAAAGATGTTCATTGGCTCTCTAGACATTCGCTCTCTAGATCCACAATATGTAGACACGATCAAAATCCCCACAGGTACCAGACAATTGGCTGTCCTCTCCACCCCCAGCAAAGGTGATGCAGAATAATCTCAGATCTAGCATTTCCTACACATCAAGCTACCCCGAATGTATTACATCACAAAGCGAAACAGATCTACCGACCTAAACTGATCCCGAGGGCATGTAGGCAGTATGGGGCACAGAGCATCCGAAATCCCAACTCCTGAGAGTGAAACAAGGCAGGCCTGGAAGTAGCGCCACAAGATTCCAGCGCAGCCCGCGTCACAGCCACCGATTCAAAACTTCTGAGAGCGGCTTTCCAGTCTGACAAACAGCGGCCGGGCTGCAGACGCAGCATTGCTAGGCAGATGATAGCAGATTTTGGTCTAAGAAAAGGACCCATGTACTGATCTTCCAAATCTACAGAACCACCAGTAGGTGTAGGCGAATTTCCTCTAGTGGAGCGGGATCAGCTTCTCTGGGGTGCATTGCGGAACAACTATAAGAGTAGGAACCCGTGCAATGCCCTCAGATTCCCTTGGATTTGTCACAGAAGGGCCCATGAGGGTGAAAACAAGTCCAAAGCACTCAGATTATCTTGTATCCACGGAGGAGCAACGCGTGTATCTTCCATGTTGATTTATTGCAAATGCGACAGAAGGCCTAAAATCTAGATTCGTTTTGTGGGAGTCAGACATTATAGGGAGATAGTGTGATTTTGCCAACCTTCATTGGCAATGTTTTTGAGCACATCACCCTACTAAAGGTTCTCTTCGGCATGCTTCAGTTGAACTCTAATAAGCACTCCACTGCCAATGCTTAGCACTCATCTCATTGACGTCTGATATCTTTGATGATGCACACTTCTGCAGTCACAGGCCAGCCCATATACAGCCTGAGTGCCTTGACATCTCATGCCTTTGGCTTCTAATAAGCTGATGTATCAAGTTTGGGCACAGAGCCCAGAAACACAAATCTGCCATTGATGCACGATTCTCAAAGTTTGCTTTGGGCGCATGCCTGCACAAGTGCATGGACTCATCCTGGTGTAACTTTGGTTGTAGGTCCGTTACACATGATGCAACAGTTACATTGTAACTGGGTGAAGAACAGCCACAGGTAGAACAGTACAACAAATAGGATGTGAATCTTTACATGTTAAGGGACTTTTGGTTTTCTGATGGTAGATTGTTACTCTAAATTGCTGGTAATTATAACAGATTAATTGAAAACCTGCTGACAATGTGAGCACCTGTTGAAAATGATCATTTCCCACAACTGTTGACCAGTACATGGCTTTCGTGGCATTTGTACCGAAAAACCAGGCTCGGGCTGGCTGACTGAGCAGCCGGGCAATCAGATGTCTGTGAGAAACCCAGTTTCAGATCATGTGGGTGCTTTTGAACTCTGTTTTCAATATAAGAGAGGAGAGCCTAAAGTAGCCTGTCTTTGCTTCCAGAGTGTAAAGAGCTTAAATAGCAGAATATAAAAACCTGAAGACAGTTGTACAAATCCAAAACGTAGTAGCGAATCTCAACATGTGTCTGGAAATCCACCACGTGCGGCTCAGGCTCTGCCCGCCGTGGCCTCAGCGACTTTCCCTTCCTTTCGGTGAAGCAAATATCACGCTGCCCAGGACGATATTGGCATGGGCATGCGTGTCTGCTTGGTGGGAGCAACATGTGTGCTCGTTGCTGGTTGTGCAGCGGGCCTTTTCCAAGAGAAATTGGGTTTTTGTGGTGTTCCGCCTTCTCACGCATGGTTTTTCAGCTAGAGACATTTAGTTAAAGGATGGGGGACCACGAATACACACAGGTGGCTAGAATCTCGGTTGCAGAGATATTATTTGTCTCGCAAGAATTTGTAAATTGTCGTGGGATTCTCCATCTCTGACCGTATCCAGAAGCCCAGTTTGAGAGCATCCCCGTCAGAAAGGGTGATTCCTGCGCCCAGTGCTGCCAAGTCAGGGCTCAACGGTCTCTGTGGTGTCTACCGAGCAAGTAAGTCACTGTCATGGGTTCCTCCATCGCTGAGAGTCTCCAGTGGCGCAGATTGAGAGCGTTCCTAATGGAGCAAATTAATTACTGAACAAATGAAGTGGGAATGCATGTATGCCCAGCACTTCAAATTGAACCACCTCATGGCGCTGTTGACTGAGAGGAATGGCTGCATTGAGGATTCTGTAAAGGTGAAATTCGAGTCTTTCTCAGAAGCATGGTGGTTGATGTTGGTTGCGATGCGCAAAGCTATTAACACAGCAAATCCCTTGCCTTTTTAGTTTGGGCTAGTAGATGGCTCCTGCACACCTATAAACTGAAACTATTGCATTAGAGTACAGATAGAGGGAAATGGCATACGAGGAGGGACACACAGCTTGTAGGTGTTGTTTCGTTATTTGCCCTCCCACTAACTGCCCATGGCCATGATAATCCCTATGGCTCTCCCCACCCAGTTCCTTCCCCTTCCCACCCAAAACACCTGTTTTTGGGAAGTCTTTGAGCTCACGTTAATCAAGCCGTACCATCAAACATTGCACTCAAGTGCCTGCCAGGGTTTTTCAAAGCAGTCTTCTCAGAGTTAATCACTTAACTGGAGCAGTAAACTCGTTACTGTTGTAATAAAAATGTCTTACCCAGGTCTGCCTTTAGCTACTCGATTTATAAGCAGTATTTGTGTCCTTCACTGAAGTCTTCTTAAAAACAAGCATTGGCAAATCCATCAGTGGGGGTGCACGGGAAAACTTCTGATTTAAGCATTTTGCCTTAAAGTCGACTCCAATATGAAGTACCTAAATGACATATCGAGAAAAAGGCAGGGGCCTAAAAGTTAACCAAAGGCCAGTGGGTAGGACTGGGAAGCAAGAGGACATGGCTGGGAGAACAATACCACACCACAGGAAAAGAAGAAACAAAAGTCATGATTAGTTCGATCTCATTACTAAAGACATTTTATGCTCTCTCTGTCTGGCTCAGTCTTGCTCCTGGCTTCTGGACTCCTTGGGGTTGGTGGTTTGATATTTAGGCAGGAAGAGGTGGCCACTTTGGCCAGTCCATGTGGCAAATATGGTAGTCGCCACTACTGCCAGATTTTGGGAAAGGAATTGGGGTTTGAGTTTCCTCCCAATTGCAGACACGCTCTCTTTTTTTGGCAATTGAAAACACGTGCACATTGACACACTTGCATATAATGTGCTTAATGTTGTTGTTCCTCAAAGAAGTGAAGGATCAAACATGTGAACGTAGTTGACGTGTAGAAAAAATGAGGGCCACAAAATTCCCCATAGCCTTCTCCTCCAGGCCGCAGCCCCAGCAGCCACTGGCCGTGCCTTGCGACTCATTGCAGCAGCTTGCTTCAAGCAGAGTCCTATGTTTTGGAAATCTGGTACGTGAAGCGCAATGTTTGAGTGCTCGCTTCTTGGGAACACGGGTGTGTATTCTGCATGTGAGGCACTTATGTGCAGGCAGACGCCGCTTGGTGAGTCCAGAATGCATCCTTCAGAAATTAAGAGAGATGCAGGCGAAAGAGGGCGACTTCCAAACCAAGTGCCAAGGCCGTCTTGGCGGCGCATATCGCGAGGTCAGGCTTTCTGGGAATATAGTGTACCTGCAGCAGAGGCTGTGCGTCTTCTGGATTGAAAGGTGGGGACATGCCTGGATTTCTCATTTCTGTCTCCAGAAAGCACAGCCTCAAGCTCTTTGGTTGACTGTGTTTTGAAATAGACACACCATCGTGTTCTGTTTGGTATTTCCAGGGCTCAAAAAGTGTGCAGTAGCTGGTGGGGGGCATGGTTGAAGGGGGAAGCGATTCAAAGATTGTGTGCAAAGCGTAGCGAGTGGGGGCTGAGAAGAGTGAGTTTCAGTTGGCTGGAGCGCCACAGAGCGGACAGTTCTGCTCGGCCAGGATGCTGGTCACAGCTGGGATGTAGTATAGGAGTGATGATGGAGGGGCTCCTTGAAGATGTGGGTTTCAAGGTGTTGTCTGTGTTGCAAAAGAGGTGAGGCGAGTCTGATGTCATGAGAGGTGGTGCTCCATAGCCCCGAGCGTAATCTAAAACGGCCACTGTGTCTTTTCCCATCTTGCATTTTTAAAGCTCACACACATCTTGTGGTGTTTTGACTGCTGGTGGTTGTTGAGCACACCAGATGACCACCTTCTCTGCTTTGTTCATGTTACGCTTGGACAACACCGCCTAAGTAGCTAGCAGAGCTTAGCCAAAAAGTGAAGGGCTGGAGTAAGAGACCGTTCCATAGAAACAGGCGGGTGGCGACAGAGAGCTGCAAGTAAATAGGGAGTCCTTGGTTTAGGTTCGACATACGCTTTTCCTCACAATCCGTTAACTTGCTTTCTTTTTGCATTTTAATTTTTAGATTACCAATCGTGCTTAAGGTTTATTTGTTAACCAAATCCACAATAAAAAACAAAAACAAAATTAATATCAATTGTATATTGCTGCTTGATGTTTTTTGTTGTTGCAGAATAGGGACTTCTTGTTTCCTGAATAACTAATTCCCTTAACATGTGCCTTTCAAATGTAACATCCAAAAGAGAAGAAGCCTTTAAAGGTACAGCCCATGTTTTCTGGCTGTTTGCAGGGCACCGTGGCAGTCTCTTGGTGCGTTCAGTCTGGTCATCTTACTCTTGTGGGGGTCCAATTTGTGGGGGTCTAGATCCAGCAAAGGGCAGTATTAAACCGACAGACCGTCCACCGCTGGACTATGCCGCTTACTGTTCAAGTAGCGCTGGTCAGATTCCTTCCAGTAGACCAGGCATGTTAATATCATTGGTGCTACTTGGTGAGTGGTCCGGGAGGAGCGCCATTCATTATCTGCATCCTTCGGCCAGAACTTTGTGTGTCTCTTTTGCAGTAGCTTGTTCTGCTTGGTGCAGAGTCTCCTCTGCTCTTTCTAATGTAGCTAGTACATTTCATTCACCTGCACATTCTGTATGCACTTTCTTCTCTCTTGGGGTTGCAATCTGAAGGCTACCATTGTTAAGTACTTAAGCAGGCTTCTTGGGCCTTCACCCGCAGTCCCAGCGTGGATCTAATACAGTGACAGTAACTTGCCGTTTACCCTGGATTGCATAAGCAGGCTTACTTGACTGCTTTACACGATCTAGCCTGCAGACTGTAAACACAAAAGCCCTTCTGCAGACAAGAGTCAGCTTCTTCCATGTTCCCGTTTTCGCTCCTAGCTTCAGTTCCCATGTGGTGTCTTCTATTACTGTAAACTTTTATTCATTCATTCGTTATTTTACAGCTAGTTTGCGCTACATGAAACCAAGCCCATACATACATTTAATGATAGACCTGGTTTCTGTCACCGACAGTTACCCTTGGGAAAAAAAGAGAATGTAACTATATTGTTAAGCGGAAAAGAAGCATTCTCCTTGAACCTGTGCACAAAAGACCTTTAATGTATAGGAAGTCGTGCTTCACATGTGTCTTTGTCAGTGTGATGTTCTCATTGCAAATTGTTAGACAGTAAAAGCTTTGATCCTAAAAAGGAGGCTTCTGCTAATGTTCGCATTGCAACAGAAAATATTGGGACCGAATATGTAATATGGAGCTGAGATAAGGTTGGTAGATCAGAAACTTTGGTGGGCCCGTCTCGAAAGCGCTTTTTTAAAGCATGTTTGTCAAGTTCCGCAGGGGGTACCCAACTGTGCGCTTAGATTTGAACTAGGGCTTATGTCACTTGATGCAATCGTAAAGTGGAATAAACGAATCCTGTTTTCTAAAATAGTTAATGCTCACGCACCCTCGGTATGGCACTCCCTAAAGGAATTGAGATCGTGTACATCAAATCCTGTCTTCAACAAATGGGGTGAAGACTGTCTCATGTTTTTAGATGAAATAGGAGCACTAGAAGAGTTGATTACATCAAATCCCTTGGATATAAAGAAGAGGCGATACCAGTATGACTGGATACATGGAATGGATGAGCTTGGTAAATATAAATCATTGACCCAACTGGCAGGACAGATTAAGAGGCCGATTCATGGAATAATTAGCGCGGCGCAAGTGGGCAAAAACGTGCGAATCGCAGTGGAATAGCGAAAATCGCAGTGAACGTGCGAAAATCGCACGAAAAGCAGCGCACGTCGATTCATGGAAGTCCGTGCGCGAGAAAACCAGCGGATGTGCGATAAAAAGTGCGCGGCGCACGTTAGTGCACAGGCCATCTAACAGCGTGCGCCAGGTCACAGCGAAAATCGCACAGGCCACAGCGAAAATCGCACATAGCGCGGCGCACGCAATAAAAGTAGGCGGAACACGGGCGTAACACTCGGAATGGGGAACAACTTGCCAAAACGTGGGCGTCACGGGGGAAGTACAGGGCACAAGTGCGCGGAACGCCCACACGCTCGCCTACAACACGTATTCATGGAATAGAATAGGGGAAAAAAGCGCACGCTCAAACCAGCGCACAGGCACAAACACGACCGCCACAAGAAAGGAGGCGGTAGCGTCTCTGCGGCTGTAAGAAATGTGCGCCAAAAGGTGCGCCAACAAATAGCACCTATATACTGCCATGATGAATGTCCCATACTGTGGCCCTCCAGGAAAAATGACGTGCAAAGGGGTACCCACAAACACGGACACCCGCTGACAAAAAATACGTGTGCATGTATACCGGGGTGCGCGGGAAGTGTCACACGCGATTTGCAGGGTACGTGCATCACAGGGGTTCGCGTGAAGTTATTCACGCGATCGGGCCTGGGGGAGCGGGCTACGTGTATTACAGGGGTTCGCGTGAAGTTCCTCACGCGATCGGGCCTGGGGGAGCGGGCTTCGTGTATTACAGGGGTTCGCGTGAAGTTCCTCACGCGATCGGGCCTGGGGGAGCGGGCTACGTGTATTACAGGGGTTCGCGTGAAGTTCCACACGCGATCGGGCCTGGGGGAGCGGGCTTCGTGTATTACAGGGGTTCGCGTGAAGTTCCTCACGCGATCGGGCCTGGGGGAGCGGGCTACGTGTATAACAGGGGTTCGCGTGAAGTTCCTCACGCGATCGGGCCTGGGGGAGCGGGCTTCGTCTATTACAGGGGTTCGCGTGAAGTTCCTCACACGATCGGGCCTGGGGGAGCGGGCTACGTGTATAACAGGGGTTCGCGTGAAGTTCCTCACGCGATCGGGCCTGGGGGAGCGGGCTTCGTCTATTACAGGGGTTCGCGTGAAGTTCCTCACGCGATCGGGCCTGGGGGAGCGGGCTTCGTGTATTACAGGGGTTCGCGTGAAGTTCCTCACGCGATCGGGCCTGGGGGAGCGGGCTACGTGTATAACAGGGGTTCGCGTGAAGTTCCTCACGCGATCGGGCCTGGGGGAGCGGGCTTCGTCTATTACAGGGGTTCGCGTGAAGTTCCACACGCGATCGGGCCTGGGGGAGCGTGCTACGTATATTTCAGGGGTTCGCGTGAAGTTTCACACGCGAATAGCCTGGGCGCGTGAATTTGAGGGGTGCGCGGGAAGTTCCTCACGCGATCGGGCCTGGGGGAGCGGGCTACGTGTATTACAGGGGTTCGCGTGAAGTTCCACACGCGATCGGGCCTGGGGGAGCGTGCTACGTATATTTCAGGGGTTCGCGTGAAGTTCCTCACGCGATCGGGCCTGGGGGAGCGGGCTTCGTGTATTACAGGGGTTCGCGTGAAGTTCCACACGCGATCGGGCCTGGGGGAGCGTGCTACGTATATTTCAGGGGTTCGCGTGAAGTTTCACACGCGAATAGCCTGGGCGCGTGAATTTGAGGGGTGCGCGGGAAGTTCCTCACGCGATCGGGCCTGGGGGAGCGGGCTACGTGTATTACAGGGGTTCGCGGGAAGTTCCACACGCGATCGGGCCTGGGGGAGCGTGCTACGTATATTTCAGGGGTTCGCGTGAAGTTCCTCACGCGATCGGGCCTGGGGGAGCGGGCTTCGTGTATTACAGGGGTTCGCGTGAAGTTCCACACGCGATCGGGCCTGGGGGAGCGTGCTACGTATATTTCAGGGGTTCGCGTGAAGTTTCACACGCGAATAGCCTGGGCGCGTGAATTTGAGGGGTGCGCGGGAAGTTCCTCACGCGATCGGGCCTGGGGGAGCGGGCTACGTGTATTACAGGGGTTCGCGGGAAGTTCCACACGCGAATAGGCTGGGCGCGTGTATTTCAGGGGTGCGCGGGAAGTTCCTCACGCGATCGGGCCTGGGGGAGCGGGCTACATGTATTACAGGGGTTCGCGTGAAGTTCCTCACGCGATCGGGCCTGGGGGAGCGGGCTTCGTGTATTACAGGGGTTCGCGTGAAGTTCCACACGCGATCGGGCCTGGGGGAGCGTGCTACGTATATTTCAGGGGTTCGCGTGAAGTTTCACACGCGAATAGCCTGGGCGCGTGAATTTGAGGGGTGCGCGGGAAGTTCCTCACGCGATCGGGCCTGGGGGAGCGGGCTACGTGTATTACAGGGGTTCGCGGGAAGTTCCACACGCGAATAGGCTGGGCGCGTGTATTTCAGGGGTGCGCGGGAAGTTCCTCACGCGATCGGGCCTGGGGGAGCGGGCTACGTGTATAACAGGGGTTCGCGTGAAGTTCCTCACGCGATCGGGCCTGGGGGAGCGGGCTTCGTGTATTACAGGGGTTCGCGTGAAGTTCCACACGCGATCGGGCCTGGGGGAGCGTGCTACGTATATTTCAGGGGTTCGCGGGAAGTTCCACACGCGAATAGCCTGGGCGCGTGTATTTCAGGGGTGCGCGGGAAGTTCCACACGCGAATAGCCTGGGCGCGTGTATTTCAGGGGTGCGCGGGAAGTTCCACACGCGAATAGCCTGGGCGCGTGTATTTCAGGGGTTCGCGGGAAGTTCCTCACGCGATCGGGCCTGGGGGAGCGGGCTACGTGTATTACAGGGGTTCGCGGGAAGTTCCACACGCGAATAGGCTGGGCGCGTGTATTTCAGGGGTGCGCGGGAAGTTCCACACGCGAATAGCCTGGGCGCGTGTATTTCAGGGGTGCGCGGGAAGTTCCACATGTGATTTGACAGTGTGGCTCCTCCCAGGTGTACCCTGTACACCCTCCACGGCCCCTGCAGGCAGCCCACACCACAGGGGACTACCCTGCATCCCTGGTCATGTCCCGCAGGCAGCCCACCCAACATGGGCATGCCCCCCAGCAAAGGCACATGTCTCCTTGAACTAATGAACACCAACACATGTCCCCTTGCACCCCCACCCCCCAGCACTGTGGGGCACCTGCCAGCAGGCCCCCACCCATGTCCAACTCATGTCACCCACCACCCCCAAACCCCAGCCACCAGGGTCACCCTCCACCAGGGCCCCACTCATGTCTCCCACCACCCCCCAGCACTGTGGGGCACCTGCCAGCAGGCCCCCACCCATGTCCAACTCATGTCTCCCACCACCCCCAAACCCCAGCCACCAGGGTCACCCTCCACCAGGGCCCCACTCATGTCTCCCACCACCCCCACCCCCCAGCACTGTGGGGCACCTGCCAGCAGGCCCCCACCCATGTGCAACTCATGTCACCCACCACCCCCAAACCCCAGCCACCAGGGTCACCCTCCACCAGGGCCCCACTCATGTCTCCCACCACCCCCACCCCCCAGCACTGTGGGGCACCTGCCAGCAGGCCCCCACCCATGTCCAACTCATGTCTCCCACCACCCCCAAACCCCAGCCACCAGGGTCACCCTCCACCAGGGCCCCACTCATGTCTCCCACCACCCCCACCCCCCAGCACTGTGGGGCACCTGCCAGCAGGCCCCCACCCATGTCCAACTCATGTCACCCACCACCCCCAAACCCCAGCCACCAGGGTCACCCTCCACCAGGGCCCCACTCATGTCTCTCACCACCCCCACCCCCCAGCACTGTGGGGCACCTGCCAGCAGGCCCCCACCCATGTCCAATCCATGCCCCCCTGCACCTGGGTCCCAACATTCCCCAATCATGTCCGTAATGCCCATCCTCCCCTGCCAAAAGGCCCAACCAACTATCACACCCACCCACATATCAAAGGCAATTACATGTTACACCCCCAATGTAAATAATGCAATTTAACACATGTCTGTCACACACAATGGCTGCAAGTGAATGACAAAACACCCAACATGACATGCCTGAAAGCAATGAGATGATACGACACATTGAAGATTAAAAAAATAATATGTATTGAACAGCAAATAAGAAAAAACACAAAGCAAATCAAACAAAACAAGATGAATGTCCATGAAAAAATTATGAAAAAATAAAATAAGCCAATCAAGAAGATAATCCTGGGTCCATGAGCCCTACCAAATTAAACCTAACTGACTAACTAAAAAGGGAACTATATACAAAAAAGTGGTGCATTGTCCAATCGCAACCCAAAAAAAATTCAAAAAAACAAAGGAAACCTAACCCTAACTATACAACTATATACAAAGGCAGCGGGCTATTCGGACGGCTCACTGGTTGTTGTCATGGGCCAGGGCATCCTCGAACTCCTGCTCAATGGCTTGGAGGCGGGCATGTTCCCTGGCCCCGAGGTCCCGCAGGGATAACGCAGTGTCAAGCTCAAACTCCCTGCGAAGACCCTCGAGGCACTCAGCCCGCCTCAGCGCCCTCCGCATGGAGTCCTCCGCCCTGACCATCGTGAGCCGTTCCTCCTCTGCCCGCTGCCGCTCCGCACCTATCCGCTGGCACAACCTCTCCCACACGGAAGCCACTCCCATTCCAGGGTTCTCCTGCCCTCCGGCCGATGCCTGCACCCCTGATGTTGATGGCCCCGAGCCATGATGCCTCCCACGTTGAGCCTGCTGCTGCCTCCGACGCAACTGCCTGTGCCAGCACGACGGCATCCAGGCTGATGGAAACCACCGACGCCGTCGTGCACGTGCCCTGCCCGATGATGCCGTCACATCCTCCATCTGCTGGGGTCCAGTTGCTCTGGTGTCCACCCCTGCTGGATCTCTGACTCCCGACTGTGGCAGGGATGGGATCCCCACCGAGCTGGCTGCATTGGTCGGGGCAGGTCCACAGGGGGCCCTGGTGGCATCTGGGCTGGAAGACGGCAAGGAGAACGACTGGTGGATAGCCTGCACAGAAGAGGAGAGGGCCGCCACATTGGCCAACACATGCAGGAAACCCCCGAACATGGCCGATCCCAATTGGGCCACGTCGGCACGGTGCACTTCGTGATGACGTGCGTGCTCCTCCCGGGAAGCACGCACGGCATCACGAATCGCAGCCGTGCGCAACGCGACCCCAATCAGGACCTTCTCCGCACGGCCAGGGGTTCCCACGTTCGCAGGTGGAGGGGAGTCAGGTGACATGGACATCCCCTCTACCTGCGGACAGGCCTGGGACGGGGCATCCCTGCTGGTGCATGGTGGTGCACTCACAGGGTCAGGGACAGCAACATGCACAGGACCCTCCACGGTGACCTGTGCTGCCTCCTGCCCCTGGCCCTGGACTGCACCACTTGCACCAGCAGGGATGCCCCCACCAGGCCCCATGTGTGCCCCAGTGGCGGCCTCCTCCTCCTCTGTGCAAACCACCAACCTGGATGGCTCCTCACCGTCTCCCACCGTAGCAGGCCCCTGTGGGGGCTCACCCACCCCTTCCGCTGCAGCCGTGGGGGCATCCCCGCCGCCTTGCTCCACAGCGCCGTCTCCGCCCTCTTCTTCACTAGCCGCTGCGTAGAGGGAGACAAAGAACACAAGCATCAGGGCACTGTACAATGGTCCCCTAGACAGGAAGCAATAGCAGATGAGCACCACTGTCAAAGTACACTTCCATCATGTCCCTCCACAACACATGGGCCAGTCCAGGCAAAACACACACAGTAACAGGCATGGTGCATGCCATGGACATTTCCATGCATGTCCAATGGACTCTTGAAACATTCAATGATATGTAACTCACATGCATCATGGCTCATGCCCATCACATGCACACACATCACCTCAGTCACATCCATCTGGCCCCAAACACACCAAACACAGCGGATACAAGGGTCATTTTGCTGCTTTACTGAATCTCTGCATTGTCACACACATGTGTCATGCATCCATGGCATGCACAAGTCACAGACACGCAGGTCAGGCACACAGACATGGCTACCATATATGTACCTGGCATCAGCACCCATCCCTCACCCCCACCCATGTTCAGGTACAGAGACTGGCATGCTCTCATGTTCATAATCTGATTAGGGCTCCCCATGCGGCATTTCAACACATGCAACAACCATGTGCATCACACATCACTGGTCGCACATGCATTACCATGATGTCCCTGCACACATACATGCATACATGGGCTATGGCACACATACAGGCAAGTATCATAGAACCAGCACACCGCAACATGCCCTGTCTCACACAGTAATGCATGGACACTTACCACTCAACTCCAGACGGGCCTCCCTCTCAAGGATCTGGGCGTGGAGCGCTGGGCGTACGCGTTCCAGGACCCTCATCTGGATGGTACTCATGCGGCCCCGGCCCCCCTCCACGAGGCGCCGGGCCTTCACAAGGGTCCTGGACCTCAAGTCCTCCCAGCGCTTCTTGATCTTCAGGACGTCGCGGGTTGCCACCCCCTCCGCGTTGATGGCAACCACACAGTCGGCCCAGATCCTCTGCCGTCCTTCCTTGCTGGCGCGGGACGATCCAAAGAGGGCATCATACTGCCCCAGGACATGCTCCACCAGGACACCAACTTCGGTGACAGTGAAGCTGGTGCCCCTCTGCCCCTCTGGCCTGGGGTTGCCACTGGTGCCAGATGTGGAAGTGCCCGACATGGCAACCCCAGAGGCAGGTGTGGGTGGGCAACTGGGTCCTGGGGCTGGGCTGTGGAGCGATGTAATACCAGTCGGGAGTCTTCAGTTCCAGCAGGGGTGGACACAGCAACTGGACCCCTGCAGATGGCTGATGTGCAGGCACCAAATGGCAGGGCACGGTGGCAGCAGGCAGGCAGGCAGGCAGGCAGCAGCAGATGGCACGTGGGAGGCTGCTCGGGGCACTGGGGGGCAGTAACTCGGCCTTCTGGGCAGGAGCGTGGGCTTCCGTGTGTTTTCGCGTGGCCAGCTTGATACGGAGTGATTTGGCACGTGAAAATCCTGCACGTCAGCGTGAAATCCGAGGAAAGGCCCTTAGCGCGTAAGCGCGTCAGCACGCATACGCGATTCTATTGGACCAGAGTCCCTCAGCGCGTAAGCGCGTCTGTGACGTGACCCGCACGGGTGTTCCCCACTCAGGACGTGATGACGGGGCACACGTGGAGATACTGCACGTCAGAGTGTCATCGCGTGTAATTGGACAAAAGTGCGCGTACACGCGATTGGCCTATGTACGTGTATTTAATGGGTGCGCGGCCACTTACACACGCAAGTACGTCAGCGAACCTGTATCCCGGGAACTGGATTCCAGGGCTGCGCGGGTCACACGCTGTATCCCGTGGTGCGTGTGAATTTCCACACGCTATTGGACTGGGAACTGGATTCCAGGGCTGCGCGGGTCACACGCTGTATCCCGTGGTGCGTGTGAATTTCCACACGCTATTGGACTGGGAACTGGATTCCAGGGCTGCGCGGGTCACACGCTGTATCCCGTGGTGCGTGTGAATTTCCACACGCTATTGGACTGGGAACTGGATTCCAGGGCTGCGCGGGTCACACGCTGTATCCCGTGGTGCGTGTGAATTTCCACACGCTATTGGACTGGGAACTGGATTCCAGGGCTGCGCGGGTCACACGCTGTATCCCGTGGTGCGTGTGAATTTCCACACGCTATTGGACTGGGAACTGGATTCCAGGGCTGCGCGGGTCACACGCTGTATCCCGTGGTGCGTGTGAATTTCCACACGCTATTGGACTGGCAACAGGATTCCAGGGCTGCGCGGGTCACACGCTCGCCTAGAACACGCGCTAAGCATAAATTGCGGACTTTAACAATAACAAGCTCAGACGCCAGGATGAACATACCGTTCCTAGCAGCAGTGGCAGTGGGCTACCAAAGGAGGAGGAGGAGGATAGTCAGGGCCAGAATATTCACACCCAGAACCAGCCTTTTCGGGATGCCTGATGACCAGGTGTATGGGAGGTACAGGTTTCCACCACACATCATACTGGACCTGGTGACTGAGTGGGAGGATGACCTCACATCACCCACTCTGTGCTCCCAAGCACTCAGCCCCCTGGAGAAGGTCCTCAATGTACTGCACTTCTTAGCCACTGGATCATTTCAGCGGACAAGTGCCATAGTGGGTGGGGTGTCACAGGCCACCCAGTCACGCTGCCTACACCAGGTCTTGAACATCATGACTGCACGCCCATCAGTCCGCAGGCACATATACCTGCCCAGAACACCTGCAGAAAGGCATGCTGCCGCCCTGGATTTTTACGCAGTGGCACGATTCCCCAAAGTGCTAGGTGCCATCGACTGCACCCATGTGGCTCTACATCCCCCCAGGGCATCTGAGCACATCTATAGGAACCGCAAGCACTGGCATTCCATCAACGTGCAGGTAGCATGTAATGCCAAGGGAATCATCACCTCAGTATATGCCAACTATCCCGGCTCCACCCACGACAGCTTCATTTACCGAATGTCCACCCTAAGCCGGGACCTAGAAGCTGGGCGGCATGGCGATACATGGCTGCTTGGTGAGTATGTATGCCACTGCACATGCATGCATGTTGGATACTGAGCAAGGTCACAACCTCACCAATGATACCAATCCCCACCTCCACAGGGGACAGTGCCTACCCTCTCAGCCCCCACATGATGACGCCAATTCGGAACCCCACCACGCCACCCCAGGTAAGATTTAACACAGCCCACATTACAACCAGGGGCATAGTGGAGCGCACATTCGGAGTGCTGAAGTCACGCTTTCGCTCCCTTGACCGTTCTGGCGGGCAGCTGTTATACGCTCCCCCAGTAGTGTGCAGGATCATAGTGGCAGCATGTGTCCTGCACAACGTTGCAACACGCCGGGGCCTGGCCGTGGACATGGTGGTGGCCCCACATCCCCAACCACATGCACAGCCGCTGCGCATGGGAGGGGAAAGGGCACGGGGGGAGGCAGCCCGTACACAGCTAGTGGCTAATTACTTCACATAGAAATCACACCCCTGTGGAGTGCACACTGCCCTGGCACATTCCATCTGACAATCAATGATGACTCAACCTGACACTGATCCTGAATGTGTGGAGAATGAACGGGGAATTCCATGTCAGCCTGAGATTGTTCACCTGGAAGTGTCACAATGTGTGCATCCCTACCCACACAGACACCACCAATGCAGTTTTGTGAAGTTACACATTGAAGCAGCTAAAATGAATACCCACTTGCAAAATGCAACAAGAGGACAGTGGCATGTCAGCCAACCCAACCCCAGCACTGCCACACGACACACCGTGCCATGTCATGCTAATTGCAGGTAAACAAAGTAATCCCCACAACATGACATCACTCTCACTATGTACAGTGGCACTATTAGAAACCTGCAACACCTGAAATGCTCACAGCAATGCCGGACCAACAACATACTTGAGCACGTAGTACCATTAACATGACATCAAAAATGTAACATATTAGTAGTCTCACCACCTGGAAATGCCTGCACTCCCACCACTACCAACTGTGCAGTGTTGGCGCCATGTAGAGTTGTAGGTGCACTGCTGCCAACATGGTCCCCATCGCCAGACTAGAGGTCCTTGTGTGGACTTGAGGAAGGGACCTGCAAATTGGGAGGTAGACACAGAAGAAGAGTTACACATCAATGCAACATGCAGTGTACAACACAACAGCAATATGCACTAGGAATGTATACACAGTATTGACTACAGACTGGCCACACAGGTCATGGGAGTCCAACGTCACTGTGTAATTCACTGTCACTTGGGCACACCCTTTGCAAGCCCATGGAAACGGGAAGCAGGAGGGGTGTGTGTGACTCAAACCCAAGCATCTGAACCAAATACATTACAAGCCTGCATGTGCCCAGCCACAATGCAGCGTATGCCCACAGGAACCACGGAAGCCAACAGATCGGAGCCAACAGATCGGAGCCAACAGATCGGAGCCAACAGATCGGAGCCAACAGATCGGAGCCAACAGATCGGAGCCAACAGATCGGAGCCAACAGATCCTCCCAAAAAAATTGGGAATAAAAGAAATCAAAATAAAAATAAAAATAAGAAAAAATCAAAAATGGCCATTGATGGGCCCGGGGGGGTTGGGGAGGCCACCCAGGAGGTCCGAGGACAGGATGCACACCAGAACCCACCTGCGTGGATCCAGGGAAAATAAAACACCTCCATGGGCTCATGGCCCACACGGCTACCCTATTGTGGGAGTGTCACTGCTGTCGCTATTATCACCCTGTGCAGCTGCATCCGGAGGTGGTTGCACTATGGGAGGCAGCCCACGCAAGGCCCTAGTCTGCTCCTCCATGGCTGCAAGCATGCGGGTGTGGTAGGTCTGGTTCTGGAGGATGAGTGTGCGGAGGTCCCCATGCAACAACTCACGGGATGCCCGGACCTCCGCCCTCGTTGCCTGCATCTCAGCTGAGAGCGTACGGGTGAGACGCTCCAGCTGCTGTTCTGTCCTTTGGTGTGTTGAAGCCTCAAGCTCAACAAGAGTCGTCCTGAGGTGTAGGAGCTCCTGCCTCAGGGCTTCCCTGTGGCCCTGGGACTCAATGGAGATGGCCTCCTGCAGAGTCGCCAGTGCCGCCCGCCTGTCCCTGTTGGACCCCAACATGTACTCCCTGTGTGACTGGCAGATGGAGTCAGTTGCCTGCTCTAGTCGCTCCATCAGCCTTTCTGGGGGGACAATGGAAGTGGCCACCCTATCCATGGCCTGAGCCATCATCTCGGATGATGCAGCCTGTTGGGTAGCCATACCGTAAATGGATTGCTCCCATGCGGTATTGCCAGGTGGCGTACGGCCACCACGTCGGCGGGCACCACACCTGTCTGGGGCAAGGCGAACTGCGCCTTGCTGTGCCGGCACTGCCTGAGGCTGCAGGACTGCATTCCCCCTCTGATCTGCTGGCCCAGGAACAGGATCAGATGTCGCGGAGTGTGACCCTGCATCCGTAACCACCGAAGGCGTAGCTGCCAACACTGACATCCCCATGGAGGGTACTGACCCTGGTGCAGGTGGGTGAGACAGAACAGAATCCCTCCCTGGAACACTCACCTGCGACGGCACGTAGGTCTCATCCGAATCAACACCTGAGTACAGCTCGGGGGAGGTGCAGCCAGAGACACCCCTTGAGAGCACGACCTGCAGCACTTGTGGGTTCTCCCCCACCACCACACCACGTCCCTCACTGGTGGTTGGTCGGCCCTGGGACACCTCCTGGGTCTGCACCATCTCCACAACCCCAGCAGTATCAGGTGCGTCTTCCCCTGCAAAGACATGAAAACAAAGTAATGGAAACAGGCATTAGCACCATGGCACACATTGAGGGCTGAGAAGCAAGAGAACCAGTACTTGATTGACATGTCCCACATGACTAAAACCCTCCCATGCATGCACCCACACTGCGTATGAAGTGCAGGCAAATGGCACACACTGATGACACCAAGATGGAAGATGAACAAATTTTCTGCATGCTGCCTGGCAGTGGCATCACACATTGGCCTGTGATTGGCAGGTGAAACACACATGCCATCACACAGATGGCATGTACCATTGCTATTGAGTGAAGATGGAGAGGAGGGCAGCACCTATTCATTCAGTCCAGTTCCCGCATGTAATAGCTTTTCTGATTCTAACAGGTCAGATTTTTCACCTGGAGCTGCCAGTCTGTAATGGTCAAATTGCACAGGGACATGTGTGTACAAATGATATCCAGGTAACAAAGTCACTCCCCTTTACCATACCCATGTCAGACATGTGACTAGTGGACAGCGACATGCCTAGTGAAAGTGGTGGAATGCAAACAAACTGACTGAATGAACAGTGAAAAATAAGCAAATCTGTTGTGTCAAGGTGACACTTCAAGGGCAACTGGCGTGCAGTTGTGCTAGATGTCTACTGTTGGCAGGAGGGATACTGCTATGGCCAAATGCAGCTGCGCAGGAAGTATTGCATGAAGCACATGGCTGACCCATACGACTGAGGCGCACACACTTTCTCCTGCCACCCAAACAGAAGCCCTCACACACACACCATGCACATGTATGACACACACATGCATGTGCACTCACCGGACAATGCCTCGTAATCAGCCAGATCTCCCACGCCTTGGATCTGTTCCTCCGTGACGTAGGTCCCAGCGACTGACTCATGTGGAGTGAGTTCCATGTCTACTACTGGAGACCCACCTCCAGTCACTAGAGTTGCGGCATGACTTGAGGCCAGCTTACTCTTTGCCCTGCGCTTTAGGTCATTCCAGCGCTTATAGCAATCATTGGCTGTGCGCCTCACGATTCCAAGGGCACTTACGATGTCCGCAACGGTCTGCCAGTGTGCCTGGCGTTGTGCAGGTGTGGTCTTGGATCCTGCAACAATGACCATCTCGTTGTCATGTCCGGACACATACTCGACAAGTGCATTCAGTTCGTCATCCGTGAAGCTGGGCTTCCTGGACGGGCCGGACTGTGTAGCCGTGTCTGGGGCATCAGCCTGTGCCGGACGAGCACTCTTCCTCTTCCGCTTGGAAGGTGGTGGTGATCCTGAGTGTCCTGCGCCGCTCTGGACACTAGGGGCAGGAGCCCTGGTGGACTCTGTATCAGGAGTGTGGGATTGCACACTCAGCATGGGAGTTGGTGCAGGCATTGGCTCGAGTGTGATGGTGTCAGGGGGAATCTCAGCAGCATGGACTAGGACCGACACTGTCCTGGCTGGGTGTGTGAGGGCTGGGGTGGATGGAGCCGCAGCTGCCCCTGCAGCCACTCCGCCCTGCCTCCTTGGTGCAGTAGATGACCTTGCTGCCCCAGATCCACGTGGCATGATGGCATCAACGTGCACCAGCGCACGTGTCGTAGCCCTGCTGACCTGGAAGTCAGCCATGGAGTCAGCCAGGTCTGGTGCCACAATGGGCTGGTCCAACAAGGGCTGAGCATGGATGGTGTCAGCCACTTCAGCCTCAACGGGAGGGGGGGAGGGGGGGGAGGGGGGGGATGATGGGTGCCCTTGACTGGTCCTCCACACATGGGGGGACAGGCTCACCCTGCAAGTTACGACCACGTCCCCTACCGGATCCACCACGGCCACCACTTGTGGCTCTTCCACCTTTGCCACCCTTACGGAATCCTCGCCTCCCAGCCATGGCACTGATATTAATGTGCGTATGGGAGTGGCTGTAGACAATTGTCCTGGGCAATTGGGGGTCAAAGGGGTTGGGTACCAGATGGTAATTGTACCCTAGTGCTCTAGCACGGCTGATTGTAACCCCTGGGGAAAGATGACGGGTCACGCAACGCACAGGAGGCCCAAAAAAGGGAGATGACGTGCACGCAACCCCTCCTAGACCACGTGTGCAGAAAGAAAAACCTGCACTACGCTGTGGCACCCAGTAACACAAGAATGAACGTATGCGTGTCACACGCAGCCTAGAATGACCTCTGAAGGGGTAGGCAACACACGGGGCAAGCACAGAAGTTGGATACGTGCGTGACTCACCGTCTGCCAGGTAAAAGAGCGTGAAGAATGAGCGCGTTTGGCTGGCTAAACCCCCGCCAAAAGAAGATGTGTACGCTGTCTGAGAAGACAGGACAACAGTAGAAGGGGACACTGTTTGAGGGAACAGGCCCAGGTAAACCAGTAAAAGAGAAAAAAGAGAAAAAGCTGTCAGAGGTAACAGGGAATACGAACTGGAAACGCCGTGAAGTAAATCGCGTGTGAAACGACAAGAAGTACAGATTTCACCCACTCGCTCTCCACGAAAAGCACGTACAAGGAAATGGTGTTCGACATGTACCTTATATACAGGCCCACACGTACAGCGTCACTTACGCGGCGTGTACGTTCACCAATCACACGCTTTGTCACTCCTGCGTGTAGATCCATTTTCACCAATCACACGCTTTGTCACTTCTACGTGTACATCAATTTTCACCAATCACACGCTTTGACACTGGGACGTGTCACGTAACAATTTCCTGCACGTGCAGGTGACTATAGGCGCGCATATGCTGTTGACGGGTTTACGCGCTAAGGGCCTTTGCTGACGTGTGGGATTTCACTACCTATCAGGCTGTCCACGCGTTCACACACGAGAGACCACGCTCCTGGCCAGGAGGCGAAATTACTGCCCCCCAGAGCCCTGAGCACGCTCCCACCTGCCATCTGCTGCTGCTTGACTGCCTGCTGGCCACGTGCCCCACAGTGCTGGTGGGTGGGGGTGTTGGGAGACATGGGTGGGGGCCTGGTGGAGGGTGCCCCTGCACTGGTGGGGGTGGTGGGAGACATGGGTGGGGGCTTGGTGGAGAGTGCCCCTGGTGGCGGGGGGTGGTGGGAGACATGGGTGGGGGCCTGGTGGAGGCTGCCCCTGGTGGCGGGAGGGTGGGGGTGGTGGGAGACATGAGTGGGGGCCTGGTGGAGGCTGCCCCTGCACTGCTGGGGGGGTGGGGGTGCAGGGGGACATGAGCAGGTGTGCAGGGTAGTCCCCTGTTTTGTAGACTGCCTGCAGGGGCCGTGGAGGGTGTACAGGGAACACCTGTGAGGACCCACCCAGCCTAATCGCGTGTGATGATTCCCACGCACCCCTGTAATACACGTACCCTGGCTAATCGCGTGTATAACTTCCCGCGTACCCCTGTAATACACGTACCCTGGCTAATCGCGTGTTAAACTTCCCGCGTACCCCTGTAATACACTTACCCTGGCTAATCGCGTGTTAAAGTTCCCGCGTACCCCTGTAATACACGTACCCTGGCTAATCGCGTGTTAAACTTCCCGCGTACCCCTGTAATACACGTACCCTGGCTAATCGCGTGTTAAACTTCCCGCGTACCCCTGTAATACACGTACCCTGGCCAATCGCGTGTTGAACTTCCCGCGTACCCCTGTAATACACGTACCCTGGCCAATCGCGTTTTAAACTTCCCGCGTACCCCTGTAATACACGTACCCTGGCTAATTGCGTGTTGAACTTCCCGCGTACCCCTGTAATACACTTACCCTGGCTAATCGCGTGTTAAAGTTCCCGCGTACCCCTGTAATACACGTACCCTGGCTAATCGCGTGTTAAACTTCCCGCGTACCCCTGTAATACACGTACCCTGGCCAATCGCGTGTTGAACTTCCCGCGTACCCATGTAATACACGTACCCTGGCTAATCGCGTGTATGACTTCACGCGTACCCCTGTAATACACTTACCCTGGCTAATCGCGTGTTGAACTTCCCGCGTACCCCTGTAATACACGTACCGTACCCTGGCCAATCGCGTGTTAAACTTCCCGCGTACCCCTGTAATACACGTACCCTGGCTAATCGCGTGTATGACTTCACGTGTACCCCTGATATGCACGTTACCCGCTTTGCGTTCCTTGTTTGGCTGCCCTGTAAACTGGTCCAGAGTTAGCGCAGCCCTTTGCGATGATTTAGCGATTTTGCTGGCTTTTCCTTGCGAGAGGGCGTTCTTGGGGGCGTTACTGGCGCTGCTGCAGGGTCGCTGCGATACTCTGCGCCACGGCTGGTTTGGGAGCATGTAATCCATGAATACGCTGTGCGCGGAAATCGGTTTTATCGCACGTGCCTGGCGCAGTCAATCGCACGCGGACACTCTGCGCCAGCCGATTGCGACACTTTTCTGCGAAATTCTATGAATTACCCTGTAAGCCTCTACCCTCCGTGCCAGATTATCTGAATAGATTTCCTAGTGAGCAGTGGAGAGTAAAATTGATGAGGCTTCTACTGAATTTATCTCCCACAAATGAGATATTGGGGACCAGAAACAATATTCCCAGGCCAAATCGAAGTTGTCGTTTATGTGCTGAGCAAGGGCTGTTTGTGACCCTTTGCCATCTGATTTTAGAATGTTAAGTCCTAAGGAATACCCGTACTCAACTCTTCGCCCCTTATTAAAATATTTTAAAATTGTATTCATTGAAGAAGCTTGGGAAACAGTCTTGGGCAGCCACTCGACAGCTGGGCGTTGGCCGCTCTCTGTTTTATCATACTAATTTTCAAATAGTTCAATTTTTACAGCATGGGAGGTTTTAAGGATCCATCTTCTTAAAGCATATGAGTGTTTCATATCCGAACCTTGATTTTTTTTTTTCTTGTTTGAATGCACAGATATGATGTTGGGCGTGCCTTTTAGGTTTTACTTACTTTTCTTTTAAATAGTGTTTGTACTTGTGTAAAATATGATAACTTTGTTTATTTCTCTTTTATCATTGTTGAAATGGTGTTAGTAGTTCACGTATGAACTAATGACATTTAAATAAAATAAACAAATATTGGTTTAACAGCTCAATATCCTGTATGGACACTTTTTTCCTTTGGAATTCCACCTTTCCTTTCTTCCAGAGGCACTGGAGAGCGTTTTAATTTCACAGAACGTTTGTGACCTTTGCCTCTCTCTGTTTCTAATTTTCCCTCTCTCGTGCCCTCTTTATTTCACTATTTTCTCTTGTGAGATCCATCTCAGGTGCAAAAACGTAATTTTCAAAACGGCTTCCATGCAAATTCTTGCCCTTTTGTAGTACAGATTTATAAAACCCCAGCGATGGCTGTACCAGGTGTTTTGGGCCCCAGAAGACCGAGTTCACCTTTAATGAGGTGTGTGGGTTCATAGCCACACTACCGCTTGAGCGGCAGGTCTTTAAAGCTATCATAACCCACCTTTGTTATTAAAATGAAACTGGGAGTGCCGGAACCCCTGGATAAGCATATGAAATCAGCCCAGCCCATGCGGTTTTTGAGGAATACTGTTGCTACCGGTAACGTGCGGTATCACCACACATCATTTATGGTAGTATGGAAAAGATAAGATTTAGAGTTAGCGGCAGGGAAGTACTTGGGCCGGGACAAGACAGAGCTGCGCTCCTGCAAGCATTGTCCGTGGAGTCGTAGGGATTGGGCGCTTTTACGCAGAGCGTACGCAGAAATCTCTCCATTGGCCCACTGAGCAATCTACCCACTTAACGTCACAATAAGTCTCTTTTAAAGGCAGATGCTCTCGGTAGCCTTCGCGCATCAGTCTCTGCAGTGCTTGGCTTTAGCACCTGATTCGCTGCAGCTTTCCGGTGAAAAAAATAAATCCCGGTGTTTGGAAACGTTCTGAGTTATTTATACTATCTGGGGTCTTTCTTTCAGTAGACGCTCCTGTTGGCTCATCAGCACATGTTCAGAGGTTGCTTGGCAACTGGATGGCTTGCTGGTTGCCATGGTTACTCCAGCTGCATGTTATCTCTTTGAAATACATGTTTCCCTGGTTCAGGAGGCAGGCCTGCACTGATGGATTCATCCCTGCCCCCAGGCCTGCTCTCTGCTATCTCCCCGCCGAGTAGTTCCAATAGTAGTACGGTTTTATGTGGGTCAAGAAGATTATCCCAATTAGGAGTGTGTTAGAAACACCGATTGCGTGCAGCAAACATCATGACCATGGAGCGTCAACTCTTAGATTGCTACTAGCTCAGTGGGTTTAGCAACCGCCCCACGTATCTTCGAGTACTGAGCCTTTCTTCTGTGGTCACTAAAACGAGTACCATCTGGTCGGTAGTACGACACATATTTAAGTGTTGAGACTAGACGCAAAGCGAGTTGGGAGCAGGCGAGGGACGATAGCGCAGGAGTAACGTACTCGCTTAGAGAGCAACATAATGTTGTGCAGGGTGGTTTCAATCACCCGGTCCGGGACTTAGACGCTATAATAGTCTGGTGTATGCCCAAAATGAATACAGCAGAAACAGGCGAGATTTAAAAAAAAAATGTCAGCGCTCGGTCAAATAGAAAACACACAGACAACGCGGATTTAACTTGTTTTCTTATTGTACCGCTGCGAGCAGAACTTTATTTATATGAGAAAAGGCGCCCAAAGCACGTAATGGCAGCAGCTAAAACGGAAGCCCTGCAGTGAAACGCACTGGCGTCACTTGAAATGCATTGGTGCAGCAGAAGTGACAACACAAGCCCCAACTTGGCAGGCAGTGAAATTGCACTCCCGTCATGTTAACGGGTATAATGAACATAAGGAGATCGCAGGAAACGGAGGAAAATATGAACCTGCGAATACTAAGAGATGTACACGAAGAGCAGCGCTATAGGGTGGGTTGCGCGTGCAATCGACCGACTCGACTCCTAATGCAGATGTTCCTAACCTACGTGAAATGTTGTCTCTGTTGAAGTCACCGAGGCGAGTGGTGTTGATTGCATTTTAACTTTATTTGTATTAGCAGTGAATATATATGATTAAAATTCCTTTGGGAGGAAAAACAGCCTGCGCCATCCAAGTCCTTTCTATTTCCTCGTATTCTAATTAAGTCTCTATCAGCATCACCCGCTGACATCGCAAACCCTTTCTTGGGCGTTATGCAGCAGCCAGCACAGAACCGTCGGAACCCCTTGTCACGTGTCAAGGCCACACATCACACGCTTCCCTTTGACTCTGGAAGGGACATTGAGCAACATGAAGCTCAAATGGGGGGACGGAATGTTCAACATTTAATTAATAGAGTGGGAGAATACTCGCCTCTGTGTCTTTAAATACAATCAGGACGCTCCTTGCTATCAAGTAGGAGCTTTGGCATTCTGTACATAGACAGGAGGCCCATTGTTATTGCTTGTTCAAAGCATATCAATTCCAAGATAGGTAGGTATCAAACAACCTATTTTACACGTAGAAGTACCCCACCAGTCATCTACATTCAACGTGTCCCCTAATCTGGCTCCTACAATGGAAATTTAACAGGGAAAATCCCACTTTTTCAAATGAGCCCCAAACTCTCTTTTGATGCATGACCAACTTGGTCCATCTGCCCAGAGTGGGTGAGGAATCTGAAGATGGATGTTTCCTCAAATAAATCAAAAGCCTGGAGTTTAAGTTGTCCCCCAAGAACATGTCTGTCCTCAAAATGGTAATAATATCGTCATTTTATTTGTCTCTGTCTTTCTTAAAATCCAAACATCTTCCCTGCTTGGACAAAACACATGACCTGAAGGGTGGGGCGCCCTCCTGTCTCAGGATAGGAGAGCTCTCCCATCCCATCTGTTCTCCCTGTAATGATCTAATGTATACCTGTCACCCCTACCGATCTACAGCTCCCCCGTCAGTTAGGGGTTGTGCTCAATGAACACCACAAATAAAATACCATTCTAATAAAATAGCATCTAATCATACAAGAAGACCTAGAACATGTGCATTTGCATTGTTTTGTTTACCTGTGAAAAGAAAATACTACAAAAGAACACCGCTTGACTGACCAGGATTTGAGCGACAGACTCCTATGCTCTCTGTCCATTGGAAAAACATCGGCAGCACCACATTCTCATACCACAAGCAGGGTTATCTAGGCGTCCTGGGGCATACTTGATGAATCTCTTTTACAAGCTGCCCAGTGTATATTCATCAGCAGGGTCCTCATAATGTAATCGGGACCAGTTACAGCAACCAGCCTATAAATATAAACCATGCTGCGACTCTTGCTTCATATCTGTAGCAGCCAGGTTAATGCCCCTTTCCATTCACCATCTAGGTAATGAAAGCAAGGCTAATCGATGATGCTTAGTTGTAAATGGGACTGTGACTGAAAGTCCAGGAATCTTCCAAGATCCCCTAAGGCTGTTTATAATTCAACATCAGGGATTGGTCCTGAATCGTTGGTTAGGGATTTCTATTCACGTCCACCAGGAGCAACAAACACCACGGCTGGAGGTCTATGCCTTGGACAGTGCCAGGAACCAAGCTGTTTGTAGAAATAAATCGAGAAATCAAGACGAGGTTGCTTACTTCTGGTTTGTGGGTCTTGTACACGCCCATGTAGAGAGATGCATTGCTGAAGTCTTCGAAATGTTCTATGTTCCAGCCGATCCCAATCTTTAAGTGGCCAGTTAAATATTCTGCTTGTAGTAATATCTTTTTTTTTAAATTCTTTTTTATTACAATTTTCATTAAACATCACCAAACTCCACAATGTAGCGTGCAATGAAACAGTGCACAGCCAGAACACCAGTAGCTATCGGAATGTACAGGACACATTAAAATTCACTGCAAGGTAAAGCAAGCAGGGAGCAAAAAAAGGTTCATGCAGTTGAAAGACATACCAGATTTTATGTATCACTATATAAGCATTGGTCAATACATTAAATATGTTTAAACATTAAATGCATCTCTTTGAGAAGACCTGAGATAATAGACAAAGTAGGACCAGCAGTGCTTAGATTTAGCAACACAACAGTTTCAATAAATATTGGAAGGTAATCCAGTGACTCCTCCAGAAGATGCGTATTGCAGGGCATGTCAAAGTGATGTGTGAAAAGATGGTGTCATCCACTTGTACGTCTGTTAAGCCCTGGAGGCAGTTGGATCCAACCTGTTGGTTTTTGGAGGAGTATAGTAGGTGTGATGTGGATTTAAACTGAAGGATTCTATCTCTAGAATTCATAATCGAGACATGCCTCGTCTGTGCACTTGTGCCATTGTATCATCAATTGCCATCCATATGAAGCCTTCCACCCATGTCTGGCAGCCAGAGAGGAACCTTTACACCAAGAGATCACCTGTCTCTAGAATACCGACACAGCAAGACACTGAGTAAGTCACTTTCAGGATTTGCTTGGGAAAAGATGGAAAATATTTCTCCAGTTCCTTATGAAGCCTATAATAAATCAGTAGATGGCGTGTGGAAGATGTAACCAACTCCCGAAATGTGTCTGGCTACAGAAATGTGCTGTCAAAAATGAAGTCTTCTGACCTTACTGTGTCCAGTTTACCTAGCTCCTTATGAAAGTCAGTCAAATGTGCAGTCCAATTGCTATAGCCTAAAGTCTAAATACATATATGTCATATATGGGTCAAGCTGTGAATATTTCCCATTCAGTCTGCGTATTGCACTAACATTACACGACAAACTGTCCAGCTTCCCTTGTCTATCACAAGGAGTGCCCAGCAAGACGAATGCGAGCAATCACAGTCCTCCCTAATGCTCATTGATGACCATGTGGAGAAGAAGTTCCCACTGCATATCGTGTTTCACTTGAGCAATTAGGTAGTATGTCTCTGTATCAGGGACCTAAAACACTCTCAAATCCTGAACAGATGTAAGTATGTTCCATCCAACCCCCTAGTGCCCACCAGCCTGAACAGCATCTTGATGACAAGCCAAGGCAATTGAAAAAAAGCAGTCAACTGCATTCTTACATAAAAAAATGAATATAAAAACATCGGTACGATTATCCTCTTCATGAGCGAAGTTCGAGCCATTATAGATAGAGGTAGGAAGATCCATCTGTCAATCTTTTGTTAAAGCAATTTCAGTACCACCGGAAAATGATTGTATGATGACTGTGCATCATGTCATGTTCAGATTCCCAAATAATGAAGATGCACGGGAAACCAGCAGAAACCCCAGTTAGCCCCTAGTAAGTGGGTTACCTTTGTCAGATGGAACAACTCCAATGTACACCCGTTTAGGTGCAGAAACATGTCTGTATATAGGGAGACTCCCAACCACTGACTACAAAACTGAACACTTCAATCAATATGTTAGGTCCTCAGGACACATGCTAATGGTTCCATTGCAAGTGCCAAGAAAAGGGGCCTTTTGCGTCCCCTGCCTGGGTTAAAAGAGGAGACACATGAATTTCCCACTGCTCAAGCAAATGGTTTAGTGAATAACAATCTGCTAATCGCCATCCTCTGAAGGACAGTAAACAGAAAAGCCCACTCCAGGGAGCCAAAAACCATTTTCGGCATCAAAACACATGGGGCCTCATTACACGGTAGGCGGTGAGCCATGGCGCTATTGCGCCATGGCTCATGCCGGTAAAATACCGGCACCCCCTTGGCGGAAAGGGGATTTACCGCCCCATTCTAAGGTTGGAGGGGCGGTAAATCCCCTTTCCGCCATTGCCCTTCCCCATTCCCATTTCTGCCCCATAGGGCTCTATGGAAATGGGGAAGGCGCTAATTACGGCACCGCAATTTTGCGGTGCCGTAATTAGCTCCGAGGTCCCTTAGCGGGTTGGATTTTAACGCCTGCAAGAAGCAGGCGTTAAATCCTCCAATCCGCAAAGGGACCTCGTAGTACGGCGGTAAGGGTTAACGGTCACCGTTGCCATTAACGGTGACCGTTAACCCTTACCGCCGTCCGTGTAATGAGGCCCATGGCCTTGGTCTGCAGTTTTAATTTAATTTGCTACAGAAACACACATAATTGCATACATTCAGTTGTGTAGCCCTGCCAGGAATAAATCAAGACTGATCTGTAACAAAAATGAAATTCATCAAGGGCATACACTTGCATGCTAGCCCTTTAGGCAGTATTTTGTTATCCAAATTAGGTAGGGACAGTATGAAATATAACAAGTTTTGTCTTTCCCAGGTTTAAGTGAAAGGCCACTCACGACCTCTCTAAGTGTGAGAGGAAGAATGCCATAAATTTGAAGCAAAGACCGTGGCAATTTGGGAACCATCTCTGTATACCACCCCATCTACTTTGAAATCACACATGGGAGGTACATCACTCACATCGCAATCACACATGGGAGGTACATCGCTCACATTGCAAAGTCCAAGTAATCACTCTGAACGTCCCCCTCAACATGCTCGCACACCAAACAACTTCTGGAATTAAATTGAACCCCGCCCACCCTAAACCTGCTCAACATCCTCAGGGATTTCAATCAGTACCCCATCCCTCTTATTGATGTAATATTTAATTTCTAATAACTTCAAGTCAGCCTCAGGGTTGTCAATAATGCTCACAACACGCCCTTCATATACATCTTCTCAGACATTATTTAAAGGTTTTCAAAATTAGGAAGGGCCTAGTTACCAATCTTGCTGTTGGGGAGAACTCCAAGGTATGCCAGAGCGATGCTGGAAGTGCGCAGGCTCAATACAAGAACACAGATGGATTCCAGTACTTCTCAACATCTCCTGGCTCGCAGGCCAGTTTTGCTGCAAAATTATGCCACTACTCCATCATCACTTCGGCCCTTCTCCAAAAACCTATTGGTGTGAGGGATTGGCTATTGAAAGTCTAATAACATATATGGTCACCTATACATGGTGTTCTACTGGCTCCTACATGTCAGATGACTGGCCTGTCCCATCCCGGTTCACTATTTATTACATTGTTGCAGAGTAGTGGGCTTACCATTGGTTCTTGTCCGTTGCCATCCACGCCTGGAATACTAAACTGTAATTGGCTAGAACTGATCTCCCCAGGCCTATGTCTTGAACAAATTCTCAGGTCACTGTGTACCCTTTCAAGGTGATGTGAACGATTATGTGTCTGTATTGTAACTGTTGTACACCATCTTTGCCTTATGAGAATATTCTCATAATGGTAGCAACACTTGTTGCAATCTGCGTCTGGTTGCTGGGACTGGCTTCTCTTTCCCACCGCAGGAGACTGTCCATTGTCTTGCTTGGCTGCATCACATGTTTAGAGACCACAATTTCGAGCCCTGCAGCTCTGAATTATGAGGATTTATTCAGTTTCTCTGCAGCTGGTCCTTTTGTTGTCTGGGGATTAGAATGTCTCTTAATATCTCTGACCTTGGCTGTGGGCCCTGTCTCACGCGTCTTGCTCTCTGTCCATCCTTAAACAGCTCTGTTCGTCTTCTGTTCAGTGATTTGAAGCCTGCTGTAATTTTCCTAAACCTTATAATGCAGCTTCTACATTGTCCATGTTATACTACATACCCTATGGGTTATCTATTCGTGGTTAGATCAGGTTCCATATGTACTCCTGTGTGTCCACGCGTCTATTGGCTTTCAGCATCAGCAAGCTTGCTCAGGATCTCTTGTACCTTGCGGTTCTGTGTTGCTGCATTTGGCTAATGACAAAATAATAAAAGCATTGGCAGTATGTATGTGTATCTGTCCTCTAGCTATAGAACTGTGTGTTCATGTTTTTTATGTATTCGAGTGTGTGTTTGTGTGATGCGGTGCAGACTGCACGTGTGCTTCATATCTAACGCTGCCATGTCGTGGTGGCACTAATGATGTCAGAATCTTGGCTTCTTGGTGTTTAGCATAAGCAAAGCATAACATAGCTCATAAAAAACATTATCCCCTTTTTTGTTATGTGTTTATTCTGTAACACTAGATCAAGATTGTGTCATTTAAGTGTAAGATTTTAATGATTGTTTATTGACATCACACTTGTTGTGCTGGAAAATAATGTTTTTTATGTGTTTTGAATAAAATTTAATTGTATTGAAGAAAACGTATGAGCTATGTGATGTTTCATGGCGGTGATCTCTAAAATGATAACTTGGTGAATCATTGTTTGTGAAGTACCACATCCGCAATTTGTTGGACAGAGAGGGGGTAATCAGTTTTTGTTTTTTGCTGATGCTTTGAATTTTCCTGTTTAAATACTGATCCCCTGTTAACACAAATTAGGGAAAATACCCAATTTATATCTCGTTCTTGGTGTTTAGTCCAGGCTGTCCATTTAGGTGTCTCTGTTCATGTTCATGGGCTCTTCTCCCACACTTGGAAAGATTTGCACTGTATTTGGTCTGTATGGCTGGCTAAGTGGGTATCTCTCTGTGTACTTGTCAATCATTGGTGTATTTAGGATTCGTCCGAAATAGGACGAGTGGCTGCAAGCAATTCTGGCCTCTTGTCTCGTCATGACCTTACTGGGGTGGAGGGGTGGTCTCAGGACCTCGACTCCCTCTTCATTGCATTTCACTGAAATTTGTAAGAGACCTCAGAATGAAGGGCGGAACAGAACACCAGGTCAGTGAAGGTGTCAGACTTACACCTCCAGGGAGGCCGCAGTGGGAAGGTTCCGGGCAGGGACACAATGAAGGAGATGGGCAGTGGTGAGATAAATGTAAGGGAGGATATTGCAAGTAATGGAGCATTAGAATACCTGTCGTAACCAACCAGCAGTCTAACCAAATTGAGATGTACACAGAAGGGCAAACAGAATATTGCCTGGTGCACTTCTTTGGCCATATCCAGTCTGGATTTGGAACTAGATCAGTGAATATCTAAGTCTATGTCATCTCCCTCAGTAAGTTCACAGCCAAGTAATTCATGCCAAAAAGGTCGAGGAGTCAAACTTCAGGATATTTACATTGACCAACACAAGTCTCAGGGAGTCAAACAGCAAGGAGGACATACTGCAATCTTGGTCCACAACAGCCTTCCTGCTGTGGAATCCAAAATCACAGTGCACAAGAATCAACTTCCTGTTACAGTGTGGAAAATGAGGAGTACCATTGTGTGGCCCTACTATGCCCAAAATCAGTACGTGCAACCTGTGGAAGGTATGTTTCCTGAAGCATGGCAAGTTTACTGGAGTGTCTGTTCAGCTGAGCTAAAATATTTCTGACTTTAAACTTGTTGTTAAGCCCTTTGACATTTCAAGTCAATGCCCAAATTATCTCCCTCCTCTGGAAGTTGCCATAAGTCAAAAGATATAGAGAAAATAAATAATCTCTGCACTAGCTCCCATTGGCTGCAAGGATTACGTTCAAAACCCTCTGCATTGTCCACAAGGCCTTCTGGGGCCTGGGGCCTCAATACCTCCAACTCTCTCTTCCTAAATATCTTCCTTCTCGAGCTCTCTCGAGCATCCACCTCCAACTCCCTCAAGGTCAGTTGCTTCTCCAAGCAACGAGTTGGTGGTAGATCTCTTTCTTCGGCTGGGTCCCCCCTCTGGAACAATCTCCCTGAAACTTGAGGAGAATCATCTCCGGTTCCGGGAGCACCTCAAAACCTTTCTCTTTGCTTCTGCTTTTTCTCCCCCTCTCCGCTGCTTACCTCCTGACTGAAACTGAAACTGCACTAGTTACCTGGCAACCCTCTGATCTCGGGACCAGGTCCCTCCCCTGCCAGCCACACACACACTTTCACTGCCTTCCTGGCAACCCCCACACTTGTGTACTGTTTCCGTATCCCTACAGTCCCACTACCAGCACTTGAGACCTGCACTTACCCATGCACTTACCCTTGCACTTGCCACCTGCTGGCCGTACTTTATTGTTATTTATTCTATTGTCCCATGTACTGCACTGTCCCCTCCCCTTCACCCCCCCCTGCACTTTCCCCCCTCCCGCTTCCCATGCACCTGCAGGATCTGAATGACACCTGGCTGAGTAGGATCGCTGTCTGTCTGCTCTCTGTTCCCCCTCCCTGGCCTCGTTGCGCCTTGAAACCCTTGTGTATAGGCGCGTTATAAATGCCATACCATATCATACCATATCATTCCTAAATCGAAGTACTGTGGCATAAAACAAACAATATCACAAACATAATTGCCCAAGAGTTAAGCACTCCCACTATCCCCAACCACCACCCTCACTAGCATGTCCCTAGCTTCCAATGAGCGAATCCCAAGAACTTCCCACATGGCAGCAAAACCAAACCAAAAGGTGTAGCGTTACACACACATTTTGTGATAGCACAGAACCCACGCTTCCACTCCTGGATGGTATTGACTTGGCCATAGTGACAACAAGTGCTTGCACAAAGCAAAGTGCACAAACAAAACTCCAAAGCCATAGTAGAGTGAGACTGTCCAGATGGAATAGGCCACACTGTCCTGATCTGCAAGATGGCGGCTTGGACTGCATCGTTGTAAGTTTCAGTCAATAAATGTCATAGTATCGGCTGGATCAGTGAAGAAGTGCAATTTAGTGTAATGGATGATATGCAGGTTCTTTCTCGTGGATTGTACCGGTAGACTGAACTCTGGAAATAGCTGATTGATACTGCAGTTCCATCTTTTCATGAGCTGCCCACAAAATAAGGCCTGTCTCTGTATTGCTGTAATTGTAAACACAAGCAGTTAGGAGTCCAGGGTTAAGGCCCAGAACAGGCCAAAGATCAAGTGACCTTTTCACTCTTTCGATCTGTAAAGGCTGAGAAAACAGAGATGAAGGAAATGGAAAGGAGATCAGAGGGGAAGGAACAAGGAGGATGGCAGAGTAGCAAGAAGACCAGAGAGTTAGGGGAGCGGGGTGAGTTAGGATCAGCGAAAGCTTGGGGAGAAGAGAATAATTAAAGAATAACAGGGACAGTAGAAGGAGAAGGGAGAGAGGAACCCCCTAAAATCTTAGTCCTGAGAAGAGTCATACAGTGGTGGAAAAGAGCCAAGCCATATATAAAGGCCTGCAGGAACAGCCAATTGTGCTTAAGCCAACCCTCAGAAAGGGGAAGGGTGGAGGCTTGTAACACTCGGGAGCCAACAGAGTTTGATGCCTTGCCCCTGGCTAGATGACCCAAGGCACCGGCTGATGTTGCCAGGAAGTGTACATGTCCAGTTGGACCAATGCAACATCCTGATTATTCTAAGCCAAGCTAAGAAAGACTCTACACCAAGTCGAGATATAAATGGAGGGCACTGTAAACTCCATAGACTGTGAATGATTATCTTTCTGCAAAGAAGGTAGACTTGTTTTGCGGAGAGAGGGAATGACTGAGGAAAACATTCTATAGAAAGCCTGACCAGATGGTACCCAGTTTAAAAATCCCACCATAGGGGCACATTTAAACGGTATGCCATATTTTTCTTTTGTCTTACAAAAACAATTCCGTCATAAGATTTTGGTTGGTTTCGAGTTGCCTGTCAGACCATCGCCATGACTAGGCATAATCACCCAGTGCATGGAAACCATCAGTATGGGCTCAGAAGTTCCCAGACACAGCCCCAGGTGCTCCTGGGTTTCACAGGATCACAGATCCAGATGTGAGGCAGCTACAGAGAGGCCATGAGAAGCACCATAGTGTATGGCACATCTCCAGTGTCATCTCCATCTCGCCACTCCACCACTGGGAGTCTTTGAAGAATTAACATTGGGTAACACAGACCAACGGTTTGACTGGCCTCCCAACAGTAGAAAACATCATTAATAAACTCAAACCGTCTAACTGCCAGGGCGATACCTGCCCAGCTACTATCAATAAAGGAGTCCGCCCACGAACTAGCCCCCTTCATCACGGCTCTTATTAACACATCTTTCAGCACAGGCATTTTACCTGATAACCTCAAGGACGCATGGGTTATCCCACTCCTGAAAAGAATGACATTAGACCCTAATACACCTACTAATTATAGACCCATCACAACCGTGCTATTCCTCCTGAAAATCCTTGACCGAGGAGCATACCTACAGATCCAGGACTACCTGGAATGTAACAACCTCCTTGGCCTCAGGCAATCAGGCTTCCGTCCTAAGCACGAAACCGAAACTGCCCTTGTTCACCTCAAAACACAAATTGAGGATCATAAAGACAAAGGCAAGATTGCCCTCCTCTTACTACCAGACCTATCCACCGCGTTCGACTTGGTGAACCACCAAATCTTGTGCCAACATCTCAAAGCGTCTGCCCACTTCTCAGATAAAGCTACTACCTGGATCAGATCATTCCTGGCAAACAGATCCATGAAGGGTCTTCTCCTCTGCTGCTTCCGCTGAACCATCGCCAGTATTATGTGGGGTCCCCCAAGGATCCTGCGTGTCACCCACGCTCTAAAATGTGTTCACTAAACCCCTATTTGATATTCTCGACTATCTGGGCGTCACCTACACAAATTATGCGGACAACACCCAGATACTCATCACTATCACGGGTGATCACATTGTGTATTCCAAAGCCTTAAACAATGTTTACCAAGTCATCCAGGCCTGGATGGCTCAACACAAGCTCTGTCTTAACGACAATAAGACAGAGCTCCTCATCTTGGGTTCCTCCAACCGACTTAGTCGACTAGACCACACCTTCAAATCCTTTATCATTGATGGTAATCTTATTAAGGTCTCCAAGATGCCACAACTTTAGGCATATACCTTGACTCTACCTTATCTCTCTCGAGACAAACCGATGCTGTGATTACTGCATCTGCCTATACATGGAAACTTATCAAAGCGTGTCGCCCTTTCCTCACCACAGCGAATTGCATTATCCTAGCCAGAACCCTAATTATGGCTAAATTGGACTACTGCAATGGTCTCTACTTAGGGACTAGTCAACATAACCTCTGTAAACCTCAGGTCACCCAAAATAATGCCATTAGGGCTGCTTTGAACATCCCTAGAAATCAACACATTTCGGACACTAGCGTAAACTGCGCTGGCTCTCTGTAGCACAAAGAGTTTCTCTCAAATCGCTTACCCTCACACATAAGTGTCTGGCTGACAAGGCACCACAATACTTGGCAAGCCGGTTTATTCTACATACCTCCAGTCGCCCGCAGAGAGCAGCCACTGCCTATCCATACCCAGATTCAAATTACAGAAATCTGGGGGTGTCAGTTTCCCGGTCCTCGCTTCCAAACTCACTGCCCACTACACTTAGATTAGAACCCTCCTTCCAGGCCTTCAAGAGCAAAGCCAAATTGTGGCTCATTGCCCAAGATTCACATGACCCGTCACATCAACCTTAACTTTACTCCTACCTTCATCCACTGTCATTTGAATCGCCTCTGCAACTTTAATTTGCAAACTTTTTCTCTGTATACCCTGATCTGCAAGTTATCTGCATTTGTAACTGTATTTGATGTTGTTTACGCCCAGTAACTTTGGGTCTGCACTGAATCTCGTTGTTAATTATGTTCTGTAAATTCTACCTGCAAGTACCTGTTTTTGTACCTACCTCCTTGTAGTTGTTATTGCACAATGCCTATGTAACCTAAGATATGCGCCCAGATGCCCTTGGGCCAGGCGTGCTATACAAATAAAGAAATACAAATACAAATATATGATGACCCCATGGACACTCCATTCATTCTCCTTGTGCACTCAATATAAACATATAGGGACTTACTACTACATGTCCGAGCTTTGAGACTAGAATTATGAGGGGCCTTGCTCTGACAGCCCTGCTTACAGATTACAAATAATCAGAGACCTGTCTTTGATTTGCCTGCTTAGAGGGTGCAACCATCGAAGACCTATCTTTTTTGTTCCAACATGTGTTACAAATAATTAGGGATCTACCTCCGGGTATCAAAGGGGTTCACAAGACCTATCTCGGATGGAACAACCAAACAGGTGGTAGAAAGCTTTGACTAAATACTAACCAGTGGCAATTTTTTTGTGCAGGTTCCCATTCCATCATTTTTTAAGCAGTCTCAGTTTCAAGAAAGTGAAAAATGGCATGTAAATGTCAAATGGCCCAGTGCATCATGTGTAGTACTTGCATCTCAACTGACCTAAGAGTAACATCTTGTATCCTAGTTTCAGTTCCTAAACTGGTAGTTCCTACTTGGTCCAACAACCACTCCCTTCACCAATCCTTCTAATGGCCCTGTCATTTCATGAATACCAGCAAAAACATGTATCATCTCAGCATCAAACTGCATCCTTCCAATTGTCTACCTCACTTGCACTGCTATCCAGTGGTCATCTTACTCTTAATTAGATGGGTCTGGAAACCCATGCGTGTCACGTGTTATTGAAGCCTTTCATGGTGAGAGCCACAAGGGTGTAAGGGAAACTCTGATTGGCCTTGTTAGGGCCCGTGAAGCCCCTAACAGGAGAATAAAGAAGCAACCAGGCGCGAAACATTACCAGATACATTATACATATGTGCTTCTTTTCCGAAAGTGCTCATCGTATTCTCATCATAAGTAGATGCCACACCAGAGAACTTTACTCACACGCTAATAAGATGTTACAGGCTCATCTCTGTCCAAGTAGCCAAGTCCAGCACCCACAAGCAAACCAGTCACCACTCTCACATGCATGCCAAAGGGCACAAAACAGACATCACTGACAGCATCACCCAGCAGAATCTAGACTCCCTATTTGTCTGAGAGGCATGGCTTACACCAAACGCCCCCCTATCTTCAACAAATTCATCTGTGGTGACTAAAATCTGCGACAGCAAAATAGCCACCACAAAACTAGAGGTAGTCTGAATATCATCCACTGACACTCCTGGTTCTTCACACTCAGTGCAACCACTCAAATACTAAAACGTCCTTTCAGCGCAACTCCTTGCATCAGTCACCTACTCCAAAGCCTTCGACCTCATCTACAGACAACCTGCCTTTAAAACACATTTAAAAGTGAATCCTCTGACTCTGCCGCCATCTCCACTGTTGCTCCATCAAAGAACATCCACCTTCGGGACTTCAAACACCTAAAAAAATCAGGAAGGAAGACTCTAGCCCCCACCTTTAAAGTCACTGAACCCAACACACAAAAAGCAACAGCATAGGTCCAATCATGTCCTCGCAATCCCTAACCTGCCTCTAAACTGCATCTAAACTACACCCCACATCTCGCATCCAGTGGGCCCGGATCCAGGCCAAAATAAACCTACCGAAACCCCCTCCAGATCATACAACAATGTTCCCAACTACATCACTCCAGTACTCCAGTAGCACAATGTAATAGGCTTTTATACCGTGCTGTTACTCTCCAAGTGCTCTATCCGCACTATAAAATGAAAGGCAGAGGCCGAGAGGTGTGTTGGGTGCTTGTGAACTCGAATTTGGCAGACGGAGTACAGAAAATGAGTGGTGTACAACAGAGATGCTGATAACTTTGTTATAATTATAATTGTTCTTTTATAATGCACTTAATACCAACAAGTTGTTTCGAAGCAAGGGATCGGTATTCGAACCCGTGTTGCGCTGCATAGTCTTACTTTAAAGACATACGTGTTGCACCTGAGCTATCCTTCCTCCCTGATAGGTATGCTACTACGAGTTAAAGGAATGGTTCGGTCAAAATTTTTTATTGCCCCTACGGGTCGGCTATGTGTTTTTAAGCCTAAGTCGCTCGATATTAGAAAAATTTCCTATGGACCTTACCCGAGTTTTCGTCCATTAAACGCACGCGAAAACAGGCATCAGGGAGCTGCCATTTTGTGATAATCCTATCATTTCCCCCATCGCCCTGGCTGACCTGCTTTTGCGGCACTAAATCATATCCCCCGCCCCTGAGCCTGACATTATCAAAACATTCATATTCCCCACCTCTCTCCGTGACGTTTCTGTGCTGCGTAGGCAAACACGCCCAGTTGTCTTCTACGCGACTTCACACAGAACCTGGAAACCAACACAGATCAACTCACAACACAGCGCGCCACAATTCGAAATATGAAACTGTACTTTAAAATCAAACAGCAACACGGTACATTTGGTAAAGTACATTTATTTGACATTAAATGTTTATAGAATATTCAGCAATTGCCATATGAACTCCGAATGCCATTTATTTTCTTTTATCTCTAGCCGCAAATCCGTAAAAGTTTATCTTGAGTCACGCGCTGTTCCTTTATGGTACACAGGGTGTTGGTTTTCGTTAAAAGAAGCACTTTGGTTGCACGTTGAACCGCAAGGCTGTTCCATCAAGTAGGCACTAGGCCAGCGTAAAGGTTGATATGTTGCTTCTAGCCGATAGTACCGCGTAAGGGCATATGGGCCCTTGGCGATCGTCCCATAAAATCATCAAAATTGTGCAGTTGTTTACATTAAGCTGCAGCTGGCGGTTGAAAAAACCATCTGCCGGTGTCTCAAACTGGTGGCAGTAGCAAAAGGGAAGGATATACCTGTTTTGAAAACATAAAATGTATAATTATTCTCGCCAGCCGATCTTTATTAATATTATTCATTTTTTTTATTACGGCCGAGCTGAAACTATTTGCTTTCAAGGATAGTGCAATGGAGAATGTTTGGCTCTAAAATTAATGCGAAAAGTAACGAAATAAATCGAGGTTAGTACACAATGAGAAACGACTTTTTGTCTACATGCGTGTGGAATGTGGACCTGCATGCCCATGTGCCCGCTACAAGGACGATCCCACAAACGTTTTCCAAGCTCTTCATTCATTCATTTATTCATGCATCCATTCATTAATTTTTCATTCCGGTATAAAAGCGTCTAAAGAGTTACTTACATTATATTTGCAATTTCCATTGTGTCTCTGCGTAATGCAGTCCGTAAATCCCACTGTGCTCTTGACAACGATTTTTCGTATACTGAACTAACATGAAACTCGGTCTAGTTTCAGAATTTTCTGCCTTATCGACTCTTACATTATTGCACACCCCCCTCCCCCTTTAAATGAAGTTCTTTCGGCATGGTCCCTGTCTCTCAAGGTCAAAAAACAATAGAACCGTATACTGCCAGTGCGAGTTGTGGGCCTCTTCAGGGCGCGAGATGAAAATAAAAGCCGCTGACCTTCACTAGAAATGAGCATACATTCTTTCTTTGCAACATCCCGTAGTAAAGCCATCTGTGAGAACTTGAAGTTTCGAATCCATCTATGTACTGCGCCTCAATGTGCAAATGCGAACTGGCTTCTCTCCCATCTCCAACGGCTCGCTTGGCGCGATCTAAGGCCCCCAATTTTGTCCTCGTTGTCTGCGAGCTTTGAAGCCCCAAAGAACCATAACTATTGAGACTTTTAATTTTTTGGGGAAGGTCAGGGAAAGTATAAAGTACCCGAGGAGTTGAGTTGAAAGTGAGATTTATTGTTTGTTTTATTATTTGCAATACGCAAGCCTCCCCTCGGTTAACAGTGCGCAGCATTTACAAGAGATTCCGAAAATTAGTTATATCAACAAAAATATATACATACACATATAGACAAGGTCAGCAATATGAGGTGAATAGAGAGAGAATTCAAAGATGACACCCAGGTTGTTCGGCACCCAGGATGGTGAAGGTAGGGGTTAGGGTTAGCGTACTTTGTATGCACACTGTACAATAACATTTACAAAAAGACAATCGTATTACAATTATTTAAACCCGGATTTGTACTTCACAACCAGCTCTCCTTTGGGTGGACATGGCACAGTGGCAATGTTGGGTGGCAATGGATCAGTGCTCTGCACAGAAACGTTCAAAATTCCATATCTGTGCTTCTCTAATACAGCAACAATAAGGCGTTTGACAAAGTCGAACTCCATTTCCTCGTAGACTGGTTTGATCACCCATTGCTTACTTCTTTTTGAAAAGGCCTTAGTGTAGCGAGGCATCCTTACATTACCCGTAGTCCTAGATTGTTCACGGCCGAGATTCTCGTTATGGGCCAAGACAGCAAGTAGAGTCCTATGTCTCATGCGCTGTATGCTGAAATGCAAGCGCTTTGGCCTGTACTTTAGGCACATATTGTGGAACACCCCCAAACCTCCTGTGTGACAGAATTCGGTCAGTCCCCTCAAATCTCTTGATAGAGTTTTATCGAAAACAATCTTCTCTATGGCTTTGTGTGTCGGTGAAGATGGATTCAACCACTTCTTCTTCTTCCGTGCCTCCACTGGGGACAAAAGGCCATGGTCACATTGGTGGAAATGTAGGTTTTCTGTCCAGCGGTGCACGTTGGTACAGTGGTGCATCAGTGACCGCCATTTTTCAAGTAGTATTTCCACTGACCGTTCACAAGTTTTGGAGCTCCACCAAAGATGGTTGCTGATAGACTGGGACCACTCTGAAATACTTTCCAAACCTTTTTTTTTCCCTGCAGCCGAGATTTTCTTATTGATTGATTTAGCAAGATGCCATACGTCAAAGTGATGTTTAATATGTGGGAACTGCTCTCTCATTGTCTTGGCAATTGAAACGTGTCTGTCCGTGGCTATGAGGTCTGTGCATTCCCCTCGATTGTAGATATTCCATTGATTTTATAAATCATAGTTTCTCCATGGCCACTGAGGATGTATATTGTCTTACCTGCACGACCACTGAACACACACATTTCTTACTATCCATGTCCTGAAAGTGGTAGGTGCAGTACTTGGCAGCAAATCCAGGGCTGTCGCACTGTCCATCACCGGCTAGCCTGAATCGTTTGCCTTCGAATGTACTTGCTAGAGACAATTGTTCAATTTTCCAAGCATCACTAATGGCCGGAAACAGATAATCATGTTGGTATTTGTAGTACTGTGTTTTTGAAATGAAATGGAGTCCCACAAACTGAAAGAAAGACTCTAACTTTCTAAAACTGGAGCCACTAAAAAGTGATGCAGCTGCACACAGTAGATTGCCTGCTGGCAGTTTCCCCAGCATTGGTTGTGCAGACCATGAGAACGTATGATGTAATCTACAGGTGGCATGTATTGTGACGTTACTGCCTTGTTTTTGACGAGTCACATGAATCAATGGCTTCCCACATACTTTCCCTCTGACGGAATGCCCACATTTCAGCATACTTATAATATCCATCAAACAACTGTCGAATACTATGTATTTGCCCTCTTTCATTAGACTGTCATCCTGCGTCAAAGTTGTTTCCGCCTGTGACGTTGAGGACATATCACCACATTTGAAAGAAATATCGCTGCTATCAAGTTCTGATGCGTCGGTGAATGCTGCTGCTGGTTCATTCTCTGTCATTATGACATCTGCTACCTCAACATTGATAGGAGAACACAACAATGTCGATAGCTTTTTTGGTGGCAATCTTTTGGCGGGTCTAGATTGTGTGAATTGATCTGCGACTACTTCAGAGCTATCTTCAATACATCCAGTATCATGTTGTTGCGGTGGTGCGGTCGTACTGTAGCAATGGTCCAATACAACTTTGCTGGATTCTCTGGACACATTCATTTCATGTTCTGGTCATTGGACATGAGCATCCCAAGTCTCAACACGCTGCGTCTGAATTAATTGTTCCTCCATAGCCTCCATAGTGTAAATGGTCTGGCAAGCAACATCTCTCATTCGCTTCACTCTCTGTGTATGGATAGTTTGTATACCCACAGGTAACTAGAGGACAGATTGGAAAAGGGATGTTCAGTTTAAACACAAGATAAAGTATAGTACAATTGACTGGAAAAAAAACATAAAATAGTCCCCAGCACAAAAACATTTCTAAAGTTATGAACTGTTTGTAACTAACCTTATTTTTGTTTCTTTTCTTTGCAACTTTTTTGACTCGACCTTCAACATCTGCACGCTGTTGCTTCGATTCTTATCCGCATGTCACCCCTTCCTCTTGCACGGCAACGACTATATTTTCTGTATCCGCATAGACAGCACGGAATGAGGCTCCATCGACTCCCTGAAACATAGTATTTTCATTACTGTGTATCAAAATATTGTTAGCATAAAACACACGTGAGGACGAACACACATGTACATCTCAATAGCCAAACACGATTTAAACATTGTGTGGAACAATCAAAACGACAAGTATTCGAGCTCTGATGACCTAGTTCGATGGAGCTGTCAGTATCCATACCTCTGGCTCTGCATGGACTGCCACGATTGATTGTATTGAAGAGGAGGCATGAGCAACTCCCTGAAACACAGTACTTGCGTTAGTATGGTTTTCAATATTGTAAACATAACACACACTTGGGGTCGACGGCGCAAGTACATATAAAGAGATAACCACACATGTTGCATTGTCTAAAAGAATCAAGGAATATTTAAATATGATCTGATTTAATCGACTTATTTCTCCGATTTCTTTACATCTGCATCATCTAAATGGGATCTTGTGATTGTAGTGGAAGCTCCATCGTCTCCCTGAAACACAGTACTTGCGTTAATAGGGAAGAAAGTATAGCAAATGGAATAGCGTTATATGATCACGCTCGATGGAGCTGTCAGTATCCATACCTCGTGCTGCTGAAGAATATCTATGGATGTTGTAAATGTGGTTCGCACTTCCGAAAGCTGTTGAGCCGATTCGTATCCGCATGGTCCTGCTTCCCCTGGAATTACTTGAATGTCAGGCTCCGCATCAAGTGCGTGGGTTGACGCTTCAACAACTGCCTGAAACATAGTATTTGCATTAGTAAGGATTACAATATTGAAAACACAACACACACTTGGGGTCGACCGCACAGGTACATATCAATGGCTAACCACGAATGAAACATGGTGTAGAACAATCAAACGACAAGTGTTCCAGTCCTGATGATCACGGTCGATGGAGCTGTCAGCATCCATACCTCATGCTGCTGAAGAACATCTAGGGCTGTTGTCAATGTGGTGGACGCTTCAGCATCTCCCTGAAAGACAGTACTTGCATTAGTATGGATAACACTAATTATAACTGAAAACAAACACCAGGGTACGACAACTAAGGTGTATATCAATTGGAAAGCACTAACCAAATTATTGGTAAAATAATCACACGATACATAAAAACTATTACTTGACATGCATAAAACAAGTCTGTAGCGGAATAGCCAAGTATGATTACCTGATACGCGCTAGAAGTGGTTGATAATTGCGAGCACGTCACGCAAGTAGAATGTTCTTGCTTCAGATTCGAGGGATAGTCAAGAAGTTGTAAAGGTAAATTATTGTTTGATAATGAAATGCCAATATTTAAAATTGCCATGTAAGAAGACAGAATACTTGAGTAATGCGCAATATAGCACAGTTCCCTGTGCCCATATATAGATTTCGTTTGTGTGTTATGAAATCTAAAAATAATATATTGATAAATGTCATTATTCAAAAAGCTATACACTCATATCAATGTCGAAAGTATTACAAATTGGAAACAACACCTAAAATATCAGTGAATCCATTCGGCTACCTACACACTACCGCAAGGCCTAAAGGTAAAAACGGACACTTGACTCACCAGTGGCGGAATATGGACGAATAGAGTGGGAATAGCGTTTGCGAGCAATTTTCGTGTCGATCGCCGTTTATTCTTCTTTGTTACCCAAGATGTGGTGTACATGTTCGAGGGAAAGTGCCCGCTGCAGATGCGGTATCGATCACCCCTCTTGTCCTCAAAGACTTGTTGGACTCTACTTTCCAGCTCATCCAGTGGATATCCGCAATGTCTGACCCATTCTCTTATTCGATCAACAGTTTTCGGGAATACATGCATTGTAGTGCCTTCAGATTTAGCATGGGTCTTCGAAGGGCAACCGCTAATCGAACAGGCAGCTATTGTTGAAAATTCTGAAAAGTAAATAATCAAGATTATTATAAAACCTTGATGAATAAAAATGTCATAAAAAAGTAAATGAACCATACCATGCTCAATGCAAGGTTTGTTTTGGTCGCCGGAACTATGCCAGTTCATCATATGCGGCTTAGTATTTGCATAAGTTACAGGAATGTTTTATATTATGTGACTAAACTCGGAACATGTGACTTGTCCCTTGGATGTTCTCTCTTGCACGCAAAGGAAACATGCTTACATTATATACTGGAACCCCAAAGGATGCAATTCGTTGACAATTGACACAGATGAAAATAAATAGATCTATTGATAGCATAACAATTGAAACTCAAGTCAATAGCAATGAGACCAATGACCATAGCTCTATTGGGTACTGTAATCGCAAATAGATAGAAATGTAAAAATGACCGAAATATGACTAGGATGCATAGCCTTACCTTGACCAACAAACCGTTGGATTCAGCAGGCCGAGCAGTATGTTGCAGGAGAACAGGTAGATGGCCACAGGTAGCACACTGACGAGTTTGCTCGAAGCGGTCACAGATAGCACGACGACGAGCAGATTAGCATAGATCTCAGTGCTTCTCAGGTAGAAGGTTCAGGAGTTGACTTGCAAAGCACAAAGATGTTCTCATGAGACTTATCAAGTGGTTTATAAAGGATTAGAAACAGGGGTGTGTTTGTGAATGAATGACGTGTGTATGTCATGGTATTATGTGGTTTGCAGGGGGGCGGCCTGCCTCAGGGGAGGCCTGCCTGGAGACACGGGGTCTGAGGAGGCCATGTGAGCGATGGCCCCTGGGCGTGGGATACCTTTTGAAGTGTACATGCTGTTTGGCACCTTGGCCGTTTGCGCCCGTGACAGCCCCCCTTGCCAGCGCTCATCCCTGGGTGCGAACCGCCTTTGATAGAGGGGGTGGGATGGATGGGCCTGGGGCGTGCAGATAAGGCACAGGAAGACTGCTGAATGGAGACACACTTATGTGGATTGCAGGGGGGCGGCCTGCCTCAGGGGAGGCCTGCCTGGAGACACGGGGTCTGAGGAGGCCATGTGAGCGATGGCCCCTGGGCGTGGGATACCTTTTGAAGTGTACATGCTGTTTGGCACCTTGGCCGTTTGCGCCCGTGACAGCCCCCCTTGCCAGCGCTCATCCCTGGGTGCGAACCGCCTTTGATAGAGGGGGTGGGATGGATGGGCCTGGGGCGTGCAGATAAGGCACAGGAAGACTGCTGAATGGAGACACACTTATGTGGATTGCAGGGGGGCGGCCTGCCTCAGGGGAGGCCTGCCTGGAGACACGGGGTCTGAGGAGGCCATGTGAGCGATGGCCCCTGGGCGTGGGATACCTTTTGAAGTGTACATGCTGTTTGGCACCTTTGCCGTTTGCGCCCGTGACAGCCCCCCATGCCAGCGCTTATCCCAGAGTGCGAACCGCCTTTGATAGAGGGGGGGTGGGATGGATGGGCCTGGGGAGTGCAAGCAAGTGTGTGGGAGCGAGGGGACATCAGGCCCCTCTCATCCTTTGCTTCTCAGTAGAAACCCAGACCAAGTGCCTCCAGTAGTCGGTTCGCCCCATGCCCTTATGTGATGTTAACTTTGGATGACATTCGCGTAGATGGGACCACTGAGCAGGACACGGGGCATCCATTTTTGTACCCCCTTTCCACTCCATCTTGGTGACCAGGACTCACTGCGCAGAGCACATGGCCCCCACCCTCGTTCCCACTCTGACTGAAAAACTCCAGAGGTATTTGCAACAGCTAATAAATGTAACACATCACTCTTCCTCTGAGATCACTGTCCTGCATGTGAACCAGCCTGAACTAAGCACATAGCTCGTTCATCTCCACAAACGTGTCCTTGCCCACACACCCTTGCCAGTGGAAACTTACTGCCATTCTGACACTGTGTCCCTGCAAGGTATTCTCTTCATGTGCCAGACCACTGCCCACACCATGATTCCCACCTAGCAGATCCCCAACTAACATTAGACCCCTACTGCAGTATATCGTTGCCTATCAATAACAAATGCCACATACCAGAGATTCTTGTGAACACAGACCCACACTTCAAACAGTGTATTATAGTGGTCAAGACCCTTAACCTAAGGCCTGTATAATCCAGTGTTAATTGATAGTATAGATATATGTGTGACTTTTATAGAGACATAACCGACTGAAAGACTTTGAACAAGTGTTATTGTCATGATCTCTGCTTCCAAAAGGTCAGGGTTTTCCCAACTCCCTTGGAAGCAGATCCATAACCCAGGTTCCGAGTGCCAACCAGTCCCAATTGGGACCTTTTGGACCCAGTCCTGGCGCCAGTGGCACCAGGCTCATAAATATGCCCAGTCCCAGCGCTGAAAGCGCCGGGCTCATAATGCTTGGGTGGACTTACCTTCAGCAGACCATGCTGCTTACTTGCCTGCCAGTTGAGCCTCTGATCCTCTTCTGTTTGGAACTACTTTTCCTGTTGGGTGGGGCTGGAGCCACTCCCTAGATTCAGAACACTGGAACTCTTCTGGAAGGCAGGAACTCTTTTCTTACCAGGAACTCTTTTCTTACTTAGGCGTGGCTGTGGAAGGAGACACCTAAGCACTACAGGAGGCTATTTAAACCACACCCGGTGGATGAATCTTGCTTTGCGTTATTCTGCAACCTCTGCAGCAGAACGCTCATCGTGTCTTCTGCATCCGGTCCTGGGCCTAAGGAAAAAGGCTTACCATCCTGAATCCAGTCTTCAGCAACACCTATAAAGACAAGAAAGAACAGGTTAGCATTCCGGCATCTGAAAGGCAAAGGCTTACCATCCTGAATCCAGTCTTCAGCAACACCTATAAAGACAAGAAAGAACAGGTTAGCATTCCGGCATCTGAAAGGCAAGTTTACCAACTCTTCGCACGCTCCGGAGGCCTTCGGCGCTGCATCCCGCATCTGAAAGACAAAACAAGGTGCGTTTAAAGACATTGGGGAACTTTAATACTCACGTGCCATTACTCCTTTCCACATCTAATCCAGTGGGTATTCCGGCACCCTGCAGCCGCTCCGAACTCGTACCTGCAAAATAAAAAGACAGTTAGAGCGCATAGTGAAGCAGGCAACAAGCGCTTACTTACGTGCTTCCAGGCGCTTCTATTCATCACACGGGCTCCATCTTCAACTCACTTCAGCCCGTCATCCGCCATCGCCGGAACCCTGCAAAACAAGAGACATCATTACTAAAGACTTTAAAGACATTTGAATGACTCGAAACTTACCGTTCGTGCAGTAAACGACGGACAGCAGTCCTCTGAAGTCAAGAGGCCTGCGCTTCCTATCCAGTGAAGAAACTGGTTACAGCACCCTGCCCCGAGGCAGATGGAGAGCTCGGCATTCACTTACCTAAGGTGAGAGCGTTAACCTTTGGGGGTCTACAGGAGAGGAGAAGAGGAAAGAGATAGGGACACCCCAATAACCCCAGTTCATTAAACCCATATTTTCTATCTGCAGACATCTTACTCTACACGTCAGGCATACAGTGCACAGAGGTCCAGCCCAAAGAGCCAACCGGGTGCTACACATCACCTTTGAAGATACGGTAGTCGCCCAGTCAAGACCGGCGCCTCTGCGAGAATCAGGTGAGCGTTACAGAACGCAAAGCCTACCGCAAAACTCTCGCCCAGGCGCTATGGAAACCTCGGATACTGACCCCCTAGCCCGGTTACTTGGGGAACTAAGGGCAGAAGTGCATGCAGCTTGTCAGGAAACGAATGCTCTAAGAAGGGAACTAATTATTTCCAAGGAGAGAACAGACAATCTTGCTAGACAAGTGCTACAGTCACAAGCCGGACAGACCCCGTTACCCGCATCAGGGGCAAATCTTCCTTCAACATCCTCTATGAATCCAGTGCAGATCAACCTACCTGGGAATGTACCTCTGGCTCCGCCCGAACGATTTTCTGGTGACCCAAAGAGGTTTGCAGTATTTATCAATCAGTGCCGGTTGCACTTCTTATGCCGGCCAGCAGCCTTTCCAACTGATCAAGCAAAAGTAGCTTTTGTACTTTCGTACCTTAGTGGCAATGCGGCAGACTGGTCGATCCCTCTAGTTAATCAAGATGATCCGGTTCTCCATGATTTTCAAGCCTTTCAGCTTAGTATGGAAAAACTGTTCGCAAGACATTCACAGGGGCAGGCCTTGGACAATGAGCTTCTTTCGTTGCAACAGGGTAATCAAGACCTTTTGGCTTATATTGCATCTTTCAATAGACTAATAGTGGAAACTCAATGGCCTGAGGACAAAAGGATTACGCTGTTTTATAGAGGTCTACGTGGAGAGCTCAAAGACGTTTTAGCCCAAGTAGTGAATCCCCCACAAGACTGTTCGGATTATATAGACTTGGTCGTTCAAATAGATCACAGGCTGCAGAACAGGAAGGCCGATCGTTCCAAGTTTGATGCTCGAGTATTTTCCAAACCGCCAACTCCTTCCAAAGGAGTAGACTCCGGGGAACCCATGCAAATAGGGGGTCTGAAAGGTCCTCTAACACAAAGGGAGCGGGAAAGGAGGAAACAGTTGCAATTATGCCTATATTGCGGAAACTCAGGGCACTTTCTTCGAGACTGTCCGGTGAAACCTGCCAAGAAGGCAGTAGGAGCTGCAGTTACCCAAGTTACAAACTCTGAGCAGGGAAACGACCTCGCTCGACAAGAATAGAGGTCCTCTTGCCGAGCGTGAAAACCAGTTCCGTGACCTCGCATTTCGTGATACCTATGGTCCTCATTAGCCCTGATAATCCGGCTCGATTACATGCAATTGAAGCTTACGTCGACAGCGGTGCCATCGGCAATTATGTGGATCATGAAATGGTTTTGAGGATGAATCTAACTCTTTGTCCCAAGGCTGTAAAGGACGTCATTACTACGGTGGATGGTACGGAGATAGCCTCCGGGCCAGTAACGCATACCACTCAAGAGGTGACGCTAGTAAGTCAAGATGGACACCATGAGAAGATCGTGTTCGATGTGATCAAGGCCCCTCAGTTTCAGATTATTCTAGGAATACCTTGGTTAGAGAAACACAATCCTCTGATCGATTGGCGAGCAAGAACGGTCCAGTTTCCAGAATGTGTCTCTACTTGTCACCCTCCACCTGGTGTTGCACTGGCCGCAATTTCTTCAGAGACTCCCCAGTTACCTCCCGAATACCTAGAATACCAAGATGTTTTCCGGAAGGATCAGGCTAACTCTCTACCTCCTCATAGGTCTTATGACTGCCAGATAGACCTGATACCTGGATCTACTCCTCCTTGTAGTAGAATTTATGCCCTCACCGAGCCTGAGAACCTTCACCTTCGACAATACCTGGATCAATACCTGGCAAATGGGTTTATTCGTCCTTCCAAGTCCCCTGCTTCTTCAGCTTTGTTCTTCGTTCCAAAAAAGGAAGGAGACCTTAGAACTTGTATCGATTATCGCTCCCTGAACCAGATCACCGTTAAGAATAGATATCCGTTACCTTTGATCCCTGAACTCCTGGACCAAGTCAGAAAAGCATGCATATATACAAAGCTGGATCTTAGAGGAGCTTACCACTTGGTACGAGTAAAAGAGGGCGATGAATGGAAGACGGCCTTCCGCACCAAGTATGGGCTATTTGAATATCAGGTCATGCCCTTCGGACTTTGCAATGCCCCGGCCGCCTTTCAATATTTTATGAACGATGTCCTCAGAGAGCTCATAGATGTATGTGTTGTTGTTTACATTGACGACATCCTCGTTTATTCTTCATCGGAATCTGAACATCGGAAACACGTGAAAATGGTCCTCGAAAGATTGCGTCAACACAAACTTTTCGCTAAGTTGGAAAAATGTGTTTTCAACGTGACTGAAGTTGAATTCTTGGGGTTCATATTATCACCTGGCGGAGTGCGTATGGATTCAAAGAAGGTCGATGCAGTTCTCAAATGGCCATCACCATCCTCCGTAAAAGGTGTGCAAAGCATGTTAGGCTTCGCTAACTTTTACCGCAGGTTTATCCCCGAATTCTCTCGAATAGTCCAGCCCATCACTGCCTTGTTAAAGAAAAACAAACGTTTTGAATGGTCTACCGAGGCGGAACAAGCTTTCCAGGATTTGAAGACTAAATTTATCTCTGCACCAATCTTAAAACACCCTCGCCCCGAACTCCCCTACATCGTGGAAACTGATGCTTCAAGCCTTGCCATGGGGGCAGTTCTATCACAAAAGGACCCGGTAACCAATCAGTTGCATCCCGTGGCATTTTGGTCCCGCAAATTCTCGCCTCCTGAAATCAATTACACGATTACTGACAAGGAACTTCTGGCTATCAAGTCTGCCTTTAGGGCTTGGCGGCATTATCTGCTGGGGGCCCGACACACCGTTACTGTGATTACGGATCACCGAAACCTGCAATATTTGAAGACCGCAAAAGCCCAATCTTCTAGACAACTCCGTTGGGCATTATTCTTTGCCGAGTTTGACTTCATAATTACCTATCGACCTGGTACAAAGAACGGTAAAGCCGATGCCCTTTCTCGGATGGGAGTGGAAGAACACTTGGTCAACCCTAAACCTGTACCAATCATTCCCGAACAAAGAATTCTGGGTGTAATCGCCACAGAATCCATAGAGGAAGTTAAGGATAAAGCCAGGCAACTTGTAACTCCAGCAGACATACAGAATTGGCATCTGCAGGGAAAGGACTTTGCAGTAAAGGACAACTTATTGTATTTCCAAGAACGATTATACCTACCCAGCACAGATTTACAGAAAAAAGTAATCTCTTGTTATCACGACTCTTTAATGGAAGGTCATCCCGGTATAGCCAAGACCTCAGAAAAGATCAAGCGCTACTTCTGGTGGCCGTCTTGGAAAAAAGATATCAGAGACTTTATAATGTCCTGTGGAGTATGCGCCCAAAACAAGAGTCAAAAGGAAAGACCAGCAGGCCTCTTACGCCCTATTGACATACCACCTCGCCCTTGGCATACTCTTTCTATGGACTTCATCACCGATCTACCTCCATGCTCCGGATACAATACGATTCTAGTAATCGTGGACTTATTCTCCAAGATGGCGCATTTCATTCCGCTCAAAGGCTTGCCAACAGCAGCAACTCTGGCCCGAGAATTTCTCGAAAACATCGTCCGACTGCGCGGTTTTCCTTCGGTTCTAATTTCGGATCGAGGTAGTCAATTTATTTCTCATTTTTGGCGAAGTTGCTGTCGGTCGGCTCAAATTGATGTGAGACTATCGACCAGTCACCACCCTCAGACCGACGGACAAACCGAGAGGACCAATCAAACTCTGGAACAGTATTTACGCTGCATGCTGCAACAAACTGAAAAAACTTGGAAAGATATCCTTTGGATAGCCGAGTATGCCTACAATAACTCTGTCCATTCGGGAACTGGGAAAACCCCGTTTTTTCTTTTGTACGGCAGTCACCCTCGAACCTCGGAGTTGGATCCCCTCCAAGATCTTGAAACACCAGCAGTAGACTACCTGCATTCTACAATCACCCAAGCCTTTAAGGAAGCTGTTTCTCACCTTCAAAGGGCTAAAGAACAATACAAGAAAGGAGCAGATCAACATCGGAAGGAAGCCCCTCACTATCAAGTAGGGGATCAAGTCTGGTTATCCACCAAATATCTATCTCTAAAAGGGCCACGCACATTCAACCCAAGATACCTTGGTCCCTATTCCATCACTACCATAGTAAACCCAGTAGCGGTCAAGTTGGACTTGCCCCCGCACATGAAGATACATCCGGTCTTCCACGTCTCTCTATTAAAACCCGTGCAACCTCAAACCCGACTAACCAAATCTCCAAAACCTATCCTAGTGGATGGAGAACTCGAGTTTGAAGTCAAAAGCATTCTGGACTCCAAGATCTCCAAATCTAAACTATTCTACCTAATTGACTGGAAAGGCTACGGCCCCCAAGAGAGATCCTGGGAACCTGCTGAATATGTCCACGCTCCTCGCCTAATCAAAAGATTTCACCGAACATTTCCTGACAAGCCAAAACCCCCGGAGAAGCCCGGTTTGGGAGGGGCCTTGAGGGGGGGTACTGTCATGATCTCTGCTTCCAAAAGGTCAGGGTTTTCCCAACTCCCTTGGAAGCAGATCCATAACCCAGGTTCCGAGTGCCAACCAGTCCCAATTGGGACCTTTTGGACCCAGTCCTGGCGCCAGTGGCACCAGGCTCATAAATATGCCCAGTCCCAGCGCTGAAAGCGCCGGGCTCATAATGCTTGGGTGGACTTACCTTCAGCAGACCATGCTGCTTACTTGCCTGCCAGTTGAGCCTCTGATCCTCTTCTGTTTGGAACTACTTTTCCTGTTGGGTGGGGCTGGAGCCACTCCCTAGATTCAGAACACTGGAACTCTTCTGGAAGGCAGGAACTCTTTTCTTACCAGGAACTCTTTTCTTACTTAGGCGTGGCTGTGGAAGGAGACACCTAAGCACTACAGGAGGCTATTTAAACCACACCCGGTGGATGAATCTTGCTTTGCGTTATTCTGCAACCTCTGCAGCAGAACGCTCATCGTGTCTTCTGCATCCGGTCCTGGGCCTAAGGAAAAAGGCTTACCATCCTGAATCCAGTCTTCAGCAACACCTATAAAGACAAGAAAGAACAGGTTAGCATTCCGGCATCTGAAAGGCAAAGGCTTACCATCCTGAATCCAGTCTTCAGCAACACCTATAAAGACAAGAAAGAACAGGTTAGCATTCCGACATCTGAAAGGCAAGTTTACCAACTCTTCGCACGCTCCGGAGGCCTTCGGCGCTGCATCCCGCATCTGAAAGACAAAACAAGGTGCGTTTAAAGACATTGGGGAACTTTAATACTCACGTGCCATTACTCCTTTCCACATCTAATCCAGTGGGTATTCCGGCACCCTGCAGCCGCTCCGAACTCGTACCTGCAAAATAAAAAGACAGTTCGAGCGCATAGTGAAGCAGGCAACAAGCGCTTACTTACGTGCTTCCAGGCGCTTCTATTCATCACACGGGCTCCATCTTCAACTCACTTCAGCCCGTCATCCGCCATCGCCGGAACCCTGCAAAACAAGAGACATCATTACTAAAGACTTTAAAGACATTTGAATGACTCGAAACTTACCGTTCGTGCAGTAAACGACGGACAGCAGTCCTCTGAAGTCAAGAGGCCTGCGCTACCTATCCAGTGAAGAAACTGGTTACAGCACCCTGCCCCGAGGCAGATGGAGAGCTCGGCATTCACTTACCTAAGGTGAGAGCGTTAACCTTTGGGGGTCTACAGGAGAGGAGAAGAGGAAAGAGATAGGGACACCCCAATAACCCCAGTTCATTAACCCCATATTTTCTATCTGCAGACATCTTACTCTACACGTCAGGCATACAGTGCACAGAGGTCCAGCCCAAAGAGCCAACCGGGTGCTACACATCACCTTTGAAGATACGGTAGTCGCCCAGTCAAGACCGGTGCCTCTGCGAGAATCAGGTGAGCGTTACAGTTATTTAGTGCATGCATTATTGAGAATATATTATGTTGGCTTAGATAGTGACCACCCTGCTTCACAGCGACCTGACCTTCACCCATTCGGAGCACAGATGTCTGACGTCCATCCTTGAATGGAGACACACTTGATTCATTTAAAAAATCGAAACAACTGTTGTTAAAATATATGTGGCGTTTTATTTTGTATCTTATTTTGATGACACAAAAATACAAGACTTTAAACATTGTACAGGTCAGGTTGCAGCACAGCGAGAGAAAATCCCCTGTACTGACCGCTGTCACTCGGGAACGTTTCTCTTATGGCACGAACGGCACAGGCGGGTATCACTCTTCGAACGCGGTGTCCAAGCCTCCCGTGAAGCCACCATGTAAAGGAACGATAGGCCACCAGCCTGTACCACCTGTGAAAAGGAATGAAACAAACCTGTTTTTAAATGACCAAGATAAGTTTAATAAACGTTTGTTGTCAATGACAATTCTTGTAACTAATGGCATTCTGCTCGGACAAATGCTATCTAGACACTGCATACTATTGAGCGACTTTCATGCGTTACAATGATATGTATATGTAATTTTGGATATAGTAGAAGACCATGAAATAGGAGTGGCATGACAAGCAGAGTATACTTACTTGTTACTCGGATTACGAGGACGAACAGTTGCGCGAAGTTCACGCATAAGCACCATCATTAGCCTCAACAGGGACCGTGTGAGGCAGGATGCCCTGATGTCTGGCAGCTCGGTGATGCATTGCGGTCGTGGCTCGCCTTCCGAAATGTAGGCCACGCATCCTGAGTTTTCACAGCAGCAGCAGTTCTAGTCCTCGGTTAGCATTAGCTCGCACCGATTGCATGTGCACCAGGTGGAAACACTGCCCATGTGACTAGGTCCAGGCTCTTCAGCTGTTGAATCGTCCTCCCAACTGCCGTCCGAAGACCCATTGTTTTCGCGTGTTTCCCTTTCCAGTAGTTCCTCCTCGGTATACTCGGGCTCGTACATGTAGGGCATTATTATAGCCATTGTGTGTTAAACAAACTAAAATAATTTATAGCGGGGGTACTGGTATCTGTTCACACGGGCTACAAACAACGAAGGTAGCTGGCCAGAGTACAGAAACAAGTCACAGAATACTCACAGTAACACAGAGAGAGGAATGGAATCGAAAATCTGCTGCTGTGTGTTGTGAAACGGTCTGTTTATACTTATTGAGGAAAGAGGCGTCCTGCCATTTCCATGGCGACACGTCATTAGCTGAAGCGCAGCAAATGTTGACACGAGACATGCTTTGGCGTTGTGAAATGGGCGGTACGCGTCTGCTGATGACAGGCTCAGGGGCGGGGGATATGATTTAGTGCCGCAAAAGCAGGTCAGCCAGGGCGATGGGGGAAATGATAGGATTATCACAAAATGGCAGCTCCCTGATGCCTGTTTTCGCATGCGTTTAATGGACGAAAACTCGGGTAAGGTCCATAGGAAAGTTTTCTAAAATCGAGCGACTTAGGCTTAAAATCACATGGCCGACCCGTAGGGGCAATGAAAATGTTTGACCGAACCATTCCTTTAAGTGCACTCTGAGTGTGATAGGTTGTGTGTCGGAAGCACTTCTCTATCTGATTCGTCGACACAAGATATTAACACCATGATGGTCATGCTAAACTAAACAGTGCTTAAATGGGCCAACATGCATGTACTCCTGCCGCACTTCTGACCAGCAAGATTATTGAAACCAGCTCCTCCATACACCTAAGAGCGGAATAACTACAATAGAGAAAACAGAAAACCCATAAAGCTATGACAAAATCCAAAGCATCCAAAATCTCCCTTCTTAAATGCATTATTCACCTAGTGCAAGCAATACACCACAAGCAAAGATTCCTCAACACCATCCCTCCTTGTGCTGCGTATTAAAGCAAAGGGCCCATCAAAGCTGTCCCCCTTGCGTGGTCGTCTATCAAACACTCCAACGAGAAGTCCTCGGCAATTAATGAGCTAATTATCAATAACATTTACACTGTTAGAGAGGCTGTACCTACTTCAACAACAACCTAGCAAACCACACTGTCAACTTTCTTCAAGCACGTGCACACACATCCCGGAAAGGGGGATAGGTGATAGTGTACGGTGACAGCTACTTTACACTTTGCCTAGGAAACAAAACCTACTCGATCTTCCATTACAATGAACCCGTGAATGCAACGTCGGGTTACGTACGCCAGCCTACGCGAGCGTGTGCATCTCTCTTTGCCTACGCACACCATAGAACAAACAGAAGAGGTCGTTTAACTGCAATACATTTGCTTGTCTCAATGGCACCTCCTTTACATATCGTCATTTTACAAATGCCTAATGTTGCCTTCACTCATTTGACTACAGTACATTTCTCTTCGCCCTGGCTCTCTCCTGATTCCTTTCTGATCGTCTTGTTCTTATGTCTTTGGCTTAATCAACAACAATACGATGTCCAAAATAGTAGCAGTGTGTGCTAAATATATGTAAATAAGTAGAAGAACACCAGTCCTCCCAGAGAGTCTTCCTATGGGGTTGTACTGGTGTAAACCTTTTATCAAAGCCACTGGAGCACATCTTGCAGTTTTTCAGCAGGTTTGACACAGCGTCATTGGCACCCTCAGTGCCAGAAGTTATATCACTGGTTCGTAGTTGGGGTAGCATGAGGGTAGCATGATCCCTATGACCTTAGTTCTACTCCCCCCCTTTAGAAACAGGGGAGGGGTAGAACTACCAGGACATTTGAAAATCAACCTGCCCGAGGGAAAGGCAGGCAGGTGCATGAGGAATTTAAGGGAGGAATGTTGTATCCATGCATGAAACGGCTACCTTCCCTACACAGATTCCTTATTCTTTAAAAGACTCCCAAATCAGTACAGAGAATGCTAGGAAGCTATTATCCTATCCTTGCAGAAGGAGGTTATGTATAAAAGGGTGACAAAACCATGCTTCTTCTCCAAAGAGTCCAGTCAGTAATACTGCCTGCATGTGTGCCAAGAAGCACAAATAGTTGCCTAAAGTGTCTGGCAACAGCATCCACACACCCTTCCTTAAAACACAGGTGACTACATGGCCTCGGGTAGAATGGGCTAGTCATCCCACAGGAACCATAATAACGATTAAGGATACGATGTGGGAAATGGTAGCCCTCTAGGTAAGGCATCATTAACCAGGTACAGATCACCCCACCTTTAGCCAAGGGCTGTAAACCACATGGTATTTTCTGCAAGCCAGCTATTCATACATGCGTAAGACCATTTCATTTTCTCTAGGGCTATCCAAAATGGAAAAGTACATATTGATTTGATCTTGTACTTTAATGTTTAAATCGTTTAGTGTTAACAACTACTACAAATAGACTGAGTTTTCAGTTTAGAATTCTCGCTCTGTAATAGTCCAGAAGTCGACATCTGAGTTTGTTTCCTTACCACTACTTTAGTGGGTTTGGGACTAGAAATTCAGTCAAATCAATGTTTCATTTCAGTTTAACAATTTAATCCCCATTCACCACTTTTGCTGGAATGGGAGCTGTATAGCTTCAGGCATATGTCTGTGTATTTAGCCAAGCTAAATGTTCCATTTATGGAATGGCGGGCCAAGTTCCTTGATGCAAAGACCTTGCACGTAAAACAATCACGTGTTTTTGGGTCCCCTGGGAGAGAAGGGAAAGCTGGGTGTAGTCCAGTACTTTGGTCCTAAACCAGCAAGCGCATAGGAGCAACGTGGCGCAAGAGGAACACTGGATCCCCCTAAAGCTGGGCTGTGTTTCCTGGCCACAGTCTTGAACACTTCTGGCCTGAAAGAGGGGTTTTGTCGTATGGCCAGCACAGGTTCTGACATTGCCTTACTTAATGGAAGATTCATGTTCCAAGATGTCAGTGACGCCAGGAACCCTCCTTCCACTAGGCAAAGGTGGGATGGCCCAAAGGGTCCGCTGCACTAGTCGCCACACTACTATTACAGGCAAACTATCCCCTAACTAAAGAGTGCAGCACCATATTCAGACTCTAGTTATGTATCCAATCCACCAGCATCTCTCAATCTTTCCGCTAGATCAGCCAAGCTAAGCTCAAAGGAGTGTCTAATTCAAATTGATCTCATCAAGCTGCATCCGTGCTTCTTAACCCAACTCCAGCCTGAAGAATACAAGATCATCATCATCCTCATCGGAGGTCGAATCCAACCTGGAGAAGGACGTGCTTCTGATCACCGGGAAAAGCTTTTGTAGCCCTGGCTCCGGAATATGTACGAAATGATAAGTGGGCCAGGGAAGACGGCTAGCCCAACAGCCTGTCCTGCTGTGGTGAAATAGAGCAAAAAGAGAAGCAGTCAGTGGCAACATGTGGCACCGTTTGAGGGTTGGCTCTCAGAACCTGATCCAGCAGGTGTGTAGTGCTAAATATGTCCATACCCTCCACTCTCCAGCGATGGAATCAGTAGCCTTGGGGCTGGAGTCAGAGGAACATGGGCCTGTTTAAACATATCTGCCATTGCCAACATTAATGCTTCCCATTCTTCCTAGATAGAAACAGCAGTCAGAAAAGTGGGGTGCAGATGGCATCACTGTCTCAAATGGGAAGAAGACTTTTTTTTTGGATGAAGAGGCAATTCATGGTGAGAATGAATGTCGTCTTCTCTGATTACACCAGAGCAGAGAAGGGCACTACAAAGGAGAGGAAGGTACTCTGCAGCCAGGTGCATTCAAGATTATCAATCATGTTTTCTTGCTCCCTAACCTCTTTGGGGTGCACACACTGACGGAATCTCAATTCCTCACTGTTATAATCTTGCCCCAGAGACCAAACGCAGCACTGGTAAAGAACAAACTAACATCTTGCATTTGCACTCCTGACATGGTGCAGTAACATTTTGAAAACGAATGTGATTTTTTAAATGACTGTTCTGAATGCCGTATCTGTAGCTGTGGAACAAAAGGAGCGGAGGTCATCACGTTTGTTTGGTTCCATTTATATACCTGGGGCATCACTCGTGGCACGAAGAGAGCCGATGACGCATGACAAGCTTGGCTCTCTAGAGCATGCTTTAAACGATGACGATGAGGATCTGTGGGAACAAGGTATCAGTTTGAAGAAGAACATTACAGGTTTTTGTTGCTGCGCATGAAAACAGCAGCGCTTCTTTTACATAGCCCAGTCAAATGAGAAATACTTTCTATCAGTTTCTCCTTCCATGTGTGGAATTGCAGGCCTGCTATCTGTTTATATTGTAAATCAAACCCGCGTCATCCCTATTGCCTGGCACAGTCTTTAGACGTTGAATCATAACCTATTTGAAATAGACACCTTTGTCTCTGACCTAATAAATAATATCTTTTTTTCATTTTTGTTTTGTTTTAAATCTTTCATTGGTTACATCAAGCCTTGCGTTTAGACCACCAAGCCTGCTTGATGCGATGAAGGGAACATCGTTCGCAGTCCAGGTTGTGTTCTGGGGAGGAAGGCACACAAGTCCCCTGGCTCAGGCCACAGCCCAACTCCTCAATCGCTCCTTGTGGGCCACTGGGTTCCTCTTACCTTGTTTGTCATGAAGGAAGTGGCAGGTGGACACTAGCGGCGCTAAGCCACCACCAGCACTTCAAACAAATCATGTAAGACAGCGTAGAGTAAGACTTTCTACCTCTGTGTTTGCAGCAGGAAGCCCGGGCTGAGCCCTCGAGTAGCGCTGAGAAGTCACGCTGGAGAAGTCAAACACAGATGCTTTCTTTTAGAAATATCTGAGAGAAGGACAGTATAAACAGGTAGGGGCCATGCAATGATTTCCTGCTGCCTTCCACAGTCGGTACCCCTCAGATAAACACTCAGAGCCTCATCACTAGTTTGCCGGTAACCCTTAAATGCGGCGGTTACGCTATTACTGCTGCATTTAAGGGTCCGCCAAATCACGCGGTTGGCTGCATTTACCCCCAGCTCTGAGTTTGGGGTAAATGCACCGGCAATTACCGTGCGGTAATGCCGCCGACAGTAGTTGCACCGAACATTCCCCATTGGGCTCAATAGGGAATGGGGAAATTACCCTTCCGCCAAACCCATCATCCAGCGCTAATAGCGCCGGGGGATTTGGCGGTAACGCTATGAGCCCCGTCAGTATACCGCCGGGATACCAGCCAACTCATGATGAGGCCCTTAGTCTCCTCACCCATACTGATCTCCTCGAGTCAGAAGGTCAGAAGTACCAGTACCTTCGAGTCAGAAGGTACTGGTCTCCGAGTCCTTGGGTGAATGTCTTGCAGGCCAGGGGTCTCCCTCCTCGCATTCTTGAGTAGGTTTCAGTTCCTGTTCTAAATATGACAAACCTTTCGATTTAGGGTATATATTGACAAGCCTAGGAGGTACTCATAAAATAGCCCCTGTTATCACAAAACAGTCCTCCAGTGCAATGAATTGCTATATCCAGCCTCAGTTCCTCACTATGAACTGCAGCTTCTCACACTGTCCCAACACTAGCTCCTTACACTGTCCACCAGTGACAGCTCCTCACACTGTCTACTACTGCCTGGTTTCGCACAGTGTCAGGGGTTAATTCCCATTAGTGTGATGCGCCCACATATGTGCAGGATGTGCTCAGTGCACTGAGCTATCGTAATATGCCAAATAATATCATTGTAGGTCTAATACAACCACTTGCACCAGAAAGACCAGGATCTGAGAATGCACTCATTTAAACATTGTAATCCAAAATGTCCTGTGCGTTATGCACCTTCTTTCGCCTGCCCCCTCCTTCACCCTGCTGTTTACTTCACCTGCCTCGCTCTTTCCTTCAGTTTATGTCAAGTTGAACTATTTCGGCAAATTGACCCCTCTGGGAAGAGCTCCACTCCTTCTCTGTATTACTGTAGCATAGTTTCTTGGCAAACTAGTTGGGTTTTCCCCTTTACAAAAATAAATGTGAAGTTCGTCCTTTACATCGCCTTGGAGCAGTTTCAAATCAGGGTTGGAAAGAGAGTGACTTAGGGCCCATTGATGTCTGGGCCAACATCATTAGATGTGTAATCATGTGGCATGCTGAATGCAAACTCCTCCATGTAGTTATGTAGTTGTGCCTCCTTTCCACATCTTGCTTTTGCACTTTATCAAAAGGCTCAAAGCAGGCATGTGATCAGTCGTATGAGTCACAACACTCCCGTGTGACCCGGTGGTGCTGTGACCTGAGAGATAAAGGCTGTGACCTTAGAATTGAAGGCATGGTGAATATATATACTGTGGTTTTATTGCACCATTCTCAGAGGAGAACAAATGTAAAATGAAGCATTTGGAGTGCTTTACCCAGTGCCTTAAGTGGCACTACAAATCGAGCCGGGGCCCATCGAGGGGGCGTGACCTAACAACGGGGTCTTGATGGGCCGTTAGGCCACGCCCCCTTGACGAGCCCCGGCTCAATGGGCTACTGGCACCCCTGCCAGGCAGCCTTTTGTAGAGATTAGCACCCTCTCCCCTATGGGGGAGAGGGTGCTGATCTCTGCATTTATTTTGTATAGGCTTGCCTGGCAGGGGACAGCGCCTCGCCTATTCAGCCTTAATGGTGGTGCTGCCCCTCGCCAGCTGGGGAGGGGCAGCGTCACCATTAAGGCTGAAAGGGTGAGGCCACTGGAAGCAGAGGCCTTTTTCCTAAAGACTGAAACTCCCGCGAATCCGTGGGAGCTTCAGTATTTAGAAAGCAAGGCCTCTGCTTCCAGCGGCCTCACGTTTCTCCATAATGGTGGCGCCGGCCCACGTGCATCCCTTGATTAAAGGGATGCCTCGCAGGTGCGGCGCCACCATTATAGCTGAAAGGCATTTTTTTCTGAAGCCTGAAGCTCTCGCACACGAGCGAGAGCTTCAGGCTGTAGAAAAAAATGCCTTTTCGTGTAGTGGCCGGGGCTGCCCGGGGAGATTAGTGGGCCCCGGCAGGGCCCCGCCTCAAAACGAAATTTCGGAGCCCACTTAAAGCCCTGCTGACCACCTTTAAGGTATTGACACATCTGACCAGATATAAGAACCCCCTGCTTTGAGTGAGATCCGAAATCGGGATGGGGAACTAAATTGTTCCAGAGCAATAATTTATTTGGTTGTAGCCAAGGAGTGTAAGTAGCTACGAATCCTTTTTAGGTTTGGCTATTAGGTGGTGATAAAAGCTCTGCCAATATGCTAAAACTATTTAAATTGAAACTGAAGATATGCAAGAGATGAGATTTAAGGAAGGACACACAGCTTGTGGGTGTTTGGTTATTTACCCAACCATTGGCCGCCCATGGACATGTTAGTTCGTATGTCCTTTTCCACACAAAACACATCCTGCCGGAACTCTTTGAGTCTACTTTTGTGCTGTCTGATCATGCTTCTGATAGGAAGTGGCTTAATTGCAGTTATAAATCATCTAAACCAGCTACTAATGTAATAAAACTGCCTTAACCATGTTTGCTTTCAGCCACTTGATCCATAAGCATTATACGTGTCCTTGCAACTTATCCTTGCGCTGAATTCCTGGTAAACACAAACATTGGCAAATTCAACAATTTTGGCTTGTGTATTGGCATTTGCCAGGCACTGGCATAATATGCCCAGGTACTAGCACCATTTGCCAACTTTTCGAATCTTATGGCCAGCTAGTTCCCTTTTGGCAGTGCCTGTAAAATGCGGATCCCATTACATGTAGAGAATAGAAGCCTAATAGATCTGGTCGAGTTTTCTATCTACCACAAAATATACATGCCTAAAAGAAAGAAACATATGTACAAAAACGCTGGGATGAACATAGTGTTTTCAATTAGTCTTCAAAATAATATACTTGTATAATATGCAAATATAAAAAACGAAATCATATCAAATAGTTCAGAATGCTCTGGGCAGCCATTTTGGGCCACAGGGACTCTCATTGGCTACAGTGCCTCTATCAAGTTCAAAGGAAAATTAAACGTGTGTTTTCAGAATAAAATACAGATCTATAATAAACCGCATCTGCTCAGTGCTTGTGATAAACAGCTTAGAAGGTTATTATCTACAACTGCTTGTCATTTAAACTTGGCACTTTCTGGATCTGGTGTGGCGGTGCACTTACACCTCGAGACAGTAAAATGGTTTCAGTCTTTGAGTACGGTCATTTCGATAATCTAGCAGACGTGCTTCAGGGGTGGGACTAGGTCAGAGGTATACATGTTTTACTCTTGTAAACAAAATTCGACATTTTACAGTGACTGCTAGAAATGGCTAGCTTCTCGCCTCGGTGCTGCACACTCGCTTCGGTGACTGATCGTTCATACAATACACATTCACTTTGTTTTGGTTTAAATGAATGTGCCAATTGAACATGCAACCACCTCATTCACTAGTGAAAACTACCACCTTGTTTGATGCAGCTCTTAACTATTGGTTCGTCTTCCCACTCATTTGATTGACATCTTCTCCTGATAGCAATCTCCTATTAATGTTGGTTTGCAGTGTTGCCTTTGGCGCCATTGGATGATGGTATGCAATGTCAGGAGCTGTTAAAGTCTGAACGAACAACCAAAATGAAGGACTGCTTTCTTTGTGTTACTTGTGGCCTACCACCTGCCATGCACTAGAGGACACAGCTCCAAGGTCCATTAACATTTGACCACTTCACTAAAAACAAGATATCTGGGGGTTTACTAAATATTCCCAAAGTAGTAGTTAATTCCACGAAGGAAGGCCAGAAAAGCTGTCAAAACTGCACTAAAAAGGCAAAAGATTAACGATGAACAGGTGAATGAACTGCATTACTAACTATACAGGACTGCTGCACAAACCTTGTGCATGAAAGAAGTAGATTTGTTTTTAAAGATTATAAAGACCCATTTGTAGCATTGTATTTGTATTATCAATCCCCTCTCCCGTAATTCCCTACTTCCCCGGTTTTGCATTTCATTTGAACCTATTTGTTTAAATGTTGTTTATTTTATCACCATTTTATTGTTGTGTATACTTGTTTAATTTAAATTGTATTTACTGTTATGTTTAAAGCTCAAAAGAGCTTTATCATAACACTCACATAATTACAATTTCAGACATATTTAAATTGATATAGTTAAATCAAAGCAATAAATATATATAACTATCAGATAAAATCATGAGTACATATCGAATACCACCATGACAATACATTTATTCCGTCTCATAAATTACATGACATCTTAATTTCATTTGAGTCTTCGAGTATGGATTAAAATCTGACACAACTGCCCACTTTGTCGCATTTATGGCTAGGACAGAGACAGAGTCCATTATACAGTCGAGTAGATAAATGCAAAATACAAAGTACAATTAGACAGACAACAGACAACACGAAAGCTGATTAAATACTCAGAGCATTGTTCCAAACTTTACCCAGCCTTAGGATGGCCGTCTAGGTGTTAAATAGAGCTATGTGCATAGTTTTGTGCCTAAAATTCAAACAGTAAAGCCAGAAAGAACCACTCTTTATGTTATTACAGTCGGGCACGAAAGGACTCAGCAACTTTATATGTAGGGGTCCATGCTCCCTACATTCTGTCAGAATGTGCTGTGCAGTCTCCAATTTACCCGTAACGCCACATGATCGACAGATTCTCTTTTCTTCTGGGATACCAAGCTCTTGGCCAATGGTAGTTAGTAATGTCAGTTTGCCAATTTGCAGCAGGAGAACAAACCTGCACAACTCAGGAGAATGGGATAATTTAATATAGCCTTGGGCTGTCATCAAACTATGTACCAATTAATTGATGACGGGACAGTAGCTGCTTAATGCAGGAAGATGAGTGTAGTTAGCACACCAGTTCCATTGAGCCAACTTAACACTAGATTTCTTGATCAATACATGCACATTATCTTCCCAACTCAGGCTCCATCCCATAATATCAAAACTTGCAAGGCTCTGGGATACCATAGAATCAGAAGTCTTACGAGGGTGGTAATTGTCCCAGCAGGGTGAGAAGGGACAGACTGGAGACTTACGAGTTTTTAGAAACAATATATTTCTTCTTCTACATTCCATTGTAGCCAAAGACATAGGGCCCAGCTCTAGGCAGATGATTTCAACTGGTACCCCAATGCCTAGTCCAAGCATTTTCCTCCACAATATGCCCTCTAAAACATTAAGCCAGGAGAAGTCCTTTATGCTGATAGCATCCAGACCGTATAATACTGATGTACAAAAGCATTGTTTCTACAAAGTCAGTATCCCATGGACGCTTAGACATTGATGCTGCCTTCCAACATCTATAAAATATGTTCAGCTTAATCATTGCCTTCCTTTTCCTGGCCTCCACCAATTCAGCATATTATGTCTTGGTGGTGAAATCGACGCCCAAGTTTTTAAAACTGCAGACCTGCTCTATGATATTCCCATCAATAACCAAAGCGGGGACCGTAGCGCGGTTATGGCAAACGAACATGACCTTGGTTTTCTCGTAGTTCAGTATTAGGTCATGTTCGTTAAAGAAGCTTAATAGTGCTTCCATAGATCTTTTGAGACCAGCAAAGGTATGGTCTAACAAGATCAAGTCGTCTGCATATGAAAGACAATTGACCTTGCTCCCCAATATCCCTGGTGGACAGTTGTGCACCTTTTCGAGCAAGCAGGGTAATTCAGCTAGGTATATATTGAACAGTAGGGGGACCAGTGAGCACCCCTGTTTTACACCAAGGTTCGTATTGATTGGTGCCGTTACCATACCCCTACTATCAAGCCTCACCTGTATCGAAGTGTTTTCATGTAGGCCCATAGTTGCCAACAACAGATCTCATGGGCAGCCCAAACGATTAATTTTGTCCCATAACTTACTCCTATTTACTGTATCGAAGGCTGCCCAGAAGACTATCATGGCAACGTATAATCCAGGTTGCCCCTTTGTTTTGGCCCTTCCGGTCAGGTAGTCGAGAAGCCGAGCCTGCTCTAAAACCCATTTGGAAGTTAGTCAATAGGCCTATAGTCTCTATGCAATAGGATAATTTGTCAAGTGTTAGGAAGGTAAACATTTGCCCGGTGGAGTCTAGCATAGCTAAAAGTGGGAAGTTCTTGAGGCGTGTTCTGGGACCTTTCTTATGTATGGGAACAAGTATCGGACGGGGCCAAGACTCAGGGATCAATCCCTCCTCAGATACCTTCTTAAATAGAAGATATATGAGGTCTCCCCAGTATACCATGTTCATTTCTATTCTTACGTTGGGGAGCCCATTGGGGCTGGGAGCTCTAGAGTCTTTTAGTTCAGAGATTTTTAACATGTTCTCCGCATGCTTTAAGTTCAAACAGAACCTTTCCCCCGGGCCTGAGTGGGCTTCCCACAAGAGTGCATGGGTCATGCAAAGCCTCATGTACTTATCTGGTCCATTCCTGCTCACCAATAGCACAGATATCACGGGTAGTAGCATGTGAGATAGAGGAACTGAATAATTTCCACTGGTTTCGGGAATTATTTGTCTTAGCTACACTTACCAGGTATTGCCGTTGGGTGGTTTTACCTGAAGAGATCCAGTCCCGTACCCACCTACGGTATCGTTTTTTTACACTTTGCTTTGCAGCCAAAGACTCGGGCCAGGTATTACTAGTCTTACTAATCACAACTCCCTTCTGATGACCCTTTTCGCTTCACGGATGGTTTTGTCATACCGATATTTCTTAGTGGATTGGTTAGGGTGTTTTGGTACCCTTTTTAGACCGCCAGTTCTTATCCATTTCTCAATCTCGGCTGCTGTGACGCTTGCTGCCACAGGCAGTACATTTCTTGCTTGTTCAGAGAAATAATGAACAGCCTTCTCAATACTCCTTTCAGTCCAGCGGATCCTGTTGCCTCCTTGATTTATATCTAATTCCCCGACACGCCCTGGGCGGTGAGCCTGTAAGGAGCACTGGACCTTCAGGGTAAGGATTGCATTGTCACTGTATGTTGTTTCCAGAATTTCAAGCTTCCTAACCATCGGGATTGCCACAGAATTACAAAAAACAAAATCGAGAGTAGAACATTTTGTCCCTGATCTCTAGGTTGTTTTACCAGGGACATCACCCACTGTCCTTCCATTCAACAAATAGCAATCCCAGTCAGGTAAGGTGTCAACCCAGGCATCTCCCTTTGCTGAGTTTATTGGCAGCATACCAAATAGAGACCTGCAGTTTCCCGTAATTCATGGAGGCACCGACAGGGAGCGTTGAAGTGCCCTCCAACATAAATCTGATCATATTCATTGGCATTCTTAATGTCACAGATCATGCTCATTATACAATTGGTAATATCATCAGTTTTTGGAGTGCCAGAAGGATCATATACATTATTGATATGAATACCACTGCCTATGTTCTTTGTGCTCACTCTAACAGCCGCTACATATGGGTGTTCAGTACAGGTCTTATTTCTTACTGCGTTCAGATGGTTTTTAATGCCAATTATGAGAACTCCATAAGGGTGGCCTCTTGGCCCTTTGTTAGCCAATGTTTGGAAAATTTTCTAGCCATCAGTTAAGATATCTGTGAGCAGCCAGATCTCCTGTGGTAGGAAGATATTGCTTTGTGTGATCAATTCCGTAGAGCCCCTGGCTCAATCAAGTGGGTGAATCCTCGTGTATTCCAGGAAAAAATTGATACATCTCAATTTTCACCTTGTTGAGTAACATCATTATCAAAATTCCCAGAACATTGGTTTGTAGGGCACTGTTGGAGTTTAGGGCCATACCCTTATTTCCTATTGATTTTATTTTATCCTTTATCATATTCAGGTCTTGACTTTGTAAAGGGGGAGTAGGGCGACACTCGTCAGCGGCGTCGAGTTCGTAGCCAAGATCAGTGTATCGGTTTTTATGTGCTCTGATCAGATGCGCTGTCTCGCTAGTACAACAATGGATTCTGCTAAACTGAGACTTTAAATCCCTGATTGGTTCGATATAGTTGCAATCTCGAGAATCTAAAATCCCTAGTGGAAGGTTTTTCCGAGTCGGGGATAGAAAATCAGTTCGATTTATGAGGGTTAGCCTTAGATTTACCTTGATTTTTGTTTTTAATAGTAATCGTTAATGGAGGAAGCTGGGGAGGAGGGGGCTCCTTCGACACAGCCTCAAGGGTGTTGTCAGAGACAAGGTTGTGGCCTTCATCTTTTTCGCAGAGCCTATTGATAACTACTGAAGGCCCCTTTATATGCTGCTGAGGGTTGGGGTTATCAGCAAGGGTAGACAGTGGGGGTAGAGCCACATTACTTCCCTCAGTGATAGTCAGGGGAAATACAGATAGCAGGGGGGCCTGTTATCTGTATTTTAGGGCCCAGCTAGTTAGAGTACCTTTAGCCTTGGGTGCCTTTTTTCGTTTTCCATTGGCTATTTTGTTATTATTTGTTATTCTTGCTGAAGATTCTGGACAAGGTGGCATACATCCAAATTCAGAAATTCCTAGAATCCAACCAACTATTAGGCTCTCGCCAATCCGGCTTCCGTCCCCTACATGGCACTGAAATCACACTTATTGATCTTAAAACCCAAATAGATAAACTAAGAGACAATAGAAAACCTGCACTACTTCTCCTCCTAGACCTATCTGCGGCATTTGACCTAGTGGATCAAAAAGTCTTATGTAACCACTTGGACTCAGCAGCCCACTTCTCCAATGAGGCTATAGCGTGGATTCAATCATTTCTCAGCGACCGTACCATGAGGGTCTTCTCACCTTCTGCAGCTGCTGACCCCATTCCCATCACTTGTGGAGTGCCACAGGGCTCATGTGTTTCTCCAACATTATATAATATTTTCACTAAAACCTTGTTTGATGACTTGGACCATCTGGGTATCACCTACACTAATTATGCAGATGATACCCAGATCCTCCTCCCACTCACCGGGGACTACAGTGAGGACCTAGCTATGGTGAACAGAATCTACAGCATCGTTCAGGCATGGATGGCCACCCATGGTCTCTGCCTGAACGATGATAAAACTGAGCTGCTCATCTTGGGCACTCCTCCACTTCTCAACAAACTAGGAGCGAGCTACTCTTCTTTCATCATTGATGAGAACCTTATCCAAGTAGCCAAGGAAGTAAAAACATTGGGCATTTACTTAGACTCCACCATATCATTCACCAAACAGGTAAATACTCTAGCCTCATCAACAGCTTATACATGTAAACTTATTAGAGCAGGTAAACAATTCTTATCCCCGAACAGTTGCATGACCTTAGCCAGAGCTTTGATTATTTCAAAACTAGACTATTGCAACGCCCTCTACATTGGAGCGACCAAATCCACCATCAACAAAATACAGATTCAGCAAAACAATGCTCTTCGAGCTGCACTGAATATCCCTAAGAGAGAACATATCTCTGAACTAAGAAGGAAGCATAAATGGCTCTCCACCTATGAGAAAATTAGACTTAAAACCGCTTCCCTCACATACAAAAGTCTAAATAACAAAGCTCCACAATACCTAGCAGACAGATTCTCTAGAACAGCATCCTCCAGACTAACCAGATTAGCTAATACTAATCGCCTCCAGGTACCGCGATTCAAACTCTCCACTATTGGAGGCTCCAGTTTCCCTGTCAAAGCAGCCCAACTGTGGAACGAGCTACCTACACCACTGAGAATGGAACAATCCTTTTCCAAATTCAGGCATAACGTGATCAGCTGGTTAATAGAATCAAATGACATATGAATGAACAAATTTGTTTTGGATGTATATACTGCTGAACCTGCTCAATTGTTACTCCTATACTGCTAATTTAAACTGTCATACTGCTTAATCCTTGCTCACTACTAACACTATGTGAATTGTAACCTGCACCAAGCTGTACGTTTTCTTATGCCTTTGCGCCCTTATACCCTCGGGTCCGGTATGCATAATAAATACTAAACAAACTGCCCCTCATATTGCACCATATTGGTGCCTTCATAGCAGTTGATAACCTCAGGTCCCCCATTTATTGGGGCAGTGTTCCTATTCAATCTCTTTTTCCCTACGCTGTTTCCGGATAAGGAACATTTTACAGGTATCGCTGAGTGGTTCAGCAGTTTTGTCCACCACAAGATCAGCATCAATGATGCTCGCCTCCTCAGAGACAGCATTTTCATTGTGCTGGTCAAGATAATCTGAAGTGAACGGGACCTCTGCCTCTATATGCTCGTCCACTTTTGTTTTCTACTGACCTCCGGTTTGACTTTCTTTTATGCCTCGTCTGTTGTTTCGTCTTGTTTTGTTTTTTTGTGCGCCCTGAGTCCCACAGGCATGTGGCGCTTTATAGGAATTAAAATAAATAAATAAATACGCTTGACTAGCTCTTCATCATCGTCCAATTTAGGGGCGATATTGTTGGACAGGTTAGAGGCCTCCTCTAGAAATTTACCACACATTTTTAATACCACCTTCATGGCAAACTGGGGAACTGACAATTGGGTTTGAAATTCGCTTTGCTATACAGAGTCCTCGGTACTAGGCTTACAGAGTGCAGCTGCTTCTTCAAGGGGATTCATATTTAGGGATGCAGAAAGCATAGGACCCAAATCGTTTTCTTTGTTGGTTTCAAAAGTGTGCCACGGGGGTCTGCTTCCATCAGAAATGTTACGTCTGACAGGTACTGTGTCACTAGCAACTTCCTGCAACCCCCCCCTGCACCACCTGGTGCTGCTGCATTGTGGGCTCTGGTACTAATGAATCTCGTAATGAATAACACAGGGCCAGCTGGGAATGATTACTGTCCACAGCAGAGAAGGAGAGATCAGTATGGACAGTATTACTGTTAGATTAATCAGGTATTACATCTCCTGCTGGGCAATTAACAATAACCTGAGCACTGAAAGGAACCGGGCGAGGTACTGTTTCAGCTATGAAATAGGAGTTGATAGTCCCGGTCCCACACCCCTTAGAACGGGCACTGCTTGGAGAGCTTGTAGCACGTGATTTAGTGGGGTTTCCTCGATTGCCTTTCGCCCGTTCTCTATTACCAACCTGTATTTTGGGGCCAGGCATTTTACTTTTTTTATGGTTATTGGACCTCAGGCATTGCTTTCCAGGCATTAAAAATGATGATACAATGCACTTTTTCTTAGCACAGCAGTGACCAACTGTAGTCCACAATCTACGGTTAGTACTAGAGATAGATCCAATAAAAACCTAATTACAATTGCAACAGTGTCCAGCTGTAGTCTGCACTCTATAAGAAGTCCTGCGAACAGTTCCAAAAGAGACTAAATTGCAGTTACACAGTTTGCCTGATGTCAGCGCTAGATCCCAAGGGGGTTTCAAGGAATAAGTCACTTGTTAAAAGACAGCTGCTTAGTATACTTAATGGTAAAAATCCTCAGGAGTCCATGTGTTTGAAAATCATCAATAGCGTCGGCTCCAATTCATAAAACATAACTGGTTAGTCCCCCATTTATAATCACTAGAATGTTAGATAAGGTGTCCAGCTCCAAAGAGCTAACGAGTTCAAAACAGCCTTGATCGTAGGCCCTCGGCAGGAACTCCGAAAATGGCTAAAAAGGAAAAATAATGACAAATACAGGCAAAAAAAACAAATTGCGCACTTGTACCCCAAGAGGAAATAGGAACAAAAATCACACGTTAAAAGTATCCCGCAATCGTGCGAGAAGTACAAAGCGCTAACTGAACCGGAGTGCAAGAAGTCCAGGACAGGTTGGGGCAGGCTATGGAAGCCCCCCCTATGAATGGGGGCACCACACTCCCGCACACACTCCCAATCCAAGCACAATAGCAAGTTTACGGAAGGAGGCCACAAGCGTGGCAGCAATGAAATGTTCGTATTGTGAGGTGACGGTAGTAATAAAAAGCAGAACTCTTTCAAAGCACTGATTTCAATCGCAGCTACATGATAGAAACCAACTTGCCTCAGCTTCGAAAAGTACCTTATGTCCTTACAACCTCACTACCTCTGTGGACCATGGCAGACCACGCTTCACTCTTCCTCACTTGGCTCCATAGTATGCTGAGGCAAATAAGGCATATGCAGACTTCCACCTCCTCCAGTGCAGTAGAAATGAAAAAAACACTCGACCACGGCAGACCACGCATCACTCTTCCTCACCCCTTGTTTATGGTTGCTTTAGAATTGTAATTGTTGGCGACCAGGCATTGTGGTTATTGTAGGGAGGTAGCGCAAAGTGATTCAGTATTTTTTAATACTCCTTTGCTACTGTTACAGTCACCAACATAATCTCTCTGCTATTGAATTATGCATCTCATTAGGTACTTCCCACTCCACCCAAATACAATTTCCAAAACACTGTTGGGAAGGGGGCACGACCTTCCCGCACCCCAAAGAGCTTCAGAATACAGCAAAGACCGTAATAGGTAATGTAAGAGACCATGGGAGAGGGTGGTGCCTTTAAAGGCTTCTACACAATTACATTAGTGCCTGCTTCATAGATGTAGTGCACATATGGGAATAGCAGCCATCTTAGATATTAGCATCCATATTGGAACACAAAGCTTAAATGTAGCGCATCAGTCAGCTTCCCAGGTCTAGGCCGCAAACATGAGTAAAGGAATAGGTTATATACCGGGCACTGGTGAGAAAGGCCAGAGCTACACGGATCCATAAACCCTTAATTGTCCTAAAATGTTGCCATCCTTCATGCTCTGGGAGGAATGTGCCCTGCAAGGCCACGGGAGGAGGGTTGAGTATCTTTGTATGATACAATCCCACGAGAAGGAGGGCATGAGCCTCCAACCCCCACCAGTCCCAATTCTCACCCAAATGCCCAGGCCCAGCCCTAGACCACTGATCATAAAACCGTTGTAACCCCCGATCGAAGAAAAAGATCAGAAAGCAGGGCTTTCCTGCCTTCATTTTCAGGTCATGTGATTTGTGCTGCGAAGTGCAGGGAGGGATGAAATTATAGCCCAGAACGAGGGTGGGAGACCTTTGAGAGGTGCCGGCCTGTCTGGGAGCGAGTGAAGTGTGTGAGTTAGTATGACCTCGGTTTTCCCCCCCGGACACCTGTCTTCTTGAACCAGGTGCACTGCTACATAGGTAGAGATGTGTTTAGTTTGTAACTAATTGCCAATTAGCCGGCTTGTGACTGATGACGAATGCAGCATCACCGACGTGGAAGAAGATGGACTGACCGGGCCTGGGATCAATGGCCTAGCATCCTCTATGGAGCAGCTGACCTATGTGTATGGTCTCACCAACCAGCCGCGTGGGTTTCTACTGTATGTAATGATGTCACAGATGACGCTGTGTACTTTCTTAATGTGTTGCTCATGCCGATTTTGCCAGAACGTTCCACGACAGCAAAGTTCTTTGTTGGCGCTTTCATTTTTGTGTGGAAATTAACCTTATTATCCTTGCAAGAGGTGTCTTGGGCCTTTTTCCCTAGTGGGTTGTATTTCTTCTGGTGTGACCGTCTATGGGGCTTTCCTACAGCACACACACTATTGGCTTTGTCAGTTCTTGTTTTGAAAGATGTTGTTCCCATATCTCTTTGTTTTGATTGATTTCTTTTTATGGCTCCTTTCTCTAATATTTATTTCACCCAGAAAGAGGATTAACAAAGTTACAAAGGAGTGTGGGACCCTCTACAGAGAACGAACATGGGTCAAATACCCTGTTCTATGAGATTTCTTCCACTCAGGAGGTTGTACAACCACGTTTTAACTCACTGCACCCTTCACAGAGGAGAAATATCCATATACATGTCTTTTTCCCACCCACAAGGACAGTCCAGCACCGAAATGCTAGACCAATCTCCTCTGAACAAGAGTACCATCAGCAACCCCAAACACGTGAAGGCAAAATTACCTTCACTCCTTTTTGCACTTCCCCTTCACTCCTTTTTGCACTTCCTAGTGCACATTGTGTAAAAGCTGCCTGCCATTTGCACATGCCAGACAGGATTTACATATGGAATTTGCAAGTGTAAAAAGCAGGCAGATTCAATAGGAAACAAATGCATTAAAGATCAGATAAGATGCAGAAATCAGATTTTGGCAGTAATGCTGGTGGATATTACTAATGGCAGAGCAGATGGATTGGCGGAAGTGGTAATTCTGCTCAATGCATCCGCTCCCCCATACAAATCAATGAACATGTGGCAGAATGTAAAAAGCATGAGTAAAAGTCTTTCGGAAACTTTTGCTGCATGATTTTAACATTTTGTCATAGCAAAAATGACTTCCAGAGAATCTTCCCATGAAGCCCATTCTTAACTCTTTGGGACAGAATCTTCAGGCCTTGAAAACACACTGGTTCTTAAGACCGCAATCACTTTCTCAGGTAAAACCCTGCAAATGTATGCAAACCAAAAACACGCAAAGCTGCACAAGATGAGCACCGCCAGGCATGGAGCTGCATACTTTGGTTCTGTTATACTGGTATCAGGTAATAATATCCCCATAAATAATGTCGCCATAAATATAGTCGCCGGGAAACGGCACAGGCGACATTATTTATGGGAACAATATATGGAGTAAATGGGAGTAGGGGTTGCAGGGGTGTCCCCTGCGGGTTCCATATGGTAATATTGCCGCAAAAACACAGCGCCCTTCTTGTATGGCAACATTTTTGCGGGGCTATTATCACATGGAACCGTTATACTGTCAGAAGATTGCCTGTGCTGTCCCAATTACCCTGTCAAAGGGCTTGGGGAGGCCCAGGGCCACAAATGTGTCCAGGACCCTCTACTATTGTATGCATTTGCTAAGCGGCACCCAGCGCCCAGACACGAGTCACAAGAACTTTCCTTTATGTTTATGGATGTAGAAACCCAATTTTAATACCCCCACTTGCACTATCATGTGCCCCGAAACTGCTGTCTCTTGGTAGAGGGTTTTGGTGCTAAATAAAACTGTAATTTAATATGATTAAAAATACTTACCATGGACAGAAATCTTCTTCAGCATAGGTAAAGGGTTGTTGTCCACTATTATTGGCAGATTCCTTTTGGCGATATCCTGATTTCTACCAGAATAGGACTCTGGCATGGTTGGAATTCTCAGATATGGTGTGACGGTCAAATTTCTAAATAATGCGTGCATTGTGTGTGTGTGTGTGTGTGTGTGCGTGCGTGCGTGCGTGCGTGCGTGCGTGCGTGTGTGTGTGTTGTAGTGCATGGATGAGCAGTGACTAAAGCGCCGACTACTCTCACATTACTGCAAATCCAGCAGACATCCCAATCATGAAGGTAAACAAGGCACAATAAAACAATATTCCTCCTTCGCCTGTTTGGTAAGGTGGGCCAAGCAAGGTTGTGCTCTGACAACAGTATTGATCCACACAGCAACAGTACAATTGCTCAAAATAAAATATTGTCCAATAAAAGTTCGAGAAAAATAGTAACCTTTAATTAAACAAAAAATGCTGGCAAATACAAAAACAAGCATTCTCTATGTGACAATGCAGACTTTATAGCAAAAAGGGGCGCTCTGGGTCTTAAAGACAGGGGCAGACAGACAAAGGCCAGCAACAATGGCAGAGATCACAGATATGTCTTGGGAAAGGTATAGAGGAGGGTCTTACACAGAGGACGGAGTGATGGGGAGCGGTCGGGAGCGGTGCTCCTCTACTTTTTTAAATTACGTTTTACAGCTCCTATAATTTTATTTTAAAAAGAAACCGTTCCTGAATGGTTTCGTTTTAAAATGAAAGTGTAGGAAGACGTTGCAGCTTGCACTTTCAGTGCAGTGCACTGAACGTTCCCTTAAACAGCAGTTGCAAGTGTTTGGGGGTTTGTATTTGTGTGGGAGGGGGCGTGGTGATGGGGTTTGTGGGAAGCGGGGGAAGGCCAGCAGGGAACATAGTTCCACTACTTCTTTTCGTACACTTCGACCACTGGTCTTACAAGTCACTAGGGCCCTCAAAGGTAGAGCAGGGGGAGAGGACTAATACGCATTCATTGCATACTGGTCTTTGGGGGCTCAAAAGCATCAAGCAAGGCTTCTCGATGAACCACCTCACTTCAAGACAGTGCCAAGATGGTATCCCAAAGCTGTGTGGAGATGATTCACGACCGGGCCCTCAATGGATTGAAGCAGCGATGAGACAGGTCGAGATGATGGCTGACAGTGGTTCAAGTCAACTTGTGGATGAGTTGAAAGCCATGGCAAGACCACTGCTTCTACAGAGTCCATCCAGCTGGCTAGTCGAATCGAGAGATTGGCTTCTCCTGATCGAGTGAGCATTGAGGTAACTCGACGCTGGAACATAGCAAGAACATAGAGCTCAGAGCGGCAAAAGCAGCACCACAGGTCCTGTGGTGGCTCAAAGTGTGTAGAGTACTGTCAAGCAAGTGCCAAGAGTCTATTTGGACACACACAGGGCTTCTGGGCTTCTTCTGTCTTCAGAGATCCTGGGAGGCCAAGTCCAGGACCTCCTGGCCAAGGTGAGTTCTCAGTTTTGCACTTCCACTCCCAGGAGTTTGTCTGGCACCTGCAGGGGTCTGTCACATCCAGTGAATAGGAACCTGGTTTTAGTATGTAGGAAGCAGATAGGCCTTGGTCCACAGCAGCATCACCCCACATGTTCCTCTGGGATGGTTGAGGGTGGGAGCTTGCCTGAAACTTAGAAGTCTCTGGTCTTCACCTCTCGGCCAGAAGACTTTGGAATAGGTTGTATTCCCAACCAAGATTCTATGACTCCTTCCTTCAAGAGTCCAAGGGTGAATATGAATACTTCAAGGAAGCACCCCCCTTGTATAGACAAAATGTCACAGCTGATTTGTTTCTTTCTAGCATTCTCTAAGGGCTGCTGTGACAAGTCATTTGACCTGTGATGACATAGCCAGCTTGCTTTGTCTGCAGGAAGTGGGGAGGGCCAGGAAGTTTGGGAGCCCCAGCAAGATCCAAGATGGTGGAAGCCTTTTGTAAATTGTAACTCTCTCCTGGGCTACCCTTATTGTGTCCCCTTCCACTGTCTGTCTTCTTTAAAGAGTCTCTTGTAATCAGCACTCTGAGGGTTGGCCATTGTATCCTAGCAGGCTGCCTTTGAAACACCAGTTCTCAGCTTACATCCACGGATTACCTGAGGGGTGCCATTCTCAGGAGCATCAAAAGGAGGGCTTCCTGGATGAAGCTCAGCCCAGACAAACTAAATAAACACCCACCATGTCGTACAAGGATCACTGTCCACCGGGCTGACAGCTAAAAAGTATATCAAAGGCTTGTGGCTGTATAACTGTGTAATCTCAGGAGCCACCATGTCAAACTGGACATTCTCCAGCATGGGGTCTGGCATGGATTCACATGCTCATGAATATTCCCCGTCGTCAGGCTGGGAATCCTCGGTAAAGAAAAAACCAGTATCAGTTTCGTTTCTGATCTGTCTTTCTTAGTAATATCCAATCACTGGTCTCTGCGTCATACTGACCACAGCCAATGACTGCCCTCTACCTAAGCACCGCCTCTGGCAGCCATCTTCAGATTTTTACCGCACGTTCATGTGTTGGGATCCTCGTGCTATTGCTCTCGAGCGTTAGTGCTATTTTTTCACGTTTTTTCTCAAAAAACTTCGTTTTTTCGGTCAAAAGAGCCTCAAGCTCCACCGATGCTCGACGCCCGGAAAGCTGTTCAGGGTCTGCCCTGGATGCCAGCTGCAGAACGTCTTTAAGGAGGACGAACACTCCTTTTGTCTCTACTGCTTACATGAGGACAAGACGCACGTGGAGAAGGACTGTGCGTTTTGCGGCAACATGTCGGAGCGGACCATGAAGGACCGCCATCAACGTCTCGCCAACTGGCTGGAAGGTAAGAGCCCGTCAGGCGAGAAGAAGAAGAAGAAATCCGAGCGGTCTTCTAAGACCTTTGAGGACGCCCCGGCGACGGGGGTACAACACAAGGCAAAGCACCGCGAGTCCGCTGGCACCGGGAGCGCCGAACGGTCGGGCTCTACGGGCGCCAGGCAGGGCGCACCCTCCCCGGCACCATCAACCACGAGCCAACGCTCTGGGTCGGGTAAGAGGAAGGCCGAGCACCCGGCGAAGCTCCTGGAGAGGCCCCGGTCGAGCTCGAAGGCCCCATCGGAGGGGGAGCGAGGCAGTGTCCCCCCCCTCAAGGATAAGGCGGTGAGCGCACCTAAGGTGGTGAAGGCCTTAATCCATCCGGCCAAGCCCTCTATCGAAACTGTCGCGGCGGCCCTGGCTCAGCCTGTGGGGGCTACACCAGTGGTGGCGACCTCGGGGCTCAGAGTCTCCCTGCCACCTCGGAGGGAGTCCTCTTTTGTGCCCATCGATAGGGCCCCCGTGAAATCCCCCGTGGGGAAGAAAAAGGGGGGGCAGGGCGTCGTCGTAGATTCGGCCTCAACCTCGGAGGAGGAGCTGGTCGAAGTCTTAAGCCACGGCCTCGGCGTGGAAGAAGACCGGCCCGTCGGGATGGATCCCGACGCAGGCGACGACGACATCATCGAGGGTACCGACGGGGCCCCTGATCGCCCGTCGGATTCCCCTCTGCCAGCGCCGCGAGACAGCTCGGCGGCCATTTTGTTGGCTATACAGTCCTTATGCTCAGAGATAAGGACGAGACTACCGTTGCCGACGGAACCTCTCCCGTCGGGGGACCCAGAACCGGGACCTTCTGGTGTTCCCCCTACCAAGAAAAGAAGGATCCACCCTCCGCCTCCTTTTCAGCCGTCGCGCCCCTTCCAGCCCTCCTCCCCGTCCACCCGAGGGGATGATACGGGGACTGACACGGCAGCGACGGGTACGGACGACGAGGTATACGACGAGGATGTACCGTCGTCGCCTCCCACCAGGGCTTCTCCGCCCGACGAGATTGGATCGTTCCACTCCATGATCACCAGGGCATCCGAGCTTTTCCAACTCTGCCCTGAGGAGAAGAAGAAGGAAGGTTTCCTTTATCAGCGGCGTGAGGCCAAGAGGAAGACGGTCCTCTCAGTGCCTCTATTGGACGACATTTGGGATGAGGGCCTCACCCTCCTCAAGAACCCTTCCACGACGCCATCTAGAAGGGATTGGTACGAGAAGAAGTACCGGGTCCCGGACACGGCCCCCCTGTGCCTCCGGGCGCAGCCTACCCCGGACTCCGTTGTCTCCGCGGCGGCCAGGAAAAAAGCGGGGGGGGGGGGGTGCGGCCTCCACATCGACTTCCCCACCGGACGGCGAGGGAAAGAAATTGGACGCTATGGGACGCAGAGTCATCTCGTCTGCGGCGACGACGATTAAAGCGGCCAACGCCTTGGCTATCGTGGCCCGCTACGACAGGGAGCTCTGGTACAAACTGGCTCCCCTACTGGACTTCTTGCCGGACGACAAGAGGGCAGAGGCCCTGGAGATCCTGCAGGAAGGTGAGGTGGCTTCGGACCACGCCATTACCGTTGCGACGGACATCGCCGACACCGGGTTCCGCCAGTTGGGCAACGGCGTTTGCCTTAGGCGGCGTGGATGGCTCAAGGCTACGGACTTCCGTCAAGACGTTCAGACCAGAGTCCTGGACATGCCCTTCGATGGGAACAACCTGTTTGGGAAAACAGTGGACGATTCCCTTCAGGCCATTAAAGCGGACACCGAGACGGCCCGGGCCCTTGGAGTTCTGCAACAAAGACGGACGCCCTTTCGGAGCAGCGGAGGCAAGGGCGCCTCCAAAGGTTCAGGCGGCGGTTTCTCCACCTACCGTCAAGCGGCCCGCTCGTCGGCTCAGGAGGCCTACAGAGGACGAGGCAAGTCTGGCGGACCCCGCCGTCGTCGCCAAGGAGGTCAAGGCGGCAAAGCCTCGTCGAAGCAGGATTGAACCGACCGTGGGGTCGGGCCCCCACCGAAGCACCCCGGTGGGAGGCCGGCTGGCGAGATTCGTCAGCGTGTGGGAGTCCATCTCCACCGACCGTTGGGTGCTGGACGCCTTGGCCCGGGGCCACACGCTCGAATTTCAAAGAAGGTGTCCGCGCGTCCCCCCCGTGGCCAGGAAAGAACTTCACGTCCCTCAACTTCTCCTGGAGGTAAAGGCGATGCTGAGGAAGGGTGCCATCGAACTCGTCCCAAAGAGACTTCGGGGCTCCGGAGTTTACTCGAGATACTTCCTCGTGAAGAAGAAGACGGGGGGATGGCGCCCCATCCTGGACCTGCGACGTCTGAACAAGTTCATCAAGGCGCAAAAGTTCCGGATGGTCACCCTCCAGCACGTCCTGGGTCAGCTGGAGGAAGGAGACTTCCTGTCGTCGTTGGATTTGGAGGATGCCTACTTCCATATTCCCATCCTAAAGGGGCACCGAAAATTCCTCAGGTTTGTGGTCCAAGGGCGTCACTACCAGTTCAAAGCCCTCCCCTTCGGACTACGGTCGGCCCCCAGGGTATTCACCAAGTGCCTTGCACCGGTGGCGGCGCAGCTGCGCCGCGAGGGGATCCACGTCTACCCCTACCTGGACGACTGGCTCATCCGAGCCAAGTCGAGGGAGCTCGCCCTGGATCACACGGCAAGGACCGTCCGACTTCTCACGGACTTGGGATTCTCCGTGAACTACGCCAAGTCTCACCTGGTACCCGCGCAAAACGCACTGTTTCTGGGAGCGAAGCTCGACACAGTGTCTCTTCTGGCCTCCCCGTCGGAGGAAAGGACCAGGTCCATCCTGGGCAAGGTACAGCGGATGTTGGTTTCCGACGTGGCCAAGGTGAGGTCCATCAAGTCCCTCCTCGGAATGATGTCTTCCTGCATCTACCTCATTCCCATGTGCAGGCTCCGGATGCGCCCGTTGCAGGAGTTCCTGGACGCGCGCTGGATCCAAACGACGGGCAGCTTCGAGGAGAGGATCACACTCGACGAGAGTTTCCGCCGAGCGGTCCGGTGGTGGGGCAACCGCACGCATCTGACGGCGGGCATGGACTTCCAGACCCCAGATCACCAGGAGACAGTGACCACCGATGCCTCCCTGGAAGGGTGGGGAGCGCACACCGAAAATCTGCACGCGAGAGGCCTTTGGCTCCCGACGGAGAAGTCCCTCCATATCAACGTCCTGGAGCTCCGTGCAGTGTTCTGGGCCCTCAGGTCCTTCCTTCCGTCCCTCAAGGGCAAGGTGGTGAGGATCTTCACCGACAACACCACCACCATGTTTTACATCAGGAAACAGGGCGGAACCAGGTCCCCAGCGCTGTCCAAGGAGGCGCAGGACCTGTGGCATTGGGCCGTCGCCCAAAGGATGTTTCTGGTGCCGTTTCATCTGGCAGGGATAAAAAACACCATCGCCGACTCACTCAGCAGGGAGCTGCGCTCGTGCCACGAGTGGGAACTACGGCAGGATCTAGTGGATCGCCTCTTCCGACGGTGGGGCACACCCCAGATCGACCTGTTCGCGACGGCGACAAACTCCAAGTGCCGGAGGTTCGCCAGCAGGTTTCCCCAGGCGAGGAGCATGGGCGATGCCTTCTCGTTCCCCTGGGAGGGCCTGTTCCTCTACGCGTTCCCTCCTTTGCCACTGCTAATCCGGCTCGTCAACCAGCTCAAGAGGTCACGGTGCAGGATGATCCTCGTCGCACCTGCGTGGCCGAGGCAGATATGGTTCCCGGACCTTCTGGACTTGTCAGCGTCCCCGCCAATCAAGCTGCCGGTGGACGCGGATCTTCTCTCCAGGGAAGGAGGCGCCATCCTCCACCACGACCCGAAATCGCTGAACTTGCAGGCCTGGCTCCTGCAGCGCTAGAGTTTGGAGGATACAACATACCGGCCGACTGCAGAGAGGTTCTTGCAAAGGCCAGGGCGTCCTCGACTCTTAAATGATACGGACACAAATGGAAGAGGTTCTCTGTCTGGTGCCACGCACAGAAGATTAACCCTCTACATATTACGGCTCCCCAGGTACTGCCGTACCTGCTGACGCTGGCCAAAGCTGGACTGGCACACGCGTCCATCAAGATTCATCTTGCTGCGATCTCCCGATACACCAGAACCACGGGCCGGACGTCCTTGTGGTCTCATCGTCTGGTGAAAGAGTTCATGAAGGGACTGTTCAGATCGTTCCCGCCGGTGAAGGCTCCGGCCCCGGCGTGGGAGCTCAACGTGGTGCTGACCAAGCTCATGGGACCTCCGTTCGAGCCTCTGCACTCGGCCCTGTTGAAGTTTCTGTCGTGGAAAGCAGCGTTTCTTGTGGCCATCACCTCCGCACGACGGGTGGGAGAGATCCAGGCCCTTTCATGCAAGGCCCCGTACTTGACTTTTCACGACACGAGGGTAGTGCTCAGGACGCACCCCTCCTTCATGCCCAAGGTACCGTCGGACTTCCATCTCAACGAACCCTTGGTGTTGCCTGTGTTCTTCCCGTCGCCTTCGTCGCCGGCTGAGAGGACTTTGCACTCGCTGGATGTGGCTAGAGCGCTGAAGTTCTACGTGGACCGCACGAAGTGTTTTCGGAAGACGTCACAACTCTTTGTGAACTTTGGACCTGTCAATCAGGGGAAGGCTCTATCGAAGGCTTCCATTTCCAGATGGCTCTCCGGCTGTATCATGTACTGTCATCGGTTGGCAAACCGACCGCTGCCTGGCCGTCCGAGAGTCCATTCCACCAGAGCGATCGCAGCTACCACGGCGTTCCTTTCTGGTGTGCCCCTGCTGGACATATTCAGGGCTGCTACGTGGAGGTCGACGCACACCTTCACGAAATTCTACTGCGTCGATCGGGATTCCAGGGGGGAGTCCAGGGTCGGCCAAGCAGTGCTGCGCAACCTGTTCGCCTGAGGTGAGCCTGGTGAAGAGGTAAGATGCTTAATGTTGAGTTGGATGTACTGCTTAATGTTGAGCCTTTGCCACCTCCCGTGGTTGTGCATGTGTGTACTGCTATGTATTCTTTATTCATGAGCATGTGAATCCATGCCAGACCCCATGCTGGAGAAGGAACAAGTTACTTACCTGTAACTGTTGTTCTCCAGCATGGGTCTGGCATGGATTCACATGCGAACCCTCCCGCCTACCCCTCTGCGGCTCTTCACTTGGTCATACTGCCACTTCACGTGCTTCCAAATCTGAAGATGGCTGCCAGAGCGGTGCTTAGGTAGAGGGCAGTCATTGGCTGTGGTCAGTATGACGCAGAGACCAGTGATTGGATATTACTACGAAAGACAGATAAGAAACGAAACTGATACTGGTTTTTTCTTTACCGAGGATTCCCAGCCTGACGACGGGGAATATTCATGAGCATGTGAATCCATGCCAGACCCATGCTGGAGAACAACAGTTACAGGTAAGTAACTTGTTCCTTACTTTTCTTTAGATGTTTCTCTGTCACCAAGCTCCCAGACTACACGGTTATGACTTTAGCAAAGTGGTGTCTCTTATTAAAAAGACCCCCTCTCACCTTTGCATACACAAGTGATCTTTGGCCTGCCCTTTTGCATCTGCAAAGCACTTGCTGTTGGCTGTCAGGGACTGCCCCTGCCAGGGTCACACATGTAAACTATGGATTTTGGCTTGCAGAATGTTAGTGTTGTATGCATGCTCACCAGAAATGCAGTCAACTGACCCCAGTCTTTCTGAAATAGTTCCTTAAAGTCACTTTCCTGAATTGGATGCAACATTTGTGGGCATTTCAGTTGATGCCTAAGAGTTTTTATATTGGGGCAAGACAAAAAAAACAACAAAGGGAAATCTATTTATGAAATAATACAAACTGAAAACACCTGTACACATCTTTATGGAACACCTTATAGCAATATGACAACCCATGATTTGTTTGTCTCCCTATTCTGCATTTTATACAAAAATACCTGCAAGTGGCAACTTAATTTGAAGACTGCAATCAAGAAACATTTAGTAAAACAGGAACAAAAAAACACAATTTTTCCCAAAGTATGTATACTTAAAATATTATGCCTTTCATACAATTATTTTGAAGGGGCATGGAAAACGAGTATTTTCATTAAGTATAGGCATAGACAATCCTTATTGTGAAAATGCATTTAAGAGTATGAACATCCATATGTTTGGTCTGGGTTAAATAGAGTGTGAACGTTATGTATTACAAAAAATGGTATCTTCTGATGGTTCATAGAAAAGCACCTATTCCTGTTCTGCTATTTCCTATAGGTTACCTGATTCTCAGATAATTTATATGTAGCCAGCTGACATATCGTAGCATTGTTGTAAATACTCTCTGCTGCCTCATGTCTTTCAAGCAGGATATCTTGGCATACATTCCAGTTAATTATTTCCAGATGGTTTCTAAATGAATGCAGTTGCTCACAGATGGGGATGTCTGCACTTTTCCTGAATTGCTATCACGAAAGGTCAAGGTTGATTTGATTTTATCAGGTGAATTCCATTATTACATCCCATATGTTTTAACTGCATGCAATAGAAACAATTTCTTAAATATCAATTGGAAGTTTACTAGCATGAGCTTTTCTCAGCTGTCATGGAATCACGTGTGATCTTCAGCCCCTGCCATAACCAGAATCTGTTTTATTTTACTTGAAGGCATAGTATCCTGTTGGAAATTCCACCTGACTATTTTCTTATACTTTCTGCTATATTCAATTGATTATATACAGGGTTTTGTACATCTCCTGAGCTAATTCTGCATATCCTTTGGCTTGCTCCCGGGTTCGATCCGGTCTTCCAAGCTCTTTCATCTTTACATGAAGTCTCTGAGAGGTCGCTGGTGCTGACTGCCTTCGATGCCCCTATGCACCAGTCCATGGCTCTAACCCAGCTATATGTACATGTTACATCTAAGGAAGGTTTGCCTCTCTTTGATGGCTGCCATCAGCTGATTAGAACTCCTCTTCTGAAGTTGAACACAACAAACCAGAGTTCCTTTAGTTTTCTCGTCCCCAATTCGCCTGTTTCTGTTCTTCCTTGTGCGAATGTTCAATTCCTGGCGTTCCTGCGTTTGTTGCATTCAGTTGTTCTTCAGTCAAGCTTTGGTATTTCTTTCTAATTCTCAACTGTCTCCTCTCCCCTAAAGACAGTGCTCTCTGCTGGCTAAAGGCTGATTGAGGGCATGGCATTCGAGTATATCTCCCCAGCGTCATACTAGTTGCAGTGCTCCCTCTGGAATCCAGGAACATGCTCAAGGTTGCCTGCACTCCTCATAAACCGCTGTGTTCTGCCACCCAAGTTACCTGATTGTGAAAGAGGCAGTCTCTGTTTCTTCTTAAAAGTCTGAGGATCAGGGAACAATTACTGCTCATATGTAAATGTCGAGGGCATGCTTGCTGAAAAGATACATTTCAGTGGTTTCAATGGATTGCTGGAACTCAATTCCCGTTGCTGTTTGCTAAATTAACAGCTATTGCACTTTTCGACACGGTGAGCACTTGGCTCTGGTTCACAGTTTGTGTCAAGAATAAGGTTTTTTTTAAGGCCTTTCTTGGACTCTGCATTTTTTTAATAATCCCACTCAGGTTGCTTATTTCCTGCTCTAATGTCGACTGCTGGTGATAATTGTGTAGGTGTCATTTTATTGTAATGATTTAAATTGTTTTTTAATCCTTATCTTTCAGCACTGTGCCACACCTCAGTGTAACTCTTTATACTATAGAAAAGCAGAGAGTTGATTCTGTTTGTAGTGTGTACTAAACAAGAACCATAGCCTACCCACTCTGTCACTCACATTAACAATGATTCACAACAGGACGTGGATTGAACAGTTTTAAAACCCTGCCATTATGCTTAGCAAAAGACACCTCCCTACATTCTTGTACACTACAATGCTTTTCTTCGAAAGGGCTTAATGCAAGTTAATAATGTACCATCATGTGCATTTTGATACATGCAAATCCAAATCCTCTGTATCCCGTTCCTTTGGTTAGTTGAGATAAACCATAGCATCATGCATCAACCATCCTTGTAAGGTTCCACATGCACCTCAGCAGCACCCTGTGGTTGATTGTGTCAAAGCTCTCAACCAAATCCAACCTGACAAGGACAGATAACTTGCCCGTGTATGACTTTTTAGCTGAACATTAACCATTGAAAGTCAGATTTAGATCCATGCATGGTCGTCAAACCTTACCCGTCTACCTACTGCAAACCTTTCTTTCACATATTACAGTCTTGGATGCATTGTCCCTGTGCTAATTTTATATGGTTTCCAGCCAAGTTGCCTAGCAACAGCGGAAAATCTGCATCGTGTCAATGAGACTATGAGGAAAGAGGTATGTTTTTTCCGTAGCATTCAGCCAGATGAATCGTGAAGGGAGGTCTGACGTATTATAATTATGACGTTTATAGAAATGCGGCATTACCAAAACATGAGGAAACTGGAGCAAATGCATGCATTGTTTATTTGTATCCCTCTGTTAATAAGATGAAACTTCAAAAGTCAGATGTGTCAGTGGAGAAAAAGAGATATGTTGAACATGGAGTCGAAGAATAGGAGCAGGTCTGTAAGAGAGTAGTGAAAAAACCATTGAGCAGTTATCTTACTATTTGTATTCATTTATTGAAATTTCAAAGTGTTTCATTAAGGTGTATTACATAGTCTTGATATTGCAGTTAATTCATTAAACCAGGTGATAGTGAGGAGTGAACTAGAAATATTAAGTGGGGGAAGCACAAATTCCTAATGAAATGATTTACAGCTGTAGGTAAATATGGTGGCAGTGGTTGGGGATCTTTGAGGCCGTTAATAGCACAACACAGCTCTGGTGCTCCCTTCTAGGCTAAAAGGTAGTTCTTAATGGTAATCTTGAAGCAAATACCTTTTGGGATGTCAGTAAATGGAAGTATGATGTTATCAAGAGAACTTATCCATTCATCAGAAAAGTGCTTGTTGTGTTGGAGGGTCTCCTGACTGGCATGTCTGCTGCAAATGTCAGTAAACTACAAATATCTCAGAACAGAGCTGTTTGGGCAGTATGTGGTTTGGGCAAGTTCCATCACACCTCTGAAGCAAGACAGGACCTACACTGGCTCCCCATTGAAAACAGAATTCTCTATAAATCATGTATCCTGACACACAAATGCCTCAACTGATCTGCACCTCAAAATCTAGCAGCTCGGATACTGAAGGCTCTGGTCAATGGAGTCCTTCGATCCGGCAATGCCCATCTTCTAACATTTACACGCTATAAATTCAAGAAATTCAGGGGTGCCATTTTTGATTGTTGGGCACCTCGATCATGGAATCAGGCTCTCAGATCAACCCCCTGTTTGACACACTTCAAAAAAGCATTGATAACTCACCTGTTTGACAAAAGAGTAGACTAGCCTCTCCCTTAATAGGCATCCCTCCTGACGGTTTCACTCTTCCTGCTCATAACCCGATTTCATCTGTTCGTTTGTCTATCTTGGTTTTTTGTGTGCTCTGAGGCCTCTGGATGTGTGGCGCTATACAAAAAATAAAGTAAAGTCCACTGCACAAACAAATAGGTTGTCAGGCAAAAATGGTAACTAGTGGCATGATTGGGCTGGATTTGTGTACCTAACGCTGAAGTATGAAGGTCGTTACAAGGGTGCACAAGAGTAAGGTGGAGGTAAATATTAAGCTTTTAAGGGACCTGGTGAAGGACTGTTTGGAGTTCCCCACAGGGACAGGAAAAGTGTCAATCCCTCAAACCTCATGTTAGGCCCCAATCACATCAGCACAGGCCATAACAGTTGTGTTTTTATCTAAAAAAAAAAAGCACTGACACACTTAATCAAGCAGTCTCTCGTCCAATTACAGAATACTGTAGGAAGAGTTGCAACTGTGCCTACACTTATTTGCGCCAAGTTGCAACTTTTCCTACAGTTTACAAACGGAGTAGAGGAACTCAGTGTCTCCGTAGTGACCTACACTCATGCGACAAAGAACCAACCACAAAAGACAAAAACCCTAAAAAGGCTAATAATCACCAAGTAACCACGATTTGGTCGCGAAGGTACAGGCCTATGATATCTCAAAAAAGTTCCTCAATGTTAGAAAACAATTACAGTATACATTTGCGAACATCACGGAGGCTCACAGATGTAGCAGGATGCCAAAAGCATCATAAAACACACATTGCATAAAGTTGCAAACATAGCATGCCATAATACAATACAGCAGAACATGCCCTAGCAAAGCAAAACATTATGATGTACAGTCAGCCTACATACTAATTCTTCTCTCTCTGTATCTCTCGCTTACATGCATGTACACATTGTCCATCTAGCAACAAGGACCGGCAGGTGAGGGGGAGGGATTGCTGCCTGGAAACTCACTTCAGTGGTTGAACAGAGTCCGCCATCTAGGGGTGGGGCTAGCCCATGGATGGATTTAAGCACAAGCGCTTACGGGTGTAGATTAGCAGGAGATAGATTCTGCCAGCCAGTAGGAGGAGCTAGGCCATAGATGGCTGAAAGCATAAGAGCCAATTTGAATAGAGAGCGTGTATGCATGTACAGCCACTCTGTGTGACGATGGTTCTGCAAGGGGTCGGTGGGTAAGGATCGTAGGTTGTTGTAGAGAATATGGGAGGCAAAGTTCAACACATTGCTGAGCAAAACAAAGGACCCAGGTGAATCCCACGAGGAAGCTGCAGTAGTAAGGTTCCCTCCTGAGCACCAGAGTGGTGGTAGCAAAGTTCAACCTCTTTATGAGAGAAGCAAAGAAATGGTACGGTGCATTCCCATGAGGAGGCTGCAGTAGTAAGTTTGCCAGTTGAGCGCCTTAGTGGTGTTGACGGTTTTCGTACATTAAAAGGTGAGACAGGGTAGATTTTTCAGATGTTCAGGAAGTTAAGCGAGGCTGGATTGAGGAATGAGGTAAGGAGATAAGGGAGAAAGGAAGTAGGAGTCTGTGGAAAAGGTGTGCTATTGGAGGCTGTCAGAAAAGTCACTTCAGGGGGTTTACGCATGAGGCAGCCCATCAGAAAAAGATTTGAGTATCATTAGCAAATGAATGAAATTAGATGTCAAATGGGGAAGGGACCAAGGACAGACATTTGTGGGATGGTTGTGGCAGTGAAAGTCCCAGTGTTCCAGGAAATAGAGGCGGAATGATCATCCATGTGGGAGTACATCCAAGTGAGGAATAAATGGATATAACCAGAGAAATTGTCAAATATAAGATGACGAATACAGTTAATTACTGCACAGTTTTTTCCAACCCAAAAACTAGTGTTGAAAGCAATTAACTATTCTAGAAACACTATTAAATATAAACAAATCACTTTTATTTAAGCAAGGAAGAAAGACAATACCCAATAAGATAATCTGAGACTTAGTTCACTCCTGTTCCTGTCAGTAAAAAGGGTATGGTTTCTGCATGGTAGTAGAGCGTCCCTAATGTGAAGGAAGGGCCCAGATAGGCAGACCGGTCCAAATATGGTCCAAATACTGCCAGTGTCTGCACTCTCTTTGTTTCTCATAGTACAGTTCAACTCATCAAAAAAAATGCCACTGTACTCGATGTATTGTCCCCAAATTGCTTATTCTATGTCCCTTTTATGTCATGAGAAATTATAAACGTGAAAAGTAACAAGTTTATTGTAGGAGATCAAGCGAGCTTGCATGGCAGGCACCACAAATCTGGCTCATTGGGTAGGAGTCTCATCATTGGAGCAGTCTCACTTGTCAGGTGTTTGAGCAAAGCTTCAAGTATGAGCAGGGTTTCCCGCTTGCAAAAACACAGTCTCACGCACTCTGTTTATCCCACAGTCTCAATCATTGACCATTCTTACTCATTGTGTAGACTCACACATTTCTAATCACAGACTCACTCAAGGAGTATGTTTTGAACTCCTGAGAGCACAATCTCACTCACTGGGTGTGAGTCCCACATGATGGAGCACTGTTGCATTGGTTAGATTTGAGTCCCACTGATTGGCACAAAGTCTTATACATTAGATATGATTCCTACTTATTAAAGCACAGTCTTAGTCATCAGGTATGAATACCATGCTTTAGAACAGGGGGGGTCTGGAGTTATTGCGTCAAGTATTTGGCGAAGAAGGGAGCTCCCCCTTCTCCCAAAAATATTAATATATCTCCCATGGTGCATAGCAGCAGAAAAGCTTTTCAGAAATGAAAAAGCTGCCATTTCCTTTGTCCGATGCAAGAGATATTCACGAATATTCGCGGTGTCGATGTTTTCCAAAAAATGAAAAGTTAAAAAAATACAATTTGGAGGAGGAAAAAGACGAAATGGCATCAGGCTAGAGTTGGGCAAGTTCAGAGGTCGAACGTTTTCACATATTCAAAGTTATTTTTTTTTTTAGAATTCAAGGTTATTTTCCATATTCAGGGTTATTTTGTCATATTCAAGGTTATTTTTGAAAGTGCATCACAAGTATAATAACCGCAAATATTTTTGAAATATTTGTGGTTATTTGTAGTTCATTGCTGATATAACCGGGGTTAAGGGAAGGCTGTGCTCACGCCCTGGCTAGTGTGCCCGAAAGACATGTATAGTGGCAACGGCTGAAGGCCGTGTCTACCTAGTGGGTCCAAAAGAAGCATATTGGGGGAACATGTACAGTGGAAATGGCCCTCGGGCGTGGCCACTGCCCATGTCCGAAGGCCATGGCTAGTGACCTGCATATATTTAACTAGTGGACCTTCAGAACCCCTTGAGATCACCTATCTTTGTTTTCAGCACTGACCTTCCAGTACCAAATGTCTGTGTTTCAAGCTCTTCATTCAGTCAGAATACTTCTAATTCCAAATGAGACAGATTTTGAACAGTTGAATTCATAAACACAGTTATTACGTACATACTTTAGAGGGAGTCTGGTATGATGGATGAGTCACAGTGTTTATAATTATTTTAGGAATCACATTTTAAACTTGTACCATTTTTAATTCATCTAATGCGCACATTCATTTCTCAGGGTATGAGCAGGCCATCTGTTTCTGTCTTTCCATTCCATTAGGGATAATTGTATCTCCACATAGGAAATGTTCCCAGGACTTCCTGTTGATAAAATCATACCTGCATCCTTGCATGCTTGAAGTCGCTCTTGCCCAGAAGTGTCATTAAACAGGAATCTATTTTAGTTGCTTAGTCTGGCCACATGAAAATACAAGGGGAAGGTCAGTGAATGAAACGTTCATTATAGTTGCACATTTTCTAGTTTAATTCGGGGTACGGCCTCTACACCTTCTCCCTAACCTCTATGCGCTCTCTTCATCTGTGAGTTCTGCTGTAAATGTTGCATGTATAAAATAGAACACCTTGTTTTGGAAGCAGGATATTCATATTCAACCTTTCCAGATAACATTTCTTACTTCGCTCTTTTTCCGTTTGCCACTCCGGTTTCATAAAAGGGCCAATGATTTGATATTTGGCTGCAGGTGCTGCTTGTCCTTAATAACTAAGGACTGCATGGGAAATGTGTATCTTCTTGGTTGGTTCTGTTTTTCCGCAAGCAAGGACAGCTCCTGGCAAGCTGGGGTATTTTCCTGCCAAGTAGTATTGTGCCCCTAGCAGACTAGATCTAGACGTCTGATGGTCTGTAGTGTCTCTGAGCAGGTGAGGGGAGCGGCTCTTGGTTGGCTTCGGCTGACTAGTGAGAGGCTGCTGAGGCATACCTTTTGTGGGATTTATCAGGCTCCTGGCAGGCTCCCATGGTACTAGCATTTGTATAGTATTAAAGCAATAGTGCGCTCAGAAATATTATTGGCTAAAAAGATGGCCAGTAGTCTAAAACATAGTTTAAACATATTTTGAATGAAAGTTCCTATGTAAACACTTTAAGCAAACGAGGCTCAAAGCGTTTACATGGGAGCATCCATTTTGCCATTTCAGGCAGCCTCCTCAGCTCTGCCCTGGCGGCACTAAACAAGCAGCAAAAGCACCATACTGGGAGCTTTTGCTTACTGCAGCTAGAGCAGAGCTGAGGAGGCTGCCTTCACTTTCATTTTATGTTTTCGGTGCTCCCCAAGCCCAGGGAAGCACAGAAAACGTAAAATGAAGGCAAAAAGCAGAGGCGCAGCAATTAAAAATACAACAATTTTGTTGTATTTGTGATTGCCGTGGTTGGAAAACCACGGAAATCATAAATACAACAATGTTGTTATTCTGACTGCGGCGGCTTTCGTGTGGAGTCCAGGAGACTCCACGTGAAAGCCGCCGTAGTGAGAAGCACTGAGGCATTTCAAAACACACCCGTTTTGTGTATCTGCCTGCAGCAGCTTTCACTTTGAGGCTCCCGGGCTCCCAGAGGGGAGCCCGGGAGACACAAAGTGAAAGCTGCCGCAGGCAGAAACACAGCGGCATGGAAACACAACTGTGTTGTGTTTCTGCCTGCAGCGGCTTTTACTTTGAGTCTCCCAGGCTCCCCCGGGGGAGTCTGGGAGTCTCAAAGTGAAAGCTGCCACAGGCAGAAACACTGCGGCATGGAAACACACCCGTGTTGTGTTTCTGCCTGCAGCAACTTTCACTTTGAGTCTCCCGGGCTTCCCCGGGAGGGCCCGGGATACTTAAAGTGATAGCCACAGCAGGCAGAAACACAACGCGGATGTGTTTAAAAAATGCTGCGGTTTTTCTTTCTAGGTTTCTCGGGCTCCTCTGGCTTGGAGGAGTGCGAGAAACTTAGAAAGAAAACCGCAGGGGGGTCCAAGCTGAAACTACTGTAAACATAAATACAACGTTTTAAAAGCTGCAGTTTTCTTTCTAAGTTTTCCGGGCTCCTCCAAAAAAAACCACAGCTAGTGATTATTTAAAAAAAAAAAAAAAGCACTTACCCAGATGCAGCTTTCCTGCCTGCAGTCTCTGGTCTCCGTCCTCCAGCACCAATGAAGCAAAAGCCACCAAGCGGTAGCTTTTGTTTATTACAGCTGGCTGGCTTTTGCTTCATTAGTGCCGCAAAGGCAAGCACAGGAGTTATCCATTTCACAAAATGGATGCCTCCTAGTGCCCATGTTTAAGTTTTAGCTTCATTTTGCTCAATACTTTACATGAGGACTTTTACAAAAAATAATTTTTAGATATATTTTTGATTATTGGCCATCTTTTTAGCCAATAATATTTCTGAGTGCACTTTTCCTTTAACTGCCATTGGCATGGCCTTGGAATACCTTGTCGATCTGCAGTTCTTAGTTAGCATCACAGGGCTAATAATTCCTTAGGTTAGCGTTATACTTTATTTCACCCTTTGTCAAAAACATTCAATGGTACAAGGCGAGGTGCGGGTGGCTTGTGCCCTTGACTTTACCCTCGTTTGACCACTTTGACTATTCGCCTCCTTTCTCGGTTACACTCTCAAGTGCTTCATAGTTATTTCGCGGCTTCTCCCACACATACAATCTCGGCATTCTTCATTCTTGCTACAATGTGCTTTCGCTCACGGTTGCTCGACAACCCAACGAGCACTTCAAACGTTAATGTCCTTTTCATTTGTCAACGCAAGCCGGTCTCCTCCTTTCATTCACCGGCAGTGGCTGATGCAGTTTATCAAGACCTTCCGTCTAGTCAATGCTTTTGGCCCAGCACGGCTCGCCTCCTTTCAAGTCCTCACACCCCACATGAAGGAGTTACCGCCGTGACCTTCTGCAGTAGCAGGGAGTTGCCCCTTTGGGATTCTGCAGTGACCTTCACCTCGCAGCTGATAGGACCACAGCCTTTCATTGCCTCCTGATCCCATAGGAGACCCATAAAATCTGAGGGGGACAGGGGACACCTTGGGACTTTGCTTTTTTCTGTCAAAGAACTTGATAAGTAAGAATACCACCTGTCACACAGACATTAAGGTACACGTTCAGGAGAAATAAATCAGGAGGCCCAACGTATGATGCAAAAATAAACCGACGGCGCAGTACGATACCTGCACACCACCAACCATTAAACAGGAACACACGCTCCCACAATGCAGACCACTCTCACAAGCGTGCACTGCATGCTTACGAATTGTCTACAGGCTAGCTTTCCTTCAGTGGAGGTATAATCTGTAATACGGAAGGAAGCAGGCATACCATATGCAGATTGCCCCTCCAAAATTACAAAGATGGAAGTGCCCGATTGTGCATTGAGTGGTCATGATTGGTTCTCTCCCACATTCTGCAGCCGTGTCAGAAACCCCCCATGAGGAAACAAGGCAAGAACCAGGGCGACCACCCACCGCATCAAAAACAGATATTTAAAGACGAAACGCTCCCATTAGCACGTCATTGCATTCCCAAACGGGCACACACTGGATGTACGGCTGCCATATGTTCAGCTTGTGCAGAATCCTAGCAAACCTGGTGCCGAATTACAGAAACCTTGCAGCAGCCCAAGTGCAGTTTTCCCAAGATATGTCCGCAAGTGCTAAGAGTGCCCTAGTGCAAACAACCCATCATTTCAATGCCTTACTTTTTACACCTGGGTAATGTGTGTCGTAGTGCTTACTAGTGTGACTAGGGATCGTATCAGCAGTAGGGTAAACTTTGCACTTGTGTAACATGCACTGAAAGGTTTTTTTGCACTAGGGCAATGTTTGCCCAAATGCCAATGCCACGCAAAATGGCACTTGCACAAGTGCAAAGATTCAGTAACCAGGGACGCAGAATGGACTGTCCTTGCAAATAAAGGCCTGGTAACATGAAGTGGATTCAGCTATATGAGTTAAGGATGTTGTCAGAGCATCTTTTCAGTTACCATTGGAATCAGTGATGGATAACTTGCCCCACCCCGAAGTAACATTACAGGAAACGATGCAACGCGACCTTTCACCCCTTGCCAAAACAGGAAGTGGCATCACATAGCATTGTTTCTGAGTACACTACGAAAAATATGGTTACAATATCAGTGTAATGTGATATACATTTCATACAAGAACAGATCACCATATATATCGTTAATATCAGCGCGTATAGGCCCATTTTACCAAATTACTGTGAATGCAAGACCTCCAAGGCCAAATGGTAATGATGTGTTATTATATAGCACTTACGCTTAAGCGCTTTATATATAACAAATATACATACAATATCACCCAACCTGTGTGGCTACTCATTTATCAACCTCAGCAGGATAAGAGGCTGAGTTGACATTGCTGGGAGCCAAATCTGCAAATCACACACACACACATTCCAGCTGAAAAATTGAGGGGGGGCGTTGGTCTTAGTTCTATTAACATTGTTCGCAGGTGCTGCCACTGCATCCTGTGCGTCGTTGCTGCTGGTGGTGGTGGTAGGACGTGGGGGAAGGTTATCAATGTATGCCTCCAGGGTGCTTGTGTGTATGTTTCTTGTATGATTGGGCCAGTGTGAACGTGTTACACAGGTTGCGCCTATGTGCAGAATATAACACGCATATATGCGGGGTCGCTGTGCCCAAACAATACCTGAGAGCTCACTGAAAGGTATTTGCGGATTCCAGTGTGAGTGGTGCAGTGGCCCCTTCTGCAACTAGAGGGGGCCCTTTTTACTAAAGTCCTGCAAGGATGCAGGGGACCCACCCGATGGCAACTGCGCGCACCCCTAGAGGCAGAGACGTAGCTTTTCCAGCAAACGAGCATGCATCCATGTGTCCACTGCAGTCCCGAATGCATGGCACACACCCAGTACCCGCTTATATCTACACGTGGGGTTGGCAGAGGTAGCAACATATCTACATTCTCATCCGCCAGCCTTTCCAACGCGTGCAACTCGCAGTGGAAGATTAGAGAACCACCAGGCAAAATGGGTCCAAATGTAACACTACTTGCAGTGTGTGCGGCGGGTGTGAAGGGAGGCCAGGGAGGGTATGGGGGGTGCCTGTACTACACAGAGCCTTCTATGAAGTGCCTTTCCAAACAAAATGAAATTTCTTAAAATGTCTTCCAGTGCATTGTTAACAAATTGTCCATTTTTGATAAATTCACTATGAAACATGGATTATATTTGTCCAGCTTATTAATATTCCATAAATGCACATGTTGTGTATTGGGCGCAGTGAGTGTTGAATGCCACTGACATGCACGTGCTTCAATTTCGACGCCACCCCTGACTTGACGGAACTGCACGGTGTGCCGTGCACCCACCGATGGATGGTGCAGCTTGCAAATGCTCTGTGTGTATTCGTTTTTGGCTGTGTGAGCACTGCTCTAGAAAGGCAGGCCCGGAGCAGAGAATATTGCTCTGCCGAGCACAGGTGCTGTAATGTGAACATGGAGACAGGCAGCTGTACCCAATGCAGGAAAACGCAGCGCCAAAACAGGTGCACATTCAGGGCACCCTATACAAGCATTGGCAAGGCCAGCCACAGACAGGGGGGGCCACTTTGACTTACGTTGTTAGCTGATAAGTGAGGTCTCTCTCTCGGCGACTCTCAGACGCCAGGTCGAGTCGGCGTCGCCTTGCAGGAGCAGTCTGTTGGCTCGGCGAGTCAGACTCTCAGGAGGAACAGAGCACGCGTTGCTGCCAGCTGCTAGTGGCTTCTTCTGGAAGGGAGGAGGCTGCGCAAAAGTGCACTGTGCACTCGGGAAGTGCAATATGTTCCCCAGGCCCGGCCTGGATGGGCACGTGACCGCGGGGGCGGAGGGGGAACGCTCCAAACGCACGAGAGTTCATCTCGTTGTTGTTGTAACTTGTAACAAGAATCTTTACAACCAGCGCAGCGCTGCTGCTGAGCTGAACTGCGTGCAAACTTCAGAGTCTGAAGTTTGCACGCATCACTGCACATGTAGAGAGACACACAAACCGGGGGAAACTGGGAGGGATAAATGACATTGTATCCCCCCCACCTAAAATTGTGGGGGGGATTTGTCCCTCCAGTCCCCCCTCCATGTCCTACGCCCATGGTTGGGACATGTCAAACGGACTGGCTGTATGTGTGTCTCTTTCCCTGAAGCGCATTGTCCTTGCAGCAGAGTGTCGACAGCAGCACACAGATGCAAAAGTCAGCAATGGGCAGATAGACGGTGCCTATCCCATGTTGCAGGGGGGCAGCAGCACACAGATGCGAAAGTTCAACAATGGGCAAATTCATGGTGCCTATCCCATGTTGCGGGACGGCAGCCACACACAGATCCGAATGTCCAGCAGAGCTCAAATACATGGTGCCTACCCATGTTGCAGGGCGGCAGCAGCACACAGATGCACAGTTCAGCAATGGACAAATATATGGCGCCTACCCCATGTTGCAGGGTGGCAGCAACACACATATGCGAAAGTCCACAAATGGCCAAATACATGGTGCCTACCCCATGTTGCAGGACGGCAGCAGCACAAAGATGCGAAAGTCCAGCAGTGGGCACATATATGGTGCCTACCCCATGTTGCAGGGCAGCCACACACAGATCCGAATGTCCAGCAGAGCTCAAATATATGGTGCCTACCCATGTTGCAGGGCGGCAGCAGCACACAGGAGCGAAAGTCCAGCAATGGGCAAATACATGGTGCCTACCCCATGATGCAGGGCAGCTGCAACACACAGACGCAAATGTCATTCAATCGGCAAATGCATGGTGCCTACCCCATCTTGCAGGGCAGCAGCAACACACAAATGCGAAGGTCAAACAACAGGCAAATACATGGTGCCTACCCATGTAGCAGGGCGGCAACGGCGCACAGATGCAGAAGACAAATCAGTGGGTAAATACATGGTGCTTACTCTTCTTGCAAGGAGACAGCAGCACAAAGATGCTAAAGTCAGCAATGGGCAGATAGACAGTGCCTATCCCATGTTGCAGGGCAGCAGCAACACATAAATGCGATGGTCAAACCACAGGCAAATGCATGGTGCCTTCCCCATGTTGCAGGGTGGCAGCAACACACAGATGCGAAAGTCAATCAATGGGCAAATACATGGTGCCTATCCCATGTTGCAGGGCTGCAGCAACACAGATGCAAAAGTCAATCAATGGGCAAATACACAGGGCCTACCCCTTGTTGCAGGGCGGCAGCAACACACACATTCAAAAGTCAATCAATGGGCAAATACATGGTGCCTACCCCATGTTGCAGGGCGGCAACAACACACAAATGCGATGGTCAAACAACAGGCAAATACATGGTGCCTAACCCATGTTGCAGGGCGGCAGCAACACACAAATGCGAAGTCAAACAGAGTGCAGGGTGGGGGTACATACGCATCACAAGCGACATGGGGGTGTGTGGGTACAAACAGCATCACAGGCGACCGGGGGGGTGCACACAGCTTCACAGGCGACCGGTGGGGTGGAGGGGGATACACACTGCATCACAGGCGACCAGGGGGGGTACACACAGCATCACAGGCAGGGGCGTGAGGGTACACACAGCATCACAGGCAACCTGGGGGGGGGGGGCACACACAGCTTCACAGCTGACCATGGGGGTTGGGATACACACAGCATCACAGGTGACCGGGGGGGTAAAGGGGGTACACACAGCATCACAGGCGACCAGGGGGGGTACACACAGCATCACAGGCGACCGGGGAGGGGGGTGGGGTACACACAGCTTCACAGGTGATCGGGCGGGGGGGTACACACAGCATCACAGGCGACCAGGGGGGTACACACAGCATTGCTGCCGACCACGGGGGGTACACAGCATCACAGGTGACCAGGGGGGAATGGGGGTGCACACAGCTAGACCTGGGGTGGTACACACAGCTTCACATGCGACCAGGGAGGGGTGGGGATACAGACAGCTTCACAGGTGACCATGTTGGGGGTGGGGGTACTCACAGCATCACAGGCACCCAGGGTGGGGGTACACACAACATCACAGGCAACCAGGGGGGCGGGGGTACACACAGATTCACAGGCAACAAGGGGGATGGGGGTACACAAAGCATCACAGGCGAACATGGGGGGGGCGGTACACACAGGTCACCGGGAGGGGTGGGGGTACACACAGCATCACAGGCAACCAGGGGGGTGTGGGTACACACAGCATCAAAGGTGACCAGGAGGCTGGAGGGGTACACACAGCATCACAGGCATCCAGGGGGGGTGGGTGGGGGTACACACAGCTTCACAGGCGACCGGGGGGAGGGGTGTGGGAGTATACACACAGCATCACAGGCGACGGGGGGGGTACAAACAGCATTACGGGGGAGTAGGGATACACACAGCTTCACAGGCGACCAAGGGAGGGGTGGGGGTACACACAGAACCACAGGCAACCATGGGGGGAGGGGTACACACAGATTCACAGGCGATCGGGGGGGGTGGACACAGATTCACAGGCGATCAGGGGGGTGGGCCAGGCAAGGAGCCTTAGTAGGAGACAAAGAAAGATGCAGCCATCTTGGAAGGGCCGGCAAATAGTCTGTCCAAATAGCTGCAAATGGCAAAAACCCACAAGCTGGGTACAAAATGAAAATAAGATTGCTTCTTCTGGCAACCCGCCGCCTATCAGGAAGCGATTCACATTTTTCTTCTTTCTTTTTTCATAAAATGGCGAAATTGTCAAAATTTGCGCTGCAGGCGCAAGGCACAAAGAAGATAGCAGGGCTTACCCTGACAGAGCTTGAGATCTCTGGGTCCAGTTGCAGGCAAGAAGGGGGCCGCCGAGGCCCTGGAAGCAAGGAACAGTCATAAGAGGCAGAGGAGGAATGAGGGTGTTCTACAGGAAAATGGGAACAGGGACACTGTGCCTCTTCTCCGGTTGCCCCCTCCCCAGGCACCCCTCATCCAGGTGATCCTCCCGCACTGGTCCACCCCCTTAGTCTGGATCCAATAGCAATGGCGTGCCCAGGCCACCTGGAAGACGGATCCCAGAGGACTGGTTGCTGAGACCCTCACACAGTCCAGCTGGTGAATCGCCTGGACTATATGCAACAGAGCCAATGGCGTGAGTAGCTGGCCCCAGCAATTCCTGCTTCTGTTGGGGTGGTATTTTTGTGAATAATCTTCTATGGCAGAATCATTATATTGCAGCTTTTGGTTGGTGCTCACATAATCACCCGAAGTTGTTCAGTGGGTGTATAGTCAGATCTACAGTGACTACATGACCATGGGAGCTTGAGTCCCGATTGAGAATTCCTTCCTCTGTAACCCCCTCAGTAATCCCATTTGGGAAAGTAATGTTCTCTTAAGTGTGACTTTTGACTTGTTGGCCTATCTATATGTGTTATAAATGTTTTATTGTTTCAGTTCAAATTTAACTATTCACAAAGTAAGAAATAACATTCATAAGATACATAAAACATACTGCAATACAAAAATGTCAAACCCCACCACAATGGAAACAATAGACAAACATTTTGCATTTACATTAAAACCATTCTCATCAAAACATGTTTTAAATTCCCCTTGTTCAACTTGGAATTACATAGAATCATAGCAGAATTAAAATCCCTGCATGCTCACACTTGCCCACTCCAATCTCCGGAGCCCTATGCAACACCCTCTCGCTCCACTTCCACATTGCCGCCAAGGAAAGACACTCCGCCATCATCTCTAAACTAAAACATATACCGCTGCCTCCCACTCGCCCACAGACCTCTGCCCAAAAACCCAGCACAGACATATTTGCTTGACTCGTTATCTCCCATCACACACCAAGAATTCCTCTTGCTTGTAGCAGTCATCAATGCTTTCCCGAAAGCCCTAAAAACAACCTACATCAAACCCATTTTCCAAAAACCAACTCTCGACCCACTCCTCCCCCATAACTACCGGCCTATCTCCAACACATGTTTTATCGCTAAATTGATGGACCGCGTGGCATACAAACAGCTTGGCCAATTTGCTGCAGCAAATAACCTCTTAGACCCAGCACAATCAGGTTTCCGACCACTAAGGGGAACAGAATCTTCCCTAGTCTTTATCTGGGACGACCTAAAAAGAACAGCCGACGCAGAAGGCTGCGCGGTTCTCATCCTGCTAGACATCTCTACAGCCTTTGATACAATTGATCACTCCATCCTACTAGATAGACTACAAACACTAGGAATCAGAAGCACAGCCCTTTGTTGGATCTCCTCCTTTATCTCTAATTGGTCGCAAATCATACACCTTGACCAGTTCACATCCACATCAAGACTAGTAAGTAAAGGTGTCCCCCAAGGAGCATCCACATTACCCCTAATCTTCAACATCTAAATAAAACCCATTCCCGCAATCATCCGCTCATACAATTTTACCTGCTACAACTACGCAGACGACACCCAGATCATCCTCAAAATACCTAAATCCAAAGGCTCTGGCAGCCCGGAACTGTCATCATGCCTCTTTAATATAGACCACTGGATGACGACCAACCACCTCATCCTCAACACTGGGAAAACCGAAATCCTACTTTGCGGGAAAAAACGCTCTACCCCCAACCAATCCCGTGGCCCAGACCACTAGGACAAACACTGGCCATCTGTAACGTGCTAAAAAAAAACCTTGGATGCATGTTGAACTCAGACTTATCCCTCATCCAACACAGCACAAGCATATCCAAAACCTGCTTCTACCACCTACGGATTCTCAGGCGTATTTTCCCTTACATCACTTACCCCCACCGTTTCTCGGTCATCAACTCAATCATCCTGTCTCAGCTAGACTACGCAAACTGCCTCTTCCTTGGAGCCCCGGCATCCCAACTAAGGAAACCCCAAAGAATCCAAAATGCGGCAGCACTCCTGCTCATTAACCTGCATGTTAGAGAACACATCAGCCCTACCGTGAGAGTCCTCCACTGGCTCCCAATTGCTTGACGCACCACCTTTAAAGCCATGTGTATCACCCACTGGGCAGTCCACAACCCTGGCCCAGAATTCCTCTGTGACAAAATTGTCCCATACCAACGCTCCAGGAACCTCAGATCTTGCACAGTATTTCGCCTTGTGGTCCCACACCAGAGCTCCACAAGGCGTGGCTGTTCCTCCTTCTCTATCCAAGCACCAATCATCTGGAACTCCCTACCGCTACACATTTGCAACACTGAAAACCACCTGAAATTCAGGAAGGCCCTTAAAACCTGGCGACTCCCCTGCACCAATTACAACACAGGGGCCGGCAGCTCTCGCAGCGGTTTCACCTAACATACCATCACCTCATGCACAACAACACTCCCACCTGACAAGTACTGCAGGTGAGCCAGCAGCCTTCACTGTGGCACACCTGACCCACTGTCACCCCAGCCACAACAACACTCCCACCCGACAAGTACTCCAGGTAAGTCAGCAGCCTTCGCTGTGGCACACCCACATCATTCCCACCGTGCCCACCACTCAGCAGATCCGTCCACACGAGAGACCACGAACAATGAGATAAGTAGCCCAGGGTAGCCCACACCCATTACATAGGCACAACGCAATATACCCACCCACGCCATGCACATCCTAGGACCCTATTCTCTAGAGAGACCATGAATGACGAGACCATGGCGTCCACTCTGAACGGGGATCGCACCAGCCATACTGCTCAGAAAACCATGGTACGTATAATCCGTGAAGACCTCTGGTACATATACCTACACCACATCTGACGACACAGGCCGCAGTCACGTCGATCCATACACCATAGAATGCAGCTACAGCTATGCTTTGCTGTCTAGCAGCACACATGACCGTCCACACTGATACACCAGACGTACCTCAACACCTCTGCCACTAGCATGCAGCGACTACCCACAAAAAGAAACACGGTATAGCCGGCCACACATCGAATCTCTCAACAATAGCTCTCTATCGCATCCCCCAAAAGCGCCCTCCCATGTGACTGGACCACTGGGCAGTTTAGTCGAGCCTAGCCAGCCACCCAAGCACTAGATCGGCAAAGATGCACACATGCATCTCCTAAACTAAACTTCTAGAACTTTGACACATCGACTATGGTCACTGAGGGTGTTCCAACCAGGAAAAAGTGCATTGAGGTCATACAAATGGGGAAAGAGCGCTATATAAATAACCAAATACAATAAAATACACTACATTACTGTCCTGCACACCATTGGGTCCCCGAATGTTTGCCAGGGTCTTTGGTGGAGAATGAGCTATGTACAAATTGCTTCCGGAATTATGCGTGACGGCTCCCCTTGTATCAAATACTGTGTCGCTGTGTACCGTGTTGCTGCGCTAATTGCATTTCAGTGCTTGTGGCCTTTATGGTCAATTGTGTGATGTACGTGTTATTCTGAGCACGTTGTTGTGATCATCGTGTGCCTGTGTGTCTTTTTGTGCGTATTTGTCACATGTGTAGTCTGGGTCCATTGTGCTCACGTGAATTCCTCTATTACTTTTATGAGTTGTGCTTGTTGATGAAGCCTGTAGTGTTTTGTGCTGAATTGTCTTAAATTCGCGTTATTCCCAGCATATGGTTTTTGGTCATAGTGTGAGCATGCACTACACCCAAAATTGCATGTAATTAATACAACAATACTTTACTAGGCGAGTTCGAAATGTTTGCAGCGTTCATAATCTCAGGGTAAGTGCTAGGTCTGTGTTGAAAATATTAAAAATCGAAATCAATACCTCGAAAGCATGTTTTTTGAAGGACTATAGAAAACCAAATGCAAAACACCTTTTTTGCAGTTGTTTTTCGGCATTAAAACGTTAATGAAAATGATAAAATGTACCATTAGTATTCAGATGTGGCTAGATAAGTTGCTTGCCAAATAAGTGTTGTGGCAACCACACCACTACTGAATAATAACCATATGCACCTTGACATTTACAATATTAAAAAACAAGCCAATTTGCAGTATCACTTCTTGTTGGACTCTACTTTATTTCTTTATTTTGTTTCTTTATTTTGTTTGGGACAGAGAAATAAAGTATTTTCTTTTTTGTGGAATGTCAAATTTTCTTCACATTAAGCAAAATGACAATAGTGGCTGCAAGCTTGTGACTTTGTCCCAGCTTCTTTTGTTGAGTGTTTTTAAGTCTTGAAAATACAATTCTAAAACCCAGAGGAGATTTCTTTAGGCTCACATTAATTTGTATTCTGGTATTTGCAGTATACCATTCAGAGTTGGGCAATTAACTACATTCATGCTCTAGTTCTTTAACATGTTTCTACAAAGTTTGTATGAATTTGTCACTTTGCTTTATTTAGCGATGTGTGGACTGTTCAAGTCATCTGTACGAAAAAAAGTTTTATATTACCACCTTGAAGCCGAACATTAACATCTTAACCTTCTAAATCTGAGAAGATACGTGACCAAGTGCCTAATTGCAGACTAGGCTCAAATTCCATCTTCACTAATTTAAGTGTGTGATCCTCAGCAAATAATTGAAAGTTACTTTGCTTTATTTGCCATAATTGGGAATGATTTGTTTTGTTTGTTTGTTTGTTTGCTTGTTTTAATATTTGTAATGCGCGCCAGACCCAAGGGTTTCAGGGCGCAAAAAGCATCAAGAGGGTTGTTCAGCTTCGGTTACATTGCTGTACAAGAGCATACATTATATACAGTAAGTTGTAGACAGGCATTATGTACAGAATAAAGGAATAAGACAGGCAGTTTGCACAGTGCAGCAAAGCATCGTCGTTAGTATATACAGTATGTACAGCGGGGTGGAGTGGCAATGTATGTGCAGTGAGAATTCAGTGGTCATTTTCCTTGATCCAGTGGATGAGGTTGGACATAAAGCGTAGGTAGGGTAGGTATTCCCTCAGGGTCGGAGGGAGGGAGTTCCAGTATTGGGCAGCTTTGACCAGGAAACTGCTTCCACCTGTCTTAGTACGTTTAAATCTAGGTACTGTTAAGAGATTGGCATTAGCCGTTCTCGAGGGACGGTTGGAAGATTGTCTCATACATCTAGCTATAAGGTAATGTGGGGCGGCTTGGTGGAGGCATTTGTATGTCAGGGAGGCTGTTTTGAGGATGATTTTGTCTTTCGTAGAGAGCCAGTTATTAGCTCTTCCGAGGTCAGAGATGTGGGCTTTCTTAGGGAAGCTTAGGGCTGCTCTCAAGGCATTGTTTTGTAGGATCTGAATCTTATTGGTGATGTATTTATTTCTCCCTACATATAATGCATTACAATAGTCCAGTTTGGATAAGACCAGGGCTTTTGCTATTGTGATGCAGTTGTTGGAGGAGAGGAAGGGCTTGGCTGCTCTGATTAGCTTACAAGTGTAAGCCGTAGAGGAGGCCATGGAGTTGACTTGTTTTTTGAAGGTTAGTGTGGAGTCTAGGTAGAATCCAAGGGTTTTGGCTTCCTTCGCTACTGTGATGTTGTTGCCATCTATTTTGAAGTTGGAGTAGTTGTGGCCTAGTTTGTTTATGTTTACAGGGGTACCGAGAATGAGAAGTTCCTTTTTGTCATCATTCAGGCATAGACCGTGAGAGGCCATCCATGCCTGGATGATGAGGTGCAGTCTGTTCACAAATGCCAAATCCTTGTTGTTATTGCCCGTCAACGGGATAAGGATCTGTGTATCATCGGCATAATTAGTGTAGGTGATACCCAGACTGTCTAAATCAACAAAAAGGGGCTTTGTGAAGATGTTGTACAGGGTGGGGAACACACAGGAGCCCTGAGGCACTCCGGAGGTGATGGGTATAGAAGTGATATATTTAAAAATGGGTGCTATAAATAAATAGCCTCACCCATGGTTTACTATACTATGGAGTCTTTGCACTATAGTGTTGCTGCATATAAAGCATACTCTCACGTCCCGTCCCCTTTACTCAATACTGCAAGGGCGTCCCTTCCAAGGGACGGGAGATGAAAACTTTTTCCACCAGAAAAAAACATCTTCCCCTTCAAATTTAGAGGCGTGCGGGGATGCGGCACTAGGAGCATGCACTGCCCTGACTCCGCCCTCCGGCACCGCACCTCAGTCCCCTTTTCCATGTCGACGGGAACGGGCCAAATTCACCAGCGCTCCTGGGTTTGGCTTCAGCCATGTAATTCCACGCACGGATACTTCTTCTCTTCTGTCTTTGTCTTTTTATCATTCATGTACTCGGTCCTCAGGAGTCAAGCTCCTCCCCGGCGCATTTCGACTTCTATAGGGTTCAGCAGGTGTCAATCCTGCGACAGGCTCTTTCCAACTTCAGACCCCCATGCCCTCTACCTACGTTGCTTTGGCCCAGACCACGGCTGGGAAGCTTGTACCGCGTGCAATGCGCTCTCCTCGAGGTCTCTGAAGAACAGACTAGCCAGGTGGAGGGAGCTCTACCAGAGATCACCTCCAGAGGACCTGAAGGACTTCGTCTATCATCGATCCAAGCCCAAGGTAGGGCCGCTCATTTCCAGCGCACCCCGCAAGACTCCTTCCCAAGGACTCGCCCGCTTGGGAGGGACCACTCAGGTCCTCATACCAGCATGCATACCGAGGCTAATTCAGCTACTGGCCGGCAGCCCGAGGGGTCAGTGGATCCTCCCGGTGACAGTGCTGAGGGACCGGAAGGTTCTTTTACCGGGTCTTCACCCAAAGGGCCACGCTCTAGTACCGGCAACATGTCCGAGGGGGCGCCTATACTCAGTTCTACCTGCAGCTCCACCGAGGGTGTAGCGCCTACCAGGCCACGGCCTGAGGAACATGGTAGGCCTCATGATCCACATTCAAGAGTCCTGGACGCGGCTGGGCCCAGTGAGCCAAGCAACACGATGCAGACACGTGGAAGGCAGCTCGACAAGATGGCTGCCGTGCCAGACATGAGGGACACCCACCCATTACCTCACCAAGGAAGGGAGCAGGTGGAGGAACGAGTGTCAAGGTGGGACTGGTGTCAACCATGAACGTGGCCTACAGCCTATCCTTCACTTACACAGGGAAGCTTTCCACTGTGTCCCTATGGGCAGGGCATGCAACAGCTCCAGCAGCCGCCCGCTACCCCGTCAATATCGCCTACCACCCCTCTGGCCTGTGAGTACATGTTTTTTTAAAGGTTCCTCGGGCTCATGAAATCTCCTCGGATGGGGGTCATCCTCAGGGACGCGCTCCCACCAATGGCTCAGGCGCTGCAGGCACCAGTACATGCGCCTCTGGCCCCTGTTCAGCCACCGCTGCCCACTCCAGCCCCCCAACCGATAGTGCACGCGGTTCCGTACCAGCCTCCACTGCAGCCTCCGGCTCTGGTAGCCACACCTCAGCCTACGGCTCCCAGCACTCCTCCACCGGTGCCGCACTAACCGGACACGCAGGTGGACACAGATGAGAAGGAGGACCCTGACGCACCGTTGTCAACCAAGGCCTTCCACAAACATCTTGCAGGTCTGGCAGAGTACTTGGGCCTCCTTCAACCCGAGGTTGAGCAACCTGCAGAGGGGGTCCTTGCCGAAGTCCTCACGCTACGTCCCGCAGCTAGAACGGGATCCCGATGCAGAAGGACGTGGTTGCCTTGGCCAAAAAGGGCTGGCTCAAGCCCCACTCTGTCCAGCCGGTCAATCGACGCCTGGACGCCAAGTACAGGCAAATGGAGGGGGATACACTCTTGCTGTCGGCCCATCCTCAGCCACACTCTACTGTGATTGCTGCGGCATCACTATACTCCAAGCCTCAGTCGTCCTCGGCCTCCTGGTCTGCAGCACTGCTAGGCAAGGAGGAGAAGATCTTGGAGTTGTACGGGAAGATGCTGTATTCCAACGTGTCCCTGCATCTTCGTCAAGCCAACGCGGATGCCAAGCTGGCAGCCGTTAACCAGAGGCTGTGGCGGAAAATTGCAGATTTCCTCCCAGAGCTTCTGGCACAGAGCCAATCACGATTCATGGTGGGACTGGCAGGGGCCAGGATGGTGGCACAAGACTTCATGGAGTCCACCGTGGCCCACATTGACACCGCTGGCCGGGCCATCTGCATTGCCATGGACATGAGAAGAACGGCCTGGCTACATGCTCCGTAATTTAACCCCAATGTCCAGGAGCGCATCTTAGACCTGCCGTTCGAGGTGGGGTGACCTCTTCCACTCCACCACGGACGAGGAGCAGAATAAAAAGAAAAACAGCTCACAAATGGCCAAGTCTTTATCCATCCTTACAAAGACTATGCCCAAAAACGTACACCCAGTCACAACAGCGCTTGGACAAGGGGCGTACATACGGTGGGTTCCGCGGCTTCCAAGAGCGGAGGTCCAGGCAGCCTGACCGTTCACCGACCCAACATTGGCGCAAACAACAAAAAGGGGGGTGGGGGGTAGAGTAAGGGCTTTTTCCAGTCCCCCTCCTCTGCAACAGACTCAGAGGGAAAGAAGGCATGACACGCCCCTCTGGGTCCACGTGTCTCCAGTGGGGGCAGGCTTGCTCTCAATGCGGACCCCTGGATCCTCTCTGTAGTATCCACAGGGTACCGCCTACGTATCCCAGCCTCTCCTCCCTCTTCCCCTCCACTCCCACAAGTTGGGACAAGTTGGGACCGGAGATCCGGTCGCTCGTCGAGAGCCAGGTAGTGGAGGAATTCCCAGCCTCCCAGCGAGGCTTGGGCTTTTACTCCAGGATTTTCGCCATTCAGAAAAAGAACCAGGCGGGCCTGAGAGTTGTGCTGGACGTTTCCACCCTCAACCTCTCCCTACCTTTGCAAAAATTCAAGATGGTTACACCAGCTTTGATAGCAGAGACATTGTGCAAGGGAGACTGGATGTGCTCCCTGGATCTAAAGGACGCGTACTTACACGTCCCGATCTGGCAGCCTCATCGTTCTTTTTTACGGTTCAGGATCATGGGCTACCATTTCAAAAACAAGGTGCTTCCTTTAGGCCACTGTAACGCTCACCTGATTTCCACGGAGGCGCTGGGCTGGACTGAGCTGTCGCCGTGTCTTCTAGTGTGACTCGTAGATCTCGGCCTTCTCCTAGGGCTGGTCCCCTTCTCACGATGTACCGGACGTGTAGAGTGAGGTGTCTGCAGACAGAAGAACAAGGATTTAGGAACTGGATTGACTGAACTTCTCCTTCCTCAGTCCTCTTATTCGAACCAAGGGCGTGGCTTGCTCACCTTAGATATATTAAGGCCGGACTCTACATCCTGCGTCTTTGCAGGGGCGCAAGTACCAGTTACTTCACTGGTTCACTGACAATCCTCTTGATTGCAGAGGTTGATGCTGGAAGATACCGCCGTTTACCGCACGAGCGGTTTCTTGATAGTCATTGGAGCACCCTTAATTTAGTCCCTTGCTCAGTCTCAGGGTGTCAAGATTGAAATTGTAGAGGAATGATGCGGCGAGCAGGTGAGTAGGAAAGATGACCGGTTGCTGTCACCCTTTCTAATGTCTCTCTTTGTCCTGCAGGTTTAGGTGCAATGGACGCTGATGAATAAGTGCCCAGGATCGTGCAAGCGCGTATGTACGAAGAAGATGAAGCGCGGTGCACGTAAGTAAAATGACTGCTGTTTGTCTCAAAAGCACGCCTTAATGTCTCTTTTGTCCTTGCAGATCGTGGATGCAGAGAGCGTGGCTAGATGGATGCCGGCGAACGTGCGAGCGCGTAAGTAGAAAGTTTATGGTTGGTTTAGAATGCGCCTTAAAATGTCTCCCTTTGTTTTGCAGATGCCGGCATGCAGCGCTTCTTGAAGTTCAGAACGTGCGGAGCGCAGGTAAGCAATGCAAGAATGGAATGCTTAATCAAGTCCTTTTCTTTGCAGATGTCGATGGGGAGCCGAAGAAAGCGGCGGAAGGCTTTGGAAGATGCCGCCGTATTTGGTAAGTAAGAGCGCTGCTCTCGAATTGAGTTCTGCAAACCTGTTGTTTTGTCTTGGCAGGTGCAGCTGAGGATCGGATCTCTAGCAGGTAAGGAATTCGTTTTCACAGGAACTGGAGCTAAAGAATCTCAGGAAGACTGGAGCTGACACGGTGAGCGTCCTGCTGCAGATGCAGAATAACGCGAAGCACGTTTCATCAATCGGGTGTGGTTTAAATAGCCTTCTGTAGTGCTTAGGCGTCTTCTTCCACAGCCTCGCCCAGGTAAGAAAAGAGTTCCTGTGTTCTGATTCCAGGGAGTGGCTCCTGCCCCACCCAGACAGGAAAAGTAGTTCCAGGCAGAGAAGGATCAGAAGACCATCGAGCTGGTAAGTAAGCAGCATGGTCTGCTGCAGGTAGGTCCACCCAAGCACTCTTAAGCATTATGAGCCCGGCGCTTCCAGCGCCGGGACCGGTCATCTTTATGAGCCTGGTGCCACTGGCGCCAGGACAAGGTCCAAAAGGTCCCGATAGGGACTGGCTGGTACCCAGGATCAAGGTTATGGGCCTGCTTCCAAGGATGTGAGGCAAGTCCTGACCCCTTGGAAGCAGGGATCATGACAGCCTCTTCTTGGCCCCAAGGGTCTTTACCAGGCTGATGAATACAGTGGTGGCCCTCCTCAGGTCCCAGGGCCACCACATCTACCCGTACCTCGACGACTGGCTCATCAGGGCGACATCTCCGGAAGCGGTGCACCATTTTTCCCACGCTCTTATGAACACACTGCACAAGCTGGGTTTTTCCCTCAACCTCAAGAAGTCGCAGCTGCAGCCTACACAGAGCCTGACCTTCTTGGGGCCCATTTGGGACACGCGCTCCGAGAAAGTTTTTCCTTGGGGGACAAGATCACGGCAATCAAGAAGGCCGCAGCGCACTTCCTCAACAGAGAAGTGACCTCTGCCTGGTGGTACCAGCACCTACTGGGCTCATGGCTGCGGTCCTATTGGCCGTGCCCCACACAAGACTCAGAATGAGGAGCATACAGCTGCATTTTGAAGCATCTTGGAACCAGGAGCGGGGCTCTCAGTCGAGATAATCAACGTTCCGCCGTCTCTTGACCCGGACCTCACGTAGTGGTCCAGGGCCTGCAACCTGCGTACGGGCAAGCCGTTCAGGCAACTTACACCACAGGTCACCATCACTACGGACTCCTCTCTCGAGGGATGGGGGGCCACCCTGGACAACCATTGCATAAATAGCACCTGGACCCAGCAGGTGCACCACATAAATTGGCTGGAACTGAAGGCCATCTGGCTGGCGCTGAGAGCATTCCTGCCGATTATCAAGGGCAAAGTTGTCCTCATTCAGACAACTCAACCAGCATGTTCTATGTCAACAAGCAGGGAGGTACCACATCCTCTCCACTGTGCACACTGGCTGTCAGCATGTGGGAATGGGCCCTGGAGAACAACTTCTACCTCACGGCCGTCCACCTGCCAGGGGAATCCAGCCTGGAGGCAGACAGGCTCAGCAGACTGGAAGTGGAAAACTACGAGTGGCAGCTGAAGACCCAGTAGTGCGGTAGATCTTCAGCAGATGGGGACTCACCCAGGTGGACCTCTTTGCCTCCTGGGACAACAGTAATGCCAACTGTTCGCCTCCTGGCAAGGTTAGGGCCCGGGATCCCTGGCCAATGCATTCCAGATTCGGTGGGACGGAATGACAGCATACGCCTTGCCACCCACACCACTGATACACAGTGTGATATGCAAGATCAAGGAGTCTCGCCACCTCAGCATCATCCTAATAGTCCTGTGGTGGCCAGCCAGGCCATGGTTCTTGGAGCTCTTCAGACTCTCGGAGAAGCCACCCATTCGCCTTCCACTGGGCCCAGCATATCTTCTGGTTCAGCAGGGGGGCAGGGTCATCCACCCCACCCCACCCCACATAAACTAGCCCTCATAGCGTGGTACCTGAACAGGTCATGCTAGGTCACCTCCCAGGCTAATCTAGATCTCATACAAGGCGCCAGGAGCAAGGCTACCAGGGCCCAGTATAAGAGTAAGTGGACCAGGTTCTGCAACTGGGCAGACCCTAGGAATATCAACCCCCTTGCATGTACCTTGGACAACGTGCTCTCCTTCTCGGCTCACGTCGCCCATTCTGGGGTGCAGGTGGACACTTGCCGCACTTACTTGGCAGCCATTGGAGCCTACAGAAATTCGTACAAGAAGGTATTTTCCTCTTCTGACCCGATTGTCAAGAAACATTTGACGGGACTCGCCAGACTCTACCCGCCCATCAAAAGGCCACACCCTGCGTGGGACCTGAACATAGTTCTGGGTGCCCGGGTGCACAAACCATTCGAGCCAATGGCGTCTGCGTACATCAGGCTGGTAACCATTAAGACAACCTTGCTAGTTGGCCTCACCTCGGCTTGCAGTCTGCGAAAACTCGATGCTAGTCACCTCAGAGCCCTATACTACGTTTCACAGGGATAAAGTAGTCCTGCAGACACCGGAATTCCTGCCTAAGGTGCCTTCCGTGTTCCACCTGAACGAAGAAATAGTGCTGCCTATGTTTTTTGCTGAGCCCAAAGACAAGGCACAGAGAGTTCTGCACTGCCTAGATGTCAGGCATGGCCTGAAATTCTACTTAGACAGGACCTATGGCTTCCGCAAGTCGGACACACTTTTTGTCAAGTTCGGCGTAGCAAGCCGGGGTATCAGGCCTCCAAGGCCTCCATAGCCCGTTGGATGGTCTTGGCCATCAAAGAAGCTTACAAGGGTCAGGATAGGCCACTGCCGGCCCACATGCACGCTCATGCGGTCAGAGCCAAGGCAACATCCATCGAATTCCAGTGGCATGTCCCCAGGCAAGTCATGAGCAGGGCGGCCACATGGGCCACCCCTTTGGTTTTGTGCAAGCACTACCGGCTCTAGATGAGATGCGGCTTTCGGATGGGTGGTTCTTAGAAACCTATTTGCTTAAGGAGGGTCTCCTCTCCACCCTGGGGCTACACTCAGTTGTAATCACCCATGCAGTATGGAGGAAAGGGGATGGGACGTAAGATTAATTATAAGCTACTCACCCTAGGAACTAACGCCTTAGTCCCCTTTCCTCCATACATCCCACCATCCTCATCCCTAATAAAACTGGTGTCATTAGGCAAGGTTAATCCTTTGTCGACGCGTCTATGGGGACTGAGGTGTGGCGCCGGAGGGCGGAGTCAGGGCAGGGCCGCACCCCCGCTCTCCGCTAAATTTAAAGTGGAAGAAGGTTTTTTTCTGGCATCTTGGAAGGGACGCCCATGCAGTATGGAGGAAAGGGGACTAAGGACTAAGAGTGCGTTATGTTAGTCACTACAGTGAGTAACTAATAATTTAGTACCCGGCAAGGGGGGTGTGGTAGCTTCCTGCCAATGAGGAGACTCAGAACAGAATCTTTATCCCACCGGTAAAGAGCCCGCTCCGAGCCTCCTCAGGGGGGGTGGCCGCCATATCCCTTGCTGGGATGGAGCTAAGTGCGCTCTTCCCCTGTGTCCCCTGCCCCTTATGCCACCCGCTTTTTCATATTTCGAAACCCTCCCCCACCCCTCTTACCTTGCACTTCCGCGTCCCTTGTAGGCATTGGGAACACTTGTGTTCCCGGCGCATTCCCAATCCGGCAATGGACACCATGGAACGTGAGAAGGGACTACATGTAGATCCCTTCTCCTTGATCCATGGCGGCCATCTTGATTTCTAGTTTTTATTTCGAGTTGAGAAACGGCAATCATGTTGTTTCTCAACTCAAGATAAAACGCAATTAGTATCCGGGTACAACGTGCCGTGATAATAATAGCAATACATCCCTTGCAGGGCGTCAGCATTACAAGACTGGCAATCCTCCCACCCCCCGCTCTGGGTTTATTGCCTAAATAATAGTGACCATTCATATTTATTGCACATCACAGCATTATTTTTCTTTTGGCTTCCCCATGGAAGCGTTTTGTAATGCAACTTCCCATTATGCCCCTGATTATCAAAGACTTACGACACTAGATAGCCAATTAGGTTTCAACGAAGGTTTGCCGATTTTTTTATTTATTTTGCTGAATCTTGTAATGGTTGGAAGATAATACATTTTTCAAAGCCAAACCATTTAGAAAATACATTTTCCTTCGTCCATTCGGACTGTTGTCTGTAAGTGAGATGCACCATTGCCTTATTTCACTTTTGTATTTTGTTCAGTAAAGAAACCGGTCTCTGTTAATTTGGTCAAAATGGCCATTGGCTAGTCATAATTGACTAGGCGAGTAAGGAAAGGGGTACTGAGGCTATGTGGAGAATTGAGGGCCGAGTGAAGTTTTATGCCTTGTGTGGGATGTTTTGATGGGCGACATCTGGTTCGGGGCAATTATTCACCCCAAATCAAATGCGCACCATTTTTATTTATTTACTAAAGTTCTTCTTATGAACCTGGGACCCCCAATTTACAATATTGGTTGAGCCTCCATTTTCGGGACAATAAACACACAGGCTTGCACAGAAGGTCTATTTAAATAATAATTAAATTGATTTAGTTATTTCTATTTTATCAACATATTATGCATCTTGTTCTATGAACTTCCATTGTCAATGGTGAATACAATGACAAGTGATCAATACACCGGTTACTTCAATTCTTCAATTTGCAATTCTACATCTATATATATTTTTGTAAATGCACACATATATATATTTCTGAGGCTTGTGGAATCTGCTTAGATCACATGCTGTGCATAGGCCGACATCTAGTGGAAGCTGCGGAGTATTACAGTTTGTTTTTCGAAACTCGAAAATGGGCGTCGACACAGGCGTGCCAGTAATACTATCCCTAGTGTGACGTCCACTGTACCCAAGATCCCTCACGCGTCTGGGATCCTCAGATTGTTTTTTTCCGCCATACTGGTCGGAAGCATCTTGCGGAGTCCCCTGGCCTTAGCCATACTTTTGCTAATTATTGCAATTTAAAATTATTTATTGACATCCTTCCCCACCCCAACGTCGACCATCGACTCGACGACGGCTGGAGAAGACATCGACCGTCGGCTGCTGCACGACGGATCTGGGCCTCGGAAGGCCGCTGGCCTCGGCCCGGGCCTAGTAGGCCGCTGGCCTCGGCCCTGCAAGTAGGGAGAGTGGGGGGTGGTACATACTCTTCACTCTTGGTATATAGGTACACCTTATATATTTCCTACACTTACCAGCCCGCTGCCTCAAGGTGCGTATGGAGGGTACCCCTTTCCAATTCTGCCCCAAGTGCAACCGCAAATACCCTTGGGTCGACAGGCACGCCACGTGCAATCTCTGCTTGCCGAGGGACCACCCCGAAGCGAACTGCAGAGCGTGTAGTAGGTTTAAACCTAAAACACTTAAGGACCGTTCGACAAAGCGTTGGGCCCACCACGCCAGGCAGGCAGCCATGGCAGCGGAGGGCGCCTTCAGCGATGGCAGCGACGCCGTACTTTCGGACGGTGAGGGCATTACGGCGTCTAAAGACTGCCGAGCACAGGTCACGACCTCGGAAGGTTGTCCGGCAGGGCGGCTATGGGGAAGACCCCCGGCGACGCAAGCGCTACACACCCTACACACACTAAGCACACTAAGTCCAACCGAACCTCAACGACGTCGACTTCTCGGAAAGAGGCACGGATAGAACGGTCCGACTCGGTGTCCTCTGGGCGCTCTCGATCGAGATCGCCTCATGACGCAAGGCAATCATCCACTCTTGCCAAGAGTGCCTCGCTCCCTAGATTAACGGAAGTTCGATCGTCGGAAGACGAAGACGACTTCCACCCCCAGGCCGCGCTCCAAGAGACCGAGAGCGCAGTTAACACCAGCGAGGCCCCACGCTCGAAACAAGATACCTCTCCCGACCCTCGGCGCCAGGCGTCGAAAGTCTCTGGGGCCTCCAAGGGGCAGGGAAAACATTGTTCCACGCACGGGGAGGGAGGGAAACAGCGGAAAGCTCAGCCTTCCACTCCTGTAAGACCATCCTTCCACCCCAAGCAGACAGATAAACATAAATCTACTGGGACTTCAACATCCAGCAAGGGTACCCCTGATAAGTCCTCAAAGTTGCCTACTAAAGTCATACCCTGTTCCAAAGAATGGTCCAGTGAGGACATAGACAGGGTCATGTCAAGGATGTCTTCCTTAGCTGATTTTTATGACAAGAACCCAGAACATTTCCTTTCGTATGACCCTCAAGGGGCCACACCCTCAGGCTCCTCTGATCCTATCCCCCTAAGTAAAAAGGCCCGGGTCGAAAGACCTGACCCCTTCGAGGTGCAGCCTTACTCTACTCCATACTCTACTCCACACCCCAGATACCAAGGAAAACCTTTCCCTGAAGGGGACCAGGAGTTTACAATTATGGAGGAACGAACCGGGTCTGAATACTATGCGGAGGATGAGGACCTGGAGGAGGTAGAAGATGAGCAGGAAATTTACAGAGTAGATTCCCCGGTAGAGAGCGAAGCCCCAGTTACCGACTCGCCAGTTGATAACCAACCCCTCCTTAATGAAGTTCTTGCTCGCGCAGCAGAACATTTTCACATCGACACCCACGGTGTACAGGAGGAAAGAGACTTCGCAGAAGAGTTGGTGGGAGAGAGGAGGCCGGTCGCTCAGACCATCCCTATCCTTAAATCCATCCAACGTAGAATAGATCCATCCCTGGTGAATCCTAACCTCACCAGAGCCGTCAACCCCAGAGTCGAAAAACCTTTTCGGGCAGCCCAGTCTGACCCTCTTTATATAAGAGGTCATCTTAAACCAGACTCCCTAGTGGTTACCAACACTCGGAAGAGGGCTGGGACACCCTTATCGTCGTCAGAAGCTCCTCGCGACAAGGAGAGCAAAAGACTGTACGGGTTTGGCAGGAAGGTAGCCTCAACGTCCGCCTACCAAGCAAGGATTGCAAACTCCACCACCCTGTTGGCAAGTTACAACTGCCATCAATGGGAAGAGGTCGCGGCGCTCATAGCCTCTGCTCCTGAACCGTTAAAGGGCCAGTTGGCTCGGATCTCGGCAGAAGGGAGAGCCGTGTCTGGTTGCATATTAAAAGCAACTTTCGACGCTGCAGACAACGCAGGAAGATTGATAGCAGAAGGTACTGTTATCAAGAGACATGCGTGGTTACGGCAGTCGGGGTTCAAAACAGAAACACAGGCTTCATTAATAGACAAGCCGGTGGAACCAGATCTATTGTTTGGGAAAGTGGTCGAAGACGCACTTAAGAATGCCAAGGACGAGTATGAGACTCTCAAATCCCTTGGCCAGCTTACCAACAAACCCCCGAACCAGAGGGGGAACAGTAATTTTCGTCACCCACGCGGCCAAAATTCACAAAGAGGCAACTATGCCCAAGGACAGGGTACACAATGGAACAACAACCAGCAGTCTACCCAAAGTTACAGCAAGGGTAACAAGAGAGGTCGTGGAAGAGGCAGAGGCAGCCCCAACAAGGGAGGTGGCACGCCTCCGCCAAAGCAGTGACGCTCAGTTCAGGGTCCATTCTCACGCAACCCCAGTAGGGGGACGCATTTCCAACTTCACCCAGGCTTGGGAAGGGATCACCTCAGACAGATGGGTGCTGTCAACAGTGTCCACAGGATATTGTATAGAATTACTGCAGCGTCCCCGGAACCACCCTCCACGACAAAGAATACACTCCTTAGAACATCAGAAGATCCTTCTCGAGGAGATCGCCATTCTGCTAGAAAAGGACGCGATAGAACTCGTCCCAGGACACCAGGTAAACAAGGGTATCTATTCAACTTACTTCCTTGTTCCAAAGAAAGATTTGACAATGCGCCCAGTATTGGACCTACGGCCTGCCAACAAGTATGTCAAGCCCCAAAAATTCCGTATGACCACGTTACAAGAGGTAATCCCCCCTCCTAAAAAAGGGGGACTACATGGCAACCTTGGATATGAAAGATGCTTATTTTCATATTTCCATGCTCCCAGCGCACAAAAAATACTTGCGCTTCAAAGTGGACAGTCGCCACTACCAATTCAAAGTACTGCCCTTCGGGATAGCTTCAGCACCAAGGGTATTCACCAAGGTACTGGCGGTGGCAGCTGCACACCTACGCAGGGAGGCAATCCCAGTGTACCCTTATCTGGACGACTGGCTCATAACGGGGGAAACCCCAAGAATTTGCAGGTCAAACATTCAGAGGACTATCGACCTCCTCCACGAATTAGGCTTCTCTATCAACGAGAAGAAGTCAAGTCTGGTGCCAAGCACCTCAAAACAGTTCCTAGGAGCAATCCTAGATACTCAGAAAGGGTTGACCTTCCCCTCGGAAGAGAGAATTCGGAATATACTACTGCAAATTCCACATTATCAGTCAGGTCAACAAATAACGGTACGCAAAGCAATGCGGTTACTGGGCATGATGGCATCATGCATTTACCTGGTCCCCCACGCGCGTCTGCGCATGCGTCCCATGCAGGAATGGTTGGCGAAACAATGGTCTCAGGCAAGTGGTCAGTGGGACGATCTAGTGGTCGTTTCGCCAACACTCATACAGAGCTTACACTGGTGGACAAAAGAGAATCTCGCAAGGGGAAAACCCTTTTACGATCCCGAAGTACAAGCAGTGGTAACTACAGATGCTTCCCTGACTGGGTGGGGAGCTCACCATCTCCACCACACAGCTCAGGGTCTCTGGTCTCACTCAGTAGCCAAGAACCACATCAACCTGCTAGAGCTTCTGGCAGTATTCCGAGCGCTTCGGGCGTTCGAGCCCCATCTACTAAACTTGTCGGTGCAGATCCGGACGGACAGCACGACAGCCATGTTCTATCTGAACAAACAAGGAGGGACTCGTTCGCCAAATCTGTCCAAGCTTGCCCAGAAAATCTGGATATGGGCACTCAGACGGAACATCTTCCTGTCATCACAACATGTTCCAGGGGAGCTCAATTCCCTAGCGGATGCCCTAAGCAGAGACTCCCTCCCAGAAGAACACGAATGGGTCCTTCACAGAGAGATCGTAGAAGATCTCTTCTCTCAGTGGGGTTTCCCCACTATAGACCTATTCGCCACAAGCGAAAACAAACAATGCCCAGGATTTGCATCCAGGTTCCCCCAGCCGGACTCCCAAGGGAACGCCCTGTGGATGAACTGGTCAGGGATGTTTGCGTACGCTTTTCCACCAACTCCTCTCATCAGGAAGGTGGTGTACAAGATGAACAAGGAATCGATGACGCTCATCCTAGTTGCTCCCATGTGGGCGAGACAACCATGGTTTCCACACCTACGCAGGATGGCGCTGTGCGAGCCCATCAAACTCCCAGCCTGGTACAACCTACTGTCCCAGCAACAAGGTCAAACAGTGCACCAGGAACCCAACTCGATGAACCTGGCAGCATGGCTCCTGAGGTCATAGAGTTTGGGCATCTCAATTTACCACAGAGGTGTATGGACATCCTGAAAGAATCCAGGAAACCAAACACAAGGCACTGTTACTTTGACAAGTGGAAGAGATTCGTTATTTGGTGCCAGAATAAACAAATCAACCCAGTTGATTGCACTCCTTCCAACGTGGTAACATACATGCTCCACCTGCTAGACGCAGGTTTGGTTTTTAACTCTCTGAAAGTACACCTGGCAGCCCTCTCGGCTTACACCACATCCCATAACAAAGTATCGTGGTGGAAAGTACCAGTAGTTAAAGCCTTCATGGAACGAGTAAAGAGACTTCACCCTCCTATTTCGAACCCACCGCCAGGATGGGACCTCAATGTGGTGCTAGCTAAGCTCATGGGCCCCCCTTTCGAACCCATGCATAAAAGTAGTCTCAAACACCTGACTTATAAAACGGCCTTCTTAGTAGCCATTACCTCCATAAGAAGGGTCAGTGAAATTCAGGCTCTGTCAGTGCAGGATCCTTTCTTTATTATCCACAAAGACAAACTGGTTTTACGCACACACCCTAGGTTCTCACCTAAATTTATATCTAAATTCCATGTAAACCAGTCCATCGAGCTTCCGGCTTTCTTCCAGAACCCGCAAAGCTCGGCTGAGGTGAAACTACACACCCTTGATGTGCGTAGGGCGGTCCTCTACTATGTAAATAAAACCAGACCGCTAAGAAAAACAGATCAACTGTTTGTCTCCGTAGCTACAGGCAGAGAGGGGGATCGCGTCTCTAAAGGCGCGATCTCGAAGTGGATTATCAACTGTATACAGCTGTGTTACTCTCTTTCTGGAAAAACTCTGCCTTTTACGCCAAGGGCCCATTCTACTAGAGGCATTGGTGCCACTCTGGCTTTCATTGCAAATGTTCCCCTCGACACCATTTGCAAAGCAGCTACTTGGAGCTCTATTCACACTTTTACTCAGCATTACTGCATTGACACTCATTCCAAGACAGATACACAAGTGGGACAAGCGGTTCTAAGACACCTGTTTGCTCATGACCCTTCTCACATCCCACCTCCTTCTTCGGGTACTGCTCGCTAATCTATGCACAGCATGTGATCTAAGCAGATTCCACAAGCCTCAGAAGGGATACATTACTCACCGTAATTGTATTTCTGATGCTTGTATCTGCTTAGATTCACATGCGACCCACCCTTCCTCCCCTCCGAGAGAAGGCGCATGATTGCTTGTAGTCTTACCTTTCTGTCTATCTGCTTGGATTATCTGTACTCACGCTACTCCTCATGCTTCCTCATGTCAGAAAAAATACAATCTGAGGATCCCAGACGCGTGAGGGATCTTGGGTACAGTGGACGTCACACTAGGGATAGTATTACTGGCACGCCTGTGTCGACGCCCATTTTCGAGTTTCGAAAAACAAACTGTAATACTCCGCAGCTTCCACTAGATGTCGGCCTATGCACACCATGTGAATCTAAGCAGATACAAGCATCAGAAATACGATTACGGTGAGTAATGTATCCCATATATGTACTTCTGTACCACTCCGGGCACCTTCCGAAATGAAACGTGATTATGAAATATAAATCACGAAGAATGTGATATATGTATACGTGAACAAGCACTCAGTTGAGTGTGAAACGCGTTGTGTGCGGGTCGTGCATACGGGCGTCCTGCCTCTGTTTTTGCTGCTGCTTCCCAGCCGTTATTTGTGTATTTTTTGTCCACTTTTCTGGTCACATTAAAATATTTCAAGACCTTAATTTTTCTTGCGAGCTGTGCTATTTTTGTTTTTTTTTATGGATCTTTGTCTCCTAACTGACCGCGGAGAGTGCGGTTCACCTTCTCCTCTCTTTTTGTTTCAATATATATATATATGTCAAAAAACATTTACTAACTGTATGCTTGATCAAGAACAGCTGTCCTAGGAAAATTAAACTTACAAAGAACTCTATCCAACTATTTTAGTGCAAATAGCTTTATTGTATTAAAAACAAATCATCATCAACATGTTGACCAGCATACACACCGACGCACATGTGATCAAAGTCATGTGACTTATCGTGGAGGCAATCCTCTAACTAGCTGAAATGCTAGCAGCCATCTTGGACCTGTGTAATTATACTCATCCAAATGGATAGAAATATATAAAATAGCTCATAACTCTGTCTGTTCTAACAGACTGTTACCAATTGCGGCTACCATTTGAGTAAACATAGTTGTACTATGTTGTACTGGTGTATTGGTTCGCTCGACCTGTAAGTCGCATATTTTTATTAAATCACTGCAGTCAAGTACTGCATGTACTGAGTGTTCCAGAAACTCAGTTTAAAAGACTGGCTACTTAACACTCTCACATGTACATTGCTTGCAAAGAGGACAATGTATGTTTTACATATAGCTGGATTCCATTCAGTGATGGTTCTATTGGATTAATGTGTAAAAGTGTCCATTTGTTATTTTCAATAGACAACTTAAAGGTGGGAAAATGGGTGGAAGTTAATAACCCTTTCCCCTTTTTCTTGAGTGGATCAGCCCCAGTAGTGGCACTCCGCTCGGTGATGTAATCAGGCAATGACTTCCATTACCTTATTTCTCTAGTTATGTTCACAGTGAGATATCCTTTTGACTCCCAGAATACTTCTTCTGTGTTTGCGTATTCCACATAGAAGGAGTCATGGGATGTCCCAGAATACGCATGATAGGACCTATTCTTTCAAATCTATAATCCCAGAAGCACATGAACCTATATATACTAATTTCTTAAGATGTACAGTTAATGTATGTACCCCAGCCCCTTAGTGCTTTCACAAATTATAAGGGCTGGGATTTAATCTATTCCCCCTAGAGTATCGCTCCCCTCAAAATTATTTCGCCTTAATTTTATACTTACACATGTGTTTCTTTTGGCTGTCTCACAGACAGGGGGCACCCACTTAAGGACTGGTTCGATTTCTCCCCATCTAGGAATGGATGGCCATCAGTCAGCAAGATGGGGTGAGCTTCTCTCCACACCCTTATTTCACTCTTTTTGTATTTGGCCTGCCTGCTGTCTCTTCCTCTGAAGGAAGCTTGGGGTATACATTCCAGGTAGGCCTCACATACAGTGCTCTCCTAATAATCCAAAATGGGTACAAAGGAAAGCAATCTATTCCATTCTTCTTTCTGTCTTTGTCAATTGTCCTTTCTCTCCTTATTCTCATCCATCAATCAGCCAGTCAGTGAGTGAGGGAGCGAGTGAATATGCCCAGAATCTATGGGTTATAGATAACAAACCACCCCCTTTAGAAGTATAGCATTTCGATATTCTAATTGTTCAGTGTATGGGATTGGATAATGTTCCAAAAGTAACATTAAACTAATCCATCCCCTTTGTACTCATTGGACATATTAATGAGGAGGGCAGTCTAATTGAAGTCACTTCTACACCCCGTTTCCATCCCACTTGATGTGATGTAATCTTGGTGATTTCTACATTAAACAATTATAATTTTCTGAAACATCATGTTCTTCACATGTGGTCATGTTACTAATCGGTTCATCACATTTCTCCTACTCAGGTGAATCTAATCACGCAATTCTCGTCTTGGCACAATATATGATGTGTGAGTTGGAGATTTTTTACATTTTACACTCTAATACGTTTATACATAAATGATCTGTTCATCTCAGAATGACAGGCTCACCGGCACTGATGTTAAGATATATGAATGGCATATGTATGCTGTTTCTGTGCAATAATATCCACCTTTGCCTAATTTGCATAAGTAAACCATTATAAAAAAAGATTGTTTTACATTCAGCTGATAGAGCTTTTCACACTGAAAGGTAACTTTCTACTACCATCCGGTCTATTTACAAAACTGTGATTCCCTATGTAAACAAGTGGATTTATTTTTCTCTTTACATGCCATAGGCTAAATCACAATATGAAACCGCATCTCCAGTTCCTGATTGGTAACAGCCATATGGTGTCAGTTTCTTTAGATTGCAGAGCTGGTCATGTATGACGGCTGTGAAGGCTGGTTGTCATGGCACAAGTTCTATGAGGTTTAGTTTCTCATAGCCACTTGTTCATTCAGCTCTGCCCCCTAGAACAATTACAGGCACTTTCTGTAATTTTAGCCAGACTCCAAAAGTCTTCGAAGGTGGGAATCACATCCCCGTGGAAATACATGGCTGATGGGAAGATAAAATCATGTGGAGACCTGACCACTGCAAGCCACTTCCCAGAGCATATTAGTGATAGCTTTAAGGAGTTTTTACACAGGCCCTGTCGCATATGGAAGATGTACATGTGCAGCCTATTTTTTTTATTAACTAGGCATGTCTCTGAGAACAAGATCAAAGCTGTGTCAAAGTTTTATAGCCCATCCTCTGGGCTTAATTTCCTCGAAGCAAAGCACCCCCTCAGTAACTGTTGGGGGAGGCCAGATAAATGCAACTTTGCTTTACAGGCATGGGCTGGTTTCATTCACAAATGCAGCCTTTGAAATTCATTTTACTCTCCACATTGTTTCCCATTGTAATTGTCACTTTAAACAGCGCAGCATAGAATGTTCTTTGCAATCAATCTCCTGTCAAATATTTACTTTGTACACGCTGTAAATTTAATTTTCTAATACTGCTTCTTAGTCCTGTAAGGAAATAACAAGAAAGAATACAGGTCAAATTCGGTTTTTCCTTTTCTGCAAGATGCTGTGCTTTTGCATTCCAGATTGTCTACTTTTCAATTTAACCAAAGGTCGCTGGAGACTTTCTGGTAACTGGAAAGATTGATTACAGTTACTTTGGACAAATACACTTGTTGATGGGCTACTGTTTTCGCTAACACGTCCTTGTTGGTATCTTTGTCAGATGCTTTGCACAGGATGTACTTCACATGTTGATTTGTAAATGTAAAATGTTGCTTTGCATCCCTTTCTTTGGCATATGTTTCCCTGGTAGCCTGCAACTTGAAATGTGTACCCCTGATCACATGCATACATCTAGGAATAGAAATGCCTTTTATTAACAATCAGAAACCTTTTCTTAGAGGGTGAGTAGTCTAATGAGATATATTCAATGTTTATAATAGGAACGTTTGAGAGAAAGAGCCATGTCGAATACATATATATTGCTGATTTACATTGTCTCAAACTACACATTTTTATATTTTTAAAATAGTGCTCCCTGTGTCAGCACAGACTTTCAATTCCCTGATCTTTTTCTATTCCAGCGCATTGTATTTTTGTATGTCAATAGTCTGTTAAATACATTTGCCACTGGCTATTTGGCTTGGTCTCGGATTAAACTGACAGTGCAATTCTTTGCATTGAGTGCTTTCATCCAGAAGACAATCCCTTATGAGCAGAAGCAGCAAAGCATAATCTAAGTCAGTCATGTATAAATATTCAAAAGTGATTTAATTATTGCTTTAAAAAAAAGTAAGCTTCATTTAATCTGTGCATGCCTGCTGTTCTAAAAGGCTTCCTCCTTCGGCCATCTCCCGGGCCTGATGTTAGCGCTCACACACGGACCTGAATTAAAACCCTCCTGTCTGCGCAAACTAATATGGAATAGACTGATGTAGCGACAGCTTGCAACGCCTCTGGAAGCTTCAATGGGAAACTTGGGCAGTGTTGTAACAAGACAGCTGAAGGCTGAGGCCTCATAAACATAACATTAAATCATGAAGCATAACACATAAAAAAATGATTCCATGATCAAACACAAGACACCATTTTGTAATGCACTGTAAAACAGCATAATATAGCTCATTGTTATCGCATTAAACTAACGCATAGATCAACAGACCAGAAAATAGTATTATGAAACATAACATACAGGACCATACTACAGTATATAGCGGCCTAGTCTAGATTCCTTTACCATAAACAAACCCATGCTGAAGTATAATCCAGAACCAACTGCAACCAATTCACAAGACAGCACAATATCCAGTACCTCGTATTGGTTAATGTCCCAAAGGAATACATTTTGTTGTGGGAGAAAGAGTTGTAAAGAAGGTGAAAGCATAGAGATGCCAGTGAGGACCCCGAAAGGCGTTCATCATCAGGTGATCCAGAGTCCCTCACTCTTTGCTAGAGGCCCCCCTGAAATGATATGAGCACATACATGTTCTCCTATGTTGGTGGATGGTAACAATATTGTTTTGGGGACAGCAGCAGCTGTAGCCGACTCTTGGGAATCAGTAGCACTTGTTAGAGGGGGCAGTTGGCTGATAAAATAAGTTCGGGAATAAATAAATTAACATTTCAACGTTCTGTAAATGGGTATACATTCACAACCCCATGTTGTGTGAGCATTCCACAAACGTATACATATGTTTTCAATTGACTGCAGTGAGCTGTTGTAATGCCATATGTCAGTTTCTGGCCTGGTTCGTTGTACAAAACCTATTTGTTTTGGTGAAAACGGTTAAGGTACAGTGAAGAATCCTCAACCGACATCCAAGTGTTTGTGAAAAAGGTGAAATTGATGTAGTTGTAAATCACTTTTTCTATAATTTTTGGTCACAACTGATTAAAATTTCAGGGATAATTGTGCAGGTGCTCTGCATTAACAAACAAAAAAAAATCTGAGCAAACTGAGGCACGTTGTGGAGTTTTAAAGCATGCCTTCCATGTATGTGATACTCGCTTAGGGTCTGAAGACAACAGTCCTGAGAGGCTTGAAATGTCATTCCGAAAATTGGAAAACGGCAGGTGGGGTTTCATAAACCCTTTTTATTTGTTCAGTTTCAGTTTCACTACAACAAGGAACTGTTGCAGAGGTTAGAAGTTGCTACACTGACGTGGCTCCTTATTCATTTCTGCCATTCCCTTGTCCTCCTTGATTTATTCAAGGTAATGGGTATTGTGTTGGAGGTTTGAGATATTCCTCATTTTATTGGGGTGTATGGTACTTAATAGTTGTATTAGGGTGCTTTATTGTGCATTAGTCATTGGTTATTTTTATTTTGTTATTGTTTATTGGTTGATTTGTTAATACTTGTTTGTGTTCAGATGCTTTGACGCAGTTGTTTTCTCATATGTTGACAATGAGATTCATTGTTGGTGATTGTTGGAACAGTCTATGTTGGAATTATCTATCCTGGGACTGTGGAAGATACATCAACAAGGCGGTTTGGCACTAACTTTCTGAGTGGTTTATACCTCATAGCCTCGCCTCATAGCCTCGCAAGTCCACCTGTGAACATTGCTTGTGGCAACCGTGAGGAAGGTCCATCATTCAAAGTATATAGGACCCAAACGATTTGAGTATTGTTTTAATATGTCATGGTTTATTCCGTTATAAACTGCTTACATTCATCTGAATGCAAACACCCCAAAGTACTTAGTGGGATTTTAGAGTTATTCAGTGTATTTCCATTTTGTCCTTCGATTTCATTGTTCATTTTTCTCACTTTTTGTTCTGATGTACAAACTGATATGTGTATGTATTTTTGGTGTGATTTGAAATAAAGTTTTCACTGAGCATATGCATTTAGCCATATCTCCACCCTGTGGTTTCTTCCTTTTCTGAGATTTTAGCTTTGTTTCCTAAAACAGTGGGGGTCATTACGACCCTGGCGCTAAGGGATTACCGGTACCGGTAAGGGTACCGGTAATCCCTTAGCACCCAATTCCCATAACGGCGGCTGGAACCAGCCGTTATTGCAAAGACCCGCAAAGGGACCCTGGCGATAATAACGGTACCGCAATATGTGGTACCGTAATTACCGCCTTTCCCCATTCCCATTATGCCACAGTGCCTGGTACTTATGCACTGGTGCTGGGGAACTGTGCTGGCATTTGGCCCTGTTTTCTTGTTTTATACCTGGCACACTACACAGCTCTGATTTTGAAATAAAGTGAGACGTTCTGCAACCTATTGAGCGTATGGTCATGGTTATTTTGAAAGGTAGCTTTCAAAGGGCACTGAATAGCTGGGGAAAACATGGCGTTATATGTAAATGGTCAAGTAGAACCCGTTTATAAAGTTTAAAATTTCAGCAGAGTGGGGGTGGCCGTGTGAAAGGCAGCCAATGAATGAATTTCTCTGAGAGTGGCACTGCCCACATTTGAGAGAAGTGGTATTGAAAGTGTGTTCACATTGTGACCTTGGACAGTATTAATGGATTTTGCCAGCGATTGCCTGGGCCCCAGAGCACCAGTGTACCCAGGGACCCTAGATGAGGGTGTGTGTAAATTACCAGAAGAAGGGAACACAGGCTTCTTTTCTCAATGTGTCGTCGTGTTCATTTAGGTTTATGCTGCACGATGTATCCATTTCCGTTGTGGTTTTACACTGCTCATGTGTACTTCTCTCTTTTCCCCATAGTCTCTCTACAGCTCCATAAAGAACGAGAAGCTGCAATGGACGATGTAAGTAGCCCCAGTGGGGCATTGATTGTTTTTGCCATTGGGATCAATTGATGTCTTGGTATCAGATCACTTCCTCGTTCTGCGTATTATTCTTGCTATTTCTGTGCACACAATGACTACGTTGGGTTTGCTTTACCCCACGCCTTCTTGTACTAGCGTGTGTGGTTGGAATGTTGGCTCTCCAGGCATTCGATCCGAAAGCTGTAGACTGCAGCAGAGGCAGTGATTGATTATACATGGGGTAGGCCATTCTGTGCCGAGATGGCAACAGCCCGCAGCCGCACTCTCAGTCTACACCTGTACTCTCAGTCCTTATGCTCCAGGGCCAGAGTGAGAGACAATAAAGAAAGAGTCATTCAAAACAGGGAGGAACAGCCAGGAAAATGGCCACTTACTGTTAATGCTGACATTAACCAACTACATCAATTAAGAAACAGGAAGGAATAATTAATTTTAAAAGAGAATATACCAGTAATTATTATTATTTACTCTTTAATGTAATCATACAATGCATTCATTTTGTAAGTAACATACATTAACAAAACATATTTAAGAAATACAGATCCGTATATACTTTACCACAGTTCAAAACACTGTAAATGTTCGAGCATTTAATTTCTTCAATAAATATATGTTACAGCACAATATGCAATCAGCACAGTATAAACTTGCTTACATAATATTAATCCCATAAAAACAGTTTAATCCTTCTAAAACCACAACTCCGCCTACCCTCTAACGATTGCCTTCCTTCCCTACATGCACATGTTTCAGTCTTATGTGCTTTTATCATCTGGACCTTCTTCATAGAAGCTCATGCCTCAAAATTCCTAGTCTTACCGTGAGACTAAAGAAATAATAGATAGGAGTTTCTCAATGACTCATCATTACAACAATTAGTGTGATGAATTATTTGTGTATGCGATCATTGAAAACAATATTACCTTAAAAGCTAAGCTCTGGGACACTAAACAGAACTCCTATCTTTATTCCATAAACATCATTTATATGGAAGTCCATCTTTGCCCAGAAAATCTAACAAGTTAAATCATTTGTACTCATGAGTTGCTTACTAGCTATCTTTGGACTGCACACCGACTATGCTTATTGACTCAACTTGGGAATCGATTTGTTCCTTATTAGGGGATTGTCTAGATCCTTAATTTTGTTGTCTCAAGGATTTTACTGGAAGTACATCTGAGGACTATTCTTCAAGCATCTGTAAAAATCAAGCCAATCTCTCTTCTGAGTGTGATTGACATCAATAAGGATTTATCACTGAATAAACCTCTTTGTTTTCAAATGGATAGGCAATTGTTATAAGAAGATATTAATCTTATATTTACTCCAATAACAGCAGGTCTCACATTTTCGCAGCAGCTTCTCAGACATATTATATATGCAAAGGACTGGGAGCCCCTCTACCGAGAACAAACATGGCCAAATAACCAGTACTATGGGTAGGTGGCCACTCAGGAGGGTCTACAACCATACATCCGTATTTTAGCTCACTGTACCTGTCACAGAGAAGAAATATCCATTTGCATATCAGTCTGCTCCCTCCAACCTGGACAATCCAGCACCGAAATGCTAGGCAATTCTCCTCTTAACACGAGTAGCAGCAGCAGCTCCAGACACATGCGTCAGCCTTATTGGGCCTCATCAGTGAGGTGAAGCTGTGCCTCTCTAAGCACATCAGTATTACCCTGGGTAATTTAGGGTGAAACCCCAAGTCCCTAACATATATACAAAGGTCTGGGAACCCCTCTACCAAGAACGAACATGACCAAATAACCTGTTCCTTAGGAAGGTGCCCACTTGGCAGGGTCTACAACACAGTTTTAGCTCAGCCTTATTATGAATAGGCTGAATGAAATGCCTCGCGGGAGGCACCATTTTGTTTTGGCGTCCCGACGTGCACTACGTGAACACGCATCGTGATGTGATTACATCATCAAGTTGCACGTGCAGTGGATTGTGCGGAATAGAAAAGGAAATGAACATGCAAGCCAGGTGGCCATATAGTTTTATCCAATCTAATAATTACACTGTTGATTGACTCCTTATATGATCATACCTGGATCACTTGATATCATTTCCTGTTATGGATTCTTGGAAACTAGAAAAATACAGTTGTAATTTTATGTATGCAAATGACATCCATCATATGTAAGATATTTCAGTCACTGTAAAACCACACCCTATTATAATCAAGGCCTTTTCACAAGAGACCCATATATTAGATGTTATTCTCAGAATTCAGGTTTCTACTATTCACTGAATGATCTAATTTTATTTTGCTTTGACACATCTGTTCCACTGAGTGTTTTCATTGAGACCAGTAATATGGCTTTGCATAACAAAGATCAATCTTTGTTCTGGTTCTGCTAATTTATACTTAATTTCACAATCAGATCTCCTTAAATTCTCAATAATATAGTCCATTCAAGATCATCAAATGTGTGTCCTGTCTTATGGAAATGTTTAACCCTAGGGACTTTATCATTTTTATTTAAAAAAAAAAAAACCTTTGTGATCCATAATTCTTGTTTTAGATTTTCTTGCCGTTTTACCAATATAATGTTTTGTGCCTGGGTAGGTGATCATGTATGTAACGTGCATACTTTCACAGTTGGTAAAGCTATTTAAAGTCCATACTTTGTTGGTACCCATGTCTACTTGTGTCATATTTTTGGTGTTCTTACAAACTCTGCAATTACTGCATGGAAAATGTTCTACTAAAGGTTTCATGCGCTATTGTTCCAACATAGTTAGAGCTTTTGGGGGTTGGATAATTTTTCAGCACTACATTTTTTATAGTGATACATTTCTTGTAAGCAAAAATTGGGAATTCCATTTTCAAATCTGTTTTTTTTAAATGTTCTAATTTCTATTGATTTTATAAATCCTATTACTCATACATCCCGTCCCCTTTCCTCCATCGTTGTGAGGCGTCCCCCAATATGGGGACTGTACTGGAACCTTTGGCAGCGAAAAACTGAGGAGCTTCCCCCATGTAGTATAGCGTGCTGGAGCATGAACCCGGGCGTGGGAACGCCCCCCGATGCCCCGCCCTCCGGCACCCATCAGTCCCTTTTTCCGCACAGGTGGTGTCGGACCTAGCAGCTAGGCGCAGAGGCTTTTTTAACTTTCTGCTTGCTTCCCGTTGTTTTGTTTTTCAATCATCTACACCTCCCTTTGGTGCCTCACCTCCCCCTGCTCATGTCGGCTGCAGGACGATTCACAAGTTGTGTGTCCTGCGACCGCTCATTCCCGAGCTCAGAACCCCATGCACTCTGTCTTGAGTGCCTGGTGCCCGACCACCGCTGGGATGCATGCACGTCTTGCAGCGCTCTCGGTCTCCGAGCATTGAAGAATCGGTTGTTGCGTTGGAGGGAGATCTTCCACACTTCTCCTCCAGTGCACCTTAAAGACTTCTTCACCAAGACCTCCCATCAACACAAGGTAAGACCTTTGTTTAGTATGGCTCCTCAGCGCAGACACTCCTTCCCACGGGTTCCTTTCAGGCAAGGGTTCCTTGGATTCAGGTTCTTGCAGGCCAGAGGCCACAAGGGCTACCAGCTTCCAAGCCAAGGGGCCTGGGGGCTCTTCCGAGCATTCCGTGAGCAGATCGGAGGGCGTCAAATCTATCGGCTCTCAAGCCGAGGGGCTGAGGGGCCCTACGGGGCAGTCCTCGGAGGGGCGATCATGTTTGTCCTCCTTATCGACCCCAAGGGGCAAAGGATTGTTGTGTTCTACCTCCAAGAGTCAGTCCTTAGCACGATCCAGCACGACTACCGGTGAAGGTGCTGAGGGTGCACAGCCTACTGGAGCTTGCTCCAAGGTCATGGGTCAGGGCCATTCGACTACCGGCCGGCCGGCCTAGTGCTCAGTGCCGACCAGAACCAAAGGGATCTCCAAGGTCAACGCTTCTGTTTTGGTTTCAGAGCCCTCCCATGTCTGAGCCAGCGCGTGGCCCAGGGCCTTCGCGCCCTTGTGCCTAGGGCGTGGCGCAAGGCCTCAAGATGGCAGATAAGCACGTGGCATAGCCTGCTAGGCTAGCAGCCATCTTGGATATGACTCAGGGCCACCCATGCTATCGACCATTGAAAGGGCCTTACAAGAAGATCCCAGTCCCCTTCCTTCTAGAAGCGGTGGCAGACTGTATGGTACACATGGCTGGTCTCCTCAGGGGTACATCTACCCATTGCAGCCATATGGCAACAAGCCTCACGCACCTCGTGCTTTGATCAGGAGCAGAGACCCAGCGCTTCAGAGGTCCGGCTTCCTAGTGCCCCGGCAGCTTGTGAGGACCGCTTCTTTAGCACTTCCTCCTCCTCATGCGTTCCCCGTAGATGACAGGTCTTCTCAAGGACATAGTGAAGGAGGTGATCCCGCAGGTTGTGCCAACCCGGTCTCCTCCTCTGGGCCCTGTGCCTGTTTCTCCAGCCCTACTGGTGCCAGTGGCTTTCCCTCCCCCGGTCCAGGCCTTGCCAGTTATCCAGACCCCTTTGCCTCCTGTACCACCAACACCTCCCCCTCAGCAACTGTGGGACCTGTCTTTGGTTCCAGCCCTGGGGGGGGGGGGCCGCCGACAACTGTGTCCCAGCGCCCGAATCCCCTCAGTCTGTAAAAAAGGAGGGTTGGGGGGGGCGATGACAGCGATGATGGCGATGATGCCCAGGACGATGAACCCTCAGCTTCTCTTAAGGCCTTTCATGACCGCCTTCAGGGCCTTGCGGAGGTCTTGGCGGTCTCCCTGCCTAAGGAAGCCCCCCCAGGAGTCGAAAGTGCTAGCAGAGGTTTTGGGCAAATGCACCATGAGCCGTTCTGGCATACCGCTCCAGAAAGATGTCCTGCAGGTGGCGAGAAAGGTCTGGGAGAAGCCTAGGGGCAACGCCCAGATGAATAAGAAGTTGGACATCAGGTTCAAGCTGACGGATGGGGAGCCGGTCCTCCTGGCCTCCCACCATCAGCCTCACTCTTCAGTGGTGGCCGCAACCTCCCTCTTTTCTAAAACATTGTCTTCGTCGTCTTCCTCCTAAGGAGCCTTCTCCATTTGTCTGTCAAAGAGGACACAGTCCTTGAGTCTTCGGGCAAACGATGCTACGCCATATCAGGGCTGCATTTGCAGCAGGCCAATGCTGACGCCCTTTTGGCTGCCACTAACCAGAAGCTGTGGCGGGAGCTCAGGAAGTTTCTGCCTAATCTCCCTCTGGAGAGGCAGGCCTCATTCAAGGGCAATCTAACACATGCCTGAGCCGTTGCGCAGGACCTCATGGAGTCTTCGATCTGCATTCCTTGGACCTCAAGAGAGTCCTCAAGTTCTCTCTCTTTCAGACAAAATCCTTCCGGTAGTCTGAGGCATTAATCATCACTTTCGTTGTGCACGTCTACCAGCACCCAGGCTTCCAAAGCTTCTATCGTCCGTTGGATGGTTCAGGCCATTTCAGAGTCTTACATGGCTACGGGCGAGCCAGTTCATGAACATATTCATGACCATGCAGTCAGAGCTAAGGCCACGGCCGTCGTGTTTCAGAGGCATGCTTCTTGGGATGTCATCAGCAAGGCGGCTACTTGGGCCACTCCGTCGGCCTTCTGTAAGCACTATTCCCTGGATACCAGCTCCAGGCGATGCAGAATTTGGTCAGGTGGTTCTGAAGAACCTGTTTGCTTCGTCCTAGATATGAGGCAGGTTGTCACAGTTCCACCCTATGGTCTTGTTCGGTGGAATCACGCGCAAGGGTGGAGGAAAGGGGATGGGACGTATGAGTAATTAAAGTTACTCACTGTAGTGACTAGAGTACTCATAGTCCATAGTCCCCTTTCCTCAATACGTCCCACCCCCCTTCCCCAACTTGTATCCCAAGGGCTAATATATCCAGTGTAACCAGGTATTTAAGCATCCCATGTGTTAAAAGGGGACTGAGGTGAAACATCGGAGGGCGGGACATCAAGGAGGAGTTTGCATGCTCGCATGCCATACTCAATTTAAAGGGCAAACTCAGTTTTTTGCTGCCAAAGGTTCCGGTGCCGTCCCCATGTTGGAGGATGCCCCACAAGGATGAAGGAAAGGGGACTATGGCTATGAGTACTCTAGTCGCTACAGTCAGTAACTTTAACTGTCATGCCCGTCTGTCTGGCCAGCCTCCGATTTTGGGTGGGTTCTGCATCACATCATGAGTTAATGTTAATGTTAAAGGATATTTATACTGCATACTATCACCACCGGAGTGGTCCCCTGGCGCTCTGGCGGCTCTGAAAAGGTGAGGGGGTGAGTTAGTGGGAATAAACTGGAAAAGTGCAAGAGAGCAGTGATGTGCTGTTGGCGGCATCAGCCCGGTAACTTTGTTGGCTGGGCTTGGGGTGTTTTCCGGTCGGTAGTGGTTGTGTGTTGTTGTGCGAGTCTATGTGTGGTTTGTTTTATTGTTGCAGTGTAGTGAAGTTTGTGCGGATTGTTGTGTTGTATGCTTGTGGGTGTGTTTGGTTAGAGTTTGGGAGGTGTATGCAGAGGGGTGAAATTGTTAGTGGATTGGTTAATTGACATTGCTGTCTGGAAGCAAAGCGCTAAACGTCCGTATTCTCGCCAGGTAGGGTGTGCGAGCATCTCTGCTTCTCCGTCCAGATCTGGGACTGTCCAACACTCACAGACCCTTTCACACATGGCATCCACTCACATTCATAACCTTGCCCAAGTTCGGCCCTGGCCACCTACGTGATAACTGTCATCAATGCGTGGTAGGCAGATGTTTGTGCATCCCTTCAAATCTGGCCCAGAGAGCATTTCCAAACCAGTCCGTGCATGGCATCGGTCAGCCAAGGCTACTCCATCCATATGTGGTGGCTGGTCGGCATTCATCATCTTATTCAGTTGCTCATGCAAGCTACTGCTCTCAGCCCCTTCGAAACGTGGCACATGCCAACGCTTGCAGTTACGTCCAGGGACGCCACCTGCCTTAATTCATAACTCCATGAGTGAGAAAAAGGGCTCGCTCACACCAGGGTTAAAATTAAAAAGTAAAAAAAAATTAAAAAGTCCTTAAGTCCAGCAAAAGGGCTCGACGTCTCAAAGGTGGGAGGAATTTAGCACTAAAATGAAAATTCTCCTTAACACCACATTAGGAACACCATTGGGGGCCAGGGGCTCAAGATGATTGCTTATGCTTTATAATCAACTTTATGTCTAAAGTGTCAAATGTCAATTTTAGTGTGTAAGAGGCTGTACCTTCAATTTGTCATCACAGAACAGGGATTTAATATATGTCAGCCATGTCATTTCGGCAATGGGGTTTATTTTTCCAAGAATAAGTGGTTATTTGAGCATGGTGAGTGGATACCGTCCTTGTCTGTACCTCCCGTCTTCCTTTAGGGACCCCACCACCAAAGGACATGGATGATACAGCCATGCAAAAGTAAGGTCTAAAGCAGAACATATGGTTGGGCTCTTGAATAACATCTCTTTTTTTCTTTTTACGTGTTTCACTGGTTTTATCATGTTTCTTTTAAGGTTAGTTGTATTGCAAATCATATGTAATGTGTTGTTCTTATCTTGTATGAATTTTTACGTTGAACTGCTGATTTAACCAATAAACAATAATAAAAAAACATGTTCCAGTACCTTCAGCACAAAGCTGAGGCTCTCCTTTACAGTCCAAGTGGTGTGTCAGTCCATCATTGTTTTGCTGCATATTGGATAACTTTTGTATCGCAATCCCTAAGGATCAGACCAAAGAAATACAACCCTCTAGGGAAAAACGATAGGTGCACCCTTTTTCGCGAGAGTCAATAGTTTTATTTTGTATACAAAAGGAAAAGGTGAAAGGTTATTACAAATCCACTGGCAATGAGCTCTTTAATGGCTTTTGTACATAATTAAGCAATATGCCGCGAGCAGCGGGGGCATTACCGAGCCAGGTAATGCCCCGGGGCCCATAGTTATAGGACCGGGGTACTAATATCATTATTTTCTGTTCCGAAAACTCTGTAGCGTTTCGGAACAGAAAAGAAAAAAAATGTCCAAGGAAATGGCCGCCGGTAAAGGGATAACGGAGTCCGTTTTCCCTTTCCATAGCGGTCATCGGCAGCAGACGCGCTGGGAATAGAAGTGTTCCCAGCGCGTTCACTCCCAAAAAAGAAGAAATCTGAAGGTAAGTGGGGTTGGGAGAGTGGGCCGAGGAAAAAACAAAAAAAGAAAAAAACGTACCTGAATCACCAGCGGGGGTCGAAGGTGGCCTCCAGCCGTGTGGAGTCTTCATCGGCTGAGGGGCTGCCATGCCCCCCGCCTGGGACAAAGGCGTGGAATCCCGGCCGAGGGATTCCCGGCCGGGTAATGCCCTGGCGACGGCCAATCGGAATGCTTGTTACATTCTGGTTGACCCTCGGCAGGTACTATTTCAGATTATAAAAACACAAAACGTCACTCATAACACACTCAATATACAGTGTTACTCCCCTACCCTCATTGGCTGCCGCCTATATGCATACTAATAATTTCATATAGACCATCCTCCAATTGGATCTCCTGTCTTCTCGTTCCTCTTCACCACACGTGAGTGACGACCTTGTCACAGTAATCAATCCAGTTCACAAAGGATGTAGAGCCAATTTCCCTGCACATCTAGTAGTTCAAATAGAGTGACCATTGTTCTGGTTCTGGGGAGCGCTAGTGTCTTAAATCTTGGTTCATGTTTTGGCATCCTAAGACCTCTGCCTTCACTCCCAGGAATACGACCTTGGTGCTAGGCCGCAGCCGTTCACTTCCTCAACTGCACATATTCCTACCTAATTAGTTGAAAGGCTTAACTGATGTGGGGACATATGCATGTTCCTTTGCCATGTCTGGGAATCGGGCTGCCATGGTGAGCGGAGGCATATCGCCTCGTTGTTCTGTGTTTCTATGAATACAAAGCGTTTAAGGATTCAGGCCTACTCGTAAGCGCGGTGTTGGTTCAGATTATGACAGTCGTGTATATATGTATAGAACATCCTACGTAATTCAGTTACAACATCACTGGGTAACTGTTCTAACTTGATGGGTCCGACTTGATGGTCGTGCAGTTATGTAATGCCTCCGTCCCCAAGTACCGCTCGAGCAGAATGTAAAATACTGCCCTAGCAATCTTTGAGGCCACAGGTGGGAATGTCGTCGTCAGCCTGGTATCGGGAACGCCAGAAGGACCCCTGAGTACTGTAAGGCAAAGGGTTATAATCAAAGAAACACTCAAAAAGGCACTTGGCAATTGGCCGAAGGAGTAAACAAGATGCAGTGACACCAGCTTACCTAAAAGGGGTGGAGTGTAGGTAAGGAACCTATGCAGGAGAACCCACAGCAGGCTGGGATGATGTAGTTGACACTCCTGAAAGCACCTGGTGGAGCAAGACTGGATCCGTGGTAAAACGTGAAGCAATCTGAGGGTTGCAAAAACAGAAGGGCAATCCAAAAGCAAGTCCAGAGTACAAATAGGTGTCAGATGTCCGGGAAATCAGAGAGCACGCCAGAGTCCAAGGGTAATCCAAGAGCAGTTCCAAGAAGCGTTCCAGGGTCGAAGCAAGGAGAGAAAACAAGAAGCAAAGGTAACGCCTGGCAGTCCTCCGTAGAAGTAGCTGTGAAGCAAAGAGTCTTGTTTGCCGGCTTCTTTTGAAGAGGCGAGCGGTATCACGTGACGCATCACGTGACTGCTCGCGCACGTTGCGTGGAGCGCAACGCGGCCAGCGATTGGGGCTGTCGGTACGTCCTGGTATCCTGGCGTCGCCGGCTGTGCAGGAGGCGCCATGGCAACCGCCAACGCGGAAAAGGGCGAAAAGAGGCAGGTCCGCCCAACATTGTATTCCGCCTGCCGTGTTTCCCCCGCTGGTGTGAATGGGAAATACGACGGCGAGAAGCGCCTGATGAGGGAGACAGGTGTGAGGGGGGAAGTGAGAAATGGGTTGTGTGAGAGGGCGTGACAGTAACCTTCCCCAGCTCATTTCCATTTGATAATATATTTTTCGCAATCTAACTCGTCTAAGAGGGGCGGTGGTTTGGACGTGTATCCCAACGCTTTGAGCAGCGTTAGAGAATTTGCAGCCATGCTAAACCACATTTTTGGCAAATTCTTCGGTCTCGAGTACTACAGAACTTGGTCGGAAGCAATAAATGGCATGGGTAAAGCGACGGTTGAAGGGGCCAGAGTCATCGAGGAAGTTTTAAGAGACGGTGTTTGATAGTGGTCAGAAAACGTATACTACATGGGCCCCATTGAAAATGTGTTAAATAAAAAAGGGAAAAGGGCAGGTAACCATATTATTTGACTGCTTCATGACATTTTTTATTTAATTAGGATAAGGCATTTCATGTTTAACTTTAGAATTTTCTGCAGCTTAAGTTTAGTACTATTAATTTTGATACAAAATCATTTTTTATTACACTCAGTTCTCCAGCATGGGGTCTGGCATGGATTCACATGCTCATGAATATTCCCCGTCGTCAGGCTGGGAATCCTCGATAAAGAAAAATCAGTATCAGTTTCGTTTCTGATCTGTCTTTCGTAGTAGTAACCAATCACTGATCTCTGCTTCATACTGACCACAGCCAATGACTGCCCTCACCCTAAGCCCCGCCTCTGGCAGCCATCTTCAGATTTTTACTGCACTTTCAAGTGTTGGGAGTCCTCGTGCTTAGCTCTCAAGCTTTTACTGCGTGTTTCGCGCTTTTTCAGGTGAATTTTCACATTTCTTCGGTTAATCGAGCCTCAAGCTCCACCGTTTCTACTCCCGTTAACGGCTACCCGTTGCGGGATTTTCCTACGCCCCTCAAGGGTGAAGATTCCGTCGAATCAACTTCTTGGAGGATTCCAGAAGATTTGCGGCCTACTTCGAGATGGCCCAGGACGCGAGTTCGTCACCCGGACCCAAGCTGTTTCGCAGCTGCCCTGTATGCGGGCTGCAGAATGTGTTTAAGGAGGATGAACATTCGCGATGCCTCTACTGTCTTCATCGGGACAAGACTCATGTAGAGAAGAACTGCCAGTTCTGCAAGAACTTGTCGGAGCGGACCATGAGGGACCGTCAATCCCATCTCGCCAGCTGGTTGGAGAAGGGCTCAACGGGTGAGAAGAAGAAGAAAGGGTCAGAGCGGGCTTCTAAGTCCTGTGCGGGCGCCCTGGCGACGGGGGCCCAACACCAGGCCAAGCGCTGCGAGTCCGCTGGCTCCGGGAGCACCGAAAGGTCGGGCTCTTCGGTCGCCAGGCAGGGCGCGCCTTCCCCGGCACCGTCAACCACGAGCCAGCGCTCCGGTTCGGGGAAGAGGAAGTCAGAGACCCCGGGTAAGCTTCGGGAGAAGCCCCGTCCGATCTCGGAAGAGGGGGAGCGAGGCGTCACCCCTCTCCCTAAGGAGAAGGCCCGGGAGGCACCTAAGGTGGTGAAGGCCCCTACCCAGCAGGCAAAGGCCTCTATCGAGGCGATCGCGGCGACTCTGGCCAAGCCGGCAGAGACCCCGCCAGCGGAGACTGCCTCCGGGACTAGAGTTTCCCTGCCGCCAAAGAGGGAATCCTCTTTTCAGCCCATCGTCATGGCCACCATGATGGAAGAAGCGAGGGGGGGCACGGTAGCCTCCTCGAGCTCGGAGTCAGCCTCGGAGGAGGAACTGACCGAGGCCGTGAGGAATCTCGAAGTCCAATTCGATAAGGTTCGATCCCGTAAAGAAGATCCCCGGGAGATAACCGAGAAAGACGACGATGGCGAGGAAGAGCAGCCTTCCCTTCCGGCGCAGCCGGAACCTAGGCCTCAGGATAGCTCGGCGGCCATTTTGTCTGCGATCCAGTCCTTATGCTCTGAGAAAAGAACGAGATTACCACGGCCCAGGCCGGTGGACCCGCAACCTGGCCCGTCAGGAAGTCCTCAGAACAAACGACGGAGGACCCAACCCTCTCCTCCACTCGCCCCCGTAAGTCTTACAGTTCCCTCCTCATCCTCCCACGAGTCGGGAGATGACGGTGCGATGGGCTCGACGACGGGTTCTGAGGGCAACAGCGACGATGACGGAACTGGTCTCCCGTCTCCCGTCGCACGGGCCTCGCCACCCGACGAGATTGGCTCATTCCACGCCATGATCGCCAGGGCGTCCGAATTGTTCCAGCTCTGCCCGGAGGAGCAGAAAAAGGAAGGTGTTCTCTATCAGCGCCGGGAGGCCAAGAGGAAGACTGTCATTGCGGTGCCTCTAATCGATGACAGCTGGGAGGAGGGCCTGTCGGTTCTCAAGAACCCCTCCACGGCACCAGCCAAACGGGACCGGTACGAGAAGAAGTACCGGGTCCCCGAAACTGCTCCCCTGTTTCTCAGGGCCCAGCCAACACCAGACTTGGTCGTCTCGGCGGCGGCGAAGAAGAAAGCGACGGGGTCAGGAGCCTCGACGTCGAATTCCCCGCCGGACGGCGAGGGAAAGAAGTTGGACGCCATGGGGCGGCGGGTCATTTCGTCGGTGGCGACGACGATCAAAGCGGCCAACGCCCCGGCGATCGTGGCCCATTACGACAGGGAGCTCTGGTTTAAGCTGGCCCCCATATTGGACTTCCTACCGGACGACAAGAGGTCAGAGGCCCTGGAAATACTCCAAGAAGGCGAGGTGGCGTCGGACCACGCCATAACGGTGGCAACCGATATTGCCGATACCGGGTTCCGCCAGCTGGGCAACGGTGTTTGCCTACGACGACGGGGTTGGCTCCGGGAGACCGACTTCCGTCAGGACGTCCAGACCAGGGTGTTGGACATGCCGTTCGACGGCAGCAACTTGTTCGGGAAGGCGGTGGACGAATCCCTCCAAGCCATAAAGACGGACACGGAGACGGCCCGCGCCCTAGGAGCCCTTCAGCAACGACGGCCCTTTCGGAGCTCCGGAGGCAGACAGGGTGCCTCCAAGGGATCCAGCGGTGGCTCGTCGTCCTACCGCCAGGCGGCACGTTCCTCGTCTCAGGAGGCCTACAGGGGTCACGGCAAGCAGGGAGCGCCTCGCCGCCGTCAGTAAGGTGGCCAGGGCGGCAAGGCCACCACCTCCAAGCAGGACTGAACCGGCTGTGGCCTCGGGCCCCCACTGAAGCACCCCGGTGGGAGGCCGGCTGACGAAGTTCGTCAGCGTGTGGAAGTCCATCTCCACCGACCGTTGGGTGCTGGATACCCTGGCAAGAGGACACTCTATCGAATTCCTGAAGAAGTGCCCTCACGTTCCACCTGTGGCCAGGAAGGAAAATCACGTCCCGCAACTGCTGTTGGAAGTACGGGCGATGCTCAGGAAAGGCGCCATCAAGCTTGTCCCGAAGAGGCTCCGGGGTGTACTCAAGGTACTTCCTCGTCAGTAAGAAGACGGGCGGCTGGTGCCCCATCCTGGACCTTCGTCGTTTGAACAAATACATCAGGTCACAAAAGTTCAGGATGGTCACCCTCCAGCACGTGCTGGGACAGCTGGAGGAAGGCGACTTTCTATCGTCGTTGGACCTGGAGGATGCTTACTTCCACGTTCCCATCCTCAAAAGTCACCGAAAGTTCCTCAGGTTCGTCGTCCAGGGACGCCACTACCAATTCAGAGCACTGCCGTTCGGATTGAAGTCGGCCCCCAGGGTCTTTACCAAGTGCCTAGCACCTGTGGCGGCGCGGCTGCGCCTGCAGGGGATTCACGTCTACCCCTACCTGGACGACTGGCTCATCCGCTCAAGGACGAGGGAACTCGCCGTCGAACACACTGCGAGGACCGTCCAGCTACTCACAGACCTGGGATTCGCCATAAATTACCCAAAGTCCCACCTGGTGCCGTCGCAGGTGGCCCTGTTTCTGGGAGCGAAGCTCGATACAGTGAGGCGCCTGGCGGCACCTTCGGAAGAACGGACGAAGACCATTCTAGGCAAAGTGCAGCGTCTGCTAGCCACGGACGTGGCCAGGGTGAGGTCCATCAAGTCCCTCCATGGGATGATGTCCTCTTGCATCTACCTGGTGCGCCTCTGCAGACTACGGATGCGCCCTCTTCAAGAATTTCTCGACGCCCGTTGGATGCAGGCGACGGGCACCTTCGAAGACAGGGTCCCCCTCAACGAGGTGTTCCGGTGGGTGATTCTGTGGTGGGGCGTTCGAGCGCAACCTCATGGCGGGCAAGGACTTTCAGACGCCGGCGTACCAGGAGACGGTGATGACGGACGCCTCCCTGGAAGGCTGGGGCGCCCACACCAGAGATCTCCACGCAAGAGGCCTCTGGCTCCCGGAGGAGAGGCTCCTGCACATCAACGTCCTGGAACTCCGAACCGTGTTCTGGGCTCTCAAATCGTTCCTCCCGTCGCTCAAGGGCAAGGTGGTGCGGATCTTCACGGCCAACACCACGAAAATGTTTTACATACGGAAGCAGGGAGGCACCAGATCCCCAGCCCTATCCAAGGAGGCACAGGATCTGTGGCACTGTGCGGTCGCCCAGGGGATGTTCCTGGTTCCCTTCCACCTGGCAGGAGAAAGAAACACCATCGCCGACTCACTCAGCAGGGAGCTGCGCGCATGTCACGAGTGGGAACTGCGCCATGATCAGGTGGATCAACTCTTCCGACGATGGGGCAAACCTCAAATCGACCTGTTCGCAACAGCGACGAACTCGAAGTGCAAGAGGTTCGCCAGCAGGTTTCCCCAGCCGAGAAGCATGGGCGATGCGTTCTCGTTCCCCTGGGATGGCCTATACCTGTATGCGTTCCCTCCGTTGCCGTTGCTGCTTCGACTCATCAACCAGCTCAAGAGGTCCCGGTGCAGGATGATCCTCGTCGCACCGGCGTGGCCGAGGCAGGTCTGGTTCCCGGACCTTCTGGACTTGTCAACGTCCCCTCCCATCAAGCTGTCGGCGGACGCGGACCTTCTCTCCAGAGAAGGAGGCGCCATCTTCCACCACGACCCGGCGTCGCTGAACCTGCAGGCTTGGCTCCTGCAGCGCTAGAGTTTGGAGGCTACGATATACCGGCCGATTGCAGAGAGGTTCTTGCAAAGGCCAGGGCGTCCTCGACTCTCAAATGCTACGGTCATAAGTGGAAGAGGTTCTCTATCTGGTGCCGAGCACAGAAGATCAACCCCCTACGGATTACGGCCCCTCAAGTGCTGCCGTACCTGCTATCGCTGGCAAAGGCTGGGCTAGCCCATGCCTCCATTAAGATTCATCTGGTGGCGATCTCCAGATATACCAGAACCACAGGACGGATGTCCCTGTGGTCCCATCGACTGGTAAAAGAGTTTATGAAAGGACTGTTCCGGTCGTGGGAACTTAACATGGTGCTGACCAGGCTCATGGGGCGCCCATTCGAGCCGATGCACTCCGCACCGATGAAGTTTGTGTCGTGGAAGACTGCATTCCTGGTGGCCATTACCTCCGCACGACGAGTGGGAGAGATCCAGGCCCTACCCTGCAAAGCACCGTACTTGACTTTCCATGCCTCGAGGATGGTGCTTAGGACGCACCCCTCCTTTATGCCCAAAGTGCCGTCGGACTTCCATCTTAACGAGCCCCTGGTGTTACCTGTTTTCTTCCCGTCTCCTTCGTCGCCGGCCTCGAGGACTTTGCACTCGCTGGATGTGGCTAGAGCGCTGAAGTTCTACGTGGACCGCACGAAGAGTTTTCGGAGGACATCACAGCTATTCGTGAACTTTGGACCTGTGAATCAAGGGAAGGCTCTCTCGAAGTCTTCTATTTCCAGATGGCTCTCCGGCTGCATCATGCACTGCCACCGGTTGGCTAACCGACCGCTGCCAGGCCGTCCGAGAGCCCATTCGACCAGAGCGATCACTGCTACTACGGCGTTCTTATCTGGTGTGCCCCTGCTGGACATCTGCAGGGCTGCTACGTGGAGGTCGACGCACACCTTCACGAGATTCTACTGCGTCGATCGGGATTCCAGGGAGGAGTCCAGGGTCGGCCAAGCAGTGCTGCGCAACCTGTTCGCTTAAGGTGAGCCTGGTGAGGAGGTAAGAGATGCTTAATGTTGAGTTTTTTGTATTGCTTAATGTTGAGCCTTTTGCCACCTCCCGTGGTTGTGCATGTGTGTACTGCTATGTATTCTTATATTCATGAGCATGTGAATCCATGCCAGACCCCATGCTGGAGAAGGAACAAGTTACTTACCTGGGTGACATTGCTGTGTTCACCACTCATGGAGGTGGGTGCACCAAGAGATAGAGGATAAACAGAAAAATTTACCAAAGTGATATCTGAAACAGATTTAAAAAATAAAAGCAAAGACCGAAAATTCCCTGGTGGATATGGTGCAGCCGCAAACCAACATGACATCACAATGTGCATCATGTAGGCCACCAAAGGTAAAAGGGTACTGCACAAATAGAGAAAAAGGGAAGAGGCCAAAGGGAAAGAAGAAATACAAGAAACAAAAAGTAACTGCATATAGAATACAAAGGAACAAAGAGTATAATCAACACAAGTAAAAACATCTCAGGAAAATAAAACATAAAACTGTGACAGATATACGAAAACACATCTTCAAAGCAATAACAATGAAAAAAGCACAGCACACCCACATTGAAGATTGCAAGTACACTATTTTATTTAATTAAATCTGAATTGCTCAAGGCACTCAAAAACAGGGGGAAGTTTGATGATTCAAATATTGAGCAACTCCGGATGGACAGTAAGAAAATGACCCACAACAGAGAAGAGAAGCCACTCTCCAGCGAAAGACCATAATCAGGCTGCCTTTTGGCCTACAAGGGCTCCTTGGAACCCTCAATGCATATACCAGAATATCGATGGATTGAGCATTTTAAAAGTTATATAATGGTTCCATTACCAAGGTTTGTCAATCTGGTATCACGGCCCCCAGAATACCAGCTAATAGTGTGCACTCCTTCATTTCCCCCCTTTTCAGGTACAACCTGCATTATCCCAGGAAAAGAGCAGGAAGGCCCCGGCTCCAGATAATTTACCAATTGATGTCATCGAAATTGACCAAATAAAATAGGTACCGGTTCTGCTCAAAATGTTTAATTCCATCAGCATGGCCTTTAACTCACCCGGATCAAGGCAAACTGCAGAGATCGCCTCAATTCTTAAAACGAGTGGTCGTAAAGACCCATCTAATTAATATCCTATTTCCTTGGTACATAGTTGAGGTAAGGTATATATGCAAAGGTCCTGGAGACCAGATTAAGTAAATGGGTGGCTAATAGAAACATATTGAGTAATGTACAGATAGGGATCCGAAAAGTAGTGGGACAATTGAACATATCTTCAGGCTGGCCTTGATTCTGCATACATTCAATGAAAAAACTTAGTTAAGGGGGCGTCATGGTTAAGTTGCACTAGTAAAAACCTATTAAATTCAATGGAAAAACATTGATACAGGGACGTTATGGTTACAGGTAAAACCGAAAAACCTCAGAAATTCACCAGTTATGGTAAACTAAGCAACCATAATTCGCGCCACCACCTTGCACTGCAAGGACTAACACCCATGACATCAAAGATGACATCACAAATGTCATTGATGTTATACTCCTCGCATCAACACAGTCCTGAAGAAGGTGGCAAGAATTAGACAATCCACTGAAACCCGTCGACAAACACGGGAAGACAGCAGGAAAATCCCTGCTGCAATTCCCAGATCAATTTGGGACAGTTCTAGTAATTGGAACACACACCCCCTGACACCAGTCATCACAGTAGCCCTTCAGCTATCTACAAAAGTACACTCGATTTTAAAGGGAAACTGTTCACACAAAGTATTGGCCAATAAAGTAATGTTTGCCACAATACTGTCCGAGCACTATCCCATACAGTTTTTAATAATTTTATACTAGCAAGGCCTTATGCTGGTGCGTTGGTCCTGTATGACGAAATTAACCATGCAAACAATGAATCAACTGGATTGATGCTGAAAAAATACAAATAAAACTACAACATCGAGGTTTCATTTTTCTTACTCTATCCACTTTCAGATAGGTGGCAGGCCAGCGCTGTCTAGGGGTAGGACCCCAGATAGGTAGAGATAGCTAGAAACTTCTCTATCCCCTCTGCTTTCTGTCCTCAATAGCCACCTGAGATCTGTGTTCAAGATCTATCTAGCATGCAGTATCCACTCCATTCATCTAGTTTTCTCTCAAGAGATAGGACAGAACCTAACCAGCTAAGCCCCCCCCCCCTTTCTTTCGGGAGACAGATTGAATCATTCAGGGGCATTATATATGCTCCACTGAATTAAGTCATTGTCAGGGTATGTAACCCCACTCCCTATTTCGTGTTAAAAAATGACTCTGACCTGGCCGCTGTGGAAAACATGTACAGAGCAGCTGAGCGGAAGTGGCAGGCTTCAAGCAAGTCCTCTGACAAACTTGCAATACAGACTGTCTATCTGCTTGAAGAAGAGGGCCTATATCTAAGCCTGCATCTCTGCGGCCACTAACAACATGGCTGAACTTTCCAAAATATGCAAGGAACTCGCCAACCACACTGCAGTCTCCACTTCTCCTCTGTCTTACCTGGACCTCTGCACTGCTCTGGTCGCTTACTTCATTTCTAAAACTTTGGATATCTTGTCCTCACTCTCCTCTGCTCCTCACCGTTATCCCTCACCCACTCTCAGGTCTCCCTTGGCCCCCCTCTCACATCCCCTGCCCTCCTACTCTCCTCTTTTTCTTCCATAACACCTGATGAGTTTTCTAGACAAGTCCGCTCTATGAAAGTCTCATCCAAACAGGTGCTCCCCTGCTCCTCCAGAACTATCAAGGACAACATTGTCTCCCTTGCTCCAGCCTTGGCAGATTTCTGCAATCACTCTTTTGCCACTGGATCCTTACCCTCACTCCTCAAGCACTCCCTTGTGCACCCGCTCTTAAAAAAGCCTTCTGCCGATCCTTCCTGTCCAGAAAACTACCTCCTTATCCCTATTACCCCCTTCTTGGGCAAAATCTTGGAGAAGCTGGCCATCTCCCAGCTCACCCACCACACTGAATCTGTTGGTTGACCACCAGTCTGGCTTCAGAGCTGCAAGAGGCACGAAAACTGCTCTCCTGAACACCCGTGAACACTTGCTCTCTAATCTCGATTTCAGCTCTTCCTCCGTTCTCATCCTTCTTGACCTTTCCTCTGCCTCTGATATGGTCAATCATGCCACCCTGACAAATCGGCAGCATGATACCCTTGGTATGGCTGACCTCCTTCCTCTCTCAACAACCTTTTCCAGGTTCAACTAGGCCATTTTCTCTCCTCCTTCTCACTCTCCACCTGTGGTGTCCCCCAGGCCTCTATTCTCTCGCCTTGGCTTTTCAACATCTACCTTGCCACCCTAGCCCATTTGATCTCTGCCTTCTCTCCTAATTTCCAGTGTTATGCAGATGACAAGCAACTCTCCTTCAAGCTTCCCTCCGTTGCCTCTTCCTCTTCCTCTTCCTCTCATTCTCGAATGCCTGTCTGCTATTCAGGCATGGTGCACTGCTAACAATCTCTGCCTTAATGCCAGTAAGGCAGAGATCCTTTTCATTGGGACCCCTCTCCATCCACACTCTGGCCGCCCTCCTTTGACTCCCATCCATCACCCTCTTGTGAGGCAAAAAACCTTGGTGTCTCCTCTCTCTCTCTCTCTCTCTCTCTCTCTCTCTCTCTCTCTCTCTCTCTCTCTCTCTCTTTCTCTCTCTCTCTCTCTCTCTCTTCCTCTCTCTTTCTCTTTCTCTCTCTCTCTCTCTCTCTCTCTCTCTCTCTCTCTCTTTCTCTCCTTCATTTATAACATCATGGATCTTGCCAAGAAGGCCCACTTTTAGCTGCACCTCCTCAGAGGAATTCTCCCTTTCCTCACCTTCCCCCATAAACGCAATATCTCCAGATCTCTGCTCCTCTCCAGGCTGGACTACTGCAGCGGTGTCTTCCTCAATCTGCCTAACTCCTCTCTTCGCCCCTTCAACTAATCCAGAACAGGTTTCGAGACTTACCTTGGCCTCAATCCCAAAGACTGCACCTCAAAAGCCCTAAAATCTTTACACTGGCTCCCGGTTGCTGGAAGGATCAAGTTTAAGACTGTCTGCATCATCCACAAGGCTTTCTGGGGCATGTGACCACTCTACATCCAACTCTCATTCCCTAAATACCTCCCTGCTGGAGCCCTTCGGTTGTCTATCTCTAACTCTGTGCAGATCAGATGCTTTTCTAAGCAGAGAGTGGGGGGTAGATCTCTCTCCTCCACAGGTGCCTCCCACTGGAATGGCTGCCCTGCCTTTCTCAGGCTTGAGCCGAATCTGCTTAAGTTCTGGAAGCTTCTCAAAACCTTCCTTTTCTCTTTTTTATTCCCTCTCCCCCTCCCCTGCTAATGTCCCTGCCTGCCTCTTGACTAGCTGCCTAGTCCCCCTAATCCAGTCTACCCCTGCACTTGGTCTCTGCTGACCCCCACAGCTCCCTCAACCTGCACTTTCCCTTAAAGGCCCCTTCCCTCGCACTGTCCTGACTGGGCCTGCACCCTTGTAGTCCTTCCAACCTCTTTCCTCGCACTTAGCTTATGGACCTTCCTCCCCTGCACTCTCTGCTTTCCCCGGGCTCTGTCCACTTGGCCTCCCCTGGGACTCGCCGTTTCTCACAGGCCCTTTCGCCCTGACTGACACTTGCCCCCCCTCCCCTCTCCCCTGCACTTCTCTTAACTGCACTTGCAAGATCCGAGTGCCACATGGCCTAGGAAGATCATTTTTGTTTTGTCCTCCTTGTTTCCCCCACCCTCTTGTCTTGTTGCACCTGGAAACTCTTGTGTATTAGCGCATTATAAATACCCAACAAAGAAATAAAAATAAGCTAGGCTTGGACCGATCCCCTTACTCAAGCCATCGGCAAGTCACTTATAACGAAATATCTTAATGTAAAGCTGATTGTAGGATAAGAAACAGACCTTTATTTGCTTGGTTTCACATTGGAACAGAATCTCTATTTACAACGGATACTCTGCATTTTACCATTGACAGCTTTTGCCCAACCCAGCCTACCAAGTCATGTCCTATGTGTTAGCATTACAGTGAGAATGTGTTTCATTATTATTATTTTTTTGCTCTTACATAGTTGATCTCAGTCGCAAATGAATGATTCATTTATTTAACACGATCACAGTTCTAATGGGAGCACTTCACTTCTGTAAGACACAGGGGAGCAGGTCATAGGTACTAGCTGTTACTAGATATTTCACCAGTGCCTTATGTAGAAGACAAAACCAGTTAAAATAGATAGTAACTGGACATTTTGATGGTGTCTTTTTAAGACCTTTCATAAACCTTTTGAAGCCAATTGATTGTACTGATAATGTTGTGTATGGGATAATTTGATATTATGTATATTTATGATCAGTTTTTTTTCTTGTTTGATACTTGTTTTAAATTTATGTTGTTTAATACACCTTGTGTCTTTTACATGAATTTTAACAAGTATACTTTATGTATATTTTAAGGGAGTTGTGGTGGATATAGTTGAATGTGAGGGACTTGGGGAATTTTACTTTTTGTTATTGGTTGTATCTCTTGAAATTAATTTTTGTCTGGTATATTCGCCTTTGTCCTTTGCTGTGATTAACTATTTTTCTTTTCTGTGATGCGTATATGGCACATGCTTTTGATGATGGAATACTTACATATGTAATGAGAAAATGACCGAAACCTATGCAGATAACAAGAACGATTCTACTCATCGTTGAAACCCTTAGGGGCCAGATATGTTAAAGACTCAATCCAAATGTCCTTTATTTGTAAAAGTCTTTATTCTTTATCACCACCACATGGGTGGGGTTTTACCTCTTAAGATCTGAAAAAGCAACTGAGAAATTGCTTGACCTTTTTCTAAAAATTGGCTAACAAGGATTGTACATCTTTTGTGGGTACATTTTGTGATGCTTGTTCCAGTGTACATGGGCAGATCTACTAATCTAGCCAACATAGTATAAGCCACAACGGTAACATATAGAATAGATTACACAACATGTGATAAAGGCAGCATAATAACAAAGATTGATCACTTGTCCACTCTAAGGATGCATATCTTCAACTCCCTTCACAACATTAGGGTAAAGTTGACATTGTAAGCAAGGGGACGTTCCACAAACTGGCTTACCTAAAATCTTTTATGTTACCAGAGTTAAGGACACTGCCCTTATTATATGCATATTATGTGCATATTACTGCTATTAGGTCTATGCTTGTAGTTACAAATTGACTGTTGCTATAAAAGATAGCATATTACAGATTGAGGGGAAAGTTAGGCAGTATGACAATCAAATTTGTAATATCTGCCAATTAGAATAAATGATGACAGCTATTTGAGGATTCTGTCAATTAGTATGAATCTCAACAGATATTTGAGGACTCTGTGCAGAACACAGTTTAAGAAACTTCAACAAAGGTAAGTCATGTTGTGTCTGTGCAGCCAAAAATAATTATGTCACAGCCTGAGTTTTAGTCAATTGTTGGTTAGTCAATGTCATAGGGCAACCACTCAGCACACATTTCTCAGCCAGCAATCCCTATTATTTCTGGACACACTCAGAAAATTGATATTTGAGCTTCCAGTTGTCAACACATTTCATTTATCTGAGCGATCAAGTTACATTTCATGGTGGAGTCTTTGACACTACATTGTTTTCTCCTGGCTACTGACTGTAAAAGCCTATTTTATTTTGGAATTCCCTTCCTTTTCTACGTCTTGATAATTTACCATACTTTCAATATTGGAGCGTTTAAAGATTGGCATCCATTAATGTTGAATTGTTTAGGCAGGATCATGTTATGTTGTGTTTGAGATGTATATAGAGTGCAAATTGCTAAATTAGAATCAGGGGCACTGCATAGTTGTAGTGTAGGGCTTGCATTGCCATATGCCATGCAAGCAATGGAATGTTGGCTAGTGGTGGAACCCTGGGTTCCCTCAGGTTTCCATGGATGACAGTTAGCCATTCAGGAAGGGAGACGCAATTGAGAGGAGGTTGTTCCCTATGCTCTCCCCCTTCTTATAATGTATGCCCTGAAATAGAAATAAAGCACTTCTACAATTGGTACTCAATGGCTCCTGTCTCATACCTGCATTCTGTGTTTTCCACCTGGAGCTGCACACCACAATAGTAAAGTGTACAATAATACATCTGAGCTGGTTCTCGGTAGGGTAGAAAATTGAACGTGGTTGTCAGTAATCATTGATTGTTTGAAGAGCAGGGCCTTCATCTCTTTCCTGACATTCAAGTGTGAGGGGAGGAAGTCTGGCATGTGTGGGTATGATGTTCCCTACTAATGGGGCATATGAGGAGAACACCAGGGGAGTGGCCAAAACATGTTGGGTGTGTTGATTCATTCCTCTTCCACTACTAATATTACACATGGTGTGTCGGAATGTAACATTTTTAAAATAATGATGGATTTATGAAAGGAAATGTATTCTTTAAAGAATCTGGTTGTTCTCCATAGTGTCTCATGAACTGTTGTGTTTGGCATATGTAGGGACTTCCCCTTTTTGATTTCTTCTAGTTGCACTTTTGTCATCTATTTTGATGATGGCTTATCTCCTTGTGCTGTGTTGGTCCCAATATTTGGTGAGTTCTCCTGCCAAATAGGATGTGGTGCTGGTCGTCATTGCCTTGTAAGCTATGCAGGCTATCTTGAAGGTGATTCAATCTTGTCAGGAAAGCCATTTCATCTTCTGTAATGTGATCAGTAAGGGATTGGACATTAGTCTACAAGGTCATCTGGATCAAGGATGGGGTTGTTCAGCAAGGGTAGCATGTGGTTGGTCTTCAATGTGTCAGGCACTATTCCTTGTGTGAGTGTTGTGTTGATGATATGGAGGAGTGGTCACAGTTCTTTTCCTGAGATATTGTATATCATGGGAGCATAGAGTATGCCATCTTAGTAGGGGGTTGAATTGAGCGTTACGTGGGTGCTGTTCAGATGTTCTAATGTTATGGTTTTGAACTTGGAACATGTTCATGTGATGTTTGAGGTGAAGTAAGGGATAACTGTTGTTGTTTGGCGCCATCAATATGTTCCTTGATCATGAAACTAGTGTATCAACCCTGTTCCATGCTGTCACTCAATTCTCATTTTTACATAACTTACATTAATATAATTAGAGCAACCTCTTCTCCCCTTTACCCTTAAGCTTCGTAAACCTAGATATGTAGGAAGGCAACATTGGCTAACCCTTACCTTTTAGGTCATTCCTATGCTCATGCAAATTTTGCATCTATATTTCAAGGTCAGTTTCCATCTTGTGCATTTGTATTTGGCAAGGTCCCCTCAGAATGGTCCCTTTTGAAAATGATAAAAGTGGAGTCTATCACAAGCAATGGCTTGCGTCATCTGCCTATTACTCTTAAGTGGGTCAGCACCCTGCCCTTCAAAGTAGAACCTTGCCACTAAAGTCCATGTTTTATAAATGTGGCATGTTTTCCCTAAAAATGTAAGTTTAGAGGCCTACAAAATGGAAAGTGTCCTGTCCTCTTCAAATCCTGGGTAGATCACTGTGAAATGGTTGACCATTTTCAGTATTAAGGTTCCAGTTCAATAAGAAAAAAAATCTTGTGTTTCAATTTACATTAGCTACAGTTTCATCCATGACCACACTCCTTGCTCTTTCGTGCCTTCATAGTGTTGGAGGCGTGGTCTTGAAATCTTAGGTGGGTAGTTCAACTTTTTGGGGATTTTCAGAACCTTCTATTGTGCCAGAGAATAATGCTCAATGCTAGAGTAAAATGAGAATGCATTAAAGAAGGGACCCTTAGAAATATTTTCCTATTCTCAATACGGACTACATGCACCCAGTCCCATGACTATGTCCTGAACAATCACAAACTTGCCGTGTACCTCAAGCGCTTTCGCATGTGTAAGGAACTCATGGTGCCAACAGTAAAGACAGACACAAGTGATCACAGTTCAAGGGTGTTTATTAAACTGTATGCATGGGTGAGAAAAACGCCTAATTTAAACCTAAAGATAAGATGGGAGAAAGCTATGACCATCAAATAATAATAAGGCAGTCCTAGTAGCGTCTTGTCAAATAAAAAGAGCAAATACTAAAAAAAACGATTGCCAATCCTTACCACTTATTACAAAAAGAGTGTGGGATAATGTTCATCAGAAAAGAAAGAAGTATTCTCAAAATGATAAGTCAGGATGGTATGGCAGGGTCTCCCTTCCCCACGTTTTTAGTACGGGATAAGGTGGAACTCCTGAGAACAGCACACTCCTGTGCCTCTCCAGCACGAGGCTCACAATTTCAGCTCAACGATATCAGAAACTTCAGCGGCCAAGTCTCTTCTCCACAAAGTTTCTTGTTTTAGAAGGTCTGATGGATCAAAACAACAAACAAACAAAAGTTTCCTCAGTAATCTTGTACCTGCGATTGCTCTTGGCCCCTTGGATCTCTCTCCGCCAGACTTGGATCTTTCTTGCAACTTGGGCCTCCTTCCGTCGGGTTCATTACGTCCTTTCAAATGTAGCTTGTAATTTTTAAGAACCTTTAACAGTTCATGATTTCCTAACACAGTTCATGATTTGCTTCGTCTCAACAGAAAGCATGGACTTCCTTTTCCTAGCTTTCTTTCAGCATCCCTCTCTCGGGTTCACACTTGTCTTATTTTACACAATGTTCATGTCTGTGAAATATACAGTTCACTTTACTTTCTCATGATGCAGGATTCATTTCCCTTAGCTTTCTCTTGGCAATGGGTCAGAGACTTTCGAGTGTACAAGGGATTTTGCCGACCTTTTCTTAGGGCCTTCTGGTACTTGCAGTTCCAACGAAAAAGGGGCCAGCAAAAGTCATTCAAAGGAGCACTCCTGTGGCGCCTGACCACTCTGCAGCTGGCCTTTCTCGGGCTTTCCCAACAGTTCAAATACACACAAGTTCTTAGTTCTCAAGTTCGTGCGTTCATCTAATGTTGCCACTTGCAACCTTGGACTCAAAACAATTCGGATTTCTATCAACTTCCTTCGACTCATTTATTGCGTCAAGTCCGCTGGCTTGGCTTGCTTCTGGAGTCAAGGACGGTACCACGGTAGCCAGGATGCCTCCCCGTGTCTGTTATCAATGCAGGAGTACCCCGTGCACCGTTGACATCTGTTCCTCCACACGCCAGCTGTAACTCCCGGTCTTATAATTCCCTTTCGGAGGCTTCACAGGTCTGAGTTGAAAAGGGAAAGAGGGTGGTTTGCCCTTCCTCATCCCTACAGGTCTCACCGCCTTTCTCCTCTGTTTGTACTGTCGGTTCCGTGTAGCTGTTTCCTTGTGCGTTCGGCATTGCTCGTAGTGTGCTCTCATGCTCTGCCTTTTATCCCTGTGTGGAAGGTAAAGGGCTGTCAGGTGTGCGTGGTTATTGTCAATTGCCTGACTCTGCCTCACCCGTGTGTTGGGACATGTCAGGTAAACAGCTCTGGTGTTAATCTGTTGTCTATTACTGTGTAAGAAAGTGTTTGTGTCAGAAAATGGGGGTGGAAGGGTAGAGTTTTTAAATATCATACAGGGTAGGATGGGGAAAAGGTGTTACAAGGAAAGGGATCCCGCATCTCAACCCTCGGCGTACCATTGCCACTCCCCGAAGAACCCTCATCCAGGTGATCCACCCCCAGGAAATGGATCCAATAACGATGGCTGTGTCCTGGCCACCTGGATGACAGATCTCCGGGGACAAGCGGGTGGTACACCTTCAGGTTTATCACACATGACAAAGAAATATTTTCTCCCGCTGAGATATTGGCTGGTTCAAACAGTCCTCCAGTCATTGGTGTGTGGGAAGAACCTGACTTATCTAAGAGAGATGAATAAGAAACCGATAAAGAGGAATGTATGACCTTTCTGTGGATGTTGAGGCCTCTGTAGTGCAGGTCACGTTCCAGTATGGGTTATCTCCTGTAAATACCTTTAGACCAAGTTTTCTATCAGAAACATAAATGTATCTTAGTTGAAGGTAGCTGCATCTGATTAAACAGGATAGCAAAAAGGCAGCCAGAAACCATAATGTTGTAGGCGGCAGTAGAAAGTCTTTATCAGCTCCCTTGGATGCCAAAGGGCTCTACTTACATCTTGCATAGACAGATCTCTGCAATCATCTGGTTGTTTGCAACACTCACAGCTAAAAGAAAGTCTATGAGGTTGACCCAGAGGAAAAGGAATACTTACTGTACTACAGAAAGTTATACGTTAGGAACATACTCATCATTGGTTGTCTCTCTTAACAGATTTTGCATATACCACAGGCACTGCCTGTTAACCTACAGGTGATCAAACGTTTGAGCTGGATTGACTAAGGATATCTGGTTTCTGGATAGTGGCCACAGATTCCTAAAAGAGTCCTGGATACGGGCGCTAGTTTTTTCTGTCAGACACCTATGTACAGTGCTTTCACAATATTTAGTCAATAAAAGAGACTCCTAGACATAATTTAATTGAGAGAGAGCATAGTTTCAGTGACCTACCCTGGACATTCAGACAAATTGAAAGGCAAATACAATTAAAAGGGAACAAGGTAATTAAAGGCCATTTACCTCCTCTTGATCCCAGTTTCAAAAGACACATAAATGGACATAGGGGACACTGAGAGTGAAAGCTCTAGCCATTCCACTTCTGTGCAGGAGGGACCCTTTGGTCTTTTCCAGCCCCAGTTCGCTATCTCAGCAGAACACTGAATTCGAGGGTTGGTGGGAAAGGTTTACTTTCACCCACTTAGTAAAAACTCATTCGAAAATTAGAGTTTCTCTCATATGCCTGTTTGACAACATGGGCTAGATAACACTGTGGAAATAACATATGATGGGCTTTTGGTTTCATTACATCATGATTGCGATATGCTAAACTCTTATTGTTTATGGTTGGTTGGAAAGGGAGAAGCTTAAGGTGTTTACTTGTGCCCATATTATAGAAAAAGAGTTGGGGCTCGTTTTTACATATCAAGCTGACCAGTCCTCCTCACTGCTCCTACTGCAAGGCAAAAAACCTCGGGGTCATCTTCGACTCCACACTCTCCTTCTCTCCTCATATATCTGACGTCTCTAAGAAGTCACACTACCAGCTGCACCTCCTCAGAGGTATTCTTCCCTTCCTCTCCTTCCCCCAGAAGCTCACTGTCTCCCGAGCCCTGGTTCTCTCGAAGCTGGACTACTGTAACAGCCTCTATCTTAATCTGCCTGCCTCCACTCTCTGCCCCCTGCAACTCATCCAGAACAGAACTGCAAGATTTGTCCTTGGCCTCAAGCCCAGGGACCGTATCTCTCCAGGACTGAAATCTCTACACTGGCTCCCAGTGGCTGCGAGGATTAAGTTCAAAACCCTCTGCATTGTCCACAAGGCCTTCTGGGGCCTGGGGCCTAAATACCTTCAACTCTCTCTTCCTAAATATCTTCCTTCCCGAGCCCTTCGCTCATCCATCTCCAACTCCCTCAGGGTCAGCCGCTTCTCGAAGCAACGAGCTGGGGGTCGATCTCTCGCCGTGGCAGGGGCCTCCCTCTGGAACAGCCTTCCTGCCTCCCTGAAACTTGAGGAGAACCATCTCCGGTTCCGGAAGCACCTCAAAACCTTCCTCTTTGCTTCTGCTTTCTCTCTCCCTCTCCCCTGCTAAATTCTCGACTGAATCTGCACCGAATCTGCAACTGGGCCACTCTCACCGACCTCGGTCCTGGGCCCAGCCACTCTCCTCTTGCACTGCCTCCCTGGCAACCCCTGCACTGAGGGACTGTCTCTGTATCCCTACAGCCCCCCCTTTCCCAGCACTTGTCTGCACTTACCTTGCACTTGCCACCAGCTGGCCCTATTTATTTACTTTATTCTACTTACTTGTACTGCACGTCCCCCCTCCCCTTCCCCTTGCACTTTTCCCTTCCCCCTACCCCTGCACTTGCGCGGTCTGAATGACACCTGGCCTAGTAGGATCGTTGTCTGTCTTCCCCTTGTTCCCCCCTCCCTGCCTCGTCGCGCCTTGAAACACTTGTGTATAGGCGCGTTACAAATGCCATATCATATCATATCATAACATGCACCCTTACCTGACTCTTAAGGTTGTGGCGCGAGCGAATATTAATGACATGAGGTTTCTTGACCCCAAGGGGAGAAGAACATTAGGGTAGAGCTGGCATGACAGGAATGGAATTATAGTAAGACTGGGAGGATTAGTAAATACGTTTTGGTTGGGGATTTGAGGAAAGGTATTATTGTGCCTTGGCTTCACTCTCTCAAAATTTCCACTCCTCACCCTTGAGGTTATTGTATAAACCTTTTATCAAAGATATTATTTCTAGTCTTCACTCATAATGTTATGTGGAAATCAGCTCTTACATCTACCAGTGACGGAGCCAGCGAAGGGGGTGGGCACCCCCCTGCCATATCCCTGTTGCCTGGTGCGCCCCCAACCTCCTGCAGGGCTGGCGCTCTGAATTAGCACCAGCCCTGATAAAAAAAACACCATGTGAGTGACGCGCTGCACCACACAGGACAGCACGCCACTCACAGGTGTTTTTTTTCATATATGTAACATCAGCGCTGGCTGGCTTGCTAGTGAGTGCCAGCCAGCGCTGATATTTTAAATAACTCTGTGAGTGGCAGGCCGTTTTAGGGGGCGCTGTGCCCCACCCAGAGGGTTGCCATGGCAACCATGTCAGTGTTGTGGCCCACGTGGCAGCGGCACACACTGGATATTCAATTCCTTACGGGGAGCGCCATCTCCACGCGTGCCTTCACCGGAATGCTGCTTGCGTCCCTGCCTGCCCCGGCCAGAAGAAGACCTAACTAAGGTAAGTGTTGTGCATATGTATTTATGTATTTATGAATGCATGCTTATGCATGTATTTGTATGTATATGAATGGATGTATTTGGAATGTATGTATGTGAAATATATGTATTTGAACATGCACATACATATATTTTAATTTGAAATGTATGTATGTGTATGCTTGGCATTATGCATGTGTGTCTGCATGTAATGCATTGTGTGTGTGCGTGTGTGCAGGACTAGTTAGTGAGTAGCTGTTCGTGTATGCATGCATTTGTTGGTATCACTGTGTGTCTGGGCATGTGTGTGTGCATGTGTTTGTAGCATCTCTGCAAGGTATTTATAGTGACTAACCATACATACAGTTGGTCATTGTAAATCCCCTGCAGATAATGCAGCTGTTAATATGATGCGTCAGCCTCCTCATGCTTGTGATTTAAATAGCTTTCGTATCCATGCAGTAATGGTCACTTTAAATCACACGCATGAAGTGGCTGCTACAACCTATCTATGCCAGTAATGGCCACTTTAAATAATATGCATGAAGCACTTCAGCCTTTATGCATGTGAATTAAAGTGACCATTCTTGGCATAGATAGGTTGTGGCAACAGCTTCAGGCATGTGATTTAAAGTGACTATTACTTGCATAGATAGGTTGTGCCTACCTAAGCCAGGAGTGGTAATTTCCAATCATATACGAGTGATTCAAACAAGGGTGGCTCATTCATACTGGGCGAGGGGGTTTTCCCCTCCTGGCCCCCTGCCCATCATGGAGGAGTTGTGGTAGCCCAGAGTCCATCCCTCAGCTGCCTGTTGCAGCTGAACATTGACTGGTATTTTGGTGCAGCCAGTCTAGCCATTTTCTACGGTGGCATGGCATTTTATTCTGGGCATCTATGATAAAGTAAGGTTTACGTGTCTAGACTGGAATGCATTGTGCAGCCAGTCTGGACATGTTTTCTTATTGTGGAATGGCATTTTTAAAGGCAAAGCCCACAGGGGTATGTTCTTATGTGGGGATACTGCCATGTATTGACACAGCCAGTTTTCCTATAGTATAATTACTGGCATTATGTGCAAAGCAAAAAGGAGTATGCTCTTATATAGGAATTCTGGCATATATTGGTGCAGCCAGCATGTTATGTTATGTTATGTTGATTTATACCGCCTACAGCTTCCACCAAGGGGCTGTCTCCAGGCACTTGCGTGGCTCTGAAAGAGATGTGGGGAGGTTAGTGAGGACTGGATGAGAGGGTAGGTTCATAAACAGGAGGAACTGGCATCTGTGAGTGTTGTTTTGCATTTGGGAGTTGGTGCGGAAGGCCCTGTGGTTTGTAAACCGTATGAGTAAGACTCAGGGGGCCTCATTACGAGGTTTGCCGGTAAGGCCAAAACTATGCCGGTATGGTAATACCGGCATCGTTTACCGTCCCGTTGCATTCCGACCCGCAAACCCGGTATCAGCGGCACCCAAAATAACTGTGCCGCTAATAACGGCATAGGTGCGTACACGCGCCCCTTCAGGGAGCAAATACCGGTAATAGGGGGAAATCCCAACCTACGCAGACATGCAAATACTGGCATCGCGAAGCCGGTAATCACAGGCTGCACAATGCCGGCCATACAGGCATCGCGGACCACCCGCAATCAGCAATCAGGATACAAGGCAGCTGCCACAGGTGCACACAATCCCCACATGTGGAGTCAATGGAGTCTGTGCCAGTATAAACTGAGCACACCCACACACCACACCCCAACCCCACAGGTGGAGGCAATGTAGACTTGCCCAGTACAAAAGGAGCACACCTACACACCACACCCCTTCCTACACCAAAATGCTACCTCTAGCAGTTGCAATGATGGCGCTGGAGGACATGCCTATACTGCTACAACTACAGCAACAACAGCAACAAAAACAACTACAGCAGCAACAACAGGCAGCACAGAGGAGACGCAGGAGGAGAAGGAGGGTGAGACAGGCCCAGCAATTACCACCAGCGCAGCCACCAGTGCCTCGTAGGCAGCCACCAATCCCTCGCACCAGACCCAGCCCATTCAACTTAACCCCTGAGCAGATCCACACCCTGTACCGGTTGGACCGTGACACCATCACCACCATAGTGGACATGATAAAGAATGACATTGCCAGCCACATAGAAATACGCACTGCCATCCCTCCACTACTAAAGGTGGTGTCTGTGCTACACTTCCTGGCCACAGGCACCTACCAACACACAGTGGGCCAGCTGCATGGCATTTCACAACCACTATTTTCACGCATGCTGAACCAAGTGCTGGATGCCCTCCTGAAGCACGGAAGCACCCACATATCCCTACCACGGACTGCCCAGGAGATAGCTGAAATCAAAGTAGGCTTCCATGCACTGGCAGGCATGCCCAATTGTGTTGGTGCCATCGACTGCACCCATGTGGAATTGGTAGTCCCCCATGCCATAGAGGCGGTGTACCGCAATCGCAAGCAATACCACTCCATCAATGTGCAAATGGTATGTGACTCCTGCAAGATCATTACCCATTGCTGCGCCCGATTTCCTGGATCCACACATGATGCCATGGTACTGCGCAACTCCACGCTAACCCGTCACATGGAGCGACATGCTGGACCACGTGCCTGGCTGCTTGGTGAGTTGCACAACTGTCCCATGGCCGTGCTGTGGGGTACTGATGTGTGCGGATGCAGAAAGGTGGCGGGCCTACTGCACCTGGGTGGGAAAGTGGGGGGAGTTCACCAGGGTGGGAAAGGGGGGTGGGGGATAGTGCACCTGGGTGGCAGTAGCCAGTGAGTGGAGAATGCATGTAGAGCTAAACACTCCTCACCTGAACCAGCCAAACGGAACATGACACATCACTGGGCCACATATCACAAATAATGCATATGGATGACAACAAGTATGAGGCACAATCAGGCCACCATGGTGATGGCAAGCAATGCATGACTGAATAGGATGGCAACTGTGGCAATGCGGCTAATGTGACCATGCATAGTAAAGAATATACAGCATTAATTGGAGGCTAAAGATTGTCGCACTACCACAGCACATCTGCCTCAGCATGCATGATTACACCCTGCATCATCTATTTAACCCCATCCAGTGTACCACACCTCATTACAGTATACATTGCATCTAGGTGACTATTTTGTACATGTGCATGCCCACACCAAATAGCTGCTGCCATGACTGTGCTCCCTGAAGGTGGCAGTTCAGAGTGACACACACCTATTTGGATCTGCTTGCAGGTGATGCAGGATATCCCTTGAGGCCGAGGCCACCCCCCTGTGCGGAACCCGCAGAACAGCCATGAAGAGGAGTACAATCGTGTGCACACTCGTACCCGTGTTGTGATTGAGCAGACCTTTGGCCTGTTGAAGGCGCGGTTCCGCTGCCTAAGCAGGTCTGGTGGGGCACTCCTATATAGGCCTGAGAAGGTGGCAAAGATCACCATAGCCTGTGTCATGCTGCACAACATGTGCGTCCGGAGGAATGTACCACTGCCACCTGACATTGACATGCATGGGCCGGGTGAGGATGAAGGGGATGGAGACGGAGTCGAAGGAGCCCCCCTGCCAGTACATGATGCACGGGAAGGCCATGCTGTACGCCAAGCACTAATTGACGAATACTTTTGAAACGCAGGGACCATGAAAGTAATGTGCCAGTGACACACTGGCTGCATGTGGACATGCACACTTGTTTTGTTAGAAGTTCGCCACTGTACACCATCACACATTAAATGTACATGCACAAAAAGAAGTATGTCCAGGCAATGATTTTCTTGCACACAACGGGTGTATTTTTCAGACACGTGATAATGTAAACATATTCCCCTCACAACCCCCAGTGAACTCCCTCACCCACCCTACAAACCCCCAAAACACCCCAGTGAACTTCCTCACCCACCCTACAAACCCCAAAAATCCCCCAGTGAACTCCCTCACCCTCCCTACAAACCCCAAATGTCCCCATATGTACATCAAACACTGTTCCCTTGACCAACGTCCATTTTTCCAATGGCATTGTCTGCCCACTCTACTTCTTTGCTATTTTGGGATCCGGGGGTGCCATGTCCAAGCGCCGTGCACTCCTCCGCGTCATCCGCACGGGGCTTGATTTGGCTGAGGTCGAAGGGGTTGTGGCAGTGGAGGTGTCGGTGGCCGGTCCCATGCCTGCCCCAAGGTGTGGGCGCTGCATTTGAGGCAGGTTTGCAAGCAGGGCTTGCGTAAGTGCCCCCAGACACTCCCTCATGGCAGTTGTGGATGCCTCAACAGCAGCAGTGTTGGCAGCGATGGCTGTGGCAATGGCCCTCATGGAGTCATTACCATCGGCTATTTGTTGCCGCATTAGTTCAAGCATCGACTCCTGTCGTGCCTCAACCCTTGATAGGCGAGCCACGAAGGAGTCATTGGCTGCAGGAGTGCTGGTGGCCGGGGTGGTGGTAAGCAGGGTGGTGTTAGGCAGGGTGGTGGATGGCACTTGCGTGGGGCCCACGTCCAGGGCACAGTCCTTCTCAAAGAGCCATATGTCTGACTCTCCAAGGTCCGAGTCGTGGAGGCAGGGATCGTCGATGCTCTCAGCCTCTGTAGTGGGGGGGGCTGGTAATGGGGCTTGGAGTGGGTGTGGCGGACATGACTGTGTCACCCTCATTCTCCACCTCAGCATCCACAACGTCCGCGGTGGTTGGCGGAGCGGAAATGGAAACGCCTCCCACTGTTGTGGGTGGCTGCTGCAGGTGTTTCCTGCTGTGTTTCTGCCTGGTGTGGCACACTGCCTGTTGCTCTGGGCAGTTCCTGGGGCTGACGTGAAGTGGATGCACTTGCACCCCTGTCCTGCCTGCCATCTTCCTCATCGGTGCCTGGGGGATAGAAGAGATGCAGGTCATCAGTGATGGTGTCACATGGCAGCGATAATCTATTGCGCTGTGATATGTTCATACATTCATGCATCAAATTATTACAGGGGTGTGGCATTTGGTGTTCTGAGGGTGCATGTGGGCAATCAATGCATGGCTGGTGGCATGGCATTGGTATGGTGTCTGTGTGGTGAGTTACATGGGCACGGTTGAGTCATGTTGCACTTGTGTTGGGATTGGGATTGGCACTCAGCATGCATTTGCGTGTAGCAGGGTGTGGCACACATTCTTGACTGGATATGTTGATGTGGGCCTGGGACATGCATTGCCTTGCCTAGTCTCACTTCCACGTCACTTATGCCACATCATGGTTTAGCCTACAGGGATGTGATGGGTCACTCACCTTCTTCTGTGGATGATGCGGTGCCCACCTCCTGGTCTCCAATTCCCTCTACGGACTCGGGATCTATAAAGGTACTGGCTGTCTCCTCCCATGGCGTCAACCTCACTGGTGAGTGTGGGCCCCCGCCTGTCGCCATGGCGGCCCCCCCTGTTTTCTGCCAGGATCTTCCTCACCCTGAGGCGGAGGTCATCCCACCGCTTGCGACAGTCGCGCACACTCCTTGGGGTGGTTCCCACTGCCGACACCCTCTGTGCGACCTCCTGCCAGACTTCCTTCTTTTTGGTCTGGGCCGCATGCTTCATGTCAGTGCTCCTCATGGTGTCCGCATTGTGGGCCAGGGTGTCAGCGAGCATACTAAGCTCAGCATTTGAAAAACGCTGTTTGCGCTTCCTGGGGGTCGCCTTCCTGGTTGCCTTGGACATCCTGGTTCTTTTCTGCCACAGCACAACACAAAAGGACTGGTGGTTGGGGAGGATGGCAATGGATTGTGTTTTTAAAGATGGCCGCCAGCCTATTTCCCGTTCCTGCACGATGACGGAATTTCCGGGTCTGTTTTTTGCGAACACGGTATTACCATGCCAGTATTACCGTGCCGGTATTTAGGGGTTGGTATGAGGCGGTACCGCTATGGGCGAGTCCCGCGATGCCGGTATAGGGGAGTTGGAGGCCCTTTAGCGGCATGGCGGTATTGGCAGTATTGCCACTACTGGCATGGGCGAACGCGTGTGCTTGCACACTCATAATCACCCGCTATTAGCGGGTTCATACGAGCACGGACCCACTCATTCCGGCATGCCGGTAATGAACCCGCTTTTACCGGGCTACTCGTAATGAGACTCAGTGCCTCTGGTGTGTGCTAGTGTTTGTGCTGGTTTTAGTGTGTTGGGTGGGTTGTGGTTGTGCGCACTGGTTAGATAGTGTCCATAAGGGACCCAGAGTCATGAGTGGCCATAGCTGTAAGCCTTTCAGGTGTTTAGGTCTGTACTTGCATTGTTGACGATTCTATGGACTATGTGTGGTGGTTCTCTCTAGGTGTGCTTCCAACATCTCAGAGATGGTGGGTGTAAAAATAGAATTGATTCTTGGTTTGTTTATGTGTAGTGTAGCTAGCTCAAGGTCTGGGCTAGTGCTGTTGGTTATGTCGGAGGAGCATGAAGGGGAAGTGGGTTAGTACATTTGTCGGTTTGTTGGAGCTTCTGGTGAGGCTGTTTGGTTGCCACCTGACGGTATAATTATAATTGTTCTTTTATAACGCACTTAATACCAGCAAGTGGTTTCTAAGCACGGGGTTGGGGTTCAAACCTGTGTTGCACTGCATTGTCTTCCTTCCAAGACAAGCACGTTGCCCCTGAGCTATCCATCCTCGCTGGTTTCTACCCAGGTTTCTGGTTTTGGTGTATGGAAGTGTATGTGTACAGCCAGTGTGAACATTTTGAGAATGTTTGAATACTGGCATATATTGTGGGCGACAGCTTCATGAAAATGCATTGAGAAATGCTTGTGTGTACTGTTGGTGACTGGCAAACTGTCTTCAATTCTTACACAGTTTTACACAGAAAGTGTGTTGTATAATGCATAATTTGTATTCAATATTTAAAAAATAAAATCTCCTTGAGGGAGGGAAATACCCTGAACATTAGGAGCAGGAATAGGCTTTCAAGAAAAAACAGTTGGCAATCAATCAGCAAGAAGATATAGAAGTGGCCCGAAGGGGCCCCTTTCGTATCAGCACCCACTACCTGACCTAGAACAGCAGATGATTGCTCCAGATCCGGTCTGCACGTGGACCATAATTTACTTTAGGAAACATGGTCACTGCCAGTAAAGTGTGGCCGGTGTGATGCTGGTGTCTTTTCTGCATGGAGCTTGGGGGCAGTGCGTAAATCCTCCACCCTCAGTGATACATGCAAAACATTAATATAGCTCCCCTCCTGCGTTGATTTCAATGCCGGCCGCGAGGACGGAATCCTCATGGAATTCCACTGTTTTTTTGGCAAGTACAAAAACCTGGCCAAAACAATTTGAATATAGTTAAATGTCATCTGCAATTCACAAACATTGCAGTCAGCATTTATAATTACTTTCATGAAGGATACAAATGCTACTCAGATACTTCGACCTTCATCCGTTTTTCGAATCCCCATGTGTACCCCAGTTCTCAAACTTCCACTGGAAAGATAATTGCATGTATCATTTTAGAATATCTTTACGCTTCCATTTGGAGAGAACTACCTGCCTGTTTAGTTTATTTTTGCAAAAATGTATTGAAGGTAGTCCATTAGTGAGTTACATATCCACGTGGTTGATTCTTAAAAAACGTGTCCCTAAATGACTTGGATCTCCACATAACTCTCAACTCACCCGCTTTTGGCGGGTGTCACCTGCCTTGTGAAGGGCTGATTCACCCGCCAAGCCGTCTGCACGCCCATTCATCCCAATGGGCGTCTCACCCGCCAAAAACAAAATTGGGTAATTACACCCGCCTTTGCGAGACAAATGGTTGAGACCTATGATCTCCATCTGCCAGATCTAAGGGATCTATAACTACTTATACCAGACAAGTGTCGTCTGCGGCTATCATCAAAGCTGCCACTTAAGCTTCTGTGCAATCCTTTATCAAGCATTAATTCTATAGAAGGCACCAGGATTGTCAGATCGGTCCTCCGAATTATCTTCTGTGAAAGGATTCACTAAATGCCTGCTTTGTACGTCTCTTGATTTTCGATACGTATGCATATGCATTCACATTTAGCAGTTTGCTAAACAGAGAGCAGGTGGTCGTTCGCTCTCTTCAGCCGGCTCCCTTCTTTGAAATAGCATCCCCCTTCTTCTTCGTTTTGAGCAGGACCTCATTAAGTTTCGGAAATGCCTCAAGACCTTCCTCTTCACATCTTCCTTCACTCCCTCTCTCCCCTGATAAAAGCACAGTAGCTTGACTGAAGTGCAGGGCCCTTATGCATCCTCGGGGCCCTGACCTTCCACTTCTAATCATCTCAGCTGCTGTCCATCCTCTGCACTTGCTTCGGCTCACCCTCCCTTTGGAGGTGAATTAAAATTGTAAATGTATTTCACTTAGGTATGACATTCTATGATTCTATTTCTTATGGAGGTCACAGCTATAACTCTATGGAGGTCACAGCTATCACTCTGTCCCTACTTCCGTCTCCTTCCGGCTCCACTTGGATTTGCAGCTGTCTGGCTGCTATTGCGAAAGTCAATGAAAAATGAGCAATGGTGACAATGAGCAAAGGACGACAAGAGTAATGGGATGTTCTGAAATTGAGTGACTTCAAAGCCTTCCAGTCTATGCTTGGAATATTTTAGGCACCATGGTCACTCTTGCCATAGGTAGAGCTTTCAAATGTAATGTAAGTGGTATTGTATAGCACCCGTCTGCCACTATTGGTCACTTTGCAGCGCTTGGCTCCGTAAGAAAAAAGTGGGGTGGGGTTCATTAGAGGGGCAGTGGGAAAAGCAGATGTGAAACCTGTGGTGTTGATGAGTGCAGGTCGGAAGTGCCCAATGACTGAGTGTGCCAATCTGCTTTCTATGGGTTTGGCAGAGGAAATTGGGGGTATGTTATCCATAGGCAAAAGCCCAAGATCTAATAGACTAGAGGCATTTATGTTTTCCCCAACACAATGTAGAAAACAAAGGTGTGAAGGTGATTTTGATAGCTTTTCCACTTTTGTTTTCCACAATGTGTTAGAAATTATTAAGGGGGCCCTTTTGCATGGTTAAACTTATACAAACATAAGGCATCCAGTCCATTCAATGTATTCTTACATTTTAAATGGCCCCCAGATGTTTTTATGGTTAATTCTAATGACCCCCTTATGTTTATACTTACGTGTGAGTAGTCATCTCCTTTGATAGTTTTCATGCATGGGTGTATATTCTACATTGAAAACCGGACTGGCCCAGGCTTCTGTGCAGAATAAAGGGTAAATAAAGGGGTAGACCTGCACTCAAGTCCCTGATCCTTCAGGTATACTATACAAATTTGCAGAATATACAACCCTCACGCAAACTGTTTCCGTCAGAATATTACACTCTGTGTGCCATCAAAATGTCCCTTGTCTGTGAATGGTGGGAGTCGCTTACATAGATTTCTATGGAATCTACAGCATCTCTGCACTAATCAAAATCTGATTTGGGCAGCGTTGCTGTCAAGATTCCCAGCAGGGAGCGCGTTGAGTGCAAGGTTGTAAGGTCTGATCCTTGCCCACGCTTCATGTTAGGAATCCATAAAAATATGGTGCATCATCAAAAGCATGTATAAAATGCTTTATGCATGATTTTTATGAAATGTTCATTGGAACTTCCAGGACAAAAATAAGCTTGTATGGGCTTTGCTGTGCACATAGCTACGCCTAGCATGTAGTTCCCATCAAAGTGTGTATTTTAGGTAGTTGCACCGTCTCAACTGTGCACCAGCAAACAGTCACGAAACGGGAGTGTACAATTCCCTATTCTGTGATTTTTCTTAGAATTAGCGCAATGTAATCTCTACCCGATTGAGATTCCATGGAAACAGCACAGCATAGCCCCCACTCTAGCAAGGTTTTATCCACCGCTTTGTCACCTTTGACAGAAAGAGTGCACTGCATTCACAACCATAGCAAGATCTCATAGAAATAGTCAAAGAGGAGATTATTGCTGCAGGGGGATCCTTTTTCAATTGGTATTTATTATTATCTTGAAATGGATGAACTGCAGAGCGCCTCGTTGCCGCACTGTTTTTTGAGAACCTTCATTGCATTAGGCAAGCTGCCTTGCAGAGCAATAATTGACAGTTAAAAACTAATTACATGCCACTAATCTTCACTATAAATGGACCCTTCAGCCTAATTAGTACATATGGATTATCTGATGAAATCCATTCTTAATCCGAAATAATTTCAGCCTCCTGCCACGTACTAATCCTTGCATTCTGATGAGTTTAGGTCATTGGCTGTGCTTAGCAGTTTGTTTAAGTATCATTACATGATTCATGCGGCAAACCGGGACAATCTGTTCAATGGCAGCATAGGGTCACACTCTGTACTGGTTCATAAATGGAATCCAGGGGTGAGACTTTTCACAAGATTAGACCTTTTGCGGAAGGCGGGCATGCCATCTACTCGTGCTCTCCATTGGATTTCTCTTTACTGGCCATCTTCCCCTCTTTGTAATGTGCTCCAGTAGTAGTTCTTTACCTTGGACTGCTTTGCCAGATTCCCGGCCAGGTCATGCTTGGGAATGGCCTCTCTTTAATAAATAGAACTATGATTGGGCGGGCTCTCATCAGTCAGATGTAAAAAACCATCACTTGTGATCAAGATATTGATCCAAAATAAAATAATAATAATAATAAAATATACCCAAATGTAAAAAAAACAACGTCAACAGATTATTGCAGAATGCCTACTCTCTCGACCGATTGACCTAAACGAATTAGTACAAATGAATAATAGTTAACAAAAGTAAGTGTTGCAGCCTGTAAAGCTTACACTTGGCGCCTGCTCCTTATTGCGACTTAGTTGTCTGCATGAGTATGTCCCAAAACACTGTGTGACTGCTCCACAGATATCAGATTGTTAAAGTTTCTTTTGAATTGGGAAAACAAGTTACTCTAATGCGCCAACTTCAAAAGAATAATACAAAGCTTGGTTGGTGAGTCAAATGTGCTAGGTTCAAATTATCTTATTGTTGCAGAAAAGTAATAACACAGACTTGTTTCAAAAAACGTTGAAAAGTATATTTAATCTGACTCAGTGTTAGTTGTCACACCAGAAAAAATGATAACATCCTCCTTTGTACAAAATAATGTAACTGACAGTATTTGGAAAATAGCTTTACTTTCAGGCTTCTCAGTTGGTGTTAGGTATCACACCATGGATATTTATATTTACTTGCATACAAAATGATATAGTTTCCAGTGTTGAATTTCACACTTTCTCTGACTTCAAAATTCCAATTGTTTCTTGAAATGAACTTTTCTCTCAAGCTTCCAAAAACAAATTATTACTTTATCCTTGAAACAAACATTGCTCTCAACACGTGTTTCCCCATTGCTTATTCGATGGTTCATCAGGAGAGGAAATGGTTTCCTATTGACTGTCTAGTATTAATCTTTTTTGTGCTTTAACCCAAGAATCATCATTGGACAAGTAAAGGAAATTTATACAAGCCAAATACACAACACATTTTAAGTTGAAGTCCCTACAAGCACTGGCAAGCTCCTTACGCAATTTTTACTGGCCGGGAGAATTACTATCGCCCATACCTGGAAGGCTACCGAGGGCCCCTCATTGACCCTTTGGTGGATCAAGCTGTGGGACATCTTGGTCGCAGAAAAGGTTACGGCGGCTGAGGCGGGCCTTTTGCACTGATTTGCGGACATCTGGGCCCCTCTCCTAGACTATGATCGAAACTTCCTAGCAATGACCCATAAACCCAGATCAACCGGTGGGCCCTACATTCGGATGCTGGACTAACTACGGGCAAGCCCACTCATCCAGGCCAGGAGTAGAGCTGAACCAGAGATGGGGGGGAAAGATGGGGTGGGGACATTGGGGTACCCAGACTTTGCTAATTCATTTTCACTTAATAGGTACATTGGGTCATTCTGTGTGTGATATTCACCTGTATTGCTCTTACTTATGCAACCTGTTTAAAATAAACATGTTTAAAAAAAAAACATCTGCTTTGCAACCATTTCGTGGACCGCTTCGCTTTAGGCAAATGAGAGGGCCGAGTTTGCTGAGCTAAGCAGGATATATGCAGGATTGTGCAGTTGACTGGCATTCTGCAGGCTTGAGGGATCTTCTGATAACACATTTTCAAATTCAGTATGATGGCGAGGAAAATACATAAATAAGACATGCAGTTTAGCGCCATGGGTTTAGCACCTACCCTCTGCGGCAAAAATAACTTGAAAGAGCAATGGCCTTCATTTAATAGGATTTCTTGCAAAAAGCACAGGTACAGTAACCTTGAGGCCTACAACTAAACTAAAATCTTCAGATTCCCTCAGCCGTAAACTGTCCTTTCCAGCAGGAGCCACACCACCCCAGCAAGGCTGTTGCTGGTGATGCTCCTGCACTAAGGAAATGGCTCCCACTCAAATGCAATCTAGAAGCTCCACAAATGTCTACGTCAGCATTGCAAGGCCTGAATGTGTGCAACGGCCTCACAGGCAACATTCAAGCATGGCTGAATTATGCCATTATGGAAATAAACTGTGACATCTTTTATTCTGATAGTAAGAATTGTGTTGGATAGTGGTGACACGCGCACAGCCTCCTTGTAGATAAGCAAAGAAATTGGTATCCAAAGTATTCCAAGTGTATATTCTCGAGATCTCAATTTATTTCGAATGAAGTCAGCTGGCACGTGTTTTGACCTTGGTCTCTGCCTTAATGGCAAAGTTCCACAGTCCTGGTGTTGGATCCCTGATTCAATTCAAGAAGGGTAAGACAACACCCCTGCTATTGATATATACCACAGTAGTTACTTCAATTACCAGATCTCCAATGAGATATTCATGGACGTTCACTAAACATCCATGATCTCTCTATCATATGGAAGATAGTAGCGGAGCAACAAATTGCATGAAATTTAGAGAACATCAGTAATGGAAGAGTGAGGTGATACACAGCGAGATGCAAGTTCAATACATTGCAAAACCAATATATAGCTCTTTGACTGGAACCTTAGTGAATCTATCTATCTAAAAATGCAACTTGTTTTTATCTTCACATTATTTTAGGAAAAGAAAAATAGTTTACACACAATTTTATGCTGTTTTTCCAGGTCAAACAATAACTAGAGGACTTGAGAAAGGCTGCCAGATCGCGATACCGCCGAAACATCAAGCAAGCAGAGAGGGATAAGATGTCTTCACTGCTATCAGTGAACATAGGAGAAATCATATCATTATAGTTTTGTAGACGTAGACCATAGTTTTGGAAATAGAATAAAAATATGTTTGCACTTGAGTGATTAGTGGGAGTCACAACACATGGTGGTAGTTTAGCATATAGACCCTCTGCTCTTCTTTATTTTTTGATATAATTGATGTTTTTATGATATTTTGCACTGAACCAGTAAATGTTCAATTTGTCTAAAAACAAACTGAATCTGTTCAAAACAACACGTACAATGCTTAATTCATGTAAGTACATGTTGGAGGGCGAAAGGTTGTCAGAAAAGTATGAATGCTAAAGTATGAGCATAGAAAACATGAACCAAGTAAAGAAGTTCTGTAAACATGTATTTTTCATTGATTGAAGTATAAGTAATTTGAAATCACAACTAATGAGATAAAGCGTTGGGCACACATCGGGGAAAAAACGCATAAAATTATAATGCATGAGAAAACATACCACCCAGCCAAAGCGCAGAGTTTAATTTGCTATGAGAGAGGTGTGCGCGCAAGTGAGGGATATAGAAGGATGTGTAGGCAAATATACAAAGGAGTGTGGGAGCCCCTCTACTGAGAACGAACATGGGTCAAATACCCTGTTCTATGGAATTTCTTCCAGTCAGGAGGGTATAAAACCACGTTTTAGCTCACTGCACCCTTCACAGAGGAGAAATAACCATTTGCACATCAGTCTTTTTCCCACCCACAAAGACATTCCAGCACCAAAATGCTAGGCAAATCTCCTCTGAACAAGAGTACAATCAGCAACCCAGACACGTGTTTCAGCCTAGTTGGGCCTCATCAGTGAGGTGAAGCTGAGCCTCTATAAGAAACAGTGAGCAAGGGGTCCACGTCTGGATTATCCAGGGTTACATAGGGTGAAACTCCAAGTTTTACAAACTGACAAAGGAGTGTGATAGCCCCTCTACTGAGAACGAACATGGGTCAGATACTCTGTTCTATGGAACTTCCTTCCACTCAGGAGAGTCAACAACCACGTTTCAGCTTACTGTACCCTTCACAGAAGAGAAATGTCCATTTGCATATCAGTATTTGTCACACTCACAAGGGCAGTCTAGCACCGAAATGCTAGGCAAATCTTCTATGAACAAGAGTGCCATCGGCAACCCCAGACTCGTGTTTCGGCTTAGTCGGGCCTCATCAGTGAGGTAAAGCTGAGCCTCTCTAACACACAGTGAGCAAGGGGTCCACATCTGGATTAGGAGTATCTTAGTCACTACGGTGAATAACGTATAATTACTCCTACGTCCTGTCCCCTTTCCTCCATACTGTATGGCCGATTCCAACTGAATGCAGCCCTGGGGAGGAGAGTTGCTCCTCTAAGAGAACAAGTTCTTCAAACTGCCTGGCCAAATATTGCGTCCGAACTGGTGCTGGCATCTAAGCAGTAGTGTTTGCAAAAAGTCGATGGGGAAACCCAAGTAGCCGTCTTGCTGATCGTCTGCCAGGGGACTTGTCTTTGGAAAGCCACAGCTGTGGCCTTGGCTCTGATGCTGTGGGCATGCATGTTTGCTGGCAAAGCCCTGTGCTGCCCCTCATACGCCTCCTTGATGTCTATCCCCATCTGACTTGCTATGGAAGCCCCAGAGGCTTGACAGCCTGGTTTTGTTCCGCCAAAAGTGATGAACAATTCATCCGATTTACAGAATCTCTTTGTCCGGTCCAGGTAAAATCTTAGAGCACGCCTGACATCCAGACAGTGCAGTACCTTCTGAACCTCATCCATTGGATCCGCAAAGAATGTTGGATGTACTATCTTCTCGTTAATGTGAAATAAGGAAACTCCCTTAAGGAGAAAGGCCTAATGCTGTGGGATATATTGACCCACTCAACCGCATTGCCCGACATCACTAAGCTGCATTTGCGCAAGAAACAGCAACCTGGCTGTTCTGGCGACTGTGCGCACCAGGACCTCAAAACTGCATTTTGGCAGCAACAAAAAAATGGCTGCACCATCTTGCCTAGCACACTTCAGGCAAAATGGAACAATGGGACACACTGAAAAAATATGCCAGTGTGTTCTGAAACATATATGGAATCAAGTGAACAGGCAGCACTGCTTTGCTGCAAAAGCCAAAATCCCCTTCATAATGAAAGATTTTCACCCTTTCAAAATGCTGCTTTGACGCTAATTCCATCTGTTCATTCTGAAACCACCATGAGTAAAAAGGCCCTGTCATGCCCAGGATGTTTCACTTTGCTTCACCAAAACCAGGCTTAATTCCTGAGTGGCAGGCCCAGTCAAACCAGCTCTGAGAGAAATCAATAAGCAACTTCACTTTCACTCGCACAGGAACACACGTTTATTTCTTTCCAAATGTATCCAGGCGCAGCAGTTCAAACTCTCTGAGCCAGGTCAAGTGTGAATGTATCTATACTTTAGATAAAACTCCTGCATTCAAGAAAATTACTACAGCTGCAAGGACAGTGTGGGCAGTTGAGGGAGCCGCAAAACCGAATTTAAAGAAAAAAATGCTAGCAGTTTTAACACATGTGGAAAAATGGGCTTTGCTGAAAAAATTGGCCTTTTTAAAAATAAATTGTTGAATAAAAACCTGCTTACTTAGCAATGTAAACGGATTATGTTAGCGGTGATAATACACATAGGCTATCTTCTTTCACAGGTTGTTTTAATTCCGGACCCAAAATAAGAAATTAAAGAGTTTAAAACACATGGGCTGGATTTGCAAGCTCTCAGAAAAACCAGTAATTCCAGTTGCCAGCCATGAAACTTCCCCAAGGAAGGGAGACACACATAAATCCAAGACACGTAAGTGAAAATTGCCAGCTTGAAAAACTTTGAATGGGCTAGGACAAAGAAAGTTCACACGCTCGTCAGACATTCATCTGTGCTCCAGTCTGGGACAATAGAAGTCCTGGGACACTAACCTGTCAAGTGCAGGGGCAACAAAACCTTCAATTAAGATGGGAAACCGCCCTTGCCTTGAAGGAAATGACAGTTGCTTGCAGTTGGAGGAAGAAAATAAAAAGGACCTAGTAACAATGGACTGCCTTTTGGTTACAATTACTCTTTTATAAAGAAACTTTAAAGATGTTTTATCTCTGCAGTAAGAATTAGTAAAAATGTAAAAAGTTTACAGTGTCAAATACAATTTTGTGGCCTTTCTTTTAAAACTTGGTAGAACTCCTTGCCGGGATGTATTAATGTTGCAAACATAACATTTTTTTACATACAATCCTGGGGATAATTTGCATCTGTGTATAAAATGGTGGAATTTTAGGCCAAATCTTTCATATTTAAAATTACCAAAATGTATCAGAAAGATGAAACAGGGTCGCACAGACCTGAGGATTGGACTGATTTGTGCTGCACCTAATATGTAACCTATGTGTATAATTTGCCAAGAGACTGCAATTGAAGAAATGTATGTTTTTGGCAAAATCGGATTTTCATTAAAGTAAATGTGCGAGTTTCTGGACATTGTAAAACTCACCTTATAATCCTGACATCATTCCCTTAGAAATCCAACCAACTGAGAGCGAGACGGAGACTAGCACCCTTGTCCAATCCCTTTGTTAGGGGTGTGTTTAGTTAAGCCTGCCCTAATCATATACTTGGATGATATCACTAGGCACTATAAATAAGGGTCCCTGACAAGACCCTACACAGATTCTTCCTGATTTCCTGTGCTGCGTTCCTGTAGCCGTCATCTTTCAGACTCCAGATCCCAACTACAAGGCCAAGCATTACTGATCTTACTCCAGGGCCCATTGCAAAACCCAAGCTTTGCTGACCCCATTTCCAGCAAGGCCTCAAATTCAGAAAACCACTAAATTTCCCCCATTGACAAGGGGAAAACTGTGGTACTTTTGGTATCCTGATCCAAATTGGCTTGCTGCCACTCACTGCATGCAGCTGCCATCCTGCTACCCTGATGACCTATATTATCCAGTAACCAGAATTGCCAGTCCAGAAGAACTATCCTTTGGTAACCAGCCCATGCCCAGCTGATCCTGTCCCGCTGATTTTGTCCAGCTGTCCTTTGTTAGACCAGATCTGTGTGGTGACCAGAACCACTGACTGTCCAGAATCCAAAAACTAAAAAGTGGACTGTGAGTATCAATTGTCACCCCACCTAAACCCATAGCCTATCTTGTATTGGACCTCATCCCACTCTCTAAGCCACCCTATCCTTATCTTGATACCTTGTTCAAACTGTCACAATCATTCTTGCCACCATGCCTTTGATTTCTAGTGCTCACGCCATCTTTTAGTAATTTTGTCTTGTGAAATCCTAAGCTATTAATCCTATTTCGAGTGATCGGACTGATTCCGCCAGGGCGGGTGCCGGGGTACTAGGGTTGAATTTGCGAATCAACCCTGGAGCTTACTGTGTCCATCTTTGGTGTCCTAGCCTGAATGCTCTAGTGTGGAGTAAAACTGTTCTTGTCAAAACTGATTTCTTTTCCTTTTGCACTGCTCCATTTTACTCAAAACGCACCTTTCTAGATATTGCATAACTCACTCAATTTACCAGCTAAAAACCTAATTTCACTTCCATATTGTACCTATGATCTATAGCTACACCACAACACCCATTTTTATTGAAATCTGTTTTGGTAATTTCAGACGGGAATTTCAAAGTTTGCAAAATTGCCAACGTGTTATTTGCTGCAACATGTTTTAAACCTGCAACAACTCATTTTCGAACTATTGGCTCTTAGTTATACATTGCTTGTGATTGTTTGTACTTCTACATGGTTGCTGTAGTGAGGAATAATATTTGTTTCAAGGTTTATACACACATTCATTATTTCAGTCATCCATTTTCGAGTGTCATTTTTAGCCTTGCCAGGGTTTAAAATTCATTTTTCTCTCTTGTTTGGGGAGGGAAGGTCCGATTTCAATTCTGCTTTCCATTTGTCATTCCTGATTACCTGCTGTTTCTTCATATCCATTTAGAATTGATTATTTGTGGGTTGAGGGAACATTGCAATGGGAAATTCTAACTCAAGTGCTATCTTACCTAAAACCAAAAAGTGCCCCTATTCCCTGGTGTTTTGTAGATGTGTCAATAGAAAGTGCATTGCTTATATTCCTATTGTTCTTATCACCCCATTGGTGATTGCTGCCCCATATGAAAAATTGTATGATTTCTTTTAATTTTCAAGTAAATAAATAAATATGATATTTTACCAACCAGCTTGGTTCATGGTCCATTGCCACCCAGGATATTTGAAAAGGGGGTGTGATATGAGTGGTGTACCATCTCAATATTGAATCTAACATAAAAACATAAGCATTTCAATTATTCGCTGCATACTAGGCCAAGATTGGGTGTGTGTTGCCTGATTGAAATCCTTAACAATTCGTCTTAAGCACCTCCTTGTTCTTGTGAAATGTGGTATATGGCTCTGAAGCCACCAGGGTCAGAATTACGCTGATCTGGCATGCTGATGTAAGGCCAACCATTAGGGCAGTTTTTATAGTAACCAGCCTGATGTCTGCTGACGCCATGGGTTTGAATGGTTTGTGTGCCTGGGCGCCCAGCACCACGTTAAGGTCCCAGACCGGATGTGGACATTTGACAGGAGGATATAATCTGGTCAGACCAGCCGAGTGCCTTTTTACCACTGCATTGGAGGAGGAGAAGATGTCTCCGGAGTTCTTTTGGGCCCCTATGGCCTCCAGATACATACGGCAGGTGTCTACCTGCACAACTGAGTGGGCCAGATGCGCAGAGAAGGATAACATATCGTCCAGTGAGCATGTCAGTGGATCAATCTTGTTTGTCTTGGCCCAGTGACAGAACCTGGCTTTTAATTAACTCTTCCTAGCTTTAGGATTTGTTCATGCTACACTTTTGTTGTTTGTTTTGCTTGTTTCCTTGGTTTTGTTTTTTGTTATTGGCACCCTCAAGCCTTCGGGTCCGTGAACAGCACGGTATAAATTAATAAAGTAAAGTAACCTTGTCCACTTGCTCCTGTATTGAACCTGGTGGAGATGCTTTTTGCCCCCTGTATGATAGCAAGGTTGTCCTGTGACAAGCGTAGATGCTTCAGGGCAACCTGTTCAGGAACCAAGCTGCCAGGGCTAACTTCTGCAGAGTGGGGTGGACCACTGTGCCCTCCCCTGCTGGGAGAGAACGTGGGGTGCACCCAATAGGAGGAGAACCAGAGGCTGATCCGCCAACCAGAGGAGTCCCGAGAACCAAGGTCTTGCCGGACACCCTGGCGCTATCAAGACTCTGTGACTCCATGACTTTGCAGATGACCGTGTTAATCAGCAGAGTGGGGGGAAAAGTGTATGCATTCATGTTGTTCCACGGAATCTGCAACACATCCCCCAGAGATCCCCTGCATTGCCCCAGCCAGGAAGCGAATTGGTGGCATCTCCTGTTGCTCGTGGTGGCAAATAGGTCTACCTGAGGGTGGCCCCACTTGCCGAAGATCCCCTTCAGGACCTCCTCGTTCAACTACCACTCATAGTTGTCGATCCCCAGCCTGCTGAGCCTGTTCTCCTCTAAGTTGGATTCCCCCGGAAGGTGGACTGCTGATAAGTAAATGTTGTTCAACAGTGCCCACTCCCAAATTTCTATGAACAGCCTGGAGAGCGGGGGGGCTGGCACCCCCCTGCTTGTTGATGTAATACATGCAAGTGGAGCTGTCTGTCCGGATGCAGACTGGCTTGCTGCTGACAATGGGGAGGAATGCTTTGAGAGCCAGACAGATGGCCATCATCTCTAGCCAGTTGATGTGTTCCAGCTGTTCCTGCCATGACCATACTACAGTGTGGTTCTCCAGAGTTGCCCCCCATCCCTCTGGGGACGAGTCTGTGGTAATAATGATCTTGGGTAAAGGCTGCCTGAACGGCCTGTCTGCTAACAGGTTGGCACCTGCACTCCACCACTCCAGGTCCTGGTGGAGGTGCTGTGGTATGCTGACTATAGCTGCCTGGGAGCCTGTCTTCTGATTCCAAGAGGCTGAGAAATGTAGCTGGAGCCTCTTTATTTTGAGTCTTGTGTGTGGAACAGCCAGGAGACAAGACGCCATTATCCCGAGCAGGTGCAGGTACCACCAGTCTGCTGAGAAAATGCCTTGTGGCCTTCCTGATTGCTGTGATCTTGTCTGCCGAGGGGAAGATCCTCTCTGCCCTTGTATCCCAAATTAGCCCCAGGAATGTTAAGGACTGAGTGGAGAGTAACTGCTATTTTTTGAGGTTGATAGAAAACCCCAGATCGTATAGCATATGCATAAGTGCTGATGCCATGCAACGTTCAGCCACGCGCGACTCCGCTTGGATGAGCCATTCGTTGAGCTATGCTTAAAGGTGGTGACCCTCCGCCCTGCGCAGGGCTGCTACTGAGTTCATTAACCTTGTAAAAACCCTCAGGCCGAATTGAGGTCAAAAGGGAGGACCTTGTATTGAAAGTGAAAGCCCATGATCCTGAACCTCAGGAAGGAACGGTGGGGTTCCCAAATCGGGATGTGCAGGTAGCATCCTTCAGATCCAGGGAGCACATCCAGTCTCCCACACATAGTGTCTCCGCAATGAGTGTTGGACTAACCATCTTGAACTTTTGAAGGGGTAGGGAAAGGTTCAAGGAAGAAAGGTCTAGAATAACTCTCAGGCCAATCTGGTTCTTTTTCTGTATGGCGAATATCTGTGAATAGAAGCCCATACCTCGCTGTGAAGCTGGAACTTCCTCCACTGCCTGACTCGCAATGAACAAGCAGATTTCCCCCAGCAGAGTTACCGTCCCAATCTGTGGGAGTGGAGTGGAGGAAATAGGAAATGGAGGTATTGGCAGACAGAAGCCTGTTGAAACTTCAGAGAGGACCCAGGGGCCCGCAAACCGTGCCCGCCAGCAGTGGATGTGAAGGGCAAGCCTGCCCCCTCCCCCCCGAGACTTGTGGATCTGGATGGCCCAGCAGATTTTCACCCTCTGAGGCTGGTGCCTGGGAGGGTGACTGGAAAAACCCCTTGTGAGAAGATTTGTGCTGCTTGTGCCTGTGCTGGCTAGGAGACCTGTCGGGCTGTCTAGAACGTCGCTCCTGAAAGCCCCTGAAGCCACCGAAGGTGCAACCTCTGTCAGAGCGCTGGTGACTTTGGCTATAGGCCTTGGGTGCAGAGTTTGTCAAGATTGACAAGGACTTAGCTGTTTGCGAGCTTTTTTCTTTTTGTCAAGTTCCTCGTCCGTGGTCGAGTGAAACAAGTCCCCCCCTTCAAATGGCAGGTTGAGAATACGCTCCTGCACATCAAGGTTAAACTTGGACACCTTAAGCCAAGCCGTCCTCCTCATGTTGGTGGTGACACAGATAGCTCTGCTCGCGGTGTCAATGTGAGCCATTGTGAACTCCATGATATCCTGGGCCACTATTTTCGCCTCTGTCAACCCTGCCCTGAATCGCGCCTGACTATGCGCGGGGAGCTCTGGGTTGAAGTCCGCGATCTCCCACCAAAGCTTTTCGTTCACTGCTGCCAACATTGCATCCGCGTTGGCCTGGCGCCGCTGGAGCGTGGCATTAGAGTATATCTGTTTGCCATAGGACTCCAATAGCTTTTGCTCCTTCCCGTGGAGGGCTGACATGGGGGCAAATGAAGAAGCCTGCGGTCCAGAATAAATGGAGGCCGCAGCTAGAACAGAGGAATGAGGTTGGGGGTGCACAGATAGTATGAGTGAGACCCCTTCTGTTTGCCTCTACTTGGCATGAAGGTGCTTATTCGTAGGCTTCGTGGAGTGCGGCTTCACCCAGCCCTTTTTGGCCAAGGATTCTACATCCTTTTGTAGAGGGATGCCAGTTCTTGTGGAAGGACGGATGGTCAGCACCTCGGCCAAGACCCCCGCCTCTGGTTGTTCAATGTGTGGCTGTGGGATCCCTAGGACTCAGCCACACCCGCCAGCCTCTCCTGGAAAGCCTTACCTGAGGAGGGAGTATCCTGATCCTCATCCTCATCCATGTTACCTGATGTGTCCGGCAGGGCGGGAGCTGCTGGTGGTGTGCCTGGTGCGGGCAGCTGTGGTGTGCTGACTGGCAGTCCCAGGGGCTGCTGAGGGGGCTGCAAAAGGGGCAGAGCCACCGTGACTGGTGTGAGCATGGGAACCAGGGTTTACACTGGAACCGGGGTCTGGACCACGGTCAGAGGTTGAGGTAGTACCGGAGGGAGCATGTCCTTGATGACCGCCCCTGAGGAGGGTGCCCATCTGAGACGATTTCATGAGGTTAAGGAACTTTTTGAAGAACCTATCCTTGCATGCTGGGGAAGGCCTTGGCAGCATAGTAGCCAGCCCTGTGGCTGCTGAGGTCTTGTCGCACTAAGCTGGCGGCTGTGTACCACCCCTCTGCTGATGTGGTTGGGTATGACGTCGACCAGGTAACTGGTGTTGTCCAGTCCCATCTAGACGTGCATTCCCATACCTGCTCTCCAGAATGTGGTGGCTCTGGGTTTGCCGCCATCTTGTCTCACCTGGCAGCCATTTTATCATGCCCCGCGCCACGTGCCTGCTGCATGGCGCCTAACGAGCTGGGCCTAATCTCCGCCTGCATGCTTAAAAGCGAAGGCTCTGACCTTCTCTGCACCTCAGGTAGAGACCTGGGAGGCGATGTGCCCTCGGCCATGACGCCAGTAGTGCAACTGCTGCGTTCAGGCGCCCCCTCGAGAGCGAGCCCGTGGTTAGAGCAGAGTCCCTCATGGAGAACCCCTTGCGAGCCTTCAGCGGTGGGACCTGGAGGATCTTTGGACCCCTCGGGCTGTTGGCTGTTGGCTCTCTGAGCCTTGGCCTCTGTGCTAGTCTTAGGACCTGGAAGGCCCCTCCCGCTTGGGCGCTTCCCAGGGAAGGAGTCACCCTTGTGGGGTGCAGAGGAGAACAGGGTGCCTACCTTGGGCCTGGTCTTCCTCCTCATGTATGCATTGATGTCTTCTGGAGGTGATCTTTCTAGCAGCTCCCTCCACCTGGATAAGCGATTCTTCAGTGAGTGTGGGTTCAATGCGTCGCACTCAGAACAGCCGTCCCAGCCGTGTTCGGGCCAAAGCACCAGAGACACAGCGCATAGGGATCCGACGTGGGGAAGGAACTATTGCAGGCTAGACAGCTTTTGAAACCCACCGTCGTCAGCATGCGCCAGGGAGGAGCCTGGAACCAGAGGACAGAGTATTATCTCTGATAAAGCTATGTAGAAAGAAGGGAAAATAAAATAATCCAAGGAAGAGCGTGTGGAATACAAGGCCAGAGATCTAACCCTGGTGAAAGCGGTACGAGGACTGAGGAGTGGCACCTCCGCGAGCATTGAAATTTAAAGGGGAAGACATTTTTTTCTGGTGAAAAAGGTTCTGTTTCCCGTCCCTAGCGAGGGACAACCCATACAGTATGGAGGAAAAGGGACGGGACGTAGGAGTACCCTCGGATACTTAGAGTGAAACCCCAAGTTTACAAACTTATAAAGGAGTGTGGGAGCCCCTCTACTGAGAACGGAAATATGTCAAATATCCTGTTCTATGGAATTTCTTCCACTGAGGAGGGTCTACAACCACATTTTAGCTCACTGCACCCTCCACAGAGGATACATACTCATTTGCATATCAGTCTTTGTCCCACCCACAAGGACAGTCCAGCACCAAATACTAGGCACATCTCCTCTTAACAAGAGTACCATCAGCAACCCCAAACACATGTTTGGGCTAGTCAGGCCTCATCAGTGAGGTGAAGCTGAGCCTCTCTAAGACACAGTGAGGAAGAGGTTCACGACTGGATTACCCTGGGTTACATAGGGTGAAACACTAAGTTTTACAAACTTACAAAGGCGTGTGGGAGCCCCTCTACTGCAAACTGTAGGTTGAAGGTTCAAATTCCGGCAAGGACAACTCATCCTTTTATCCTTTCGTGGTCAATAAAGGAGTACCGACTTCAGTTTGGTGATAAATGTGATAAATATGTTCTATGTACAGGGCTTTGCCAAGAGCGCTATATAAATAACCATTTGACCATGACATTAGGTATAGAATTTAGCATGGAGTTCTTGACTCCCTTCACTGTTGTATCATAACATTGACATACCATTAGGTAGTAATAGCTCCAGGAAATGAGGGCTTTTATAAAACATCAAAAGACAATTAAAAAATAATATCGAGAGCTAAGGTGCAGGTGGACAACTACAAAGATACAAGTTTGCTTGCCAACTGCATTCATATTACTTAAGTGGATTGAAAAGGAAATTGACCATTAAAGTTTGGGATGGGAGATGCACACCGGCCGTGCTATGAGCGACATTTGAATACATCTTGAAGGAAACTCTATTCTGATTCTTAACTTGCAACTCTGCAGTCCTTGTTGACCTCTCATTTGCCCAGAATTCCATTGATCACTGTGACACAGTAATCAGTAAACTTTTGAATGTTTGCATTGTCTGCACTAGAAACATCCCATATGACAATTAACTGCTGCAATTACATGGGTGCCGAAAACCTTTACCATGCTTCGTTATTCGACGTAGCTCTCAGATTTCTGGCAGAGGGGTGACTAAATCAATCCAAGCTTTCTACTTAAGCTGTCCAGCTCAGATGATTCTTGGAACTGGAAATCACATATTACAGAGCTGGAAAACAAATCACTTAACCTCAAAAAAACACGTTTGATCTTAATTGGTGATACTGAACTACAAGCAGAAGCTCATCCAATCGTAGTTTGTATTTTCTTATGCGTTGTGGCCACTCCAATGCCTCTGCAAAAAAAAAACATTTGAACATGGGTGCCACATTGATCTAAAGACAGCTTTTACCATAGCTGACCCTCAAGTAATACATAAATACTCACCCAAGAGCTAAAAATGGTATTCTGTTGTGTCTATGATAGTCTACATTTTACAGTAAGAGAAGAGGTGTCTGTAGGCTGAGGCGGGATGTGCCGCCTCCTTTACATCTTTCTTTAATAATTGCCACAGTCTGTCAGTTAACACCTTTCTCTTTCACTTAATAAACTAACCTTCGCTCATTTTAGAGCCACAAACACGGGCTCCGTCATCACCAGAGAACATGCAGGCAGCAGTACAAGCAGCCTCTGGTGATTCCCGTACGTTTTCTAAGACGAGTTCTGTTCATTCGTTTTTCTCCACAGAGACAAGTTGAAAAGCGATCAGGTTACTGTATGTGCAGTGAAAGCCGAACAATGTCTTTGAGGAGGCTATTACATTTTCAGCTCTTTTTCTGACTCTTTTATGCCGCTGACACGTGTTTTTATCAATACCGCACTGATTCCACCCACCGCCTCTGCACCAACCCTTTCAAACATACATATGTGACTAGTGACTCACAAAGTGCCAGTGTTAATCCTATTATAGAACATTGCTTAAGACATAGACAGGATCTCAGAAACTATCTGTGGGAAGAAGGCTTTATTTTATTACTTCCACAACAATAGGCTCAGCAATTAAAACATACCAAAAAGCTTTGTCATTTATTTCTTCTGCATTGAACATCAGATGGACGTTGTTATTTCTTAAGTGTAATATATTGTATTTGGCTCATTTTTTCTTAGAATGAGGAATTATAATGCCAGTCTAATTAGTGGTGAGCTAATCTACTGTGACAAGCTCCCATTGTCCGTCTAAGTCAGCTACCCCCTTGGGCAATCTCTACCTGAACTACTCTCCTGGGGGACATGACTTTCCATGGAAGTCTTCAGGAAGCATTCTCGCCCGCCCCGTTTTCAGACTCCATACTCCTGCAGACAGCCATGTGCTCAGGCAAATCGTTTGCTCCTGAGTTTGCTTCTGTAATGGGTCAGTTTCTGTGTAAATAGGGGTAAGTAGTATTTCTGGGTCTCCCCTGCTCCTTTGCAGTCTCCTGACAGTTCCAGTTGTTTGATTGCTGCCCCAGAGCCCACCAATGGGTCCGTCTGGTGTTCTTGGGGTGGGTGTTTGGTATCTCCTTTAGTTTAGGAAGATGAAATTGGTTGTTATATCCTTTAGTTTAGGAAAGGGATACAGTTCATTTCCATTTGTGTGCTGGACCCATTCCTCCGGCTCCAGCCTGGGTTTTGTTGGTTGCGCCCAGGTGCATTCTGATAGTTGTAGTTCGAGTTTCCCTTCAGCTGGTATTTCTTCCCTGTACCTATGATTCCTACCATACTTCCAAAGGGGCCAGGTGCTTGTTGCAGTTCATTTGACTCAGTCGATCACAAAATTCTGTCACCACCTCACCTGCGCTGCACATTTTTTAACAGAAGCCACGACTTGGGTAGCATCCGTTCTAGAGAACAGAACAATCAGTGTGTTTGCTGAGACTGCCTGTGCTCGCCCAGCACCCATCTCGTGTGGTGCGCCACAAGGGTCCTCTATATCCCGACTCTCTACAATGTGATCACCAAACCGCTATCTGACTTAGGAGACTCTATCGGCATATCTTACACCAACTATGCCGACGACACCCAAATCCTCCTTACCCTCACTGGTAACTACGCTGATGACTCGAACACCGTAAACAAGGACTACATGACAATCCAGGCCTGGATGGCCCGCACCTCCTCTGCTTGAATGATGAAAAGAGAGAGATCTTGCTGGTGGGGCCGCCAGCAGGAATTAAGAAGATCAGTTCCCAACACTCTGCCGTCAACATTGATGGCCTGCAGATCCCGGTCTCTTCCTCTGTGAACACCTTGGGTGTCTGCCTGGATGCCACCCTCTCACTAACGTGCCAGGTGAATGCCATTGACTCCTCGGCAGCCTAATCAATAAAACTGATTAACGCATCCAGGCCCTTCTTATCCACAAACAGCTGCCTCACTATTGCTCGAGCCGTCATCAGGTCTAGGCTCCACAACTGTAATGCTTTCTTTGCAGGCAACTCGTCACACAACATCTACAAGATGCAGGTGATCCAGAACAATGCCCTCTGTGCAGCACTCAATATTCCTAAACGAGAACACATCTCGGTGGCAAGAAGAGATGCCCACTGGCTCCCGATTCGAGAACAGATCGTCTTCAAAACTCTTTCCATTACCCACCAATGCCTCTCCAATTTAGTCCTTCTCTACTTGGCGCAGAAAATCACGAAAGCACACTCATCCAGGTCATTGAGAGCAGCCTACACATCGGCTTATCTAGCCCAAATTCAAACGAGCCAAAGGGGGAGGCTCAAGCTTCCCCACTGTGTCAGCTAATCAATAAAATGCTCTGCCGCCCGCCTTAACAGCTGAGCAATCAAACTGGACCTTCAGAAGAGTCCTGAAAATGTGGCTATTTGCCCACTGACACTTGTGTTTTACCTAGTGCATTGACTCCTTCTTGACATTTCTTGTGTCTAACCGGTTCTATAACATCGCCTTGATGCTCTGGGGCTTAGCGTGCTTTTGGAAATTAAATAAATGGATACATAAATGTTCGCTGGAAAACAGAAAAAGAGCCCTTGCCAGGACAGAGTTTTCTAAGTATGGAGACAGGGACAGTGCACCAATTGCCCTGCATGTATCCCGATACTCTGTGTAGCTAGATGCTGGGGTCCCTCTCAACTCCCTCACACCACACCTAGAGTAGAACTGGCTCTGAAGGTAGGACACCCTGATATATACGTGCACTATAAATAAACAAACAAACATATACTGCCTGGCTCATGTGAAGTGTGGTCCCTGCGCCCCCCTGTCAGGGTCATAACAATGACCCTGTCCCACTACATGGAAGGAAAACTCCAAAAAGAAAATAGTTGGCATTAGGAATGTTGCAGCATGTTAAATTGGTGCTTAATATGCAGTGAAAATATCACTGACAAATCTGCCACCTATTACAAGATTATTCTTTATCACTAATATTTTCCCTACCTTAGAACATTTCTTTGGGACTAAAACCTTTTACATTTTTCATGCTTGCTCCACAGTCAAATAGCACCCACAAAGGACTTTAAAATAGTGCATGGGGCATACTGTACATTACCTGTTGTTTTAAAGAATGTAATGTATACAAGCAGGGTACGCTGAGCTTATATTGCACTTCTTAGTTTAAAAAATTTAAAACTAGAGCTATTTTTAAAGCAGGGGAAATAAATAAATATATATTATATTGGCAAAAACAAGGCCCTTTAACTATGTGTGGGTGCTCTTCAATAAAGTAAAATAACATACAATACTTTACAGAAGAATATAACCCACAACCAAAAGAAATCAAAGACTAATTACATTTGAACTAACCCCAGAACCCAATTTTTAAAGCGTTCTTCTGAAAGACAATTAATTTGAAAGTAGTCTTAACAGCAAGTCTGAAAACACCTCGAATTCTAAAATATTCCTTGGTTCAAAATAGTCTGAAGCTAAGCCCTTGGGAAGGGCCATTATCCCCATTCACAATGCCCAAGCACGATGGACAAGAGTGTGATTGCTAAATAAAACAATTGGGATGACAAAGGACTCCAGTTGAGTTGTCTTTCAGATAATAACCTCCTCTGAAGTAAGCCCATTTGTCATCCTATTCACTCCAAAACCTGCATGCAAGCCGTGGATCATCCCATTAAAGGTACTCCTGAAGTCCATTTGCTGTGAACTTTCCAGAAGAACCCATTGTCCTGTACATTACATTTTTGATTTCCTCTTTTTTTGGCATTCAATTTAAGGTCAATCATCACACTGAACAAACATTGTGGACTACGAATTGAGCAATCTCTGATGTTATTATTAATACACCAAGAAAAATAAAGCAATGTACAAATCTGGTAGTAACCTTAGGAGAGCCCCATAAAATAATTACTCAATGATAAGGCTAATATTGAAGACTTAATTTATGCAATAACAGTTTGACATATGAAGTCAAATGATATTGAACACATGTTCATTCAATGTAATCCTTTTGACCTTCCAATAATTGGCTATTGATTGAATAATTATGACAAACGTGTAATAAGTATTTAACACAGAGCCACATTGACAAAACAAATTGGATAATTTAGACTTAATAATTGAATTGTATAAAGAAAAAATAAAGTTGAAAATGAGGCAGTTTAAACAAGATACAGATTACTGTAAATGTGATTGAGCAGATACTTGACTAAATGATGGAACCTCCAAAAACCAAGCACAATATTGTTTTAGACATGGGAAACAAAATGTATAGTTCAGAAGCACCATTGGTGCTTTCCACTCACACGGGACATAGTGCGGAAGAAGAGCAAGTAAACGCACACCATCCACTTCAAAATCAAATCGTCAAAAATGGTGTATTTTTCATACAAAGGTCTTGACAGGGTAAGCGAAAGAAGGAGTAAAAATGAAAGCAAGGACTCCATATACGACACAGTTGTAGTGAAAACATCAGATTAAAAAAACACAAATAACAAAACATGAAAACAGCAATCAAAGTGTTAATGTTTATATCAACAACTACTATGGGTTTGAAATATTCAGTGATGTACATATACTTTGGGAAAAACTGCAGTTACAATATTTTCATTGCAAAGAAATAAAACCTACAGAATGCACACAATGCAGAGAAACTAAACAAAAATGTTGCTTACAACTGGGTCTACACATAAATCATTTGAAACAATGTCCACACTTTAACCAATAAACGAACAATGTTACATTTCAAAATGAAACCAAAGTATTTTTTTCGAAATAAGAATAGCATTATGTAATTTGCTTTAGAATTGATCAAATCATTTAGATGAAACATGCTGAAAGGAAGGAGCCATAGTTGTACTAGATAACGACAGAGACAAGCGAGAATTTAATAAGTAACTAGCAGGCAACATATTATAGAGAAGTCCCATGGTGTAGAGAATTATTTAAAAAGATCCTAGTCGTGGGATTAGGACAATATGGGATCACAGAAAACACTTGCAAATTCCTTCTGCCAGGAATATGTTCGGATGCCAGTATTTTACAGGTTAACAAAGATCTAAAAGAGTACACAGTACAGTTGCCGATTACAACTCAAAAGGATGGTCACTGCATCTTCTACTACCCACTTCCTCTGAGCCACTCTAAAGGTTGCAATGGAACTTTAAGCAATCAATTTGAAAATAACTTGGAATGTGCTCTGACAAATTAATTGCTGTTATTGCTTTTAATCCAAAGGTGGTGTAAATTGAAACCCATATTTTAACTATGCATTGTGAACATTACCCATGCTTAACCAGTAAGGGCCTGATTCATAGTACGTTTTCTTATGGGATTGCGCCATTATAAAACACTTCCATGAATCAGACCCTTAAGTATTCACTTAATCTGCAAATGATTTGCCATGGACAGGGGGTCTAGGTGCAGGCATCTCTAACTTCCCGATTGCCAGTATTTTGGGACTATGGCTCTCATGACCCCTTGCCATTACTAGCACGTTCTTGAAAGAACTACTACTGATAGGTGAAACCATGTGAAAGTTAAAACAGACATCCTTCAGAGAATTGAAACACAGGAAGATGAATGGACAGATGTAATAATGATGACGTTAGATGTTGCAAGTCAGCCACGAGCGTACCAAATAAGGAAGAGGTTGTGTTGATGATATATTAAGTCAAGATAACTAACCAGATGTCATTCATCGACTTGTAAGTCGTGTGCTACCATTTGCATTGGTTTATAGCATCTTTAATTATAACATTGAATATTAGTGCAATAAAAATGCTCTGCCAAATTATGCTGTTTGGGAGAAATGAACGTTGAATCCACTGAACAGTACAAATAAGTAGTCCAGTGGGGTAGGTACATATACAATGTTTTCATATTATAGAATTGAAAAAAAAACAACAGGAATTAATTACATTTACAGAATGGATCAATGCATTTCATCCTTCAACCAAAACGCTATTAACTGACAAACTATAATTTGGAAAGTGCAATTCAAAATAATGGTGGAACCGTTATAATCAATAACACCATGCACCAAAAGTGAAAACACAAAAATACACTGTTGAGCTACAACTCCCCTCACTTGTAAGCCATGAAGAAGTCATTGCCGCTTCAACGGTATCTTAGAATGGAGGAAAATATGACCACTAATGAAGAAAGCAATGCAAGTGAAAAAGTGCTTTTTGAAACCAATTTATCCGAGTGTAATTTTAAGATGGGCTAGGGAGGAAACAAAAACAAAGACATGATAAATTACATCAATCCCGGCCCTCGAAAAATGAAGTCATATGGCCATGGGCACTTAAATTATGAATCTTGAAATATAGGCCAATAATCCAAAATGATAAAGAAAGATTGCTTGAAGACACCATCATTGACTAAATATACAAAAGAAAGCAGAGATATTTTTGGTGAGGACAGACAGAATAAATCTACGTGAAACACAACAAAGTTTAATAGCACTGAACAAGCGATATATCCATGTCTCAGTTGCCATTAAGATAATTATATAATATAATATAATATAATAAAAAGGCACACATGTAACACATCTTCAAACAGGAGAATAGATTGCCCTACAATGTAATGCACCTGTTTTGCTATATGCTAATAAATGCCCATTAGGCCCTTCATAGGCAAACCTACTTGTACAATCCATGAAAGGATGACTGAACACAAAAGTGATATAAGTAGACAAGCACAAATCAAATTTACTAAATACTAAATACTAAAACAAGTTCTAAGGTATCAGAGAGCCAAGACACATCACGAAAAGCTAGTCTTTTGGATACATACATTGTCATGTGTATGTCCAGGGTGATGAATTAGCTAATGTCATAGCCTTGTTATGTTTAAATTCATCTATGGATATTGAGACAAAATACGTTTTGGCCAATGTGTTTTATGTCTATGGAACATTTACTAAGAATGCTGGAAAAGTAAGGCGTATAGCTGCTAGGATACTGATTGACATATCTTGCTGCGGCTAGAAATCTGGGAAGTAAATGCTCCAATCTATGTGTGGTGTTAGTGAACCTTCAGTTCATATGGAAGCTCATAGGTCAGACCTTACAGTTCCAGGGTGGCGGTTGGAGGACGGGGTTCGAGAGGCAGAATGCAGGGTTTATACACAATAACTTATGTATACATACGGCCTACCTTTTGTATGATCTATCAAGTATATCACTCTACGGACAGTCCTGTCTTGGCACTCAGTTAACTGAAAACAGGGATAGCCAGTTTATTATTCTTGTTTACTCCCATATGCAAGTCCACGCTTCTGCCATTAGCCCTAGCGGTATACAGGTTTTCAGGCACATCGGCTGATTTGCACTCCTTCACACAGTGAAGGAGAAAAAAGTAGCAACGGTTGCAGGACTTGCTTTTTTATTTTCTAGATATTGGCGGTATGATCCATCTGACGAGCCCAAGCTCCTGCCATCAACCCCATAGATATACAGCTGATGGCCTGCTAGGCCAAATTACCCCCCATAATTCAGAGAACCACTCACATGGAAAAACAAAAGAAGCCACATCCACTGGGCCTTCCTTTTTTAAGTTTTGGCTGTTAGGTGGCCTAAAGCGCCCCTATAAGCCAAAATGATTGCATTAGAGTACACTTCTTGGGAGATGGCATAGGAGGATGGACATAAAGTTTGTAGGTGTTTGTTTATTTACCCACCCATTGACTGGCCATTATAATCCCTATGGTTATTTGCACCCACTTCGTGCCCCTCTCTGCCCAAAACACATTGGACTGGGATCTCTTTGAGCACGCTTATCAAGCTGTAACATGATTATTTGCACTTAAAGTGCCTGACCACTTTATTTCAAAGCAATCTTCTGAGAGTTATTGGCCTTATTTGAGCTGTCAACATACTACTGGTGTCATCAAAATTTCTTCAGCAATTCTGCCTTTAGCCACTTTAATTATAAGCAGTGTGTGTGTCCTTCACTAAAGTCCTGGAAAAAACGAGCATTTGCAAAGTCAACAGTATTGGTTGGGTGTAGGCATTCGATAGGCATTTGCCAGGCACTGCTATTCTATGCCCAGGTATTCACACCATTTTACAACTACTATAATTAACAGCCAGTTAGCACCATTACAGCAGTGCCTGGCAAATGCCTTTCCCAGGCATACAGATAAGCCAGAACTGTTGGCATTGGCAATGCTCGTCTTAATGCGGTGAGTGCTAGGGCCAGGCTTTCAATTTACCAGTATCCAAGGGATGCCAGCTCACTCCATACAAGCCATAGCTACTCCCCTATGCAACCGTGGATTCAGCCAAAGGCCTGGACGGTCTAATTGTCCGTTTATCCTTGCTGGATAGGCTCACCTTGCCAGTGGACCTTGCACTTGAAAATCGAGCACTCTGCTCTCTTATTATATCCACCACTCTCATACTACAATGTGAAGAGTTTTAGTTTTCTAATCTGTAAAGTCGTTAATCCTGGTCTCACTCCTGGGCCCTCTGATTAAAGGAGAGCAAACATCGGTAACAAATTAACAGAAACTCGGTTACTTGCAAGTGCAGGGATCCCCAAACTTTTTCCCACCCTACTGATATGCCCAATTGTCTGTCGTTTAATTCCTGTGTAACATTTGCATATGGTATCACACAAAATAGAAAATTGAAGATTACCCCATTGATTGTACCACAAATAATTGTAGAAATACATTGAAAGTGTCATTCAGTCAAATATATGATTTATTAGGACTTCATATTAAAACAAGGATGAACAATAGAGATAGACGAAGATCCTAGGTAATTTTTCCATTGACCAAAAGGCATGTCTAAATAGGGCAGTCAGAATGCTATATTAGGTTATTGCACAGATATGGCACAGTTCATGTAAATGGCTTACACCCATTCTCTCATGTTTGAATCATCACACTGAGTAGGCCGATATTAAGGTCTCCATGCAACATGTTCTCAATGGCTTAATTGGAGTTGCTCTCATCGATTGAGCAAGAATGTAATTGGGGAACTCAATTGAAAGAGCACACGGGCATTATTCAGCTCCTGTGAAAGTGGCCACATTAATTCGGCAGACCAAAGAAAGCACTCCCAATGATTGTGCAACCCCTTTGCAAGTGCCCCCATTGATTGTGCAATCTAGTTGAAATATAACCCATTAATTGTGCAGCTACATTGAAATGGCTTTTATAGATAGTTCAACCTCATTAAAAGTGTCCCCTTGTACCCATATTTAAAATGCTCCCAATCGTGCAGTTTTAGTGAAAGTTCTCCAAATGATTTGATAAGGTATTGTCAGTGCCCTTACTAAGTATGCAACTGAAAGTACCCCCATTGAATTGACATCCCCTTTTGACATGCTCACATGCTCGCATTCTTGATGTAGCCATAGGGGAAAGGGCATCCATTTATCGTACCATGCCCTTTAGAGCGCTCCCATTTATTGATAGTTCAACCCCTCTGAAAATGCTACCACTATTTGTGCAACAGAATTGAAAGTACTCCCATTGATTGTGCAAGTACTCCCATTGATTTGGCATCTCTACCAGAAGTGCTCCAATGTATTGTTTGTGGAATCACATTGACAGAGCTCTTTTTGATTGGGGTACCTTATTGAAAGTGTCTGTTGATTGTGGAAGCCTATGCTACCACTGGTCTTGTCACTGCATTGAAAGTACTTAATACAAAAAGACAACCCCCCACTCCCTTACAAACATCCTCATGCAGTGTAACTAGCTATAACATGGCCAAAAGTTAATCTGTACAAAACATGGAGATTGGCTATGCAACTAACCTAACTTTCAAAATACAAGGATCGAAATTTAAAATAATACACTCACCAAATGTACAGATTAACTTTTGGCTCAGTGCAATGATATCTGTTATGGGCCTCCTTTTACATACGAAAAAACCTAACCTGCCGCACTAATAATGAAATTCTTAAACAGTGACATTTACATATTCAAGGAGATGTATGATATATAAACTACGAACCAACACAAGCAAATTCATGGTCAAAACCAACCATAACTGAATGATCATGGCCCAACCTAAAACAAAGAACCTGGAAATCTTTGCAGCCAACCAAAGCTGGGGTAATAGAACAGAACAAACAAGCAACCAAGCAGCCAAACAGACCCACAACACAGTAGTTCAACAGGCCATAGAATGATTCCACAAGCACTACCAACCATTAACACAGATAGGGGCATACTTCAAAAGGTATCATTCAACAACACAAATTCCCATAGAACAGGAAAAGGCACTGGCGCATCACTTTCTTCTTCATCAAAACATCTAAACTCTTTAAAGCCTAAGCATGATCACTTTAATCTTTCAAAAGAAGAAAAACACATAATCCTTAAACATACTCCATACAAAACAGGTACTGGAGTAATAAGCATAAAGAGTCCCCATCCCATACCAAAAAGATCAGTTCTCATCCACGCACCACACAGACATAAAGGGGAATGATGAGCTGATGTACATAAGTCTGATTCATTCAAGTTCTGCCATTAAAACACTTCCATTTATTTAATGGAATCATAGAGACATGGTTCATTAAAAAAACTCCACTAATTCACTTGGCTTTCTACTACCAAGGGACTTCAAAATAATGGCTCAACATCAAAACCAGGGAGAAGAGTAGGCAGCTTGTCGGCACCTCCAAACCATACACATTCCGGCAAACTCTTATTCAAACACCTCACTGCTAAATTTACCATCATGCCTATACACATATCTCTTAACTGATCCTCTGTCACACTCCAGGTTACAGCACCTTGCTCCTACACAAATGACTGAACATAATGGCATACATGCTACCTACCACACATTCTCATCATGTGATACTTAATTTTATTGATTGATAACCTATTAGCCCATGAGCTAATATCCAACATGTGTAACTTTGACTTTACTCAATTGAAGCAAGGTCCATCCCAAATGGACTGTCTTAACTTAGACCTCAACTTTAACATTGTCCTTGCCACATCTGAATTCACAGTATCCCACCAATACTAAACAGACTACTTCCTGGCCGCTTGTTATTTGGCAACAACCAGCCACACTCATTGCAGCTCCAACATCAGCCAAACATTCACAGGAATCTACAGATAGATCACAGCGGTCATCTGCAAATTCTCCCACACACTCCCTCAGAACTCTCGTACTTCTGACCTGAATGATCTAGTACCAGACCTTCACTTGACGATCAGAGGAACCATTGGCCTATTGGTCCCAACTGTAATAAAGAAGTCAAAGTCAGAGCTAAAGGTGACAAGTGACTCAACATAGATCTGGTGGTCCTCTAAGACTGTGGAAGGACATTAGAAAGGAAATGGCCCACATTTCACCACTTGGTAGGTGGCCTAATTGACATGTAAAATCCACTTCAGATGATATGAAAATCCAATATGATGCAGGAAAAAAGTGCATTATATTACAACAATTGTAAAGGCATCTAAGAAATTGTCAGATTGACTCTTCAAAATATGCATGCCAATGTAGTCACCTGTTCAAGTAGAAAACACTATCACCCCTTCACAGAAACTAATTTATGACCTAAAGCAGCTTTTTAATAAAATGGTCTCAATCAAAGTGTACATGGAAAAACACAGGTGGGATAGCATCTCTTCCCGTGCCCCAGTTATCCAAAACAGCAACGGATTCCAGTTTTTCAGAGTTCAAGCTAAACTCTGAACTGGAACACTCAAACACAATGAAAGCTATATAGGCTGCCTTGGCACAACAACATCCATGACCAGCAAATATCATTAAAGAACAAATGCACACATCAGCTCCAGCACTTACTACATTCCACAACGCATCCTTAGAATATGGAGATTGCCTCTGCTCACTAAAAAAGAAAGGTTTTCTCTTTTCTGACAAAGCCCACAAGGAATATGTATGGTATTGCAAACTTCGGACCAATGTCAAGCATACCAATCCAAACCAAAATCCATGAGAGTATTGTTCAAAGGAACTACAAGCAAAGAATCAAGAACATGTTTTTATTTTCTATTTTGTGCTTCGTTCATTGCAAACCTTTCTCATAATAAAATCCAAAACTACAATTTGTTACCGCTTATAAAAACATCATCATTACATCACAAGACATCCAATATAAAATACATTATTTCAGCTTGAAAACTTCATCTAAAAATTGTATCCCCACAAAAACTAAAGACAGATTGTCACCTGCTAAGAACATGCTCCACCATTCATCAACAGTTAAAGAGGTAACATTCTCAGTACATTTCATCAAGTAAAATGATCTCAGCGAGGTTAGAGCCGCATACTCAGTTATTTTATGTTTCAGTGTCTCCATAATACCCAAACCAAAGCAAAATCTACACTCCTTGTCCATCACGAGGCCTTGTTTCTGAGAGAATAATACCTTGGTTGGGTATAGATTCAATCTTAGACGCAAGAACTGATTACGTTGATAGGGACTGGGAAACTTAACCAAGTATTTGGGAATGACATTCGTTGCTCGAGATTCAAGGCCAAGATCCAAGGCTGATTTATAGCTTTCTCGCTTGCATTGAGTGTCTGTTAAATCTTGATGTCTGAGTTTTTTTTTTACTTCTTCATGATTTTGTTTACCAAAGTCTCCATTGAGGTTTCTAGGGCTTTTAAACAATCAGTGCATTTCTGTTTCCAGGAGGCAATAGGCCACTTGGCCTCTATCCTTGGCCGTATTCTTAAGATGTTATACGAAGCAGCCGAATCTTGCATAATGCATTTCCGCACAAGGGACAGCGATTTCCAACATGTCCCTGAATACAGTGATTGCAACCCTAGTTTGTATCTAATTATTGCCTTTGGGAAGCCCTTCAGAAGACATAAAACCTTCTTCCAAAACACACCTCCTGGGGCTTCACAAGTTTGCATGGTAAATTTAAGCCTTCCTCTGCCCCATAAGTTAAAACTGCTACTACCTTGTGTTATAGAATGTAAAAATAGGTAGCATGGTAAACTTAACATATCTCCTATGAATTATGGACCCTGCCGCGGAGTAAAGGGCAGTGCGTTTGTGTAAGGAGAACTGTTTTGCTGCTGTTTGGCTCTGGGTGGCGTTGGCAGGGGAAGTCTCCTTCTGCTGCCTGAATCAGCGAGCCTCCATCACTTTCATTATCCGTGTAACAACGCGCTTGTACTTGAGCTGCTTGAGCTGCTGTGGGCTTAGTGCTCAGCCACCAGAAGGTAATCAATGACAATCTAAAAACTTGTTACCTATGTCACCTGCATTTTTGGAACAATTCTTAAAAACAAAGGTGAAGTTTGCAATCAGCAAAGGCCGTTTTCGTCTGCTGTATGTTGTTATTCCCCTGCCGCTAGCTAGTTGTTATTGTTGTTCATTAACAATCTTGACGGGTGTACACGCTCGGCAATCCGCCATAACAACCCGTTTGAATTTGGCCTCTACTATCTTGCAGCGAACTGTTTTATTTTTTTTTATCATCCATGAACATTGAACACTCAACATCATTGAGATTACATGCAGTATTGCAGATTTTTAGCCTTGGAGCTGAATATTTCTTAATTTTTACTCCTCACTCTACACAAAGCGAGTGTAATAAACACGCATTTCTTGCGGCTGAAGACTCTTGGAACTAGGTTCCTTTGATTCGGCCGGCTAGAAGGAAATAAGTAACCTTATCCTAACAAAGACAACTTGCTCACTTAAAGGCAAACCATCAATTGGTTGGGATACTAATATTAACACGTGAAAACATCACTGACTATGATGTTGCGGATGATTATCGAGCCCCTGAATGGGAGGAGCCTAATGCAGCTAATTGATGTTCAAATGACGGCATTATTGGGAACCAACAAACATCAGCACAAATGTATATGGACCCTTCCATTTCTACACCTATTAGAACGATTGGAGCGTCCGAAGAGCGAACCCCCCTGGTCGAAAACTGGAAAAAGGGGCTTGAATTTACTGTAACAACTAAAAAAATACAAAAGAAAATTGAAGAACATTTCGGGGGGAAAACATCTCAAAATGAAGCTGCCCCATTGTTGTCACCTGATGACTGTTGAATAAACGAAAGCAGATCCGTGTTAACACCATCGGACTCTAACACAAGTGTACACCCTTTGGAGAAGTTGGACCTTTCCAATATGGAAAAAGTACAGGAATCATCAATTCTTGATCAAGAAGAAAACCTGTCAATACCACAAGTACTACCCGAAGACCAGAACCTGCTAAGAGAATCCGCTGAAACTATGTATGGTTTTAGTGAACATACATTGAGCACACTAAACAATGTACTAAACTCGCTGGTATCCGTCTTCGAATTGTTGAAGGGCGAGGTACAGTCCCAAACCGGTTCCTTGCTCGAATTGACAAAAGAGGTCGCTTCTTTGGATGGAGCGATGGTTGGATGTTGCAATCTCATTAACACTAATATTATGCAACAAATTCAAGAACTGAAAGTGGAATCAACAAAACAGGGTATGGACCTCTCTGCGATTCAAAGATCTATGGCTCTCAAAAATAGCCTAGAGGATGCAAATAAAACCACACTGCAAGAGCTTTTGATGCAATTACAAATGTTCAACATTAAAGATCCGGATTTGCATCTTAAAGCTAGCGAAGAAGAAGCAAATCTACCTATGGACGACACCCCTTTATATGAATCCACCCTAGAGGAATTTCGAAGATTGGCCAACGTGAGTGTTGACTATCAAAGTGAAGATCCTATAAATACACCTCCAGCAATTGATCCTAAAGTCCTAGATGAAAATCAAACACAGCCAAGAACGCGTGAACCACAACACATCACTTCGCTGGGTGGTAAGAAGGAAAGAAAGAGAGAAGCCAGAAGGAAAACAAGACTAAGAGAGAAAGCTGCTGAAAAGCAATGTGAAAAAAACTCAAGACTCGCAAAATAATGAAGAGTAAGTTTGCAGTTAGTAAACAAAATCAAGCGACCGTCTCCAACAAAGACATGGAGAGTGAAAGGAAAATGGTTCATATGACATCTACAAGTTCACAAACCAGTAAAGAGATGTCTGAGCAAACTACAGGTACAATTTTACCAATTCCGAAAGTGAGCCTAAAAATAGCTCCCATCTTCCTTAAAAAAGGACACAAAGCAAAAACCACCCCAACTCCAGCTACGGATGTGGTAATTGTAGCCGCTAAAACACCCCAAAAAATTGCCCCCATTTTTTTAAAAAACTTTCAAGATCTACTCAGGGAAAAAAGTCAGATTGTGGTATAGAAATAAAGCTTGGTGCAGGCAAATTTAGAACTGTGGGCTCAGATGGGTCAGAGACAGAAAAACACATGGATTTAAAACAAAAACAAGATTCAAATCCAGTGCCTTTCAATTTAGAGAAAGAATCTGTCGCATTAACTCATCAACCCAATTTAAACCCAAAAAAGGTTCCAAGGCCAATCGAAAACACGAAAAAAACAAAAAATATGGTTCCCTCTAAGAATGACTGTACATCCACAACCAAGCGATTTATTAGTTCACTAATAGCCCCTCAGAAGGGTGCCGCATTGGCTTCAAATGCCATCTCCAGAAAATATCATCTACAAGCTATAGCCCACCGAGACAATACTAACAGCAAAAATAAAACGAGTTTGTCATCCCAAGATCATCATGTGAAATTCGTTGGAGATGGCCCCATAGCTTCTGTAAATAACATAGAGCACGTCCCAATTGTATCCATTCAAGGAAATAAAAACCAAACTGATTATGACACTCTTTTACATGGATCCTTACAGCAGATCCTTGAAGCACACAGAAAAGAGATTGGGCATGCTGTTGATGCTTACATGATAGCGCAACCAGCACAAAAATATCTCACCCATTGTGAGATAGACAGAAAATCCTCTCCGCAGGATCACGGGTCATCTGCCGCAGGTGGAGTTATAAACAGCAGTCAAGCCCCTGCCAGTGAACTTGAGACTTCTAATGACCATTCCTTGGCTCAAACAACTTTAAGGCATAATTCTGTCCAATTAGTCACTCAGACTGACTCAGTCCAACTAGCACCAACATTGACAGGAACAGCGTTACAAGTAACCACCGAACTTGAAAGTAAAAACCTTATTTCAGCATTGGCCCCGGAAATTCAACGACTGATAGAAACAACCATTTCAAAGTCCTTCGACAAAAAAACATCAGCGGTCCCACCCACTGTCAACGATAGATTTGATCCAACTCAATCGCGAAAATCATTTGGAGGAAACCCAAAACGACCAGCATTAAATTCACTAATTATCTCGTGTCGCCGGCCTCCTAATGTGCAGTATGATTTAAATCGTAAATCCATTCTTACCATCTTTTCAGAAATTCCAGAACTGGAAGATGTTAATTCTACTGACATTCAATTAGTGGAGTTTGAAGATGCACACATACTTTCCTCAGTCAAATTGTGGATTAATTCCAGAGTGGTTCTTAATACGATATGGTTAGCCAAAAGTCATTTGTATGACCTGGGATTTATTATTGAAGTAAATCAATTGACATCTAAAATTCCACCACTAAATTTGTCACTTTCTGCAATCGCTCATGGGGGGGGGGGCAATGTAAAGAGTGCTAACCAAGGCCCTGATTAAGGCTCTGAAAAATCCTGTAATTGTCATCTAAATCGGAATATGCACTAACTAGGCCAATCTTTGAAGCAAACTCGTGTCTCTCTGATTAGTTGGAATACAAGAGGGTTCTATCATCTTTTAAATAACTTTAACCCGAGCCTTGACAATATTGATATTGCCACATTTCAAGAAACATGGCTTACTACTGTCCCATCTTGGGATAAATACAATATACATTTGAATCTAGCCCAAAAATTAAATCGTGGGAGACCAACATCAGGGCTCCTTATAGCTGTTAAACAAGATCTGCTATTTGAATCTGAAAACTGGTCATCTCCGAATCCTTTTTCGAAGATGATAAAACTTAAGGTGGCCAGTACCTTGTACGCCTTAATAAATGTATATTGGAACCCAGCTGGTATTTCCGGCTACATATTCATGAGAGACATGAATTCTCTAATGGATCTAGTGTGTCTTGATAAGACTGTTATTTATGTAATCATAACAGGAGATTTAAACCTGCATTGCTTCGATCCAAACAAGCATAGTAATAGACTGACATTATGGACCCATTTCATTGAAACATATAATTTTCAAATGTTAAATGGTTCATTTGCAGACGACATGCCACCACAACCAACGTGGCATAGAGGTAATACCTCGGCAATAATTGATTACATTTACGTGAACTAACCTCTCATTTCAGAAGTCTTAAAATTTCAAATAAACCCTACAAGTTTGAGTGATCGAAACAGCCTTTCAATGCAATGGAATGTAACAGAACTTGTAAATAATCCTATAGTTAAAAGTACCTTAGATTTCATAACAGTTAATCCTGGAGGTAACAGACTATGTTGGAATGAAACGTCTTTGAAAAGTTTTAATCAATTTTATGCAAGGCCACTGACCGATACGAGCGCAGGCCAGCACCAACAAATTCCTTACCATGACCTAATGCAATTATTCCAACACAAAATGAATAAATCTAAGGTTCCCAAGAGACAAACCTTACATGTATTTGATAAGGAAGTAGAAGCCGCAAAAAGAACCCATCGTTCAAAAAAACGCCAAGCCTCGAGACTCCTGTTAAACTTAAGATATACGATCTTAACTCAATTAAAAACAAAGTACAAGATCTGTTTAAGAACACACAAAGCAGTCTTGTACAAAATGACAGCTCAAAAATGCTGAGTGTGTTAGCGGGAAAGAATCCATCTCAAATTTGGGTGGCTATCAATCAGACAACTGCAGGGCACATACCAATCGAATAATGTATCAGAACAGGCCTGGGTGGAACACTTCCCAAAGCTATATCTGCCATGTTCGAGCTCATGCTCAAGAAGCTCGCTGCAAGTAGCAGAAACATTTTCCCTAACATTTGATAAAGAAGATATTTTATTCTTCATAAACAAGGCAAGTCCATCGCGAGCCCCAGGTCCCGATGGGCTATCGAATTTTACGTTAAAGCAACATCCGGAAATTTGGTCTGAAATATTATATAATATCTTTTCAAACATTATTCAGACACAATCAATACCCGATTCATGGAAACATTCAATCATCCTTCCAATTTACAAAAAAGGCAGTAGATCAGACCCAGCAAGTTACAGGCCCATTGCCTTGCTAGATGCCCCGGGAAAATGTTCAATCGTATTGTCCTTAGAGATTTGAATAATTGGCCATTGAGTTTGAGAAAAAGCGATCCCTTTCAAGCTGGCTTTGTGTCTGGGCTAGGGACATCACCAAACATCATGACCTTGAATATATTAAAATCTCAATATGCAGCCCGGAGTCAACCATTATATCTGCCATTCATTGACTTCCGGGTTGCCTTTGATTCAGTTGATCGAGATTTACTTTACAAGAAGTTAACTAGTTTTGCTTGTCCCTCCTCTCTTATTTCTATAATCAAACAACTTCATACCAACACATCGATACAAGTCCGACTCACAATGGAAGGGTCACTCTCTAAATTAATTCTCACTGGGCGAGGACTCAAGCAGGGTTGCATCCTGGAATCATTTTTATTCAATTTGTTTATTCTTGGTCTTGGAGAATCTTTTGCAGACATCATAAGTGATGCACGAAAACTAGGTCATCAACATATATCTTGGATGTTATATGCGGATGATTTGGTCCTTCTGTCACAGACCCTTAGTGGGCTGAAAAACCTACTGGACAAAGTATCTGCATACTCATTGCAAATAATCTTATCATTAATCTAGAAAAAACACAAGTTGTTATCTGTCATAAGACCAAAAATGCATCCCAGGGAAAAAAAATATAAATGGCATCTACACAATGTTGCACTGATTAATGTGGAAAACTACAAATATCTAAGTCTGACTATTTATAACACCACGAGTGAGAATGCCTGTATTGTCTCATTGAATTTAAAACTGGAAACGCTGAAATCTCAGGCTAACATATTAGTGTACAAGTATGGCAAATTTTCATACAGCCACATTATGTCGTTTTATCAAGCAAAAGTGGTTCCGATCTTATTGTATGTAGTCGATACTAAACTGCCAATGAAGAGGAATATATGGGATTTATGTGAAGCTCGATTTTGGAAGTCCGTATTAAGACTCCCAAAATGCACCCCATTTCCCATGATTCGCTTTGAAATGGGTTTGGTTTCACTTTTTGCGCAACTATTATGGAAGATGTGTGCTTTATTTAGAAAATGTCTATTAGGACTGGTAAACAACAACATCTTAAGCACAGTTGCGCATCATCTTGTAAGCTCACCAAATCTTCTTGCATCTAAATGGCGTGTTTGTGTAATGAATGCTTTGGCCGACACATCGATATCTCTTGAAACTTTGCTTACAAACCCTGATCGAGCTAAGTTAAAATTATTCCAGTATGACTCGATATGCAATAGCGCCAAATGCTGCACTTATAAAGATTTTAATGAACAGTGGTTTGGGCCGAAAGATTACAAACAATGGCAGATTATCTAGTTAAAGTCCCCTCGCCGCATATTAGACATCAATATCTGCGGTTCAGGTTTAATCTTCTACCGACAATGGAAATAATGGTGAGGAGAGGTATTGCACCGAAAGAATCAAATCACTGTTGATTTTGTCAAAATGTGAACTATTGTGAAACATTGCAGCATTTGATAGTGAGCTGTCCAGCTTTAACCTCAATGAGGAAAACTTATTTTACTGACTTATTATATGTCTATACTCCAATGAACGAAAATGAAATATGGATCAAATTATTCAAAAGCACGAAATTAGCAATTAGAGTTGCAATAACACAATATTTAAATGCTGTTCTACCAAATGCTCACAACGAAACTGAATGATTATTCCAACAAACTAATTACGTTGGTCCTTGTTTTATGGAGCAATCATAACTTTTTCCTTTTTCCTCTTTTCTTCTTCTCATTCTTCTTAATTTTACACAGTCTTATTCATGCTCTTTTTAAATGTGATGGTATATGTGTTTTATGAATTTATCGTGAAAAATGTTGTATATGAAATTGACAAAGTTAATATAATGCTAAATGTTTATATCTCACTGCATTTGAAAGGTTGATTTTATCAGCCAAACAAATGAAAAATAAAAAAAATTATGGACCCTTGTGTGGATAGGCTCTTAACTTTGGATTTGAATTCTAAGGCCCAAGGGTTTTCGTTCAGGCTTCTGTTAATACGAATCCCTAAATAGAGCATTGTGTTAACCTGTTCTAAATACTCGCTGCCCACTTGCCAGCTCATATTCAATTTTTGTTTCCCCCTCAGTGTTCCAAGGATCAGTATTTTTGATTTTTTTACATTTATCCTTGAGTCGTTGGTTGTCAGATAGGCCTGTAATTGTGTCAGTCTGCACTGGAGCCCTATGGGTGTTTGGTCTATAAGGACCAAATCATCCGCATAGTACATCCACAGCACCAAGTTCCCATTCACCTTAGGCAGGAAGGCAATTGCTTTATCCAATAAAACTTTCATATCTGATATTGAATAAAGCAGGTGCTTTCAGTAGGTTTTTAATTTCCTCGGAAAGCAAGCCTTGTGAATTTAACCTGACCCGCATCATGGTATTTGAGTATACAGATTTAATTGCTTGTAGAAGGTCTCTGGGACTGTTCCAGGATGCCAATTTCCTCCATAAACTGTCTCTATTCACGCTGTCAAAAGCTTGTTCCAAGTTTATGAAAGCTAGAATTATTTTTGTACCTCTCTTAAGAATTAATTTTAAGGCATTTAGTATGTAGAGATTTAAACAGTACCACCTTCTTTGGTAAAGCCTGCTTGGTGGCCATCCAAGCGGCCTTCTTCCTTTGCCCAGGCAATGAAATTACATAATAATATTGATGCAATTAATTTGCCTAATACATCCAGCAGGGCTGTAGCCTGATAATTTCTTGGATTCGTCCTATCCCCCTTCTTTAAAATCAGAATTATTATTACCTTCTTCCAGGAAGTAGGGGTGGCCTTTGCCTTCAAATTTTTTGGAACAGCAACAAAGAAATCCCAGACCGTGGTTCCAATACCTCCTTAAACATGTATTTAGTGAGGCTGTCAGGTCCTGGAGCACATGATGGGTTCAATTTATTTTATTAAAGTCTTTAATTCCTCTCAAAATCTAGTGACCAATGAACAATAGATTGCCCAATTTCTTTCTCAACAACTGAGTTAATAGCGGCAAATAAAAGTTCAAAGTGCTTGACCAAACAACTTTCAGACACCCCATTAAATAAAAGGGAGGTCTGGAATGAGTCATTGTTGTTAATTAGGTCTCAAGTTTGCCTCGCATTTTTTTGTGCAAATTGCCCTCAGCATCAGTTTGGCCTTGTGTTGGTATCTTTCATTCTAAACGAGATTAACCAATTGCTATATTTCTGCTTCCTTCTTTTTATTAGCCATTTGATTAACTCATCCCATCTCGTCTTAGGTTGTAGAGGTCTCTGGGGTGAAAGTCAAGCTTTCTATGTCTCCCAGGCACCTCTTCATACTGAGAGAGAATGGGGCCGTATTCCAATCCGGCCCGTCCCTATCTAAAATGTCCATGTAATTGGACAAGAGTAAATTAACATCATCCCTTTGTACCCCATTTAACCAATTCGGGTCATCTCTTCTAGCTCTTCCATGTCATCCTTAAAAGGCTGTGAACACTATTCAGCTCCTGTGTCTATACGGACACACTCTCTTGAACTGGCGAACAGGTATAGATTAAACAACACAATAGCCTTAGATTCAAGGGATATACATTCATCACACTTCAAAATCAACATTTGAAGAAAGGTTTTTGGATTTCTTGACTCCACCACAGACAGCCCTTGACCATTTTTTATCAGGGTTAACGAGCCTGAGTAGGGTCTTCCCCTTATGCCTTTCAACGCAGAGTTTAAATGCACAGACAACCCATCACACATTGGGGAAGTGCGCAGCCACGTTTCCTGCAAACATAAAATATCATAAGAATTCCAAATCCAATTGAGTGTCATTAAACAAATGTTGAAACTCACAAGTATCCCAATATGCAACTGCCCCCAAACTTGGGTCGTCCCCAACCTCAAGCTAGGCCTTATTAGGGACAACTAATGCCCCTACTATCCAAGACCAATGTTCTTGTGTGCGTGGTGTGGGGGGGAGGGAGGCTTTTCAGTCTTCAATAACCTTCCTGTCAAGAACATTGCCACAAGTTAATGTCACTGTCAATAAGCCTTTCCTCACTCCTTGATGGTTAGTTGTCTTGTTTCCAATATTAATGGGTTGAGTGATAGAATGTACATTACTTTGGGCAACTTTAGTTTGCCCCACATCTCTCTGTGAGTCTAAGGTGGGGCTTTTTAGACGTTGCGATTTACAGTTCCAATTTTTGTCTGCCTTAGAAGAAGCCAGACTTGATATGTTGCATCCTTTAAACTTAAACCCCAGCGGAAGTAACATGTCTGCAGTGTCCATGAGGGTGGATTTCACTAGAAATGACTTCAAATGAAGAAGTACCCAATCTGTCTGTGATTCTTTTACAAATTCTACTACTTGGATATCTTCTGAAACAATTAATCGTACATTTGGAACATGATGTAACAGTTGTAAAACATTTCTCCTGTTTAATATTAAATCATCATCCGCATGCAAAAGCCTCTCTAACGATAACTTTATACTATTTGATGAATCCGGGACTGGAATCTTTACATTTGTGTTCAGGTGCAGTAGATTTATATTTCATGTCTGCTGCAACTCTTTTTTGTGCTAAAGTTTGGAAGGACCCAGATGTTGCCTCAACCCTAGATCCGATACCAATTTTAAGTTTCATGTTGGGTACTTTCTCTTAATTGTTAGGGAGAAATGTAATTGGCAGTGAGGGCCTTTTAGGTTCTAAGATTTTAGCTGGAGGCTGGCATATCGCTAGGATCTTCTCCTCCTTCTCCTCCTCATCCTCCTCCTCATATGAGTAGGTAGAAAAATCCCAAAGAGTATCTATTCCCACTTCATTCTCCTATGTGGGCACTATAGTGCTCTCTTCTGTAGACAGTGTGGGTAACAAATATACTTTGTGGTCCTCTTTATTATCGATCCTTTTATTTGGGAGGCCTGATCTAGGAATCCTGTCACCTTTTGAATTTCTAAATATTGGCAATTCCAAAGGAGGCGGTGTTCTCAGGTTACGCAAGAAGGAGCTTGAGCCATTAGATTTCAGCTTTTTCCCCTTCTGCATGTTTTTGGTTTTCGTTTTGATCTTCTCATCCTTATTATTTATAGCCACCTCCTTCATTTGTTTTTGTTTAGCAAATATAGGAAATATCTTTTTAGGGGCTTGGTGCACCGTTGCTAGCGGAGACGCAAGTACAATGGAATCCTCTGTCAATATCCTTGCATTGGTTTCAAGGTTTGTTATTTGAGTATCTGGTATTCCTTGATGGTCCGTTTCGTGATATTGCCTGTGGCATGTAAATTAATCTTCGATTAGATGGTTTCTGTTTAGAGTATCTCAGAGATTCAACATTTTGCGTATTATTAATGGCATGATGAACTTTGCTATGGGTACTCTATCTTTTCTCCTTTCTGCACACTTGGCTGTGAGTTGTTTCTTGTTTATCTGTTCAGAGCTAACACGCTGTTCCGGGTCATTCAAGTGTAGCAATATTTTCAGTTCTCTCATCTGTTTCTCCATTTGATGATTTGTAGCTTGCTGCCCCCTTTTCTTGTTGGAGGTATTTTCTTTTGGTCAAGTGAGAATCTGACACCCTACGGCATATTACTCTGAGCATCACTGGCCACAACATTGCGTATTTGATTTATTGTGCTTGCATCCATTTCTTTACCATCTCAAATGACTGGCAGGTTTTTTTTTTTTTATTTGTTTTTTATTAAGTTCTTACACATAACAGTTCTCTCAATGGAAAAGAAACAAAAGAAAAAGTTACATATTGATCCATAGACGTTAGACAGGTGGAAATAAAACCAGAGTACATTGCACAACTTCGTAACCATAAACCAAACTGAATAACAGTGAACATGTTCTACTTAGATTTCCCATTTTCTTAATTCTCTTACACTTTCCCCCCACCCCCCATGGACTAGGAAGTTGTGTTACCAAGGAGTCGTGCTTGTATGGTCATGTGCTCTTTGTCACAGATTGGAACTTTTTCGATGTAATGTGTTCAGGGGCTCTCCATAGGCAGGGCGTCTTATCTTGATTTTGATGTCGTCTGGTCGATAGCATGGGAACAGGATCAAAGTGGAGGGCGGGAGGGGAACAGTACTAAGAGGAGAGGGACCCAATCGAGCTTCACGGACACTGGACCTTATCCCCACTAGGGTGGATGTCTGTTTGATGTGTGTTTGCATAGAAAGTCGGACCACAGGATCTCACACTGTGTTGCCCTGCCGTGGAGTGAAGCAGTGATTTTTTCCATGGTGCAAATGTTCATTACAATATTAATCCATTCAGTCTCGGTTGGGGTCATAGCTGATTTCCACTTGGTGGCTAATAAGGCTCGAGCCGCAAGCAAAAGATGGGGTGCCAAGCCCTGTACTCTTTTCCACTCATCGTCTATTTTCTCTAGACTGAAAAGGACTAGATGAGGGTCCACCGTCCTTTGAATCCCGTCCAGGTGTCTAATCCACCCCAAGACCTCATCCCAATAGATCTTAATCTTAGGACATCCCAACCACATGTGCCAATAGTCCGCAACTTGTCCACATTCACGCCAACAGAGGGAGGAGGATGACTGGTACATTTTGGATAGTTTATAAGGGTCATACTGCCAGCGATGGAAAAGTTTGATGGAATGGAGTTTGTATTGGCACGATATGGATGCGCGCGTTGCCATGCGGCACATATTATCCCACATGTCATCATCGATTTCCAGCCCCATGTCTTTCTCCCAACGCGTTCTGAGATTATGTGTGTTCTCTCCACCCGCTTCTACGAGTAATTTATACATGGCGGAAATCAGGCCTTTGCTGTCAGTTTTGGAGTCCAAGAGTTTTTCGAAGGGGGTAAGTTCTCTACTTAGTTTTGCCTTCCATGCCGCCTTCGTTAGGACCCCTTTGATTTGTAGGTAATGGAAAGTGGATAGCACGCCTATATTAAGGGCCTCTGTTAGTTCCGGGAGAGTGATAAAGGAATCACATCGGAGGAGCTGGCCTACCCTCTCTAGACCCGCCTCATACCACGCCTGGAATCTTTCAACATTGGGGATGTGGTTATTAATGCCCGGGGACCACAGGTGACTCAAGGGGGACGGCCACGTTGTGATTTCTCTCATCTCTGGACCCTCTCTCCATATTTCCCATAAGGTGGCAAAAAGCGGATGCTCCCTTCCTCAACACTCTTTTTCGTGGGGACCATAGCCACTCAGAGTGTCGCTGGGTCTAAATAGTGGTTGTCCATCGCTATCCACTATGGCTCTTTATGGTTGCGTAAGTGAGGGATGAGCACTCGGAGTTGAACCACAACGTAGTACTTCTTAAGATCTGGAAGGCCTACCCCTCCTTTGTCTTTGGGCAATGTCAATATGTGGTAGGCGATTCTGGCTTTTTTCCCCTGCCACAAAAACTTAAGGGTCGCTTTTCGAACCTTGGTGAAGTATCGTTCCGGAATTTTAATGGGGAGCATCTGAAAAGGATAGAGGAACCTCGGGAGACATGTCATTTTTATGGCGTTAAGTCTGCCAAGCCACGAGATAGTTAATTTGTCCCACCTGGCTAGGTCTGCATGGAATCTCGCAAGGAGTTTTGGGAAATTTGCCTCGTATAGGGTGTCTATTCGTTTCGTAATTTGAATCCCCAAATATTGCATAGCGTCATGTTCTAACGTCAGTCCAAGGGAGGAATATTTCGTTTCATTTGCCTCTGGTGTGCCCTGTAGGGGGAACAATATGGATTTGGATCGATTGACCTTAAACCCTGATAACTGGCCATATTCTTCAATGAGAGATGTAACTCGTGGAATGGATCTAGTGGGATTGACCACATGAAGGAGTATGTCGTCAGCATATAATGCCAGTTTGTGCTCTGTGTGACCCAGGTGCATCCCTTCTATGCTGGTGTCTGATCGTATTTTATGCGCCAAGGGTTCAAGCGATAAGGCAAACAAGATGGCCGATAGTGGACATCCCTGTCGGGTTCCTCGCTTCAACCGGAACCCCCTAGAATATGTCCCATTTACGAATACCGAAGCTGTGGGCCTCGAGTAGACTGCCTGGATTCCTTTCCTAAGTTTAGGGCCCATACCAATTTTGCAAAGGACTCCCATCAGGAAGTCCCAGTCAACCCTATTGAACGCTTTTTCTGCATCGATGGAAAATAATGAGGGATCAGTATCTAAGTTGTGGGAGGCATGTATCAGGTGCAGGCTCTTACGCATGGTGTCTGCACCATGGCGGCCTAACATAAAGCCAACCTGGTCGGGGTGGATGAGGCGAGGCATGAATGACTCAATTCTAGCAGCCAGGACCCTTGTGTAAATCTTCGCGTCTAGGTTGATCAGGGAAATGGGGCGATATGATCCACATTTCTTGGGGTCTCTCCCTTCTTTCTGGATGACAGTTATGAGTGCTTTAACGAATGAATCTGGAGGTTTCCCGGTCTCTAGGATTTCATTGAATAATTCGGCTAGAAAGGGCGTAAACTGTGTGGCAAATGTCTTGTAAAAACCTTCAGTGTACCCATCTTCGCCTGGGGATTTACCTAGTGTTAAACATTTTATGGCCTCCTGAATCTCCTCCTCAGTTACGGGGGCATCCAGGGCCTCTGACTCAATGCATGACAGTTTGGGCATATCAATGTCAGACAAGTAGGAGCGAATGCCGGACGGATCCGGTTCCGTCTCTGGGGTGTACAGTGCTTCATAAAAGTCTGCAAAGGCTTTGGGAATGGTGGTACTACTTATCGGTGTGCTGGGCCCTCCATCAACTATTTCCTGCACTCTGCGTTCTGCCTGTTGTGCTCGCAGCCTGGCCGCCAGCAACGCGCCCGCCTTGTTTCCTTTCTCATAAAACTTTTGTTTGAGGAAGAGGAGTTTGCGAGTTATTTGATCATGTTCCAGGAGACAGAGTTCCTCTCTTTTTGTCCGTGCTTGGTAGGCTTTTTCACGGTTTAGCACATCCCCCGTCCCTCGCCTCATTTTCTAGTTGAGTGATTTCCCTGCGAAGTCTATTTTCGATCAGAGCCCTCTCTCTTTTCTTGTTGGCTCCCTCCCTCATAAGGACTCCCCACCAGGTCGCCTTGCCGGCATCCCAGACCCCCTGTTTAGAAACCTCCCCAGTATCATTCAATCGAAAGTATTCAGTGATCTCAGTTTCCATTTCCAACTTAAAGACAGGGTCTTTCCATAGGGTTTCATTGCATCTCCATTTCCCACCTCTAACTGGCAAGGACTCCCATACCATGTCAGCGATCACCATGTCATGATCAGACCATGTGATTGGTGTGATTTCTGTGTGTGAGGTCGTACCGCATAGATCCTTTGAGAAGTAGAGGTGGTCAATGCGGGTGAGGGTGTTGTGTGGGGCTGAAAAAAAGGTGTAAGCTCTCTCTGTAGGGTGCATTTGTCTCCACACATCAGTCATTCCATACAGTTCCATCATTGACCTGAATTGAGCGTGATCTCCTCCGAGTTTATCGCGCGTTTCTGGATTACCAGGTTTCCAATCCAGCGTGGGATCTGCCCATGTATTAAAATCTCCCCCAAGGATGACATGACCTGTTGACTCTAGCATAATCTTGGGAATTGTTTTGGAGAGAAATCTAACTTGCCCTACATTGGGGGAGTAAATCGTGGCAATTGTGGTGGACACATTTCCAATGGTCCCCGAAACCAGCAGGGCACGGCCCTCAACATCTGACCAGACCTTTGTGATCTTGAAGTCCAACCCCTTCCTAATGAGGATTCCCACTCCCCCCCCCTCAATGGTCCCGAACCCCAAAACTCCATCCCGGAACGCCTGCCCAGGACCACCCTCTCCTCTCCCTTCATATATTTAGTCTCCTGCAATAGAAGGATGTCAATTTTTGATCTGCGAAATTCTCTATAAACAAGTGATCTTTTTGTTGGTGAATTAAGACCTTTGACATTCAACGTTCCCACCCTTATGGCACCCCTGCAGTATGATTCAGCGGCCATCGTAACAACGGGATCTAGGACCATCCATATTTTCTGACCGTTGTAACTCACTTCCTTGGTATCGAAACAACCACATGACCGTTGTACTGCTCATAGTTCTTAAATTTACACTTGATTCAACACGTGCCTTAGTCCCCCGACCCCACCCCCCTCCCTTCCCACTACCTGAGTTTGGTGGTGTCCGATCGGGCCGACTTAGCTTCACTCGCCCTGCACCGAACCACCAGTGGAGACCGTTACCTCAAGGTCCCCTCGTAAAGTAAACATCAAAATAACTAATGAGCCCCCAAGAACCTCCCCCCAGAGTGAGCTCAATGCTGCAAGATTAGTGGAAGTCTCAATCACATTTCACCAAAAAAGCAACCATGTTGTCTCTTTATCAAATGTCAATTCAAGCAAAGAGTACTATACTTATTGAGGCTTAACTGCCCCCCTCCGGAGAGCCATTCCCTCTGCGGTATTTCCTCGAACCTTTCACCTTCCTCCTCTTCGGGCCCTGTGTCTGCCACTCCGACCCATCCCTCGGAGGACGGTCACTGGATTCCTCGCAATCCTGCGGGCCTAGTAAGTCAGCGATGCAATCCTTGATCTGCTGTTCAGAGCTCAACCTGATCTTCGTGCCTTCATGTTCGAAGGAAAGAGAAAAGGGATATCCCCACCTGTAGCGCATGTCACGAGATTTGAGCCATGTCGTGAGTGGTTTGCACATTTTCCTCAGGGCTAGTGTCAGGGCGGAGAGGTCCTGATATATTGTTATTTGGGCTCCACTTAGGGTAATGGTGCCCCCACTCCTTGCCTTTTCCAACACTCTCATCCTATCTTGATACCGTTGAAATCTTGCCAGCACCGATCTCGGGCCTCCAGCTCTGTGAATGCGTTCCGTTTTGGGTTCATCAATGTTGTCGTCCGCAGCGAGGAGCTTGATGATGTCATGAAGGGTCGTTTTTAGGTCCTCCTCTGTTTCTCCTTCCTTCTCATGAATCCCAAAAAAGCATAGATTGTTTCGTCTTTCGCGATTCTCCAAATCGTCCATCTTCAGTTTAATTTCTTGCTCTCTCCGTTCTAATTCAGTTATTCTGTGGGAGAGCTGCGTTTGCAGCACATCAATTGAGGCCTGATTGTTCTCAACACCCTCAACCCTGTCCTCTATGTTTTCAAGGCGCTGTGTGAGTTCATCGATTTTTCCTCCTATTTGGCACCCATATTCCTTATTTCTGCCAGTAAATCTGCAATATCTCCTTTTGTCGCGGTGGTTTCTGCGCCAACAATTGATGATGTGGCCATTGTAGGGTCGACGTCAATTCGGGGTGCTGATCCGTATTCGTATATGTCAAGTTTCTGGCAGGCGTTCATGCGCCTGGTGTTGCAGATTCAACGTGTCATAAGTGCAGAAGCTCAAGTACCTGGTACCACAGAAGAGGCACACACCCCTAGACCAATTTTCCCTTCTTTTTTTGGGGGGTTCTTGGTTTCTGGCGAGACGGACCGTTTTAAGAGTGTCTCCGGGGGCCTTACCCTCTGTGGGGGAGATGCGTTTATTGTTACAGTCCAAGCAAGGACCTTATCGTCTTGAGAAGGACGGGAGCGGGGTTGTTCGTAGTCTCTCAATATCCCGCGGACACCTCCACGTGGGGGCCCGCAGATCAGACCAAAGTGCACCCATTGTGTGCCCACCTCTTCGTTGTCGCTTTAGGGAGGGTCGGGTTCTCCCTGGAGGGCTCGATAGTGTCGATTGGTCTAATTATCAAGAAACCCTGAGGGCACCACGCGTCCGGAAGGTAGCGCGTTGCCAATATTCGATTTCGCGGGTTCCCCCAGGGCGTAGGGCGCAGTCAGTTGTGTCGCAGTTTCGAGCTGAAGGCTCTGTGCACTACGGCCAAGCGATGGAGTGGCCAGCGGGAATCACTTACTTCTCTTGGTTCGCACTCCTTGCAGAGGGAGGCGAAGTAATCCTTCCGCGGGAGTACGTCTCAGCAGAAGAGGGAGCACAGGGCCCGTGCCTCTGTTGTCCCCGCTGGGCATCCGGCTTTGCACCGCCTGGCTTGTCCCTTTCTCCGCTACTGCAGCCCACCGATTGTTCCGCGGGGTCCTCGCATCCAGAAGTGGTGTCGCGTAGATGTGGGGGCTCAACCTCCGTCGCGTACTCCTCTTGGTGTCAGCGCAGCAATCGCTCCCAGCAGGCTAGAAGTTCTGGGCCGCACCAAGGCCACATCCAGTTTCGTTTTCGCCGCCACGGGTTCTTGGCAATATTTACTGGAAGCCTGGGTCGTTTTCACCCAGGTTTTCTCCCGTGTATGGTCGGTACCTTCATAAACCTTCGTCTCGAGTTTTAACCCGGGGGGGGTCCAAATGTGGGGGCTCATTCCACTTTTCGGGACCTCAGGACAGGAGCTCACGCAGGAGAGGAACTCATCCGCGCGCCCCCTGGTCACTGGCAGGTTTTTTAACTGGTTTTGTGAAGTGGTGGTATATAGAAATTCTTTCTCCGTTTACGTACACTATTCCTTTCTTTGTTTCTTTGTTTGTCTGTACAATTGTGTCCCATTCCCTATAATTCAAGAGTTTGGCTATGTTCGGTCTTGGTAGACTGCCCGGGGGGGTCTTTGTTTAGTTATATGAGGGGTCAGAAATGTGAGGTGGACAACTTGATAAAGGTTTTTCACAATTAACCTTTTTATTAACTTAAAAGGGGGAGATGAACACTTCACTATCCCTAACCTAATGTGGAATTCCCTGCCTCTCCAACTAAGACTAAAGGAAAACACTCTAACAAAAGGAATCTGCCCCTCACACTTAACATACATCAAACTCATAAAGGTATATGATATGGCATTAAAGATTGAACAAAATAATAAGTATGCTCTAATATAAACCTTGTAATCAGATTTCCTTGTAGCCAGGGTCGGATTCCTGCCCCCAGGTTTAAAGCCGGATGTTTCAGTTCAAAAAGATTGAAATAAGAATGTTCCTTTTTAGAAGGCAAGTTCTGCTTCAAAATACAACACCAAGTTCTTCGAACTTTATAAGTCTGCCTCTTGGCCATCAATTAAGTTTCCACAAACAAAAAGATCTTTGTCTTGACAAGTGTAATTCATATTTCAGTTCAACTTCTTCTCCTTGAAAAGTAACACTTTCACAACTTTTCTTGTTCAACACCAAAGTTTGTCAGGATGATTTTTCAACAGTTTGTCTCTTTAAAGAATAAATACTTTTGTTAATCTTTTCATCAAAAACACATTCTGTCAGGATGATAACAACCTTTAAACACAATGCAGTACTTCAATGTCTTCTTCCTGCAGGACTACCTGTAGAAATCCCTTTCTTGGTATACTCGCCTGCCAGGACAACAACGCCTAACACTACTACAAGTACGTTGTGGTAAAGTGTTCTTCAAGCTTTTAGGAAAGTCTTCAACTTTTAATAACTTTACAATTCACAACTTCATCTGTGAAGAAACAACACACATTTGTGCTGTTTATTGCACTACTTCATTTGCCACATGCAAAACCGGCTTTATTCTTCTCCTCCTTGACACCTATCCCAAGGAGGGCTTCTCTGCTGTCAATTTTGATTTCCCACTTTCACATCAAATAACTGTTGATAAGGTTTCTTGACATTTTCCCGTCTTTGTCTTAGGCAATGCTTGTTGGTATCTTTTTTGACTATTGCCTCTTATTCACTCTTGTAATAATGGTCACAATATATCTGTGATATCGGTCTGTCTTTGGTTTGATAATGTTGGCTTTGCCAATGGGTGTTTCTATTTTGTTTCAATATTGCCCTTTCTCGGCTTTGGCAATATTCTTGGCTTGGGTAATAGTAAGTGTAACATTTTCTCTTTTGTCCTTTGTCAAAGTTGTTATAATGCAAATATGATTGTCTTTCATTAGTTCGGTATTCAAAATCAGGATCAATAATAAGCGGGCAACTAGGTAGCGTTCTGTGATTACGTAGCATTGGTAAACTCACCGGATTTCTTATATGCGTCCGCTCGATCCGCTGCTGCATCCAACTCTGCTTCTTCTGATGCTTTCTGTATGACCAACGGCTTTGGTCGTTTTCCTGCGGCTCGTGCTTATCAGGGAAGGAGCTCTTCTCGCTTCTTATGTATCTGCTGCTCGCCGGCCACCGGGACAAGACACACACTTCGGAGAGTCTCTCTCTCCATGGGGAAAGCCTTTTGAAACAGCGCTTTCCGGTGCGCAACCTCTGCACTTTCGATCTGCAAACACATAGAACCTCTCAGGACCGACACCCGCTTCAGGTACAGTGGTGGCTTCTGCGTCTTCGTTTTTCCACTCTTGCTGCAACAGCGTCTTGCAACTTCTTCTGCCTCTCCACCTGCTTGTTCTAATGGCTTGCACCTGACAGGGTCTTAAATATTCAAAAGTCCCACTGAGTTGTGGGTTATTCTAACCACTAGACTGCCTAATGCAGTTTTGCTCCTCTGAGTCCCTCTTCCTGGTCCCACTACTTAGAGCATTGTGGGACCTGAAGTCCCCAATGTTTTGGTTCCTTTTTATTTTACTAGCTTCAATTTCTACCTTATGTAATTTACTCTGTTTACCGAGTACATCTTTATGGGAGGATTTTATAGGAGATAAGGTTTTATTCTTGTGTTCATAGCCCAAACTTAAGGGAGAATCATAAGTATCCAACACTAAGGAGTTACTGCTGGGGTTCTTACGTATATTATTCCCATATTGATCCATCGTGGTTTTTATTACCAAAAGGGTGGATAGTTTTGGGAAAGTAAATATCACTCTGACAACAAGCCATTATATATTCTGGTATCCTGGAAATCTTTCCCTCTGAAGAAGTAAAATACTGCATCTCTCGTTCTATTCCCTTGGGGCCCTTCTCCTCCTAGGTGATCCATCTGGCTAATACCCCCCAACCCCCAGGGTAAGAATCGGGTAGCGGCTGCCTTCCCCAGGCCACCTGGGAGGAGACTTGAGGAAGGGTTTCTGTGAGGGCTCTGTAGGAATCATCACAGTACTATGTGGTCGCTTTCTACCTAGAAGAAGTTTGATGGGCCGCTGGGGCATCCCTTTCGCAGGTTAAGTTCCATTGATGGCCCTTTGTTTTTTTTCTGGAAAGCCTATTATGCATATATGACTGCGCCTTGCTCTGGGTTCCGATTCTCCATTGTATCTTCCAATAGCTGTGTTCTGGAGAGTAGTAATTGTATGTTCTTTTTTTAACGGCTCTACTGAGTCTTCAACCTCAGATATTGTGGTTTCTGTCTCCCTAACTCTGGCAGAGACCTTTTGTAGGTATTGCCTCAGTAGCAGTAAGTTTGGGGGCCCAAGTGGCAGTAAGGGTAAATCCATTTGGATGTATTTCAGCAGATATACCAGCAAAATACTGTCAAACTTGTAACAAGGCCCGTTATCCTTAGAAGCACAGTAGGCTTGACACTATGTGCTGGTATTAAGCTAGAGACTATATCCCTGAAAGGGAGCTCTGCATTATATCCCTGGAGTACAAAACACGTGCTTACCACTACATCCTCAGACTGAATTGGAGTGACAAAAAGTGTACTGTATCTCTGAGACTGTGTTGGCATGGCTAATAGCGTGGTGGGCGCTGTATTCATTAAACTGTATTAGAGTCGCAAGTAGCATGCCGCGTGCTTTATCCCTCAGACTGTTTTGAGTGGCAAGAAGCATGCTGTGCGCTTCATTCCTGAGACTGTTTAAATGTGTCAAGAAGCATGCTGGGCCCTATAGCCCAGATATTCTATTTAAGGCAGAGTTCCAAATGGAGACCACTAGTCCTATTAGATCTGAGAATCTTAACACACCATAGATTACCCAGCCCAACACCTTTTGCTTAAATAGTTCTGAGAGAGGGGCATCACTTTAAGTTACAGAGAGAATCCTAACCTAATATCTGTACGTGGCTACCCCTCTAGCAATCCTGCCAAGATTTAAGTATGTTTGAACATACCTGTTGTATGTACTATGGATTTTTATATCTCTCCTGGATCTCCACTTTTTAGCTATGATTGCTACTCGTCAGTTGATCTTTTGCATGATGCCTTTGCCTCCACTGTTTAGTACTCTGGGGCCTGGTTTGCCTTTTGTCAAACTTGATAAATAAATAACATTGGTTGCTTTTAGAAATTGTGCTTATCTCCACAGTGAATGTTGTAAGATCGTCGTCTAACGCTTCCTCACTCAATATTTGGTGGGCACGACTGTATTCACCACACATGAATTCTTTCTCTCTTTCTGTTTATCTTGTTTCTTCTCTCTCGATAGTCTGCTCTTTATTGGTTGTGTGTCTGGTTTTTCTTTTTGCCATGTCACTTTTCATCTGTCCGTTGTTATCCCTCCCTCATTCAGTGAATGAGGTACAGTACCAGTTTTGCTTTTATGCTGTGTGTGGGTTGAGTTTCTCACAGCCTTGGCATGACTCAAGCGTTGTGCTGTTGCTATGGGCAATAATGATGTACTTAGTTTTGTCCAGATTTCTACCACTCTGCCCCCTCCCCCCAGCATGCCATCTCGTCACTCTTTGTGGCGCTTTTCTGCGCCTACCATTTCAGGGGGATTATTTTGACTGCTTCGTAATCCTGTTTTTTTAGTAGTCCCAGCTTTGGTTGCTAAGGAGACGGGGAGCAGATGCCGAGGGTTTTAATTAGCACCTGATTCGAGTAGAAATGTGCTTGAGGGAAGCCAAGTCCTCCAGGTTTGTGCTCCCAGTTCTGTGCACTTGCACAGCACACGAGACATCTGATTGGAAGGCTGCACATAAATATACGGACTAATTTCCAACCCATAATTAGGAAGCGGAACAAATGACAATACCTGACAACCTGGAAGGACTGGAAGCTCCAGTAAATGACAGCTGGCCCACTTTGCTTTGTATGTTTCTAATTCTCCCTATCACACATCTTCAAAATGACGCTAATGCAGCATATTGCAACATTTCTGTGTACATATGTCATGAAGTTAAACTCATGTGAAGTGGGGAAATTAATAATTGAAAATATGATGGACAGCGAACAACATTTCAAAACACCTATGATTTAAAAAAAAGCAGTGAGATTTAGAGTTCATCGAGGGTAAATGAAACGGTAAAGAGCGTCCCTGGTGGCGCAATGCGAAGGGGAAAACGGATTATGAGCACTCTGGTGATCACTTTCTCCTGACACTGTCTATGAATCTCATTAAATGTGTATTTGGGTAACCGAGGCGTGAGCCCTGAACGCTCTCTCCCCTAATCACACTATAAAGATCCTCTTGCGAAGCGAACATGGACCAAGCATTGGCAAAATAACCTGATCTTTCGCAGGACCTTTTTTATTACAGTATTACCACAGGGCAAAAATCTAACTGAGCACTTGGAGGTTTACAGAGTAGTAAACTTAATCTTGGACGGAACCACTTTCCACACCCATGCAGGTTCATCTGCTAGGTGGCCGACCAAATAACTGTCTCATGTAGCTCTGCAAAATGTCAAAAGGAGAAAAGTCCTCCAGGTCTTACTAAGCCTAGGTCCTGGTCTCTTCTGGAAGTTAGGCACAGCTGACCAAAAGAAAACTTGCTCACTTCCGGTGAAGACATGGTCACCTGTGTGGTCCAGAGCACCCAAAACATCCAGATGCCCAACCACTAAAGAGTGCCTCTAAAAGAGATTATTAAGCCTCAACATAGTACATAGCATCACACCGGCTTTTCACCACTCTGCTCTAGGGGATGTGGAGAGACTGGAACTTTGGACCACATGTTATGTTGAAAAAGAGATTTTGGCCAAAATAAAATAAATATTTAGCATAGAATTACCTCTGGACCCCCTAATCCTCATCCTAAGGAGTACACATAAAGCGGGTGAGGAACCCTTCCATTCACACTTCCCTCAATTTCTCACGCAGGGCCCTACATGCAACTAGACTCACTCTAGCATACTGCTGGAAGAACTCGGCAGGTCCCCCACTAGGAATATGGTGGACCAAAATATGGACCACATGGGCAATGGAAAGAAGGTTTGCCATCTAGTACAGAAACATGTTGAGGTTCCAATATGATTGTTCACCATTTGCCAATTTCTGCTCACTCACATTGATCAATACCCATAGAACTATTCTGTTGAAGTGCCTGACTTTACTGTAACCTTATTGTTGACATAACTGATTATGTCATCAAAATGTGTTTTTTCCCCATTGTCATGCGCCTCTGATCTTGATGCTCAGGCGGAGTATGTTGAAAATAAAGTTTTATTAATTTGTGAAAAAAAGAAAATGCACTCACAGTGACAAGTTTGCATTGTTTACCTGTGCTTCTGTCCTGACCTTCCTGCTTCATTGGGTGGGTCTTGTGTCACTTGCTACAATAGGGGACCTTCACCAGTGCTCTCCAGTGCAGAATGGTAGTGGCCAGCTGTGATTGCACAAGGCATTGAATCTAAGATGGCCTTTGACAAGGTCAACCCAACAGTATAAAGAAAACAGGAGGAAACTTTGAGCATCTCAGCATCACACTGTCTCATGATCCTGGCCCTGCTGCCCACCAGCCTAATCTCTCACTCCTCCTCAGAATCTCGGCACATGCTCAAACCAATTGGACCTTCTCGGATTTCCTTCCTCTCATGCTCTGTCTTCATGCAGCACTTGCACTTCCTCAACCGTTTGCCAAGTGCTTGTTCCTTCACCCATACAAGTCTCCTCTCTTATCAGACTCAGCGTTTTTCCCCTACGACACCACCACTGTAGCCTCATTGCCAGATGCGCCCTTCTCTCCGATCACCTCCTATCCCTTTCTGATGTTATTCCTCCTCTCCTTTCCTCTGCTTTCAACCTCCTCTTCTCTGTTGCCAATCACTCTCTCCCCTCAGATCCCACTCTCTTCCTCCTACCAATTCCTGATATTCCTGCTCTCCTCCTTTGTGCTCTTCTAACCCTACTCCTTCTCCCTCCAGATCCTAAGGTTCCACTTCTCCACCTTACATCTCCTCTCATCATCTGCCACCTCCTCTGTCAAACTCATGGTGTTTCTCTTCTCCTTATTACCCCTTTTTTACCATTATCTTCCTTTTACTCTTGATGCTTCCCCTATCCTTCTTCCATCTCACCCCGTAATAGTACGAGTTTGGCAGTAAGTCGGCGGATTTACCGCCATTTGACCGTCAAACTTGTAATGGGACCCAAAGTGTAATGCTTCAGAGCTCATGTTAAAAGAATTCCTAATTCATAGGTTTGCTCGATCCCGAAGAATGGGTGGAAGCACTAAGATTTTGGGATCGTTCCCAGAATTTGTCTTATACAATATAAGATGTGACACTGTGGGCCTCATTACACGGATGGCGGTGAACCATGGCGCTATTAGCGCCATGGTTTATGCTGGTAAAATACCGGCACCGCCTTGGTGGAAAGGGGAACTACCGCCCTATTCCAAGGTTGGCGGGGCGGTAATTCCCCCTTCCACCATTGCCCTTCCCCATTCCCATTTGTGCCCCATAGGGCTCTATGGGAATGGGGAAGGCGCTAATTACGGTACCGCAAATTGCGGTACCGTAATTAGCTCCCTGGTCCCTTTGCGGGTTGGATTTTTAACGCCTGCAAAAAGCAGGCGTTAAATTTCCCAACCCGCAAAGGGACCTCGTAGTAAGGCGGTAAGGATTTACCGGTACCGGTAAAATACCGGTACCGGTAAACCCTTACCGCCATCCGTGTAATGAGGCCCTGTATCTATTACTCTCGCACAATGATGTTTGAATGGGGAGAAGCAGACAACGATCGCTGTTTGCGATGCGGGAGGCCAGGGGGCATGTTTTTCAAAACGTTATGGGAGTGTTCTCAGAGGCAAGTCTTCTGGGGGAAATGTCTTGGCAGGTTGTTGGTTGTAATGGGTTCTGATGTGCCAAAAGATCAGAAATGTGTGTTTTGTTTGTTTATTTATTTCTAATGCGCACAAGACCCGAGGGTAACAGGGCGCAGCTGTAGGTATATGCGAAGCTTATAGGTTACAGAGAATTTCACATTACAATACAATATATTTACAGGTAACATTTCAAAGGCAGTATAGAATACTTCAGGTATGTATACAAATGTCCAATATAAATTTCTGAGCAAGTTAGGGTATACATTTCACTATGTAACAAAATGAGCTGGGTCAGCTCAGTAGGTAGCTAGCATTCGGGTGGCTAGTGGTCAGTAGTACTATGGAAGTTGATATAGTTTTTTCTGAAATGTGGGTAGGGTTGGTTTTCTCTGATCTTGGGGCAGGGAATTCCACAGTTTAGCCACCTTCACAGGAAAGCTGTGTCCGCCAGTCTTGGTGAGTCTGATTCTCGGTACCACAAGGTAGTTGGCATTACTAACTCTTGTTGGTCTAGTGGAGGTTCTTCTGGTTAGTTTATCTACTAGGTAACAACGGGCCACATTATTTAAGGCTTTGTGGGCAAGGAGACCATTTTTAGCTGTATTTTATTGTGGGTAGAAAGCCATTTATGTTGACGCCTGATGTGGGAGATGTGTACTCTTTTATTTAGACCTAGTGCCGCTCTTAAGGCATTATTTTGAAGAGTTTGTAAACTCTGAGTAATGACTTTGTTAGCACTGCAGTAAAGAGCATTACAGTAATCCAACCTAGATAGTATAAGTGCTCTGACCAGGATCATGCAGCTATCATCTGAGAGGAATGGCTTACCTGCTCTGATAAGCTTACAGGTATACGCTGTAGTAGAGGCCAGGGATTTTACTTGTTTGTCAAAGGACATAGTTGAGTCAAGGTAAAATCCAAGGGTTTTTACCTCCTTAGATACTCTGATGATGTTTCCATCAATAGTAAATGAGGAGTATTTAAGACCTAATTTAAGGAGGTTGGGATGTGTACTCTGTCTTGTCATCATTCAGGCATAGACCGTGATTGGCCATCCATGCCTGAATGATGAGATATATCCTATTCACCAACGCCGAGTCCTTACCATGATCCCCAGAAAGAGGTAGGAGAATCTGTGTATCATCTGCATAGTTGGTGTAGGTGATACCCAGAAGGTCCAAATTATCGAACAAAGGCCTGGAGAATATGTTATATAGAGTAGGGGAGACACAAGAGCCCTGCAGTACACCGCATTGAATGGGGATGGGGTCCGCTGCTGCTGATTGGGAGAACACCCTCATGGTCCTATCACTCAAGAATGATTCTATCCAGCTAATAGTTTCTGTAGAGAAGTGAGCTGCTGAGTCCAGGTGTCTGCAAAGGACCTTATGATCCACTAGGTCAAATGCAGCTGAGAGATCTAGTAATAGGAGAAGGGCAGTCTTCCCGTTCTCTCAGCTCATCAATCTGTGTTTTTAAATGAATCAGGGTCGTTTCCGTCCCATGTGGTGGGCGAAAACCAGATTATCTGGATCCCAGGAGCTTGAGCAATTCCAGGTATTTTTGTATTTATGCTCCTTGAAATATAGAGGGAGGCCGGGATTACCAAATGCAAGAAGGTGTATTTGTCAGTTGCTTTGGGACTGATAAAAAGGATTCTTGCTTCCATGTGGGGTGCTCCGGAACGCCCCCGGACAAACCGTTGCTCCGATGAAGTTGACGTGTATGGCCCTGGAAAGACAGGTTTATATTGCACTAGAATGTCCCTCCAAGTTTCAAAACGTTTGGGGTAAATGGTAGGGCTGAAGAAAATGATATGCTTTTATCTTGCATTCCGTGACATCTGTTATTGAAACCCGATTGTGTCTTTTTCTTTGTACCTTTTTATGCGTTGATGGTAACTGCTTTATGATGTTAAGTCAAGCAATGGTTTTTGTTTGTTATGTTCTAACATGAAAACATTAACAAGTTTTATTAAAAAAAAGTATTCCTAATTTGACGGTGGGGAACTAATTTGACAGCAGAGAACCATTACGTGTTGACATAAACGTAACAGCTCCCCGCTGCCAAATATTCGTCATTTGCACTTCAGAGTTTAAAAGAGCAGGGCATAAGGCTGCATACACATGTTTATGCTGCCTTTTGCCCTGCACATTTGCACTCTACCATGCAAAGTGAGTGAACACTGCCTGGCATGTTTGCATGTCTGGTAGCATTTACTTTTGATTGTGAATGCTGCTTGCCATGTACTGTTACAATGAAACTCTGCCCTGTTACATACTTGCATGTCAGGCAGTCTTTAATTTCATTTGTGAACACTGCTTACCAGGCGCGCATGGCAAGCAGCGTTCACAATTACAAATAAACTCTGCCCGACATCCCACCATGTCGGACAGGGTTTAATTGTAATTCTACACGCTGCCTGCCATGGGAGCATGACGGGCAGCAGTGTACAATGGATCCCTGTGGGGACCACCTCCTTTATGCAGGCATAAAGCAGGCAGACTTTATAGGGCTCTCCAGGATTTGCACCGGCATGAAAATTCATGCTGGTGCAAATGCTGGAGCATTTGTATGGTGGAGAGGAAGGGAGACGGCAAAAAGGCAAGTTGCGCTCCGCTCCTCCCTTTCTGCCATACAAATGATTGAAAAGGAGCTGTGGTGTAAATGGAAGGAATTAAAGCCTTACTGAAGGCTTTTACGCCTTCCTTTAACGTTACGGCTCATTAGAATATGAGCTTCCTTATGTTTTTAGGAATGTTTTTAGTTATAAAGTCCATCTTACATACAGTAACTACATCAGATATATAGTGGAATTATTTGTGGATTTGAGGGTGCTTTTAGCATATGCCAGCATCACCTGGACATGTGGTTTAAACTCCCATGTGGTGACCATATCAGACCTTATGGGGCCTTTGAGGCTGCATTTGGCATATAATGGCAGTACTTCCAAGGTCATACATTTTATGTGGTGGTTTATAAGGCACATGCAGGCCTTTTGGGAGTCTTCACATATCACATGATGGCAGTGTCTGCACATATGGGGTGGTACCTTAACATATGGTGATTACACTGGGTAATGATGGCAGTATTGTGGCATTTGAAGCTTCACTTGACACTGCTTGTGCTACTTAGTTGTTTTAACGATGGTGCCACGTATCATTGTCTTGTTTTGATGGTAGTTTAGGCCATAATTATAGAAGTAAAAAATCGGATTTATTTTTACTTTTGCGGAACAGCCCGTTTTGTACCATTTGTAGTTTTTTAAAACTATTTTTGTTGTCAGTACACAATCCCAGCTTTTGAGGAATTTCCACAAAGCTCCACCACTGTGCATTCTGCAGACAAGAAAGATCGAGGCACAGTAGCAAATTTGTATGCCCTGCATGAAGAACAAGATACGAATATTTCCTCCCAGGTCTGGGGATTATAGGTGACGCAGTGGCAGCAGGCAGCCTTGTTCGCCTCCCCCACTTACAGGAATTGTTATATTTCACGTGTTTTCGACCGTGAGTTGCGATGGATGAGAGCAATCATCCAAATTCAATATTTCCCTAGAGTACTGTGACGCATAATTTAAGAGAACAAGGTTTCAACTTTAAATATTTGAGTTTATTTCTCCATACATTTTCCAACCCTTATACCCAAACGAATGTTTTGTTAATCATTGTGGTCCTCATTTTCTAAATGGTGCCAATTGGGCAGAGGAGATTACCAACGTGTGCCATCCCCTCTGTGCAATTTCTATCGTTTGAGTTCTGAAGTATAAACAGTGAATTATTTGTATTTTGTACTGCAAACATGCATGCATGCCTCCGTCCTTGTATTCATGGCAGAAAGCATTTAACGTGGATCCCGATGAAATCGCCCAGCTTTGATCAAAATCAGATGTCATTAATGCATTTGTTTTTATCACTATGAGTGTATGGGAGAGGCAGAAACAATAAAACATTAATTTAGTTTGATGCCGCCGTTCAGGCCTGTCAAAATGAAGAAAATCCCCCAGAGTGTTAAAGCATTTGTGAAATCATGCCTACACCCTTTGCACATCGTTTTTACACATGAATTAATACTCTGGGGATTTACAAAATTATCTCCTATATGTTGCTACTTAGGGTAGTCGTCATATCCTTACACTGCTCATATTTCTACCATAAGATATGCAAAACCACTATTTTAAAGACTTGGAGAGAGTTTTTTAATTATATGAAACATTGATTGACTCATTGACATATATTATACTTTATGATGTGTGTGGCTCATGAGAACTATTGGGAAATGTATCGCTGTCCAAATCGGAAGATAACATTACATTTATTTAATTGAGAGTGGTTGGCAGGTATGTGTCACTGAACCATGAACAGTGATCAACATTGACCACTTGAGCAAAATGTTTTTAGTTAAGAAATGTGTTTTGAATTGTTCTAAGAAGTAAACATTGTGAGATAAATATATATTAATTAGCACAACAATACATTATGTGAATTGTCTGCTGTAGACAATGTGTCATGTGTGGGTAAGAGGTCTGCTGGAAAACTGTCTACTTGCAGCATTGTATCATGTGCAGGCACTCAGGTTGCATCTTTCTGGGGCTTTAAAATACTTTCTCCAGCATTGGATCTTTCATAGATTCACATGCTTGAATATTCAGGGCTTAAGCTCCACTCCAGGCAGCCATCTTCAGATTTTCACCACAGTCAGTTAAATAAGGGGAATCCTCTTCAGCTCTTGGAGCTTTCATCTGTTTTTTTACAACAATCTTCATAGCATAATCTTCAAAAGTAAAAACGCTAGGAATGAACATGGATGTATCCCTGAGCGCAGAAGCCCAAGTCCTTCAACTAAACAAGACCTGCTCCTATCACCTACGGCTCCTCAGAATAATACACCCTTATCTGAGCGAAGCAAATTGTTCCACAATAGCTAGAGCAACTATCCTATCACGGTTGGATTACGGTAGTGCCCTTATGTTAGGTGCCAAAAAAAGACTCATTGCCAAGTGCCAAGTAATTCAAAACAGCGCAGTCAGGATAATCAAATATAAAACTAGAAAGGAACACATCAACGAGGACAGAAGGAACCTCCATTGGCTTGTGGTGGAGGACAGAATACTATTCAAATCCCTGACACTAACACACAGATGCATTTACGGGAAGGCTCCATCCTATCTTAAAAGTAAATTAGTTACGTATGTGCCAAGATTCTCACACAGGTCGCAACGCAAAGGTCTAATTAAGACAACGAGGGTGAAGAAAACAAATGGCTTGGGCAAAGCTTTCCACAATAAGGCAGCCACGATGTGGAACAATCTTCCTCTCACTATCAGGCTAGACAAGAGCTACACAAGATTTTGTAAAAAACAAAAGACCCACATCTTCAAATAAATCACTGCGCACCAGACATAACTGCATACCAGACATAAACCCAACCTGTGATTACATGTTTTGTACCAATTGTCTTTATGTTAGCGCCCAGATGCTTGCGAGCAATCTGCACTATATAAATAAATAAATAAATAAAATAACTTCAATCATATTGTGTACTATTTAAATCAGAAGGGTGTCTGTTACCCACTGACAGTTTTCTGGGCTTAGGAGACTCATTTTTCTTTGAGTGAAAAGTTTCCTCGAGGCACCTCATGGCAGAGACAGTCATGAAAGAATCAACAAAAGAGAAAACTTCCCTGTTTAAAAACTGCAGTAGGTGCAAAAAGGAGCTCATCTTTGTGAGGGACCCACATGAGTACTGTATCTACTGCTCATACCCTCATGATATTCAAGCATGTAAAATCTGCAAGTCCTTCCCACAAAAAACGTTACAGGACAGACACAGGAGGCTCCTGCTTCATCTGAAAAGCAAACAACAATCAGCAGATGAGAAATCATCCAAGACATACCCTACCTCTTCTCACAAGTACTGAGAACAAGCTTCAAATAGAAGAGCTTCTTCAGTAGAAAGTGGAGGCCCTCCACCCCACAAGACCAAGAAGAAGAGTGGCAAGGGTGCTCCCATGTCCTCAAAAGGGTCCAAGAGTCATAAGAGCCACCTTCCTGAAGGAAAATCCAGTCAAAAAGGTAAGGAGCATTACAGATATCTTGGTGGGGCAGGATTCAGTCAGTTAAGATGACTATCCTCCCAAGGGTGCTGTACTATTTTCAGGCTCTCCCAGTGGGCGTCCCCCATACGTTCTTCAAAACTCTAACAAAATTGGCCTCTTCCTTTATATGGAAAGGGAAAACTCTGAGAATACCTAGGGCAGTCCTCACGGCACCAACCAGGGAGGGGGGAATGGCGCTTCCCCACTTCAAGAAATATTATCAGGCGGCGCAGCTTAAGGTTCTGAGGGAGTGGTTGGGGAGAACACCGCAGCAGATCTGGGCCAAACCGGACAGGGCAGTTGCGAGAACCCCACTGGTAGAGCTTCTCTGGAAACAGAGACAACACAGACACAATAACTTAGGGATAAGCGAAATAATGAAGACCACGTTGGAGGCGTGGGATTGCCAAACATGGAGAGGTATTATGACCACAACGCTGGGACCCTTTACTCCCATCTGCAGAAACCCGCAATTCCCACCAGGGATGGAACAAGGGGCATACGATAACTGGGAGGAAGCGGGCATAACAAAAATAGGCGAAATGTTCGTCGACAATGTAATCAGGTCGCTTGAATCCTGCGCTGCAAGCTCCACTCTCTCAAAAGGTGTTAAATATAGATACGAACAGTTAAAACACTGGTTAAACTCCCCGATCATCGCCAAAGCAGCAACTAGGGCTCTTACACCGTTTGAGACATACATTATTTCCAACACACGGGCAAAAAAATTGGTATCGACTCTGTATAAATTCATAAACTCACAGGAGGAAGAAATAAAATGGTCTGGTCATACATGATTAAGTGGGGCAGAACGCTAAGGGTGGAGCCAACGAAAAGACAGTGGGAGGATCTATGGAAACTGATTCCCAAAATGACTCGCTCGGCACAGACCAGAGAAATGTGGATCAAAATAATGACACAATGGCACTATACCCCAGAAAGACTGCATTCTATGTTCCCCAACACATCAAATCAATGCTGGTGAGAATACGCTGAAGTAGGAAAGTGGAAACATATATGGTGGGATTGTAAAGGCATAAAGCCCTTCTGGGAGAAAGTTAAGGGAGAGATGGGTAAAATGTTCCCAGATGTGGGGCTGATAGGAGAAGGGGTGTGGTTATGTGGAATTAGAGATGACACAACAAGGCTATACAATAAATCACAGTGGAGAAGCTTTATGGGACTTCTCATCGCGGCATGGACAACAATTGCCCAGAACTGGAAGAATAAAAACACCCCATTGACTTTTACTTGGTATGGGCCCAGGTAACGATGGAGAAAATCACCCACATAATCCAAGGAATGAGGGACAGGTTTATAAAGGAATGGAAAGGGACTCTGCAATATCTCCAGTCAGACTTTATGGAACAATGGTGTCCCCATAATATCAAAGTATCAGACATCTTCAATGCATAAAGGAACCCTTGAAAGCACGATGTCATGCAACCCGAGGGGTGGGAGTGGAGAGCGTGAGGGGGACGTTATAATGTTTGATGTTTGTTTCTATGTAAAACCAATAAATACAAGTATTTAAAAAAAAAGGTAAGGAGCCTCTCCTTAAGTCTCCATCATCAGAACGGTTGTTGGCAGGACCGCGGTGAATGAGTATCTCCTTTACACCGTCCATGAGTGGCTCTTTGTCACCAAAATAAGGTGGGCTGTCAACACAGATGTCGTCCACAGACGGTCGTTCTTCTACGATGACTATTAAAATGTCTTTGTCCATGGTCAAAACTTCGTCCTCAAAGGCCTCGTCAATGGCTAAACAGTCTTCATCCACGATGAAACACTGTTCATCCACGAAGTCGTCCTCGACGGAGCCATCCACCGGAACACAGTTGATGGATAATCCTTCGACAGAGGATCCGTCCATGAAAACCAGTACGGTGAGCTAGTCTACGAACGTCCCGTCTACTGAAAAATCAGTCTATACGGTAGAATGAAAGTCTACATCACAGTGTTAGCCGTCCATGGTCGATGACAAAAGATCTTCTATGTCCACGGCAGGTAGACAGGAGAAAATCACAGCAATATCAGGCAGCCTGGAAACAGCCAGAAGTTTGTCGCCGATCAGGCAAGCAGCGGAACTCCCAGATATCATATTCCAGGAAGAGTGTTCCGATACTAAGGAAGAGGTTGAACCACCCTTATATGCACCAAAGGAACAAAGCCCATCTTGGCAACCCACCACAGAGGACACTTCAGAGCCCTTTGACCCGGCACTCATGCAATCCATGCAAAGGATCATTGAAGAATTCCAAAGACGGCAGAGAGTTCGACTTAGAGGACCATCAACTTTAAGGCAAGGAAGTAGTCTCAGCACCACCAAGAAGAGAGGAAATGAAGCACAAGAGTAGGTTGCCTGCAACAGTAGGTGCAGAGTCACCACAGCGAGACATATCTGCCCAATACACACATTATACCGCTCCACACTGATCATCTCAGCAGATCACCAGCACCTCCAGACAGGTCACCACCACTTAGTAAGCCTTAAAAGCAGAAGCGTTCCACTACAGTACAGGCAGGCTCCCGAGACAAGTCGTTACCAGGAGGTGCATCGCCAAGGACATCACCACCTCCAAGGATCCAGGACACTTCAGCCCAGACCACAGTGTTCATCTCAGACTGGCAAGAGGATCCGTATGACCCAGACCCTAGGGATGACCCATATTGGGACTTCTCAGATCCGGATACACAGGATGATGAGCCAGAGGAAGGGGAGCTTCCCAGGGATATGCCGGATCAAGGTACCGATGAATGGGACACCTACATTATTGAAAAACACAAGGGGGTACTTCGCCACCGGATGATGTTGTGTCTTTTCACACTGTAATAGCTAAGGCAACTGAGCTGTTTAAGCTTCAGGTTTCCTGCAAGGAAAAGAAGTTTGTGCTCTACAACCATCCAATTCTCTACACTATATGGGAAGCAGGATAGAAAATATGATCTAGTCCCCGATCTGGTTTCTCATCCGGAAGAAGAAATATAAGGTTCCTGATACGGCTCCCTAAGCCTCACTCTGTAATCACGGTTGCGGCAAGGAAGAAGCTAACTAACCCGTCCTCACCATTGACAGCCCCTCCAGACAAAGAAGGTTGGAAGTTGGAAACCAAGGACAGGCAAGTGTCAACAGCTTCGCTCACTGTAAGAGCAGCTAATGCGCTGACAATGATGGCAAGATTTGGCAGGGAGCTCTGCCTGAAAAAAACATTCATACCGGGCCGCCACATTACGAGTTTGCTTGGCACCTGCAAGCAGACCAGGATGCTAACAACGGACCTGTCATTAACGGGTCCGTTGTTAGCATCCTCCCCATTCCCATGTGAGCCTTATAAGCCCTATAAGGGCTCACATGGGAATGGGGACATACCGGGATGCCGGTAATGATGGCATGGCTACCTCCAAACTCGTAATGAGGCCCATTGTGTTGGATTGTGGAGCCATATCCTATAATATGATCGACACAGCAGTATACATGGCCGAATGCGTGTTTTGACAGATGCGCCATGGTACGGTGGTCAGGAGACAGGCCTGGATGAACACAACAAACCTCAGGCTGGATGTGCAGGCCTAGATCCTGGACATGCCTTTTCATGGGCAGGACTTGTTCTGTAAAAATATAATGATCATCTCAAAGGAATCAAATCTGATATGGACACAGCAAGGGTGATAAGCTTGCTGAGAGATAAAGACAAAGACTGCCATCCCTTTTGTGCATTTTGCTGCTTCACCACGAGATACAGAAGGCATACCAGATCTTTCAACACCCAAGGATCCTCCTCCACCTAGTACCAAGCTCGCAACAGGTACCAACAGTCAACAACTAGATACCACATGCAAAGCGGCAACGGGGGTCGGGCCAAGCAAGGGCCCAGGCTAAGAGAAATTGACAAGAGATCTCTACACCACCCAGATCGCACCCCTGTGTGAGGCCACCACTTACACCAATGGCAAGAAGAAACATCCGACAGGTGGGTGTTACAGGTGGTGCAAAGAGGACACACAATCGAATTTCTGGGCCAACCACCTTCTCCACCTCTGAAACCTCGAAGGGTCCATCTGCTGAAGCAGCTAAAAGTAGAAGAGGACAAGCTTGTACAGAAGGCGGCCATTGTCCCACAAAACCAGGGAAGAAAAGGGTTTTATTCTCGGTTCTTTCTCATCAAAATGAAAAACGGACAGTGGCACCCAATATTAGACCTAAGTGCCTTAAACAAATTCATCAGACGCATAACATTCAAGATGACGTCTCTTCGAACGGTGCTCACATGGTTAAACAAGAACGACTTCTTGGCGACCCTAGATCTAGAAGATGCGTACTTCCATATTCCGGTCCACCCAGCATTCAGACGGTATCTCAGGTTCTTCATGAGGCAAACACATTTTCAGTTCCACAGGTTCTCTTTTGGCCTCAAATCATTATTTACAAAGTGCCTAGTAACGTTTGTCATCTGAAGCTTTGATTCACATGCTAGCGCCAGTGGCAGCACACTCAAGGCGAATAGGGATAGAGGTTTCCCACATTTAGACGACTGGCTAATAAAGGCAAACTCACAAGGAGTCGCAGCCTCAGCAGTCGCAAAGACAAGATCAATGCTGGAAGTTCTATGTTTTTCCATCAACAAACCCAAATCATGGCCGTTACCGGCTCAACCCTCTTACTCGGAGCAGAGTTGAATACTTGCATCCCGAGAGTGTGTCCGTCATCCAAAAGGATAAGTGCAATGCTACGGCTGGTTTCTTGGTTTCTGGAGGCACGGTTGGGCATGATGTCCTCCTATATATACCTGATTTCTAACTGCAGGTTATGAATGAGACCAATCCAGGAAGCGCTGGACCACTAGTGGACACAAGCCTGCGGCTCATGGGAAGATGTCGTAAACCTCACACAGTCCTTTCACGAGGCACTACTCTGGTGTGCCAAGGATGGGAATTTAAATAAAGGCATGCCATATCAGGCACCCACCACAACACTGCTCCTCGGAACAGATGCATCCCTGTCAGGCTGGAGAGCACATCGGAGTGAGCTTCTAGCAAAGGGAGCATGGTTGCCAAAGGACTCTCCCCTCCACATCAATGTCCTAGAACTCAGGGCTATACGTTGGGCACTGAAATCTTTCCAGCCTGTGCTGACGGGCCCAGTGGTCACAGTCCAGACAGACAATCCAACTTCCATGCACTACACCAACAAACAGGGAGGTACAAGGTTAGCAATTCTGCTGCCAGAAGCACAGAAACTGTGGAATTGGGTGCTCAAATACAGAGATCAAGTGAGCGCAGAACATTTTCCAGGGAAGGACAATGTTCTAGCGGACAAACTCAGCAGGGATTAGTCATCGTCCCACGAATGGGAACTGGACAACAAGGAGTTGAATCGAATCTTCTGCACAGGGGGCCAGCCACGGATCGATTCAGTCGCAACCAACAGCAACGTGAAGTGCCCTCGCTTTGCCTCCAGGTACCCGGAAAACCAATCCCTGGGGGAAGCCTTCTCACTGAATTGGACAAGGAGGTTCCTTTATGGGTTCTCCCCGATGCCTTTGATAGCGCAAGTGCTTGGCATTTGACCCTTCTGTGAATGTCTCAAGAGGCGCCCTGTCACCTCAGGCCACACCTGCACCTGTTGACTCAACAGAACAGCAGGATCCTCCATCACAATCCAGCCAGTCTGTGCCTCAAGGACTGGTTCCAGAACAGCAAAAACTGGCAAACTTAACACTGCCCGCAGATTGCTGGGAGGTTTTCAGAGCTTCCAGTGCATAATGCACACGCTCCACTTATACCAAATGTGGACATGTTTTACCGCATGGTGTGCAACATCACAGCTGGAACCGCTAGCAGTAAATGACGACCTAGTGATACCCTATCTACTAGACCTGGCCAAGAGCGGATTATCTCAATCATCCACCAGAATACATCTCTCCGCCATATCAGCTTACACCACAAAACCATATAAGAATTTGCTCATCTCTGACCCTGCGGTCAAGGTTTTTCTCAAGGGCTTGCTACATACTTTCCCTATGTCGCACAACCTACCCTCTGAATACCGTGTTGTCTGCATTAATGGTGGCAACTTATGAACCCATCCATAGATGTGACTTACGTTTCTTATCCTGGAAGGTTGCTTTCTTAGTAGCCATAATGTCAGCAAGGTGAATTGGTGAGCTTCAGGCCCTGGCTACAGAGCCATCTTTCAAAATGATTGCCTGATTCTCAGACCGCATCCAAAATTCATCCCGAAAATGGTCTCTGAGATGACTTTGTCAGAGCAAATAGTACTCTCTACGTTTTTCAGCAACTACTTGTCAGTAGCGGAGTGGCAGCCACTCGTCAGCAGCAGAGCGTGCCCTTCAGTCCTTGGATCTCTCACGGCGCTGAAGTTCCATCCAACTAAGAGAAGATTTTCGTACATGTCCCTGACTCTTTGTGGCATTCTCAGGTCGCACTAAAGGACAGTGCATATCAAAACAAGGCCTTTCACGCTGTGTGGTGAATTGCATCAGCCACTTCCACCAATCCAGAGGCAATCCACTCCATGGCCCGCCGACTGCACACTCCAACAGAGGGAGGGCAGCATCGGCAGCGTTTCAAGCGGGAGTGGCCATAAAGGACATTTGTAGAGCAGCCACCTGGAGCACACTCCATACGTTTGGCAAGCAATACTGCTTAGCACAAGACACCAGAAGGGAGTCAGTGGTCAGAGAGGCAGTCCTCCACTACCTGTTTTCATAAGGTAGGAGCAGCCTATTTCTACCCTCCTCCCCTTCCATGGTTATCTAACATGCTTAAGAGTTAAAGTGCTCTGCTTAATAATGAGGTTACAAAACTCAACTGTGTTTTACAAGGGCATGGCATGCTTCACTGCTTGTTATTCTATTCAAGCATGTGAATCTATGAAGGATCCATTGCTGAAGAAGTCTTGGTTACTTACCTGTAACCATATTTCGAATGGATTGTGTCCTCCCACGTATTCCTCATCTTGTGATAATTCGTTATCGCCAGCTTCGCTGCTTCGGAAAATGAAATTCGGCAGAGGGCCTGTGCTCGAGGTCGTGGCGTCGATTGTCCCTCGACGGGCTCCGTTCCGTGTCAACGTCACTGATGATATAAGTAGCTCGAGCTGCGCCCGTTAGCTTCAGTTCCGTTTTTCCGATTGCTTCGCTCTCGTGAACGGCGCACTTCGAGATTTTCTGTCAGAAAATGTCTTCATCATCAACCGCTTCTACACCCAAAACTGGGTTTAAAAAGTGTATCGACTGCTTGTCGAAGATGTCTATCACCGATCCTCACTGCATCTGTATTTGGTGTCTGGGTTCAGATCATCGAACCAGCGACTGTGGCTCCTGTCAGTCGATGACGGAGAAAGCCTTCTGTGAGAGGAAAGCGGTGGGGTGGGAGGCGTCAAAGGACACTTTGAAGGCCTCGTCTAAAAAGCATAAGAAATTGTCCGATTCAAAGGAATCGGAACGTCATAAAAAACATTCGGAGAGATCCCGATCTCGTAGTAGGTTCAGATGATCTTCTTCGTCTTCTCCTAAAAAACTGAAGAGGAGACATAGATCTCCATCGTCATCATCCGATACATTGATTGAATTGGTTCGATGTCCAACAAGATCGGATTCCCCTACAAAATGTGAACATTTTAGAAGAAAAATGATGCAGGTCTTTGAGAATGAGGCTTCGACCCCCTCAAAGAAACCTCAGAAAAGCCAGACCCCGGTCGCTCCACGGTACGACACAGGGAAGTCGGGAACTATGGCGGTAAAACCCAGTAGTACCCATAAAACTCGAGTCGACAAATCGTCGAGAGATCCTCAAGGATCGAGTGTTTCTCCGATCCTTCATAAAAAGCAGAAGTTGTCGAAGTCGAGTGCAACTTCGTCGACGCCATCGGCGCCGACAGCTTCGACAACGAAGCCTATACTATCTTCGACGCCCTTATCGAAGACTTCGTCGAGTGTGTCAAAGGTTCCTTCGACCCCTTCGAAGAAAACACCTATTCCTTTGACAAAATATCAGGAGAAAGAGAGAAGGTTTACACCTTTACCCAAGTCAGATTTTTTTAGGTCCATGTCTTCAATTTTTTAAGAATCTGGCTCGGAGGATGAAGATGTCACTCCTTTTGCAGTAAAATATGGCACTAGACAAGTTTCAGAGGAACTTATAAAACCTGAAACTAAAATGGGAGACCTATGCGAAACTCTACATTCTGCAAGTGGTGTTGACACATCACCTAAATTGGAGTTTGCTGCACCTGATCCTGCAGAACATGCAGACTCAGGGTACAGGAGTTTGATGAACAGGGTGATAGAGTATATGGGTTGGGGAAGAGCCTCACCTACTTTTGAGCAAGATGATATGATGGACATAATAGTCTGAGGACCCCAGAAAGATCCAGTTCTCCCTTTCCATAGGGCGCTTCAAAGGACAGTTGAAAGAAACTGGGAAAAACCTGATAGCATTGCTGCAGTAGACAGTAATCTTCCAAAGAAGTACAGAACTTCTACTTCTGATCCAGAATATCTGAATAGACACCCTACTCCAGAAAGTCGGGTTTTCAGGGTGCTACTACTTCGAGACAGGCAGCATACCCAACCATACCTCTGTATAGGGAGGATGAGAAGGTAGATGCTTGGGCTTGTAAAGTTTTAACTTCAGGTAGCATGGCCTTGAAATCAACTAATGTCACCTGTATCCTGGCCAGGTTCACACATATCCTGTGGGAATCGGTGGCGGCTGTACATATTCCGGAAGGCGAGGAAAGTGAAGGCTTCCTGAATATAGTCAAAGACGGGAAGGAGGAAATGGGGGAATGTCTCCAGTCTGGACTGGAAACTGCTGATAGTATTAGCAGATCCATGGCATCAAGCACAGTGCTTTGCAGATTTCCCTGGTTGAGAAAGTCGGGGTTTGCACCAGATGTGCAGACCAGACTTCTCAACATGCCCTTTGATGGCTCGAAGCAGTTTGGTAGTAAGGCTGATCAGAGCCTAGAAAAACTACAGACCTCAAAAGCGGCAACTAAATCCCTTAGTGCCTCCATGCGACAGCCTCAGAAACCCTATTCGGGCTCATTTTCCTGGAAGGGTCGTCCTTTTCGATACTACTGTTCTGTTGGTAGAGGAAGAGGACAGGCTTTTCAAAGGGGCAACAGGAATGTCACTCATGGTGGACGAGGAAAGATTACAAAGCCGTCTTCAGGAACGGCATCTATGCCCTCAGCCGCTCCTGCAGCCGCCTCCAAATCACCCTGAGGTCTTATCATACAAAACACCAGTGGGAGGCAGAATCTCTCAGCATCTGAAAGAATGGCGAGGCATTACTTGAGATGCCTGGGCACTGGAAACAGTAGCTCAAGGTTACTGCCTTCCCTTCCTAAAAAGACCTCACGATCATCCACCAGGAGCCAGCTCTACCAGAATTCCAGACCCGCTCCTTTTGCATGAAATTTTAACCCTGCTAGAGAAAGGCGCAATAGAACATGTACCTGTAGCGGAGAGGAACAAAGGTTGGTACTCCCCTTACTTTCTCATCCCAAAGAAGGACGGAGGACTGAGACCCAGTTCCTCAGGAAGGACAACTTCAAGATGGTAACCCTTTCTCAGATCCTTCAGGCTCTCCAACTCCAAGACTGGTTGGTATCATTGGACCTTCAGGATGCTTATTTTCATGTGCCAATCCATCCCAAGCACAGAAAATACCTGAGGTTTGCAGTTGGCAGTTCTCACTATCGGTTTCGAGTTCTGCCTTTCGGGCTGACCTCCGCTCCAAGGGGTTTTCACCAAGCTGATGGCGGTAGTGGGAGAGAGTCTCAGGAGAGGGGGATTCACGTCTACCCCTACCTGGATGACTGGTTGATAAGAGCACGTTCTCCAGAACAAGCTCAGGAACATCTGTCGATCACCTGCCACTTCCTACACAACCTGGGCTTCTCCCTCAATTTCAAGAAGTCCCACATGATACCATCCCAACAACTCCAGATTATCGAAGCAATCTTGGACACTTCCTCGGGCAAAGCCTTGCCGCCCGAGGTAAGAGCTCTCCACATCCAGCAGATGGTAACAAAATTCCAGAAAGCCCAGCATCTGCCGGCCTTCGATTTTCTGAGGTTGCTCGTCCTCATGGCATCCTGCATTTTTCTGGTGCCGGAGGCCAGACTGAGAATGAGTTCCCTCCAATGGGCCCTCAGAACTCAGTGGTCCCAATTCTCGGGGAATATGTCAGATCTTCTGCAAGTCCCGAGCGCAGTTGCTCAGGATCTATTATGATGGGCTTGCAACAACAACATCTTCAAGGGAGAATCATTTTGGCAACCATGGCCGGAGATAACAGTAGTAACGGACGCCTCACTCATGGGGTGGGGAGCTCACACCAGCGATCTGACAACCAGCGAACGTTGGTCTCGATCGGAGTCCAAACTACACATCAACCTATTGGAGCTGAGGGAAATCAGACTAGCGCTGAAGGCCTTCCTGCCCTCTGTACAGGGAAAGAATGTCCTGATAATGACGGACAACACAATGGCCATGTACTACCTCAACAAAAGAGGAGGCGTAGGATCACTACCTCTGTGCAGAGAGGCGATGCAGCTCTGGTTCTGGGCAATATGAGAAGGAATCTCTCTATCGGCAATTCACCTAGCCGGGGACCAGAACACGGCGGCAGACGCTTTGAGCAGGCAGAGCACAGTCTCCCACGAGTGGGATTTAGCTCAGGAAGTCCTTCTGGAGATCTTCGCCCTTTGGGGAACCCCTCAATTGGATCTGTTCGTTACCACGGTAAACCGGAAGTGCGAACTGTACTGCTCAAGGGAATTTCCCCCGAGAGGAGCTCTAGGAGACGCGTTCGTGGTGGACTGGGATTTTCCCCTGCTGTACGCGTTTCCTCCAGTCCACGTGATTCCTCAAGTAATCAGGCGGTTGAGAAAGTTCAGGAAAACCATGATCCTAATTGCCCGGAGGACGTGGACTGGGCCAGGAGGACGTGGTACCCGGACCTTCTGGACATGTCCATCTGCCCTCCAGTACTTCTTCCACAAAGAGAGGATCTTCTCTCGCAAGAGAAAGGTCGGGTTCTCCATCCAGAGGTCAAGACACTCAATCTACAGGCATGATTTCTGAGAGGTTGAGATACAAGGATTGGGATCTTATGGATGACGTAATGGAGGTTTTGCTTTCGGCCAGAAGGCTAGCAACAAAATCTTTGTACCAGTGTCGTTGGAACAAGTACATTAACTGGTGCAAAGATGGGGATGTGGACCCTTTTCAAGGTGGCACCCCAATGGTGCTTTCTTTCCTGTTACATCTAGCCAATCTGGGGCACCGGATCGGAACAGTCAAAGGATATCTTGCTGCGCTGTACATTTTTAAGCACTCATCGGAAGAGGTTTCTTACTTTAAAATTCCATTAATCATACAGTTCCTAAAAGGACTTACCAATGTATATCCACCAATACTGTTTCATGTTCCAACTTGGGATTTAAACTTAGTTCTTAAATTCCTAACTTGTGTACCATTTGAGCCTCTGCACTCCTGTCCATTGAGGCTTTTAACACTAAAAACTGTCCTTCTTGTGGCATTAACATCAGCCTGCATGGTTAGTGAACTACAGGCTCTCTCATGTAAACCTCCATATACCATCTTTTACAAGGATAAGGTAGTTCTTAAGGTTAAACCATCTTTCTTACCGAAGGTAGTTTCCGACTTCCATTTGTCACAGAAAATTATTTTACCAACATTCTATCCTCCTCCTCATTTGGGAAAAGAAGAGGAGAGATTACATAGACTGGACTCCAAGAGGGCCCTCAGCTTTTACATGGCAAGAATGACAAAATTACCTCAAGATGACCAACTCTTTGTGGGTTACACAGGTCGTAAATTGGGGTTAGCGGTGACAAAACAAACTATATCCCGCTGGATCATTCTGGCTATATTGGAATGCTACAGATTAGCAGGAAAAGACCCACCGGATGGGCTACGTGCTCACTCCACTAGGGGAATGGCTACTTCTGCGGCTTTGAAGAGGGGAGTCCCTGCAAAAGACATTTGCTCGGCTGCAACATGGGCATCAATGCATACCTTTATCAAGCATTACTGCTTAGATGCCTCCTCCTCCTCCAATGAGGGGTTATTTACCAGAGCGGTACTTCACTCAGTCCATGAAAACAAAAACTAGCACTCCCACCTCCAAATTGATCACTGCTATGGGAGTCTATCACAAGATGAGGAATACGTGGGAGGACACAATCCATTCGAAGAACAAGTTACTTACCAACTGTAACGTTCTTTTGACTGGATGTTCCTCCCACGTATTCCTCATCGACCCTCCCAGCCTACCCCGCAATACAGTTTACGTTTTCTTACACTTTCCTCTCACGATGGGCCTATCAGTCACAGCATACGCCTGGATGTTCCACGAGTATTTCCTCTAAAAAGCAGAACTGAAGCCAACGGGCGGGGCTCGAGCTACTTATACCATCAGTGACGTCGACACGGAACGGAGCCCGTCGAGGGACAATCAATGCCACGACCTTGAGCACAGCGCCCTCTGCGGAAAAAAAAAATCGGAAGCAGCGAAGCTGGCGATAACGAATTATCACAAGATGAGAAATACGTGGGAGGAACATCCAGTCGAAAGAACGTTACAGCTGGTAAGTAACTTGTTCTTCTGAAGCCAAAGCAGGTGTAGGTTTGGCAGCCAATGTATCAAAATGTGTTCTGCTCAATCATGCTCGACTTTCTCCACCATATCATTAGTAATACGAAGGTACGCCTTCAATATAGTGGGATCAAACAATGTTACTTCTTCATTTCCTAACTTCATTGTACTGCTATGCTCACACCATCTGCCCTTCCTCCTTCAGTTGTTGTTCTCAATTCTCTCTGAAAGCTCATTGTAAGGTTAAGGTACAAGATGTAAATGTTGAATGGCTTTGGACAAGCAGTCTAAGTAGGGCATTATCACATCTTTGAAGATTGTAATAAAAAAAAGAGGCCTTTTCTGTCTTTCGGGTAAAATTCATAATGGTGATACTGGTGAGTTTAATTCCTACTCTGAATCTAATTGACTTTTTGCCATAAAAATTAAATATTTAAGTCAATTAGTTTAGATTTATTGCATGTAATGACCAGAATTGAGTCAAGAGTCAGAGGAGTACAAGTTCTGATTCTTCCAGGTAACACTATGTGATTGACGGAAAGAAAGACTGGTTAACGCTAATTAGCAGTTCAACAAGTACTCAATGCAGCAGATATTTCTTTGTGAAGTCAACTGTGCACTAAGAAATTGACGTGAAACTTGATTTCTCTGTTCTTACTTGTCCTCTTCTTGTATCTTCACAGAGATGAGGAAGAGTTAAGGCGGTCACTCTCGGAACTTGCAGACCCCAATCCCAAATCCATAAAGCGCATCAGCAGCTGTGGCAACCCTTTCCTGGACTTCTCTCAGGACCCCAACATCACCACCTACAAGTATGGGTTGTTGGTGCGCAAAGTGCATGCTGACCCAGACTGCAAAAAAAGTAAGATTAAAAACACAAATGCATAATAATATGTACCAGTAACCATGGTTTTATTTAGATGTTGTGATGAGTAAAACACTGCAGATTGTAAGATAATGGAAGTGACGGATTTGTTAATATCGCACTTTATCAGCTAAAATTGGTTTCAAGATAGTCCTATGAAAGTAATTGATATATTTGTGTCCCTGCTTTTATAGTGGTAGGGTAATACATGTAACTAAACAGAACTGCACTTCCTTCAAACAATACCTATACTTGTGATTTTAGCTGCCAGTGATATTCTCCAGCCTCAAGATAAAACTAATTGTTTATCAGTATTTTTTTCAATATTATATGGTGTATAGATCACAAAATGCATAACGAGATATAAAACCAAAGCATACACTACAGATTCAGTGAAATTCACAATTACAATCTATTCATTTATTTTGATTTGTGTATAAGCGTGAGGGGTCAAAAGGGTGTAAGAGAAGATCTGAGACAGTGGATACAAATAGTCCCATAAAAACAGTGAATACTGCTTTCCAGGTGTTATTAACAACCTACAGATACAACACTGTAACATAAGGGCAATGCAATGACAGCAGTGTTGCATGTAAAAGTGCCTTTCAAAGTCCTTTGCTTGCTTGTTGTTGATATCTCAATGTTTGCTTGAGGCGTTTTGCCTGCAGTGCCTTCTTAAATCTCCAGTATCATTGCTGTGGTTTGAGTTCTATGGGCAAATAGTTTAATGGGTTAGGCCTTTGGATGGATATCGATTTCCTCTCAATTCCCATTTTGTTGGGGAGTTCTGTTGAAGGCGTTCTGAAGTGGTAGATCTTCGTTTTCTTTTCTTTGGTAGTGGGGCGAATGGTTAATGGAGGACCAACTTTCCTGACACATGTGTGGGTAACGCAGAATAACGTGAGTTGGAGTCTCTTTTTGCTTGGTAGCCAGTAAAGAGATTTCAAGCCTGACCAGATTTGGCCTTCACAGTTTAAACTGAAAATGATTCTATCTTCTCTGTTCAGGTCCACTTGCAAATGCCTGATGTATATGTAAGAGTTTCAGACAGCCTCTTTTTAATATTTCTTTTGTACTAGTGTTTAAGCAGAGGTTGTGATATGAGAGGAGAGCGGGGAAGTAACCAAGTTTTGCTTGTCTTGATCAGCCGTAAGAAAGGGCTTGACAAAGCTGAGGGCTCTGTCTTCAGTCCAAATACTTGAATTAGTCAGTGAATTGCTTGAAAGCCTATCTTTGGAGTAACTTAGCGAAGGAAGGTAAGTACGAGATAAGCCTGACGTTGTCTAAAACTGACAGATCTACATTTAGTTTCTTCAACAATGGTGAAGACAGCACCCACTTCAGGAATTCTGAAACAGTAACACTTTGAAAGGAGGTGTTGCTTAACTTAGTGATGACGGTAGCTACTGTATGAATCTTATATTCAATGACAGTTTTTGGGCATAGATAACTGAGAGTCAATATGGGTTCCATATTCAGCAGCAAGGGTTTCTTCTTCTATGATGGCCTGAAAGGTCAGTAATTTAATTGGGCTATGGTGTCCTTAACTTGGGTGAACAGGGGGAGTAAGATCTGATAGTGAATTTGCGGTTTTTATGTTCTTCTTAAAATGAGTCACATAATTTAATAATCAGTGAAAATGCTTGTTTTGGATAAAAGTCGATATAGGGATGCAGAGTATTTACACATACTCCAACATCTCGTCCCCTTTCCTCCATACTTGTGGGACATCACGTCCTTGGGACGGGACCGGAGAACTTTTGTAAAAAAGCATCAAACATTTTGTTTTTGTCCTTCTTTTGTTTTTACGCGGGGCCCCACCGCACGTGCCGTAACCCCATCCTCCTGAGCTCCGCCCACGCATCGGCCTTCAGTCCTTTTCTCTGTGCGGTTGGGGCTGGACGCACTAGCATCACCAGGATTTCTTTCTCTATTCCCTTTGTCCTTCCTCCTACTCCGGTTCCACGTCATCTAGTCCTCCGTCTATGATGGAGAGTCTGGGATTCATGTCCTGTTCTTCCTGCGAATGTCGTTTCACGAGGGCGGATCCCCATTCTTTTTGCCTGGAGTGTCTAGGCCCGGAACATCGCTGGGACTCCTGTTTTTACTGCAACTTCCTCACCGTCTGGGCACTCCAGCATCGTCTTCTTCGGTGGGACGAGGTGTTTCAACACGTTCCTCCACCACATTTGCAGCTCTTCATTGACGAGAAGAAGAAACACCTGATAAGTTCTTTACTTTTCAGGGCGCCCCGGCCAGGGGACTCCTTCCCGGGGTCTTCCAGGACTGGGAGGGACTTGAGTAGCTCTGTTACCTGGGGGCATCCCTGAGGTGCCCTGCTAGGGGCCTAATAGGCACACCAGAGGTTCCTCCAAGGGTTCCCACAGTGGGCCTGCCAAAACCGGACATTGTTCCGAGGTGCCCTGTTTGGGTGCTAAAGTTCAGCCCAATTCTTCTGTGGCTCTGGATACCGGGGTTGGCCCTGATGTCTCAATTTCTGGAGCTTTCCACACCGATACTGGGGTATACCCTGAGGTCTCAGTTTCTGGAGCTTTCCACACCGAATCATGTCTTGAGGCCCCTCTTGTGAGTGCTATACGTCCCGGGTTAGATCCTGAGGTTCCTCTTTTTGGGGCTAAATCCAGTACCGTCAGAGTCGAGGGACCCTCTTTGAGAGTCCTGTCGGTGAGGTACATTCCTCAACCATTCAACGCTCGGCGTGGTGCTACCGGTTCTGTTGAGGGGGCAAAGAAGGCGGTCAAGCACCCCAGGCCTTCAAGTACCGGCTCTGCTGAGGTTCCTCCACTGGAAGCTAATTCTGGGACAGTACCTAAGATGTCCAGTAAACATCCTAGATCTGCCAGCACCAGCTCGGCCGAGGATCCTTGTTTCAAGGCTAAAGTGTTACTTAAGTCCCCTGACTCCCCTCAGGAGACAGTTGCCTCACTTTCTCCTGTGACGCAATTCGCCTCAGGTGTCGACAAAATGGCGGCTCAACCTTTGTGGTCCACGGCAGCCATTTTGCATACCTCTCTTACACCAACGTTCACGACGGCTGGTGCTGGGAACATTCCTCATGGGGCTGAGCAGTCTTTTCCACACCATGTGGAAAACAAGAATCGTTCTGCCCTTCGATCGATTGGCGTGCTCGGGCACCGCTGCCTCACGCATCGGAAGATATAGCCTTGTCGGCTTGTCTGCTCCCCTCGTCAACGGTGGTGGCAGCAGCTACCCTCCAGTCCAAGCCAGCCTCTGCATCCTCCACTGCAGCGGCCCAAATCCTTTCTAAAGAGGATAAACTTCTTCATTAGCAAGAAAGTCTTTTCCACTTCATCAGGCTAACACTGAGCTCATCCTTGCGGCAGCTAATCTTAAGCTGTGGAGGGAGCTAGCCGATTTCCAGGAATGTATTCTTGCGCATAGGCTAGACGACTTCAAAGGCAGTTTGTCAGATGGCAAAGTGTTGGCACAGGATTTGCTAGAGGCTGCGGCACACCACGTGGATACCTCTGCCCGAGGCGTTATGGTAGAGGTCGACATCTCCCGCCAAGCGTGGCTCCATGCGGCGAAGTTCTCGAAGGAAGTGCAGGACAAAGTACTTGACCTTCCTTTTGATGTCGAGGGCCCTCATTCCGATTTTGGAGGTAAGTACCGTCCATTACTGGCATGGCGCAAATAGCGTGTCTGAGCTGACAATAGACTGCTAAAAGCTTTGCGCCATGCCGGTAATGGACGTAGTGGCATGCCACAAAAGGCCCCGAAAAACCCCCTACCGTCATGAACCGCACCGTAGACTACACTACCGCCATAGAGCATCGCGGCATTAGCAGTGACTGTAAATAGCAGTCACTGTTATTTACGGTCACTGTTAAATTGCGGAACCAGAAATAGCGTCATCGCACAGGAACTGGAAGGGGCACGGCGGCCATCTTTAAAAACCCAATCCATTGCCATCCTCACCACACAGGACCCCTGGCGCACTGTTAACCTACCGGAAAGTAACTGCAACTACCAAGGAATGCCGAAAGCGCCAAAGAAGGGAGCTGCCCGCCTCCGAAAGGAGCGGTTCATCCCAGATGAGCTGCAAATGCTTGTGGATACCCTCCACGAGCATGCTGGGACTGTTTTCAGCAGCGACATGCGTAGGGAGGCGGTGCTGAAAAAAAAAGAAATCTGGGCACTAGTATGCCAGAAGGTGAGCGCTGTGGGCAACACCCCCCGCACCATAAAGGATTGCTGCAAAAGGTGGATGACCTCTGCGAACAGAAACCAGGCCTTGGAGACCGGAGGAGGCCCAAGTTCGCCAATAAAACTCATGCCGTGGGAGGAGACATGTGCGGCCATGATAGGGGCCGAATCCAATGAAGGGGTCGGAGAAATGGAGTGTGGTGCGACGTCATCCACTGATGGAGGTGAGTGTCCAAAGTAAATACTGCTAACGCAAATGTTATGAAAGTCACTGCTAAGGTCTGGCCAAGGAGTCACGGCATGGTCGGCCACACACACCCCCCCTGTGAATCATGCCGAAGCAAGTGAGACCCAAGCCAGTGCCAGGTGCAAGGCCGTAACGTATATGACACATACCACACAAAGTTGCCCATTCCATGAGGCACACAGAGTAGTTGATGTAAACAGTGTGCATGTTAGACAGCACAGTACCCGGCCAACATGAGTGACACTGACATATGCATGCATTTACCACCCTAGTATGGAATGATGTGCCGTTCCCTACACAAATGCCGATTACCCACAATTGTCTGAATGTGCTATCGTAGCCATGTATGAATGCTGGCTCTCCAAACATCACTCATGCCGTCCCTCTCTTCCACCCCCACAGGCAGACATGACAGTGAGGAGCTGGAGAGCAACCATCCCAGCACTTCCACGGGCCAAGGCAGGGGCCGCCGTCTCCCAGCGACAAAGACAACACCTGGACGTACACCACCAGCTCCAGCAAGACCCCCACCCCTCCCTGCACTGGCTGCAGACACATGCCCAACGCTGTGCGCTGCGCCGCCGGGACATGCCTCCCCCTGAGTTCGGAAGCGCAGAGTGACTTTACTGCCAGCCACATGTGGGCTACGTGGACCCTATGGGACTAGTGTGGGGTTGTTGTGGTGGGAGGGAGAGGGGGTTGAGGGTGTATTGGGGATTTGTGGGGGAGGTGGAGGGGGGTGAGGGTGGTGGAGGGTATGTTTTTCACGTTGATATTTCCGAATTCAATACACCGGTTGTTCATCAAAACAATTACCAGAGTGGACATTCATCATTGCGCATGTGTCATTTATTCTTGCATAGTGTACATGTATCCCCACACCTAGTGCCCTATGTCCTAACAATATGTCACCCTCTGCTGACTTGTGGGTCAGAAATATTGTGCAATCAAAGACTGCCGCACGGCACGTCCCTCCTTTGCATCGGCACTGTGATGATGTCCTGCCACATCTTCCTCCTCCCCTTCATCATCATCAGGTGGTAGCAGTTCCATGTCAGGGGGCAGGGGTACGTTCCGACGGATACACATATTGTGCAGCATTACACATGCCATGGTGATCTTGGCCACCTTCTCATGGCTGTAGAGGAGAGCCCCACCCGACCGGCTGAGGCAGCGAAATCGTGCCTTCAACAGGCCAAAGGTCTGCTCTATCACCACACGTGTACGGGTATGGGAACGATTGTGGTCCTCCTCGTGTCTGGTCTGTGGGTTTTGGACAAGGGTCATGAGCCACGGCTTCAAGGGATAGCCACAATCACCTGCATGAGAGTGGAATAAAGGTAAGTGATTGCACAATCATGTAGGACAACTGTACTAGTCTCACATAGAAGAAGGTAATTTGTGCGCACATGTCCCTGGATGCATTGACCCCATTTCTGGCCCCGCTATGTGCCCTGTGCAATGGACTAATGGTGTGGGTTGCATCTTCAAGATGGGTCATGGTGTACACTGACATCAACATTCCCACCCAGGTGGAGTATGCACCCCCCCCCCCCCCTTCCCACCCAGGTGGAGTATGCATCCCCCCCTTCCCACCCAGGTGGAGTATGCATCCCCCCCTTCCCACCCAGGTGGAGTATGCAGCCACCCACCTCACAACCCCATTGCACTGCCATGGCCCTGTCAGGCAACTCACCACGCAGCCAGGCACGTCGTCCAGCATGTCGCTCCATGTAGCATGGTAGCGTGGAATTCCGCAGTACCAAAGAGTCATGAGTTGATCCTGGATGTCGGGCACAGCAATGTGTGATGATCTTGCTGGCGTTGCATACCATCTGCACATTGATGGAGTGGTATTGCTTGCGGTTGCGATACGCCACCTCCATGGCATGCGGGACCACCAACTCCACGTGGGTGCAGTCGAGGGCACCTACACAATTTGGCATGCCTGCCAGTGCATGGAAGGCAACTTTTGTATCGAATATCTCCTGGGGAGTCCGTGGTAGGGAAAAGTAGTCCCTTGTGTGTTTGAGGAGGGCATCCAGCACTTGGTTCAATATCCGGGAAAATAAGGGTTGTGATATGCCATGCATGTGCCCCACTGTGTGCTGGTAGGTGCCTGTGGCAAGGAAGTGGAGCACAGACACTACCTTCAGTAGAGGGGGGATGGCGGTGCGTATTTCTATGAGGCTCATTATGTCGTTGTGTATCAGGTCCACTATGGTGGTGATGGTGTCACGGTTAAGCCGTTACAGGGTGTGGATCTGCTCAGGTGTTAGGTTGAAGGGGGTGGCTCTGATACAAGGGATTGGGGGCTGCCGGTGTGGTAACGGTGGCTGCACTGGTGGGGCATGCTGGGCCTGTCTCACCCTCCTTCTCCTCCTGCGTCTCCTCTGTGGTGGCGGTTGTTGTTGTTGTTTTTGAGGCATTGCAAGCAGGGCCTCCATCTCCAGTAATGCTACAACTATTGGTATCATTTTGGTGTGGGACGGGGTATGGTGTGTGGGTGTGCTCCTTTTGTACTGGCCCTCATTCCATTACCTCCAGCTGTGCTGATTGTGTGCAGCTGTGGCACTTGTAAAACACTGCTCAGGGTTCTTAACACCTTCTCGGAGATGCCGGTATTTACACCATGCCGGTAAGCTCTTTTTCGGCCTTCAGGAGGCCGTTATTTGCATGTCCGCATTACTTGTGATCAGCTCCAGTTTACGGCATGCCGCTAATGCCGGCATGGTGTGTCGCGTGCGCGCGCGTAGACCGCTATTTACGGCATCGTAAAGTGCGATGCCGTTAATAGCGGTCTGGTTGGTCAGAATAGCCCGTAGAGGTAAAGGATTACCGGCATCGTTTTTCCCATACCACCAACCTCGGAATAACCCCCAAGGAGTTGTTCCATTCTTCCACAGATGAGGAACTCACAAAGACTAAGGCAAGTACCCAAGCCGCCAAGTCTTTATCTGTCCTGGCGCAAGCTCCAGCTAAGGCTCCAGCTAAGGCCCCTTATACACAGAGGTCAGGGTCCCAGACTCGGTCCTTCTCTGGGTTCAGGGGGTTTCAGGATCGCTGTGAAGCTCCGGTTGGTGGTCCCCACGTAAACAACAACGGCAAGGTGGCCGGTTTTTCTCTCTGCCAGCAGTCTCCTCTCCAGGGACAGGTAGTCTCCCTGCTGACAAGTCATCCAAATGATATATCTGGTCGGTCGCACGAGGGAGGGCTACTACTCCTGTCTGTTCACAGTGCCCAAACCAAACCAGGCTGGCCTGCCACTATCCTCTATCTTTCCCAGTTAAATCTATCTCTTCCCCAAGAGAAATTCAAGATGATCACGCCCTGCCAAATAAAGTCCTCCCTTCGGAAGGGCGATTGGCTCAGTGTGGTGGACCTCCAGGATGTGTACATGCACATTCTGACTTGGAGCCTGCATTGGAAATATCTGCGGTTCTCAGTGGGAGCGGAACACTTCCAGTTTCCAGTACTCCCTTTTGGTCTGAGCTCTGCACTGCGTGTCTTTATGAAGATGATGTTGGTTATCGTAGCATTCCTCAGACTGCAGGGGGTTCATGTATATCCATACTTGGACGATTGGCTCCTGCGAAGTCCTTGCCCACAGACGGCTACAACCATTCTCCAGTCACTCCTTCAGCTCCTGTTCCATCTTGGGCTGTCGGTCAACTGGCGGAAATCCTCCATGATGGTCTCTCAAGACCTGATCTTTCTGGGTTTCCGTTGGGACACTGTCAGTACCAGAGTGTTCTTAACGATGGACAGGATTGCAGACCTGTCGACCACGGGCCAAATCTTCCTCCAGTCTTCTCACATGACGGCTTGGTGGTTCCAGAGACTTCTGGGCCTCATGGCTTTTTGTGTGTTGGCTCTGCCTCTTGCACACCTGAAGATGAGGGGCACTCAGCTAGCTCTTCGGAGCTGCTGGACCCAGGCTTTGGATCGGATTCCAAAATGATTCCAGTTCCATCCTGCATGATGAGATCTACAATGTTGGTCTTCCCCCAACAATCTTTCAGTGGGGACCTCCTTCCAGGAGCCCTGCCCACAAGTAACAGTCACTACAGACTTCTCCCTTCTGGGGTGGGGAGCGACGCTACACCTCCTCGAGGTGTTTGATGTATGTATGCCTCAAGAGAGGCAGTTCCATATCAATTACCTGGAACTCCTGAAGGTTTTCTTAATGCTTAAAGCTTTTCAACCGACTATCAGCGACAGCGTAGTCCGTGTTCGCACAGACAACTCTCCTGCAATGTTTTACATCAACAAGGAGGGTGGCACCAAGTCTCCTCATCTTGTGGATCTGGCTATACAGGTTTGGGACTGGGCCATCCAGCACAACGTTTGGCTTCAGGCGGTGCACATCCCAGGTCACATCAATGTGGCCACGGATTCACTCAGTCTCCAGTCGGCAGCCAGTTACGAGTGGGAATGAACAGCAAAGTCCTCTCCCAAATTTTCCACCAATGGGGCACCCCAGAGGTGGACCTCTTTGTAACTTCTTCGAACAAGAAATTACCTCCTTATGCATCCAGGAACGGGCTCGCTGCGTCCTGCCCGGGGGATGCCTTCACGATTTCATGGGACAACATGAAAGCTAACTACAGCATCTGTTGGTGCTTCATCCGATGAGATTAACGCACATTCCCAACCTTCTACACCAGAACAATCATCACATGTGGCACCCCTCCCCACAATCGTTCAGCTTGGCGGCCTGGTGCCTGAGTTCAGATCTTTAGCACAGTTCAATCTGTCCGAAGACAAATATGTGCATTATCCAAGAGGCCAGCAAGCCCTCTACAAGGGCTCAATAAAGCAGCAAATGGCTCCGTTTTTGCCATTGGTGTTTAGCTAAACAGCTCGATCCCAGGCAAGCTTCGGTCGACACCGTTCCCTCCTTTGTGTCTCATCTTGCAGCTTCTGGCATTCATGTTCTGTAATGCAGGACTTACCTTTCTGCTATTGCGGCCTATCTGTCCACGGAGAGCTGTTCTTTTTCATTGACTAATCCAGTCATTAAAAGACATTTTGCAGGTCTTCATCTCTTCCCACAGTGCGCACCCCTCATCCCAAATGAGATTTGAATGTGGTCCTCACCGCGTTATGCCATAAGCCTTTTGAAACCATTGCCACTACCAATCTTAAATACCTTTCTTAGAACATTGCCTTTCTGATAGCAGTGACATCAGCAAGGCGAGTTAGTGAGCTCCAAGCTCTTTCTGTGAAACATCCGTTCCTCACTTTCCACAAGGATAAGGTTGTGCTTCACACTCATCCTTCTTTCCTTCCTAAAGTGGTTACCGATTTTCATTTGAACCAATCGATCTCCTTACCTGTCTTCTTTCCTAAGCCGGCTTCTGATGCCGAGAGAGTTTTACACAACTTGGATGTGAGGCGAGCCCTGAAGTTTTACCTCGATAGGACAAGTGAACTCAGGAGCTCCTTGCAACTCCTTGTCACCCGAAAGGGAAACCAGCTTCAAAGGCAACTATTTCCCGATGGATTGCCTCATGTATTTCGGAAGCTTATAATACTCAAGGCCTTCAACCTCCAAAGGGCATCCATGCTCATCTTGTCCGTGGCAAAGCGGCATCTGTTGCCTTCGAAAGGTATGTCCCTTGGGAAACCATTGCTAAGGCAGCTACGTGGGCTTCCACCTCAGCTTTTGTAAGCATTACTGCTTAGACCTGAGCTCCAGTGCCGACGCCCAGTTCGGCCAGGCTGTTCTGAAGAACTTATTCCAGTAAAGGGGGTTTTCATATCCATCCGTACGACCTGTAGTGTGTGCTTGGGAATCTCCCACAAGTATGTAGGAAAGTGGACGGGGCGTAGTGACTATCTTACTCCTATTCCATAATCCCCTTTCCTCCATACGTCCGCTGTCCCCTCTAAAACGTATCCTCTGTTATTGCTTAAATGGTCTCAGACCTGGCGACAGAACAGGACACAAATCCTAGACGCTCCAGCATAGACAGAAGACTAGATGACCGCGGAACCGGAGCAGAAGGAAGGACAAAGTGATTAAAGAAAATATTCCTGGGGACTGAAGAGCGATGCGCGGGGCAGAGCTTAGGAGGGCGGGGTTACACCACGTGCGGTGGCCCCACGTAAAAACAAAAGAAGAACAAAAACATAATTTTTGATGCTTTTTTACAAAAGTGCGCCCGTCCTGTTCCAAAGGACGGAATGTCCCACAAGTATTCAGGAAAGGGGACTATGTACTAGGATTAGGAGTAAGATAGTCACTACGGTGAGTAACTTTGTTATTTCCACTGTTTACACCTCAGGAACCCAGGAGTCATAGGTCATTATAAAAATTCAGGAAGTAGTATTGTTTGTTAAAGTGACTAGCTATCGAATCAGGAGGCCTTTTGCAGCTGCAGCTATTCTAAAGTGGTGAGGCACCTGGATAGATTTGGCAAATTAACCATGTTGTAATTGAATAAGGGGAATAAAAGCTGCAGAAATGTTCATAATCAGAGAGCACATGAAGCTGTTGTTCCTTCTTTTTTGCAGCTTGACATTTGGAGAAATGAGGCACAACCTCGTGGAGAGAAACTGTGCAACTTGTTACTGCATAGTGATGTTTCTGCCCACGGATAAGTCATCCTCAATTCACTGCTTTCCAGAGGAAAGATCTAAGGCATTTTCTAGAAATGTCTTCAAACTGATAGTTTTAATGTGTATGTTCATCTCTTCTCCGGTGTGGATGCCACCTTTGTGATGCACAGTCCCATCAACCTTTAGCTTCTGGCTTTTACAACTCAGCAATTACAGAGCAGTCTACCCTAGAGCTCACATTCATCCATGAAGCATTATTGTTTAGAGAAAAATAAGATCATATAGGTACTGTATTCCTACTCCCCTTGAGTAAAATTATTTATGGATGTACACTCTTCAGTGTGATGGCAAGCAAAAGCAGCTGTAGAGGTAGTTATAGATACACTATTTATTTATTTTATTTATTTTTTACATTTGTAGAGCGCACTGCAGCCCATAGACATCGAGGCGCTATTACATGAAGGCGTAAGCAGCAAGATTATGCAAACATAGGAAACATAAAGGTACTTAGTTACAAAGAGAGGAGCGGAGCATAGTTACAAATGACGTTCGTATGCCTGTAGATATAAAGGCAGGAAGGTTTAGACAAACAGCCTGGTTTTTAAGGCTTTGCAGAAGGCTAGGTGAGAGTCAATCCCCCTGAGGAGCGGAGGTAGGGCGTTCCAATGTGAGGCTGCTAGGGCTGAGAAGCTCGAACCGCCCGCACATACTCTACAAGTCTTGGGGGTAGAAATCAGGTTGGTGTAGGCAGATCTGGTGGGTCTGGCCGAGGTGGGTCGTGAAATTCTCTGGGCAAGGTAGGGGGGAGCAAGGTCATGGAGGCATTTATGGGTGAGGGAGAGGATTTTAAAGATGATCCTCTGCCTAATGGGCAGCCAGTGGACCTGCCTCCTAAGGTCAGAAATGTGGTCTTTCCTGGAAAAACCTGTAGCGGCCCTGAGGGCGTTGTTCTGGGCAAGCTGGAGTTTAGCGATGTTTTTTCCGGAGGTCCCACCAAGGAGAGCGTTGCAGTAGTCCAACCTAGATCCTATGATGGCCCCAGCAATAGTGAGACCATTTTGTGAGGATAGGAAGGGCCTTGCTGCGTAGATGAGTTTGGAGTAGTATGCTGCTGAGGAGGCTATGGCTGTCAAGATTAGTCAGGCGAGTACAAAGGCAGCGAATATGGCAAGGGAAATGTGCACTAAATCACACAGTGAATAGCTTCGAATTAAACTACGTGCACACAGGAACAACGACTCATGTATGCTAGAACCCAGGAGTGCAAATAGAGTGTGACAACAAAACCAATATATGAAAAGGGATGTGGGTTAAGCACCTGACCGCGAGGAAAGTCGGCAAGCGCCTTACCCCCAATTGCTGTTACAGGTACTGACAGCGCTAAACCCAAGTGGAGGGCAAGCAATGACAGGATCTGTGAACTAACACTCTTGATGGTATTAAATAAGGGAACTAAAGAACTGTACTCACGAGGACGAGATAAACCTCTTGAATGTCAGCTAGCCCACGAATCCTGTTGATGAAACTGGGACCCAGAAAGGCTAGAACAGCAATGGGAGGAAAACTAAATACCTAAGTTGGAATAGTGATTACAAATTAGTGAGGAAAACATAAGCATTCACACAGGAGCTAGCTACAACCGCACACCACACCTAATAATCAAATGGGAAATAAATGCAGAAGTGCAATGGAAAACATGGAATGGATCCCAATAGAAAGTAAGGATCAGGAGCAGGGAAAAACGAAATAACCAATGCAAACTTCTCCCTACCCCTCCAAGGAAAAGACAGGAAGCTAATCTAAGAGGAAGGCTAAGGTATACGGGTTTACAGCAGCAAAGGACAGAGTCAAAGAAATATAGAACACAGACAAACTGGGCTGCATCTAAAAGGGGAAAGCACTGAGAAATGCTGCCTGCAAACAGAGGAAGACAAAAAGGGAATCAAGGGAGCAGAAATCAATTAGCGCATGAATCCGAGATTCAGGGCGGAGGAACAAGAAAACAGGAACTAGGAACTAGGTACAAAGGCAAGGAACAAGGAACAAGGGACTAGTCACAACAGGAACACTGCAAACGATGACCAGCGCTGGACTGAAGTAAGACTGAGGCTTTTAAAGCTGCTTAACGAGCACACGCCTCAGGTGTGCTGATTGCTGCACCTGCAGCCACAGCTGTTAACTATCCTCCACCCAACCTTGTCCTGCAAGGGTGGAGGTGGAGCAGTGGGCCAGGCATTCTGGGAAGCATAGTCATTTGGTTAAAGAAGCATGCTGGCTGCCAAAAACCTGGAATGGATCCGGAAGGGAAGTAGCTTGGAAAATAGGGAATTAGAGCTCCCAATTCATCACAGCACTGTAGCATAAGGTTCGGAGGAAAGGTCCAGTAGGGAATAAACCCCAAATCATGCCCCCAAGTGGTGGGAACGAGAGCGAAGGGAGCGAGTCGTGACAGTATACCCCCTCCTACGGCCGTCTTCGGGTGCCCGCCACCCGCACAAGACATCTTCTTTCCATGATGGGAGTGCTTTTTCTTTGGAGGTGGCACTGATGGAAATGGTGGCCTGTGGGCAAAGGCAGATGGACTTCCATGATAGGAGTGCTTTGTCTTTGGAGGTGGTACTGATGGAAACGGTGGCTTCTGGTGAGGAAGAGACTCATGGTTCGAAGAAAGGCATGAAGGACTTGCAGGACCTGAAGCAGAGTTGGAAGGTCCAGGAAGCTCAGTCACTGGGAGTGGACCCTTATAAGTCTTTGAGGAGGGAGGCAGGCTGGTGCAACATGCCTTAGACAATGGTAGAAGCCCTATTAGCCTTTCTGCCGAGAGTGGACATGCGGGAGGTGAGGAAATTGCTGGCTTCAGGAAAGGTTTATGTTCAGCCATTAGAGAAGGTGGCGGCTGAGGTAGAGGTTCAGATTTTTTTTTGTCATCCATCTGGGAAAAGGCTTGTGGTTGAAAGTGACTAAGGTTTGACTGCACATGTTCTACGCCTTGGAGACCTGAAAGTCCAATGGGTTGTACAAGGCTGGTACTCCTGATGACAGTCGTGTAACCACCTTGTTGCACGTGGGATACAACAGCAGGGACGTTTGGCATACTGATAGGAGTGATAGACGCAGTACTTGGTATTTCAGGCACACTCGCAGAAGGAGCAATAACAGACACATTTTGAACTGCAGCAGTCATTCCCTTCCTTTGGCTACTAGCCCCCAACTGGTGCTTCTTGGCGGAATTCTGTTGCACAAGTCCTGTAGGTAATACGCCGGTCTGCACCACCCCCTGTGCACACCCAGGTGAGTGGTTCTGACTCACCACTTGGTCCAGCTTGATGACTCTGAAGCGGGAGCTGGCAAAAGTCTCAAACTCTGATGCTGCATTTTTAGGAGGCTCTGATGCTAAAGTGAAGCAGTTGGGAGAATCGTCTTGTGGAAAAGGCAGGCATTCTGGTGCTCCTCCTGAAGCAAAAGAAAGGCAAGCTAGACGTTCATCGACAGTAAATGGTTGGGATTCAGGAGGAATCGCTGGAGCAGAAGAAAATACAGCAGGATCTGATGGTGTAGACAGGTATACCTCTGATATTGGCAGCAAGGCTAAGCAGGATACAGGCGTCTCATGAACTGAAGGCAAATACTCAGTATACTCCGGGACTGAAGACATGCACTTTTGATGGACTACCGGAGGCTCTAAAGCTGAAGGATGATCTGCAGGATGAGTCACTGTAGCTGAAGACAGGCAGGCCAGGGAAAACCTTGAGGCTGAAGGCATGCAAGCTGAAGCAATCTCGGTTGCTGGATACAAACATGTCCAGGTCTTTGGGACTGGCTCTTGAGTAAATGGCAGACATGGCAGCGGTTCATTGGTTGAAGACACGTGTGCCAAAGATGACTGCAGGGCTGTGGATTGGATCATAGAAGAGTCAATGGTTGTAGGAGGGCAGACAGAAGTCTCAGAAGTTGACAGACACATTGGTGGCTCAGGAATGGAGGGCACCTTTAGGGCAGTAGACTCCTTGGCACCAGTAACCAAAGACTGAGCTGTACCCTTGCAGTCCCTTTCTTTAGTGGGTGACACAGAGTCTCTTTCTTTGTAGAAGTCAAAATCAACCAGTGGAATCACCATAGTAAAGTCTCTGTTAATCAGGATTTCGTCAATTGTCCATTCCTCTGTTTTAGCTTCTGAAAGAGGCAGATTAACAATCAACAGTTCAGGAATCGCCTGCCGGTTTTTTGGTTCTGTATACTGTGGAATGAGTCCATCAGAACATGAAATCTGTACTGTCTCTGACTGTTCGTATTGATCAGAATTGGCAGAAGGAAGAGTGAACCCAGAGGTAACATCGTTTTCTACATCAGCTTTAACATCTACTTCAGTCTCAGCAGCTGTATCAAGAGCAGGGCCTAAGCCTACTGTAGTGACTGAATCTGTGTATGCCACCATTGTGGATTGTGTTTGGAAATCAGAAGCTTGTATGTGTGCTAGCTCAGAATTATGACAAACTGCTACACAGGAAATTTTAGGTAAAGGAGTGGCTTGTAAATCTTCAGCTAACTGCAATCCCTGACAAACAGCAGAACAATTGTTAGAAACTGTGCCCAGATTAAGCGCTGTGCTAGACGAAAGATCTTCACTCCCAATAGATCTAACATATTGACAAATATCATGGTTTACCAAAGTCTCTGCACTCAGGGACTGAACAGTGTTCACTTCCTCAACATCAACAGATAAAGTCTGAGGTGTATTCAGTAAAGAGTGCAAGGTTTTATTCTCCTCTTGTAAAGAAATGAATTCTTGTCTTAACTCCTCAAGCTTAGCTCTTAGCATGCCCTGCATTAACTGTACATCACTATCAGTAGGCACAGGGGGAGGCATAGTGGCATCAGGGCTGGATCCTGCACTAGCAATCTGGATGTGCACCGATTGTACATTGTCCTCTACTGCTTGCAGGTTCTGTGATTTATAGTTTCTCTTACCAACTTGGTCTGTGTTTCCCTTAAGCAAACTATTGACATTAGACCTCTTGGCATTAGGGACTACAGTATGCACCTGTGCAAAGGAGTATGCTTTAGACTGAGGATAGAAAACAGAAGTTATGCAAGGAACCCCTCCATTCTTTGTTTGTACCATGAAACTGTTCTATCTGAGGTGAAGCACAACTGGAATCATGGGATTCAACAACAGAGGTACTCTTGTATAATAAGTCTAACAGTGTGTTGTTTTCTGCGGCTAAGGCTTGCGCTGACATAGAATCGGGATCAAAACAAAAGATAGAACTAGGATCAGGCAATGTAGGATGTGCCATCCTATGGGAAAAATACTTTGCACGTAAATGCCCATTCGTGACAAGGAGTTCATTTAAGTCAGGACTAGTGATTTGATTGTCACAGGTAAATGTAGGGAAAGCTTTCTGTACAAACTTGTTAGAGGCCTTGCTGCCTTTCTTTCTTAAACTTGCCATATTCAATGGGAATTTTTGGCTGGTCATTCTGTCAGGATTAGTCAGGCGAGTACACAGGCAGCGAATATGGCAAGGGAAATGTGCACTAAATCACACAGTGAATAGCTTCGAATTAAACTACGTGCACACAGGAACAACGACTCATGTATGCTAGAACCCAGGAGTGCAAATAGAGTGTGACAACAAAACCAATATATGAAAAGGGATGTGGGGTAAGCACCTGACCGCGAGGAAAGTCGGCAAGCGCCTTACCCCCAATTGCTGTTACAGGTACTGACAGCGCTAAACCCACGTGGAGGGCAAGCAATGACAGGATCTGTGAACTAACACTCTTGATGGTATTAAATAAGGGAACTAAAGAACTGTACTCACGAGGACGAGATAAACCTCTTGAATGTCAGCTAGCCCACGAATCCTGTTGATGAAACTGGGACCCAGAAAGGCTAGAACAGCAATGGGAGGAAAACTAAATACCTAAGTTGGAATAGTGATTACAAATTAGTGAGGAAAACATAAGCATTCACACAGGAGCTAGCTACAACCGCACACCACACCTAATAATCAAATGGGAAATAAATGCAGAAGTGCAATGGAAAACATGGAATGGATCCCAATAGAAAGTAAGGATCAGGAGCAGGGAAAAACGAAATAACCAATGCAAACTTCTCCCTACCCCTCCAAGGAAAAGACAGGAAGCTAATCTAAGAGGAAGGCTAAGGTATACGGGTTTACAGCAGCAAAGGACAGAGTCAAAGAAATATAGAACACAGACAAACTGGGCTGCATCTAAAAGGGGAAAGCACTGAGAAATGCTGCCTGCAAACAGAGGAAGACAAAAAGGGAATCAAGGGAGCAGAAATCAATTAGCGCATGAATCCGAGATTCAGGGCGGAGGAACAAGAAAACAGGAACTAGGAACTAGGTACAAAGGCAAGGAACAAGGAACAAGGGACTAGTCACAACAGGAACACTGCAAACGATGACCAGCGCTGGACTGAAGTAAGACTGAGGCTTTTAAAGCTGCTTAACGAGCACACGCCTCAGGTGTGCTGATTGCTGCACCTGCAGCCACAGCTGTTAACTATCCTCCACCCAACCTTGTCCTGCAAGGGTGGAGGTGGAGCAGTGGGCCAGGCATTCTGGGAAGCATAGTCATTTGGTTAAAGAAGCATGCTGGCTGGCAAAAACCTGGAATGGATCCGGAAGGGAAGTAGCTTGGAAAATAGGGATTTAGCGCTCCCAATTCATCACAGCACTGTAGCATAAGGTTCGGAGGAAAGGTCCAGTAGGGAATAAACCCCAAATCATGCCCCCAAGTGGTGGGAACGGGAGCGAAGGGAGCGAGTCGTGACAATGGCATTAACATGCTTGTCCATGGTGAGATTAGAGTCGAGGTAGACTCCTAGAGTCTTGACTGAATGGGATACCGCAATCGGTATGTTGTCGATGGTAAAGGAGGTGTATTGTTTGTCAAGGTTGCCTAGAATGGTTGGTGACCCAATAAGTAAAAGCTCGGTCTTCTCGCTATTGAGACAAAGCCAATTGTCAGCCATCCAGGCTTGGATGGTGGCGTAGATGGAGTTGAGGGTGTTCTTGTCCAACTCATAGTCACCTGTAAGCGGGATGAGTACTTGGGTGTCATCCGCATAATTTGTGTATGAGATGCACATAGAATCGAGGAGATTGAAGAGAGGACGTGTGAACAGGTTATAGAGGGTGGGTGCTATGCAGGAACCCTGGGGCACCCCACATTTGATGTGACTAGGAGATGCGCATGCTGAGTCCGAGAAGACTTTCATGGCCCTTTCCTGTAGGAATGAGGTGATCCATGCGCATGCTTTTGGGGAGAAGTTGGCTGCTATAGAGAGATGGTGGCAGAGTGTGTTGTGATCAACGAGATCGAAAGCTGCTGATAGATCGAGGAGGAGCAGGAGCGCTGGTTTGCCTGCGTCACAAATGTCATCCATTTGATTTTTTAGGTCAAGTAGGGCTGTTTCCGTCCCATGACGAGGTCTGAAACCAGACTGCCGAAGGCCGAGAAGGCGGTGCTCTTCGAGGAATTTTTGGACTTGATGGTAGGCCGCTTTATCCAAAATTTTCAATAGAAAGGGGACAGTAGTGATGGGTCTGTAGTTCCCTGGTACTGATGGGTCAAGTGAGGGCTTTTTGAGGAGCGGACGGACCCAGGCTTCCTTAAGGTCAGTTGGAACATGGCCAGACTGAAAGGATGCATTTATGAAGGCTGTGAGGAAGGGGGCCAGGGTAGGACCGCAGTCTTTGATTAGCTGTGCAGGGCCTACGTCGCCTTTACAGTTAGATGGTTTGATGGTTTTTAAGAGCGTGATGACCTCAGATTCAGTGATGTCTTTGAAGTCGAAAGGCGGACAGGAGTGGGCTTTGGTCTCTTTGTTGGTGTTAGTACTCTGGTTGGCGATTAGGAGGGTCATAGCTTTTTGGTGTGCCTGAATTTTAATGTGCAGGGTATTTAGTTTATTAAACATGGCGGTTTGGATGTCATTACACCATTTTTCATCTTTCTGGATGGTGGATGGTGGGGTGGACGGAGTTTCAAGTTCCCTGAAGATGGTGAAGATTTCTTTGGTACTAGATTTGGCGTTGGCAATCCTATTGTTGAAGGAGTTAGCTTTAGCGAAGATAATAGCTGTTTTGTAGTCCTTAGAGATAGTCTTAAAGGAGGATTTGGTAGCGTCGTTTGGTTTATTTCTCCAGGCTAAGAGGGCAGCTCGTTTCTTGGAACGAAGCTGAAGAAGCTCTTGGGAGAACGATGCGTTAGTATGCTTGGCTTTCTTAGATTTTCTGAGAGTGAGAGGGGCGACGGCATCAACCGCATTGGTGATTGTCAGTTTGAAAGCGTTGGCAAGGGTGTCAGGGTCAGTTGAAAAGGGGGCTTGGAGAGCCGGTACCTCAAGGAAGGGCGTGATCCTTTCTACAGTTAGTAAGCGGGAGCTTCTTGCGAGAGCTGCGGGAAGAGGGATGGTGGGTTTAGGGGGTCCTTTAGAAGTGTCCAAGTCAAATTGGATGTGATGGTGGTCTGTCCACGGGACAGGAGAGTTACCAGTGATTAGCACTGGGCAGTTGTGGTGGCCAACCCAATCCAGAGCGCGCCCTTTGAGGTGGGTAGGATTCGAGATCGTTTGTGAGAATCCGAGAGTGGCAAGGGCTTTATTTAGGGCAGCCGCGTGGGCGTCATAGGGGTCGTTGAGGCCTAGGTTAAGGTCACCTGTGAGAAGGACTTTGGAATTTTTCTTTAGGTTCGCTGAGAGTGCTTGGATGAGGGATTCCTGGAATTCGGCAATGGGACCTGGAGGTCGATAAACGATATGAAGGGTCAGGGTGAGGTTGGGGGAATGATAGATTCTAAGGGGAAGGTAGTCACAGCTGCCAAGTTCCCCTTCGATCCTCCTAATGGTGAGGTTGTCTTTGGCGATGAAGGCTACTCCCCCGCCTCTAAGAAGGTGTCGGTCTTGCCTGTAAATGGTGTATCCGTCTGGGATGGCCAGGGAGAGGGCAGGCCCTGATGAGTCATTCAACCAGGTTTCAGTGATAATAAGGAGGTCAGTGTTGTTTTTGAGAATTAAGTCATGAATGTCCAGAGCATGTGCAGGAACAGAACGGACATTAATTAGGGCACACTTAAGGGTGGAGGTCGGAAGGGCCGTGGCTGAGATGGCCATGGGGTCATGTGTAGGCAGGATAGTTGTGTCAAGGGCATAAGGCACAGGTGTGTTCAATAGAGTGGGGGCAGCAGACCCAGCAGGCAAATTCAATACAGTGGCAGGCAAATTCAATACAGTGGATGCAGCAGACCCAGCAGGCAAATTCAATACAGTGGCAGGCAAGTTCAATACAGTGGGTGCAGCAGACCCAGTAGGCAAATTCAATACAGTGGGTGCAGCAGACCCAGTAGGCAAATTCAATACAGTGGCAGGCAAGTTCAATACAGTGGGTGCAGCAGGCCCAGCAGGCAAATTCAATACAGTGGCAGGCAAATTCAATACAGTGGATGCAGCAGACCCAGCAGGCAAATTCAATACAGTGGCAGGCATATTCAATACAGTGGGGGCAACAGGCACAGCAGGCGAATTCAATACAGTGGGTGCAGCAGACCCAGCAGGCAAGTTCAATACAGTGGGTGCAGCAAACCCAGTAGGCAAATTCAATACAGTGGGTGCTGCAGACCCAGCAGGCAAATTCAATACAGTGGGTGCAGCAAACTCAGTAGGCAAATTCAATACAGTGGCAGGCAAGTTCAATACAGTGGGTGCAGCAGACCCAACAGGCAAGTTCAATACAATGGGTGCAGCAAACTCAGTAGGCAAATTCAATACAGTGGCAGGCAAGTTCAATACAGTGGGTGCAGCAGACCCAGTAGGCAAATTCAATACAGTGGGTGCAGCAGACCCAGTAGGCAAATTCAATACAGTGGCAGGCAAGTTCAATACAGTGGGTGCAGCAGACCCAGTAGGCAGATGCAATACAGTGGCAGGCAAGTTCAATACAGTGGGTGCAGCAGACCCAGTAGGCAAATTCAATACAGTGGGTGCAGCAGACCCAGTAGGCAAATTCAATACAGTGGCAGGCAAGTTCAATACAGTGGGTGCAGCAGACCCAGTAGGCAGATTCAATACAGAGGGTGCAGCAGACCCAGCAGGCAAGTTCAATACAGAGGGTGCAGCAGACCCAGTAGGCAGATTGGGAGCAATGGGGGCAACAGGCACAGCGGGCCAGTGTGCAACATTGGGTGCTCGAGTAGAAGCTAATGGGTGGTTGGATTCATGGCAAGCAATGCCAGTGAGGCAGAGGGTGGTATTGGCCGGAGAGGTATCACACCAGCACCTACTGCCGAGACGCTTATTGCGAGAGTTTGTACTTTGAGTGCGAGTACGTTGGGAAATTATGGTACGTGTGTTAAGTCGTGCATTTCGAGCAGAGCAAGGTAGGGTGTTGGGGAATGTGGATTGGAGGCAGCTGGGTGGCTTACCTAGATGATGGAGTCTGGGAGCTCCGTCCCGCGACGTCGAGCAGCGGAGAGCTGCAGAGAGAGGCAAAGGCCTTTTCCATAGGCCTTCGCCAAGTGGCGGCTTTGCCTGGCGGCAGGCCTCCTCTCCCTTTAAAGCGGGAGAGGAGGGGCTGCAGGCCGCGGCGCGCGAGTCAGCTGACTCCGCTCCTACTTTGTTGTGCTCCGTTTCCATGGAGCCCTACTCGATTAGACCCATTTTCTCTCTTTCTCCCTTTCCTAACTTTGTTTTCTCCGTTTTTAAATAAGCCAAAGACTGAAAATCTAAAAAGAAGTGTAATTGAGCATTTATATCACGCTTCATGCCAGAGACCAGCCTCAAAATGGGGGACCGGAATTCAAAGCTCTGACGCTCTGTTGTCTTTCTTCCAAGACAAAAATGTGTTGCCCTGTAGCTATCTGAATGACCTTTCACTATTATTCTGCAAGATATTCGCAAACATCAGACTCGTAGGATCCCAATTTTCAGGGTCACTCTACCTTCTCGTTATCTGCTCTTTCCACGTACTCTTCCCTTTTGTAAAGTGGACAGCGAACAGGAACTCCCATGGTAATTAACCAACCCAATAGCTTAACTACCTTCCTTTGGCAGGCAGGAGGGAATGTCACTCCTCTTGAATGTTGTACAGGAATTCCTTTGCTCATGCTAAATGAAGTAACTATTTTAGAAAAATTACATTAGGAACCCCCTGCGTCATCCCCATGAAAATATGCTCGATCCTGCATCTTGGTGTGAATAGCCTGACTATTCATGCCTGGTTGTTGAATGGAAAAAGGTTCCAGGAAAGGGACTTCTCTGGAGATGATCTGGAAACCTTGCTGTAAGCTCATAGATGGTCAACGTATCATTTTATGCATCTAGATGCTGGGATGGTAGGATAGCTCAGGGGCCACACGCTTGTCTTGGAGGCAAGACAATGCTGAGCAGCACGGGTTCAGAACTTTGATCTGTGCTTAGAGACTGGACTCTGGCATGAAGCGCGATATAAAAGCCCAATTTAATTTGTTTTAGATGGTGAATATTTTCAAGTTTGTGTTCTGCTAGTGGCATTGGCCCTTTTTTGTGCCACTTGGCTGTTGTGTTGAACATTTGATGCCCTTGGCCAGGATAGTCCTTACTGCTAACATGAACAATGATTACCAAGCAGCAGTTTCTGTGTTTAAGTTAACAGCAGAGCATGTGTCCTGCTTTTCCAGAACTATTGTTTTGTAGCTCCAAAAGGGCCTGGCGTCATATTTTCTATGTCCTTTTGAGGTTCCTTTCTCTGATAGAATATTGTAGGAAGGTGATGCTAGTAATAGAATATTGTAGGAAGGTGATGCTAGTAATGTTAATGAGGCGCTCGGGAAGAGAGCAGAAGGAGTTGGAGGAGGTGGTAGTGTCAGTGGTTACCAGAAAAAAGGTGGTAATAGCAGGTGTTGGAAGTAACTGTCAAGCGTGGTGTAATTGCGGATAGAGGTGGTGGTGGTGCTTAGAAGGAGGTGGTAGCAGCAAGTGGCAATGGAGATGGTTGTCAGAAGGAGGTGGTAACAACTGATGTAAGGCAGTGAGGTGTGGGAAAAGGTGAAACTAAGAAAATAATTGGAGGAATTAGGCGTTGCAAGAAGGCCCGAGGAGGCCGGTCAGGCTCAAGGCAGGTAGAAGAGGTAGGTGGATATACGAGATCAATGCAAGAAGGGAAGAGCATTGATTGTCAGGCAGACTCGTAGAAGTGAAAATGATCCAGAAGGAGTAAGAGATAATACCTGCTACCCAATATATAGAGTGAGTGAGGATAGGGAATCCTGGCTCCAACTCAATCTGGCGTTGAAACTGCAGTTGTACCTAAAGCTGGTCACGGAGATGTGGAGGATAACTAGGCAGTCAATGCGTTCAGGGTTCAGGATCCCATGGAAAACCGGAATGGTCTGGACAGAGGTATCAGGGTCTTTGGTCCCCTTAAAAACTGCTTGTGAGACTATAGAGATAATAAGGGTTTGGGAACCTCTAAGAAACCCCAACGTTACTGGGAAGTGAGATGTTATCACACCCAGTGTTAGAGACCCCTTTGTTGGTTTTGAGCACCAACTATTATTTTCTCGGATATATTGCTTGGTACAAAAAAAAACAGTGCCTCCACCTTGAGTCGTTTGTGTTACACACCATCCATATGACACACCCCTGTTTTAATTTCCCCATTTGACATTGTGTTGTCTCAGCAGCTCGGCAGGCAACAGTCTCTTATGAAGATTCTGACAGTTGCTAAGTAGATTTTTGAAGTGTATAGGAATTATTTCTTATCTTCACCAGGTGGACAGACTGGTGTTGCAAAAGTGTTCAGATAACTTCCAAAGAAAGAGGATGAGGTATGGCAGCAATTGGGAAGACTTCTGTCACTCAATTGGTTAATCAGTGTTGTTTTTCTCACTGGTTTAAACGTTCCCTAAAGTACTGCTGATAGCAAAAAAAGAAAAGTAAAGTATAATTCTCACCTGTGTTTTTTTCATAAAATTGTGATTTTACAGTACGCCATGCTGGGAAAATCCACAATTTCCTTTTAAACTTTAACATAAGCATTCCCAAAGTTTATAGAACTCAATTTTATTTAGATAGTAAACCTAGATTTATTTATTTTTTAAATCCCCACTGGCATATATATAAAAACAAAGTTAAGGTTACTGCCAAAACAACATTGTTGCAACCTTAACTCACCCCCACAAATAGCAGGTTAAAAGTAACTGCAGCACATATGTATATCCTTCCAACATAAAGCAACAACATACAAGGATGCATAGCAAACTTACAATGTATTCTAAAAACAACTATTCAAACATAAAACAGTTGTCCTATGTATGCATTGATTGAAGCTCCGGGTTCAATCAATTTGCCTATGTAATGTGAGAAATCTCGGGGCGTTCTCACATTTAACCCGCTCAAGAAAACCCCTAAGGTAACCAATAGAAGGGTAAGACTGTCAGATTCTAACACGAGGAGTGAGGCAGCGAAGGGGTACTGCTGGGATGAAGAGTCTTTGAAGAACGGAAGTGGGATGCCCGAAGATGAGATCTGGCATCCCCCTTTTCCTAATTCCGATCTATCCTACCTCCCCTCTGTCATAGGATATCATCACGCATGTCCTACCCTGCCCGAAGATCTTGCGTCAAACTCTCACACTCGGAGGAAAGCAAGAGAATGTAAAACCCCTTTTTCTAACTATAATCCGGACTTATCCTCCCATCCCTCCGATATCATAAACTACTGTGAGAACCAATATTTCCTTCACTGTTAACCACATTTACTGAGAGTACCAGAGTGAAAGAACCAATACCAATTTCCTATCCTAAGAATCCCCCTAGACCAGAGAAATGGTATCCGCCCTTCCTTGACAGTGACCTACCCAACCTCCCCTCAGCTTTCATAGAATGTATTAAGACACACAATCTTCTTTTTCCCAAGCTTCACTCAAGTACTGTGGCGAAGAAGAGAGATCAAGAGTAGTACAGATTTTCTACGAGAAACACCACTATGGTACTGGGACGACTAAGAGGCAGCTGGAGGCACATCAACATCTTCTTTGGCCATGTCCCACTAACAAGGCAAGGCAGGGTCAGGCAATTAAAATCAACCATGCCCACCTGCAGCCTATCAGGTCTTCAGGAGAGTATAAAAGGAACACTAGCAATCAGCAAAGAGAGCGAGTTGGGGGAAGAGCTGAGGAGCCGTGGCTTCCTAGAAACAGCAGAAAGAAACAGGGGCGCTGAGACGCTGAGGGTCTGTTTGAGGAAGCATTCGACAGAAGTCGTTGCCAAAGACCTGTGTTTCCAGCAAAGAAGGGAGACGCGAGGCGTGCTGGTCCCTTTTTACACTGGTAAAATGAAATGGTCATTCCCCTGGTGCAGGACAGTAACCCAGGAGTGTCAGAGGAACAGGTGGGGAGACCCTGATCTCAGATGACAATGACGTTAACCCAAGAACGAAGAAAACACCACCGGTGTGTGAAGCGCAGTGAGAGACTGGTGTGTTTTGAAGTAAGCAAGCAAGATCCATCTTTGCAGCTCAAACGCCTAAGACTGTAGACATGTCGGGTGAATTTGGCAAATGGAATTACAAGGATAGATAGTAGCACAATGGTTGCGTATATGATTACAAGTTCTCGAATGACTCTGTGTAAAGAAAGGAAGTGTCTGCAAAGAGGGGAGCTGTGTGCGTGAGCAAAATAGAGATCCTAAAGAGGAGGAGCTGTGCGTGAAAAATCCCCCAAACTGATAGAAAAGTGTTGACAACAAACACAGTTTGTTGGAAAAGCATTGGGGTGGCCACTAGGCAGGAGATTGGTCCAGGCTGGCCGCAGAGACCCCAGAATAGGCATTGGGGTGGCCACCAGGCGGGATATTGATCCAGGCTGGCCACAGAGACCCCAGAATAAGCAAGGAGTGTTGGAAAGGCACTGGGGTGGCCACCAGGCGGGAGATTGATCCAGGTTGGCCGCAGAGACCCCAGTGTAAGGAAAAGCAAACTCTATTTAGGATGAGGCACCTGGTTACCCGAAACCTCTAATGGGTGGATTGTGTAGTCTGCCAACTGTGTTGCAACCAAGGGAGCCCAATTGAAATCAAGGAGCTGAATGATAGTGTGAACTAGAGGGCTTCTGGGTTAACTTAAAGGAGACCTTGGGTATCCTAAAGAACTCACCAGGAAAAGGTAGAGTGAACTGCTTTTGCCAAATTACCTTTTTGCCAAGTGAAAGTTTCTTTGCCAAGTGAAACCTGAGAGACTTACGGAACTTTATAATCCTCAGTCCCTTAAACTTGGGGAAGGGAGCTGCAGAAATGATCCATTGTCACATTAACTTTATAGGCATTACACCATCCCGACCTTTGAGAATAAAGGCTTTCAAACTGTGTTTCACTTGTCTGTATCGTCTGTTGATAGCATACCTGTCTCAAATAATTAATATCTGATGTAATACAGCCAGTAATGTTCGGTGAAAGTGCAGACATAATATCAAGCAATCAGGGGCCCCTTAGTAATTCAAGTTAAAACACAACTGATAATGTGATGCGGGAGCCTTTCAAATAATATGGTAGATAGATCTGTAACGTATGTTTGGGCTTTTATTTAGAATTTGCTTCATGGGGAAGGTATTGATGTACAAAAAGAATGTTGAAGTGCCATTGTAAAACTTGCTTCATGGAACACGCATGGATTTAAGTATCTTCGATCAAATTATGATCTATGGTCATCTTGTGATATCATTTGTTTCCAAAAGACCTAGTTGCTTGATATGCCAGTGTTGAATGTTTTTGAAATCAGTTTTGAGCCTGCGAGAAAGGGTCATAGAAGATGACCGCTTGTTGTGTGTCGTACGGATGGATTCTGCTATTACTATAGAACATTTGGAAGTAGGTAGGAGTGATATCTTGGGAATAAAACAAAAATGGTGGCATACTGTAAGGTTGGAACAAAGAACATGCATTATTATAAATGTATGCTATAATCCGGCCCCTATGGCCTTAAAGAGACCTACTGGAAGAAATATTAGTGATCCTAGAGGTATGTTAGGGAGAATTCTCTCTTTAGGCTGAATTTCCTAACCTAGTCAGTCCCCCAGCAGCTTTGCTGGATTTCTGGAGTTTGCTTTTTTCTCCTGCCAAGAGTGAGACTCTTTTTCTGCCACTCTTGGACATGATTTATGATGTTCCTTTGACTGTTAATGTTTTTTATGGGCTATGGGGTCCTTTACTCCATAGGGTCTCATGTGTTTTTACTATGTGTGTTACACAGCACCCTCCGTGCAGTAACACAGGGGTGTCATAGTGACACCCCACCATAGACTCCATACCCTGGGACTGACTACTGTCTCCCAGGGCATGTAAAGTCACCATTGGCTTTACTAGTCCCAAATTATTAACAGAAACCAGTACAAACCATCATATTGTGGACGTACTGGTCGGGGCACTTCGATTGCCCCGGGGTCTGTTAGTCGAGGGGGCACGTCTCCGTCCCCCCTGATCGAGTTTTGGCTGGTGGCAGTGGATACTACTTTTTATATTCGACCGCAAATATTTCCCTATGGGATTTTCCCATTGTTCGAGGCTACCAACATTAATTATTTAATTCTCATAGCCTCGAACATACCGCCGGTTTATTTAATTAATATTAATTCACCGGTTGGTATTTTTTGCCAGGACTCGATTCTAAAATGGAGTTTGTGTTCTTTTCTGTGACTCCAACCCAAGTCGAGCCCTTTGTTCCACTTTTTGGCGGGCTTCTCCACAGATGCCTCCAAAAGTGGTGCCACTCTGTCTGGGTACCACAGGGGGTGTGGGAGGGGGTTTAGGCACCCTGGACTGAGTTACCTTGGTAACTGAAGTCGCACTCTTGTGTGATTGGCCCAAGTGGTGAGCCGGCCGGCTCACCACTTAGCATGTTTGATTGACAGCTAGGCTGAGTGAATGGGGGTATGCTGCATAAAAGCAGGGCTTTTGGGACTGGAACTTCAGAAGTCGCCACAGGACCTGAGAATCCGACAAGGGAGAAGCTGAGCCGACCTACCACGACGACACCACCGGTGGAGCCCTGCGGAACCGACTCACCACTTCCCGACGACAGAGAAGATCTCCCGGCTGGAGAGGCTTCTTCCCCTGACTGGTGGGCACAACCAGTTTACCTTCTTCTCTTCGCACCCCAGACCGGTTTGTGGTCGAACTGCCCGTGGCAAGCACCCCAGCAGCTGGATAGCCACTTACCACTGAACCACGAATCAACGGACCGCTCCTTGTACCTGAGAAACTCCGCGGCTGGTTTCTTCCCTGTCAGTGCAACGGACTCCTGTCTTCCTCCCCGACGAGACCCTCTCTTCCCCCGGACGAAGCACCGACTTGCATCCGCTGCCAGGAACAACTGCCCCCGCTGGAGTGTTCTCACCACTTTAAGGTACCGTGTCCGCCAGGCCTCCCTTTCTAAAGATTGCTACAAGGTAATAATAACCCCTTAACCTTCTGGACTGGGCTGGCCGCCTTGACCCTCTAACTGGTCCCTTTCTTTGGTCCAACTCCTTTTTGAACCGTAACAAGACTCTTGTGCACTGCAACCGTGTGACCTTGGACACATTTCGTTTTGATCCTCTTAAAGCGGATCCGGCCTACTGACTCTGAATTCACGGTGTTACTTTGCCTTCCTCTCTTGTTGTGTTCGTGAAAAAGTGTTGGGATCTGTTTCAATTTATTCTCTGCTTTTCTCTCCCTTTTTAAACCGAATTATTAGAGTGCCATCTACGTTAAACGCTCACCACTTTCTGAAAATAAGTGGGGCTTTACTTAAGACTTGTCTAATATTTTTTTTAAGGGAGTGTACATCTTTTAGTGACCGTGTTTTTTAATTGCTTACTATTAGTGCCTGTGTGTTTTTCTAGATGTGGTTTTAAATAAATAATTATATCTCTTTTACACCAAGCCCTGGTCAGTGTTTACTTGTTCTATTGTGTTCTTGTCATGATCTCTGCTTCCAAAAGGTCAGGGTTTTCCCAACTCCCTTGGAAGCAGATCCATAACCCAGGTTCCGAGTGCCAACCAGTCCCAATTGGGACCTTTTGGACCCAGTCCTGGCGCCAGTGGCACCAGGCTCATAAATATGCCCAGTCCCAGCGCTGGAAGCGCCGGGCTCATAATGCTTGGGTGGACTTACCTTCAGCAGACCATGCTGCTTACTTGCCTGCCAGTTGAACCTCTGATCCTCTTCTGTTTGGAACTACTTTTCCTGTTGGGTGGGGCTGGAGCCACTCCCTAGATTCAGAACACTGGAACTCTTCTGGAAGGCAGGAACTCTTTTCTTACCAGGAACTCTTTTCTTACTTGGGCGTGGCTGTGGAAGGAGACACCTAAGCACTACAGGAGGCTATTTAAACCACACCCGGTGGATGAATCTTGCTTTGCGTTATTCTGCAACCTCTGCAGCAGGACGCTCATCGTGTCTTCTGCATCCGGTCCTGGGCCTAAGGAAAAAGGCTTACCATCCTGAACCCAGTCTTCAGCAACACCTATAAAGACAAGAAAGAACAGGTTAGCATTCCGGCATCTGAAAGGCAAAGGCTTACCTACTCTTCGTGCGCTCCGGAGGTCTTCACACTGCATTCCGGCATCTGAAAGACAAAAGTTTACCAACTCTTCGTACGCTCCGGAGGCCTTCGGCGCTGCATCCCGCATCTGAAAGACAAAACAAGGTGCGTTTAAAGACATTGGGGAACTTTAATACTCACGTGCCATTACTCCTTTCCACATCTAATCCAGTGGGTATTCCGGCACCCTGCAGCCGCTCCGAACTCGTACCTGCAAAATAAAAAGACAGTTGGAGCGCATAGTGAAGCAGGCAACAAGCGCTTACTTACGTGCTTCCAGGCGCTTCTATTCATCACACGGGCTCCATCTTCAACTCACTTCAGCCCGTTATCCGCCATCGCCGGAACCCTGCAAAACAAGAGACATCATTACTAAAGACTTTAAAGACATTTGAATGACTCGAAACTTACCGTTCGTGCAGTAAACGACGGACAGCAGTCCTCTGAAGTCAAGAGGCCTGCGCTACCTATCCAGTGAAGAAACTGGTTACAGCACCCTGCCCTGAGGCAGATGGAGAGCTCGGCATTCACTTACCTAAGACATCTTACTCTACACGTCAGGCATACAGTGCACAGAGGTCCAGCCCAAAGAGCCAACCGGGTGCTACACATCACCTTTGAAGATACGGTAGTCGCCCAGTCAAGACCGGCGCCTCTGCGAGAATCAGGTGAGCGTTACAGAACGCAAAGCCTACCGCAAAACTCTCGCCCAGGCGCTATGGAAACCTCGGATACTGACCCCCTAGCCCGGTTACTTGGGGAACTAAGGGCAGAAGTGCATGCAGCTCGTCAGGAAACGAATGCTCTAAGAAGGGAACTAATTATTTCCAAGGAGAGAACAGACAATCTTGCTAGACAAGTGCTACAGTCACAAGCCGGACAGACCCCGTTACCCGCATCAGGGGCAAATCTTCCTTTAACATCCTCTATGAATCCAGTGCAGATCAACCTACCTGGGAATGTACCTCTGGCTCCGCCCGAACGATTTTCTGGTGACCCAAAGAGGTTTGCAGTATTTATCAATCAGTGCCGGTTGCACTTCTTATGCCGGCCAGCAGCCTTTCCAACTGATCAAGCAAAAGTAGCTTTTGTACTTTCGTACCTTAGTGGCAATGCGGCAGACTGGTCGATCCCTCTAGTTAATCAAGATGATCCGGTTCTCCATGATTTTCAAGCCTTTCAGCTTAGTATGAAAAAACTGTTCGCAAGACATTCACAGGGGCAGGCCTTGGACAATGAGCTTCTTTCGTTGCGACAGGGTAATCAAGACCTTTTGGCTTATATTGCATCTTTCAATAGACTAATAGTGGAAACTCAATGGCCTGAGGACAAAAGGATTACGCTGTTTTATAGAGGTCTACGTGGAGAGCTCAAAGACGTTTTAGCCCAAGTAGTGAATCCCCCACAAGACTGTTCGGATTATATAGACTTGGTCGTTCAAATAGATCACAGGCTGCAGAACAGGAAGGCCGATCGTTCCAAGTTTGATGCTCGAGTATTTTCCAAACCGCCAACTCCTTCCAAAGGAGTAGACTCCGGGGAACCCATGCAAATAGGGGGTCTGAAAGGTCCTCTAACACAAAGGGAGCGGGAAAGGAGGAAACAGTTGCAATTATGCCTATATTGCGGAAACTCAGGGCACTTTCTTCGAGACTGTCCTGTGAAACCTGCCAAGAAGGCAGTAGGAGCTGCAGTTACCAAAGTTACAAACTCTGAGCAGGGAAACGACCTCGCCCGACAAGAATAGAGGTCCTCTTGCCGAGCGTGAAAACCAGTTCCGTGACCTCGCATTTCGTGATACCTATGGTCCTCATTAGCCCTGATAATCCGGATCGATTACATGCAATTGAAGCTTACGTCGACAGCGGTGCCATCGGCAATTATGTGGATCATGAAATGGTTTTGAGGATGAATCTAACTCTTTGTCCCAAGGCTGTAAAGGACGTCATTACTACGGTGGATGGTACGGAGATAGCCTCCGAGCCAGTAACGCATACCACTCAAGAGGTGACGCTAGTAAGTCGAGATGGACACCATGAGAAGATCGTGTTCGATGTGATCAAGGCCCCTCAGTTTCAGATTATTCTAGGAATACCTTGGTTAGAGAAACACAATCCTCTGATCGATTGGCGAGCAAGAACGGTCCAGTTTCCAGAATGTGTCTCTACTTGTCACCCTCCACCTGGTGTTGCACTGGCCGCAATTTCTTCAGAGACTCCCCAGTTACCTCCCGAATACCTAGAATACCAAGATGTTTTCCGGAAGGATCAGGCTAACTCTCTACCTCCTCATAGGTCTTATGACTGCCAGATAGACCTGATACCTGGATCTACTCCTCCTTGTAGTAGAATTTATGCCCTCACCGAGCCTGAGAACCTTCACCTTCGACAATACCTGGATCAATACCTGGCAAATGGGTTTATTCGTCCTTCCAAGTCCCCTGCTTCTTCAGCTTTGTTCTTCGTTCCAAAAAAGGAAGGAGACCTTAGAACTTGTATCGATTATCGCTCCCTGAACCAGATCACCGTTAAGAATAGATATCCGTTACCTTTGATCCCTGAACTCCTGGACCAAGTCAGAAAAGCATGCATATATACAAAGCTGGATCTTAGAGGAGCTTACCACTTGGTACGAGTAAAAGAGGGCGATGAATGGAAGACGGCCTTCCGCACCAAGTATGGGCTATTTGAATATCAGGTCATGCCCTTCGGACTTTGCAATGCCCCGGCCGCCTTTCAATATTTTATGAACGATGTCCTCAGAGAGCTCATAGATGTATGTGTTGTTGTTTACATTGACGACATCCTCGTTTATTCTTCATCGGAATCTGAACATCGGAAACACGTGAAAATGGTCCTCGAAAGATTGCGTCAACACAAACTTTTCGCTAAGTTGGAAAAATGTGTTTTCAACGTGACTGAAGTTGAATTCTTGGGATTCATATTATCACCTGGCGGAGTGCGTATGGATTCAAAGAAGGTCGATGCAGTTCTCAAATGGCCATCACCATCCTCCGTAAAAGGTGTGCAAAGCATGCTAGGCTTCGCTAACTTTTACCGCAGGTTTATCCCCGAATTCTCTCGAATAGTCCAGCCCATCACTGCCTTGTTAAAGAAAAACAAACGTTTTGAATGGTCTACCGAGGCGGAACAAGCTTTCCAGGATTTGAAGACTAAATTTATCTCTGCACCAATCTTAAAACACCCTTGCCCCGAACTCCCCTACATCGTGGAAACTGATGCTTCAAGCCTTGCCATGGGGGCAGTTCTATCACAAAAGGACCCGGTAACCAATCAGTTGCATCCCGTGGCATTTTGGTCCCGCAAATTCTCGCCTCCTGAAATCAATTACACGATTACTGACAAGGAACTTCTGGCTATCAAGTCTGCCTTTAAGGCTTGGCGGCATTATCTGCTGGGGGCCCGACACACCGTTACTGTGATTACGGATCACCGAAACCTGCAATATTTGAAGACCGCAAAAGCCCAATCCTCTAGACAACTCCGTTGGGCATTATTCTTTGCCGAGTTTGACTTCATAATTACCTATCGACCTGGTACAAAGAACGGTAAAGCCGATGCCCTTTCTCGGATGGGAGTGGAAGAACACTTGGTCAACCCTAAACCTGTACCAATCATTCCCGAACAAAGAATTCTGGGTGTAATCGCCACAGAATCCATAGAGGAAGTTAAGGATAAAGCCAGGCAACTTGTAACTCCAGCAGACATACAGAATTGGCATCTGCAGGGAAAGGACTTTGCAGTAAAGGACAACTTATTGTATTTCCAAGAACGATTATACCTACCCAGCACAGATTTACAGAAAAAAGTAATCTCTTGTTATCACGACTCTTTAATGGAAGGTCATCCCGGTATAGCCAAGACCTCAGAAAAGATCAAGCGCTACTTCTGGTGGCCGTCTTGGAAAAAAGATATCAGAGACTTTATAATGTCCTGTGGAGTATGCGCCCAAAACAAGAGTCAAAAGGAAAGACCAGCAGGCCTCTTACGCCCTATTGACATCCCACCTCGCCCTTGGCATACGCTTTCTATGGACTTCATCACCGATCTACCTCCATGCTCCGGATACAATACGATTCTAGTAATCGTGGACTTATTCTCCAAGATGGCGCATTTCATTCCGCTCAAAGGCTTGCCAACAGCAGCAACTCTGGCCCGAGAATTTCTCGAAAACATCGTCCGACTGCACGGTTTTCCTTCGGTTCTAATTTCGGATCGAGGTAGTCAATTTATTTCTCATTTTTGGCGAAGTTGCTGTCGGTCGGCTCAAATTGATGTGAGACTATCGACCAGTCACCACCCTCAGACCGACGGACAAACCGAGAGGACCAATCAAACTCTGGAACAGTATTTACGCTGCATGCTGCAACAAACTGAAAAAACTTGGAAAGATATCCTTTGGATAGCCGAGTATGCCTACAATAACTCTGTCCATTCGGGAACTGGGAAAACCCCGTTTTTTCTTTTGTACGACAGTCACCCTCGAACCTCGGAGTTGGATCCCCTCCAAGATCTTGAAACACCAGCAGTAGACTACCTGCATTCTACAATCACCCAAGCCTTTAAGGAAGCTGTTTCTCACCTTCAAAGGGCTAAAGAACAATACAAGAAAGGAGCAGATCAACATCGGAAGGAAGCCCCTCGCTATCAAGTAGGGGATCAAGTCTGGTTATCCACCAAATATCTATCTCTAAAAGGGCCACGCACATTCAACCCAAGATACCTTGGTCCCTATTCCATCACTACCATAGTAAACCCAGTAGCGGTCAAGTTGGACTTGCCCCCGCACATGAAGATACATCCGGTCTTCCACGTCTCTCTATTAAAACCCGTGCAACCTCAAACCCGACTAACCAAATCTCCAAAACCTATCCTAGTGGATGGAGAACTCGAGTTTGAAGTCAAAAGCATTCTGGACTCCAAGATCTCCAAATCTAAACTATTCTACTTAATTGACTGGAAAGGCTACGGCCCCCAAGAGAGATCCTGGGAACCTGCTGAATATGTCCACGCTCCTCGCCTAATCAAAAGATTTCACCGAACATTTCCTGACAAGCCAAAACCCCCGGAGAAGCCCGGTTTGGGAGGGGCCTTGAGGGGGGGTACTGTCATGATCTCTGCTTCCAAAAGGTCAGGGTTTTCCCAACTCCCTTGGAAGCAGATCCATAACCCAGGTTCCGAGTGCCAACCAGTCCCAATTGGGACCTTTTGGACCCAGTCCTGGCGCCAGTGGCACCATGCTCATAAATATGCCCAGTCCCAGCGCTGGAAGCGCCGGGCTCATAATGCTTGGGTGGACTTACCTTCAGCAGACCATGCTGCTTACTTGCCTGCCAGTTGAGCCTCTGATCCTCTTCTGTTTGGAACTACTTTTCCTGTTGGGTGGGGCTGGAGCCACTCCCTAGATTCAGAACACTGGAACTCTTCTGGAAGGCAGGAACTCTTTTCTTACCAGGAACTCTTTTCTTACTTGGGCGTGGCTGTGGAAGGAGACACCTAAGCACTACAGGAGGCTATTTAAACCACACCCGGTGGATGAATCTTGCTTTGCGTTATTCTGCAACCTCTGCAGCAGAACGCTCATCGTGTCTTCTGCATCCGGTCCTGGGCCTAAGGAAAAAGGCTTACCATCCTGAACCCAGTCTTCAGCAACACCTATAAAGACAAGAAAGAACAGGTTAGCATTCCGGCATCTGAAAGGCAAAGGCTTACCATCCTGAATCCAGTCTTCAGCAACACCTATAAAGACAAGAAAGAACAGGTTAGCATTCCGGCATCTGAAAGGCAAAGGCTTACCTACTCTTCGTGCGCTCCGGAGGTCTTCACACTGCATTCCGGCATCTGAAAGACAAAGGTTTACCAACTCTTCGTATGCTCCGGAGGCCTTCGGCGCTGCATCCCGCATCTGAAAGACAAAACAAGGTGCGTTTAAAGACATTGGGGAACTTTAATACTCACGTGCCATTACTCCTTTCCACATCTAATCCAGTGGGTATTCCGGCACCCTGCAGCCGCTCCGAACTCGTACCTGCAAAATAAAAAGACAGTTGGAGCGCATAGTGAAGCAGGCAACAAGCGCTTACTTACGTGCTTCCAGGCGCTTCTATTCATCACACGGGCTCCATCTTCAACTCACTTCAGCCCGTCATCCGCCATCGCCGGAACCCTGCAAAACAAGAGACATCATTACTAAAGACTTTAAAGACATTTGAATGACTCGAAACTTACCGTTCGTGCAGTAAACGACGGACAGCAGTCCTCTGAAGTCAAAATGCCTGCGCTACCTATCCAGTGAAGAAACTGGTTACAGCACCCTGCCCTGAGGCAGATGGAGAGCTCGGCATTCACTTATCTAAGACATCTTACTCTACACGTCAGGCATACAGTGCACAGAGGTCCAGCCCAAAGAGCCAACCGGGTGCTACACATCACCTTTGAAGATACGGTAGTCGCCCAGTCAAGACCGGCACCTCTGCGAGAATCAGGTGAGCGTTACAGTTCTCTTGACCTATTGTGAATACCCTGTATACTGACTAACTCTTCTTGAGGCAAGTCTGACTGCTCAGCCACAGCTGCCAAGTGAATCTGTGTGGTACAGACTTCTACCAAGTGGGTTTACTGCCAAACACCTGTAGTCCTAAATCTTTTGCAGTGGTCCCAGAGGGAACTGCACAGGTTTCTGCCTAACACTGGTGTACAGCGCTGGGATCTGTATTGAGTATACACTTTAGAGTGCTTGTTGAACACTTTAGGATAACTAACCACAGAGCTTAACACTAAGAAACTATGTCTGCTATGGAGAGTTATACCCTAGAATCATTGTCTGCCAAAACTCCTGATTTCTTAAAAGTATTTTGTAGATATAAGAATCTCTCTGAGAAGGGCAAGAAAATGGAACTTATAGAAAGATTGTTAGAAATCCAAAGTCTGGGTGGTACAGAGGAATCTACCCCCCCTCCTTCCCCACCAGCAAATGTAGAAAACAGTGATGGTATTGATCTGAATCAAAGTCTTGATAATGAGTCAGAAGAGGAAAGTGAACCTAATGAAGTTAGCCACTCTGAGCCTCTGTCTGCCTTACCTACTGTACCTACTGGGCCTATACCAGGTCCCACATGTAACACTGCTTATTTTGAACTTGAAAAAATGAAGCTTGAATTAGAGTACAAACGTTTTATTGTTCAATCTGAGAGAAACCAAGAGCTAGAGTTCAGAAGAATGAATGCCCAGGCTGAGCAAAAGCAAGCTGAGTTAGGACTCAGAGAAATAGAGCTTAATCATGAACTAGAAATGAAAAAGTTGTCTGTGGAAAATGCTTCTCTCTCCTCTGGTTCTTCTAGGAGTTCCAGTCCCAAAAGACCCCAGATGCCTAAGGAATTAGTGGGTATGTATGAACCTAAGTTGGATGTGTTGGATTGGTTAAAAATGTTTGAGTATAATCATGGGCTCTAGGACATCACAGGGAATGAGTTACTTCCCTGGTTGTTCTCTAGGCTTCCCCCTGTTGCAACTGATGTGGTAATGGAGTTGGGGGAGGTGGATAAGAAGGATTATGAATGTGTGAAACTAGCTTTGATAGCTAGATTTGGGGAGACCCCTTCCCAGTACCTTAAGAGGTTTAGGACCCTCAAAAAGCATGATGGTACCCCTTGGGCTACCTGGGTGAGTGAAAGTTTGAAAGACTTAGAGGGATAGATTAAGGGTTACACAGGTAACACTTACAAAGGAATGAAGAATCTTGTAATGTTGGAGTCAATTTATGATGCCTGCTCTCCTGATCTCAGACAGCACTTGGCTGATTCAAAGGAATTAGATTCGAGGAAGCTAGCTAAGGCTGCTGGCTTGTGGGTTGCCAACAGGGCCACTCACAAGGATTCAGGGGTCACTCAGAAAAAGGATGAGGGAAAGCAGCCACCAAAAGTCAACCAAGAGATTTCTATTAGCTCCTAACCCAAAGAGGTCCCCAAACAACAAAATAACCAGGGTAAGCCCCAGGGTAAACCACAACAGGCTAGTGTACCTTCTGGTCCCAAACCAGAAGGTCAGACCAAGCTACCCTTCCAGAGAGCATTTGGAACATGCTATCTCTGTGGGGCAGCTGACCACATCAAAGGAGATCCCAGATGTAATGGTAAACCTGCAGGGATCAGCACAGTCTCCTTAGCCTTCATTCCTGTGGAGGAAGTCCAAATGGCTAGTGCTGACTTTGAAGTCTTTGCTGAAGAACCTTTGGGTCTTCAAGCAAGTGTAACAGTAGAGTCCATGGGTCTGGTTAGTGATCAGAATAGGAGTGTGTACAACTCCGTACCAGAAAACTCTAAAGTTTATTATATGGACAGTGTTCTTGTCAATGGCCAGGATACTCCTGCCAGGCGAGACTCTGGGGCCAGCAGAACAGTAGTGGATGAACGCTTTTTCAGGCATGAGGATGTTGCTAAGGCACCCAAAGGTCCCACTAAAATGTCTGGAGGCCCTGTCCAAATGGTTCCAATTCTACCAGCCCAAGGTATATTCACTAAAATTAGATACAAGCATACTTCATGTTGGTGACTTGAATAGTGAAATGTCTAGAGGCCGCATGCTATAACATTGAAGGGAGATGGAAGGTATCCCAGGATTTAAGAGAGATAGGAAGAATAATTCAAATGGTTTTAGACGAATGAGAAATCGCTGTATTAAATGGTAATCTGTTGGGAGATATCCCGCCCCATTATAAATGGTCAAATGCATTAGCAAGATCTACTCTAGACTATACGTGTGTCACGAGTGAGCTGGTGCCATTCTGTAGTAGGCTGGAAGTCATTAATCATAGGGGGAGTGATCATTGTCAAATCCTAACCTTAGATTGGTACCGTAAAAAGGCAATAAAGGATCCAGATTTTAGCATTGAAGTAAGGCTCAATTTGGAGTTAGTAGCCACTTATATTAGAGGGGGGTTTTGGAGTTGGGGCTCCTGCAGACTTTGCTCCATATATGCAACAGACCTAAGAGGCTTAACCTCAGAGAGGGCCTTGAATACGAAATCTGGAAATATCACACATACTCATACATTTTATATACTTGTGCAGGAGACGAGAAAGCCGTTTAGGAGACTGGTCAGGGAGGCTCAGAAGGAATGTAAGGTTGGTATCCCTAAGATTAAAATGATAAGGCACATATACAAAAACTGGCTAAAGGGTCACAGATTTCCATTATACCAGAAAGACTCTGTAGCTATACGAAATTCAATAGGGGTAATTAATGGTGTAGCCTTTTGGTCCCTTATAAAATCAAACACTTTTCAAAATTCTAGTCAGACGCAAATAATAGCAGGAAGAATATGGGAATTGTTCTTCACAAACCTGTTTGTGTGAGGTACAGGCAAATACCCAAAGGTTGGGCTCCCTTCCCATTTATTGGGCCTCATTACACGGGCGGCTGTGGACCAAGGTGCTATTAGCACCTTGGTCCATGCCGGTAAAATACCGGCACCGCCTTGGTGGAAAGGGGAATTACCGCCCTATTCCAAGGTTGGTGGGGTGGTAATTCCCCCATCCCCCATTGCCCTTCCCCATTCCCATTTTTGCCCCATAGGGCATAATGGGAATGGGGAAGGTGCTAATTACGGCACCGCAAATTGCGGTGCCGTAATTAGCTCCCTGGTCCCTTTGCGGGTTGGTTTTTAACGCCTGGAAAAAGCAGGCGTTAAATTCTCCAACCCGGAAAGGGACCTCGTAGTAAGGCGGTAAGGGTTTACCGGTACCGGTTAAATACCGGTACCGGTAAACCCTTACCGCTGTCCGTGTAATGAGACCCATTGGGCCTCATTACAACCTGCCAGTCCGGGACCGTGCAAAATCCGTGATGGCGGTAAAAACTTTTCCGTGTCCGCAAGGGTGCGGAAAAACCGCACGATTACACGCTGTCGGTCGCGCGCACCACACGGACTCGGAAACGTTGTTACCGCCGTCACGGAATACCCCACGGAAATGGAAATAACGAAGCCACAAGTGGCGCAAAATCCGTTTCCGCCTCCGCCGCCACGGACACGGAACCGGAAATACCATGATCGCCAAAACAGGAAACAGAGAGGCGGCCATCATATAAAAGCACAATCCATTGCCATCCAGAGCCAGCACAAGCACAATCCTGACTCTGAGAAGCCAAAAGGGACCACCAGCATGTCTGCCAGGATTCCTGCTCAGAGGCAGCGCAAACAGCGCTTCAGCGAGGCGGAGCTAACCGTCTTGGTGGAGCACATTGTGGACAATGCTGAGATGCTGTTCAGCGCCGACCAACGGCGTGCCACACAGCAGCGGAGGAAGGAGGTGTGGGCCGAAGCTGCACGCAAGTGCACCGCTGTGGGCGTGGCAGTGAGGAGCGTGAAGGACTGCCACAAGCGTTGGGACGACCTGAGGCTGAGGGTACGCAACCTCATTTCCACGCACCGCCAACGCAGCAGTGGGACAGGCGGAGGACCCCCTTCCCCACTGAGGCTGCAAGCATGGGAGGAGCGTTGCAGCAGCGTCCTCCACCTAGAGGGAATCCATGGGATTGGGCAGGCTGAGGCAGGAGTGAGCCCACCTGCAGATGCCGGTAAGTGCCCAAACATGAATGCCACATGTAAATATGCAGTTGTGAGTACTGGGCCAAAGGACCCATTAACAATCCCCCCCCCCCCCAGGCAGTGCATGTGTGGGCCAAAGGACCCATTAACAATCCCCCCCCCCCCAGGCAGTGCATGTGTGGGCCAAAGGACCCATTAACAATCCCCCCCCCCCCCCAGGCAGTGCATGTGTGGGCCAAAGGACCCATTAACAATCCCCCCCCCCCCCCCAGGCAGTGCATGTGTGGGCCAAAGGACCCATTAACAATCCCCCCCCCCCAGGCAGTGCATGTGTGGGCCAAAGGACCCATTATGATCCGTATGGCAACCAATATCACTGAATGCAGACACCAGCAATCAGATGCATGTGACTAACACTATTCAATGTACAATCTTAATGACGCATGTGATGCACCCATCTGCCACCACAACAACACTAATTGCATGCCCTTTGTGTCCACACAGCCGTTTCAAGTGACAGTGATACTGCACAACAGGCCAGCCAATCAGCATCGGCAAGTACACTAGCCACCGCCACCACACAGGAGGATGCTGCCGGAAGTTCTGCACATCTGGCCACATTACCAGCCACTACAGATGTGCAGCACACCACCACCACCACCAACATCCCCACCATCTCCACACTGGCTGAGTCCAGACAGGTGCCACAGGAACCTATCATGGCCACCCAACAAAACACCGAAGGCAGCAGCACTGCAGAGGGGGCGGCCTGCAGTGATAACAGTGCCCCGCAAGAGCACTCGGAAACGGGGCCACAGGGGGAGATGCCCACATTGGAAGACCTGGGCTCCTTCCATGAGCTGGGGTTCAGCCCCACTTCACTGGGGAGTCCCATGAGGTCGCCCACCCCATCCATGGCCGAACTGAATGCCCGCATGCAGCGGATGGAGGACCAGCAGGCTACCCTCACCCAGCTGGTGGAGAGGCAGCTAGAGGAATCCAGGCTGCAGAGGGAGAGCTACAGCGCCTCAGTGCGTCGCCTGTCGAGGTCCATTGGACGCTTTGCGAGCACCATAGTGACCCTTGCACGCCATGTGCGGGAGGGCAATGACCACACCTCCAGGCTTGTGGAGGCCATGTTGGTTGGCCAACAGGCAAATCTGGCACGGATGCCCTCAATCCCTGATTCTGGCCAATCAAACACTACCACCCCATCCAGCTCCACTACTGCCAGTCCAAGGAGGCGCTCGAGTAGGCTAACGGGTCCCTTGGGCAAGGTTGCACAGAAGCGCACACGGAAGTGATGGCATGTGTGTGGGGCAGTGCAGGACACATGTGGACTACAAGGGTGTGAGAGGGGTGGTCACGGTTGGGTGGTGGGTGGCCCCGGGTGTACAGCTTCCCTAACCAATGCACCTTCTTCCCTGTTGTTATTACATCAATACATCACCATTTCAAATCAAGACATACATGTGTGGACATTGATCATTTATTTTGCAGTGCAACTATTAATTCATTGTCGTCACCATGTTTGTGCATTACTGTGAATGTGCTGTGACTCAAAAGTAAATGCGAATCAGGGCATCCCGTGCTCTCTGGCCATCATGTGCACCCCCAGGGGGAGGCGGTGCCATCCCATCTCCATCCCCATCTCCATCCCCATCCCCATCCCCATCTCCATCCCCATCCCCATCTTCCTCATCTGCGTCTGGTGGCATTGGGATGTTCCTGCGCAGGCATATATTGTGCAGCATGGCACATACCAGCGTGATTTTGCCCGTCTTCACTGGGCTGTACAGCAGTGATCCGCCAGATCTGCTCAGACAGCGGAAACGGGCCTTCAGCAGTCCAAATGTCCTCTCAATCATTCCACGTGTGCGGATATGTGCCCTGTTGTATGCCTCTTCATGCCTGTTCCTTGGTCTCCGTACAGGTGTCATCAACCATGGCGTGAGTGCATATCCCGCATCACCTACATGGGATGTAGATGGGGGAACATGTCAGTGTTTGTGGCATCATGTCCTCATCTGCTGCTGTGCATTCTTGTATCATCATTCATTCATGCATATGAACCATGCAGTGTCTGGAGGTATGTTTTGGCCATCACGAGGAATGTCGCTGACTGCATATGGGCCTACACATTAACTTGCATGTTTGCTGTGCCCTGCGGGTGACATTTGATTGTGTGCATGTCATGGTGCAGTGCTGTCCACACATGGCAGAGTGACTCCACTGTACGGAAGTAGTAAATACTCGTCGTATCATTTACACGCCTCTCGTGCTTTTTGGGGCAGTGTTTCAATTGAGGGTGGGTGTCTGCAGTGGCACAGGGTTCATGGGACAGTGACGGGATTGGCTGTGGCAGCGTGTGCACGGGCACATTGTGGTGCCCTGTCATGTCTTCCTTCATGATGTTTGGCATCCGCTGTGTATTTGGTAGATGGAAGGGGGGTGATGCATGTGCGGTCACAGCGGCACACTCACAATGCTCATTGCCTGGACACACACACACCACTCCGACAGGGTTGTAGCATCGTCAGCTGTACTCACCCAATAGCCACGTGCTTTGTCCGGCATAGCGTTCCATGTACCGTGGCAACGTGGAATTCCGCAGTACCATTGAGTCATGTGATGAGCCTGGGAAACGTGCGCAGCAGTGTGTAATCAGTTGCATGGCATCACAAACCATCTGGACATTCAAAGAGTGATACTGTTTCCTATTGCGGAACACCGCCTCAATTGCATGTGGTACTGTCAGCTCGACGTGGGTGCAGTCAACTGCGCCTATGCAATTTGGCATGCCTGCTATGGCATGGAAGGCCAACTTGGTGGCAATGACCCCGGGGAGGGTGCGGGGTAGGGCTATGTGTTCCGACACATGGCGCAACATGGCATCCAGTACCTGTACCAGGACTTTTGAGAAACACGGTTGTGATATGCCGTGCAGCTCACCAACCGTGTGTTGATAGGTGCCAGTGCCAAGGAAATGCAGAACTGAGACAACCTTCAAGAGGGGGGGGATGGCGGTGGGGGTGTCAATTAGGCTGCTGATGTTGTCCTCAATCATGGCGGTGATGTGCATGATTGTTGCACGGTCCAGCCGGTATAGGGTGTGGATCTGTCCTGGGGTGAGGTTCCAGGGTGAGGCCCTGATGCGTGGTATTGGTGGCTGGCGGCGGGGTCGGGCTGGCTGGGCAATGGGGTTTGCCATAGCTGCAGGGTTGGCTGGTTGCCGCCTGCGCCTCCTCCGCCTACGCCTCCTCCTCTGCGCCATTGCTGCCACCATGTGCAGTACTGCCTGTTGGTTGAGTAGGCCCAGTCCCAGTGCTACTAGCCCTGCTGCCTGCATGGTTCTGTGTTGTGTTGGGCTGGGTGTGGCCCTTTTGTAGGCTCCCAGTGGCCTGCTAGGTCCAGCTGGGCTGATTTGGTGCACCTGTGCCCTGATTCAGTTCAGCCGGCAGTGTATAACGCCATGTTCGCGGTGGCGGCGGTTCCGCCACCGTGATCACGGTATTTCCGCCATTTTTACCCCGGTATTTCCGTGTCCGCGCTAGTTGTGATGCTCACGGTGTTTCGTGTTGCCGGTAACGGAGGGGTTTCCGTGCAGGCGGAATTAAGGGGAACCCTATTTCCGCGGTGGCGGTTTAGGGTGGTGCTATTACCGGGGCCGCGGGTCATGATTGCGCGGACATGCAAACGGTGCCGGTATGGTTTTACCGGCAGTGTTAATTCCGGACCGGAGTACTTGTAATGAGGCCCATTATCTCTTGTGTGCTGATGATCTGGTTTTGGGTAACTATACGCCATTCAGACTTCAGCGTTCGCTGCCAGTAGTACACAAGTATTTCAATAAATTAGACCTGAAGCGGAAAATTCCAAAGTCAGAGATTATGATTGTGAACCCTATTGATAAGGCAAGAGGCCAAAAAACTTCATTTGTTTGGAAGATTGGAAATCAAAAATGAGAGTGTGTCCAAAGTTTTAAACATTTAGGAATGAATTTGTCTGGTAAAGAAACAAGGGAGGCAAGAATGGCTGCTTTAAATATTGTAGGTGCTGTTGCTGCTGCACAATTTCGGGTTTGGACAAACAATGTGGTTGCTTCTCGTTAAACAGAAGATAGTGCCAAGAGTCATATATGGAGCAGAGATCCAGGAAGGCAAGGTGGAATGGGAAAAATGTGAATCTGAGCTATGAAAAAGAGTGCTGTCACTTCCTCCTGCAATCCTGATGGCAGCAATCCGACATAAATTAGGGATTACCTCATTAGAGGTACACATAGATTGGCGGTGAATGCAGCTGATGAGACGTCTTCTGTTTGTTAATCTAAATAAAGTACGGCATAATGGCTCATGTAAAACACTGTTTTGAAGGCTCTGGCTTCATATTCTTGGGTCTGATGGAATCCTCAGTAGATTAACTGTTGCTTACCCCACTTAAAAGGGAAAGGAAACTATTTGAGCAAAAGTGGATAATTAACAGACACATTTTATCTGGTTATAAGATATTTGACCATTTTAAGATAAAATCATTTAATGTCCTACAACCATATTTATGGAGATACCCATCTAAGAAATATAGAAATCTGTTACTAAGAGTGAAACTCAATTTATTATCAATACTGGATGTTTGGGGTGCAAGATGTAAAAATCCCTAAACCAAAACAATATGTTGCTTTCGTGGTGAAGCTGTAGAGACGTTATATCATTTATATATGGAATGTATGGGACTAGTTGCTGTACTTGCACTTGTTTTGGTAAGTTCATGACTAAAACAAAGATATCATCATGGGAATGGATGTGGTTTTCCCTCTTATCTGTACCAATGGACGGACCGTGTAAATCAGCCGGGCATGTTGCAAATCAAATATTCAGGAATTAAGCTTTTTAAAATGTTCACGAATTAGGGTTTTGGTGATTATCTTTGAATTGTTTATATGTATTTATATGAACTTTTATTACATATTGTTGTTAGTGGTGATCTAGATATGTATTGTTTTGTATGAATTCATTGGTTTTATTATGATCTTTTGTAGAATTGTTTAGTGTGAAACGTTCCGAATTTTGTATCATTGGGCCTCATTACAAGTACTCCGGTCCGGAATTAACACTGCCGGTAAAACCATACCGGCACCGTTTGCATGTCCGCGCAATCATGACCCGCGGCCCCGGTAATAGCACCACCCTAAACCGCCACCGCGGAAATAGGGTTCCCCTTAATTCCGCCTGCACGGAAACCCCTCCGTTACCGGCAACACGAAACACCGTGAGCATCACAACTAGCGCGGACACGGAAATACCGGGGTAAAAATGGCGGAAATACCGTGATCACGGTGGCGGAACCGCCGCCACCGCGAACATGGCGTTATACACTGCCGGCTGAACTGAATCAGGGCACAGGTGCACCAAATCAGCCCAGCTGGACCTAGCAGGCCACTGGGAGCCTACAAAAGGGCCACACCCAGCCCAACACAACACAGAACCATGCAGGCAGCAGGGCTAGTAGCACTGGGACTGGACCTACTCAACCAACAGGCAGTACTGCACATGGTGGCAGCAATGGCGCAGAGGAGGAGGCGTAGGCGGAGGAGGCGCAGGCGGCAACCAGCCAACCCTGCAGCTATGGCAAACCCCATTGCCCAGCCAGCCCGACCCCGCCGCCAGCCACCAATACCACGCATCAGGGCCTCACCCTGGAACCTCACCCCAGGACAGATCCACACCCTATACCGGCTGGACCGTGCAACAATCATGCACATCACCGCCATGATTGAGGACAACATCAGCAGCCTAATTGACACCCCCACCGCCATCCCCCCCCTCTTGAAGGTTGTCTCAGTTCTGCATTTCCTTGGCACTGGCACCTATCAACACACGGTTGGTGAGCTGCACGGCATATCACAACCGTGTTTCTCAAAAGTCCTGGTACAGGTACTGGATGCCATGTTGCGCCATGTGTCGGAACACATAGCCCTACCCCGCTGACTCCCCGGGGTCATTGCCACCAAGTTGGCCTTCCATGCCATAGCAGGCATGCCAAATTGCATAGGCGCAGTTGACTGCACCCACGTCGAGCTGACAGTACCACATGCAATTGAGGCGGTGTTCCGCAATAGGAAACAGTATCACTCTTTGAATGTCCAGATGGTTTGTGATGCCATGCAACTGATTACACACTGCTGCGCACGTTTCCCAGGCTCATCACATGACTCAATGGTACTGCGGAATTCCACGTTGCCACGGTACATGGAACGCTATGCCGGACAAAGCACGTGGCTATTGGGTGAGTACAGCTGACGATGCTACAACCCTGTCGGAGTGGTGTGTGTGTGTCCAGGCAATGAGCATTGTGAGTGTGCCGCTGTGACCGCACATGCATCACCCCCCTTCCATCTACCAAATACACAGCGGATGCCAAACATCATGAAGGAAGACATGACAGGGCACCACAATGTGCCCGTGCACACGCTGCCACAGCCAATCCCGTCACTGTCCCATGAACCCTGTGCCACTGCAGACACCCACCCTCAATTGAAACACTGCCCCAAAAAGCACGAGAGGCGTGTAAATGATACGACGAGTATTTACTACTTCCGTACAGTGGAGTCACTCTGCCATGTGTGGACAGCACTGCACCATGACATGCACACAATCAAATGTCACCCGCAGGGCACAGCAAACATGCAAGTTAATGTGTAGGCCCATATGCAGTCAGCGACATTCCTCGTGATGGCCAAAACATACCTCCAGACACTGCATGGTTCATATGCATGAATGAATGATGATTCAAGAATGCACAGCAGCAGATGAGGACATGATGCCACAAACACTGACATGTTCCCCCATCTACATCCCATGTAGGTGATGCGGGATATGCACTCACGCCATGGTTGATGACACCTGTACGGAGACCAAGGAACAGGCATGAAGAGGCATACAACAGGGCACATATCCGCACACGTGGAATGATTGAGAGGACATTTGGACTGCTGAAGGCCCGTTTCCGCTGTCTGAGCAGATCTGGCGGATCACTGCTGTACAGCCCAGTGAAGACGGGCAAAATCACGCTGGTATGTGCCATGCTGCACAATATATGCCTGCGCAGGAACATCCCAATGCCACCAGACGCAGATGAGGAAGATGGGGATGGGGATGGAGATGGGGATGGGGATGGGGATGGGGATGGAGATGGGGATGGAGATGGGGATGGGATGGCACCGCCTCCCCCTGGGGGTGCACATGATGGCCAGAGAGCACGGGATGCCCTGATTCGCATTTACTTTTGAGTCACAGCACATTCACAGTAATGCACAAACATGGTGACGACAATGAATTAATAGTTGCACTGCAAAATAAATGATCAATGTCCACACATGTATGTCTTGATTTGAAATGGTGATGTATTGATGTAATAACAACAGGGAAGAAGGTGCATTGGTTAGGGAAGCTGTACACCCGGGGCCACCCACCACCCAAACGTGACCACCCCTCTCACACCCTTGTAGTCCACATGTGTCCTGCACTGCCCCACACACATGCCATCACTTCCGTGTGCGCTTCTGTGCAACCTTGCCCAAGGGACCCGTTAGCCTACTCGAGCGCCTCCTTGGACTGGCAGTAGTGGAGCTGGATGGGGTGGTAGTGTTTGATTGGCCAGAATCAGGGATTGAGGGCATCCGTGCCAGATTTGCCTGTTGGCCAACCAACATGGCCTCCACAAGCCTGGAGGTGTGGTCATTGCCCTCCCGCACATGGCGTGCAAGGGTCACTATGGTGCTCGCAAAGCGTCCAATGGACCTCGACAGGCGACGCACTGAGGCGCTGTAGCTCTCCCTCTGCAGCCTGGATTCCTCTAGCTGCCTCTCCACCAGCTGGGTGAGGGTAGCCTGCTGGTCCTCCATCCGCTGCATGCGGGCATTCAGTTCGGCCATGGATGGGGTGGGCGACCTCATGGGACTCCCCAGTGAAGTGGGGCTGAACCCCAGCTCATGGAAGGAGCCCAGGTCTTCCAATGTGGGCATCTCCCCCTGTGGCCCCGTTTCCGAGTGCTCTTGCGGGGCACTGTTATCACTGCAGGCCGCCCCCTCTGCAGTGCTGCTGCCTTCGGTGTTTTGTTGGGTGGCCATGATAGGTTCCTGTGGCACCTGTCTGGACTCAGCCAGTGTGGAGATGGTGGGGATGTTGGTGGTGGTGGTGGTGTGCTGCACATCTGTAGTGGCTGGTAATGTGGCCAGAGGTGCAGAACTGCCGGCAGCATCCTCCTGTGTGGTGGCGGTGGCTAGTGTACTTGCCGATGCTGATTGGCTGGCCTGTTGTGCAGTATCACTGTCACTTGAAACGGCTGTGGGGACACAAAGGGCATGCAATTAGTGTTGTTGTGGTGGCAGATGGGTGCATCACATGCGTCATTAAGATTGTACATTGAATAGTGTTAGTCACATGCATCTGATTGCTGGTGTCTGCATTCAGTGATATTGGTTGCCATACGGATCATAATGGGTCCTTTGGCCCACACATGCACTGCCTGGGGGGGGGGATTGTTAATGGGTCCTTTGGCCCACACATGCACTGCCTGGGGGGGGGGGGGATTGTTAATGGGTCCTTTGGCCCACATATGCACTGCCTGGGGGGGGGGGGGGATTGTTAATGGGTCCTTTGGCCCACACATGCACTGCCTGGGGGGGGGATTGTTAATGGGTCCTTTGGCCCACACATGCACTGCCTGGGGGGGGGGATTGTTAATGGGTCCTTTGGCCCAGTACTCACAACTGCATATTTACATGTGGCATTCATGTTTGGGCACTTACCGGCATCTGCAGGTGGGCTCACTCCTGCCTCAGCCTGCCCAATCCCATGGATTCCCTCTAGGTGGAGGACGCTGCTGCAACGCTCCTCCCATGCTTGCAGCCTCAGTGGGGAAGGGGGTCCTCCGCCTGTCCCACTGCTGCGTTGGCGGTGCGTGGAAATGAGGTTGCGTACCCTCAGCCTCAGGTCGTCCCAACGCTTGTGGCAGTCCTTCACGCTCCTCACTGCCACGCCCACAGCGGTGCACTTGCGTGCAGCTTCGGCCCACACCTCCTTCCTCCGCTGCTGTGTGGCACGCCGTTGGTCGGCGCTGAACAGCATCTCAGCATTGTCCACAATGTGCTCCACCAAGACGGTTAGCTCCGCCTCGCTGAAGCGCTGTTTGCGCTGCCTCTGAGCAGGAATCCTGGCAGACATGCTGGTGGTCCCTTTTGGCTTCTCAGAGTCAGGATTGTGCTTGTGCTGGCTCTGGATGGCAATGGATTGTGCTTTTATATGATGGCCGCCTCTCTGTTTCCTGTTTTGGCGATCATGGTATTTCCGGTTCCGTGTCCGTGGCGGCGGAGGCGGAAACGGATTTTGCGCCACTTGTGGCTTCGTTATTTCCATTTCCGTGGGGTATTCCGTGACGGCGGTAACAACGTTTCCGAGTCCGTGTGGTGCGCGCGACCGACAGCGTGTAATCATGCGGTTTTTCCGCACCCTTGCGGACACGGAAACGTTTTTACCGCCATCACGGATTTTGCACGGTCCCGGACTGGCAGGTTGTAATGAGGCCCATTGTCTTGGAAACTAGAACACACTATAAATAAGTAAAATAAATACACGCATTTAATTGCATAACATTAAAACATACTCTCAGGCTTGCACAATGATACAGCTCACAAAAATTGTAAACTCTTACTACCATCTTCATACTAAATTTCATCCCAAACAATAACGAACATTCACATACTATGTACGTACGTACAAACACACACACAACACCAATACAACAACAAACAAACAATATTAAGGTATTAACAACAGTCCAAAACAAAAAACGTGAATTAAATATTTTACCAATTTTGGTTTACGATTATGTGTTGTGTTTAGTACTTGATTAAACCTTAACTGTGGCAACCATCTCATGTGTTTCGCAAAATAGTTTTCATTACTCAGTATATTTTACATATGTATTCCTACGTCTCATCCTTTTTCCTCCCTATGATTGGAGTACTACCTACAGGGCGGGGATAGTACACTTTTTTGCACCCCAAAAGATCTTTGCCTTTAAATTTGAAGCACGAAAGGGCATGCCGGGCGTGCCCGTCCACACTGACTCTGCCCACTGGCCTCACCCATCAGTCTGTTTTACCGCTGGACAGGACAGGACATCTTGCACTTGCTGTGACTTCATTACTTATATGTCTCCTACTTTCCTTTTCTTTTTCCAAAACGCTGCTATCAACCACCCCTCACCATCATACCACTGCATATGCCGGTGATAAAACTCTTCACCTCCTGCACCTATTGCAGCAGGAGTTTCCCCTCTGCTGACACAGACAGCCTTTGTCTGAGGTTTTTGGGGCAGCCACACTAGAAGGACTCTTGTATTCCTGCTACGCACTAGTTTCCAGGGCACTATGACACCTGCTGAACCAGTGGATGGACCTCATTGCCACATCACAACTGCTGCAGAGCGTCACGTGCTTTTGACTTAAGTCTTATTACTTTCCAGGTACCCCGCTGACCAGGTACCCTGGCGACTCCTTTTCTGGGACAGGTTCGGTCAGGAGGGGGCCGTCAGGCCCTCGTTGTCCCACAGGGGGTGGCCCAGAGACTGTTAAGGCCTTTACCGGCCCACAGGGTCAAGGGATCAAGGTATCATCTGGGCCTAGTACCGGACTGGGGGTGCAAGTTACCCATTACCACGTCACTGAGGGTACAAGAGTTCCCCCCACGCAGCTGCCCAAGACTCATCAGACTCCTTTTACAGAGTTATCAAACAACAGAACAAGTGTCTCCAAGACCCATCACAAAGGGCTCCACAACGGCAGGAAAAAGCCTCCATGTCCCACAAAACCCTAAAAATCCAGCTGGCCGCACAAGGGTATCCTAAAAAGATTATCAACACCACATGTAAGCGAGCACGCAACATTCCAAGGCAGATCACATTACAACAACAGCCTAAGGTACCCCAGCAAGATAACATCACAGCAGTGCTCAGTTACTCGCCGCTAGTCAATAAAATAAAAAAGGAAATCAAGATTCTCTGGCCTATTTTAAATACAGGGGAATACCCCCTTCCAAAACCCTTGTTTGCATTCAAACGTAGGCCGGATCTAAGGGATAGACTGGTGAAGACTTAACCTAACTCCAAATCTAGCCAAAACCTTACTCAACCTACATTGTGGCAGAGCAAGCCTCACAAAGGACATGTGCCGTGTGGCAGCTGCTCAATGTGCATTCAAACATTCTGGAGAACTGAAATATACATTGGCCTAAAAACTCCATGGATCCAACGGTCCTTTACGAACTGCAACAACTCAGGAGTAGTATATTTGATCATTTGTCCTTGTAAATTATTTAACGTGGACATGACTATTAGGGCAGTCAAAAAGAGAATTATCGAACATAGGTCCTGCCTGAGAACCAAAAAACTGACTGCCCCCCTTGTGACTCCTTTTGTATCATCAGGACATTACCAGAGGGGGTAATTTCTTCTATTAAAGAGGGAATCAAATTGGATTTTTAGGCTTAACACACACCATACTGGCCTAAATGAACAAATACAGTGGAACGAACTAGCAGTTCTATAGATTAATGACCACACGTTCCATCATCTGTACTCACTCCTAAGTGGTGGCTAGAGATTTGTATCATTTCAACTCAATAAGGATTGAGCATAAAATCTTTTGCAATACGATGATCTACCCCAACCGGGATGGCCAGCCCATGTTCATTAACACATCGACAGGACTTTGCGTTCCATCCAATATCACCAGTACAACTGGCTGGATACATCAGGAGACAATTAGATTGAGAAATCCTGGAACGGGACACCCCCTTGGGTGCCCCATCCCTCTGACCCATCACTACTAGAAGTATAATGTGCCAGATGGGGACTGATCCAGGGCAAGCTAGAATCACTAGCATGTGTATATACACATTTGCAGATTCACATTTACTTGACCCCTGCACCGCAGCATGCCTATAGAAGCCAACATGTCACTCCAGGGGGATCAAACAAACAGAGATATGTACACTGTGCCATCTGATCAACAGTGTGGCAGAATTCATGCGCTCACGCGCACGCATGGCGATAATCCCATTCCAACATGGCAGACAGGCCAACAAGCGTTTATTGGGTTTCCTGCCGTGACACACACGGAAGTAGTTGGCATAACGCTTGGAGGATCCGACCCTCTGAATTACTTTTTCGCAATTCACCAGCAGGTAAGCGGCTCTAGCACTGGCACCCTTTGAGATGAGCCTCTCACATCCTCCTTGATACCGGTCTATGTATTTGCCACAGCAAGAGCTCTACGGCCCAAATCCATTGCACGCAGATACCTGACACAAGGCAGCTCGACACCCCGGCACCATTTGCTTACCCAAGATGAGCTAAGCGGAACATCCCAAAATTATACACTGTGTGTACTTCATACGTCTTTGTAGACTGTAACTACGAAACTGACCAACCATATAATCTCTTCCCACGTAACTTTACACACATTGGTGAAACTCAGCCCCCGAGCAAACGCGAAGCCAGAGACGAGCACTCATCACAGAGGCTCGTGCCCAAGGTATGTCTCACTAGATTTATGAGTGTATACCACCTTGCATGATTTTTAATCACTTTCTTGGACGCACGTTTCACCACATGATTATAATATGACTCCATTACTCCGGGTACTACTGATTCACATTTCCCCCGTCCCACACCCCCCCTCCCCTCACTTTTGTAGTCTGGTGCAACACAAGCCACACAAGGTAGTCCTTGCATCTATGACACCCCCATTCATTTTGGGACTGTGAATTTACACACTTTTTAGCACATAGTTACTAACATGTATAAGTGCTCCACAGAGGGTAGACGTTCCCTCTGACTGTGTGCCTCTGTGTTTCCCCCTAGGGGAAGGAGGTGCCGCCTGGATCCCAGTTGATGGTCCACAGAAGGAGTCACTCCATTGTTTACAATACCTGGTCCTGAAGAAGATGATCAAAATGAATATGATCATTGAAACCGGTCGACCCACCAGCGCATGAGCCTTCTCATGTGCATAACGATGCCAAAACCATACAACCAGTGCACGTTCAATACCACTCCTCTGACCAGATAGTCTTCATGCCTCTAGAGTTTTTTCGTTTCCTTCCAGAGAGGCTTCAACATTTTCCTATGATCAGAACAAGTCCTGAATAGACAGGTTGACTATACTATTTGGTGAATAAAACAGATAGAAATTCTGAGTATTAGCACCCAGTCATAGACGGGAAACACATATATTGATGTATAGTGCCTCGATGTAACAACTTGATACTTGTATCTGGCTTTTTTATTGCATATAGCGTATTAGGTATATGTGTATACTTGTTGGCTAGGGAGAGCCCTTCCGCTATCCCTTTTAGATAGGCGGTGCAACACCGAGCGCCTAGGGAGAGACCTATGGAACAGGGACAGGGTGTTCTTCATTGTAGGGACAGCCTGCATGTGTATGTTGTTTTTTGTAACTAAAGAGAGGATTCCCCTCCTCAGTGACAATATTTGCTCCAAATACTGTTTTTTGTGTTATCCTATCCCACAAAACCAGGGCCAGGCACAGAAGCGCAAAATGGCTGAAATCCAAGACCTGGCACAGCAGCTCAAAATGGCCAACTAAAGAAATGTTGGCCATAGAACACACCAGATGGTAACCAGAGACCTTCCTTCAGCCACCCCTAAAGTGGGAAAAGGACCCTAAGACACTGAACCAGGGTTCCCCACATCCTATTACCTAGAGGAGCCGGCGGCCAGATCTGCCTCCAGTGGTCAAGAATCCCTGATTGCCTTACCTCCCGCAGTCCCACGTGATGCATTCATCATGTGGACTGGCGGCGTACGTCAAAATTGAGTCCTACCTATACATCCTGTTTATCTGCTCCATCGTTCCCATGGGCACAACAACCTCCTCAGCCCTACTGGGTTCCATCAATGCCTACTACATGGCGGTCATCTGCACCACCATCAAGGACTTCAACATGGATTCCCACAGTGTCCTCCGTTGCTGCTTTCCCCATGTAAGCCTATGAAGACAGATGCTATGAGAGGTTCAAACCTTGATGAGATACAGGGCAATGGCAGATTACTTTAAGGGGATATTATAAGATCTCATGTCTCCTGACCTGACACTACAATCCCACCAGCGCTGTAGCTAACAGTACCACAAGCACCAAATCAATAGTACTTCTCACAGTACCTACTACTTCAGCACCAACGCTCCAAGCCCAGTAATGATTCAGAGACAGTCTCTCGTCAGGACCCCAAAGACCTGGACATGCAGCATACCAATAAAGACTCTTCTAGCAACACTGAGGAGGGTATCCAATGCTCAGAGTGATTTATGATCGAATGCTCCGCTTGTCCGAATTCCTAGGTGTGGCCACTCCAGAGGAACCCCAACAAGAGTCCACAATCCTCTCCTAAGTATTGGCACAAGGTGCCTCCAACAGATTTCCTCTTGCAATATAAAAGGATGTCTTGGCCAAGGTCACAAACATATGGAAGAAGCCTCATTCGCTGCAACCTACTAATAAAAGCTGGATGCCAGATACAGCCATTGGCATCAGAAACGCTTTGCATGACCTCCCACATATAACCTCACTCGAAATCCTTTGATTTTGGGACTTCCCCTACAGCCCTTCTCAATAAGGATGATAAAATGTTGGAGGCCTACGGTCGTAAAGTGTATGCCAATGCATCGAATCACTTCAGGCAGACCAATGCAGCTGGAAATCAAAGACTATAAAGAGAATTGGGCGATTTCCAAGCCTTTCTACGTTCAGAAAAACAACAGTCATTCAAGTCTGGCCTAGTAAAAATTTTAATTCTCTGAAGCTCTCCTTGAGGTTTCAGTGCACCAAATTGCTTGGGGATAGCGCACAGTGCCGATATGTGCAGAGTGGCATGGATGCATTCCCCGAATTTTACACAGGAAGTTCAAGACCGCATTGTAGATCTTCTATTCGATGATCAAGATCTTTTTCGCTCCTCCCTCTTAGAGGATCTTAATTAATGCAAAACAGCTAAATCTCTTGCGGTACTGATCAAACCAGGACATAAGCCCTTTCACGAGTCAACATTTTCAATTGATCCAGGACAAAATTCCTTTCGAGGGTTTCGTGGTAACCAGGTTAGAAAGGCCAGAAACCTCATTGTACACAGAAAGAAAAATACAGGAACTTATGCAAAAGAGGCTTTGCTCCATCCTCGTCTCTAGATGCAGTGGAATCTCCATCCATCTTAACCACTGGCAGTCCATTTTGCAGGATCCCTGTGAATCCTATCTGTAGCATCCAGGGACTTCTGTATCATCCCTCCTTCTCCTTTCCCTCTGATTCAACTAGGCTCAACCCCTCTCTTGGAAGAGATCAACATACTACTCCTCATGCAAGCTATAGAGCAAATTCCTCTCAACCAGAGAGGTCAAGGATTTTACTCAAGGATCTTCTCGGTGCACAAGAAAATCCAGGCAAGCCTGTGGGCAATTCTGGACCCCTCATTCATCAACCTCTTCCTTCTCAACAAGAAGTTCAAGATGATCAGTCCTGCCTCATTCCAAATTCCTATGAATAGCTAGCTATGCCCTTTGGACTCTGAGCTTCTCCAAGAGTGCTCACCAAGTTTATAAATCCAGTGTACCATCGCCTCAGGGGGAACCATGCATATCCCTACCTGAATGGTTTGCTGGCGAGAGCACGCTCTCCTCTGGAGGCCATAGAGGCCTTAGCTTGCTGGTGAACACCTTGTTCAACTTGGAATTTTCAATAAATGTCAACAAATTCTGCCTCCAACTCAGAGACTGACCTCAAGAGAGTGTATCCTTCCTACAAGAGACCACACTGCATGTGGGACCCCTAAACGATTTGACTTCCCTTGCTCATACGCCTTTTGAGCCCACGGCTTCTACCGATCTGAAATCCCACTTGTGGAAGTTTTTACTTCTGGTGGGCCTTACCTCAGCAAACAGTGAGATACAAGCATTTTCTGTTTCCGAGCCTTACATATTTTTTCATAGGGACAAGGTAGTCCTCGGAGCACATCCTTTTTTTGGTCCAGAGTTAGGTTCATCCTTTCATCTTAATGAGGAAGTAGTCCTTCCAACATTTTTCCTGGACCCTCAGTATCCAACAGACTCTGTCTTGCGGCAAAAATGGCTGTGGATACAAAATATCGTGGCAAATGTTCTGTGGTTTTGCCGCCACAATCCTGTAAAGGATGTGGGGGACACCCCCGCAACCCTCGGACCCATTGTACCATTTAAGGGGAGCAGGGGACACCCCCACAACCTCCGTTCCCCTTAAATGGTATAATTGGTTACACCTTTACTTTTACCAGCAAACTTTTTGCCGCGATTTTATTACCTGATACCCTATGTAGGTGACAGAAGAGCTCTCAAATTCTCTCTCCACAGAACAAAGGAGATCAGATATCTGTTGCCATTTTTGTCACATTTGGTGGTTCATTGTGAGATGGTTTATGTCCACCATTAACTATTGCTACATCTTACAGAAGATCCCGTTCCCCAAAGGTAAGCACACTCACGCTGTCAGGGCCAAGGATGCTTCATTCGCTTTCCTGCATCACATACCCCTGGTAAGTCATCAGCAAGGCAGCAAAGTTGTCTACCGTGTCAGCTTTTTGCAAGCATTATTGTTTCAACACTAACTCCAGTGCTAATGCCAGCTTTGGTCAGGCAGTTCTGCAAATCATTTCTCTGATTATAGTCCAATCTCCTCCCTTGAGTTTCTTATGCTATGAAATCTCCCATCAGTATGGAAGAAGGGGGATGGGATGTAAGAGTAAAACAGTTGCTCACCCTAGGGTCTACTGTGGTCCTCGTTTCTTATTCTCCTTCTGGCCCTACCCTGAATTTAAAATGCCCTACTGTGTGATCATCTTGAGCATTTTGCAGAACATTTTACATTTTGCAGTATATTTTTCATTTTGTTTTGTGCTCTCGACAAGCCTGCGTATATGTGTGGTGGCCCTAGTCAATGTTTGTAACAGCAGATCAACTGTTTGGTCACAAAGAGAATGGGCCTCATTACGAGTCAGCCGGTCTAGAACGAACGGTGGTGGTAAATCCGCCACCACTGTTCTTTCCGGACCGGCTGATTCCGAGTCCTGCAGGCGAGAGGCGCCAGGTCTGACCTGGCGGGTTTAACACAACCCGCCTGCAGGCGGACGTGGAAACACCGGCACAGTTACAGCATGGTGCCGGTGTTTCCTCTTCCCCATTCCCATGGAGTCCCATTGGACTCCATGGGAATGGGGATTTACCGAATTCCGCCTCCGGAATTACCGGGTCACCGGGGTTGTAATGCCTCGGTGATTCCGGGAATCACGGAGGCGGAATGTTAATACGAGTCCGGCGATAACCTGCCAGTTTTTACGGCTTGGTTACCGCCGGACTCGTAATGAGGCCCAATATATCTTGTTTGGCTGAACAATGATTTTTATTCGGTGTGCACAACTTCAGAATGACGGCTACATGTATGCCTAGAATTTCAAAAACTGAAAGTGGACAATTTCGAGATATGGTGGGCAAAAACATGATTTGTAGGTCTCTTTGGAAATTTCAATGCACAAAAAATATTTTTTGAGCAGTCGTTTTTGGGCATGTACCTGTTGATGAAACCTCGCCAAATTGGTGTAACCAAAATTTGGCCAGATCAGATGCATGCCAATTTTGGTGAGCTTTCCTGGATGCGGACACAAGTTATAGAGGAAAGCGTAACCTGCAATGTATCGTTATCTCTACTGCCAAGAATATATAACTGATGCATCACCATCTTGGCCCCCTCAAAACTAATGTCCTACTATCAAAGGCAGTGCAGTCTGTCTCTTCCATAGTCACGCTCTATGTCCTCTGAAATGGCTTGCAACAGAAATTCTTATTTACTAACTACATTACCCACACAGTGACTCATTTGTTTAAAAAGACATTTCCATAACTCCTTCCTGCCTCCCTTAGTCACTCACTCAAGGCAAACCACACAAGCTGTTCAATGCTCGAGGGCCTTTGTGCTATGCAAAACAACAATCACATAAGCTTCCTTTTAGGCCAAGTGAGTTTCCAAATTGCCAAGACCAAATGTAAAGAACATATTCTCAGCAAAAATAAGTCAGACATTTTAGGAGGTGTAGTAAATACCTTCAGTGGCCCGTTGCAGAAATTGGGCAGAATGTTCTCATATTCACAATCTGGGAAACTAATGTAACTCCTGATTTCCCAAGTCCAGGGAAACCGAAAGCCCATGCCCAAGCCGCTCTGTAACACACCACGCACTTTGATCAGCTATTCCGAACACTCAATAGCTTAACTTTCGATCTCAAAAGAGCTCTGCTGTGGTGTGTCTTTGTTTTTTACATTTAAACATTATTACTGTTTAATTGATGTAGGCACAGCAGTGTGTGGGTAACTGTGGGTGGCTATGGTCTGTGAGTTGTTATTTAACGTACAAATGGTGGATGATTAGAAAGGGGAGGAGTGCATAAAGCGGAATATTTTGGGAAACAGTGACTACAAGCAGATGATCCTATGATGCATTTTCTTTCATTGTGTTTCTTTCAGTATTGATGGTGGAATCTATGTGATGGTAACTAGTGATTATAACGAATAAAAACCAAAAAGAATGCATTTTTAATGAATAAAAACACCTGTTTTTATGTGGGCTAAGGGGCTGTGGTGAGGTTTTGACCATGGGGAAATGTTATTTGTTTCATTGTGTTGGTTCGGTACAAATTCATTTTTATTTATTTATCCGTTAAAATCACATGTAACCCTATGTGATCACCTTGAGAAGAAAAAAAAAGGAACCCAAATTATTTTTTTTCTCACACATTTCCCCACATCCCATCCAAACTCCCCATATATTTTGTATTACCCTATACCCCCCCACCCCTCCACATATAATTGGGTGGGAACGTGCTTTCCAAAATTCTATATTTCGTTTTCTAAATTTTCTATGGCTCAGTAATTGACTGATACCTCGATGATGTAGTTGTGAAACAGAGATTGTTTAGGCTAACATTACTTTGTAAACTGTAAAGTAGGCTCTCATTCAAGGGCGGAACAAAGCTACAAGCAGTGTGCGTGTGTTTGTGTGTGTAGTCAGTTTGGTTTATTGTGCGATGTTTTCAAATTTCAAGTACTCCCTATAAAATGCAATGTCAATTGAGCCTGTTTTTTCACGTTTTGCAAGCTTGTGACTGCATGACTCCCCACCTATCCCAGGAATCTCCGAATTATTGTTTTTATTTTCCAGCATTCCAATGGCCTTATATAACGTCACACATTATTGCCTTACTAGAATAGCAGAACATTCAAAGATCTATTTTCTGAAACTGTTATTGTTTTTTTATTTGTGATTCTGATTTGTGTTGTCTTTACTAGCACCGAGGGGCAAGAGAGGATGGAAGACGTTCAATGGTATCCTTAAAGGAATGATACTCTATCTTCAAAAGGTAACACAAATTGCAGGAGTGGTTCCATTAATCGCTCATTACCTGGGATCTACAATAAAGTATAATAGGGAGGATGTCTGAAAATACTTGGCAGCCTTAATTTTCAGTATCTGAAATATTTAGCGCATCATTACGAGTTTGGTGGGATTAGCAGGATACCATCAAACTGATGTGTTACCACCTACGGTAAACATTGGGCCTCACTCCGAGTAGGGCGGTAAGGGATACCAGGCACCGGTAAGGAGACCGGTGCCGGTAATCCCTTACCGCCCTACTACGAGGCCCCTTAGCGGGTCCCTCCTTTAATGCCTGGTCTGACCAGGCGTTATGGACGGGGCCCGTTAAGGGACCTCAGAGCTAATAACGGTACCGCAATTTGCGGTACCGTTATTCTCGCCTTCCCCAATGAGCCCTATGGGGGCTCAAATGGGAATGGGAAATGGCTTTTTCAATGGGGAGTTACTGGTCCCGCAAAGGTCGGACTACACGGGTAAGTCCCCATTGAACCATGCCAGTGCCGGACCCGTTATTGGAGGCAGTCATGGCGTCATGGCGCAAATAGCGCCATGACTACCTCCAATTTCGGAATGAGGCCCATTGTCTGCATGTTACAAGTTATGGTTATTGTCACTCTTAAGTTCCATGCTCTTTTTTGGGAAATGGTGGTGTTACCACCACCAGTAATACCACCACCGCTGTTAGCAAAATTTTCTGTTTAGTTGACACTGCTACTTCTTGCTTATGGATTTAGAAACATGCCCTTGAGTAAGATTATACATCAGATTATATTTGAAAATAATGCCAGTTATACTGTTGAATCTGTACTCACAATGTGGCACTTACTTTGGATAGTTAATAATAATTAGTTATTTATATAGCTCTTTCACCAAAGTGCTCTACATAGAACATTTTTATATACAATTATTATCATCTAGCCGAAGCTGGCACTCATTTAATAACCTCGGAAGGATGAAATGCTGAGTTGGCCTTGCCGAGACACTTAAGCCACTGAGCTATCTTGCTGGAGAGATGTAATACTTAAGGGATTCTTAATGGAATATTTTGTTTTCCTCCCTTTTCTTACAAGCCTGCACTCCAAAATCCTAGACGTCATTCCTGCCTAGTAAGGTGGCAGTTACAGTCACCCATTCCTGTTACTGTTAGTAAACATACATTGACCATATAGCAAGGGCATTGGAAAGGAGCTAAATTCATTGTTGGACGTGTTAATGTTAATGTTAAAGGATATTTGTACCGCGCACTATCACCACCAGAGTGGTCCCCAATAAAAAAATGATGTAGTGAAAAATTATAAACTGCATTTTCGAACAGGCTGTTGCAGTGTTCAAGTGGAAATATTGTTTGAATTTACAATGCATACATCTGTACTGAAGGAAAAAAACATCTTGGAAGGTGTTTATCGACAGGAATGCATGACAGCCAGAAGGCAAGGAACTACCTTTCCTGCCAGGATTGCGCAGTCCCATGCCACATGTTCTACTTATCATTCCTCTACAGATACCTGTTGGGTTTTGCTGCCACATTCTAAAGGTAAGCTACCATTATATGCCTAAGCCCACCCCCTCCATATCCCCACACCCCGTCATACACAAATGTCACACCTGCAGCCGCATGCATCCACCACCAACCTCAGAAACTGGATAAACATCTCTCACATCGCCCACTGAGGAGACACAACACTTAATTTTGATCAACTTACACTTCACAGTACTCCGTGCCCCAGTCATTAGGGAAAAAAATCACTATGAGCATATTAAATGCATTCTCCAGCATTGGACTTTGCATGAATCCACACGCTCTTTAATATTCCCCGTCGTCAGGCTGGGAATCCTCAGTAACATTAAAGCAGTTTACCTTTTACATTTCTCAACCGCTTGTCAGTTTAGTGCTGTATTATAGTAATTTTGGGTCATACTGCCCACAGTCAGTTATACAGGGCCCCTGATGGGCATTTTCAGATATTCTACTGCATGTTAAGTGTTGGGAGTCCTTGAGAATTCTCTCTTCAAGAAATTTGACAATTTGTGTCTATTGTTCACTAGTTATTCCATCAAATCTTCCGGTTTGGTGCTGCATTGCTTATCGACTACGGCTGTGAATTTTTGGCCCATTCCATTGCCTCCAGCAAGTTCCTATCTTCCATCTGAGGCCTTCCGGAGACCGTGGAGATGACAGATGCGAGGAAGAAAAGCATATTCAAGGCTTGCTTGACTTGTAATCTTAAAAACGTTTACATCGAGGATCTTCATGAAAAGTGTCTTTATTGTCTATACCCGGAACATGACTTGGACAGCTTTACCACTAGTTCTCATCAAAGACCCACAGGGACTGCCACCAGAGGTTAGTGGCCTGATTGGATGAAGGTATCAAGGCCTCTGACTCGGCCTCTGTCCATAGTTATGCGTCTGCCAGGCACAGACCGACCCCTAGAGTACATTCTATCATCAAAGAGGTCAAGGTCCCACAAAGATTCTTCCTGTGAGCAAAAAAGGGACATGGATCACACGCTCAGGCTTCCCCCTCATCGACTGTGTCGTTGACTTCTCCATCTTTGCCTACGGTCACCTTGTTGACCACTTCGGTGCCAAGAATGCCTTCATCGGCAGCTCCCCATCGATGACAATGTCCTCCTCGATGATGACCATCATCCCGCCGACGACTCCATTGACCATATCGTCGACGACCAAGACAACAACTTTGTAGATCAAACCTGTTGCTTCAGTCCTGTCGACGACCAATCCGACGTCTACATCTAAACCGTCTACTCTAACCTTTTCATTGCCACTTAGACCTTTGCTGTCGCCAAGCAAGTCTGCATCGTCGACGACACCTGTTCAAGAGCCCTTGGTCTCCACCTCTCTAAGAGTAGTTGCTGTGGATAGCGATGTACCATCTGCATTGTCTTACCTGCCCAGGCCAACTCGTGTTCACACACTGTTTTCACTGGCTCCCTATGCACCAGTTGCAGTTTCCTGTCTATCCATGGCACCTCCTGAGCAACTTCTACAGCAGGGTACTGATTCGGACATGGACGTGCTGGTGAGTGTGTCCTCTGCTGCCGATGATATGATGGAAGCTGTGCATCCTGTTGCTGACATGCCGTCAGCACCACCAAACCAAGGCCTTCCTCTTCCTAAAGGCCCTTTTCAACTTTCTCCAGTGGTACCTCTCCGAATGTGCATGCCCACCGGGCCTCTGCTGGCTCCTGCGCCTTCCACGCTACATACCATAGTTTCGTAGGTCCAGCAACGGCTTCCTGCTCCACTGTTGCCTTCCACAGCAAAAACATATGGACCTGTCGGCAAGGGCAAATCCCTTTTCAAAGTCTTCCATTGCGAGATGGATGTCGGCGTCCTTTTTCCACTGCCATCGTCTGGCCAACAGGCCCCTTCCAGGAAGACTGAGAGCACACTCGACAAGACTAATGGCTTCTACTACAGCGTTTCTGGCTGGTGTACCCCTGCTCAACATCTGCAGGGCAGCCACGTGCAGGTCTGTCCATACCTACACAAGGATCTTATGCATCGATAGGGATTGCAGGGATGAGACCTGAGTCAGCCAGGCAGTGCTTCGCAACCTGTTTGCATGAAGCAAGTGTTCCAGAGATGAGTTAGTTACTTCTGTTGATCTGTGCCGCTGCCCGTTTTGGTTGTGTATATGTACTGCTGTCTAATCTTATTCGAGGGCATGTGCTGGAGAATGAATAAGTTACCTGTAACTCCTGTTCTCCAGCCTTGGTATCTTTCATGGATTCACATGCAACCCTCCCGTCTACCCCTCTCTGGCTCTTCTTGGCTCATACTGCCACATTACGTCCTCTGCCAAATCAGAAGATGGCCACCAGGGGTGAAGTTAAGGGGACCTGTCTAATTGGCTGTGGGTAGTTTGACCCAAAATGACGATTATAGAGCGCTAATGTGACAAGCAGTTTAGATATTTAAAAGTAAACTGCTTTAATGTTACTGAGGATTGACAGCTTGACGACAGGGAAAATTCAAGAGCATGTGAATCCATGAAAGAAACCAATTCTGAAAAACAGGAGTTACAGGTAAGTAACTTATTATATCTTCATCACAGACACATAGCCCAACCCCACATCCTCACACTAGTCATCCTCATCCCCATAGGATAAGGCATATAACACATTAGGCGCGTTACCCAAATAAGTCCTCCTGCAGTTACAGTGTCCAGGATGCAACAACACTTAACTCTGTGGAGCTCCTCACTTGTCACTTCCCAGTCCCTCTTATCACATGTACACCTTACACCTGATTGACAGATGCTCAAGCAAATCCCCACCATATATATTAATGATTGTAACAATAGTGTTCTTTGGGACTGTAACCTCACAGGAGATTTTGCTACATAGAAATGAGGAAGCACTCTTTGACTTAATCTACATCCAAGATACCAAACAATACATCGTTGAACCAAACCAAATTTAAGGCAAGATGCCCTGACACACTCGTCACCCCTATACAATCTGTCAAATTCACTTACCAGATACGACTTGATTAGACAGACCACTCGGCAATACTGATCCCCATGCGTCATACTCTAAAGAACCACCATGGTAAACAAAAATCCTCCTAACAGCAATATTCCTCCTTTAAATCATACCCTGTAAACATACTGAAGAAAGACTGAAACACCCCAGCATTCCCAATAGATCCCACCACCAGCATCAGTAACCACCTAGACTTGCTCACCTAACTCTGAATGCCAGCGTTGCTATGCTTGCCCCGACAGAAACCCACCGACAGAAAGCCTTTCCACAGCAAACATTAGTATACAAGGCACAATATCCAACTCCAAGACAACATTGTTGATCTAAAAAATGCTCTGCTTCTCATTCAGAAAAATCATCAGAACAGCCGAAGCCCCTTGCTACAAGATCCATGGAAGCCTCACGCAAAGTAGAGATTGCTTAAATCAGTCAAACATTGCAGACTCTTTTCAACCCCATCCCCCAATGCCTCAGTCAATTGAGGAAGCACCTTCAACAAATTCTTTACGGCATCAGGTAGGCCAACACAGTTACTCTCACCTCACATTGCAACACATTCAGATGAATCACAGTGAAGACACTATCAGTAAAAGAATTTCCTAAACAGCTGCACCATCCACAAGGTCATTTCATACTTAAATGCCCTAATTTCAACCACTATTGTGAAAGTTCTCTCTAATGAAGAACTCACTCGTCTACAAAAAACAAACAAGGCCTCTGCCATTTAAGGCATCTTATTAGACTGACACAAAGCAAAGCAGACTCTCACATTCCTTAAGAGCTCTACCCAGGGCCCCAATGACCTCATCAACTACCTGCCCATGAGCTGCATTCAAATTCTCAGGACAATTACTGAGAAGGCAGTTGCATCCAATAGTAAACGAGAATCAGCAAAACCTGGGATGGCCTTCCTTGAACTCTGAGCACTCAACAAAACTGTCAACAATGAAACCTTAATCAACAAAGTTTTTTTTTCTTTTCTGCATTTTGGGTTATTACAAACATTTAGCAAAATAAAAATGGAATCCATCATCAATCACGTCATAAAACCTTTTAAAAAGAGAAAGGCAGTTTCCTTACAAATCAACTGCACAAACATGTGATGTCCATTTGATCCTATTTCCATTATCAATTGTCATAAGTAATTATAAGAAACCACCCTCCCATAATCACAATGCCCGTCTAGTGTCTTTCCTAAATACAATTGAACTGTGGCTTAGACCAATTAAGTCCGATCCCTACACAGTAGCAAATTCAACCAATCGTCTGGGGTCAAGGAGGCAAAATTATTCAAAAAAAGCTCTGAAAAACTGTTGTCCTCAGAGAGGTAAAGGCTGTACAAAAAAGCAAATGGCTCAAGTTCTACATATTTTGCGCTTGATTACAAGACCAGCAATGCACATCTCTTGGGCCAAGACCTATCCTTACTGAGAGCACCTCCTGAGTAGGGAACAGGTTGAAATGGATCCTGATTAACTGTGCTCTATAATAACTGTTTGGACATTTCATCAGATATTTTGGAATAGAGCCATAGGCCCTCACTTCATACTTCAAATGATGGTATAACTTAAATCTGTTTGCTTCATCTGAAGTCAGCATCCAGTCTGCTCTCCTCGGACTTATTTTGATCTTGTTTGGGTTTGTTCTTAACTCCTCTTCACATACAGACCATCTTTCAAGCAATGCTCTACGATATAATTCCCATTTTCTGAGGTTTTTATCACGGCCCAAGTCCAATTCTTTTTTCAGTAGAGCAAAAAGTGGGGGAGGCAAGTCCTGAATTAATTTCCTATGCTCCATTCTACTATGGCCTTTAGGGAAATCAGCCCTAGTTGACGTCGGACCACATGTATTGGGATGGATCTTGGTAGTCACAACACTCTTTTCACAAAAATGTCCTCGGCCATAGACCACAGGGAATGACGGATAAAGAACAAAGATTCCGGCCCGTAAGACAAAACCGCAGTGGTTTTCATTTGATAGAAGTCTAACAACGGTATCAGGGAGAAACAGCAAAACATTTTGTTGAGTAACCTTGCTTGATTTGCCAGTTCAGACTCGTCCCTGTGTGCAATGCCTTTAACTTCTCTAAAAGGTCCTATGGACAGCCCTACCTTGATAGCTTCTTCCACAACCTGGGCCTACTCACGCTGTCGAAAGCCTGCCCCAGGCCAACAAACGCATTGTAAGTTTTAGATTTGCCCTCAACAGCCCTGTCCTTTAACAAGTTAATTAGGGCGATGTTTGGGCTAGTTCCAAGTCCTTTAACAAAGCCAGATTGAAGAACGTCCATGTGGCAATCCCTTTCAACCCATCTATTCAATTGTAGCAGCAGACATGATCTGAGAATCTTTCCCATGACATGCAGAAGGCAAAAGGGCGATCATTTTTAGGATCGTCCCTATTGCCCCTCTTAAATATTGTGACAATGATAGCACGTCTCCAAGAGTCAGGAATACTATGTTCCAGCTCAATCCTCCTAAAGACCATGCACATAAAGTTGGCCCACATCTCCGGTTCCTGTTTCAGCATGGCATTATTAATACCATCTATGCCAGGTGCATGAGAGGCACTAACCTTCTTAATAAGACCCAAAATGTCCTCTGCTTTCTTTTCTACCAACCATTCAGCTCCACACTTATGACCCTTGTTCGCCTCCATTTGAATGTCTGAAAAATAAAGGGGTCTAAAATGGGCCACCCAGGTGGATTCTGACACCCCATATACTTGCTAGACAGACGGAGGGGTGTCACTGCTCTTGATTAGGGTCCAAACCTCACCCAGGCTCTTTTCACTTATTGCCTGCAGCTTGTCCTCTGCATTTTGGTGTAGCATAGCTGCTTTGTGTCCCCGCAGCCAGTACTTGTAACCTTTTTGTAGCTCCTTTGTGGCGAAGGCTAATGCTTCTTGATGTAATCTTTTTTTTTAACCAAACTTTATTCGCTCATCATTGTTCACATATACAATTGGCTTTGCATTTCCATAGAGACTTTTTGCACAGCTCAGTTCCAATCAACACTACATACTGTACTAACGGCAACACCGTCCCTCCCAACCCCCACCTTCCCCCAACCAGTCTTATGAGAGCAGCCGCTTATATCCTGTCTCCTTTGCCTCAGTCCTCTTCCTCTTCTAATATCCCAAGCATCCTCATTCTCTTCGGGATGTGTAGGTGTGTAGTGTCCTTAAGTGCATAGGTAAGAAAAGGTGACCAAACTTTACTAAATTTCCTCAATGACCCACGTACTATCGCTGTCATTTTCTCCACATCCACAGTGTCCCAGATTGCATAGTACCATTGTATAATGGATGGTGGATTGCGTGGAGTGTTTACTGTGTGGAGGTGCTGCAAATAAACCTCTGTTATCCTGCTGCAGAATTTTGCTACATTGAGTATTTTTTCATTTTCCATCTGAGGAGGAGGAGAAGCCAATGCCTTAAAACCTCATTCCACGACACAGAGCGTCACGGTGTGCGTGGAGTGTTTTCTGTGTTTCCCTGGGTTGCCCAGGGGAGGCCAGGAGTCTAATGGAGTCTGGACGCCTTTTACACCAAGCAAAGAAGAACGAGGGAAATGCAGGAAGCGAGTACGGGTGCCAGCCGCATTCACTCCAAACAAGGCTGCAACTTAGACAGGGAATTCCTCGGCTATCCCAGGACCTGCCGGCAGAAAAGCGGGCTGGAAGATCTGAGGTCAAACATCTAAGCAAACAATGCAAAACATACTCACTTTGCAACAGTCAAGAAAAGCTCTGGTCCGCTCATTTGCGTGTAGCGTTCTGTCCCTCCTGATGCAATCAATACTTGTGGCGCCTGAAAATGTGACTGATATAGAGACTGCTGAGACTGGTGTGAGCAGACACACATGTTTGCGCATGCTTGTGTGCGCAGCCACAGTGAGTGAGAAAGTGTGGTGACTGTGCAGAGATGCTAGCATTGCGAGTATTGATTGTCCTTCGTCCGTCCCGCGGCTCTGAGTCTTAGCATGGCATGCGGCAGAGTCGCCGGGGATGGTGCATCTCACGGGCTTTGCGCAGAGTGTGCGAGCTGCGGCCAGAGTTGCCAACGCACAGCTGAACTTAAAATCTGCAAAATCGCTTACAAAAAGGGCTGAATGGCGTGCTGGGCGAGGCGCAGAGGGAGGGCCTGCTGCTGTCGTGTCCCCCTTTGCTCATGTCAGAAAACGCAAGTGACAATGCAGACCCTGCGTGCAATCTACTGGATCACATAATGCCCTCCTCCACCTCTAATTCCATGCAGAAAAGCGTAGAATTGCAATTGCAAAAGATAATTAAAAAAACCTTTCCAAGTTGTGGACGAAATGATAGAGGACCCATTCTTAAGCCCTAACTCACACAACGCAGAGGTTGTGGCACTGTTGCCCACCTTGCTGACACGAAATAACTACCAGGCACAGTTGTGTGAACCTCATGGAGAATCATCATCTTATCCAGGTCTGCATACTTTAGTTGGTGATGCAATGAACAAATCTGATAAAGTGGAAGCCAGCCCCAAACAACAGCAAAATTCATTAGTGGGGCAGACAAATTGCTACGTGACCGGACACAAATAAACTTAGAAGTATGCTTTAAAAGCAGAGGTAGTGCTCCTAAAGAGCCAACATCGGACTCTAATATGCCACACACTGAGAATTCCCAGGCAACCCCACAAACATTAGCAAATGTAACAGAAATAATGGTAGAATTGGAGTAAGTACTCAAGGAAATCAGGCAAACTCTGATGACTCATCTTCGGATTCATCTTTCATGGAGCGCAAATACCCAAATGTAAGAAGGACAGCTTCATTTGGCAATCAGAGGCTGTTGAATACAAGGCCAACTACGAAGGAAATCGTAGAGAAAGTCCTTCAAGAACTAAGGCCTAACATCATATCTGCCCTATCAATTGCCCTGACATCTTTTCTAAATATGTACAAACAAATGAATGACAACTATAAAGATCAAAGTACATTGACTGCCATGCTGAATTCGAAGCTTGTCAATATCGAAACAGGATTGAATCTGCTTGAATCAAAAATAGTAGATGGACATGAGAGAGCTGACCAATCATATAGACTCCTAATGGAACACTCCAAAAACAACAGTGAGGACAAAAGCCTTCTAGTGGAAGTCGCTGGATAAGCGTTAGCTCTGCTAAAAAGAAACCAATCAGCTACCAGCACTGAAATAACAAGAGGAGCTTTAGTGAATGGGTCGTTATCTAAACATCAATCTATAGAACCACAAATTCTCTCGGTTAACGAAAATAATGACAATGGAATTTCAATGTCAGATGTAAGAAAAAAATCGTTGAACCTTAACTCTGGGAAAAAATCAACAGAACCCCCTAATATTATAATCATTGAAGCGTTACCTCATGAAATAAGAGAAAACATTAATGTGCCTGTGCCAGGCTTCTATTGAATTAGACGAACCTTCAACTAGACCGTCTACCTCAGCCAATGCGGAAGGAATAGTAGTTAACCCGCCTAGTATACAAAACACAGCAGCGTCTGATTTCAGAGAACACAATGGAAATTATTCAATATTCCAACCTGGTAAACTGCGTGCTGACAACGTTTGAGCAGCTAGACCTATTCAAAAGAAAAAAATGAAAAATCTAGTCAAAGGAAAGAGCTGCAACTCTAACAGCTCTAGGAATTTCTGCAGAACATCACTTCCTGAATGGTCTAAATGAATCAGCCAACAGGTCAAAGAAATCCTTGCCTGTACTGAAACACCAGGAAAATTTAAAACAGAAATCAGAAACAAAAGAAATGGACACAGAGAATTGTCCGACGACCACTGACATCGATGATATGTCTCAACTGCTAAATCTTTCAACCTACGAAACTGATGAGGAAATCTTAAATAATCATACTCAAAATGGTTTACATGAATAAACACACGTGGAAGAGGATACATAGAGCTGTGAAGTGAAATATAGAGTAAAAGAGCAAAGCCAACAACGTATTTGCGAGATAATGCCACATACTAGACCTAAATGTGGAAGTAATCTTGAAATCGACATCTTTGCAGCTCAAGAGCCAAGCTTCTACACTCTAGAAGAAAAGAAAGTGCAAATAGAAATTCAAAGACGCTCTAGACATGTTCTAGAAGAAAACGGGCAATCTGAACCTAAAAGAGGCTATGTGAATAGAGATGAAGCACGACCTGATCAACTATTGTATTCCAAGGGTGCTCCTCCACGATCTGATGTGAGACACTTAGACAACAACAAAAAATAATAACAAGGATGGCATGGCGGCTAGTAAGCTAAGAACGCAGCGAACCAGACTGGAAAATATAAGCAGAAGTGGAAAAGCACATACTGATTACTCCCTAACACTGGAACGCATACACCCGGCCAAAGACGGCTTGATCTTGAATCGAAAAAACATACTTTGGCTGTTGCATCATGTGCCTGTGCTAAGAACTATCGAATCAGATGATATCATAATTGTTGAGTTTATGGAAGAACCGCATCATGATCGGGTAGGTCTGCACATTCAGTCAAGAATGACATGTGATATGCTGTTGAGTGCAGATGCCCTCACTTATTCTCCTGGGATTCGACATTACAGAAGTAAGTGCAGAGCCATAGTCGAATCAACAAAAAAAAAAACGCCATCCTGATCATGAGGCAGAGGAATCATATGTTGAATCCAAAAAAGTGGAAAATAAGAAGGAGTACACAAACTTGCCTGCCCCAAAAAAGCTGGAACCATCTTTCCTGCTGCAGAAACGCCTGAATAGCTCTTCAGATCTACCTGGCAGGGAGAAACCCAAAGAATTGATAAGAATAACTGTTAAGTGTAATAACAATATGAAAGTAGGAAAAACCTAAAAAAATACGCACTTAACAACAGCAGACAATGAACAAAAATGAAGTTGGCTCGCCTGAGTCCTGAGCTGTAGCCATAACAGCTAATGCCAACAAGAATATCAGGAGGATAAATACTACATCAGATCTTGGAACATAAAGTGCTTCGCGCACTTGTTCAATAACTCATCTCATAGGTTAAAAAAAATGGATATATTGTGTTTACAAGAAACCTGGATCTCAGCAGCTACCATTGTGGAAGGCTACGAACTAATCATAAATCCTGCTATAAGAGGCAAGACAGGACGCCCTATGGCCGGCTTACTTACACTAATAAAAAAGAAGAGCGGATGCTGTGTCAAGGAATCTTAACACCCTACATTCAAATAACGGTAATTAAAACCCCGGATGAATTTGTGGTTGAAGGAAATAAGATTCATTTGCTGAACATATATTGGCATCGTAAAGCAGCCGGAACATTCACATCAAAATTGTGGAACAATGCCCAAACATAATACTGTGCGGTGATGTTAACATCGAGTGCGTGACGCCAAGGAGCACAGAAACTCATAAAATCCAAAAGGCCAGACAAAGCAGGCATCTGGTTAGCCATTGGCAAGGAGAAATGGAGGCAAGAGATGTGTCCATGCTTAATGGAAACACCAAAGGTGACATTCCACCAAGAGCAACGTGGAAAAGGAACACACAGGAATCATTCTGGACTAATGCTTTGTATCTGAAAGGATTGCACAAAGTATAGCAAAGTATAGCCATGTTGCACGTCATTACTATGAGTCAGAGCAACGACAATTTATTGGAAATAACACTACACGGGCTGACAATTTCTAATCCACATTCATGGAATGCCTCTGTAAATAACGTCATAAGAGAATATCAAAATTGTGTAACCGGGGACAACCCTAACAAAGCTGAATATAGCTCTTGTTAGATCAATACGTTGAGAACAAGCAGGGGCTAAGAAATATTGGGTTCAAGAAAAAACATGTGTTTGATATTGAAACCCTAACAAGGAAAAGAGAGCTACAGAAAGAAATCAGACAAATTGCACATTTATCAACCAAAAATAAACTAGACATGAAAAGAAACCAAAAATACAAAAACTGGCTAATCTTGCACAGGCACATCCTGGAACAACGCGATGCAGAAGCCATGATGCATACTTTATTACACAAGAACTCAAGAGATTTCTGGAAACTGATGAATAATACAATTGCGCCGCAACAAGCAATCACAAACAACACAGTGTCGGAAATTCACTGGCTAAATCATTACAATGAGTTATATAAAAACAAAGGTGCCACAAAAAATCCAATTTTACTATTGTTAACTCAGTGGGACATTTGCTTTGAGAAGGAATGTTGAAGAAAAATACAGTGGAGTGGTCAAAGTTTTGCATGGCATTATTTTCCACAATTACGAAAGAGTGTGCAATCCCGACATCTTGGAAGTCTGCCATTGTGGTGCCGATCTTCAAAAGGGTGTCAGATCAGACCCAAAAAACTATCCTCTGATCGCTCTCGTTGACGTTGTGGGGAAGGTATTTGCCTCCCAAATACAAATCCAAATGTCAACATGGATCAAATCAACACAAACATATGATTCGAGACAAACAGGTTTCGTCAAGGGCGTTGGTTGCGGGCAGAGTCTGCTGATAATTAACCTGCTAAAAATGGAGACGGTATGGCAAGGAACAAAAATCTACCTTGCATTTTTCGATTTGGCGCACGCCTTTGATAGTGTTGATAGGGAGCTATTATGGACAAAATTAGAGAAATGGAAATGTCCAACAAACTTGATCATGCCATTGAAAGAATTCACCTTGACCAAGCAGCTACCTTATCCACACCGATCAAGACTTTCAGAGGAGTAAAGCAGGGGTGCCCCTTGGCGTCCCTCCTTTTTAACTTGTTTATTTCCAACATCGGTGAGACCTTAAGCAATGTTCCTGCCTTTCCGCCCAAAATGAATGGAAAACATCTTGGTTGGATGCTATATGCGGATGATTTCATTTTATTAGTTGTCACTCCTATTGGACTACACTGTGGACTTCTTCAACTGGACAAATATGTAGAAGAGAATGGGCTCAACAGCAACCCCTTGAAATCAGAAATATGAACTCTTCAAAACCTAAGAGGCAGCATTGCCAATAACAAAAAGAAATTCCAGTGGCATCTTGAGAGAGAAAAATTAAATAGTGTAAATAACATGAAATACCTAGGGATGTGGATCAACTCTAACATCAATGAAACTCCCTGGGTGGAAAAAATAAAAGCAAAATCTAAACAACTGACGGCGCAGGGTACTCTGAGTACTAAGAAATGAGGCAAATTCTCATTTAAGGCTGTAATTGATTACTACAGACTAAAAGTGGTACCTGCACTGATTCACGTAGCTGAGTGTGCCTTTGGATGTCCTTGGTCTTTATGGGCAACTCTTGAAAATAACTTCAGGCGAACAGTGCTATGGCCGCCCACAGGTGTACCAACAGCCCCCATGTGATATGAGCTAGGATTAATGTCAATAAATGCTAGAGTGGCGTGGACTATGCTTACCCTCTACAGCAAAATGACTGCTAAAGATAGCCAGCCACAATTTTACATTCTACATAGCCCATGGAACTGCAAGAATGAGAATATACTTAATGGATTGAACAGTGTGAAGAAGTCTTGAATGACCTCAAAACCGACAAGGATACATTGGTATTGAACCCTGAGTCGGTCGAAAATAAACTGTGGCTCCAAGACTGGATAGACACCGTTGACCAGAGGATCAAACACAAATTGATGAAAAACGCTGCCAATGAAGCTAGAGCACTGAACAAGCTAAATACATAGGAATCTCTTTATGAAATTTCACCTGAACCTATTCCCAACTAAAGAGTTCTTGACACGTGGAAAAATAACCCACCACAAGAACCCAAATGTAGATTTTGCGACGACACAGAAGAAACACTGAAGCACTTAACACTCTTCTGTCCTGAATTAAAATCCTTGAGAACACTTTGCGACCTCTCATAGAAGAAAGAACGATCATGAGCAGTGAAAATTGGTGGTCATTATGCTTTGGTGAAACAAACAAAAAATTGACCATCTTTTTGGAAATATTAGCCAAACTATTGGTAGTTAAGAGCACAGAAAAATAGGAACAAATTCTACTTAACTCCGCTTGAACTCCATTTGAAGACATGCCTGATGGAGAAATCATAACTTAATAAGATAATAAATTTTGGTCCGAAAAAGTAAGGTTTCAAATACTCTCATGATGTGTGATCTCGAGGTGTGTGTCCATTTCTTTTTTTTAAAGTTTGTAATAAACTAACACAAAAATAAAACAAAAATGATGGATGGTGGTTCCTTCTGTTTCCATTGCTTTGCTATAAAACGCTTTGCGGCCATCATTTAGTTTGCTCATAGTGTTCCAGCACTCCCTCCCAATCTCTGTTCCCCACTGGGCAAGATGCTCAGGAGCACCATCACTCCATCATGTTCCATATCAACTCCTAATATCCCGACCACTTTTAACTTCACCTCCTGCAAGAAGTACTTAAGATGCAGGCATCGCCACCAAATATGTTCCACCATTCCCATTTTCCACACCCCCCTCCATCACGCTCCCGACGCTGAGGTGTACATTTTATGGAGCCTCTCTGGGGTGTAGTGCCATTGATGCAGCAGCTTGTATTGTAGTTCACAATGCTGTACCGAGTTATATGGGCAATGCCAGCCATTTAAAGCTTTATTCCATTCCTTATCCGTAAGCACCCTTCCCAGTATCTTCTCCCATTTGCTCCTCAATGCCCAATCTCCCCTCTCCTCCACGCTTGAAAAGATCCTATAGATAGTTGAGATCAGCCCCCTGCTGCTTTTGGTAGAAGACATTAGCTTCTCCCATTCTGTCTGTTCTCTTGTGTCCCCTTCCATTATTACGGGGGCTCCCGCAGGTGTCTTATTTGTTGTTAAGCAAATAGGTCCTACTTTCTCAGGTCTAGTTCCCTACAGCAGCTTTCAAATGACATAAACTCATTTCCTTCATAAAGATCTCCGATCTCTCTTATCCCTCCTGCTACACATTGTTTAAACCTATTATAGTCATTTCCTGGCAGGAAAGCAGGATTACCAAAGATGGATGTTCGCCGCGATGGCCACGGAGCCAACTTAAACCTCCTATTTAAATGATCCCCGATCATCAGGGTGTTCCTTGTGATCGGGTCTTCCATTTGCCCTTCTGGCCTGTCCTCCTTCCCCATCCCCGGTATTTTCCAAAGATGCTCTCCCGCCACTACTTGTTCCATATTCACCCAGTGTTTTCGATTCTCTACCCTTCCCGACTCCGCAATAACTCTCTAATTCGCCACCTGCAAATATTTTAACAAATTGACGCAACCCACTCTCCCCTGATTCTTATTCCTAAATAAGATTGTTCTCCCTATACTCGGCTTTTTCCCATTCCAAATAAAACCTGTGATACTCTCCTGGATGTCTTTCATCAGTCTCCCCGCAACGGGCAGGGGGATCACCTTGAAGAGATATAGGAGACGGGGGAGTATGTTCATTTTGACAGCAGCTATGTTATGTACATCCCTTTCCATCTTGCTAGGTCTGCTTTGATTTGTTTCAGTAGCGGTGGGTGATTTGCTCCGATTATCTGGTTTGTGGAAGTGGTCAGGTTGACCCCAAGATAGCTAACCGGTCCCGTTGCCCACCTGAACAGATTATTGTTTTCTAGTTGTTTCCATTCCCTCTCCACGTCTGATAAGTTTAAGATCTCTGACTTTGCATAATTCACTTTGAAACCGGATACCTCATAGAAGGTCCTTATCTCTTCCATTATTGCTAGCAGTGATGTCTCCGGTTTGGTGACCATCAGGACCACGTTGTCGGCAAACAAGCCGATTTAGTGGTGCACCTTCGCCCCCCTAACCTCTCTCACCTCTCTATTCTCTCTTATCCGATGCACAAAGGGTTCCATCACCAAAACGAAAAGCAGTGGGGGGAGTGATATGATATGATATGGTATTTGTAACGCGCCTATACACAAGTGTTTCAAGGCGCGACGAGGCAGGGAGGGAGGGAAACAAGGGGAAGACGGACAAACGATCCTACTAGGCCAGGTGTCATTCAGATCGTGCAAGTGCAGAGGTAAGGGGAAAAGGAGAAAGTGCAGGGGGAGGAGGTGGGGGGAAAAGTGCAGTACAAGGTAAGTGGCGTAATAAAATAATAAATGATAATAAATAAAAAGGGCCAGCTGGTGGCAAGTGCGAGGTAAGTGCAGAGCAAGTGCTGGGTAGGGGGCTGTAGGGATACAGTGACAGTCCCACAGTGCAGGGGGAGCCAGGGGGGCAGTGCAAGTGGAGAGTGGCTGGGCCCTGGACCGAGGTCGCTGAGAGTGGCCCAGATGCAGGTTAAGTGTAGAATTTAGTGGGGAGTTAAGCAGGTTTAGGAACCCTTGCTTTGTTCCTCTTCTTATCGAAAACGGACTGGTCAGCCTCCCATTCACTTTGACCTTGGCTTGGGGATTCTGATAATTTGGTTGTATCTTTCTCAAAGTTCGGTCCCACCTTGCTGAGTTCCTGTTCCATGAAGACCCAATTGACGCGGTCGAAAGCCTTCTCGGCATCTAACATTAATAAACATGTGGGTGTGGGTCTACCCCCCTTCCAGCCGTATCAGTTATGTGTAGGGCCCTTATTATATTGTCGAATGTGTTCCAACCCGGAATGAACCCTGTTTGGTCCTGCGTTCTTAAATCCGGGAGTACCCCATCCAAACTTCCTGCTAATATCCTTGTGTAGAGTTTTGCATCCACATTCATTTGATTTGATTTTGATTTTTTGAATTTGTAACATGCACATAACAGAGCAAACCGTATAGAGGCACAGATGTGACAATCATTGATATGAGGCAGGAACTAAATCCAGGAAATGAAACCGCCTAGCACAGAAAAGAGAGACAAACCGATGAGCTTACCTAAATAGAAAAGTCTTCAATGCCCTCTGAAATTGAGGTAATGAATGAAGAGTCCTGATTTCCAATGGAAGTGAGTTCCATAGTTTAGGCCCAGACACAGCAAATCTTCTTTCTCCCCTTCAGCTTTATACAGAGCGGAGGATAACCAGAAGATGCCGATCATTAGAACGTAAATGTCTTGAAGACTGATATGGTTGAATCAGGTCTCTTAATATTCTGGGGCAAAACCATTAATACTCTTAAAAACAAGACACGCCACCTTGAATCTAATCCGGTCTTCTACTACCAACCAGTGTAACGCAGGCCGCGATGGCGAGACTGTGCGCATCTACCTAAGCCAAAGATAGTTCTTACTGCAGAATTCAGAGCTTTTTGCAGTCTTTGCATTTGTTTAAATGGAATGCCAATCAGCTGGCTGTTACATAGTGCAGGTGTCCGTTGGTTAGGGCACCTACCACCACAGCATAATGGGCGCTATTGGGCAATATGAGGAGCATAGATGTGGATTCTTTCCTGGCTTCGGGATGAGAGTGATGTGTGCCATTTTCATGGATACGGATGTCTTCCCTTTCTCTCAGAAGTCATAGAATACCTCCTTTAGGCCTTTGGCTAGCAGTTCGCTGTATGTTATGTAGAATTCTGCCGTCAGCCCATCCTACCGCGGGCTCTTATTTGGCTTTAGTCGTGTTATTGCTCTCTGCACCTCTTCGCATTTTATAGGTTTTACTAGTTGATCTTTTTGCTCAGGGGATACTCTTGGTCTTTCCCACCCTGTTAAAACTGATATAATATTGTCTCGTCTTCATTGTATATGTTGGCCTATGCCCAGTCGCTTTGCGAGGAAATCCGTATTGCAAGGTCGCAACCTTAAGTGAATCAAGCCTCCATTTTAGGTTAAAGCCGCCATTTTAGTTTATCGTGCAAAGTCACCCTGTGGCCTAAAATGGCCGACCTGTGTTGTCTTGTTCTTGCTTTAACCTCTTCAACCTCTGTAGGAGAGTTAATGTCCAACCTGCCTGCAGGCTACATGTTAGGGTCATGTAGACCTCGTCCTTTGTTGACCTCAGGATCAGGGGATTACTTGAATCGGCGATGTTAACCTACAAGTATACAAGAACAATAACGCTATCTAAACACGACATGCGAAACATCTGTTTGACCTGTATTAAAGCAATGTATAAAGAGTGTAAAGTTAAACCTAGAGAATAACAGTGTTTGTTAGCAAATGTATTAAAAAGTAAACCGCATGCACAAGATATGTAAATTATGAACGAACCTGGCGTGACCCTAGCCCAGTACATGATTAACTTGTAAGAGGCTGGACATTGTTATAACGAAACTGTATAAATACGCTGATGTCCAGCTAGCAATTCCTGTTCACTGCTCACATTGAACCCTGCTGGTGGTCTCTGTGATGTATTGACGGCCAAATAGCTATTTGTGTACTTTGTTATGTAAACTGTACGGAATTGCAATAAAGATTCTGGGAATCTTTACAAGCCTGTGTCGGTGTATTTCTCTTTGCATGGTGTAAAAGCCTTTATATTGTAATTTCTGATTCCACAGATGGCACCCGAATAGGGACCCTCAAGATCGACTTTGTCTCGTTGAAGGTTGGCTCGGCTATCGGACCGGGATCGGACGGTGCCAACAGAAACGGCCCCTCTGGACGAGAAGTGAATTCCTCGACAGAACTGCACGATCAGATCCCTGAACGGTGAGCTGTAGCCCGAGACGACGTCTTGACGAGGGTCCATATATCGAGGTGGGTAAATTTGCCGAAATCACCAGACACGTGGGTCCTTAGAATTGTCCTTAGTAACCCGATCGGGCCTCCCAGTCCTTTGGTCAGGTGAATCGTGACCCGATTCTTAATTTAACCCTGACAATTTGAATTTGGCGCGTTGTACTCGCGAGCACAATTATTTGACCAGGTAACATCAGAACTCTGATATGCCTGGGAAATTGTCTGCCTGTTTTAGGGCATTATTCCACAGCGACAGACAATCTTTGGAAGATAGCCGTCCCGCACCACAGGAGGGGTCGCCGGCATGTACTATGTACTGTAAGAAAGGCTTTGGTAGTATAGCATTTAATGACATTTGGCACAGACAGACCAGACATAACTCTAATCTTCAGTGGCCACCCAATGGTAGCTTTGAAATCCCTCGTATAGAATAGCTAGAGTCTGTATTGGTAAAGAAAAAGGCTAGACCTGCAGCATTTGACGCATTGCACAGTAACAGAAGCTTTGCAGCAACAAAAGAGTAGAGAGAAACATGTGCGTCGACATATGACAAATGTCGAAAAGGCACGGTTATATGATCAAAATAAACAATTGGAGTCAGTTAGAAACACGGACAGAGCGTTTCAATTGGGCATTCAAAAAATGTACCCTTCAAAAGATTTTCATACGTCAGATGAATTGATTAATAAACTCTTGCATGAACGAAGGCCCGATGCCTCCGTGCCACCCCTGTACGTCCCTCCTCCTGGCGCTTTGCCCCTTCCTGTTGTTATTCCTCCTCCTATAGTTCCTCCGGTCCTCCCTTTTGTTCTTCCTGTTGTTCCTCCAGCCGTCGCTCCTTTGCCTGCCCCCTTGCCTCTTCCTGTTGATATTCAGAATGTGCCTACTCTTCCTCTTCCAAGTGATTCCACATCGCTTGTAGTAGACCAAGGCGCGGGATTAAGGGTTGTGACTCGTAATACTGTGTCCCCAGATAAAAAGAATGAATTGATTGCTTGGACTAAACATTGTATGGAGAAGGGTGAATAAGCTGATGTTTTTTCCACACTCGAAAATCTAAAAAGTATTCCTGAGAAAAATGTTTTTATTGAAGGGTTAGGGATTCATTTGAGAATAATGTGGAATAGATTAAATGATGTAGATCTCCCACAAGGGTTACGGGATTTGAACGCCTTAGCGTTGTCTAGAGATACTGCGGAGAAAGTATATGAGCATGTCGAGAGGATTTTTGTGTATAGGAAGGAGTTGGAAGAGTTACAGAATGATAAAGCAGATGGAGATAGTTTAGGTATTATGTTCTTACAGAAATGGTTTTCTCCTCGCCGTGAATTAAAAGGTGAGGAAGCGCGAATTTGTACAAAGGATGCGATAAGATGGATTTCGGATATGTCGATAACTCCAGATGAAGTATATGACACATATGGTCAGTATACGTTAGAAATGCAAAAGAAAGTGATACAGGTTATGGTAGAATACCTGCAGAATGAGTGTGTAAAAAGAAAGATTTGTTGTCCCGCAGAATTGTTGAGTGTTTATAAGAGAGCCTTTTCGATTGATACTTCTTCGACTGCCTTAGCGCTTGATTTGGCTCTGTTGCTCAGTAAGCGTTCGGAGCTACCTACTTCTCAGTTGCCTATGAGAGAGGTCCCTCCGACATTTGTCCCAAAAGTTGAGATTGCGGCCGATGCTGCACGAGGAATACTCGCGGGGGACATTCCTGCACGTTACGTACATATCGCAGTTTGTTCACGTCCCGTTCTCAAGACAGGAAGTGAACACTATAAAGCAATCTATTCCTGATATAAGAAAGAATCCGACGGGGTTCTATAAAGAAATAGAGTCAGTCTTACAATCATCGGTATTCACCTTAAGTGATATTGATTTATTATTTCCCGTGCTCCTGCCAGTTGATTTGTGGAAACAGATTAGGACTGTAGATGATGTACCTGGGTTAGGAGATACATGGGATAACATGTTTAGGCTCGACAGAGAAAGACCAGCTGGCGAGCGACCGCCTCAAGTGATATTAACTTTGCCTGATAGGATTATTGTAAAATTAAAAAATATAGTCCTGAAAAAAGAATCATTTGGGACAAGCCTACGGCCTGTGTCCAAGGAAAGTCTAAGGGTGCTACCGATTTCTTCAATCGGTTTGAACAGGTATTTTCAGATTTCAGTGGACAAGACTTAGGCACAGAGTCAGGGAAAAGCCTGTTTGTCGACAAATTTGTACGTGGATTGCTGCCTGACATCCAGTTACAGATTATGTCTTCCGAAAGCGCTTGGCAGGCGAAGTCTCAATCAGAAGTACTGCACATGGCTCAGTACTATGAAATTCGTGTGAATAATGAAAAGGAAAAACTTGAGAAAAAAAAGGGTGACCTGAAAACAAAAGTTCTATTACAACAGATTGTTAGAAATCCTAGAGGGGGTAATCAATTTAGAGGTCAGTACGTTCCACAGGGAAGTACACCCCTTGCTCCGGTAACCATTAACCAGTGTGCCTATTGTCGATAGGAAGGTCACTGGCGCGCACAATGGCCGACCTTGCAGCAAAGGTCATTTGGGAACATGGGTATACGATCCAGAGGTCGCCCAGGTGCAGGGGGCCCTGGCAGAGGTCAGTTTGCACCAGAATCACAGCAACCTCCTTCACAGGATAAGCAAGTTTCGAATGTGGATAATAGAAACATTTTTGATCACCCTTCTGCCGCGTACCTCTCTTAAGAGCTTCCTTTTGACAACATTCTGTTTCGTTAGGATTGCCCAAAGCAGGATTTGGAACCAACGCCTATTCCCGTTCATCAGAAAGGTCCCTACGTTGAGATGGCGGTGGGAAATAGAAAGCATCTATTTTTAGTAGATACGGGAGCACAGAAATGTTCCATTGACCATTCACGGGTTCCAAATATTCCCCTGTCAGGGCAGTCCAACGTTTCCGTAGGGTTTTCAGACACACTTGTAGTTTGTCCGGTCTCTTTGCCGGTACCGATAACACTGGGTCCCTTCACGGAGCAGTGTCCATTTCTTCTTACCACAAACTGTGGGGAGAATTTGCTGGGGTTAAATTTGTTGAAGGAATTGCATGCAGTAATACATTTTTCCCCGGACGGAGTTCGGTTAAAAATTTCACCTCAGCAATCACTCGCCTCTCCGTTTTTGACTCGACCTTTACCGCCAGAATTCAGTAATATTCCGGAATGCTTATGGGCAATTGATGATAATGATGTGGGCATTCTTCAAATTGAACCTATTAGAATTATTCTGAAACATGGAGTTAAATTGCCTCGCATCCCACAATATAAGATCACAGTTGAAGGCGAACAGGCTTTGAAATGTGTAGTTTCTGATTTTGTACATCGTGGAGTAATTGAGGAAATTACGGGTAGTTTGTGTAACAGCCCGATTTTGCTAGTATACAAGAAAGGTGATAATGCGATTCCCTTTCGGTTTATAATTGATTTACGTACTATTAACAAAATTGTGGCTCCTCAATTTCCTATTGTACGTGATGTTACACCGATACTAACCATGATTCCGGCTTCAGCCACTCACTTTAGCGTTGTTGACCTCAAAAACGAGTTTTTCAGTATTCCCATACACAAGGATAGTAGGTATTTGTTCGCCTTTACCTTAGGTGGACGCTCGTTCACATTCACTCGTGCACCACAAGGGTACACTGAGAGTCCAAGTATTTATAGTAGGGCATTAAAAGAGCAGCTCTATACCCTCGAGTTGCCTACTACTTGCACATTACTACAGTATGTAGATGATCCTCTCTTGGCTGCCGATTCTGAGAGTGCCTGTAAAGAAGGCACCATGTTATTGCTTTGTCATCTAGCAAAACATGGCCACAAAGCTTCACTCAAAAAATTCCAATATTGTTGTCAGGAGGTCGCCTATTTAGGCTATCTCCTGTCAAAAGAGGGAAGACGGTTGACACCTGAACGAATAAAAACTATTTCTGGCATGTCTGTCCCAAATACGCAGAAGAAAGTTAGAGCCCTGATAGGTATGGCTTCTTACTGTCGATTGTGGATCTCTAACTTTTCGTTAACAATTAAACCAATGCTGGCTTTGACAAAGAAGGGCATTTCTTTGCCATTGCCATGGACTTTGGAACACCAGACAGCATTTGACTTGCTCAAAACCGCGCTGTGTTCGGCACCGGTTTTAGGAACTCCAAATTATGAAAAGGCCTTCGTGTTGTATGTGCTTGAACGTGATGGATGTGCTTTGGCTGTGTTAACGCAGGAACATGGAGGGAAGAATAGGCCGTGCGGCTATTTCTCATCCACCCTTGATCCTGTTGCATGCGCTTTGCCGAGATGTTTGAGAGCTGGTGCTGCTGCGTCTGTAAAACAGAGTGAGGGAATGGTACTGGGTCATGCGTTAACCCTAATGGTACCTCACTCTGTAGATATTTTATTGAATAGAACTCAAACGCAACACCTCACTTCCGCACGATTGACAAGATAAGAATTGATCTTGTTTGCTCCCCACATTCAAATTCAGAGGTGTTGTGTATTAAATCCGGCTAAACTTTTACCTGTCCCGCAAGATACTGTTGATGGTGACGAAACGTCACACGATTGCCTTTATACGACAGAACAAGAGACTAAAGGTAGAATCGATTTTAAAGACACGCCTTTGAATAGCCCACAAGGAGAGCTATTTTGTGATGGCTCTTGTTTTAAACTTCTGAATGGTACATCCACGGCTGCTTATGCCGTCACTACTTTAAGCTCGATTGTGGAAACCAAAAGAATTATGCATAATTCCATGCAGGCCGCAGAAATTATAGCGTTAACTCGAGCTTGTGAAATTTCTGAAGGGCTTACAGTAAATATATATACCGACAATCAGTATGCCTTTAGGGTGGTTCACAACTTCAGTAGACTTTGGAAAGAACGAGGTTTCTTGACCTCACATGGCACGAAAATACAGCATGCCACTTTAATAGTGCAATTACTTTCAGCGCTCGCACTCCCTGTTCAGTTAGCTATTATAAAATCTGCAACACATCAAAAGGTTACAGATGATATAGGAAAATGGAATGCTTTCGCTGATCAGATAGCTAAGCAAACTGCCACTGATTTTAGTTAGTCAATGTTGAAGGAAAATGGTTACTCCCTGACGCCTACATTACAATCATGGTCATTATGGCTCATGGTCCGACCCATGTCTGCGCGTGTAAATTGACAAAAATGTTACACAGTGTATGGGCCAATGATAACATTTTCAAAATTGCGGAGCTCTTTGTCCAAGGGTGCATGTTCTGGTTGCAGCACAATGTAGGAAAAGGTACCTCGACTCCTACAGGAAGTTTCGCTCCACCTTCTGTTCCATTTGAGGTTATCCACTTTGATTTTATTGAAATGGAACGTTGCAACAATCTTAAATATGTGTTGGTTGTCATTTGTGCTTTTAGTAAGTGGGTTGAGGCCTCCCTGTTAGAGATGCAACGGCCATAACCACGGCAAAAACTCTGTTGAAAGAGTTTTTTCCTAGGTTTGGGCTGCCGAGAGTCATCTGGTCGGATAATGGGCCACACTTTATCGCTGATGTAATCCTACAAATATGCGAAGGATTACAGAATGATAAACGGTTCTATTCGGCCAGACATGCCCAAAGTGCCAGATTAGTGGAGAGGCATAACGTCATTATAAAGAACAAGCTTGCTAAGACGTGTGCTGGCACCAAGTTAAAATGGCCGGACGCCTTACCAATCGTGTTGCTGTCGATGAGAACAACCCCTCAAACTAAGACTGGGCTCTCTCCCTTTGAGGTGCTAATGGGGAGGCCTGCTAATATTTGGGGTATGCCAAAAAGTCGCTCGTTGCGGGATATAGAGAATGTGCTTCTTTCAGATTACTGTAACCAGTTGACTAAAAATCTGTTTTCAATTTATCACCAGGTGCGTGAGGCATTACCTGTACGTTACGAGGCTCCTGGTCACAGTCTACGACCGGGGGACTGGATCCTCATGAAAGTTTTCGAGAGGTCGTCTTGCCTTGCACCTCGGTGGAGGGGTCCCTACCAGGTCCTGCTAGTCACCCAGACTGCTGTGCGGGTAGCAGGGCGTAAGAACTGGATCCACGCGACACACACCAAACGGATCCCGCAGCCTGTGCCATACGATACAGAAGACACAGAATCCCCTTCCACTGCTGTAATCAACGTGCCTGAAACAGCAACAACCGACAAGAGAGTATCGGAGACTGTTCCAGAATTCGTAAGGCCGGACAAAACGGCCATCTTATCTCCGCACTCTCCAACAGTGGTACTTCCGGATCAATCATTTTCTGATCCCATTTCCGTTCTCTCGCCACCTCCAGTGGGAAGTGACGACATTTTGTCATTCGATCCTTCGGCACCAGAAATTGTGAAATATAATTAACGTCCAAGAAAATAGACGTACAGCACGGTTTGACTGTGCGATTGAGGAAATCATTTGAAGGCTTGCCTTTTGGCCCGATTGTACGAAAGGATTCTGTTGGCTAAGGGTTGTGGGAAAGACATTAAGAAGACGCGCGACTGGAGTCTCCAGCAAATGAACAATTGGTGTTTTTTCGATTGAAGATGACAATGCCTGCACCCGCTACTGCTCGTACCAAACCTTTAGGTAAATATGTGACTAGCAGAGACAATGTTCAAGCAAGTAATGGGACCCCGAAAATCTATAGTTGTCTTTTTGTAATAATAACTGGGTTTTTAGTAACTATTGGTTTTGGGTTATGATATCTGGAGGAAGCATATCCGCTAGAGGACTTTTTACCTGTTGAAAATGTATCTGTTCTCCCCACTCCTTCCGTGCAATTGCATACCTTGTCGTCTAGAGAATTTTCGCATAGAGGGAACTATCAGAATAATACTCTTTTATTAATAATGAATGCCACTCATGTAATTTTAAATAGGACCAATTGCTGGATCTGCTCACATCTACCGCAACATGGGGATAAGGGGCTAGGTTGGTATATTCATCCTTTACCGTTGACAAATGCTTGTTATGCTTCTCTTAGAGCACTATTCTTTGGCCGATGGAATGACAGCATCTCAGGGAACTTTGATGGTACAAATTTGAATAGTTTTGAAAAACGTGTTTTGATGCCCCTGGGATGCTCGCTTTTTGCAAATAGGAGTAAGCCAAACGTTGCCTCTGTTAGGCCCTCTGATAGATTGTCTCGTCCCTTTTCAGTCTTTGATCTCTTTCAAAATGGCTCCTATAGGCAATAAGGATGCCACGCCTCCATCTTATTCTGTTAACCAGAGCCCGATTCAGTATCCTTCTGCATACAGAGGAATGGAACACAGTCAATGGGTAATTTTAGAAAATGCGCCAACGTTGCAAATTTGACTAGTGAGAACAGACCTCTACGTAGGTGAACCTGTCTATTTCGTTTGCGGTAATGTGGCGTTTCCATGGTTGTCCAATGATTGGCAAGGAACCTGCTATTTAGGGATTCTATCACCTGGGGTATTTATTGCCAGCACTGGAGAAATTTCGAAGACTCATCCACAACGAGGTGTAAAGGGGGATACTCCAGCGCAAACTCTAGGAGACATCATGAAATCCTTTGTGCCATTTTTTGGGCAAATTACGAATTCAGAAGATATCAGGGGACTAGCGAGAGTATTGGAGAGAACCATCAACCGGACCACTGACATACTCTATAATATGACGTTAGAACAGAAAGCGATAAGATTAGTAGCTCTTCAGAACCGGATGGCATTAGATGTCATTCTGGTTGAGCGTGGAGGAGTATGTAAATTAGTGGGGTCCGCTTGCTGCGTTTACGTACCAGACTCCTCTCCAATGATCTTTAGGGCTATCCAAAATCTACATGTTCTTAGTTCAGAAGTGCATGTTCCTGAGGGAAACTGGGAACTTAGTGCATGGTTTTGGGACCTCCTACGGTCGTGGGGATGGAAGTTGTTTTCGGCCCTGCTGATTATCTTGGGTAGTTTTCTGTTCCTTTGTTGTTGTATACAGTGTCTCCCTGGTATATGTTCAGTATTAGGGGGGTGTTGCGCGCAAGCAACAAGTGTATTAGGGCATATAATATACACCCCAGATAAGGTTTCCAAGGAGTATGTGTTGAAAGAAACTCTAGTGTCTGATCTAATGGCAATAGAAATGTCTGACAATGATTCGGGGTGTATAGACATCGAAATGTGGAGTTAGTCGCAAAGTGATTGAAGGTAGTTTAGCGGTTGGCATAGGCCAAAAGGAGTGTTTGTTAAAACTGATATAATATTGTCTCGTCTTCATTGTATATGTTGGCCTATGCCCAGTCGCTTTGCGAGGAACTCCGTATTGCAAGGTCGCGACCTTAAGTGAATCAAGCCTCCATTTTAGGTTAAAGCCACCATTTTAGTTTATCGTGCAAAGTCACCCTGTGGCCTAAAATGGCCGACCTGTGTTGTCTTGTTCTTGCTTTAACCTCTTCAACCTCTGTAGGAGAGTTAATGTCCAACCTGCCTGCAGCCTACATGTTAGGGTCATGTAGACCTTGTCCTTTGTTGACCTCGGGATCAGGGGATTACTTGAATCGGCGATGTTAACCTACAAGTATACAAGAACAATAACGCTATCTAAACACGACATGCGAAACATCTGTTTGACCTGTATTAAAGGAATGTATAAAGAGTGTAAAGTTAAACCTAGAGAATAATAGTGTTTGTTAGCAAATGTATTAAAAAGTAAACTGCATGCACAAGATATGTAAATTAGGAACAAACCTTGCACGACCCTAGCCCAGTACATGATTAACTTGTAAAAGGCTGGACATCGTTATAACGAAACTGTATAAATACGCTGATGTCCAGCTAGCAATTCCTGTTCACTGCTCACATTGAATCCTGCTGGTGGTCTCTGTGATGTATTGACAGCCAAATAGCTATTTGTGTACTTTGTTATGTAAACTGGACAGAATTGCAATAAAGATTCTGGAATCTTTACAAGCCTGTGTCGGTGTATTTCTCTTTGCATGGTGTAAAAGCCTTAATATTGTAATTTCTGATTCCACAACCCTGCTAGGTATGCTTTTTGCTCCTCCTTATCTGGTGGTTCCTCCCTGTAAAGGTTCTCACAGAATTCCCTGACTATCCTGTGTTTAGCTCCTTCCGTTCCTACTTTTCTGTCTCTTTTATCTTCCAGAGTGTTTATAAATGCCCTCTGTTCTCTGGCCCTTTTCCGCCTCGCCAATACTGTCCCACTCTCTAATTCCATGCTCATAAAATATATGCTTGCTCCTTAGGAGGGTGCCCTCAACTGACCTATTAGTTAACTGTTTAAATTGCCCTCTCGCATTTGACAGTCACCTGGCGACCTTATTTATTCCCCTCTCCTTGTGCATACTCTCCAGTTCCTGTATTTCTCTTTCCAGTCCCCTCTCTGCCTCTCTCCCTGCTTCACGTAACCACTTCAGTGCCCCTATGAAGTGCTCCTTAATGTGCCGCTTAAACACGTCCAATGTCTCCCCCGGGTTGCCTCTCTCATCCAACCCCGTCCTCCATGAATTTGCGTATTTAATTCTCTACTTGCTTCTTTACTTCATGAACCCTGAGGAGATATTCTTACAGTCCACATCCCCGGCCCCCACCCCGTGTGTTTCCCCCCTCCCTTTCCAGTGAGACCGGGGCATAGGCCGTGATTGTCATACTCCCTATATGAGACCTTCTGGTCGCTTGGACCACCGTCTGTGTTGCCATAATATAGTCTATTCAGGAGTATGTCTTGTGGGCGTGTGAATAGAAGGAGCAGTCTCTTTCCTACTAAGCCCCTCCTCTATAAACCTCGTTCTCAGGTGTTTGATCCCTGTTGCATGCTGTTAGGCAGAATCCTATGCAGTTCCCTTAGGGAGCAGTACAGAAGATTAGGACTACAGGTATAGGCAATAAATCCCCTTTGGTATCAGTCTGAACCACACAGATTTAGTTGGTAGCTGTGGCTGAGCAGTCAGACTTATCTCAAGAGAGAGATGATCAGTATTCAGGGTTTACACAATAGGACTACAATACTATGGGACAAGAAAACACTGACCAAAGCTTTGTATCAAAAAGAATATATATATTTATTTTACACACTCTGATGTTCACACACAAATCACTATTATTAAAGCAAGTTAAATCAGTCAAGAAAAGTATTACACAACTCCCTATTTAAATTGTAGACAAGTTTGAGCAAGAGTGAAAACTGAACAAAACGGCACAGTGTAAACCAAGCAGAAATGGCACTCTAACAATTTCTCAGAAGGAGGGAAAGGACAAGTTATACAGGTTTAGGCTCTTTAACACACCAGCAACACTTCCCAGGTAGATTGTGAACAAGGTAGGCAAGGCAGTACTTTAGCATAGGCAATACTGAGGTGAAAACTGAGCAAAATGGCACTTCACAATATTAAAAAGGGGAAGGAAAAAGGTGGTTATAAGAGTTAGGCGCACCAACACATTTCTAGGTGAAAACCAATCTAGAGAAGACAGTTGTAACAGATTTAGCCAGGGTCAATAGGCCTGTGCCAGAGTCAATGGTACAAGGCAATGTGCCCAGGATCAAACTGTTCTAGTAGCTGCAGTCAAGTCTTTGTTTAACAAATTGAAAAGGCGTTTGCAGAGTTTAGAGATTAAAGTTAAATAAACCGGCGGTATGTTAGAGTCTGTCAGTAAAAGTGGTAGCCTCGAACAATGGGAAAATCCCATAGGGAAATATTTGCGGTTGAATATTTACGGTAGTAACCACTGCCACTAGCCAGAAACTTTTCAGAGAGGGACTGTACGGTACCCCCTCGAAAATGAACACTAGGGAAAAACTATTACCCTTTCCAGTACCTCCATATTAAGATGGGTTGTACTGGTTTAGTTCATAACTATTGACTAGTAAAGTAATTGGGGACATTACATGCCCTGGGAGACAGTAGTCAGTCCCAGGGTATGGAGTCTATGTTTGGGGGTCGCTACGACACCCCTGTGGTACGGCACGGAGAGTGCTGTGTACCACACATGTTAAAACCCCATAGACCATAAGCACACAAGATAGCCTAAAACATACACTAGCAATCTGTCTAAGATTGGGTAAAAAGGGTCTCACTCTTAGCAGGAGAAAAAAATAAACCCTTCAAAGCCAGCAAAGCTGCTGGGGGACTCCATAGGTAAGGTAAATTAGCCTTAGCCTGTCCACCCTCACATCCCCTCCCCCTCCTATTCCCTCTCAGTCTGTGCTTGGAGACCCCGCACCATCCTTCTCTTCCTTTCCTATTTTCTCCCCTGACCAGGTCGCTAGACAAGTCCGATCTATGAAAGCCTCGTCAAAACAGGTTCATCCCTGTTCCTCCAAAACCATCAAGGACCACATTGACACCCTCGCTCCTGCCCTTGCTGATTTTTGCAACCACTTGTTTGCCTCAGGATCCTTCCCCTGCCCTCTGAAGCACTCCCTTGTGCATCCTCTTCTCGAGAAACCCACAGCTGATCCTTCCTGTCCGGCAAACTATTGCCCAATTTCCATTACCCCCTTTCTGGGCAAACTCCTGGAAAAGCTGGCCATCTCTCAGCTTAACCTTCATTCAGATTCTGTTGGTTGTCTCCATGACCACCAGTCGACACGGTCAACCACACCATCCTGCTCAACCGTCTCCGTGATAATCTGGGTATCACTGATCAGGCTCTGGCCTGGCTGACTTCTTTCCTCTCTGATCAACCCTCCCAGGTCCAACTGGGGTCTTTCCTATCATCTATCTTCCTCTCCACCTGTGGGGTTCCCCAGGGGTCTAACCTCTCACCCTGGCTTTTCAACCAATACCTGGCAACTCTCGCTCACTGCATTGCCATTTTCTGCTCAAATTTCCAGTGCTACGCTGAAGACTCTCAACTCATTTTCTGGCTGCCCTCGGCCACCTCCTGTCATGATCTCTGCTTCCAAAAGGTCAGGGTTTTCCCAACTCCCTTGGAAGCAGATCCATAACCCAGGTTCCGAGTGCCAACCAGTCCCAATTGGGACCTTTTGGACCCAGTCCTGGCGCCAGTGGCACCAGGCTCATAAATATGCCCAGTCCCAGCGCTGGAAGCGCCGGGCTCATAATGCTTGGGTGGACTTACCTTCAGCAGACCATGCTGCTTACTTGCCTGCCAGTTGAGCCTCTGATCCTCTTCTGTTTGGAACTACTTTTCCTGTTGGGTGGGGCTGGAGCCACTCCCTAGATTCAGAACACTGGAACTCTTCTGGAAGGCAGGAACTCTTTTCTTACCAGGAACTCTTTTCTTACTTAGGCGTGGCTGTGGAAGGAGAGACCTAAGCACTACAGGAGGCTATTTAAACCACACCCGGTGGATGAATCTTGCTTTGCGTTATTCTGCAACCTCTGCAGCAGAACGCTCATCGTGTCTTCTGCATCCGGTCCTGGGCCTAAGGAAAAAGGCTTACCATCCTGAATCCAGTCTTCAGCAACACCTATAAAGACAAGAAAGAACAGGTTAGCATTCCGGCATCTGAAAGGCAAAGGCTTCCCATCCTGAATCCAGTCTTCAGCAACACCTATAAAGACAAGAAAGAACAGGTTAGCATTCCGGCATCTGAAAGGCAAAGGCTTACCTACTCTTCGTGCGCTCCGGAGGTCTTCACACTGCATTCCGGCATCTGAAAGACAAAAGTTTACCAACTCTTCGCACGCTCCGGAGGCCTTCGGCGCTGCATCCCGCATCTGAAAGACAAAACAAGGTGCGTTTAAAGACATTGGGGAACTTTAATACTCACGTGCCATTACTCCTTTCCACATCTAACCCAGTGGGTATTCCGGCACCCTGCAGCCGCTCCGAACTCGTACCTGCAAAATAAAAAGACAGTTAGAGCGCATAGTGAAGCAGGCAACAAGCGCTTACTTACGTGCTTCCAGGCGCTTCTATTCATCACACGGGCTCCATCTTCAACTCACTTCAGCCCGTCATCCGCCATCGCCGGAACCCTGCAAAACAAGAGACATCATTACTAAAGACTTTAAAGACATTTGAATGACTCGAAACTTACTGTTCGTGCAGTAAACGACGGACAGCAGTCCTCTGAAGTCAAGAGGCCTGCGCTACCTATCCAGTGAAGAAACTGGTTACAGCACCCTGCCCCGAGGCAGATGGAGAGCTCGGCATTCACTTACCTAAGACATCTTACTCTACACGTCAGGCATACAGTGCACAGAGGTCCAGCCCAAAGAGCCAACCGGGTGCTACACATCACCTTTGAAGATACGGTAGTCGCCCAGTCAAGACCGGCGCCTCTGCGAGAATCAGGTGAGCGTTACACCTCCTCTCCCTCTCTCATCTCTGACTGCCTAAATGCCATTCAAAATTGGTGTGCCGCCAATGATCTTTGTCTGAATGCCAGCAAGACTGAGATCCTCCTCTACTCCTACATCCCGTCCCCTTTCCTCCATACTTATGGGACATCTCTCCGTCCTGTGGGACGGGACCGGAGCACTTTGTAAAAAGCATCCACATTTTTTTCAAAAATGTGTCCCTCCTCTCTTTCCTGCGCGGGCCCTGGCACGCGGCCGCAACCCTGCCCACCTTGGCTCCGCCCCATGCATCGCCCATCAGTCCTTTTCTCCGCACAATCGGGGCCAGACGCACTTGCATCCTCGGAAGACTTTCTTCCCTTTTTCCCCCTCTGGCTCTCGCTAGCGTTCGTTTACTAGTCTGTCTATGGCCCTCATTACGACCCTGGCGGAATTCGGAAAACGATGGCGGAAATGCAATACCGCCATCGAATAGCGCTCGGTGCGACTATGACCCGTCACCGCAAAGTACGATGCCATTAGCGACACCGTAGTGAACGCCAACGCTAACTGCACCAAGCACACGCGCGCGCGCCATGCCAAACCGTAAACACCACCATGGCGCAACGGTACGCCAATTCCGACCCCAGCGGACATGTACCTAACGCCATCAAGCATGGCGGAATGCACCATTCCGCCATGGTGAGAAGTACGGCATCGCGAATCAACCGTAAACGGCCCCACTGACTGCCCGTACACCGCTCCCTGCCCACAAAGTACAACTCCCCGTAGGTGCAACGAAGCCACAATGCAACCAGTGAAATGCACAAGTCACCCATGCATGCCAACGAACAAATGAACCTCAAGAGGGGCCAATGGGAGCTGCAGGGCACAGATGGCACGAATACAGAAGCCATCCCAATGGACATGACCACAGTCCCCCACCAAGAAACGCACGCAAACACAGGCACCTGTGACCAGCAATATTCAGAAAATCACAACATTCCACCAGTCCACCTGGCTGACCGGCATCTGTCACACAAAACCCAATCCCCCGCCCCTGAGCATGACAACATTCAAACTGTCATATTGGCAGCCCCCATCCCTGACCTCACGGGCTTCGTAGGCAAACGCGCCCAGTACAGTACCACGCAACTAAACTCCGAAGCTGGAACCCAGTGCAGATCTCCTCACAATACATCGCCCCCCAAATAGGCATATGCCACATCACTTGCAAAGAAGAACGCTACACGGGGCAAATCAGAATAGAAATTTAATGCACATCAAAATCACCAAGCCCATACAGCCATCAGGCCATGAACTCCAAAACACATTTCACCATTTTGGGCTGCATCCGCAAGAAATGACCAGCCACTACTTGTGTGACGCCCTGTTCCCTCATGGTACACAGAGCCACATTCACGTACGAAAAGGCAACATGGAAGCGCACAGAACCGCAGGGCCGTCCCAATGGGGAGGCACTAGTCCAGCTGAAAGGCCGAAATGTTGCTCCGAGCCACCAGTACTGCGTAAGGGCATGTGGCCCATTGGCGATCGTCCCATAAGATCGTAATGCTGCTCCACTGATTAACACGAAGCAGCAGGTGTCGGGAGTAAAACCCATCTGCAGGAGTGGCATACAGATGGCAGTGGCAAAAGGGGAGGAGATACCTGTCAACCAAAAGAAAAGAAACAGAATAGAATGGCCATCAGAACTACATTCGAACAACTCACTTCAATGATCACACTAGATCCACAGCCATATGCATGCAAGCCCACTCCAAAGGATCATCACCACCCCAAAACCACTTGCGAATCATAACTATCTATATCGAGGTGAAAACACCATCACAAACGAGTGTACCTGTGCATGCGTCTGTGAAAACAGAATCCTTCAGATGGGATTGGTAACGTGCATGGACACAAGTGTCTGAAGGCGCGTCGAGACAGGGAGGGCTCAACAAGGCCAGATGGACGATGGTCCCACTATGGCAGCCCTGCATCACATAGCGCAGGGGGGCGGACAGATCCCATGAAGCCCTGTACATGGCAAACTCTGTATCAAATCACCTGCCCATGCATCCATTCATCATTCCCTCATCCCGTAATGAAAACGCCTGAATATTTACTCACATAACATTAGAAATATCCATTGAGTCTGTGCGTTATGCAGCCTGCAAAATCCACAGTGCCCCAGCACGTAATTCCAGTCTAGTGAAGTAACATGTATTTGGGAACGTCCTGCCTTATCGTCCACTACGCAATTGCGCATCCCATACTATTCATATCAATCATAGCATTCTCGCCATGGCCCCTGTCCCAAGGACATTGAACAATAGAACGTTATATTTGCAGTCAGACCTGTGGGCATCTCCTCGCCGCTAGCTGAAAACCGAAAGCGCCGCCCTTCGAATTCCTCATTTGCAACATCACGTCGAAGAGGCATCTGTGGCCGTTTGAAAACACTAATTAATCCATCGAGTGCGGCTGTGTGTGAAAATGGCAACTGCCTTCACCCACGAATGGGACGCCCCGCCCGTCGTTGCAACTCGGTACAGTGATGAATGAGGGCCCACCGTTACTCGAGTACTACGTTCCACTGACCCTTCACAACTCTGTTCGCGACTGCACAGATAGTATGTGAAACAATGGGACCACAACAGAATGAACATATCAACCAATGTTACACGGCCATCGGGTACAAATACAAGATTGCAATAGCAAGATGCCATTCCACGAATTGCAGCGTTGTGCGCGGGACGTGCTCGGCCAAAGGGGAGAGCAGTTTGCACAGGTGGAATGAATCACCACAGGTGGAGGCCATTCAGCCTGAAAACACATAAATTGCACAGCCAGTCTCCTCCCACAACCACACCGAAATGCTACCGGCAGGACTCGCGATGTTGGCCCTGGGGGACCTGATAGCACTGCAAGTACTCCAACTCCAAGAAGAAGACGAACACCAACTACAACCGGCCGCACGGAGGAGACGCAGGAGGAGGAGGAGGCCAAGGCAGGGCCAGCAAGGGCCGCCAGCACAGCCACTACCACCACGCAGGCAGCCCGCAATCCCACGCCTCTGAGCACATCCGTTCAACCTCACTGATGAGCAGATCCACACCCTCTACCGTCTGGACCGGGACACCATAACCGCCATTGTGGACATGACACAGGCTGACCTTGTCAGCATGATAGATAGCCCAACCGCCATCCCACCCCTACTGAAGGTGGTGTCTGTACTCCACTTCTCCAGCATGGGGTCTGGCATGGATTCACATGCTCATGAATATTCCCCGTCGTCAGGCTGGGAATCCTCGGTAAAGAAAAAACCAGTATCAGTTTCGTTTCTGATCTGTCTTTCGTAGTAATAACCAATCACTGGTCTCTGCGTCATACTGACCACAGCCAATGACTGCCCTCTACCTAAGCACCGCCTCTGGCAGCCATCTTCAGATTTTTACCGCACGTTCATGTGTTGGGATCCTCGTGCTATTGCTCTCGAGCGTTAGTGCTATTTTTCGCGCTTTTTTCACAAAAAAACTTCGATTCTTTCGGTCAAAGAGCCTCAAGCTCCACCGATCCTACATCCGATCAACGGGGACCCGTGTCGGATTCATCTGTGCCCCTCAAGGGTGAAGATTTCGTCGAGCTACACTTCGGAGGAATCCAGAAGCTTCTCAGGCCCGGTCTCGGAGATGGCCCAGGAGAAGGGAAGCTCGACGCCCGGAAAGCTGTTCAGGGTCTGCCCTGGATGCCAGCTGCAGAACGTCTTCAAGGAGGACGAACACTCTTTCTGCCTTTACTGCCTTCATGAGGACAAGACGCACGTGGAGAAGGACTGTGCGTTTTGCGGCAACATGTCGGAACGGACCATGAAGGACCGCCATCAACGTCTCGCCAACTGGCTGGAGGGTAAGAGCCCGTCTGGCGAGAAGAAGAAGAAATCCGAGCGGTCTTCTAAGACCTTTGAGGGCGCCCCGGCGACGGGGGCCCAACATAAGGCCAAGCACCGCGAGTCCGCTGGCACCGGGAGCGCCGAACGTTCGGGCTCTACGGGCGCCAGGCAGGGCGCACCCTCCCCGGCACCATCAACCACGAGCCAACGCTCTGGGTCGGGTAAGAGGAAGGCCGAGCACCCGGCGAAGCTCCTGGAGAGGCCCCGGTCGAGCTCTAAGGCAGAGGAGGAGCGTGGCAGTGCCCCCTCCCTCAAGGATAAGGCGGTGAGCGCACCTAAGGTGGTGAAGGCCTTGATCCATCCGACCAAGCCCTCTATCGAAACGGTCGCGGCGGCCCTGGCTCAGCCTGTGGTGGCTGCACCAGTGGTGGCGACCTCAGGGCCCAGAATCTCCCTGCCTCCTCGGAGGGAGTCTTCCTTTGTGCCCATCGATAGGACCCCCGTGAAACCCTCCGTGGGGAAGAAGAAGGGGGGGCAGGGCGTCGTCGGAGATTCGGCCTCAACCTCAGAAGAGGAGCTGATCGAGGTCTTAAGCCACGGCCTAGGCGTGGAAGAAGGCCAGCCCGTCGGAATGGACCCCGACGCAGGTGACGACGACGACATCGTCGAGGATACCGACGGGGCCCCTGCTCGCCCGTCGGATTCCCCTCTGCCAGCGCCGCAAGACAACTCGGCGGCCATTTTGTTGGCCATACAGTCCTTATGCTCCGAGATAAGGACGAGGCTACCGTTACCGACGGAGGAACCTCTCCCGTCGGGGGATCCAGAACCGGGACCTTCTGGTGTTCCCCCTACCAAGAAAAGAAGGATCCATCCACCACCTCCTTTTCAACCGTCGCGCCCCTTCCAGCCCTCCTCCCCGTCCACCCGAGGGGATGATACGGGGACTGACACGGCAGCGACGGGTACGGACGACGAGGCATACGACGAGGATTTTCCGTCGTCGCCTCCCACCAGGGCTTCTCCGCCCGACGAGATCGGATCTTTCCACTCCATGATCTCCAGGGCTTCCGAGCTTTTCCAACTCTGCCCTGAGGAGAAGAAAAAGGAAGGCTTCCTTTATCAGCGGCGCGAGGCCAAGAGGAAGACGGTCCTCTCAGTGCCTCTGTTGGACGACATTTGGGATGAGGGCCTTTCCCTCCTCAAGAACCCTTCCACAACGCCAGCTAGAAGAGACCGGTACGAGAAAAAGTACCGGGTCCCGGACACGGCCCCCCTGTGCCTCCGGGCGCAGCCTACCCCGGACTCCGTCGTCTCCGCGGCAGCCAGGAAGAAAGCGGGAGGGGTGCGGCCTCCACATCGACTTCCCCGCCGGACGGCGAGGGAAAGAAATTGGATGCTATGGGACGTAGAGTCATCTCGTCGGCAGCGACGACGATTAAAGCGGCCAACGCCTTGGCTATCGTGGCCCGCTATGACAGGGAGCTCTGGTACAAGATAGCTCCCCTGCTGGATTTTCTGCCGGACGACAAGAGGGCGGAGGCCCTTGAGATCCTGCAGGAAGGTGAGGTGGCCTCGGACCACACCATCACCGTGGCGACGGACATCGCCGACACCGGGTTCCGCCAGCTAGGCAACGGCGTTTGCCTTCGACGTCGTGGATGGCTCAAAGCTACGGATTTCCGGCAGGACGTCCAGGCCAGAGTCCTGGACATGCCCTTCGACGGGAACAACCTGTTTGGGAAGACAGTGGACGATTCCCTTCAGGCCATCAAGGCGGATACTGAGACGGCCCGGGCCCTTGGAGTCCTGCAACGACGGACGCCCTTTCGGAGCGGCGGAGGCAAGGGCGCCTCCAAAGGTTCCGGCGGCGGTTTCGCTTCCTACCGTCAAGCGGCCCGCTCGTCGTCGCAAGAGGCCTACAGAGGACGAGGCAAGTCTAGCGGACCCCGCCGTCGTCGCCAAGGAGGTCAAGGCGGCAAGGCCGCGCCCAAGCAGGATTGAACCGGCCGTGGGGTCGGGCCCCCACCGAAGCACCCCGGTGGGAGGCCGGCTGGCGGGCTTCGTCAGCGTGTGGGAGTCCATCTCCACCGACCGTTGGGTGCTGGACGCCCTGGCCCGGGGCCACGCGCTCGAGTTTCAAAGAAGGTGCCCGCGCGTCCCCCCCGTGGCCAGGAAAGAACTTCACGTCCCTCAACTTCTCCTGGAGGTAAAGGCGATGCTCAGAAAGGGCGCCATCGAACTCGTCCCAAAGAGGCTTCGGGGCTCCGGAGTCTACTCGAGATACTTCCTCGTGAAGAAGAAGACGGGAGGATGGCGCCCCATCCTGGACCTGCGACGTCTGAACAAGTTCATCAAGGCGCAGAAGTTCCGGATGGTCACCCTCCAGCACGTCCTGGGTCAGCTGGAGGAAGGAGACTTCCTATCGTCGTTGGATTTGGAGGATGCCTACTTCCACATTCCCATCCTAAAGGGGCACCGCAAATTCCTCAGATTCGTGGTCCAAGGGCGTCATTACCAGTTCAAAGCCCTTCCCTTCGGACTACGGTCGGCACCCAGGGTATTCACCAAGTGCCTCGCACCGGTGGCGGCGCAGCTGCGCCGCGAGGGGATTCACGTCTACCCCTACCTGGACGACTGGCTCATCCGCGCCAAGACGAGGGAGCTCGCCGTGGTCCACACGGCAAGGACCGTCCAACTCCTCACGGACCTGGGATTCTCCGTGAACTACGCCAAATCCCACCTGGTGCCCGCGCAAGTCGCACTGTTTCTGGGAGCCAGGCTCGACACAGTGTCCCTTCTGGCCTCCCCGTCGGAGGAGAGGACCAGGACCATCTTGGGCAAGGTGCAACGGATGTTGGTGGCCGACGCGGCCAAAGTGAGGTCCATCAAGTCCCTCCTCGGGATGATGTCTTCCTGCATCTACCTCATTCCCATGTGCAGGCTCCGGATGCGCCCGTTGCAAGAATTCCTGGATGCGCGCTGGATCCAGACGACGGGCAGCTTCGAGGAAAGGATCAAGCTCGACGAGAGTTTCCGACGAGCGATACGGTGGTGGGGCACCCGCGCGCATTTGACGGCGGGCATGGACTTCCAGACCCCAGCCCACCAGGAGACCGTGACCACGGATGCCTCCCTGGAAGGGTGGGGAGCGCACACCGAAAATCTGCACGCAAGGGGACTCTGGCTCCCGACGGAGAAGTCCCTGCATATCAACGTCCTGGAGCTCCGTGCAGTGTTTTGGGCCCTCAGGTCCTTCCTTCCGTCCCTCAAGGGCAAGGTGGTGAGGATCTTCACCGACAACACCACCACCATGTTTTACATCAGGAAACAGGGCGGAACCAGGTCCCCAGCGCTGTCCAAGGAGGCGCAGGACCTGTGGCATTGGGCCGTTGCCCAAGGGATTTTTCTGGTGCCGTTTCATCTGGCAGGGATAAAAAACACCATCGCCGACTCACTCAGCAGGGAGCTGCGCTCGTGCCACGAGTGGGAACTACGGCAGGATCTGGTGGATCGCCTCTTCCGACGGTGGGGCACACCCCAGATCGACCTGTTCGCGACGGCGACGAACACCAAGTGCCGGAGGTTCGCCAGCAGGTTTCCCCAGACGAGGAGCATGGGCGATGCTTTCTCGTTCCCCTGGGAGGGCCTGTTCCTCTACGCGTTCCCTGCCTTGCCTCTGCTAATCCGGCTCGTCAACCAGCTCAAGAGGTCACGGTGCAGGATGATCCTCGTCGCACCTGCGTGGCCGAGGCAGATATGGTTCCCGGACCTTCTGGACTTGTCAGCGTCCCCGCCGATCAAGCTGCCGGCGGACGCGGATCTACTCTCCAGGGAAGGAGGCGCCATCCTCCACCACGACCCGAAGTCGCTGAACTTGCAGGCCTGGCTCCTGCAGCGCTAGAATTTGGAGGATACGACATACCGGCCGATTGCAGAGAGGTTCTTGCAAAGGCCAGGGCGTCCTCGACTCTTAAATGCTACGGACACAAATGGAAGAGGTTCTCTGTCTGGTGCCACGCACAGAAGATTAACCCTCTACGGATTACGGCCCCCCAAGTACTGCCGTACCTGCTGACGCTGGCCAAAGCTGGTCTGGCACACGCGTCCATCAAGATTCATCTTGCTGCGATCTCCCGATACACCAGAACCACGGGGCGGACGTCCTTGTGGTCTCATCGTCTGGTGAAAGAGTTCATGAAGGGACTGTTCAGATCGTTCCCGCCGGTGAAGGCTCCGGCCCCGGCGTGGGAGCTCAACGTGGTGCTGACCAAGCTCATGGGACCTCCGTTCGAGCCTCTGCACTCGGCCCCGTTGAAGTTTCTATCGTGGAAAACAGCTTTTCTTGTGGCCATCACCTCCGCACGACGAGTGGGAGAGATCCAGGCCCTTTCCTGCAAGGCCCCGTACTTGACTTTCCACGACACGAGGGTAGTGCTCAGGACGCACCCCTCCTTCATGCCCAAGGTACCGTCGGACTTCCATCTCAACGAACCCTTGGTGTTACCTGTGTTCTTCCCGTCGCCTTCGTCGCCGGCTGAGAGGACTTTGCACTCGCTGGATGTAGCTAGAGCGCTAAGTTCTACGTGGACCGCACGAAGGGTTTTCGGAAGACGTCACAACTCTTTGTGAACTTTGGACCTGTCAATCAGGGGAAGGCTCTCTCGAAGGCTTCCATTTCCAGATGGCTCTCCGGCTGTATCATGTACTGTCATCGGTTGGCAAACCGACCGCTGCCTGGCCGTCCGAGAGCCCATTCCACCAGAGCGATCGCAGCTACCACAGCGTTCCTTTCTGGTGTGCCCCTGCTGGACATATGCAGGGCTGCTACGTGGAGGTCGACGCACACCTTCACAAAGTTCTACTGCGTCGATCGGGATTCCAGGGAGGAGTCCAGGGTCGGCCAAGCAGTGCTGCGCAACCTGTTCGCCTGAGGTGAGCCTGGTGAGGAGGTAAGATGCTTAATGTTGAGTTTGATGTAATGCTTAATGTTGAGCCTTTGCCACCTCCCGTGGTTGTGCATGTGTGTACTGCTATGTATTCTTTATTCATGAGCATGTGAATCCATGCCAGACCCCATGCTGGAGAAGGAACAAGTTACTTACCTGTAACTGTTGTTCTCCAGCATGGGTCTGGCATGGATTCACATGCGAACCCTCCCGCCTACCCCTCTGCGGCTCTTCACTTGGTCATACTGCCACTTCACGTGCTTCCAAATCTGAAGATGGCTGCCAGAGGCGGTGCTTAGGTAGAGGGCAGTCATTGGCTGTGGTCAGTATGACGCAGAGACCAGTGATTGGTTATTACTACGAAAGACAGATCAGAAACGAAACTGATACTGGTTTTTTCTTTACCGAGGATTCCCAGCCTGACGACGGGGAATATTCATGAGCATGTGAATCCATGCCAGACCCATGCTGGAGAACAACAGTTACAGGTAAGTAACTTGTTCCTTCCTGGCCACAGGCACCTACCAGCACACAGTCGGACAGTTGCATGGCATTTCACAGCCACTGTTCTCACGGACACTATTGCAAGTGCTCGATGCCCTCCTGCAGCACGCAGACGACTACATCTCTCTACCACGCTCGGAGCAGGAAATTACCAACACAAAAGTGGGATTCCATGCACTTGCCGGCATACCGGGTTGCATTGGTGCCATCGACTGCACCCATGTGGAATTGGTCGTCCCACATGCCATGGAGGCCCAGTACCGCAACCGAAAACAATTTCATTCTCTGAATGTACAAATGGTGTGTGACTCCAACAGGATCATTACACATTGTTGTGCCCGATTCCCTGGATCAACCCATGATTCTATGGTCATGAGGAACTCTACAATACCACGCTACATGGAGCGACACGCAGGGAACAGATCCTGGCTACTCGGTGAGTCTCATTTCATGCATGATGATGTGGGGTATGTGATTCGGCAATGACCTGGCAGGAAGGGGGCGGGGGGGGTGTGCGTACGTAGCAATGGCATTCCACATCATACGTTTATCGTCCACATACAGGTGATGCTGGATATCCACTGAAGAGATGGCTCCTCACACCAGTCCGGAACCCACGGGACCAGCATGAGGAGGACTACAACCATGCCCACTCACGTACCCGTGTAGTCATTGAACAGGCATTCGGCCTACTGAAGGGTCGTTTCCGCTGCCTCAGCAGGTCTGGCGGGGCACTCCTGTACCGCCATGAGAAGGTTGCAAAGATGGTGATGGCATGTGTCATGCTCCACAACATGTGCGTACGTAGAAATGTGCCCATGCCCCCTGACGCAGAACTGCAAGCACCTGAAGATGGTCATGATGAGGGTGGGGATGTGGCAGCACCTCAAGGAGTCTGCGAGGCACCGGAGGCCCGTGACATTCGTCAGCATCTCATTGATGTATGCTTCTAGCACTCACGCCTGGTGGCTGATACATGGACACGGGACTCGTGGCACTGTGTGTGTCTGGGACATGCACAATATGGACTGTACGCCTATGATGGCCTAGTACACAAAGATCAATGTCCACACATCTCATTGGTTGATCGTGCACTTTTTATGGCATATGTGATATCATGTTGTACACCCTATCGACCCGCCACCCAAGTGAGCCCAACACACCCCCTCCACCCTCCCACCTCCCCCCCGAACACCAGTGTCCAAAGATGCTCATCGTCAGTGGGCAGTCGCTATTGCAAGCCCCCTCTGCGGGTATCAGGGGCACCCCTGCCTGTGGAGCGCAGGTTCCTCCCAGATCTACGTTGGGGGCTGCCCTGGACGGAACTTGCAACGGATGATGTCTCTGCCTGCTCACGTCCATGCATGTCCCTAAGGGTTTGCGAGAGCTCAGTGAGCACACGGCGCACTGCGGCAAGTTCACCACATACGTCTTTGGACGTCGCATGCAGTTCCCCCCTCAGGCTCTCGGTGCTTCTCTCCATTTGGACTCTCAGGCTCTCGGTGCTACTCTCCATTTGTGCCCTTAGTGTCTCTGTACCTCTCTCCATTTCTGCCCTAAGTGTCTCAGTTGATGTTTCTATGTCTGCCTTAGTGCCCCCACATTCATCGGCATGGTCCTTGAGGAGCGTGGCCAGTTGCTGCTGTTGCACGATTAACTGGTCGAGGGACTGTTGCCTCTGCTGGGCCATGGCCATTTGCGGGGGTGTCACAGAGGGGCTGTTGTCCTCATGTTGCCCTGCCACAGGGCTTGTGGGGGATGGCCAGTCGTCGTCTTGTGGGTGCCCCTGCGTGGTATCCTCATGTTGTACGGGATGGGACAGAGAGGGGGATTGGGACAGGTCATGGATGGATCTGACTTCGACATCCCCGTCTTCTGTGTCGGAGCATGCTGCCATCAATGGGGTGTCACCTATGGTGCTGCTGCCACCGGAGGCAGTGCCTTCTGTGGCATCCGTTGGGGGGACCTGTGGTGGTGGTGTTGTGGGCATGCTGGCTGCTGGGGTGCCTGTTGATGTTCCCTCCTGTGTGCTGCCACCTGATTTGTGCTGCTGCCGTGTCTTGATGCGTGCAGCTGAGGTGGAGGGTCTTTGGCCGTTGGTCTTGGCCCTCTTTGCAGGTGTGCTGGTAGGGGTGTCCTGCAGCTCGTCGTTTGGATCGGACCCTGTGGTGGAGTAAAGGAGGGCGAGGGTTATTGGTGGGTCTGTGGGAATTGGAATGGCATTGTATCACATGCATTGGGGTGGTACCTGAGGGTGATTTGGGTCGGGGCCTTGGAGGTGCTTCCATTTGTGTGTGGAGTGAGGGTGCAGTTGTTTGGCAGCCTGCAGTTAGGGTGTGCCTGCTGCACGTGTAGTGCGTGTTTTAGGGGTTTTTAATTATTTATGTATTTATTGTGGGTTTTAACGTGCGCTATCAGGACGATGTGTGTGGACGTTCTCCTGGACATGTGTTTCTGTTGCACTATGGGGACACATGGTGCTTCACATGGATGGACTTTGTGGTTTTGGCATTGTTTCATTAGGCCCACCTACCTGATTCTTCGGATGTCTGCACTCCTTTCTCCATCCCTCCGACTCCCTCTATGCTCTCCATTCCGATGGTGGAGGCACAGATTTCTTCCCAGGGGGTCAGCTTGATTGGTGATTCCGACCCTCCCCCGGTGGCTGTGGCAATGTTGCGGTTGGCAGAGAGTATGCTGCGGACGCGTATCCGCAGGTCGTCCCATCGCTTACGGCATTGCTGCGGGGTGCGGTCCCCACCGCACTTACCCGCTGTGCCACCAGAGCCCATATGGCCTTCTTGTTTGCGAGTGCCGTCCTGGTCATTTGCGTGGAGAAGACGAAGGCAGCATTCTCCTGGAGGGTCTCTGTTAGCACGGTGAGTTCCTCACGGGAGAAGTGGACCTGCCGCTTGCGGTCGCACGCTTTCTTCGCTACTTTTCCCATTTTTCTTGGTTTCGCTAGGGTGGATGACGGGTTGGGTTGTGTCTCAGGGTGGTGATTTTAGTGGTTGTGTGGTTTTAGTGGTTTTATAGGTGTACGGCGGGTTGTTTCCCGTTCCGGGCCCGTGTTTTAACTTCCGTTTCCGTATATTTCCGGTCACCGTACTTTACGGTAGGCGCACACTGCGGTGTCCGCTGTGATGGGTGGCGGTATTGCACCTAGGGCGCCGTACGGCGGCGGTGTGGGCCGTTTTGGGTTCATTTCCGCCATCGCGGACTTTGCACTTCCGCCATGCCGTGGTGCTCGTGCCCGATGGGTCGGAATGGGCCGCACTTTGCTCCTTCTTGCAATGGCGGAAACGCTATTTACGCTGTGGCGGTCCGGTCAGTCACTTTCCGCCAGGGTCGTAATGAGGGCCTATGTCTTTTAAACTAGTTTTTCCAGACTGTTCATCGTGTCACCGTCGCTTCGCGAGGGCGGATCCCCATCCTCTTTATTTAGAGTGTTTGGGTCCGGAACATCGTTGGGACTTCTGTTTTGACTGTGACTCCCTTTCGGTCCGGGCACTTCAACGTCGGTTGAAGCGGTGGGAGGAGGTGTTCGGACGGACTCCTCCTTCGCATTTTCAGGCGTTCATCGACGAGAAGAAAAAACGCCAGGTAAGTTCTTTACTTTTCAGAGCACCCCGGCCGGGGGATACCCTTCTGGGTTCCTCTCGAGCCGGGAGGGGCGTTGATGGCTCTGTTACCGGGGTTCGCCCTCAGGTGCCTGTCGGGCCTAATAATTCTACCGGAGTTTTCTCCGAGGGTCTCCGTAAGGGGCCTGTGTCCACCGGAGTACGCTCCGAGGCCCCTCCTGTGGGGGCTGTCTGTAGACCCAGTTCTACTGAGTCGTGGGGTACCGGAGCTTGCTCTGAGGCCGCTCTTTCGGCTTCCCTCAAAGACAAAACCGGGGTGCGCCCCAAGGTCTTGGCTGGGGTTGAGGTTACCGAACGGATGTTCGAGGCCCGTGCCAATAAGGCTTCTACCGGGCCTAGGTCCGAGGTCCCTCGTACAGAGGCTAAGGATACCAACAGTTCTGAGGGGCAGGGCAAGGCCCTGTTGGTGAAAGCGCACCGTTCCCGCTCTTGTGGTGACACCAGATCTGTTGAGGGGGCAAAGAAGAAAGTTTCTTCTTTTACCGGCAGTGCCGAGGCCCTTCCTTCGAAGGCTCAGTTGGCAGTTGGTATGTCGCAGAAACATTCCAGGCCTCATAGTACCGGCTCTACCGAGGTTCCTTACGTTAAGGCTAAAATTAAGACCCCTGACCCATCGACGGGGACCCCTGCCTCACTTCCTCACGTGCCGCAGTTCCCCTCAGATGAGGACAAAATTGTGCGCATCCTTACCGCCCGGTTTATAATTGGAACGCCTGGATGCCTCTTCCGCACAATGTTTCGTTGCCCGCGGGGCGGCTCCCTTGATTTATGTGGATTCGTCGGTGGAGGGGCCGGTGTGGCACCCTTCTCCGTTACGTCCCTGGATTTGTCCACCTCATGAGAGGCCTCCTCAGGTTCCGAAACAATCTCCTGAGGACGCTTTTTTCGGTAAATTTCAAGCGCTTATGCGCACCGACCCCACGAGGGAATATTTCAAAGGGCTTTTCAAGGAGATATGTCCACCCGCGCCTCCGGCTCCACCCGTTCCGCCAGTGGTTCCGCCAGCGCCTCCCTTGCTCGTGGTGCCTCCCCCTGCGCTTCCGCATGTGCCACCATTGGCCCCAGTGGACAAGGCAGTGCCTGACACGGCTCAGCAGGATCCTGACCTGTCAGATGACCCTCAAGGCGATCAGGACAACGAGGACGTTCCCCGCTCTATCAGAGCTTTCCATGACCGGGTGCTGGACATGATGAGTTTCTTAGATGTTCCGGTGCCTGAGGCATCTGCTCCGCAGGGGGGCGTGCTTTCTGGGGCGTTCACCTTGTCTCCTTTGGAGCGTACCGGCCTGTTCTTGCAGAAGGATGTTCTGGCCGAGGTCCGAAGAGTTTGGGAAAAGCCACACTCGGGACTTTTTGTCAATAAAAAGATTGACGCGAGGTACAGGCTGCATTCTTCGGAAGAAGTGGCCTTGTCGTCTCGTCCGCCTCCCTCCTCCACAGTGGTGGCTGCGGCTACGTTGCAATCCAGGCCTGCAGCATCCTCCTCCGTGACGGCTACTCAGGTCTTGGGAAAGGAGGACAAGCTCCTGGACTCCCTAAGGAGGAAAATCTTTGCCAATTCGGCCTTGCAGCTCAGTCAGGTCAATGCAGAATTTATTTTGGCGGGAGCTAACATGCGGATGTGGAGAGGTTTGTCGGAGTTTGAGGAGCACATTCCGGTCGAGAAGTTGGAGGATTTCAGAGGAGGTCTTTCCGATGCCAGGGTCTTGGCCCAGGATCTCCTGGAGGCTGCGGCTCATCACGTAGACACCTCGGCTCGGGGTCTGATGCTTGGGGTTGATACCTCGCGGCAAGCTGCATGCCACTAAGTTGTAAGACAAGGTTCTGGACCTTCCATTTGATGGTAAGGAGCTTTTTCACTCTTCTACTGATGTAGAGCTCACCAAAACTAAAGATAGCACTCAGACGGCTAAATCATTGTCTGTTCTGGTTAAAGCTCCCTTAAAGTCTCAAAGGCCGTTGTCGCAAGGTCGACCTTCCTCTGGTTTTAGGGGCTTCCTCGACTGCAAATCTCGCAGAGTGGATACTCCTGCGGGGAATAACAGCCGTAGACAACAGCGTATGCGGTTTTTCTCCCACTCCTCAGCCTCCTCATCAGGTTCAGGTGGCACCATCACCGATAAGCCTGCCAAATGAGGGTTTTCCACACTCGCACGAGACCCCGGTGGGAGGACGCATTACGTCTCATTGGGAGGCGTGGCAGGCCATCACAGAAGACAGATGGGTCTTGTCAGTCGCTCGAGCGGGCTTCCGCTTACCTTTTCCCCCTACCCCACCTCTCAACCCTCTTTTTCAGCTGTCGGGCTCACCCTCCCTCAAGGCCGAGGTTCAGAAACTTCTGCACCTCAGAGCTGTGGAACCCGTTCCCCATTGGGAGCGAGGGGAGGGCTTCTACCCCCAGCTGTTTACGGTGCCCAAATCCAACCAGGCTGGCCTCTGCACCATCCTAGACCTTTCCCAGTTCAATCTTTTCCTACCCCAAGAGAAATTCAAGATGATCACGCCCGGCCAGATTCGCTCCTCTTTGCAGATGAGCGATATGCTCAGCGTTGTGGATCTTCAGGATGCGTACATGCATATCCTGATTTGGAATTCACACAGGAGATACCTCCGCTTCTCTTTGGGAGAGGAGCACTTCCAGTTTCGGGTGCTTCCTTTTGGCCTCAGTTCGGCGCCGCGTGTCTTCACGAAGATGATGTCAGTGATTGCGGTCTAACTTCGTCTCCAGGGTATCCATGAGTATCCGTATTTGGACGACTGGCTCTTATGCCGGGTTGCGCCCCGAGGCCTTGGTGGGGCTTGGTGCTACCGAACGGATGTTTGAGGCCCGCGCGAGTAAGGCTGTTACCGGACCTGGGTCCGAGGTCCCTCGTACAGAGGCTGAAGCTACCAACATTTCTGAGGGTCTGGCAAGGCCTTATCGGTGAAGGTTGTTTCTCACCGTTCCTGCTCTTACGGCGACACCAGATCTGTTGAGGGGGCAAAGAAGGGAAATTCTTCTTTTACCGGCAGCGCCGAGGTCCTTCCTGAGAAGGCTAATTTGGCGGTTGATATGTCGCAGAAACATTCCAGGCCTCATAGTACCGGCTCTGCCGAGGTTCCTTATGTTAAAGCTAAAGTTAAGACCCCTGATCCATCGACGGGGACCCCTGCCTCACTTCCTCACGTGCCGCAGTTCCCCTCAGGTGATGACAGAATGGCGCCCGTTCCCGTCACGACCGCGGAGGCCATTTTGAACGCTACCCCTACAGCTGCACCATCGACCTCAGGTGTTGGGCTGGTTTCTCGGCCTTGTGCGCATCCTTATCGGTCAGTTTATGACCGGAATGCTCGGATACCCCTTCCGCACAATTTTTTGTTGCCTGCGGGGTGGGCACCTTTGGTTGATCTGTCCATCCAGATATAGGAGTGGGCCATGCTTGATGGCATCTGGCTGCTTGCGGTGCACATCCCAGGCCAGCTGAATGTCACAGCGGATGCCCTCAGCCGGCGGACAGTGGTCAGCTATGAGGGGGAGTTGAAGGCGGAGATCCTCTCATGGATTTTCTTGCGTTGGGGCACACCGGAGGTGGACCTCTTCGCTACAGTGGTAAACAAGAAGCTTCCTCTGTATGCCTCTAGAGGGGGGCTGAGAGCCTCATCTCTGGGGGATGCTCTCGAGATTCCAAGGCACACATGAGAGCTTACGCCTTTCCGCCTCTGCCTCTTGTTCATCGAGCAATTGGGAAGCTGAAGAACTCTGTGAACTGTTCCCTTCTGCTCATGGCCCCGTGGTGGCCGGCCAGTTTTTGGTTCTCAGAACTTCAAGACCTTTCAGTGTTTCTAATGATCAGGTTACCAGTAACCCCAGATCTTCTTCATCAAGGTGAACAGCAGATGTGGCACCCCTCCCCACAATCGCTCAGCTTGGCGGCATGGTGCCTGAGTTCAAGTCTTAGAGCTTTTTAACTTGTCTACGAATAACATGCGTATTATCCAGGCAGCCAGGGAACCCTCGACCAGATCCCAATACAGGAGTAAATGGCTCAGGTTCTGTCGTTGGTGTTTGGAAAAGCAGTTGGATCCAAGGGTGGCTACGATTGACAAGGTGCTGTCCTTCGTGTCCTCCCTAGCAGAGTCGGGTGTTTACATTCTGTCATGCAGAACTTACCTTTCAGCGGTTTCCGCTTATCTTGCTATAGACCAATGCTCTTATTCTCTGAGTAACCCAGTGGTTAAGAGGCATTTTGCAGGCTTGACACTCCTCTACCCTCCGGTTCGTAGTCCGCACCCGACTTGGGACCTAAATGTAGTCCTGACGGCGCTGTGCCATAAACCCTTTGAGCCAATGGCTACGGTTGACCTCAAGTACGTGTCCTGGGAAGTGTCCTTTCTGTTAGCCGTTACGTCAGCGAGGAGAGCGAGTGAGCTCCAGGCATTGTCGGTGGAGCACCCTTTCTTGGTCTTTCACAAGGACAAGGTAGTCCTTCGGACGAACCCAGCTTCTCCAGCATGGGGTCTGGCATGGATTCACATGCTCATGAATATTCCCCGTCATCAGGCTGGGAATCCTCGGTAAAGAAAAAAACCAGTATCAGTTTCGTTTCTGATCTGTCTTTCATAGTAGTAACCAATCACTGGTCTCTGCGTCATACTGACCACAGCCAATGACTGCCCTCTACCTAAGTCCCGCCTCTGGCAGCCATCTTCAGATTTTTACCGCACGTTCATGTGTTGGGATCCTCGTGCTATTGCTCTCGAGCGTTAGTGCTATTTTTTCACGTTTTTTCTCAAAAAACTTCATTTTTTTCGGACAAAAGAGCCTCAAGCTCCACCGACTCTCCATCCGATCAACGGGGACCCGTGTCGGATTCGTCTACGCCCCTCAAGGGTGAAGATTCGTCGAGCTACGCTTTTGGAGGACTCCAGAAGTTTCTCAGGCCCATCTCGGTCATGGCCCAGGAGAAGGGAAGCTCGACGCCCGGAAAGCTGTTCAGGGTCTGCCCTGGATGCCAGCTGCAGAATGTCTTTAAGGAAGACGAACACTCCTTTTGTCTTTACTGCCTACATGAGGACAAGACGCACGTGGAGAAGGACTGCGCGTTTTGCGGCAACATGTCGGAGCGGACCATGAAGGACCGCCATCAACGTCTCGCCAACTGGCTGGAAGGGAAGAGCCCGTCCGGCGAGAAGAAGAGGAAGAAATCCGAGCGGTCTTCTAAGACCTTTGAGGACGCCCCGGCGACGGGGGTCCAACATAAGGCCAAGCACCGCGAGTCCGCTGGCACTGGGAGCGCCGAACGGTCGGGCTCTACGGGCGCCAGGCAGGGCGCACCCTCCCCGGCACCATCAACCACGAGCCAACCCTCTGGGTCGGGTAAGAGGAAGGCCGAGCACCCGGCGAAACTCCTGGAGAGGCCCCGGTCGAGCTCGAAGGCGGAGGGGGAGCGAGGCAGTGTCCCCCCCTCAAGGAGAAGGCGGTGAGCGCACCTAAGGTGGTGAAAGCCTTAATCCATCCGGCCAAGGCCTCTATCGAGACAGTCGCGGCGGCCCTGGCTCAGCCTGTGGAGGCTACACCAGTGGTGGCGACCTCGGGGCTCAGTCTCCCTGCCACCGCGGAGGGAGTCCTCTTTTCTGGCCATCGACAGGACCCCCGTGAAACCTCTGACGGAGAAGAAAAGGGGGGGGCAGGAGGTCGTCGTGGATCCGGCCTCAACCTCTGAGGAAGAACTGATCGAGGTCTTAAGCCATGACGTTGGCGTGGAAGAAGACCAGCCCGTCGGGAGGGATCCCGACGCAGGAGACGACGACATCGTCGAGGGTACCGACGGGCCCCTGACCGCTAGTCGGATTCCCCTCTGCCAGTGCCGCAAGACAACTCGGCGGCCATTTTGTTGGCTATACAGTCCTTATGCTCAGAGATAAGGACAAGACTGCCGTTACCAGTGGAGGAACCACTCCCGTCGGGGGACCCGGAACCAGGCCCTTCGGGCAGCCTCCCTCCTAAGAAAAGAAGGATTCACCCCCCACCTCCTTTTCAACCGTCGCGCCCCGTTCAGCCCTCCTCCCCGTCCACGACTCGAGGGGATGATACGGGGACTGACACGGCCGCGACGGGTACGGACGACGAGGTGTACGACGAGGATCTGCCGTCGTCTCCTCCCACCCGATGAGATTGGATCTTTTCACTCCATGATCGCCAGGGCAGCCGAGCTCTTCCAGCTCTGCCCGGAGGAGAAGAAGAAGGAAGGTTTCCTTTATCAGCGACGCAAGGCCAAGAGGAAGACGGTCCTCGCGGTACCTCTACTGGACGATATTTGGGATGAGGGTCTCGCCCTCCTCAAGAACCCATCCACGACGCCAGCTAGAAGAGACCAGTACGAGAAGAAGTACCGGGTCCCGGACGCGGCTACCCCGGACTCCGTAGTCTCCGCGGGGGGGGGGGTGCGGCCTCCACGTCGACTTCCCCGCCGGACGGCGAGGGAAAGAAATTGGACATGATGGGGCGCAGGGTCATCTCGTCTGCAGCGACGACGATTAAGGCGGCTAACGCCTTGGCTATCGTAGCCCGCTACGACAGGGAACTGTGGTACAAACTGGCTCCCCTGCTGGACTTCCTACCGGACGACAAGAGGGCGGATGCCCTGGAGATCTTGCAGGAAGGTGAGGTGGCGTCGGACCATGCCATCACGATTGCGACGGACATCGCCGACACTGGATTTCGCCAGTTGGGCAACGGCGTGTGCCTTAGGCGGCGTGGATGGCTCAAGGCTACTGACTTCCGTCAAGACGTACAGACCAGAGTCCTGGACATGCGGTTCGATGGGAACAACCTGTTTGGGAAAACAGTGGACGATTCCCTTCAAGTCATTAAAGCGGACACGGAGACGGCCCGGGCTCTCGGGGTTCTCCAGCAACGGCGGCCGCCCTTTCGGAGCGGCGGAGGCAAGGGCGCCTCCAAAGGTTCCGGCGGCGGATTTTCCACCTACCGTCAAGCGGCCTGTTCGTCGTTTCAGGAAGCTTACAGGGGACGAGGCAAGTCAGGCGGACCCCGCCGTCGTCGCCAAGGAGGACAAGGCGGCAAAGCCTCGTCTAAGCAGGGTTGAACCGGCCGTGGGGTCGGGCCCCCACCGAAGCACCCCGGTGGGAGGCCGGCTGGCGAGCTTCGTCAGCGTGTGGGAGTCCATCTCCACCAACCGTTGGGTGCTGGACGCCCTAGCCCAGGGCCACGCGCTCCAGTTTCAAAGAAGGTGCCCGCGCGTCCCCCCTGTGGCCAGGAAAGAGCTTCACGTCCCTCAGGTTCTCCGGGAGGTAAAGGCGATGCTCAGGAAGGGCGACATCGAACTAGTCCCAAAGAGGCTTCGGGGCTCCGGAGTTTACTCAAGATACTTCCTCGTGAAGAAGAAGACGGGAGGATGGCGCCCCATCCTAGACCTACGACGGCTGAACAAGTTCATCAAGGCACAGAAGTTCCGGATGGTCACCCTCCAGCACGTCCTGGGTCAGCTGGAGGAGGGCGACTTCCTGTCGTCGTTGGATTTGGAACACTTACTTGGAACCTACTTCCATATTCCCATCCTAAAGGGGCACCGAAAATTTCTCAGGTTCGTGGTCCAAGGGCGTCACTATCAGTTCAAAGCCCTTCCCTTCGGTCTACGGTCGACACCCAGGGTATTCACCAAGTGCCTTGCACCAGTGGCGGCGCAGCTGCGCCGAGAGGGGATCCACGTCTACCCCTACCTGGACGACTGGCTCATCCGAGCCAAGACGAGGGAGCTCGCCGTGGAGCACACGGCAAGGACCGTCCAACTTCTCACGGACCTGGGATTCTCCGTGAACTACGCCAAGTCCCACCTGGTACCCGCGCAAGACGGACTGTTTCTGGGAGCGAAGCTCGACACAGTGTCCCTTCTGGCCTCCCCGTCGGAGGAAAGGACCAGGGCCATCCTGGGCAAGGTACAGCAGATGTTGGTTGCCGACGCGGCCAAGGTGAGGTCCATCAAGTCCCTCCTCGGAATGATGTCTTCTTGCATCTACCTCATTCCCATGTGCAGGCTCCGGATGCGCCCGTTGCAGGAGTTCCTGGACGCGCGCTGGATCCAAATGACGGGCGACTTCGAGGAGAGGATCACACTCGACGAGAGTTTCCGACGAGCGATCCGGTGGTGGGGCACCCGCGCGCATCTGACGGCGGGCATGGGCTTCCAGACCCCAGGCCACCAGGAGACAGTGACCACGGATGCCTCCCTGGAAGGGTGGGGAGCGCACACCGAAAATCTGCACGCGAGAGGCCTTTGGCTCCCGACGGAGAAGTCCCTCCATATCAATGTCCTGGAGATCCGTGCAGTGTTTTGGGCCCTCAGGTCCTTCCTTCCGTCCCTCAAGGGCAAGGTGGTGAGGATCTTCACCGACAACACCACCACCATGTTTTACATCAGGAAACAGGGCGGAACCAGGTCCCCAGCACTGTCCAAGGAGGCGCAGGACTTGTGGCATTGGGCCTTCGCCCAAAGGATGTTTCTGGTGCCGTTTCATCTGGCAGGGATAAAAAACACCATCGCCGACTCACTCAGCAGGGAGCTGCGCTCGTGCCACGAGTGGGAACTACGGCAGGATCTAGTGGATTGCCTCTTCCGACGGTGGGGCACACCCCAGATCGACCTGTTCGCGACGGCGACGAACTCCAAGTGCCGGAGGTTCGCCAGCAGGTTTCCCCAGCCGAGGAGCATGGGCGATGCTTTCTCGTTCCCCTGGGAAGGCCTGTTCCTATACGCGTTCCCTCCACTGCCACTGCTGATCCGGCTCATCAACCAGCTCAAGAGGTCACGGTGCAGGATGATCCTCGTCGCACCTGCGTGGCCGAGGCAGATATGGTTCCCGTATCTTCTGGACTTGTCAGCGTCCCCGTCAATCAAGCTACCAGTGGACGCGGATCTGCTCTCCAGGGAAGGAGGCGCCATCCTCCACCACGACCCGAAGTCGCTGAACTTGCAGGCCTGGCTCCTGCAGCGCTAGAGTTTGGAGGATACGACATACCGGCCGACTGCAGAGAGGTTCTTGCAAAGGCCAGGGCGTCCTCGACTCTTAAATGCTACGGACACAAATGGAAGAGGTTCTCTGTCTGGTGCCACGCACAGAAGATTAACCCTCTAAGGATTACGGCTCCCCAAGTACTGCCGTACCTGTTGACGCCGGCCAAGGCTGGACTGGCACACGCGTCCATCAAGATTCATCTTGCTGCGATCTCCCGATACACCAGAACCACGGGGCGGACGTCCTTGTGGTCTCATCGTCTGGTGAAAGAGTTCATGAAGGGACTGTTCAGATCGTTCCCGCCGGTGAAGGCTCCGGCCCCGGCGTGGGAGCTCAACGTGGTGCTGACCAAGCTCATGGGACCTCTGTTCGAGCCTCTGCACTCGGCCCCGTTGAAGTTCCTGTCGTGGAAAACAGCGTTTCTTGTGGCCATCACCTCCGCACGACGAGTGGGAGAGATCCAGGCCCTATCTTGCAAGCCACCATGCTTGATTTTTCACGACACAAGGGTGGTGCTCAGGACGCACCCCTCCTTCATGCCCAAGGTGCCGTCGGACTTCCACCTCAACGAACCCTTGGTGTTACCTGTGTTTTTCCCGTCGCCTTCGTCGCCGGCTGAAAGGACTTTGCACTCGATTGATGTGGCTAGAGCGCTGAAGTTCTACGTGGACCGCACAAAGTGTTTTCGGAAGACGTCACAACTCTTTGTGAACTTTGGACCTGTCAATCAGGGGAAGGCTCTCTCGAAGGCTTCCATTTCCAGATGGCTCTCCGGCTGTATCATGTACTGTCATCGGTTGGCAAACCGACCGCTGCCTGGCCGTCCGAGAGCCCATTCCACCAGAGCGATCGCAGCTACCACAGCGTTCCTATCTGGTGTGCCCCTGCTGGACATATGCAGGGCTGCTACGTGGAGGTCGACGCACACCTTCACGAAATTCTACTGCGTCGATCGGGATTCCAGGGAGGAGTCCAGGGTCGGCCAAGCAGTGCTGCGCAACCTGTTCGCCTGAGGTGAGCCTGGTGAGGAGGTAAGATTGCTTAATGTTGAGTTTGATGTAATGCTTAATATTGAGCCTTTGCCACCTCCCGTGGTTGTGCATGTGTGTACTGCTATGTATTCTTTATTCATGAGCATGTGAATCCATGCCAGACCCCATGCTGGAGAAGGAACAAGTTACTTACCTGTAACTGTTGTTCTCCAGCATGGGTCTGGCATGGATTCACATGCGAACCCTCCCGCCTACCCCTCTGCGGCTCTTCACTTGGTCATACTGCCACTTCACGTGCTTCCAAATCTGAAGATGGCTGCCAGAGGCGGGGCTTAGGTAGAGGGCAGTCATTGGCTGTGGTCAGTATGACGCAGAGACCAGTGATTGGTTACTACTACGAAAGACAGATCAGAAACGAAACTGATACTGGTTTTTTTCTTTACCGAGGATTCCCAGCCTGACGACGGGGAATATTCATGAGCATGTGAATCCATGCCAGACCCATGCTGGAGAACAACAGTTACAGGTAAGTAACTTGTTCCTTTCCTACCAAAGGTAGTGACCGAATTCCATCTGAATCAGTTGATTTCCCTTCCGGTCTTTTTTTCAAACCCTGCCTCGGAGGCGGAAAGGGTTCTACACTGCCTGGATGTCCGAAGAGCTCTTAGGTTCTACCTGGACAGGACTTCCGAGCTTCGGAGCTCTTCCCAACTTTTTGTGACCTTCGGTAAGCCTCCTCCAGATGGATTACCGCCTGTATCACGGAATCTTTCACCGTCCAAAAGCTGAAACCTCCTAAAGGTATCCATGCACACCAGGTGCGAGGCAAGGCAGCCGCGGTTGCTTTTCAGAAGTATGTTCCCTGGGGGTCCATCGCTAAAGCAGCTACTTGGGACTCCCCATCTGCTTTCTGTAAGCATTTCTGCCTCGAAATGGGCTCTAGAGCTGACGCTCAGTTCGGCCAGGCTGTGCTGAAGAACCTGTTTCAGTAAGGGGTATTTCCATCCACCCATAGTTCCTGTAAGGAGTGCTTGGGAATCTCCCATAAGTATGGAGGAAAGGGGACGGAACGTAGGAGTATTACCAGGTTACTCACCGTAGTATCCACCTTACTCCATACGCCCGCCCGCCATCCCCTCTTATAAGGTTCCTCTGTTATTGCTAATGGGTCTTTGACCCTGCGATAGAAAAGGAGGGTGATGCGCGGGGCAGAGCCAAGGTGGGCGGGGTTACGGCCGTGTGCCGGGCCCCACGCAGGAAAGAGAGGAGGGACAAATTTTTGAAAAAAAATTGGATGCTTTTTACAAAGTGCTCCGGTCCCATCCCACAGGACGGGGAGATGTCCCATAAGTATGGAGGAAAGGGGGGGCGTGGCTTGGGCGCCATGTGAAAGGACGTGGAGTAGTAGGGGCTCCCGCACATTCGTATGCTGATCCGATGATAAAGTGCACTTTTACGCATTTGCGGTGGACAAAAAGGCAGGCGCATGACTATGATCTCGTGAGGCCCATTGTGAGAGTGGCAGACCCCATGGAAATTGGTTGGTTCGGACGGCCTGGAGTTTCGTGGGGTGGCGGACAATCGGACCGGCGAAATCCAAGATGGCGGACGCCAACTAACAAAGGGACTCTAGGACCGGTTCCAAGAGAAACTAGCGACGTGAGCACTAGTATGCCGATATGATACTGCCGCTTTCCCTGTGCCGTGAAACTGCCCCTCCGGAAAGCGACACTGCAAGGTACCGAGCAGAAATGCTCACTGGGTCCCTATTATGCTTCTGGATCCGCCCCGCCTGAGACCCAGCGACGCTGTCGGATGCCCGCGGGCCGCGTACGCACTGAGTCTGCCAAGAAAGTATCAATATTGTGCCCGGGATACCCAAACACACAAGTTGCTGCAACAGTGTTGCGACCTCAGGTGAATTCTGTTGCTGAGTCCCGAGGAACGGCTCTGAAGGGGGCCAGTGAAGTGCCCGTGTGACTGCTGCTGCTGCAGAGCCGCTTCCCCAGAACGGGGAGATGCCCATGCTGAGCCCATAATATCAGAGCGCGCGCTGCCTGTGCCCCTGCAGGGGATGACTGGGAGCCGCAGGCAACGCTGGAAACACCACGGCCCCGACCCGAGAGTGAGCGTTGATTCGGCGGCTGAAACACCTTAAATAGATGTGCTGCCGCATTGGCGTCGCTTGAGAAGGACGAATCCTGCCACGCAGCATATGTGACGGACTGTGGGCTGCCCAAGTAAATACTACGAGGCAGACGAGACAGACAAAGCCAATGTGGAAGGCACATGTATTGACACACTGAACCCCGGATGCCATTGAGAGAGGAGGAGGATCTCTGCATCCTTAAATGAGGTTCACTCCGTTCTGGCACCTACGATCAAGAAGCCTACCGCACCTGTAACACCAGAGGAGGTGACCCATGAAGTGCTTCAGAACCTCATAACAAGGGGTTCGGTGAAAAGGACGTTAAATGACAAGAGTGCCCCGAAAGTTAATGCAACATTACAAATTTGGGGCAGCACAGAACTGATGCTGAGCCCATAAGTAATTATCTAAGAGTGATGTCAAAATGGTGCACAGCCATGTACAACGAGACCGGGCATAGTGATAACCATCAGTGCCCTGGTGGCTGCAGACATGTACACTGGGCGCCACGTGCATTACTGAACATGCCAAGATAACAGAGACTGGTTGTTAATGCAGCAGATCAGCTGTTGATTGGAAGAACTAACAGAACTGGCACTTGGAAACACTGTGAAGCCACTACAGTGCAGAAGAGCGCATGGCTCAGGAGAGCTGCTCGACACAAAGCACAGACATCTGAACCGGGATTCCCGACCTGTGAAATAGTGGCACTGAGGGAGCATAAGTACGCGGGAGGACACAATCCATTCTAGGTTTGGGGCGAGTGACAAGGACATACCTGAACACGGTTGAAACGACCCCGGACGCGCCAAGGGTGGCCTGGTGCCTCTCAGACTTTCGCTCAAGGAGGCGTGCTGCTGCCACACGCCCGAATAGCAGTGTAAGATGTCTAACAAGACTGTTAGACCCAAAAGCAAACAGCCCACACTGGAGGCCTACGCCAAGACGCCCACAGGAGCAGAAGGCGGTAGAAGCAAGGACTCTACCGCTGCAGTGGCGGAGACTCCGGGCACGATCCAGGAAGTGTTGGCAGCGATGCAGATCTGAAGATTGCTTGGGAGACCAAACTGGGCCTGGCAATGGACAAATTGAAAGTGGGTCTGGATCTCAAAATCGGAGCGGTCCAGGAGGAGGTCAATCTATTGAGACAAGACGTGCGTACGCTCGCACAGCGCACCGGAAACCTGGAACAGGAGATGGCCCCAAATACAGCGGCATGTGCCGCCCACGGATCGGAACTTCATGCCCTTGTGCAGCGTGTGGGCAACCTGGAGAATAGGGCAGAGGAGGCAGAAGGGCGCGCTAGACGCAATAACATTCGTATTGTCGGCCTGCCGGAGGGAACGGAGGGGCCTGACCCAACAGAATATGTTGAATCTATGCTCCTCCAGGAAATAACCGGTGGAGCATTGTCCCAGGGGTTCGCTGTTGAGAGGGCACTTAGGGCCTTGACAAGGAGATCAACCCCGGGCGCCCCCCCGCGGCCGCTGATCGCAGAGATCTTGAACTACCGGGATCGTGAAAAGATATTAGAATTCTTCCGGAAGGGGGGGACGATAGAAAGGGGGTCGGCGAAAATCACGGCGTACCCGGACTACACTTTGCACGTTCTGCGTAGCAGGATGAACTTCGGGGCGGTGAAAAGGAGGCTGAGAGAGGCTGGTCACTGATATATGTTGCTCTATCCGGCCAAATTGAAAGTGTTCTACAAGAGCAAAACTCTGTTCTTCGAGACGCCGGAAGAGGCTATGGATTGGCTGGACGCGCAGGGTCGCCCTCAAGAACCGGACGTCCAGACGGGAGCCGCTGAGGATAAGTAGCACGCAGCGGGGTCATCTCTGGTGATCTGATACAGGACATTGGGACTAGAATATAGAATTGAATAAATCTTGCGGGGGGTGTGTTGCAGCAAACACAGGCTGGCGAGACACTTGAATATAGGGTTAAATTAAGTTGTGGGGTATATGTTGCAGCGAATATGCACTGGTAGGATCCGTTGAACACGATTATCCTATTCGGGTGGGCCGGAGCTCCTGGGAGGCAGTCCTCAAACCCCTTAGAAGTACATTTAGGTAGGTCACTGTTAGATTGGTGACGCCCCGCGGGGTCCTTATCCTCGGTTCCGAGATAGGACCAGGCGCGGGTGAGCCTGAGATCCAGGGATGGAGCTGGGCATTTGTTGGGGTTGGGTAGGGTGGGGGGAGGGGAGGGGTTGTGTGCAGTGGGGTGGAGGGGAGGGGTTGTTGAGGGTGGGAGGGTTCAGAGTCAGACAACGGGTCATCTGGGAAGACATCGGAGAGGAGGGTGGTGGGGGAGTACATTGAATAGATGGCATCGGGTAATCTCAGAGTAGTGACCTGGAATGTGCGGGGTCTGAATAGTTATCTAAAACGCAACAGAGTGATGATGTATTTAAAAAGGATGCGCATTGACATAGCTTTGCTACAAGAGACCCACCTCACTAAGGAGAAGTTGGAGGTGGTCAGTAGGAAATGGAAAGGTAGTGTAATAGGTGCCACATATTCGGCATATGCAAAAGGGGTAATCACCTGGGTGGCACCGCACGTGACGTTTCAGTTGCTTAGCTCGACAAGAGATCCAGAGGGTAGAATGGTGGTGGTGAAGGGGATCCTGGAAAACAGGGAGGTGAACATTATAAATCTATATGCCCCTAACCATGATACAGCGGCTTATTTTAGGTCCCTATATAGTAAAATTAGCCCCATGGTGGGTGGCGCGATGGTGTGGGGAGGGGACTTCAATTGCACCCTAGACCCCAGGATTGATAGGTCAGATGATAAAACTAGGAAGCCTGCGCCAGCAGCGAAAGCACTGAGGACACTATTGATAGACCTTGATTTGGAGGATGTGTGGAGAAGGCTACACCCTACAGATAGGCAGTATTCGCACTACTCAGCGCCACATGACCTGCATACAAGATTGGATTACGTGTTCGTGGCGGCGGAGATAGCGGGGGAAATGGTGGGGGCCGAATACAAAGCCAGGGTGTTGTCCGACCATTCGCCTTTGATCGTAGAGTGGCAACACCAACTCCCCCAAGCGCGTATCCCGACATGGAGGCTCAGAACTGAGGGTCTACAGGATGCAGAATTTCGAGAGGACCTGAGGGTGGCCATCGAGGAATACTTTGAAATTAATACGGGCAGTGTACGCTCTGTGGGAACGGTATGGGAGGCCTTCAAGGTGGTGGTGCGGGGGGTAGCTATATCAAAATCTACAAAAATGAGACCCCCGACCGGTGATCAGAGAGATCAGAGATGCAGAAGGCCGAATTTACAACACCCAGGAAGGGGTAAATGGGGAGTTCCTCAAGTATTATAGACGATTATATGAAGTCACGGGAGAGGACATGAGCCAGGAAATAGTGGCAACAATAGAGGATGTGGGATTGCCCACCTTGGATGACCTATAACGCGCAGACTTAGACGCCCCCATCACCACGGATGAATTGGAGGCGGTGATCCAGCACCTCCCTACATGTGAAGCGCCCGGGTCAGATGGTTACCCAGCGAATTTTACAAAACATACAAGCAGGAATTTATCCAGCCGCTGCTGGCCATGTTTAATGAAGCCTATGAGCGGCGGGTACTACCGGTGTCCCTCTGCGAGGCAGTAATCATTCCGCTCCTGAAACCAGGTAAGCCGAACATGGACTGTGGGTCTTACAGGCCCTTGTCCATGCTTAATCAGGATAGTAAAATACTCACGGCAGTGCTGGCCAACAGGCTAAAGAGGGTCATCGGCAAGTTGATACACCCAGACCAAACGGGTTATGTCCCCGGTAGAAATATCACAGATAACCATAGGAAGCTGCACCATATCATTGACCAAACCAAGGATGATCTGAGCGAGATGGCTATTGTGTCGTTGGACGCGGTCAAAGCCTTTGATTCAGTGTGGTGGCCGTGGTTGAAAGAGACCCTGAAAGGATACGGAATGGGATCAGGATACACTAGATGGGTCCAATTGTTATACAGCTCCCCAATTGCGAGAGTCAAAACTGGACCTACAATCTCAGACAAATGGCAACTCAGCAGAGGGACCAGGCAGGGTTGCCCCTGGTCACCCATGTTATACATCCTGGCATTAGAGCCGCTAGCAATATGCCTGCGGCAACAATATGGGGAGGTGGGGATTCGCACGACAGGGGGCACACACCTGATATCACTTTATGCAGATGATATGCTTCTTTACTTGCACTACCCGGAAGAAAATCTGCAGTATGTACTAGAGGTGATGGACCATTATGCCACCCTCTCGGGCATATCGGTGAACCCCGGGAAGTCTAGCTTATTCCCCTTGGGAAGATATAGAAGCACCCCATCGGCGAAGTTACCCGTTCTACAAATACCCTGGCAGACCACTACATTCAAATATCTGGGTGTGAATATTTACCATAAAATAGAGATGGAGCACAAACATAATACAGAGAAAGCGATTGAAGGCATTAGCAATAGTATGGTGTTTTGGGCTAGGCTACCCCTGGCCATGATGGGACGAGCGGCTCTGCTCAAAATGGTCGTTCTGCCTAGACTTTTGCACTTTTTTGTGAATGTCCCATATCTGATCCCCAGACGCTTCTTTGTGAAACTCCATGGCATGTGCAGGGGCTTCATTTGGGGCAACTCCAGGAATAGGGTGCCCTGTGGAAACTACAAAACACTTATGATAAGGGGGGCATAAACCTGCCAAACTATGAACTGTATTACTTGGCGGGGCAGCTGATGTATGTGGCCAGGTGGTTGACTGTGGAAGACTCGGCAGAGGCCAGGCTTCTGCGGGGCGACTCTGCCCCATACTTTTTAAAAGAGACAGTGTGGATGCACAAAACTAAGATGGTGGGAAGGGGGAGGCTATTGGAGTTGGGCTGGGAAGTCTGGCGCAGAGTGTGGAAAATGGTGGGCGACCCGGACCCGCCCTCTCAGCAGGTCCCGCTGGTGGTTCTATGTGGGGATGACTCTCAATTGTTCTAAGCGGTTCGCAAATACTGGGAACCGGTGGGTCTAGCCACCCTTGGAGATATATGGCAGGACGGGGAGGTCTTGGAGTTTCCGAGGTTGCAGGGGGAGATGGGGGTGCATGGTGGCCAATACATTACATATATTAGACTCTTGAAATGGGTAAGGAGGAGGTGGCCTGGGTTGGCATTGGAGGCAGAACCTAACACCACCCTGGAAATGATGTATGATGTCTCAGAGGGTGGACATGAAATATCTAGGATATATGAGCTCTTAAGAGCGAAGACAGAGAGGGAGTTACTCCAGCTGAGGCATGATTGGGAGGAGGAGATGGGAGAATCCATGACGGATGGTCAATGGGAGAGAGCCCAGAGGTATCATAAAAAGGTGTCCCGGAACGCAAGACTCCAGCAGATTCAGCTGTATGTCACCCACAGAGCCTATCTGACCCCTGGGAGAATAGCCAGGTTTGGAGGTTCAGCCATACAGAAATGCCCCCGGTGCGGGGTAGATGAGGCAGGATTGCTGCACATGTTCTGGGCTTGCCCAGAGGTGCGCACATTTTGGGAAGAAATAAAGATGAAAATGGCCGATGGGGGTGTGGTGCTAGATGTGGGGTCTGCTGGGGCATGCATGCTTGGGCATTTCCCCAGGCCACGCAATTTAAGGCATATCAGCAAAATGAAGGACCTAGCATATATCCTGGCCAAGCGCAGGATTGCAATGTGTTGGAAGGCGGCCCATAGGCCTAGAGTCGAGATATGGTGGGCGGACCTCGTGAGAAACTGTGGTCTGGTTTGAGGCTGTCACCAGGGGGGGAGAAGAGGAGGTAGGTCCCCTGAAAGCCTGGAGGCAACTGGTGCCCTCGATGGCTACCCCTCACCAGGTCAGTCAAGAAACTGAGGACTCAGATGAGTCAACAAACACTGAGTTTCCCGAAAATACTCAAGCAGATGACACTGATGAAACGACTCGAGTTTGAGGGGAGGCAGGGGGGAGGACAGGAAACGAATAATGTGTTTATTTGATATTGATTATGTATGTCCTAAAAGTTGTAATGTTTGGAGTGTTCTTTTAAAAATAATAAAAATTGTTTAAAAAAAAAAAAGAAAGTATGGAGGAAAGGGGACTTTGGACTAGGAGTAAGGTGGTCACTACGGTGAGAAACCTGGAAAATCGGCACACCATCTCCATCCTTTTCCCTCACTCTCTGGCTGGCCTCCCTTGGCCCTCCTCCTACCCCTACCTGCGAGGCTAAGAACCTTGGCGTCATCTTTTACTCCACACTTTCCTTCTCGGCCCATATCTCCGATGTCTCTAAAAAGTCAAACTTCCTACTGCACCTCCTCAGAGGTATTCTTCCTTTCCTCTCCTTCCCTCAGAAGCTCACTGTCTCCAAGCTCTGGTTCTCTCTCGGTTGGACTTTTGTAACAGCCTCTTTCTAAATCTACCTGCCTCTACTCTCCGCCCTCTACAACTTATCCAGAACAGGACTGCAAGACTTGTCCTTGGCCTCAAGCCCTGGGATCGTATCTCTCCAGCTTTGAAATCTCTCCATTGGCTCCCAGTGGATGCAAGGATTAAATTCAAAACCCTCTGCATTGTCCAGAAGGCTTTCTGGGGCCTGGGTCCAAAATAGCTTCAGCTATCCCTCCGCAAATACCTCCCCTCTCGAGCTCTTCGCTCCTCTACCTCTAACTCCCTCAGGGTCAGTCGTTTTTCAAAGAAACGAGCTGGGGGTAGATCTCTATCCTCGGCTGAGGCCTCCCTCTGGAACAGGCTCCCTGCCACTCTAAAACTTGAGGAGAACCATCTCCAGTTCCGGAAGCACCTCAAAACCTTCCTCTTTGCTTCTGCCTTCGCTCCCCTTCTCCCCTGATAATCTGCTCTCTTGGCACTGTGCTCCTTGGCCACCCCTTGCACTGGGGACTGTATCTGTACCCATACAGCCCCCCCCCATTTTTCTTCTTTTTCTGCACTTATTCAGACTTACCCAGTCTGCTGTCTTAAACACAGCACTTGCCACTTGCTGGCTGCACTACCACAGTTTGCCTCAATTTCCTATTTATTTTATTTATCTGCGCTCCTCGGCTTCTGCACTTTCCACTCTCCCCCTTCCATGCACCTTTTCCCTTTTCCCTTTCCCATGCACTTGTGCGTTCTCTTGGGGCCACCCCCAGTGCCCTCAGTCCATCCTCGATCAGGGAGAAGGTATTTTCTTCATTTCCCATGCGAAATTGAAACCTTGTTGGAAAAAGCCATCAGTATCTCATCTTTCTCTTATTCAATTCCTCTGTATGCGGTTTGAACAGCCGTCTTCTTGCCAATGTGGATTGGGACAAATCGTCATACATTTGGATTTCGCACCCTCTCAATTAAATTTTCCCTTTTGCTCTGGCCGCTCCCATGAGCCGTGTTTTATTGTTATAGTTGTGCATGTTCACTAGGATATCCCGAGGTCTTGTTCCTGTGTCCGCTCTTCGGCTGCCCACTCTGTGTACTCTTTCCATCTCCATGCTTCAGCCCTGTTCTCCCTCCACTAGATTCTCGAACATCTCTCGGATGCAGACCTCCAGGTCGGAGCCCTTCGCCCCTTCCCCAAGGTCCTTAATCCGAATATTGTCCCTTTGTGACCTATTTTCTAGGTCCTCGCACTTCTCCTCCAGGGCACTTATCCTCTCATCCGCCTCCTTTGTCTGCTGTGTCCATTTGGGTACGTTTTTGTACAGCTAGGTTATGTGACCCTCTATCTCCATCACTCGGTCACCTAGTGAGTCTATGTCTCTGTGGTTGGCTGTAATCGCCTGCGGGAGCTCTTCCCTTATGCTGGCTCCTTCTGCCTTGACTGTCTCTGTTAGCTCCCCTTTGAACTTGGCCAGTGCTGCAAGCAGGTCTTGCTTGGTAAGTGCCATCTCCCTGTCACTCTGCCCCATCAGATTTCCAAAGGGAAGCTTTGTTTGCATGTGTCCCTTCGGGCGTCCCTCATGCGCTCGCACTCATGGTGTGGTGTTCTTTTTAGGTCCTATCTACATTTCCCTAATCCATTCTTTCGGACGCCTTTGCCCACTGCTCCTGGATTGCTCTGCCGGGGCTCCCACTAACTGTCGATTGCCTCCCACTCTAGCTTGCCCTCCTTAGTCAATTCTTCTTGTCCGTGGGGGCTCTCCCTGTCGACCCCCTCCGTGCTGCTCTCTGGTGCGTTGTCCCTCTTGAGTGTTACTGGGGGTCCTCCTCCAGCGCTGTGTGCGCCTCTGCATTTAAAGTTGCCCCACTGTCCTGTTGTCAGGGGTAGGAGGCCCTGTATGCCTCTCCGGGGCCTTGTTAAGGCTATTCTTCTCCTCCTCGTATCTCCCTCTGGGATGCTAGTTGCTCTTTACCCCTGGGCTGGCCTGTGCTGCTGGTTGCTCTTTAACGGGATGCTTGTTAATCTCCAGGCCCCAGGCTTCCTGCCGACTGTTGTGTTTGCTGTTGTTGTTACTTTACAGGCCTTGCCGCCTCAATATTCATTCTCCCAGCTCTTGCAGGGCTCTGTTTCCCTGCAATTGCGCATGCGGGATCACTGCTTAATGTCTTCCCCCTATGCAGCCTGCAGCGCCTCACCGCATATTTCCCTGGGACTATGGGCCTCTCAGGGTCCTTCCTCCACGCCTCCCGGTAAGCTTCGGGTGTGCCTCCCGGCTCTGCTCCTCACCTCGTCTCTGCAGGATCCTTGTGCCGCTTGGGTGCCCACTCTTCCCAGAGTCTGTTCTCTCCCCCGGAGTCTTAGGTGCTACCTGCCATCTTTTTTCCTTGGCCTCTGATGTCGCCGCAACCAATATATGCCTCTTTCCTCTCTGGTGCGGGGGTCTGTCACTGCCCCCTGATTATTCTGCAGTCCTCCTCATCTCACGTTCTTCCACCGGTTGCAAATGCACACTGATTCTGGGTATTATCGCTGATGAGCCGGGCAGGGACGTAGCTTGTCTTCCACACGTACATCTTGGCCACGCCCCCTTGATGTAATCTTTTTAAATGTCTTAGTGCTTTTCTTAAATCCCTTCTTTTTACTACCAAGGCGTTGTTATTGGAATGCTGATGTTTACCAGGTCCACTCCCATGACCTTGTTTTTTTACCATAAAGCATTGCAGGATCGGAGTATAGTCCAAGGAGTTAACCACCTTCTCATCCTCCTTTAAATTGGCCCTCACAGAATATTGGTCAACCAAACTCTTTATGTTCTTTCAAGTCATCTTGAGCCTACAGCCTCCGTTTACTACTTCCACCGCCACACTCATCCCAACTCCCTCCTTCTTGTTAACGTCTCCCATCATTAGTTTCAACAAGTAATGGTCGCTGGCCACAGTCCTTACCACCTCAAATGCTTTTATGTTCTGGATTACATCACTTGAAACAAAGATATAGTCGATTTTTGCCCCTTGAGTGCCTCTTGACCAAGCAGACGTGCACAGCATGTCACCCTCAAAAATACCCTTTCAGGATATGGAGGTCCCTTTGGTCCATCGCTACTGTACATGACAACCCACGCCTCTCTGACGGTGTAAGGTTAAGTCTTTCAGTGTAGTTTATCACTCTGCTGTCACTTAAACAGGTATTGTTCAAATCCCCACAGATTATCAGTGAAGAAGACTCCTCAGTCACGTAGACCTCATCAATAAGGTTGGAGATCTTGTCTATAAATTCCACAGCACCCAGTTCCACCGGGTTCCAATAGACGTTTATGATTGTCAATTGGCTCCTTCCCCTATTCGGTCAGTCAAGGCTATTGGATTACCAACAGAAAACCACTTTCTGCCTGAATGGGTTTGGATGTTCCCCTTCATTACTTCCAAACCCGTCCCATTCCGAAATGCAAATAAAAGCCCTGCAGTTGGTCTTTCCATCAGGGCAGTTTTTGCCGGGTTAATGTGCACAGTATAACCATCCAAACTAGGCTTGTAGCACATCTAGGTCTCCTGCAAACAAATTAGTTCAAAGTCAACAAGCTTGACTCCTCCCCTTTTAAACAGGTGGGAGAAACCCGATGTATTCCATGAGGCCAATGTCAATGACATGGGTGTCCCCCCTCAGACTTCTACTGTGGTTTCGATCTCATCAGTGCACCCAGCAACCAAGACCATCAGTCTTCCACTGATATGTCTGAGGTTGGTTTCTTAGGGATTTCCACCTTTCTCTCTTGCTCGCGACCTCGCTTGGTCAAAATCGGCATCCTCAGTTCCTCCCTTTCAAAGTCAGCACTTTTTCCTTATCATGCCTGTTTGGTCCCAAGGGCCTACTTGGTTGTTCCACATCACAAATGTCATCTGTTTCCAGTATCTTGTGCTTTGAGTCTTCAATGTTTTGTTGATATTTAGCCTTAAATCGATATTGCTCACTCATTCCGTCCTATAATTCAGTTGTTTCATTCTCAAATTCCATCACTGTTATTAAATCAAACCCCAGTAATCGAAGGTTCCCACTAGCTTCCAACAGAGTATGTTTCACTATTGGTGAGCGAATGTGGAGAAAGACTGCGTCCAGACATTTTTCATCTACGAATTCAATCACTATCAAGTCATACGTAGATATCTATCTGAGGTTCAGTATCCAGTGGAATAGGGTTAATAAGATTAACTTCTCTTCTCTGTCCAACATCCTTTCATAACGCAAACTACAAAACTGATCTCTCTTTTTGTCTTTTATTGGTCTACATTCTTCAGGTTTTTTGGTGAAGTACATAGGTTTCGCGACCCTTCTCTCCATCGGCTGTATTGTCTTTGAATTTTTATCTGCCAAAGCTCTTTTCTGTTCCAATGTTAGAAATAGATCATTGGTTAGTCTAGCACAAGGATCCAGGGCTCCATCCACCTCTCTCACATTCTAGCCAGATGAGTTCCTCACTTGTATTTTAAGATTACAGAAATCAACATCTGCAAGCCCCTATCTTCCAAACAAAATTTCAAGTTTAGTCAATGTATAGCATCAGCCAGCCGTTTGTCTGCAAGTGTTTGGAAGTGGGCCCTAGGCTCCTCGATTGCCGGTCTTACACATACATGTTGTTTATCTTCCCTTTCCTCCCTCAACATTTGTGACATTTTCATATGCAGGGTTCACCTCCTTGTTTTCTACAGAGTAGGCCGAACAGTTAATCTCAAAGGGTGCAGCAACAGCGACGTCATCTGTTTCCACCCCAGTCTCCCCTGACGTCTGCTCCTCGGGCAGACTGAGCATCACCTCTTGTTTCTTGCTTGGCATATTTACATTTGTTCTGTCATTACTGGATTTGTGGAATGTCTCATCATTTTTCCTGAAACGTTTAGGGGGTCATTACGAGTTTGGAGGTATCCATGGTGCTATTAGCACCATGGCTGCCTCCAAAGTCGTGTCCTGGTTCTCTGAATGGGGACTTACCGAGTCATTCCGACCTTGGAGGACCCCGTAAGTCCCCATTCAAAATACCCTTGCCCATTCCCATTTGAGACCCCATAGGGCTCAATAGGAATGGGGAGGGAGCTAATAATGGACCCGCAAATAGCGGGCCCGTTATTAGCTCCCTGGTCCCTTAGCGGCTCCCGGTAAGGACGGCCGGTTTTACCAGCTGGCCTTAGTGGAACCCGCTAAGGGACCTCGGAATGTGGCAATAAGGGGTTAACAGCACCAGCATCCTTACCAGCGCCGTTAACCCCTTACCGCTGCACTCGTAATGATGCCCTAAGTCTTGTTATCTAGATAAATGTTTTTTTTCAGGAATGGTTGCACCTGATCAGTTGACTACTTTACTGAAACACTTTTGCTGCTCGTTGTTTGGTTCAGTTTGACACACAAAACTGTAAGATTAAAATAGGTAATTCCATCTAAGCCATTGAGCATTGCATTGTGGTTACTCAAGTATTTTCAAAGGCATGCCTTTTTCTCTAGAAAGTTGACTTATACAGCAGCACAATTTAAAACTAAGCTTTATCACCCAAAGACGGACAGTGCTCAAAGATACAGATACACTTTTCACACTCATTAGGGATCATCATATCAATATCATATGACATCCTTGTAGTTGGAGCATTGGGTTATGTTTAACAGGGCTCTGCCACCTGTGGCTCTACACTCGAGAGGTTTAGGACCACAACTCCCATGATCCCTCACCATTAACTATTTTGGGTAAGACTGATGGGCATTGTAGTGCGAAACATGTGAAGAGCCAAAGGTTGCAGACCCCTGGTTTAGCACATACATTCAATGTTATGGTGGGTTTTAAAAAGTATAAAAAGGCCTGTCTTCCTGAATGCGAGAGTAGAATAGGCCATTTGATGTATCTGCACAGGCCACAGTGCCACCCAGTAACCATTCCATTTGAACTTCGCCTCCAGCTCCGAGGTGATTGTGGTTATGCAAGTTTAGCTCAAATATGTGTTTTTTGCCCCAGAAGATTATCTTTGTCTTATAAGACAGTAGAATTTATCCATTCAACTTTCATTCGCCGTTGGCTGTTTCCCGACAGGCCCTCTTTTGCTGAATGATAGCCTGTCAACATTCAGAAATACTTGCTTCACGCATACTGATAAGGAAGTTGCTGAAGTAAGGTGGGAGGTGCGGGGTGGGAGCTGAGAAGGATCAATGGAGGAAGGAATTGTGGAGGTAAGGCCCACACCCGCAGAGGGCCTGGAACGATGGAAGCTTGGGGGATGTACGGGAGTCATCCGTGCTTAGGGGAGCGGCAGGCACAAAGGTGGCTCCGCGGTTACGGGGGTGTCACCCACTTTAAAGGGTTGAATAATGCATTGCTGCAATGGGAAAGCCAAGCTTTGGAAGGCAGGTACTGACAAAACCATGCTGCAGCAATACAACAAGGATCCATTTTTTGCATAGCTTTATCAACCCAAGACAGACAACTCTCAAGATGCAAACAATTGCATATGTGTTACATCCTTATTTAGGAATAATCAGTGAGGTATAGTCAGATCCTTGTGGTTGCAGCAATGGGGTATTTGTTTAGCTATCTCCATCAACGTTATGGTGTGTTTAAAAGAAAATGGGGAAAAAACCATCCTACCTGAAATGTGAGAGAAGAATATGGCTTTCACCCCCTCTGTGGGGGATGGTCATGTCCTTTAATGACCCCCAACCCAACCTTGGGCCGCAGCCAGGGCTGGGGCTGTTAAAGGCCATGTCTGCACCAAACAGGGGGCGAAAGCCATTTGCACCCTGGGGTTTAACCGGGGTGCAAATGGTTTATTTATTTTTCCTCCGGAGATTGGTGCCCAAATGATGCCAATCTCTGACAGGGGGGAGATGAAGGATGGCTGCATTTTCTATTTCTATGACTGGTGGGAGGGGTGTCGTGACTGGAGCGCAAGGATCCGGTATAGCAGGTAAGTGGGGAGGGAGGAAGGTAGTGGAGAAGAGGTTTGGATTGTTTTGTGTCGGGGGTGGGCAACAGGGAATGCTCCCTGTTGCCTCCTTACATAAAAAAAAGAATGTCTCCGCCTTGGGTGGCTGGAATAGCGGGCGTAGAATGTGTATTCTCGCCCACTGCTCCAGTCACTTGATTGGCTACTCACACTGGGTGCGAATAGGCAACAAACTGTAGTCAGTTCCAGAATGCTCCAACTTAAACATATGGGCCAATTACATAAAGCAAAGTTGTTTACCACCTAACCAGAATAAAAAACAAATTATGTATTAAATTCAATCTGATTATATTGAAATCAGATCAGGAAAGTCTGTGTGTGTTTCCTTTAAGCAGAGGAGGTGCTAGAGGTAAATAAACACCCTGATTTGTTTTCCAACACTGAAGAACTAGACCACTGTCAGGAGGTGGTGGAACATTAAAGAAATCATTGATTTGAAATCCCCCTAACAATGACATAGTCTGATTTTAGAACGTGGGCAAGATGGAGGTCAGAACCCAAGTCACAGGTTATAAAAGCGATACCCACAGATGGTTATTAGATTCGACAATATGCAGTTTGTAGGTCGCTTAAGTAGGAGCCGTGATGATTCCAGGAATGTGTAAAATGAATGCCTGAGTACCTGAACACAGGACAGATGATCAGGAAGTAGAAGTGATTCAAAATGAAGCAGGATGCTACACACAATACGGTACAAATGAAACAGGAATGAATGGCACTAACTGAAATAATCTGAAAAGGAATGTTGTGATTGGATTATTTGTGTCCCTGGAGAAGCGAACACCTGGAGCACCATCAGGCCATCATTGCATCTCCTTTCCACAGCTTTGGAAGTGGGCAGCTACAGATGGTACTAGCATGTGTTTGAGCAAACCTGAAATAACTTATCCAGTCTAATTTTAAATGGGGTGGAGCAGGAAATTAACATGTACAATCAAGAAATAATGCTTCTCCAGCATTGGATCTTTCATGGATTCACATGCTTAGAATATTCCCCGTCGTCAGGCTGGGAATCCCCGGTACATTATATAGACCCTTTCCCGTAGGAAAACTTTTTCGACGCTATGCGTCCTATCCACCTCGTTTTGTATCATGCGTGCCCGCGCCGTCAGGACGCCATGATATAAATACAGGACCCGCCCCCGCGCTCCCTCAGATTTCAACCGTCTTTCAAAGTAGTGGGATCCTCGTGGTTACTGCTAGTCATAATTAGGTTGTATTTCGCTTCGGCGACGTTATATTCTGGAAATAATATGTCCGGAAAAGCTTTATTTCGTCCTTGTGCGACATGTGGACTCAAAAAAGTCTATGAAGGTGATGCCCACATGGATTGTATCTACTGTCTCCACCCGCACCACACGGCAGATACATGTGAGATATGCCAGGGTTTCTCCCAAAAAACCCTTAAAGACCGAAAAAGAAGGTTGGTCGACTGGCTTAACGACGGAGCGGGTGCCTATCCGGCATCAGAAGTTGGCTCCACGGCCTCCAGGAGCAAGTCGGAACCTCCCTCGAAGAAGGTACGGCCTGTCGAAAAACGCCACGCGGACAAGCCTACGGAGAAGCATGCTGGGTCTTCCTCATCACACAAAAAGTCCTCCTCATCCTCTAAGACAGAGAGGCAAGCGGCATCAAAATCCTCCTCAGGGGACCGTCCTAGGTCTTCCGTGAGTCGAGACTCTTCAGCAGGGAAGTCGGCAACGAAATCAGCTACGAAGTCTAAAGGCTCGGTGCCGGCTACTTGCTCGTCGACCCCGGTGTCGCTGACGATGCCTATTACTATTCAGGCAGCAGCGTTGGGGATTCCTTCGTCGACGGTGACTCAATCTATGGCCTGGCAGCCAGAGGTCTGTGACCCGGCCCCCCCTGAGGTCCTACTGCAGCCAGACACGGCCTTGTCGGTGTCGTCGGCGGACGGAGAATGTGGCATGGTTATGCAGCCGTCGGACTTGGGCTTACGGCCTTCCAATACGTCGACGATGAGTGCGAGTGGGGGTATGGCCCCTCTATCCTCGACGTTGCTGACCCCCAGACGGTGTTGTCTCTGGATGTGCTTAATACAATTCAGAAGCTCCTGCAGCGTCTGGATACGCAGATCCCTCAACCTGGCACTTCATCGTTGATATTTTCTGCACCTTCCGTCGACGAGCAAGCTCAAGCAGCTCGTTCGACGACCAGAAGGCCGTCGGCCTCCCAGGCGGTGAAGGATCGTCCTCGAGCGCAGGAGGAGGGTGAGCTATCGGAGTCCGATTCTATACGAGGTGACTCAGGGTCGGACATTTCCCTGTCGCCGTCGAGAGACCCAACATGGAATTCGGATGTAGAGGTAGAGTCTACAAGGAGCCAGGCACAACCATCTCCTCCGGATGATGTGGGAGCCTTCCATGCAATGATGGGAAAAGCGTGTTCCGAGTTCGGCTTAATTCCTGAGGAGCAAAAGAAAGACTGTTTTCTTTTTGATCACATGGGTCAAAGGAGAAAATCGGTATTTGCCATCCCAATCCTGGACCACGTGTGGCAAGAAGGCCTCAAGACGATGCGCCATCCGTTCTCGGAACCGGCTATTAAGGGGCGTACTGAGAAAAAGTTTAAAGCTCCGGAGTCCACTCCAAAATGTCTAACATCACAGCCTCTGTCAGACTCTGTGGTATCGGCGGCAGCGGCTAGGAAGGCCAGAGTACAGCAAAAATGTTCAACCCCACCAGAAAGCGAGGCCAGGAGGCAGGACGCCTTTGGGAAAAAGGTGCTCTCAGTCGGCGCCACGACGGTAAGAGCAGCCAACTCCTTGGCGATTGTATCACGATACGATAGGGAGATGTGGCATAAAATAGCCCCTATCCTAGAACATTTGCCGGAAGAACATCGAAAAGCAGCCATGTTGCTAGTACGAGATGGTGAGGAGGCCTCGAACCACGCAATTAATATTGCGGTGGACCTAGCAGAGGCCGGTTTCAAACAAATCAATCATGGAGTAGTACTGCGTCGACAAGCGTGGCTCAAATGTACTACTTTCAGACCTGAAGTCCAGTACAAAGTCCTAGACATGCCATGCGAAGAAGAACATCTGTTTGGAGACAAGGTAGATGAAGCCTTGAAGGGGATGAAAGAAGACACGGATACCGCTAGGTCTCTCGGCGCCCTCCAGACAGGTAGAAGTTTTCGCTCTTTTCGCCCCTTCAGGGGTGCTTCCGGAAACTCCCGCTTTGGAGCCTCTAGGGACGGTGGATTTAACAGGCCCTCATACTCCTCACAAGGTTACAGACGTGCATCCCAGTCGGCACGTAGAGGCAGAGATTATCAAGCCTCCAGAAGACGCGGCTCGGGCCCTCGTCGACGAAGGACAAGCAAACCAGCAACCAATGACGGCCTTCGGAACGTCCTGGGGGGTCGAGTCTCTCATCATATCGACCAATGGAAATGTATCACCACAGATCGATGGGTTCTGGACACGATTCGCATGGGTCATGCGCTGCAATTCAAAAACAAGCCTCCAAGTCTTCCGCCAGTGTTTTCGGCCCAGCCCCACCTTCGAGTTCTAAGACAAGAGGTGGCGCTTATGCTGCAAAAAGGAGCGGTAGAACGGGTTCCTGTGGCACAGGAAGGACAAGGGGTTTATTCCCGGTTCTTCGTGGTCAAGAAGCCAAATGGAAAATGGAGGCCCATTCTCGACCTGAGGGTACTCAACAAATGGCTAAAGAGCTCAAAATTCAAAATGCTAAAGCTCCAGGAGGTTATCAGGTCAGTGCAACCCATGGATTATCTGTCGTCGCTAGACCTTCAGGACGCATATTTTCATATCCCAATACGTCCACGACACAGGAGTTATTTAAGGTTCGTCGTCGGGCGAAAGCATTTTCAGTTCATGGTCCTTCCGTTCGGCCTCAAGTCCTCCCCCAGGACGTTCACCAAGTGTTTGGCCCCTATAGCGGCCCATTTAAGGAAGGACGGTCACCATGTCTATCCCTATCTAGACGACTGGCTGGTCAGAGGTTCGTCCATGGAACAAACAGTCTGGGGGCCACGATGTCCCTCTTACAGGAACTGGGCTTCGCGATAAACTTCAGCAAGTCCTCCGTAGAGCCTTCGAGGACCTTGGTCTTTCTAGAAGCGGAGTTTCATACGCACACAAGCCTTGTAAGACCATCCAGCGAAAGGATACAGAAGCTACAAAGCAAGGCGTCGGAATGGAGATGGGGTACCAGGGTGTCGGTGCGCAAATACATGTCCCTGCTAGGGACCATGTCATCCTGCATTCCGTTGATAAACAACTGCCGTCTGTTTATGAGGCCTTGCCAGGAATTTCTAGCGGACCGTTGGGCGCAGAGCCAAGGTCGCTGGTCCGACAGACTGGTCATCGACGAACAACTGGTACAAGCACTCTGTTGATGGAGAGCTTCTACTCATCTAACGAAAGGAATGCCTCTGGTGGAACCGGAGTTCCAGAAGACGGTGGTGACGGATGCATCGCTGAGCGGATGGGGAGCTCATCTGGACACGTTACAGGTACAAGGCCGGTGGTCGTTACAAGAGTCCTCCCTGCATATCAACCTGCTAGAACTGAGAGCAGTGCGGTGGGCTCTAAAATCTTTTCTTCCTCAATTGAGAGACTCCGTGGTGCGTGTCATGACGGACAACACGACTACAATGTTTTACCTACGGAAACAAGGAGGAACACGTTCCAGGTCCCTGTCGATGGAGGCACAGAAAATCTGGCATTGGGCCCTGCAACACAACATGCTAATCTTGGCGTTCCACCTGCCAGGCGTGAGAAATGTGGAGGCCGATGCCCTCAGCAGGGAAATGAACGAGGTTCACGAATGGGTGCTGAACGACCAGCAACTACAACATGTATTCAAGAAGTGGGGACATCCTTCCATCGATCTGTTCGCGACGAAGGACAACAGGAAATGCCCGCAGTATGCAAGCAGATGGCCTCAGCAGGGCTCACTGGGGGATGCGTTCTCCTTCCCATGGACGAACAAATTTCTGTACGCATTTCCTCCATTTCCTCTTATCCGGAGGACGTTGCAATGGATCCTCAAGTACCCGTGTCGGGTGATTCTGGTGGCCCCGTATTGGGCCAGACAGGTGTGGTTTTCAGACCTGCTGCACATGGCGGCGGCGGAGCCAATGAGGTTCAGGAAGATCCCCAACCTTCTGTCTCGACAGGAGGGTACTGTTTGGCATCACGACCCGGACATCCTCAAGTTAACGGCCTGGCTCCTGACTTCGCCGAATTTGGTCAGCTAACGATTCCGGAGGAGTGTCGTCGTATTCTGCAAGCGGCAAGAGCACCTTCCACAAACACTTCATACTCGTACAAATGGAGGAGTTTCTGTCAGTGGTGTGGGGATCACCCAGGTTTGGTTCCGCAGTCGATTACGCCGGAACAGCTCCTTCCATACTTGCTGTTCTTAGCTCAAAAGGGCTTATCGGTGTCGTCGATAAAAGTACACCTGGCCGCCATCTCCAGGTTTACACGTCAACGACATTCCGCGCCATTATTCAGCGACCGCCTGATTAAGCACTTCCTTAAGGGTCTGTTTAGGAGTTTCCCTCCCGAGAAGAGATTTCCTCCGGTGTGGAGCCTCAATCTGGTGTTAGCGTCTCTTATGAAACCTCCTTTTGAACCAATGTCATCATCGTCTCTAAAGTTTTTGTTGTGGAAATTGGCCTTCCTGGTGGCCATCACTTCAGCACGACGTATTTCGGAAATCCAAGCTCTAATGGTAGACCCACCATACTTAAGATTTTTCAAGAACAAGGTGGTCCTTGCCACTAACCCACAGTTCATACCGAAAGCTCCTTCAGTGTTCCATAAACATTCCTCTATTGTCTTACCTACGTTTTTTCCAGAGCCATGCTCGGGAGCGGAGCGCACGTTACACACATTAGACGTGAAAAGGGCTCTCAAGTTTTATCTGCATCGCACGCAACCTTTCAGGGAAACGAGACAATTGTTCGTGGCCTATGGTTTGGGTGCTAAAGGCAAAGCTATTTCAAAGCAAGGACTGTCAAGATGGGTATCGTCTACCATTTCGTACTGCCATTCCAAGGCTGGGAAGCCTCTTCTGCGACGCCCAAGAGCTCATTCAACTAGAGCGGCGGCATCGTCGACGGCGCTGTGGTCTGGAGTCCCTCTGGGGGACATCTGCATGGCGGCTACCTGGGCGGCTACACACACTTTTACCCGCCATTACTGCCTGCCACAACAACATGCCGAAGATACTCGGATGGGACAGGCGGTGCTTCGACGCCTATTCCAATAAGGTACTCCCCGGTTGAGGGGTTAGATCTTGTTGAAATTATGATTGAATATTGTTCGTTCTCTATGTTAACTATTGCTGATGGGTACACGACCATAGGGAACGGGCATTGTGAGGAAAGCATGTGAGTTTGCATGCACGCCTCCTCTTTTCGGGATGGTACTGCTATGTAATCTATTCTAAGCATGTGAATCCATGAAAGATCCAATGCTGGAGAAGGGAATAGTTTCTTACCTGTAACTCCATTTCTCCAGCATTGGTATCTTTCATGGATTCACATGCACCCGCCTGCCTCCCCTGAGCATGCAAACCCGTTCCCCCACTACTTTGGGGGCCGAAATCTGAGGGAGCGCGGGGGCGGGTCCTGTATTTATATCATGGCGTCCTGACGGCGCGGGCACGCATGATACAAAACGAGGTGGATAGGACGCATAGCGTCGAAAAACTTTTCCTACGGGAAAGGGTCTATATAATGTACCGGGGATTCCCAGCCTGACGACGGGGAATATTCTAAGCATGTGAATCCATGAAAGATACCAATGCTGGAGAAATGGAGTTACAGGTAAGAAACTATTCCCTTTTATGTCTCCATTTCCCGCGCTTCCCCCACAAGGGGAGGAGAGGCACCGAGCAGAGATAAGAGCTCTGCTGTGCTGAACTCTTCTGTCTTGTCAGTGTGTGTCGTTTTACACCATCATGAGAATTTCACATAGGTGTAAAATGAATGGATTACTATGGAATCCGCCTCGATTTACCACCTTCTGTAGACGTGGCAGATTCCATAGGAATCTATACCTTCAAAGCGTAATTTGCAGGCATAATTTATTTCTTCACAAAACAGACAAATAAAGAGTAATCGGGATTATGTAATCTTCTACTATTTACTATATCCTTCCATCTTGTGAATGTTTAAAATTGAATACAACGGGCCCAATAGATAGGTAAGGACATTTGTAAAGTGCACAACTCGCCTCGAAGGAGGCCTCAAGGTGCTCCCACATCCAAGAAAACGTCCCTGCGAGCTGTTGTGGAATTTAACGAAAAGCAAGGTCTTCAGATGACGTCTGAATTCTAGGTGTTTCGTGATAGCCCAAAGCATGTAAGTGCAAATGTTGGAAGCCCCCTGATTGCAATAAGCTTCTAATAGGAAAATTACCCTGACCACTGTCAATATCAAATTGTGCTCTGCGTTCAAAAAGAGAATTAGAGCTTCCCGATTTTGTTGTCTCTTAGCCTCGCAGGCAAACCATGCTAATAATTGTGCTCTGTAAACCACATATGAAATAACATTGCAAGAGCTGAAGGTTAGAAATCAGGGCTTTGCTCACGTTGCACATGATGTACCACAGCCAGCAGATGTCACTCAAACTGTCTGTCCAAACCATAACTCTGCATTGACGAAGTTTCAACACTGCTGTTGGTATTTGTTCATCATTCCTCACTGCTTGTGGTGGCCAGTGCTATGATATGCCTGTGAAACGTCCTCACCCAAATCAATGAGTCCCACCAACAACAAAGTAAGAGCACACGGCAAGGCAACTCTGGTAACTGAGATAAATACAGCTACCATCCTATGGTTGAGGGAGAACTCGGTGGTAAAGGCCCATCATCCCAAGCCTAAGGTAGGCCTGAGCGAAGCATGGGCATTAGCAAGGTCTCAGGCCACTACTGGCCCTATACTTCTCTGATTAAGGGGTGATAGCTATTCGCACTGCAGGGTGTTTGAATAGTGTCATTTAATTATTTGACAGGGGATGGGCTTATTGCCCATTGCACAGGCCCAATCACCCGTCAGATAAAGCATAAACCAAATGGCCACTGGCATAACAAACACAAAAGAGACTAAGTTTGTTTTCTATTGTTATGGTGGCAGCACTGCAGATGGAGAGGGAACACAGTCGGAGGAGGAAGCCCCATGCCAACAGGCAAGTCAGTAGGGTGGGGGGAATATCATGGGGGCTGGTGGTGGGAGGGGGAGGAAGTGGAGAAACCAAGACGGGGCCCTGCGCCAATGAAGAAATAATATGGCGGCAGCTGGGGAAGAGCTATGGGTGACTGCGTGATCCCAGGCTGTCACTGGCAGACTCCACTGGCATTCCTAGGCACCTCATTGGCTTTGCCCCTCCCCCAGGGCAAAAAAGAGTGGGCTGTTAGGCTGCCAGGATTTAGCATCCCTGAGCCCAAAACCTTCCTTTAGTTGGCCACAAACTGGGGCGTTCTTCCCTTTCCCATACTCAAAGAAGTAATTTAGGAGTTCTATTTTACAACAGTCTGTTTTGCATTACCAAATTAACCAGGTCTTCCAGAAATCCCATTTCTAACTTCAAATATTTAAAATATCATTCCGTACATAGAAATGGCCAGGTAATTGTCCAAATCTTGACCCTAACAAGACTCCTCCTACAAGGGCTTGAACAAAGACGTGATCCATACCCTGCACCTACTACAAAATAACACAGCAAGACCTAGATTTGTGCTCAAGACATGGAACCCTATCGCATTTGCCTTGAAAACACTTCAATGGGCCCTTATGGAACAAAACATCTTCCTCAAGACTGTCTGTGTAAGCACAAACATTTTTCAAATTCTAGTCCCAACTATCCCTCTCTTAGCATCAGGAAACACATCCCCAACAGGAACCTCACTCAGTGATCTTCTCCCCCCTGTGTCTTCCTTCATTGTAGATCTCTTCCTGTCAATTGCCTGCCCTCACCCTCCCCTGCTAGCTTCTAGCTACCTTTTTCTCTGCTTTCCTCACTGTGTTCTTCCCCCTATGATTGTAAAGCACTCTATTGCTTCCCGAAGCTAGGTCTGCACTCCCTAATACTAATAATAATAATACAAATCTGTCTTACCACACTTGTGTGTGATCCCCAAGAGAATAAGAAACCAACTTGGAGAACTGACACCTGCCGCCTTTAAATCCAAAGACTAGAGCAAATCCTCTTTGACATAAGGCCCGGATCATCTATGGAAAGATTCTACATAGAACGTAAAAATGTGGCTCTTTAGTCAAACCTTTGGCCAGAACTAATTCCTACCAGATGGTCTCTCCCTCAGTCTGGCTCATGCCAGAAGCTGGCATGCCCTTAGAAAATTATATCTCTGGGATGACCACTGGTAAACACTACAAGCATTTCCAATCTCCCCGATCCTAGGAGAGGCTACCAATCAGGCCATTTCTTAGCCCAGGTCCTGGTGGACACCCACTTCATGGTCTCTCTAAAAAATGGTATTGCTGCCTGCACCTCACCTTTGTACATTACAACTGTAGAACCATTACTTCTAACACTTGTTGTCCCTTCCCCGTATAACCTCTTCCCAAACTAACGTTAGTGTTGTCAGCTCTTTACACCTGTCCATTCTCAACTGTATAACCATGGCTATTAGCACTGATAGTGCCTCTATACCCAAGTATTCTACCTATTATTACTGTGCAAGCTTTTCCTACCGAGGAATTTGCCTTCGGGCAGTGTGATTAGATATTCACGCCCCCCTCATCAACCTTGTTTTTGTATCCTCTTCCCTGCACCTGTAACGCTCCCCACCCTTCATAGTGGTTGCACTGCAATTTGGTACATTACAAAACGTCTATTAAAATACAAAATAAAATAAACATACATTGCAATATCAAAATACTTGCCATTTAAATACAAATCAACTGCTTACTGTCAAAAACAAATGAAAATAAATTGTACAACATTAAAACATGCAAAGAGTGATTGAGCAGGCAAATAAGCTGAAGGCGTATGTTTCAAAACTTTGATAGGCCCATATGAAACGCAACATGTATTCTGATAATCCTTGATTTGTGTTGTCTAACTTTTATTTAGGGAATCATTACAAAAAAGAGCCAATTTTCAATAGAAACAGGATTTTCCCAAACACAAAAAGGCCAGGATGGTTCCTCTCCTTGGGCTTAACTGGGGCCTATCGTCCTCAGTGAGGTGCCAAAAATGTCCTTCCCAGTCTTTCTTGGCTTTCAAGCCTTTTCCAGCCTCTTGAAGGTCTGACTCAGTCCTTACAGTTAGAAGAGGTTTGTGTACACCTTCCCAGTTACCTGGGCATTGCAGTCTCTAGGGTTTCCTAAGCCCTTCCTCAGGTTTCAAGATTTCAGTGTTCAGATCCCCCAGGACACACTCTGGAGTGTAGCCCAGCCAGCAGGTGGGCATTAGGGAGTAGCTGACTAAGAAGAGCTGCAGAGGTTTGGTTTTAGGCCTGTCCTAAACCAGGAGTCAGTTCTATGTCCGTTCCCTGAAATGTGTTTTTGATCCATCAAAAAACTCATTAAATGTTTGTATTTTCTAATTGGGCATCCCCCGGCGCCCCTTCCCTATATTTTAAACCCTACCCCAATCCCCCACCCCCTGTATATTTCGATTATTTTTTGTATAACCATGGCTATTAGCACTGATAGTGCCTCTATACCCAAGTATTCTACCTATTATTACTGTGCAAGCTTTTCCTACCGAGGAATTTGCCTTCAGGCAGTGTGATTAGATATTCACGCCCCCCTCATCAACCTTGTTTTTGTATCCTCTTCCCTGCACCTGTAACGCTCCCCACCCTTCATAGTGGTTGCACTGCAATTTGGTACATTACAAAACGTCTATTAAAATACAAAATAAAATAAACATACATTGCAATATCAAGATACTTGCCATTTAAATATAAATCAACTGCTTACTGTCAAAAACAAATGAAAATAAATTGTAAAACATTAAAACATGCAAAGAGTGATTGAGCAGGCAAATAAGCTGAAGGCGTATGTTTCAAAACTTTGATAGGCCCATATGAAACGCAACATGTATTCTGATAATCCTTGATTTGTGTTGTCTAACTTTTATTTAGGGAATCATTACAAAAAAGAGCCAATTTTCAATAGAAACAGGATTTTCCCAAACACAAAAATGTCAGGATGGTTCCTCTCCTTGGGCTTAACTGGGGCCTATCGTCCTCAGTGAGGTGCCAAAAATGTCCTTCCCAGTCTTTCTTGGCTTTCAAGCCTTTTCCAGCCTCTTGAAGGTCTGACTCAGTCCTTACAGTTAGAAGAGGTTTGTGTACACCTTCCCAGTTACCTGGGCATTGCAGTCTCTAGGGTTTCCCAAGCCCTTCCTCAGGTTTCAAGATTTCAGTGTTCAGATCCCCCAGGACACACTCTGGAGTGTAGCCCAGCCAGCAGGTGGGTATTAGGGAGTAGCTGACTAAGAGAGCTGCAGAGGTTTGGTTTTAGGCCTGTCCTAAACCAGGAGTCAGTTCTATGTCCGTTCCCTGAAATGTGTTTTTGATCCATCAAAAAACTCATTAAATGTTTGTATTTTCTAATTGGGCATCCCCCGGCGCCCCTTCCCTATATTTTAAACCCTACCCCAATCCCCCACCCCCTGTATATTTCGATTATTTTTTGTATGCATGTTATATTGGGTTGTTAATTAAGCATTCATGTTTTATCAATAACAATATCAGTAACAATATCAATATTCCCCCCCAACTCCCTCTTCCCTCCCCCCACACCCCCCAGGTGGTGAAGTCATATTGTTCAGGCTGCGGTGTGGATCGATTTTAGGATAGGATGCTGCCCCAGTCTTTCCGCAAGGCTTCTGGGGTATCTTGTAGTTTATAGGTCATCCATTCTAGAGAGACGAATCTCCATACTTTTTGAGCCAGTAGTATATTGTGGGCGGGGCTTTTTGTTTCCAATGTTGGGCGATCGTCAGCCACGCCGCTGTAATCAGAGTTATCACACCCCTTGTTGTGTTTTCGTATAAGTTCTCTGGTTCGGGCCCCACATTCCCGCCAACCAGGTCTTATCATGCAGGTTGTCCGGCCTTTGTGTAATTTTTCTTGTTTGGGTTTTCACTTCCCCCCAGAACTGCTGGAGAGTGGGACAGCTCCACCAAATGTGTTTCCAGTCGCCAGTTGCGGGGCATCCTCGCCAGCATTAGTTAGTGGAGGATGGGTACATTGCATGGAGTGTCTCAGGGGTGTAGTGCCATTGTAGTATGCCTTTCTGCCACATTTCTCTCATCTGAATGGAGCATGTTAGTTTGGGGATTGTACTCCATACGTGTTCCCATTGTTTCTGTGGTATGGGCTCTCCCAGTGTCTTTTCCCACCGCTTCATATATTTCCATTGAATTTTTTCCCCTGGGTCATTCAGGAATTTGGAGAGGTTGGAGACAATCTTTTTGGAGCCTTTGGTCATATAAGTTTCAAACTGTGTTAATTGTCTCGTAGACGCTTCTTTGTTGGGGCGTGAGATGAGCCAGTGTTTCAATTGGGTGTATTTGAATTCCTCCTTGAGCTATATCCCCACAGTTTGTTTACATTCTTGATAAGTCATAATTACCTGGCCTTTACACATGTCTCTTATTTTGGTACATCCTGCTTGTGTCCAGCTTGCATTTGTTAGATGATTTTTTTTAATGGAATTTGTTCTGTAAAATGTCATCGAAAAAACACCTGTCGGAAAAGCGACGGTATACGCCAGGAGGCGTTTGCTTCCTCCCCTCAAGCCTTTCTGTTTGTATACTATCATTCTCCAGCATTGGATCTTTCATGGATTCACATGCTTAGAATATTCCCCGTCGTCAGGCTGGGAATCCCCGGTACATTATATAGACCCTTTCCCGTAGGAAAACTTTTTCGACGCTATGCGTCCTTTCCACCTCGTTTTGTATCATGCGTGCCCGCGCCGTCAGGACGCCATGATATAAATACAGGACCCGCCCCCGCGCTCCCTCAGATTTCAACCGTCTTTCAAAGTAGTGGGATCCTCGTGGTTACTGCTAGTCATAATTAGGTTGTATTTCGCTTCGGCGACGTTATATTCTGGAAATAATATGTCCGGAAAAGCTTTATTTCGTCCTTGTGCGACATGTGGACTCAAAAAAGTCTATGAAGGTGATGCCCACATGGATTGTATCTACTGTCTCCACCCGCACCACACGGCGGATACATGTGAGATATGCCAGGGTTTCTCCCAAAAAACCCTTAAAGACCGAAAAAGAAGGTTGGTCGACTGGCTTAACGACGGAGCGGGTGCCTATCCGGCATCAGAAGTTGGCTCCACGGCCTCCAGGAGCAAGTCGGAACCTCCCTCGAAGAAGGTACGGCCTGTCGAAAAACGCCCTGCGGACAAGCCTACGGAGAAGCATGCTGGGTCTTCCTCATCACACAAAAAGGCCTCCTCCTCCTCATCCTCTAAGACGGAGAGGCAAGCGGCATCAAAATCCTCCTCAGGGGACCGTCCTAGGTCTTCCGTGAGTCGAGACTCTCCAGCAGGGAAGTCGGCAACGAAATCAGCTACGAAGTCTAAAGGCTCGGTGCCGGCTACTTGCTCGTCGACCCCGGTGTCGCTGACGATTTCTATTACTATTCAGGCAGCAGCGTTGGGGATTCCTTCGTCGACGGTGACTCAATCTATGGCCTGGCAGCCAGAGGTCTGTGACCCGGCCCCCCTGAGGTCCTACTGCAGCCAGACACGGCCTTGTCGGTGTCGTCGGCGGACGGAGAATGTGGCATGGTTATGCAGCCGTCGGACTTGGGCTTACGGCCTTCCAATACGTCGACGATGAGTGCGAGTGGGGGTGTGGCCCCTCTATCCTCGACGTTGCTGACCCCCCAGACGGTGTTGTCTCTGGATGTGCTTAATACACTTCAGAAGCTCCTGCAGCGTCTGGATACGCAGATCCCTCAACCTGGCACTTCATCGTTGATATTTTCTGCACCTTCCGTCGACGAGCAAGCTCAAGCAGCTCGTTCGACGACCAGAAGCCCGTCGGCCTCCCAGGCGGTGAAGGATCGTCCTCGAGCGCAGGAGGAGGGTGAGCTATCGGAGTCCGATTCTATACGAGGTGACTCAGGGTCGGACATTTCCCTGTCGCCGTCGAGAGACCCAACATGGAATTCGGATGTAGAGGTAGAGTCTACGAGGAGCCAGGCACAACCATCTCCTCCGGATGATGTGGGAGCCTTCCATGCAATGATGGGAAAAGCGTGTTCCGAGTTCGGCTTAATTCCTGAGGAGCAAAAGAAAAACTGTTTTCTTTTTGATCACATGGTTCAAAGGAGGAAATCGGTATTTGCCATCCCAATCCTGGACCACGTGTGGCAAGAAGGCCTCAAGACGATGCGTCATCCGTTCTCGGAACCGGCTATTAAGGGGCGTACTGAGAAAAAGTTTAAAGCTCCGGAGTCCACTCCAAAATGTCTAACATCACAGCCTCTGTCAGACTCTGTGGTATCGGCGGCAGCGGCTAGGAATGCCAGAGTACAGCAAAAATGTTCAACCCCACCAGAAAGCGAGGCCAGGAGGCAGGACGCCTTTGGGAAAAAGGTGCTCTCAGTCGGCGCCACGACGGTAAGAGCAGCCAACTCCTTGGCGATTGTATCACGATATGATAGGGAGATGTGGCATAAAATAGCCCCTATCCTAGAACATTTGCCGGAAGAACATCGAAAAGCAGCCATGTTGCTAGTACGAGATGGTGAGGAGGCCTCGAACCACGCAATTAATATTGCGGTGGACCTAGCAGAGGCTGGTTTCAAACAAATCAATCATGGCGTAGTACTGCGTCGACAAGCGTGGCTCAAATGTACTACTTTCAGACCTAAAGTCCAGTACAAAGTCCTAGACATGCCATGCGAAGGAGAACATCTGTTTGGAGACAAGGTAGATGAAGCCTTGAAGGGGATGAAAGAAGACACGGATACCGCTAGGTCTCTCGGCGCCCTCCAGACAGGTAGAAGTTTTCGCTCTTTTCGCCCCTTCAGGGGTGCTTCCGGAAACTCCCGCTTTGGAGCCTCTAGGGACCGTGGATTTAACAGGCCCTCATACTCCTCACAAGGTTACAGACGTGCATCCCAGTCGGCACGTAGAGGCAGAGATTATCAAGCCTCCAGAAGACGCGGCTCGGGCCCTCGTCGACGAAGGACAAGCAAACCAGCAACCAATGACGGCCTTCGGAACGTCCTGGGGGGTCGAGTCTCTCATCATATCGACCAATGGAAATGTATCACCACAGATCGATGGGTTCTGGACACGATTCGCATGGGTCATGCGCTGCAATTCAAAAACAAGCCTCCAAGTCTTCCGCCAGTGTTTTCGGCCCAGCCCCACCTTCGAGTTCTAAGACAAGAGGTGGCGCTTATGCTGCAAAAAGGAGCGGTAGAACGGGTTCCTGTGGCACAGGAAGGACAAGGGGTTTATTCCCGGTTCTTCGTGGTCAAGAAGCCAAATGGAAAATGGAGGCCCATTCTCGACCTGAGGGTACTCAACAAATGGCTAAAGAGCTCAAAATTCAAAATGCTAAAGCTCCAGGAGGTTATCAGGTCAGTGCAACCCATGGATTATCTGTCGTCGCTAGACCTTCAGGACGCATATTTTCATATCCCAATACGTCCACGACACAGGAGTTATTTAAGGTTCGTCGTCGGGCGAAAGCATTTTCAGTTCATGGTCCTCCCGTTCGGCCTCAAGTCCTCCCCCAGGACGTTCACCAAGTGTTTGGCCCCTATAGCGGCCCATTTAAGGAAGGACGGTCACCATGTCTATCCCTATCTAGACGACTGGCTGGTCAGAGGTTCGTCCATGGAACAAACACGAAACAGTCTGGGGGCCACGATGTCCCTCTTACAGGAACTGGGCTTCGCGATAAACTTCAGCAAGTCCTCCGTAGAGCCTTCGAGGACCTTGGTCTTTCTAGGAGCGGAGTTTCATACGCACACAAGCCTTGTAAGACCATCCAGCGAAAGGATACAGAAGCTACAAAGCAAGGCGTCGGAATGGAGATGCGGTACCAGGGTGTCGGTGCGCAAATACATGTCCCTGCTAGGGACCATGTCATCCTGCATTCCGTTGATAAACAACTGCCGTCTGTTTATGAGGCCTTGCCAAGAATTTCTAGCGGACCGTTGGGCGCAGAGCCAAGGTCGCTGGTCCGACAGACTGGTCATCGACGAACAACTGGTACAAGCACTCTGTTGGTGGAGAGCTTCTACTCATCTAACGAAAGGAATGCCTCTGGTGGAACCGGAGTTCCAGAAGACGGTGGTGACGGATGCATCGCTGAGCGGATGGGAAGCTCATCTGGACGCGTTACAGGTACAAGGCCGGTGGTCGTTACAAGAGTCCTCCCTGCATATCAACCTGCTAGAACTGAGAGCAGTGCGGTGGGCTCTAAAATCTTTTCTTCCTCAATTGAGAGACTCCGTGGTGCGTGTCATGACGGACAACACGACTACAATGTTTTACCTACGGAAACAAGGAGGAACACGTTCCAGGTCCCTGTCGATGGAGGCACAGAAAATCTGGCATTGGGCCCTGCAACACAACATGCTAATCTTGGCGTTCCACCTGCCAGGCGTGAGAAATGTGGAGGCCGATGCCCTCAGCAGGGAAATGAACGAGGTTCACGAATGGGTGCTGAACGACCAGCAACTACAACATGTATTCAAGAAGTGGGGACATCCTTCCATCGATCTGTTCGCGACGAAGGACAACAGGAAATGCCCGCAGTATGCAAGCAGATGGCCTCAGCCGGGCTCACTGGGGGATGCGTTCTCCTTCCCATGGACGAACAAATTTCTGTACGCATTTCCTCCATTTCCTCTTATCCGGAGGACGTTGCAATGGATCCTCAAGTACCCGTGTCGGGTGATTCTGGTGGCCCCGTATTGGGCCAGACAGGTGTGGTTTTCAGACCTGCTGCACATGGCGGCGGAGGAGCCAATGAGGTTCAGGAAGATCCCCAACCTTCTGTCTCGACAGGAGGGTACTGTTTGGCATCACGACCCGGACAGCCTCAAGTTGACGGCCTGGCTCCTGACTTCGCCGAATTTGGTCAGCTAACGATTCCGGAGGAGTGTCGTCGTATTCTGCAAGCGGCAAGAGCACCTTCCACAAACACTTCATACTCGTACAAATGGAGGAGTTTCTGTCAGTGGTGTGGGGATCACCCAGGTTTGGTTCCGCAGTCGATTACGCCGGAACAGCTCCTTCCATACTTGCTGTTCTTAGCTCAAAAGGGCTTATCGGTGTCGTCGATAAAAGTACACCTGGCCGCCATCTCCAGGTTTACACGTCAACGACATTCCGCGCCATTATTCAGCGACCGCCTGATTAAGCACTTCCTTAAGGGTCTGTTTAGGAGTTTCCCTCCCGAGAAGAGATTTCCTCCGGTGTGGAGCCTCAATCTGGTGTTAGCGTCTCTTATGAAACCTCCTTTTGAACCAATGTCATCATCGTCTCTAAAGTTTTTGTCGTGGAAATTGGCCTTCCTGGTGGCCATCACTTCAGCCCGACGTATTTCGGAAATCCAAGCTCTAATGGTAGACCCACCATACTTAAGATTTTTCAAGAACAAGGTGGTCCTTGCCACTAACCCACAGTTCATACCGAAAGCTCCTTCAGTGTTCCATAAACATTCCTCTATTGTCTTACCTACGTTTTTTCCAGAGCCATGCTCGGGAGCGGAGCGCACGTTACACACATTAGACGTGAAAAGGGCTCTCAAGTTTTATCTGCATCGCACGCAACCTTTCAGGAAAACGAGACAATTGTTCGTGGCCTATGGTTTGGGTGCTAAAGGCAAAGCTATTTCAAAGCAAGGACTGTCAAGATGGGTATCGTCTACCATTTCGTACTGCCATTCCAAGGCTGGGAAGCCTCTTCTGCGACGCCCAAGAGCTCATTCAACTAGAGCGGCGGCATCGTCGACGGCGCTGTGGTCTGGAGTTCCTCTGGGGGACATCTGCATGGCGGCTACCTGGGCGGCTACACACACTTTTACCCGCCATTACTGCCTGCCACAACAACATACCGAAGATACTCGGATGGGACAGGCGGTGCTTAGACACCTATTCCAATAAGGTACTCCCCGGTTGAGGGGTTAGATCTTGTTGCAATTATGATTGAATATTGTTCGTTCTCTATGTTAACTATTGCTGATGGGTACACGACCATAGGGAACGAGCATTGTGAGGAAAGTATGTGAGTTTGCATGCACGCCTCCTCTTTTCGGGATGGTACTGCTATGTAATCTATTCTAAGCATGTGAATCCATGAAAGATCCAATGCTGGAGAAGGGAATAGTTTCTTACCTGTAACTTCATTTCTCCAGCATTGGTATCTTTCATGGATTCACATGCGCCCGCCTGCCTCCCCTGAGCATGCAAACCGGTTCCCCCACTACTTTGGGGGCCGAAATCTGAGGGAGCGCGGGGACGGGTCCTGTATTTATATCATGGCGTCCTGACGGCGCGGGCACGCATGATACAAAACGAGGTGGATAGGACGCATAGCGTCGAAAAAGTTTTCCTACGGGAAAGGGTCTATATAATGTACCGGGGATTCCCAGCCTGACGACGGGGAATATTATAAGCATGTGAATCCATGAAAGATACCAATGCTGGAGAAATGGAGTTACAGGTAAGAAACTATTCCCTTCCTGGCCCCACTATTTCCTCCGCCCAACTTCTGGTACTGGGTAGGGCTGACCTAGCCACCGGGTCCTTTCTAGTCTGGCTGGCTATGCAACTACCTTTCTCCTTCTGGCTTTTGTCGACCTCCTGATGTTATCTCTTGCCCTTTAAGTTCATTTCCGGATTTTACATACTGCTATTCTTTAGGTATTACCACCTCCTCCTAGTCTCTTGATGTTTCAACCACCTCTTTCTTATCACCTTCACCTCCTGGCATGACCACCTTATTCCACATGCTAGGTGTTACCACAACCTCTTTCTTACCACCTTCACCTCCTGGCATTACCTCCTCTGTCATGCTAGATGTTACAACCACCTCTTTCCTAGTGACTTTACCACCTCCAGGCTACCACCGTCTCAACCTGGGGTTAATACCCCTATCTCCACTGAATCAGCTTCACGGCCTAATGATTATCTCCTCTTCATAACCATCAGTCTTCCAACCCCTCTTTCACCCTCTTGGCTCTCACAACTTCCGCCTTTTCATTGCTGCAATCACCTATCTACACACTCCTCTCTCTCTCTCTCTCTCTCTTTCACTCTCTCTCTCTCTCTCTCTCTCTCTCTCTTTCTTTAGCCTTTGCTTTCTCCACCTCACTCCAATCTCCAGCCACTGCCAAACGTAAGCATTGTGCAACCCACACTCACATTGGACTGACTGACTGGAGTCTATAATTATTAGAGTGGTTTCCCTCCGAGCACTAGGTTGGGCTTTTGGTGGCTGGCTGGACTTGTGTCCTATAAATGGGTTTGGGGCAGGATTGGTTATTGCTTCTGGGTGCACCTGGCCTCACCTAGGGCCTAAGGGACTGGACCAAGCTTTCATTTGACTTGTACGCCATTTTGGATTTAATTTCTCCCTCGCTGCAACTCTCTGCAAGTCCATGTGCTGGTGTCAAGTCTCCGATTTCCCCAGCGTGGAAATGGTGTGCTGGAAAAATGCTTGCTAACGCCTGACTGCATAGCAGATACTTGCTGGCGGCGTTTATTCTTGGCGAGGGAACACTGGAGATCATGGAGCATCTCATTGTGGCTTTCCTGAAACCCTGGTTTGTTCTGTTACAGTAACAGGACAAGTGTTACAGTGTGTGAGTGGAATTGACTCTAAATTAAAGTGAAACCTTTGTTTATTCTTTCTGGGGTTTTCTAACTGCCTCAGTTGGGTGCAGCGCCCAGAGTGGGATGGTGTGCAGACGGGAGGGTCAAGGTTCCTCTGACTGTTCTAAAGTGCTGGGATACTGGGGAGGGTTTGGGTCAACAGGATGATCCTGTACTAACACATTGGGGAAAGGAATGAGTGTCACCTGGACTACCCTAGTCCCTATGATTGCCCCCTGCCATTTCATGGTGACCAAGCGAGGGTGACCTGGGGACGAGGCCCATCATCCACCTATACGAAGTGGCCCACAGCCTCGAGAGCCACCACATTGGCTGTCCCCAGAACTAGTCAGGGAACTTCATCACAGGGCATGTGTATGTATTTCGCATGTGTGTTTTTCATGTAGACTACAGTTAAAAATTGAATACATAACTTCTCCTGTTTCTCTTCTCTGTTTGTGATCGGAATGGGTCTGTTTTTAGGAGGAGTATAAGCCTGGGAAGACCCTCTCAGAAGAAGATTTAAAGAATGCCATCAGTATCCACCACTCGTTGGCTACCAGAGCATCCGATTACAGCAAAAGGCCAAATGTCTTCTACCTCAGGACAGCAGACTGGCGAGTCTTTCTCTTTCAAGCTCAGTAAGTATTACCCTTTGGAGTGCATAACACCAAACTAACCAACAAACCACAGAACATGATTGGCTTAACAGCTGCTTTAGAGCTGTTGTCACAATCCTTAGTATGCTGTCAACTGTGTTGTTGTTTTTTTTCTAAAGAATTTATTTTTTGTCATGCCTAGAACATGACTGTGATATTGTGGATGCGATATAAGTTACCTTAAGTCTTGGAAATTGTTTCGTAGGTTTGATTTAAGAATAGCAGTATTTTTTGCCACTCTTCCTCTATGTTTTTGACAGTGGTGTGCTTATCTCAGATCCTGGCATGTGTAGAACGGTGTGCGATGGGCATATTGTCAACTCTTGAAATGTGGTTGTGGATATGGAGAATGGTTTGCAGTATTTAGAATCTTCATCTGATTCCTTGTTTCGTTACCATCTTGAAAGGCTGCATACACTGGTCTATTTATTATTGATGTTGTTACCTTGAGAATAGTATGTAGGGTCAGACTGGGAGAATAAAATGTACTCAAGGTACGATAAAAGAAAAAAGGTGTCCACCATTTGTGTCGCACAATCTGTGACTTTTCGTGTCAAACTATTTGAGTAGCCCTGCCCCAGAAAAAATAGTGCGCTACAAAGCGCGTAGTTGGAACCATTATCACTGACCCAATGTTCTTAAAATGCACCGAGTAATCAAACTGACCCACTGTGCTGTGGGACCGCCTATTTGTCCTTTGCCCTTTGGGCAAGTTTGAGCTGGTTTGTATGTATCTGGGTGAGCAATGTCAAACCCTGCTCTTGTTTTCCCCAGACCTACAGAGCAAATTCTACAAAAATATGACATCTTTACAAGTACCACCTACAGCCTGGTTGCTAACTTGAACTTTTGCCAAAGTGCTTTGCTTGGTCTCTTTTAACGTGTTTTTATATACTTTGTATTAGCGCAGTAAAGCAGTCAATGGAAGGGTCATTAAATGTACAACTATATTATGTCTACCTGGCTGCCTGTTTTTTTAACATCTGCCACCATGGCTCAATTTCCTTAAGCTCACCAAGAAATTGATCCATCAGCTACTGCATGTGTCTACTGTGGGCTAGATATGCATGCTAATTAAAGTATTTAGTGACATACTTGCATGCTCTTTCTGACTGCGTTCTAGATGGTGTCTTTTATGGGTAGAGTATAAACTATGCACTCTACCTAAAAACGCAAACCTAGAGAATGTCGGCAGAAAGAAACTACAAATAGACTGCTATAATAACTGTTATGGTTTAATGTTTTGTGGGCTGTCTTTCCTTAATCATTGGCTTCTTTTCTGCTTATATATATATATATATATATATTCAGATCCCCCAGGACACACTCTGGAGTGTAGCCCAGCCATATATATATATATATATATATATATATATTTCTGATGCTTGTTAATCTGCTTAGAATCACATGCTGTGCATAGGTCCGACATCCAGTGGTCACTGCGGAGTATTGCATTTTGTTTTTCGTAGTCGAAAAGGGACGTCGACAGGGCGTGTCTGAAATGCTATCCCTATAGTGACGTGTGTTGTACCCACAATCCCTCACGCGTCGAGGTCCCTCAGATTGTTTTTTTCCGCCCAGCTACTGGTCGCCTTTACGCGGAGCTCCTTGAGAGACATTGCAGATTCCATCTCCTCGACCTTTGGTCGTTTTTTCCTGTTTAAAGATTTAATATATCGATCCCTCCCTCGACGCAGTTGTGAAGCTGTCTCCGCCGAGCAAGATCTTCGACGGAGGGGACGAGCGGAGGAGATCCTTCGGCGTTGCCGAACACGTGGCCTGGCCTCGCAGGCCAAATACAGTAGGGAGAGTGGGGTCGTGGGACATCTCTGATTCTTTTTCTGAGAATGCCTTTCCTTTTCCCCTTCCTTTCCCTTGGGGTAGTTATCACGGTTTATTGCCTCGGCTATGGAGAGGACACCCTTTAGGTTTTGCCCACTTTGTAAGGGCAAGTTTACTTGGAAGGACAAGCATTCACGGTGTAACCGCTGCTTGCCCCTCGATCACAAAGAGGAGGGTTTCTCGGCTTGTCGGCTTCTAAAGCCAAAGACTCTAAAAGACCGTAGGGTCAAGAGGTGGGCGGCCTACGCTATGTCGAAGGCCGGGTCTTCACCCGCCGCTGCTACCACCGACAGTGACGAGGAACGTGATAACACGACCTCCGCTACGGAAGTCGTACACCCCTCTAAAGAGCGCTCGCGCTCTTCGTCGTCTGTCCCCGGCCCCGACGGGCTCGGCTCACGCCCTGCTTATGGGGATGAACACCCCGGCGACACTGACGCACACGATACAACACATAAACACACAACCCATAGCTCTTCTTCGTCGAAGACGAAGAAAGCATCAGCGCCCAAGGAGACGCAGGTTACACCGGCGGCCTCCTCGGACCGTTCGGGTTCGAAGCCCCTCTCGCAGCCGCGACCAGCGACTGGGCTTTCGGCAAATAAGGGCGCCGCCCCCAAACCATCGGCCGGCGCGCACCAGCAGAGAGCGCACGCCGCCGTAGAACGTTCGACACCCGTAACGTCGAAACCACAGCCCTCCGCTGACAAACGAGTCACAGAGAGCTTGGCGAGGATCGTTGTAGCCGACGCCCAGAAGCGTACGCCGAAAGACACGTCGAGCGCTATGCAAAGGTCGAAAGACACGCCGAAAAAGCCCGAAGAAAAACAGGGACTACCCCCTTCAGTCGGGGGGACCCCCAGCACACCGGAAGGCTTTTCGGAAGGCGACGGGACACTTTCCTCGACGTTGTGGGAGAGGTTGAGCCGTTTTCAGCAAGATAACACTAATTTTCCCCCGCTAGACCGCTCAGGGGTACCCCATGAAACCATGGAAAGGCTCCATCTCTGCATGGAGAGAATGGAGAGGTTTATGAACACCCAGAACCCTCCCACTCCCAAGAGAACAAGAGAAGGGCCTCAGGAGGACCCCAGGGCCGAATACCCGAGGCAGGACACAGCCTTAGACTTCCATAATGTGTATGACCTCACTGGTGAGGAACAATACTTAGAAGAGGAGGATGATTTTGTGGACAATGAAGAAGGACAGAACCAAGAGGAAGGTCTGGAAGACAGCCCAGACATGGTAGGAGAAGGCTTCGGAGAAAATCCAGAAGAAGGACCTTCTCATCCCTGGCAATCCCCATCAGTATATTCGGACACTGATGTCCTGAACCTAAATCCTCCTGACAATTCACCTGTTAGAAACACGTCTCCCATTGACGATCAGCCCACATTCAATGCCCTGTTGCGCAGAGCAGCAGCACATTTCGAACTGGACACTGGGGAGATCTCTCCGGAAATAGACTTTGTGGAAAGAGTAATTAAGGAGAAACCCCCAGTCAGCCAGACCATTCCCCTCCTCGCTTCAGTGAAGAGAAGAATCATCCCTTCGCTATCCACACCCGCACTAATCAGAGGAGTTAATCCAAGGATTGAAAAACTTTTCACTCCTTCACCCTCAGACCCGCTGTACATCAGGGGACATTCCATTCCGGATTCCCTTGTAGTAACTAATACAAGGAAGAGGGCAGGGGTGCCGCTGTCCACCAGTGAGGCACCACCTGACAAGGAGGGCAAGAGGTTATATGCCCTTGCTAAAAGAGTCACATCCTCGGCTGCCTTTTCGGCAAGAATTGCGAACAACAATTCTTTGCTAGCTAGCTACGCGGACGCGCAGTGGGCCTAACTGCACAAGGACGCCGAAGAAGCACCGGAACCACTACGTACACGCCTGCTATCAACTATTGGCGAAGGAACCCAGGTCAACCAGAGTATTGTAAAGGATGCTGCTGAGACAGCGGGACGTTCCCTGGTTCAGGGAATACTCCTAAAACGCCATGTATGGCTGCGCAACTCAGGGTTCAAACCGGAGACACAGGCGTCTTTAATAAATAAACCTGTTGAAGACTCAAACCTCTTCGGGAAAGCGGTGGATGAGGCTCTGGAAATGGCTAAAAAAGAGTTCGATACTATCAAAACTCTTGACCAGATCTCTAAGCCCACTACCAGACGCGGCTATGGCAACAAACGCTTTTTTCGTGGCCAACGCCAACAGCAGAATCAGCAGCAACAGTACCCTGCCACCAGTTACCAGACCAATAGTGGGCAGTACAGCCAAAGAGGCCAGCGCAGGGGCAAAGGGAGAGGTCGGGGGTCCACCCCCAGAGGCTCCCAAGCCCCCAACTACACCAAGTGACGCGAAGATTCGTGTCCCCTCCCATGCAACACCGGTCGGGGGCCGGATAACATCCTTTCTTCCAGCATGGGAGGGAATAACGTCAGACCGCTGGGTACTTTCCACCGTAGCCCACGGATACTGCATCGAATTCAACAGTTCCCCAACATAAAGACCCCCGAGGGGACGACGCATGACACCGGAACACCTTGCCATCCTTCTCCAAGAAGTACAACAACTGCTGGAAAAAGGAGCCATAGAGGTCGTGCCTCTATCTCAGGTAACGGAAGGTATTTATTCAGTGTACTTCCTTGTACCCAAAAAGGATCTAACCATGCGCACTGTATTAGATCTGCGCCCAGCGAACAAGTTTATCAAACCCCAGAAGTTTCGTATGGTGACCTTACAGGAAGTGATCCCACTGCTATCACAGGGAGATTACATGACAACATTGGACATGAAAGATGCATACTTTCATATCTTAATGTTGCCAGCGCACAGAAGATACCTCAGGTTTATGATAGAGGGCAAACACTACCAGTTCAGAGTGCTACCCTTCGGCATAGCATCAGCACCAAGGGTATTCACGAAGGTACTGGCAGTGGCAGCGGCCCACCTGCGCAGGTTGTCCATCCCAGTTTACCCTTACCTCGACGACTGGCTCATAACAGGGGATTCTTACGAAACATGCTTCTCCAATACCCAAAAGACTGTAGACCTTTTGTTCCAGTTGGGCTTCTCCATCAACGAAAAGAAGTCCAGCCTAGACCCCAGCCAAATCAAACAATTCCTAGGGGCTCTAATTCAAACAAAGGACGGCCTCGTCTTCCCCTCCAACGAGAGGGTCCAAAACATGCTGTTTCAGATCCCTCAATATGTGACCGGTCGAGAGGTGACGGTACGCAAAGCAATGCGCTTGCTAGACATGATGGCGTCGTGTATTTATTTGGTACCTCACGCGCGCCTGCGCATGTGCCCTATGCAAGAGTGGCTCAACAGCCAGTGGTGTCAGGCCAGCGGATTATGGGATGATCCAGTGGTGGTCTCGCAGGCCTTGGTTCTCTCGCTAAGATGGTGGACAAAAAAAAACCTGGAAAAAGGGAAACCCTTTGCCACACCCGCGGCGGAAGCCACTCTAACCACAGACGCATCCCTAACAGGATGGGGGGCTCACCTATCCCATCAGACTGCTCACGGAGTGTGGACTCCGAACGATGCATCCAAACACATAAATTTACTGGAGCTACTAGCTGTGTTCAAGGCGCTAAAAGCCTTCCAGGAACACCTACAAGGCAAAACTGTGTTGGTCCTTACAGACAGCACCACAGCCATGTACTACATCAACAAGCAGGGGGGCACCCACTCTCCAGGACTGTCCAAACTGGCCCAAAATATATGGAAGTGGGCTCTCAAACAAAACATGTTCCTACTGTCAGAACATGTACCAGGGGAACTCAATCTGCTGGCAGACAAACTCAGCAGAGATTTCCCCCTGCCCGAAGAGTATGAATGGCGACTGCACGAAGACATCGTCTTCGACGTCTTCACACAATGGGGATTCCCAGAAATAGACCTATTCGCAACCCTGGAGAACTCACAATGCCTAAGTTACGCCTCCAGGTACCCCCAGAACCAATCCAAGGGGAACGGTCTGTCGATGCAATGGTCAGGGAAATTTGTTTACGCTTTTCCCCCGACTCCCCTTCTCAACAAGGTGGTGCACAAGATGCACCAGGAACAAGTAACCATGATACTGGTGGCCCCAATGTGGGCCCGACAGCCATTGTTCGCTCACTTGATGGAGATGTCTCTATCTCCCCCAGTGAAACTCCCCTGCCCGTACAACATGCTGTCACAAGACAAGGGCAGGACTCTGCATCCATGCCCCCAGAACATGAACTTAGCAGCTTGGCTCCTGAGATCATAGAATTCGGACATCTACTGCTCCCGCAGAGATGTATGGACATTCTCAGGGAAGCCAGAAAACCTAACACTCGCCACTGCTACTCTAGCAAGTGGAGGAGATTTGTCATCTGGTGCAGAGGGGAAGGCATCAACCCAATTGACTGCTCTCCCACACATATTGTTCTATACCTGACCCACTTGTTGGATTCAGGTCTAGTGTTCAATTCCATTAAAGTCCACCTAGCGGCACTTTCTGCATACACCACTTCCCAACTCAAGGTGTCGTGCTGGAAGATCCCTGTTATAAAGGCCTTCATGGAGGGAATAAAGAGAATACACCCCCCGATAGCTGACCCAGCTCCCGGATGGGACCTTAACGTGGTACTTACCAGACTCATGGGCTCACCTTTCGAACCCATGCACAAAGCATCTCTTAAAGACCTCACTCTTAAGACTGCTTTTTTAATAGCTATCACCTCCATCAGGAGGGTAAGTGAACTACAGGCTCTTTCTGTTCTAGACCCCTTCGTTACAGTTCACAGAGATAAGGTGGTTCTACGCACGCACCCAAGGTTTGCTCCGAAGTTCATATCGAAATTCCACGTAAACCAGTCTATAGAACTGCCAACGTTGTTTCAAAATCCTTCCAACTTGGGAGAAAAAACTCTGCACACACTAGATGTGCGCAGAGCGGTCATGTTCTACATGGAAAGAACCAGACCACTGAGGAAGACTAATCAGTTCTTCGTCTCGGTGGCAGCAGGAAGAGAAGGGGATGCAGTTTCAAAGTCCACTATTTCTAGATGGATTGTTCAATGCATCACTCTGTGCTATACTCTTGCTAAGAGAGAACTGCCCTTTAAGTCTAGAGCACACTCTACTCGAGGCACGGGGGCGTCCATAGCATTCATTGCAAATGTTCCCCTTGAGTCCATCTGCAAAGCGGCTACCTGGAGTTCTGTGCACACCTTTACAAAACACTACTGTCTAGATGCACACTCGAGATCTGACTCCCAGGTGGGTCAGGCAGTACTAAGACATCTTTTCTCTACTGTTCCTTCTCATAACCCACCGCCAACTCCGGGGACTGCTCGCTAGTCTATGCACAGCATGTGATTCTAAGCAGATTAACAAGCATCAGAAGACAATGCATTACTTACCGTAAAAGCATTTCTGATGATTGTATCTGCTTAGATTCACATGCGCCCACCCTTCCTCCCCGCTCGGATGGAAGGAACATAGACTTCCTTTTATATCTCTCTTTTCTGTACTCACTCACGTCTAGAAGGCTCCCTCAGGGCAGAAAAATACAAACAGAGGGACCTCGACGCGTGAGGGATTGTGGGTACAACACACGTCACTATAGGGATAGTATTTCAGACACGCCCTGTCGACGTCCCTTTTCGACTACGAAAAACAAAATGCAATACTCCGCAGTGACCACTGGATGTCGGACCTATGCACAGCATGTGAATCTAAGCAGATACAATCATCAGAAATGCTTTTACGGTAAGTAATGCATTGTCATATTGAAAAACAGCAATGCACCTAAGTACAAAGAAACGGAATGCACTCCAGAGAGCAGCAACCCGCCGAAATAGGCAGGCTGCAAGGAAAAACACCGTCAAGGTTCACCAATCATAAAATGTAATCTTTATTGGTGCAATGGAACAAAAGAGAGTGCTCAAAAAGTGACGCGCTTCGCTGCTGTCGAGATGCTTGATCACAATAAGGAGTGCTTGAAACAGGAAGGTATTTAAAACTACGGTGGCTATTCTGTATATATATATATAAAGTCTGAACGCAACGTACACAAGCATTAGGGACTTGCACTCCCATGGCTCCACATCAATTGCACACAAAGAACGTGCTACAGACTGCTTCTTACGATGCAAGACAAAATTCCAGATTTATTAAAGGCATCACAGGAGAACAGAAAAGAAAGTGAGGAATGATGCGTTTCGCAACCTCCTGGTTGCTTGTTCACGTTGCAAATGCATTCAACCACTGCAGATATGCATAAAGTAACAGGAACCCGGTCCTTTGGCAGCACACAGTCTTTTATTGTTGGGTCCCACAGCAGGGACAAAGAAATCTCTATATATAGACAATGGCCCTCATTACGAGTTCGGCGGTAACCATGCCGCTATTGGCGGCATGGCTGCCGCCGAAATCGCGTCGGGGTCCGGGTCCTCGGAATGAGGACTTACCGGGCCATTCCAAGTTCGGAAGGCCCGGTAATTCCTCCCTCCAACGACCCGGACACGGTCCCTCCCCATTCCCATTCAGCCCACATAGGGCTGAATGGGAATGGGAGAGGGAGCAAACAACGGGCCATTACGAGATGGCCCGTTGTTTGCTCCCTCTTCGCCTCGCGGGACCCGGTAAGCACGCCTGGTTTTCCCAGGCGTGCTTACCGGGTCCCGCGAGGGGAACTCGTAGTGCAGCGGTACGGAGTGAACGGCGCCGGCACCTTTTACGGCGCCGTTCACTCCATACCGCCAGGGTTGTAATGAGGCCCAATGTGTCCCCACACAGTGTTGCCCATACCTACAATCAGTGGGTGCTCTTACTATCGGTTGTGGGATAACCGATAATCTTTCAACGCTTTGTAACAACTTTTCTGTTGCATGCGAGCACACGGCAGAACAACACAAGTTAGTTACCAAAAATGAAGAGCACTCAGTCCGGTATCTCGTGCTAAAAGATTTATTTATTGTGAAAATTCAAAAATACACATAAATATAGACATTTAAAAAAAGCCAGCATGGACTTACGAACTTAAAGAAATGTCCCGTTGATGCTCCAACATACACCACGTGTTCCACCCCTAATTCAGGAGAAATTTGCAAAAGTTAGATACAGGGCGTTATTTATCTCTAAACCTTTACCAGAGTCAACATGTGATCAATCATGTGATTGTTGTTTTGACCTTACTCCCCACAGTCTGCTAAATGCAGGCGGCCATCTTAGAATGGCAAATCTTATATAGTTCAAATGCATTTACTATTACAACACAAACAAATACACAAAATATATCGTGTCTCCTGATAATGTACCCTGGTTTCTGTGATTTGTTTTTCATTGTTGTTCTAATTCCCCCCATAGCCATGTTGCCCATAAATTATGTAATAACATCCACATCAGTAAAATTCTGGGTGGCAACATCCCGGCAGCTGCATATAGTGAAGCCAAACAAAAGCGGCAGTATTTTTATTGCAAAGGACCATGCTTTTTATACGTTCCCAAAGCTTAGTTTGGACATGGCTTGTTCTAAAATCACGCCCAAGTGGGCTAATGACCTCCCCCAAACTATAAGAAATCCTTTATTAAAGGCCATTTCTTAAATTATTATATAGAGAGGTTATCCCTTTTTAAAGTGTCTTTGTGCCCTAAAGTGCTCCAACTAGTGCTAATACAGTACAAGCATTCTATTGTGTTCAGACATGGTCAAATATTTGCATAGAATCTTCAACTAGATGTATGGCTAATTCCTCTCCAGCATTATGACCTCTAGGTTTTTTGGTATCAAATGTCACTGTCAGCCTGGATTCTAGCTTGCGTAATTTTCTTTCTCTATTACCTCTTCTTTTATGGATTGGTATATGTGCTAATGCAAAAAACTGAATAAGTGAAGCATCACTCCCATGCTTCTCTGCAAAATGTACTGCTTGGGGATAATTAACATCTTTATTAATAATCGCCCGTAGTGTTTTAGAATGTGTATCGTAAGTTGGCAAATTGTTGACCCAATGTGCATCTGTTCACATGGACATACCGTCGCATATACTACAAATTTTGTAAGGCAACTGATCTTTTGTGTGATGTTCTAGTATTTTTGCAAAACAATGCCATGCCGAATTGTTCAATAGAGAACAGGGACATCTCTGTATTAATACTTAGCCCACTGGGGCTTGATTCTATGCAAATATTTGACCATGTCTGAACACAATAGAATGCGTGTAATGTATTAGCACTGGTTTTAGCACTTTAGGGCACAGAGACACTTTAAAAAGAGATAACCTCACTATATAATAATACAAAAACTGACTTTAATAAAGGATTTCTTATAGTTTGAGGCAGGTCATTAGCCAACCGGGGTGTGATTTTAGAACAAGCCATGTTCAAACTAAGCATTGGGACCATATAAAAAGCATGGTCCTTTGCAATATAACTACCGCCGCTTTTGTTTGGCTTCAGTACATAGAGCTGATTGGGACGTTGCCACGCATAATTTTACTGATGTGGATATTATTGCACAATTTATTGGCCACATGGCTATGAGGGCAAATTTTAACAACTATGAAAAACAAATCACATAAACCAGGGTACATTATCTGGAATCTCTTTAGACACAATATATTTTGTGTATTTGTTTGTGTTGTAATAGTAAATGCATTTGCAACTATATAAGATTTACCATTCTAAGATTGCCGCCTGCATTTAGCAGACATTGTGGAATAAGCTCTAAACAACAATCACATGATTGATCACATTGACTCTGGTAAAGGTGTAGAGATAAATAACGCCCTGTATCAAATATTTGCAAATTTCTCCTGGGTAAGTCCCTGAGCTACGGGCGGAACACGTGCCGTGTGTTGGAGCGTCCACAGGTCAGTTCTTTCAGTTCGTAAGTCCATGCTGGCTTTTTTTATATGGTTATATTTACGTGTATTGTTGAATTTTTACAATAAATAAATGTTTTAGCACGAGATTCCGGACCGAGTGCTCTTAATTTTTGGCAACTAACTTGTGTTGTTTTGCCGTGTACTCGCAGGCAACAGCAAAGTTGTTACAAAGTGTTGGAATATATATGGGCCTGGTTTGCGATTAAGATATTTTAAGGCCCTTATTGTGTTTGGTGAATGGCACACACTGCACCGCCAGTGACTGCCACACAACATTTTTAAAACATCCCTTGTACAAGGTGATTTTCCATTTATCGCACAATGACTTAATACCTGATAATAAAGTCGAACTTTAGGGTTCCACTGTAAGGCCCTTAAGTGCACTTTAGCAAGATCCACCAACCGAACCGCAAAGCCCTCAGCAAGCTCAGGGATTCCAAGAAAAGAAGGGGGATGTCAAAATACCAGAACTTCCCCGAGTCTGCAAAGGAAAAGCAACAGTTTAGTGTGGATAAAGCGTACCAAAAGCGGCATACAATAAAAGATCAGAATGGAATATTTAAAGGTGGAGCCAGCGATGAAAGGATACGCAGAGTCGAGAAAAACAAACCGAAACTGCCTCATCAGGAGTTGGGCAGTAGCCCTTAAATGCAGCGTTAATGCTATTACTGTCGCATTTAAGGGCTGGCCCAATCATGAGTTGGGCAGAATGTTTGGAGTTTTACCTCCAGCTTTTTGCTGGAGATAAAAATCTCCACATTTCTCTGTTCTTTGGTTCTGGAAAAATACAGTATTACTCAACACTGCATTTATAATACTGCATCCATTAATGCTTTTGTGTGCAAGTAATTATCTCCACACAAAAGCAGTTGGATTTTTCAGCTATGGGTTTTCAAACAGTGTGGAATAGTAATGAATGGGATATTTTTGAATAACACCTTCTTTAATGATATTGTGATTCTTGTGGTGATGCCTAAGTAACTTAAAGGCCAAAGATTTTCTGCCACCCACAGTTAAAAAGTTCCTCGATCAAATCCCGAAGTTTAACAATGCGCTGTATTTATTCGTTTGACACTTACATAAACAATTAATCAAAATACAATAGCTCTAATGTAAAGTACAACACTTATTTGAACACATCATGACAGTCCAATTTATAAAGGAAAATAGCAGAGAGAAGGCGGGTGAGGAGGTGAATAAAAGAATAGGGACAATGCAGATTAAAAGTAAAAATGCTCTGTTGTGAAGCAGAAAAGAAAACTGTCACCTAGTTCCCAAAAGAGGAGGGAAAAAGTCAGAGCTACATGTGAAGGAAGATACCAAGCAGCAAACAAAAGGACAAGTCAAAGGCAAAATATAGATGGCACATATCACAGCAGGCAAGCAGATTAGATGACAAACATATGGGCAGCTTGAAAAGCAGCCATGGAAACAGATCTGCAAGTCAGTAAAGGTTTTGGGAAGTAATAATATATATAGCGGCTGGAGCTTGGACCTATGAAACAGTGCCCATGTGGTGAGGACTACTTGTGTATTCAGGCCTCTTTGCCAGCTATTGCTCAGCTGCCCATAGTTTGGAACAGAAACGCTACCGCGACATAGTGCCGCTCCTCACCAAGAAACAATGGAAAGAGTACCCTAGGTGCAGCATTCATAACGTTGCTAATAGCACAACCCTCACCAGGGCACCATTCCTCAGACAGAGTCAGACATAGCATCGCCACAGAGCAGGTGAGGAGCTACAACAGAGATAGTGTGCCATGCTAGGCTAGTCAACGGCATGATATGAACTGACAAATGGAATTTTTGGTCTTCCATGATCACTGCAAGTTTATATGCCACACAGCCAATACTTAAGAGCATAGGCATAGATTCATCCTCTCGACTTGTGATATTCTGTTTTATTTTGTTCTTCTTAATGTGGTTTGCTAGGTTTTGCATCCACACTCTTTATCTCTTTTTTTCAGAAATACAGAGCAAATGCACTCATGGATTACTCGTATCAATGTAGTGGCTGCCATGTTTTCTGCTCCTCCCTTCCCTGCTGCTATTGGTTCCCACAAGAAGTTCAGTCGTCCCCTTCTTCCAAGCGCCACCACCAGGCTTTCACAGGTAAACCCTTGTATTGCCACCTCATGCTCCAATGCTCCTATTCTTGGTCAACTTATTTTTCACAAACTCCTGTTTTACGTTGTAAATACGGTTAAACCCAAGTGAACAATGATTGGTCTCCTGGGAAAACCTGAACTTCGCAACACACCATTCACCTCTTCAATTATAAACAGCTTGGTCAAGTTCCTATTTATGGGTTGGAGGGCTGCCTAAAGGTATTTGATAATACCAATATTTTTAAAAAGCTCATTGCCAGGAAGAAAGTAGAATTTTCTTTAAATTACGAGTGAGTCAAGGATATGGGTAAAAGATGTGTACACTGGTAGAGGTTTTCCAGAAAACAGTCTTTGCAAGGTAGGAAATGAGCAGTTGCCTTAAGAACAAATATTCCATCTTTCAGGAGGAGCAAATGAAGACTCATGAAACCAAATTCAAATCCATGTCATCAGATTTGGTGGAGCACCGCACATGCCCACCAGACAAGAAGCTAAAAGGAAAAGAGTCTGATGAATTTAAGCAGCGGGAGGTTTACTTGGAATTTGAGGTACATTATTTTGTGGCTTGTAATGATTTGCACCATACAAAACTACTGATAACTATTTTATTTGTTAGCATCTGCCTGCCAGTGCCATATTTACCTCAGGCATTTGTATTTCAATCACATTATTATCTTGCATGCCATTTACCCCTTAACTCTCAATAATTCCCACTTTCAGATATCTTGATCTTTTAATGCAACCCTTCCTTGTAACTTTGTTTCTCTCAGGCTACACTGACCCAGCGAACTCTTTTTCTACGTGACAAGCCCCACCTACTAATTCCCGTCAAATGCAGAGTGTGCCCCTCCTGCTAATTCCCTTGTAATGCACAGTGTGCCCCCACCTGATAATTTCCTTGACCTGCAGAATGACTGACTTCTAATAACTTGCTGTTCGGAAGAATGACTCCCACCTCTGATGTTCCCTCTTTTCCAAGGCCACTGTCAATCCTCTTACACTCCAGGATAGTCGTCACCTGTAGATTTCCCTCTTCTCAGGATGGCTCACATATGTTAATTTCCTTCTTCTTCAGGACTCCAACCTGTTAATTAATTCTCCTTTTTTCTAGAGTGAACTCCACCTACTATTGGGTGTATTTATAAAGCACACACAACCTGCGGGACACCTTAGACAGGAAGGGATTATGTCTCAAGGCATACAGGTTTCATGCATGCTGAAATCTTTACATTGAAAATGGTGGTGGTAAAGAACAGATTACCCAGGTCTGGGAGATATTGAATTCCTTCTTCTTTGAGAAGCACTCAATCTTTTAATGATTCTCTTCTTCAGGATGGAAGGCTTACGCTTTAGTTCGCTACTTCACCAAAGTAAAGCTGCCTGCAAATGTCCTTCTTCGCTTTGTTGTACTTCACCTTTTGGTTGCCATCTTGTACCATGTGACAGATTCTACCTACCTATTTATACTCTTCTTCAATCTGACTTCAACCTGTTACATTTCTTCTTCAAGGTGTGGAATCCTCTTGGTAACACTAATTTTTGTAAATGTATGTGTTTATGTAAATAAATGGTGACACAAAAATACAATACACATTTTCAAACTTTCCAACATATTGAGGCTAAGAAAAATGTGTGAAGGGAGAGAAAAAAGAGAGTGCTCAAAAAGTGATGCGTTTCGCCGCAGGAGGAGTAGATCCGGCAGTAAAACGTAATGTCATGCTATTTAAATATCCATGATGATAACGAAATAAGCATACATTTCATTAAAAATTGACCAAATATCCTCAATTTGCCTTTTTCATTTTCTCTGAACAGTTTTGTTCTTTCATGTCTTTCATGTCTTGACAAAATGACTATACCGAACCTTGTGTTTTTATAATTAGTTTGATTTTGTACGTTCACTGCAAGTTATTTTTTGGAAACTATAAGTGGCATAAAAATCGATAAAGACTGGTGTAGTGTAAAATTAACATTGTTGGCAGTATAAATCATTATTATTGTATTGCACTAGTGCATAGCATAGTTAATGTTAAGAAGAATTATCTAAGGAGTTCCAGAAAAAACATTTCTCAATAATTTGTTTATGCTTTTATAGAAATTCTGGAAAAATGCCTTAATAAGGTTTTGAGGAAACTCCGCCTACATGGAACATTTCTGAATTTTTCATGGATACCTTCATATTTTAAAAGAAATAGAGAAAACAAAAAAATGTCGGCCCACATATCTCAAAATTGGCCAGTTATTTCGAAACCTTTGCCATGCACCTACGTCACATCAGGATTTGGTGTCCTCAAAAAGAATTTTGAATCCAGTGGGCCAATTCTGATATATTTAACTTTTAAGATGTATCTGTACACTATGCATTGATACAATGAATGTGCATCTTCTATACGAACTGTTCACATATGCGTAAGAGATGTGCACTGCATTCAGGTACACTGCATATAAAAATTCACATCAAAGTCTGGACTGACTTTGATGTGAGTTTTATATGTATTTGAGATGTTTAGGAGCAGTACATTTCAAAGATATATGAAATGCAATACTCCTCCATGCCTCCTATGTTTATAAAAACTCACATCAAAGTTAGGCCTCACTTGAATGTGAGTTGTCATATGTGTTGGAGGCGTATAGGGCATGTCTATTTCATATGACTTTACGCCAAACAGTCATATGCAATTTATATGCCATATACTCGTCTGCCAGATACTTACACACCAAACACTAATACGCCTTACACCACACACTCTTATGTCACACATTCTTATGGCACAAGCTCCTACGCCACGTGCTCTTGTGACACATGCTGTTAGAGCACACTCTCCTATGCCATGTGCCCCTATTATACACACACTAATGCCATGCGACGCACCTAGAAAAGATGAACGAGGTGAAAGAATAATCTCTAAGAGCTAAAGTAAAGGTGGTAAAGATGAGCACCATTTCGGGCTCGAGATGAAGATGCTCATGCTACAGAAACGTTGAAGAATATGTAAAACAGTTTACACTTGTACAGATGCAGTAAGGCAAGTAGGGAAAAGTAATCATAAGGCTGGCTACGTAGTGAATAGGTTTGCAGTGATGCGCCAATGTATACACATAGGAATGTACAGAACTTGGATATTCCACGATACACTTTAGCAAGGCTTGAAAACCCCATGATTGGAAGGGATTTCAGTGTGTGGCGCAGCTGGAAATTACTGATGGAAAGGCGGATTTCGAGAAAGGCTTGGCTGGCCCAGCACCATGAAGACAAGGCCACAGTGAGGTGGGTGCCTGTCAAAAAGGCTAAAATGAACGTGAGAAAAGAACAAACTACTGTTTGAAGCAGAATGAAAAAACACTGAAGGTGTCAAGAGTTCATCATTTAATAGAATTAAATGCAGAACAGGCTTAAAAGAGTGGTCTCTAGTCACATGGGTAAGATGAAAATAGCTTGGGTCAAGCTACACCGAAGACAGAACAATGCCACACTCCTTTTATTTCTCAGGCGCAAGCAGCTTCTGCCAGGCCAAGTTCAAAGCCTTGATTGACTGGCAGACTGTAGGAGTGATGAAAGATGTTGGGCTAATTGGTGGGGAGGCAAGACCACCCCAAACCTCCATGCACCTGGAATGGTAGCCTGCGTGCTGCTAGCGCATAGAATATTCCAGAGGGTATAAGAGTGCCAAACCAGTCATAGAGGGCCACATAATAAAGAGCCCTATAGTTTGTGTAACCAATTAATCGTTGTGTATTTAGTGACGATGATGATGACCATTTATTTGGGATGAGCTTAGTTGTCCACCTCACTTAAGATACCTAATCATAACCTCCGGCTATATAGAACATATACTTAGATGTTCCCTGAAAGCAAACCACCGTTACTCATATGTTTTTGTAGTTTGCCACGTAGTATGATGTCAGCAATGGCGAGTTTTGGTTATAAAAGAACAGTTTTTTCTGAAATGTGTTGAGATCGTGCTGTGTGACGTCGGATGATGTCCGTCATACTCCCTGTTTTAGATAATTGATAATAAAACAGCGCAGTTTTGCCAACTTCCTGAGTCATTTTGATTATTGATGTTTGAGTAACTTCTGCATCCCCATCCACCTCTAAGTATTGCTACCTCGCCTTAAAGGACTCTAGGTCTATGAGTTCAATACACATCCAAAACAGGGACAGCATGAACATTAGGCATTTCGAATGGATTGTGTCCTCCCACGTATTCCTCATCTTTGATATCCGTATCTTCAGCTTTGCTGCTTCGGAAAAGAAATTTCCACACCAGAGGGCGCTGTGCTCCATGTCGTGGCATCGATGTCCCTCGAGGGCTGCCGTCGGGTGTTGACGTCACCAGTAGTACAAATAGCTTGAGCCGTGCCCGTTGGCTTCAGTTCCGGTTTTCCGACAGCTTTGCTTCGACTGTTGAACAGCGCGCTTCAATTTCGTCAAGAAATATCTTAATCTTCCAACCCTTCAACCCCAAAGTCTGGTTTTAAGAAATGCAATGACTGCGGGGCGAAGATGTCTATTACCGATCCCCACCGGGTTTGCCTGTGGTGCCTGGGTTCCGAACACCAGACCGATGAATGCGGGTCCTGTCAGGCCATGACAGGAAAAGCTCTCAGGGAGCGCTGAGGTAAACTGACGGTGGCCAGGGTGGCTTTGAAGTCATCTTCGAAAGAGGGATAAAAAGTCTGGGGAGTCTCATCCCGGAAGTCGAAGAAGTCGCGGTGGAGGAGTCGTTACGAGACAATCTTCGTCTTCTTCGTTGAAGAAGGCAAAGAAGAGACTCCATAGGTCTCCCTCTTCTTCTTCGTCTGATTCCTCTACTGAGGTTATCAGGTGCCCTACCAAAAAGGATTCCCCTAGTAAATGGGATGATTTCAGAAATTAAATGTTGCGTACATTCGAGAATGCAGCCTCGACCCCCTCGATGGAAACAGGCAAAGGCCATGCCCCAGTAGCTCCTTCGGACGACTTAGGAAGGTCAAAGACTACCATGGCAAAGCAGAGTGTCAAACAGGCGAGTTGCTCTCGGTCCGACAAGAAATCGTCGAGGGTATCGTCTCGAGAACATAGTCCTTCTCCGATACCTTAGAAAAGGGGCAAATCGTCGACGGAGTCAAGCCTGTCGAAGGTCTCACCGACTCCATTGTTGAAGGCGCCATCGATGCCATTGCCGAAGTCAGTGTCAATGCCATTAGCATCATTGACGCCATTGTAGAAACCACTGTCGATGCCTTTGACGGTCACCTCGACCATTTCGAAGCCTCTACCTAGTCTGGAGAAGGTTTTTAAACCTACGCCGAAAAAATACTTTTTCAAGTCTATGGCCTCAATTTATGAGGAAGAGCAAGCCTCTGAAGAGGATTCTCCCCACTTTGGGTTGCCTTATGGCACGCAAAATGCTCCAGAGGAGCTTAATAATCAGGATTCCAAGATAGCTGATCTTCATGATTGCCTCCAGTTGGCTAGTGGTGTAGACACTTCGCTGGATGGAGCTGGAATTCGTCAAACCTGATCCAGCTGAACATGTGTATTCTACATACAGGTCCCTCATGAATAGGGTCATTGAGTACATGGGCTGGAGCAGGAATTCTCCTACCTATGAGCAAGACGATGTGACGGATATCCTGAGTCAAGGACCTCAGAAGGACCCAGTATTACCTTTTCATGCAGCCCTTCAGAGGAAGGTCATGGCAAACTGGGAAACTCCAAAATCTGGACCTGCTGTAAACAGGAACTTTGCCAGAAAATATAGGCCTTCTAGTATTGATCCGGACTATTTGACCAAGTACCCTACACCTGAAAGCTTGCTGGTTCAGGCAGCCACATCAACCAGGCAGTCTGCTTACCCCTCTATTTCCCCGGATAGAGACGACAAGAGGGTTGATGCCTGAGCTCGTAAGATTTTCTCATCAGGCAGCATGGTTTTGAAGTCTGCTAATGTTAATTGTACACATTTTAGATTTACTTACACCCTGTGGGACTGTGTTAGCATGGCGGCTGAGCACATTCCGAAAGGCGAGAAAAGAGACAGCTTCCTGGCTCTTGTGAAAGATGGAAAGGACCCAATGGGGGAGTGTCTCTAGTCAGGACTGGACACTGCTGACAGTATCAGCAGGTGCATGGCTTCTAGCACCGTACTACGCAGGTTTGCGTGGTTGAGAAAGTCGGGCTTTGCACCAGATGTGCAGGCCAGACTACTCAATATGCTCTTTGATGGCTCGAGGTTATTCATCAGCAAGGCGGATGTGAGTCTGGAGAAGCTGCAGACCTCCAAGACAGCAGTTAAATCACTTAGCCCCTCTATACGTCAACCTCAACAACAACCCTATTCAGGCTCATGTTCCTGGAAGGGTCGTCCTTTTCGTTTCTATTCCTCATTTGTAAAGGGAAGAGGACAGGCTGGACAAAGGGGACTGAAAAGATTCCCTCGTGGTTACAGAGGAAGGGGTGCTAAATCAGCCACAGCAGCAGCATCTTTACCCTGAGCCGCTGCTGAGTGTACTCAGCCACTCTGAGGCCTTGACTCACAAGACCCCGGTGGGAGGCAGAATCTCTCAGCATCTGAACGAATGGCGAGACATTACTTCAGATGCTCCGGCACTGGAAACAGTAGCCCAAGGTTACTGTCTTCCTTTTCAAAAGAGGCCTCAAGATCATCCACTGGGAACCAACTCTGTCAAAATTCAAGATCTGCTCCTTGTGCAGGAAATTTTAACCCTGCTAGAGAAAGGTGCAATAGAACATGTACTTGTAGCGGACAGGAACAAGGGTTGGTATTCCCCCTACTTTCTCATTCCCAAGAAGGACGGAGGATTGAGACCCAAGAAACTTGAACAAATTCCTCAGGAAAGACAAGTTCAAGATGGTAACCCTTTCTCAGATCCTTCAGGCTTTCCAACTCCAAGACTGGTTGGTATGTCGTCAGGCCTAGTATGAAAGTCGCTTGTTTTGTTCCTCCCCTCCCTTTCTGCACCCCTCTCCCTCACCTTATGTTTTTCTCCAGATCTACCAGAAATGTCGTCAGGCCTAGTACGGTAGTCGCCTGTCTGTTTCCATTTCCTTCCCACTCACCCCCTCCCTTCCTTATCTATGTCTTAGCTCTTGCACTTTCGAATGGATTGTGTCCTCCCAGGTATTCTTCCTCTTGTGATAAATCGTTATCTCCAGCTTCGCTGCTTCGGAAAAATGTTTTCTCTGCAGAGGGCACTGTGCTCGAGGTCGTGGTGCCGATTGTCCCGCGACGTACTCCGTACTCTGTCGACGTCACCGATGGTATAAATAGCTCGAGCCGTGCCAGTTGCTTCAGTTCCGTTTTTCCGATCGCTTCGCTATCGAGAACGGCGCGCTTCTATTTTCTGTGAAGAAAATGTCACCATCTTCGACACCTTCGACACCCAGAACTGAGTTTAAAAAGTGTGCAGATTGTGGATCTAAGATGTCGATCACCGATCCCCACCGTATTTGTCTCTGGTGTCTCGGTTCCAGTCACCGAACCGACGACTGCGGGTCCTGCCAATCGATGACCGAAAAAGCTCTTTGTGAGAGGAGAGGTAAACTGTCGGTGGGGAGGGAGGCCTCAAAAAAGGTTTTGTCAAAAAGACATAAGAAAGCGACTGATTCTAAGGAATCGGATCGGCATAGGCACTCGAAGAGATCTCGATCTAGGAGTAGATCGAGACACTCTTCGTCGTCATCGAAAAAAATGAAGAGGAGACATAGATCTCCCTCATCATCTTCTTCTTCAGAGTCGACCGAAGAAATTTGTTGTCCGACTAAATCGGAATCTCCCAGTAAGTGGGAAGAATTCTGCAAAAAGATGATGGAGGTTTTCGAGAATGCAGCCTCGACCCCCTCGAAAGAACCTCGAAAAAGCCATACCCCTAAAGTCGCTGCATTGGACGACAAAGGGAAGTCCAAGGCTACTATGGCCAAGACCAGTAGCGTCGAGGAATACAAAAAACCTCGAGTCGACGTAAAACCGTTGAAGAATCTTCGAGAGTCGAGCACCTCTCCAGTGCCGGCCAAGAAACACAAGTCGTCGAAGACTTCGACAACTTCGTCGACGCCCTCGACGTCAATAATTTCGACGCCAAAGCCAAATGCGTCATCGACGCCATTATCGAAGTCATCTTCGAAGACTTCGGAGACACCCTTGAAAACTTTGAGGGATTTGCCATTTCCTTCAAAGCAGATGGAAGAGGAAGAAAGGAGATTCACTCCTTTGCCCAGATCAGACTTTTTCAAATCTATGTCAGCAAACTATGAAGAGTCTGCTTCAGAAGAAGACGAGGTTACTCCTTTGGGAGTTACTTATGGTACAAGACAAGTTCCTGAAGAACTTATTGACCAGGAATCTAGAATGAGAGACCCGAGTGATACTCTACATTCTGCCAGTGGAGTTGACACATCCCCAGAATTAGAGTTCGCCAACCTGATCCTGCAGAGCATGCAGATGCTGGGTACAGGGGTCTTATGACCAGGGTAGTTGAATATATGGGTTGGGGTAATACTTCACCCATTTTTTAACAAGATGACATGACGGATATTATCGTCAAGGGACCTCAAAAAGATCCTGTTCTCCCTTTTCACAGGGCCCACAGGGCCCTTCAAAGGACTGTGGAGAAAAACTGGGAGAAACCAGAAACTATTCCTGCTGCAGATAGCACTTTTCCAAGAAAATATAGACCAGCTGGAATGGATCCTGAATATTTGAATAAACATCCGACTCCAGAGAGTTTAGTCATTCAAGCATTATCTACTTCAAAACAAACTGCTTATCCAACTATCCCTCCAGATAGAGAGGATAAAAAAATTGACGCCTGGGCGCGTAAAGTTTTCACGTCAGGCAGTATGGCACTTAAGTCGGCAAATGTCACCTGTACCCTAGCCAGGTTTACCCATACCCTGTGGGACTGTATTTCGGCGGCGGCTGATCATATTCCAGAAGGCGAGGAAAGGGAAGGCTTCCTGAATATAGTCAAAGAAGGGAAGGAGGCAATGGGGGAATGCCTCCAGTCTGGACTGGATACTGCTGATAGCATCAGCAGATCCATGGCTGCAAGCATTGTGCTACGCAGATTTGCGTGGTTGAGGAAGTCTGGATTTGCACCGGACGTGCAAGCTAGACTCCTCAACATGCCCTTTGATGGCTCGAGGCTCTTTGGCAGAAAGGCTGATGAAAGCCTAGAAAAACTTCAGACCTCGAAAGCGGCAGCTAAATCACTTAGCGCCTCTTTGCGCCAGCCTCTAAAACCCTATTCCGGCTCATCTTCCTGGAGGGGTTGCTCTTTTCGATACTACTCCTCTTTTGGTAGAGGAAGAGGACAGGCTTCTTAAAGGGGCAAAAGAAACTTCCCTCGTGGAGCACGAGGAAGAGGTGCAAAATCAGCCTCAGGAGCGGCATCTGTACCCTCAGCCACTCCTGCAGCCGCCTCCAAATCCCTCTGAGACCTTGTTACACAAAACACCAGTGGAAGGCAGGATCTCTCAACATCGGAAGGAATGGCGAGGCATTACCTCAGATGCTTGGGCACTGGAAACAGTAGCCCAAGGTTACTGTCTCCCCTTTCTAAAAAGGCCTCAGAATCATCCACCGGGAGCCAACTCCGCCAAAATTCCGGATCCGCTCCTGTTGCAGGAAATTTTAACCCTGCTAGAGAAAGGTGCCATAGAACTGGTACCTGTATCGGAGAGGAACAGGGGTTGGTACTCCCCATATTTTCTCATCCCAAAAAAGGACGGAGGACTGAGACCCATCTTGGACTTGGGAAACTTGAACAAGTTCCTCAGGAAGGACAAGTTCAAGATGGTGACTCTTTCTCAGATCCTTCAGGCTCTCCAACTCCAAGATTGGTTGGTATCATTGGACCTTCAGGATGCTTACTTTCATGTGCCAATCCACAGAAAGTACCTGAGTTTCGCGATTGGCAATTCTCATTATCAATTTCGAGTTCTGCCATTCGGGTTGACCTCCGCCCGAGGGTTTTCACCAAACTGTTGGCGGTTGTGGCAGCAAGTCTCAGGAGAAGAGGTATTCACATATATCCCTACCTGGACAACTGGTTGATCAGAGCAGGTTCTCCAGAACAAGCTCAGGAACATCTTTCGATCGCCTGCCACTTCCTCCACAAACTGGGCTTCTGCCTCAATTTCAAGAAGTCCCACATGATACCAGCCCAGAAGCTCCAGTTTATCGGAGCAGTCTTGGACACTTCATCGGGAAAAGCCTCGCCTCCCGAAGTGAGAGCTCTCCACATCCAGCAGATGGTAACGAAGTTTCAGAATGCCCAACATCTACCGGCCTTCGATTTTCTCAGTTGCTCGGCCTCATGGCATCCTGCATTTTCCTAGTACCAGAGGCCAGGTTGAGAATGAGATCCCTTCAATGGGCACTCAGAACTCAGCGGTCCCAGTTCTCAGGGAATATGTCGGATCTTCTGCAAGTTCCGAGCGCAGTTACTCAGGATCTTCTATGGTGGGCTTGCAACGACAACATTCTCAAGGGAGAGTCTTTTTGGCAACCATGGCCGGAGATAACGGTAGTGACGGACGCCTCACTCACGGGGTGGAGAGCACACACCAACGATCTGACAATCAGCGGTCGTTGGTCTCCATTGGAGTCCAAACTACACATCAACCTATTAGAGCTGAGGGCAATCAGACTAGCTCTGAAGGCCTTTCTGCCCTCTGTACAGGGAAAGAATGTCCTGATAATGACGGACAATACAGTGGCCATGTTCTCAACAAGAGAGGAGATGCAGTGTCGCTGCCACTGTGCAGAGAGGCAATGCAGCTCTGGTTCTGGGCAATACGAGAAGGAATCTCTCTGTCGGCAATTCACCTAGCCGGAGAGAAGAACACGGCGGCAGACGCTCTGAGCAGGCAGAGCACGGTATCTCACGAGTGGGAGCTGGCTCAGGAAGTCCTTCTGGAGATCTTCGCCCTTTGGGGAACCCCTCAAGTGGATCTGTTCGCCACCGCAATCAACCGGAAGTGCGATCAGTACTGCTCAAGGGAATTTCCTCAAAGAGGAGCTCTGGGAGACGCATTCGTAGTGGAGTGGAAGTTTCCACTGCTGTGCGCGTTTCCCCCAGTCCGCGTGATTCCTCAAGTAATCAGGAGGTTGAGAAAGTTCAGGAACACCATGATCCTAATTGCCCCGGATTGGGCCAGGAGAACGTGGTACCCGGACCTTCTAGACATATCCATCTGCCCTCCAATACGTCTTCCGCAAAGAGAGGATCTTCTCTCGCAAGAGGAAGGTCGGGTTCTCCATCCAGAGGCCAAGACACTCAACCTTCACGCATGGTTTCTGAGAGGTTGAGATACAAGGATTGGATCTTCCGGATGACGTAATGGAAATCTTGCTTTCGGCCAGAAGACCAGCAACAAAGTCTTTGTACCAATGTCGCTGGAATAGGTTTAGTAACTGGTGCAAAGACAAGGATGTGGACCCTTTTCAGTGTGGCACCCCAATGGTGCTTTCCTTTCTGCTACATCTAGCCAATCTGGGGCTCCAGATAGGAACAATCAAAGGATACCTTGCTGCGCTGTCCATTTTCAAGCGCTCCTCGGAAGAGGTTTCATATTTCAAAATACCGTTAATTATTCAATTCTTAAAGGGGCTCACTAATGTATACCCTCCAGTACCTCTTCATGTACCAACCTGGGACTTAAATTTAGTATTAAAATTCTTGACTTGCATACCTTTTGAGCCTCTGCACTCATGTCCATTGAGGCTTTTGACTATAAAAACTGTCCTTCTTGTGGCCCTATCATCAGCCCGCAGGGTTAGCGAACTTCAGGCTCTCTCATGCAAACCACCATATACTATTTTTTATAAAGATAAGGTAGTCCTTAAAGTTAAACCTTCGTTTTTGCCAAAAGTAGTCTCGGACTTCCATTTGTCACAAAAATAGTACTACCTACTTTTTATCCTCCTCCTCATCTGGGCAAAGAAGAGGAGAGATTACACAGATTAGATCCCAAGAGGGTTTTTACATCTCTAGGATGGCTAAATTGAGACAAGATGACCAACTGTTTGTGGGTTATACTGGTCAAAAATTAGGCTCATCTGTAACAAAACAGACCATTTCCCGCTGGATCATATTAGCCATAGTTGAATGCTACAGATTAGCGGGAAAAGAACCACCAGATGGGCTTCGTGCCCATTCTACAAGGGGAATGGCTACTTCTGCGGCTCTAAAGAGGGGAGTCCCGGCAGGAGACATTTGTGCAGCTGCAACCTGGAAAACAATGCATACTTTTGTTAAACATTATTGTTTGGACACTGCCTCCTCTAACGAGGGTTTATTTGCAAAAGCAGTTCTGCACTCTGTCCACGAAAACTGAAATTGGTACTCCCACCTCCAAAAATTGATACTCTATGGGAGCCTATTATTGGTAAGTAACATGTTCATCTGAAATGTCGTCAGGCCGAGTACGATAGTTAATTTCACATCCTTACTGTTCATGGCCTGTAAGAATGTGGTTGTATTTTCCCTTGTTCCCTCCCTTGCCTTGAAGCGCTTTGAAACACATTGTGTATAGGCGCTATATAAATAGACGATCATATCATATCATATCATTGGACCTTCAGGATGCTTTCTTTGATGTGCCAATCCATCTCAAGCACAGAAAGTACCTGAGGTTCGTGGTTGGCGGTTCTCCTTATCAGTTTCAAGTTCTGCCTTTTGGGCTGACCTCCGCCCGAGGGTTTTTACCAAACTGATGGCAGTAGTGGCAGCGAGTCTCAGGATAGAGGGGATTCACGTCTACCCCTACCTGGACGATTGGTTGATTAGGGTTTGTTCACCCGAACAGGCCCAGGAACATCTCAGTATCACCTGCCCCTCCCTACACTGGGCTTCTCCCTCAATTACAAGAAGTCCCATATGATACCATTCCAAAGACTCCAATTCATCAGAGCAGTCCTGGCTACTTCCTTTGGGAAAGCCTCGCCTCCCACATTCTTCAGATGGTAACAAAATTCCAAAATGCCCAGCAGCTGCCGACCTTTGATTTTCTGAGGTTGCTCTGCCTCAGAGCATCCTTTATTTTTCTGGTGCCCGAATCCCAATTGAGTATGAGATCCCTTCAATGGGCCCTCAGGACTCAGTAGTCCCAATTTTCAGGGAATATGTCGGATCTACTATAAGTTCCGGGCAGAGTTGCACAAGACCTGATTTTGTGGGCTTGCCATGACAACATTCACAAGGCACAATCTTTTTGGCAACCATGGCCGGAGATAACGGTAGTGACGGACGTCTCACTTATGGGGCGGGGAGCCCACACCAACAAACTAACAATCAGCGGTTGTTGGTCTCCATCGGAGTCCAAACTACACATCAACATTTTGGAGCTGAGGGCAATCAGACTAGCGCTGAAGACCTTCCTGTCGTCTGTACACGGAAAGAATGTCCTGATAATGATGGACAACACAGTGGCCATGTACTACCTCAACAAGAGAGGAGGTGTAGGGTCACTACCACTGTGCAGAGAGGCACTGCAGCTCTGGTTCTGGGCAATTCAAGAAGGAATCTCTCTGTCAGAAGTTCACCTAGCCGGAGAGCAGAACACAGTGGTGGACGCTCTGAGCATGTAGAGCACAGTCTCCCACGAGTGGGAACTAGCTCATGAAGTCCTTCAACAGATCTTCACCCTTTGGGGAACCCCTCAAGTGGATCTGTTCGCGACCAAGATCAATCGCAAGTGCGAACAGTATTGCTCAAGGGAATTTCCTCCGAGAGGAGCTCTAGGGGACGCGTTCGTAGTGGACTGGGAATTTCTGCTTCTCTATGTGTTTCCTCCAGTCCCCGTCATTCCTCACATGATCAGGAGGTTGAGAAAGTTTGGGAAATCCATTATCCTAATTTCTCCGGATTGGGCCAGGAGGACGTGGTACCCGGACCTTCTGGACATGTCCATCTGCCCTCCAATACGTCTTTCACAAAGAGGATCTTCTCTCGCAAGAGGAAGGTTGGGTTCTCCATCCAGAGGTCAAGACACTCAGCCTTCACACATGGTTTCTGAGAGGCTGAGATATAAGGATTGAGACCTCCCAGACAACGTAATGGAGATCTTGCTTTCGGCCACAAGGCCAGCAACCAAATCCTTGCCCCAGTGTTGTTCGAATAAGTTCAGTAACTGGTGCAAGGATAAGAATGTGGATCAATTCCAATGTGGCACACCTCCAGTGCTTTCATTCCTGTTGCATTCAGCCAATCTGGGGCTCCAGATTGGAACGATAAAAGTTTACCTGGCTGCGCTTTCCATTTTTAAGCGCTCCTCTGAAGATGTCTCGTATTTCAAGATACCCTTGATTGTGCAATTTTTCAAGGGTCTCAATAACGTGTACCCTCCAGTCCCATTTCATGTGCCTGTTTGGGATTTAAATTTGGTGTTAGGATTTCTCACATGCATTCTATTTGAGCCATTACATTCATGTCCTCTAAGGCTCCTTACATTAAAAACAGTCCTACTAGTGGCTTTAACTTTAGACCGCAGGGTGAGTGAGTTACAGGCTCTCTCTTGTAAGCCTCCTCACACTATTTTCCATGAGGGTCATCCTCAGAGTCAAACCAATATTCTTGCCTAAGGTAATCTCTGATTTCCATTTGTCGCAAAAGATAACATTACCAACCTTTTATCCTCCCCCTCATGCAGGTAAGGAGGAAGAAAGGCTTCACAGGGTAGACCCAAAAAGGGCTCTAAGCTTTTATATTTCAAGACTTGCTAAATTTCAGCAAGATGATCAACTCTTCACTGGGTATACCGCCCATAAAATGGGCCTGGCAATAACCAAACAGACTATATCCAGATAGATAATTTTAGCAATTGGAGAATGTTACAGACTGGCAGGTAAAGAACCACCAGATGGTCTGAGGGCTCATTCCACAAGGGGCATGGCAACTTCTGCGGCTCTGCAAAGGGGTATCCCGGTAAAAGTATCTGTACAGTGGCCACCTGGTCGTCTATGCATACGTTCATAAAGTATTTCTGTTTAGACTCGACTTCGTCTCAGGGAGGTCTTTTTGCAAAGGCCGTTCTTCATACGGTCCATGACTAAATTAATTTGTACTCCCTCCTCCAAAAATGTAAACACTGCTTTGGGAGTCTATCAAAGATGAGGAATACGTCGGAGGACACAATCCATTCAAAGAACAAGTTACTTACCACTTGTAAGGTTCTTTTGACTGGATGTTCCTCCCACGTATTCATCATCGCCCCTCCAGCCTACCGCGCTGTACAATTTACGTGTTTTGCACTCCGTGCTTTCTGAGAGCTTGTGGACCTGGGGTACGCCTGGTCAATCCCACGATTGATTGGAAAGAAAAAATAGAACTGAAGCCAACGGGCGTGGCTCGAGCTATTTGTACTACTGGTGACATCAACACCCGACGGCAGCCCTCGAGGGACATCGACGCCACGACATTGAGCACAACGCCCTTTGGTGTGGAAATTTGGTTCCGAAACAGCAAAGCTGAAGATACGAATATCAAAGATGAGGAATACGTGAGAGGAACATCCAGTCAAAAGAACGTTACCAGCGGTAAGTAACTTGTTCATCTCTACGAATCTCAACAACTCCCAAGTTTGACAACATCTTATAAAAGGCTATGACATCAAAAAGGATGTACAAATTTGCAAAAACTTAAGGGTTAGTTAAGGGAATCAACTATGTATAGTTTTTGTAGGGGTTAGTGAAATCATTGGTCAGGCACTATCCTAACTTGCATGAGACCACTTTTTAAATTGTAACCAGTAAAAACAGGTTATCTGTAAACTAGGCAATTGGACGATGCAACAGTGTCTGAGGCAACGTGGACGGAGTGTTGACGATTGGTCAGTGGTGACTTTCTCAGCCTTGGTACATTTGGAAGGTTACCAGCACATGAGCACAATAGGGGGTGGTTTGAACGACACCTACGAGCTACTTGTCCCAATAAGGTTACCATTTCAGATTCTCTAGGCCACAGGCCAGGACATCTAGCTTTCAACATTGCTCTAACTTGTATCTTTTTGTCTTGAGAACTGGATGGAAACGAAGGTCTCTGTCCGTCTGTGTCTGGTTCTAATGAATAGGCGTTATCCTCCAGCAATAGGTCACATGTGTTGCGACTACATTTCGGAATATTCTGCTCAGCATTTATGCGGATTTTAGCTCTTGTTACTGTGGGTGTCGTTACCTCTCTTGGCCTCTAGAGACTTGTTTGAGCCACTTTTCTCTCTATGTTTAGTGTGAGTTGGTGGGAATCTGGCCTTTCAATATTACTTTTTCTTTACTAATTTAAGAAGACTGTGTCTCACGTCTGGGAACTGGTATCGTGCGTACGTTTGGGTGCTGATTCAGGTCTTTTTTCCTTATGTAGTCTTGGCAAGCATGTGCTTTTATATTGTCTGGGCTGTTTGGCTTGGGTTTTATTTTATTGCATTTATATTGCGCACCAATAATCCAAAGGCGAGAGGGCGCAGACAAAACAAACAACATAAATACATATAAGCGCCTCTGACGTAATAAAATCAGGATGGGTTAAGTCATAGAAATCGCCAACAACTGGTAGCCATAAATCAAATATTGGACATGCAAAGTCATCATCTGAACAGTAATCAGTGGAAAAAAACAGGCAGAGTTCCCTAAAAGGATCCTAATTTAAAGAATCAAATTGCAGTTCGAAGTCCCTTTGGGCAAATATTTGCATCGTCTGAGAAAAACAGGTAAAGTGCTAGCCCCACAGCCCACTAAAATACAATCACTATTGGGTTGCGAGCACCAATCACTCAGGTCTATCTATTTTCTGCTAACTCAGCGAGCCAGGTCCCCCTGCAACCTCAAAGCTTCTCCTCTGGCCTCCATTCACTCATATGTGGCTGCAACATCCATCTTGGTTTAACTGGCCACTCATTTAGTCGCATTCTGCAGAAGCAAGCAGAAGATGTATTCTTATGCGTCTTTGCGTTTCAGCATCGAGAGTATACGTTTTCTAACCTAATGGATGCAAGCATATTCTTCATGTCTAAGTGCGCTTTCTCCTATTGTGTGTATCTTCATGATGGATGCGTATGTGCTTCATATCTAATGCAACTACAGGTGTCAGTATTCAGCAGAGACATCATTTGGATCACAGCTCGTTTATGTCCATGATAGCCTGTGCTTTTTTTACCCTTGTGGGAAGAGACGGTAGGGTTATCTCAGTGGCGTCCATCTCTCCCATCTGCTGTCCATTGTGCACCTGCAATTTCTGTAGCATTGGGACGAGGGAGGGGCCGACTAACTGAATGACACATTCATTTGTCTCTCTTCAATATGATCGTATGCCACGAAGTATTAGGTCATGTGCTTGTATAGCACACACTTAAGGCACACTCTTACTCCACAAGCTTTTACGCTGCACACTCTTGTGGCAGGCGCTCATAGGTCATGTGCTCTTACGCCACACTCTCGCATTGCATGTACTTATACAACATACCTTGATATGCCATGCGCCCCACCTAACACTGATATGCCAGACTCTCAAATGCCAAACACTTATATATCAATTACTTATATGCCACTCATACGCCATACATTTCTATGGCACACACCATAAGTATGTTATACACTCACATTCCAGAGACTCATATGACATAAAATCATATCATATAGTCATACCCCATGCACTCATACATCATACGCACATACAACATAAAAGCATAACATATACTAATACGACATACACTCACACAACATATGCAATACACTTATACACTCTATTCAATTCAGTCATACACCATACACTCATATACCATCACCCATACACAATATATTCATACGACATACAAATAGGGCATAAACTTATATTCTAACGAACTAATATGCTATACACTTATATATAATACAAACACTCATACGCTATGCACCACACTCCTCACAAATAAACACTGAAATTAAATGTAAATAAATGTAAAGGAAACAATTATGGTTACTGTAACCAAAAGTAAAGTCTACAAGCAGTGGAAATAACAATGTTAAAGCATAAACACTCACTCATCACACTACAAGTATAACGCTAAAACCTCAAGTATAAACACTTACCACATACCACAACAAATCCAAACTTAAAGCTCACTTCAAATGTAATATTGATGTAACCTGCCTAATATTTGAAGTGAGTGATCAAGTTGGATTTGTAGTCGTATGGAGGGAGTGTGTATACTTTGCATTTTCATGGTTGAATGTGTTATGTTTTGTGATGAATCAAGAGAATTTGTCCCTTCTCCCCAAGGGAGAGCTCCCCTCACCCCGTGAGGCTAGGGAGGTGAACCCGCTCTGCAACACCTTCCCTAGGGGACGAGGCACGTGGGACCTCACCGGGAGAGACTCCCCCATAGGGGACAAGGACTTCCGTTCCCGTGGGGAACTCCTTAAAGCAGAGCGCACTATGGCTTACATGGCATGCTCTCAAATAGCCTAAACTGCTAAACATCAAAACTGGGACAAAGACACGTTTCAGAGATGCCCATATGTTATAGTGGAAGGAAATGTCCCTTTAAATCAGAATCACGCATCCACTGGGACAAGGACATGATTAACGTACACTCGATGAGCCAGAGGACGAAGAGAGAAGAACTCAGATTGCAACCCGGGAAGCCCTGAGCTGCGTGACACCTGCAGGAAGCAGAAATCAGGAAACCTGCGAGATTCAAACTCAGTCAGGATTGCCAGACGGAATGCCAGACCTATGGCAAACCCAAAGCCTGAGAAGCCAGCAAGACAGGAACCTGCAAAATAGGTGGTGGTGAGACCACGGAAGAGGATCCGTGGTGGATCGCAGGTCTGCATAACTTTGCCGATACCACCAACTGCGTGGACCCACAGAGTTTGTTTGTTTGTTTAATATTTTTATATTGCGCACCAGACCCAGAGGCATCAGGGCACAGAGCATAAGATAATTGAAAGCTTAGTTACCCAAAATGACAAGATAATCACACAAAATTACAAGATAATCAATTGGAAACAAGTGGGGGTATAGTGCATGAGTGACCAGAGCAAAGGGATGTACAGAAGCATGTGTGTATCACATAGTAGCACAGCATAACATGAGGACTAAAGCTATGCAGTTTAAAGCTTTATTTACAGTCAATATTTACAGTCGTAGAGTAGTACAATACAGTAGCTGGTACATACTAGAGATCTGAGTCTTTGAGCCATTTAATGGTGCTCTTGCAGAAATTATGGATGGACTGATCTACCCTTAGTGTGGGTGGAAGTGAATTCCACAATTCTGCTGCCTTGACTGGGTAGCTACAACCCCCCTATTCTTGATAGCTTATATCTAGGAACGGCAAGGTAATTAGTGTTAAATAGTCTGGTGATCCAAGTTAAAGACTTCTTCTTGAACCTTTCCAACAGGTAGGTGGGTGCCGCATTGTTCAAACATTTGTAAGTCAAAGTTTCAACCTTCAGCTTAATTTTGGCAACTGTGGAGAGACAATTATTAGCTCTTCTAGTCGTGGAGATGTGTTCTCTCTTGGCGAGTGTCTGGTCACTTATCCTAGCCCTGGTACACAACGAAGAGATGAGAAACCACTTGGAGAAGAGAGACCGTGAGAAAGCAGATGGCAAGGAAGAGAAGGCACTGGCGGTCCAGGACGAACGAGAAGGATTCCGAAGAACCCGACTCCAGAAGCTGTTCTCCTTCAAAACTGAAGGTAACAGTGAGTACAGGAGTTATTGGAGACCTCGAAGAGGGAATTATTATACCGTACAACCACCTTGTCTCAGTAGTAGTTATAAGACAAAGTTGACCTTGAAACAGGCAAACTTAAAATGTGATCATACCAAAGAATGGCTTATTGAAAAGGAGACTAAAGTGAGATAAGAGCCAGTGATCACAATGTTCTGGAGAAAAAGGAAAAGATGCAAAGTTCAACTTGAACCCGATGAACTTAAAACATAATAATACGCCCGAGAACATTATTGAAAAGCTGAATAAAGGACGATCAGAACCAGTGATCACAATACCCTGGGAATAGGGGAAAATAATACAGCTTATACAAGGTCACATAGACCAAAGTGAACTGAGCTATAATAGCCCAGGTGGAATAGCCCACCAAAACAACAAGTATATCTAGGGATACGTTGAGAATCACAAACAGGAGTGTAAGAAAGCACTAAAGGGGTCCCCAAAGAAGAAGGAAAAATCACCAGCCCATTTGAAGAGCTACAGAGACTGATCCAAGAAATCACAAGAGTCTATTTAAGGATCCTGTACTAATTCAGACCCTATAGACTGATACTAGAAGTATCCAAAGACAAAGAGAGCCATTCTCCAAGCCCAAGTTCGTTTATATATTGGTAGTGTCAGTTGGGATAGTTTGGACAGTGGACTTCTTTATTTGGATTTTCACAATGGCCGGACAAGAACCTTAGTTAATGCATCTCCTGAACCCTCTTGAAGGCACAAACAGGGCCACACTTCTCCTCAGTGACTTCAACAGATGGAAAGGAGACAAAATGGACAAAGAGGCTATACAACTGGAAAGGGATTTAAACAACGCCCAATATACAGTCATCAACAACGCCCCAACAAATGACAAAAATCATATACTAGACTGGGTATGTACTAGACACCTCACTGCCCGAGTCGACCAGACCCTTCCATGCATTTGGTCGGTTCACCATTCTTTAGAATGGGATCTTCAACGTCCCAGCGAACATAGAAAATCCCAAAACCCAGCCAAATCGGTTTACTGCAGGAACTATAAAAATCTTGACCCAGCTGAGCTCTCATCCTCCCTCATGAGGGAAACATCATGAGGGAAATATCTGTGGAGGATGACGCTGTAGAAGATCTTTTCAATAAATATCATGAAAGTTTTTCTTCGCTAGTCGATCGGGTGGCACCACAAAAAAACACAGACCACCAAAAATGGTTCAACTGCGAAGTGAGCAATCTAAGGAAAGAAAAACTGAGATTAGAATCCATCTGGCTGAAACTCCTATCGGAGTCAACCGAGGACGCCTGGAAACAAGCCAACAAGAATTATAAAAATAAGGTGACAGAGAACAAGAAGAACTTTTTCAGCACAGAAATTGAAAAAGCCTCTAATAACACCAGAAAACTGTTTGAAATTGTTAAGTCGTTAGAAAAACCAAATGCCCTCCAAGTACCCTTCATGCCCACTATAGATGATACTATAGCAGTTCAGGCTGCTTCGCAGAGAAAATTATTAAATCTTGCACAAAAATGAAGGATACTGTGCAGCCCAAAAACTTACTAGGCAACCCCCGTTGCCAGAAAGATCACCATATTTCTGGTCAGCCACACCCTACCATTTCATTCTCCAAAATAGAGATGCACGACATGGAAAACATTTTACAATCTATGAATCTCACAGCTTGTTCCGAAAACATAATTCCTTCTAAAATAGTCCTAGACCATAAGGAAATCTTTGCACCATTTCTCACTAGGCTTGTCAACGCATCCTTCCAAGAAGGAAAGGTTCCCAAGGGCATTGATACAGTAGAAATCACCCCATTACCAAAAAAGCCCAACCTAGACCCTACAGATCTAATAAATCTCAGAACCATCGCTAACTGTAATATCCTTCTTAAAATACTGGACAAAGCTGCGTATAAACAATACCAATCATTTATCGAAGCAGAAAACATCTTGCATTTTAAACAATCAGGCTTTAGACCGAATTACAGCACAGAGAGAGCCCTTATAAATCTGCAGTCTCACATGCTACAAATCATCGAGGAAGGTAAAGTGGGCATGCTGACCTTGTTGGATCTATCCGCTGCATTTGACCTAATGGACCACAGTATTCTGAAGCAAACACTTGATCACTTAGGTCAATGCTCGGATCTGGCAGGAGAACGGTTTCTTTCCTTCCTATCAGACTGGGAAGCAAGAATCAAATGGGGCGAAACTCAATCTCCAAAGTCTCCCATATGGTGTGGTGTACCACAAGGGACAAGCCTGTCCCCCTTACTCTTTGATCTATATGTCAGGCCTTTTTGCACGCTCCTCGATGACTTAGATGTGTTTGTCACAAACTACGCTGACAACACACAACTAGTCATTGAAATCACAGGAGCCTATGATAAAGATGCTACTACACTAGCAACGACATATCAGCTCATTGAGACTTGGATGTCAACTAATTGGCTGTGCTTAAATGGGGGAAAAAACTGAGCTAATGAACTTTGGCTCATCTGCCTCATGCGCCAAACTGGACCTGGAGTATTCTAAATTCCAAATCGGCACAAACTGCCTATCGGTCCTGGATAAAGTGAAAACACTAGGAATCCAACCGGAGGCAACCCTCGCCTATGACGCACATGTTAATCAGGCTATTTAAAGTTGTAACTACTCCCTTAATCTTTTGAGAAACATCCCTCCTACGTATCTCAGAAAAATGCTGCAACTATCGGCCGAGCACCAGTACTATCCAAACTGGATTACTGTAACTCCCTGCTGATCAGGGCCTCAACCTCTAACGTGGGTAAATGCCAGGTGACACAAAACAATGCGGTGCGTATTGTTAATAAACTCGCAAAAACGCGATCACATCACGCAGCATAGGAAAAACCTAGACTGGCTATCTGTACATGACAGAATTCAATACAAAACTGGATCAATACTACACAAATGTGTGTATTGAACTGCCCCGCTATACCTAAAAAATGTGATCCCCCACTGCCTACCAACAAGAGCACTACTTTCAGCAGGAAAAAAATAAATGTAAATATCCCAGATTCAAGCGAGAAAAAGGACTAGGAAAATCTTTCATGGTTAGGGCAGCTAAATTATGGAGCACAGTACCCACCACTCTGACGGAAAACTGCAATCTGAAAGCCGTTCAGAAAGCATTGAAACCCCATATATTCAGATAACTTCCCTTCCTCACGGAATTCTGGTTTCCTGGGACTCTCTTCTGTCTTATTTGGAATGTTTTCTGTGTTTTTATTAGAGCGCCGATGCCTGCGGGCTTTCAGCGCTATAGAAACCCATAAATAAATGAAATAAGATAAGTAGGGACCAACCATAGAGATAGGGAGAGTCTGGCCTTATTATTCTTACTTTAATAAAAATATTGTGTACCAACCATGTCCTCTAAGAGTCTGTGTCCATCTGACTCGCCACAGGTTGTAGAGTGGGCGTTTATACCTTAGCATTGTAATTTCTAGTGTTTGCAGACTTTACTTGTTTTCAATGTTTTTCAGCTTGTTTTTTTCAATGTATTAAATAATATAATCAGCTACAGTGACTTTAGTATCCAATATTAATTTGATATTTATATGACCTGAAACAAGATGCAGGTTTGCATAGAGCAATCCTCTAGCATGGAGCACTCATTAACGAATTCCGTAAAACCAGCAAAATTCTTAGACTGTCAACCAATGCTTATATAATCTCATAGTATATTAATATATACAATTGTACGATGAGCATATCTCAAATTTGGATCAACTTTGCTCTCCATAATATATTTTTACGATTTTGCTCCATTCAACATTGTGTTGGATTGATTAATGCATGAACCATGTAGGCAGGTGCTAGGGTTTCCTACAACAGTTTGCACAGAACAGAAATATCCGAAATTCTGTGTTTTGAACATATTATTTACCAAATGTAAATGTGTGTTGTTCTGCATTATTTCCCATTGTCTCAATTGTTATATTTAAGCCTATTAAAGGAAATAATATAATGTTTAATCCAAATAGCTCTAATCATTTAGCGCCTCAACTGCAAAATCACACCCTATGTTCCCACTGCTAAGACCATGACATGCACATTCTTACCACGTTAACCATTCATTTCCTTTAGTACTGTGAAAAATCTCAGATACAAAATTAACTGACCCATCCAGCGCTTGCCAGAGGGAGACCTGCTAGCCGTTTCACTTTTTTAAAATGTAAATCCTCACATCGAACTGCATTTCATGGGGTACACTTAACAAGTTAATTTCTCCTTGAGATAGTTATATTAACCAAATCACTGTTTAATGGGATAAATACACATATTGATATGCTACGTATACCAAGCACCACTCTGGATAATTACTGGAATTTGCTAAATTGCTCCATGTGATAACGCTGGACATCTCACCACCCAACCTCTACCAGAATTTATGATTGTACAATAATGACACCACACACAATCCAATCATCTAATTGTTTTTAATTTTAATTTTCACTTACCTTAATATGGAATAAACAACCTGATTTTGACGTTTACCTGAACTTTATTGAGCTTCCATATACAATGTCATGTTGCATTAAATTTAGGCCAGTTATTTTACCCATTGCCGCATTTATGGATAGCTGGTCTAGAAATAATGTCTATATTTGTCCTCATTGTTTCAATGTTAGGGAGCGTATTGTAAACTGTGTTTTGTGCCTCCTTATGTCAAACCTAAAAGGATTTAGCTGTGCCCTTTAGTGAGGAATTATAATGTATGCTCAATTTCGTAGAAAGACTACTCTTTCCGAAGTGTCTAGTGGAGTAGCTAGGTTTCTCTATTGGACACGACAGCTGAGAAGAAAAGCCGCAAGGATAGTAATTTTTGCAATTTCATTGTATTTTTCTTTATTGATTCGATATTCAGTGATTTTAATTCTTATGTGTTTCTGAATATCTGTACGTTTAGATTTATATCAAGTTGTATTGTATCTCATGTAGTATTTGGTAATTTATGGACATTATGTTATTTTTCTCTTATTTGTGTGTGAACATGGAAGACCTCCGTCGACCAAGAACCACCTGACGGTAACCGAGGACCGACGTGAGCCTAAGGACCACCGTGAGCCTAAGGACCGCCGTGAACCTTATGAACGCGGCCGCCAGGCACCCGCACACAGCCGCGAACTGAGGAGGAACAGCGTCCGCGGCTCAGGGTCCAACCATGTGGCAGAACCCGGCAACCCTGATTCCGAGTGGGAGACGAACGCCGCACACGGCGGAACGCTCTTGTCTAACACCTCGGGGATAACCGAAGTCCCTGAATCAGACAAAACAGACCTCAATCACGAGGCTGGAGTGATACCCGCTCCCCGCGCATGCTACATGATGGACTCACCTGCGATTCTTCCGAACAGCAACCAGGTCCAAGAGGGGAGGATATGGGTGGAGGCAGAGTGGCAAACCTCGATCAGTGGAAAAGGGGGCGGGGCTTCAGGGGATTTTTATAGATGTAGTAACAACGCTGCTCCTGATTGGTTGACTGATGTCTCACCCGTATATAAGAAAGAATTTGACGAGGGATTGTGTGTGTTCTTTTCCCACTGTTTCAGAACAGGCGGACGGACGGATAGAGAGCCACACCAGACACTCTCTGGGCCTACGAGGACTAAGAGGAGACCTCATCTATATAGAAGAAGAAGACTGACATAAATCTCCTGTTATTCGCTTTTTTTCTTTCATCCTTTTACCTGAATAAAGGATTTTTTTGATTTCTCCATCCCTGCCTTCCTGCCTCATCCTTACAATTTGGTGGCAGCGGTGGGATACGGCAACGCCATGGAAGGAATCATAAAAGCACTGGCAGATGGCCAACAACAACTACAACAGGCGATACAAGTGCAGTCCCACCAAGCACAAGCCGACCGCCAGGCGTTGCAGCAGGCTTTGCAGTTACAAGTTGCCAACCAGGATGCTTTGAAGAAAATGACAGAAGCGGTGGCTGCTAGAGGAAATCCTACAGCCCCAACAGCGATCCTACAAAAATTCCAACCTGGCGAGGATCCCTGCTATTTCTTTACCAATTTCGAACGGGTTGCCAGGAATGCACAGTGGCCGGTGGAGAAGTGGGGCCACTTCATTGCACCGTTGCTAACGGGAAGTATGCGCTTATCAGGCAGCCAACCCCGCCGGAGATACAGCGTACACTGAGATAAAGAGGGCAATCCTAGAAAGGATGGAAATGGACAATGAAGCATATCGTATCAAACTACGGGAGACCAAGCTCCGACCAGGGGAAACACCCAGGCAATTATACTACCGGGTCCACGACATCACCGACAAATGGTTGAAACCAGCCAGTAGCAGTGTACAAGAGGTGGTCGACAAAATAAAACTTGGAACAGTTTACTGAGGCCCTCCCGCCACCTTTGCAACGATGGGTGAGACAACACCATCGGCCTACCCTACCAGAAGCCATCGATATCGCCTCGGCCTTTCAGAAAGCAGGCACTAACAAGGGTGGTCAGCCAGAGCTACCCGGAGCCAACATTGTGAAGGGGATAGGAATCGGAGAGCCAAAAATCACTAGGGGAGAACCAAAGACTGTACCCTGGCCCAATATAAACCGACAGCCACAGTGCTTCGATTGTGGTGACTGGGGCCATATTGCACGGTTCTGCCCCAGGAAAACCAAGACCGCTGAACCAATGGAAATCAGGTTCCTACAAGGGAAGGAGTATCGCAGAACCCAAGATCTCTACTACTTGGACGTAAGAGTAAACGGAACAAGCAGACAAGCCCTCCTTGACAGCGGAAGCGAGCAGACCGCAGTCAGACCGGAAGTAAGTGGGTCGGGGAGGGACTGTGTCCAACATTCCGATCAAATGTGTTCATGGGGACACTAAAACCTACCCCTCGAAGGAGGTAGTCATAGAGGTAAAGGGGGTTGAGAACAAGATGAAGGTTGCCATAATGACCCACCTACCCACCCCGGTTTTGATAGGGACAGACCTTCCGTCCTTCCAAGAGTGTTTCTCAGAAGCCGAATGGTTACAAGAGGCCCCCTTTTCTAGGGAAGACATCAGGGGTAATATAACTCACAGGCACAAGAAAACCAGGAGTGAAGTCAGACGAGAAAAACAGAATGAGTCGAAGGAAGCCAATATACAGGGTTCATAGACTGGATGCCAGAAGTCAAAAGCCAGACATACCGCAGAGAATTGAAAACAGACCCTACCCTGAAAGTAGCATGGGAACAGTACATTCCATATCCCAAGAAGGGAAAGACCTATCCATGGTTCATGTCCAACAAAGGCCTGCTGTATCGCGTGAATAAGGGTCCACTAGGTAATGAAACGGAACAGTTACTAGTTCCCCTGGGTTACCGGAAAACGGTAACGAAACTAGCCCACGACAACACCACAGGAGGGCACCACGCCCGGGAGAAAACTCTAGAAAAGGTATTAAAAAGGTTTTACTGGCCAGGAGTCTATAGGGATGTGGGACGATATTGTGAGGAATGTGCAGTATGCCAGAAGACCAGTCCACGAGTTCCTCCTAAGGCCCCGTTACAACTTATGCCATTGATAAAGGAACCATTCTACAGAATAGGAATTGATATTGTTGGCCCTCTCAAACCAAACAGTCACGGCCACAAATACATCCTCGTCATTGTAGACTATGCTACAAGGTACCCCGAGGCCTTTCCAATGAGAGGGGTCACGGCCGCTAATGTATGTAATGTCTTGGTTCCTTTCTTTGCACGGGTTGGGTTACCGGCAGAAATCCTCACCGACCAGGGAAGAAACTTCATCTCCGGAGTCATGCAGGCTGTGTGTAAACAACTAAATATACGGCAACTACGGACCTCGGTGTACCATCCTCAAACGGATGGTCTTGTTGAAAGATATAACAAAACCATTAAACACATGTTGAAAAAGGTCACTGAGCCTTCAGGAGCAAACTGGGATAGGGTCCTACCGTGGGTACTCATGGTTCTACGAGACACTCCCCAGTCCTCCACGGGATTTTCTCCTTTCGAACTATTGTTTGGACACAAACCCAGAACAGTGCTAGATGTGGTTAGGAGTGAGTGGGAAGAGCAGGAGGAGGAAACACCACTCACCGATTATGTCCTGGAGTTACAAAAAAACCTCTCCAGATTAAGGGACCTGGCACGGGCCAATTTGAGTAAAGCCCAGCAGACCCAGGAGAAATACTACAACCGTAACTCCAGAGTACGCTCCTTCAAAAAGGGGGACAAAGTGTTGGTGTTATTACCCACCTCTTACAACAAAATGCTGGCCCAATGGAGAGGACCTTATAAGGTATTAGACGTCCTGGGCCCGGTCAACTACCTAATCGAACAGCCAGATAGAAAAGACAAATAAAAAAACTACCACATCAATCTGTTAAAATAATGGAAGGAAGCCGAGGACATTCCGGTGGACGCCAAAATAATGAACGTATCCGAGCCTTATGACGTGTCTCATAAAACAGCTCTTCAAGCAGTACAATGGAGGTCAGAACTGACAGAAAAGGAGAGAAAAGAGCTGCTGGAGGTACTAACCCCATTAGAACATGTGTTTTCATACGAGCCTGGAAAAACGCATCTGATAGAACATAAGATAGAGACCCTACCTAATCAGTTTGTGAGGGTACAGCCTTATAGACTTCCCGAAAGTAAAAGAGAGGCGGTACAGAGAGAGGTAGACGAAATGATGAAAATGGGAATCATTGAATGATCAACAAGTCACTGGTCGTCCCTGATCGTTCTTGTTCCTAAACCCGATGGGTGCACACGCTTTTGTATGGACTATAGAAAGCTGAACAGCATATCAACATACCAAGCTTACCCTATGCCCCGCGTAGACGAACTGTTAGAAAATCTGGGGGCTGCGCATTATCTGACCACAATAGACCTCACCAAAGGGTACTGGCAGATCCCGCTAAGAAAGGAGGATAAAATCAAGACCGCTTTTTCAACCTCATCGGGATTGTACCAATTTACTGTCTTACCGTTTGGTCTGCACGGAGCGCCAGCTACGTTCCAGTCACTTATGAACCAAATACTAGCACCACATGGCAGGTATTGTTCAGCCTATTTGGACGATATAATAGTATATAGTACTTATTGGAACGACCATCTCCTGCACCTACAGAAAGTAATAACAGACCTCGACGCTGTAGGGTTGAAAATCAATCCCAAGAAAACAACAATAGGGGCCCAACATACCAGATATCTGGGATATCTGGTAGGAGGAGGTCAAATTAGGCCCCAAGTAGACAAAGTTGATGCCATCCTAAAACTACCTGTACCGAACAACCGCAAACAGCTGCGTGCATTTCTGGGTTTCGTGGGCTACTACCGCCGGTTCATCCCCATGTTTTCATCAATAGCTACTCCCTTGACGGAAGCATTGAAAACATCCTACAAACAGGATATACACTCCGATCCCGAAGCCATCCAAGCCTTCCAACAGTTGAAACAAGCCATTTCTGTACTGCCGGTGCTCAAGTGTCCAGACTTTAATGAGGAGTTCTTTCTACAAGCAGATGCCTCTGGATCGGGCCTGGGAGCAGTGCTTTCCCAAGGTACTGAGGAGGACCTATACCCCATTCCCTTCATAAGCCGAAAATTGTTAAAACATGAGGAGACATACTCCACCATTGAGAAGGAGTGTTTAGCTATAAAGTGGGCCGTGGAAACCTTGAGATATTATCTGTTGGGGCGTACGTTCACTGTCTTTACGGACCACGCACCCTTACAGTGGCTGGCTGTCCAAAAGGACTCAAATCAGCGTGTGTTGCAATGGTTCTTGACTCTTCAAGCATACTGTTTTAGGACCGTTCATAAACCTGCTGCCTTCCAGATCGTCCCTGACTATTTGTCGAGAAGAATGGATCGACCCGAACGGCTCGATTCTTCGGGGAGGGTTTATGAACATGGAAGACCTCCGTTGACCAAGAACCACCTGACGGTAACCGAGGACCGACGTGAGCCCAAGGACCGCCGTGAACCTTATGAACGTGGCCGCCAGACACCCGCACACAGCCGCGAACTGAGGAGGAACAGCGTCCCCGGCTCAGGGTCCAACCACGTGGCAGAACCCGGCAACCCTGATTCCGAGTGGGAGACGAATGCCGCACACGGCGGAACGCTCTTGTCTAACACCTCGGGGATAACCGAAGTCCCTGAATCAGACAAAACAGACCTCAATCATGAGGCTGGAGTGATACCCGCTCCCTGCGCATGCTACATGATGGATTCACCTGCGGGTCTTCCGAACAGCAACCGGGTCCAAGAGGGGAGGACATGGGTGGAGGCAGAGTGGCAAATCTCGATCAGTGGAAAAAAGGGCGGGGCTTCAGGGGATTTTTATAGATTTAGTAACAACGCTGCTCCTGATTGGTTGACTGATGTCTCACCCCTATATAAGAACGAAACTGACGAGGGATTGTGTGTGTTCTTTTCACACTGTTTCAGAACAGGTGGACGGACGGAGAGAGAGCCACACCAGACACTCTGTGGGCCTACGAGGACTAAGAGGAGACCTCATCCATATACAAGAAGAAGACTGACATAAATCTCCTGTTATTCGTTTTTTTTCTTTCATCCTTTTACCTGAATAAAGGAATTTTTTTATTTCTCCATCCCTGCCTTCCTGCCTCATCCTTACATTGTGTTATTGATTATTGCAAAGTTTTACATCCCAATACTATATACAGCATATGTCCATGTGTTAATGTGTCCTTTGTAAACTTTCTTCTGCTTTAGTTTGACAGATTGTATTTCCAAATAAATCTTATGATGATGATTTCATTAACCTTTATTTGAATTTGGTTGTCAGAAGTTGTCTTAGTCTGCCAATTAGATGTTGCACAGCTGCATTTTAATATGTTCTAGCGGCTAGCTGTCAGATACCAGATTTGCCCTCGTAGTGTAGCCGATGAATTCTTCTTCCCAATGTACCCCTCTGGTTTTGACTAGAAAGAACCAGAGCGATCTATTGGAGAAAAGAAAGGATGCCGATGGAAATCCTGGAGTCTCCGTGGTTTAACTCGGGTTGAAATGCGGGACGTCAAGGAGACTTGGATAAGGGTATCATGCAGCAATTCGGAACCAAACCTGCATAGGTGAGATAACAACACACCACAACCACAAGATTTGTAAAATGTGATACCGAAGATATACCATGCAATGCAAAAGGAAGGTTTTGTAATAACAACTGCCAGTAACAATAAGACAAAGACCACCCCCCTCCTTCTACCCAGTCTTATCAGAAAAAGGTTAACCGCTTACCGGTGTTTGTGTCCTAGGAGAAGGATAGTATTCGCAGGCGGAATCCAAGCAATCCACAGAAGCAGTCCAAGACTATCCCGACGGCACGAGGACGCCTAATAAAACCCTGACCCGACGGCACGAGGACGCTAGTACACACAGGAAGTCTCTAGTCCGTGTACCACTACTACAGTTCAAAGTTCCAGAAATCCCAAGAACAAAATACTGAAGAGGATGAGGTCTGACCTGAAGAAAACGAGGTATCCAATGGAGCAGGCAAGAGAGGTCCAATAGCAATCCGAGATCAAGAAACCAGACGAGGCAATTCCAGGCAAGGCGACAAGAAAAAGGCAATCCAATAAACAGTCTGCGTCGAGGAACCAAGGTGATCAATCACTGTGGAGGAAAGAACAGGGTAACAAGGACAGGAACGGGGAGAACAAGAACCAGATATGGGTAAACAGAATTCCAAACGCCACTAATCTGTGATCAGAAGCACCGAACCAGTAGGAGGAGGTGCTAATAAGGAAGCAATTCACGTGACAATCCGGCGCACTACTCGACGTGGTCCGAGGGAGGAGTAGAGTGGACGCCAGCGTTGCCATGCCAATTTCCAGGTACCAGGTTTCGCCTTCCTTAAAGGGAAACGAGCCCGTGGTTTAGCGAGGAACGAGTGCGCATACATAACAGTATCTCCCGCAAAGGGGACCTCTCCCCCCGAGAGGACCAGAAACGGGCCATAAGGACAGGGGCATGAATGTTTTCAGTTGGTTCCCATGTGCGGTCCTCTGGACCATAGCCCTTCCAATCGACCAAGTACAAACGCCGTCCCCTGCACACTTTGGTATCCAGGATAGCAGCCACCTCGTATTCGTCGAACCCCTGTACTCTGACAGGAGACGGGTGTAAAGGCAGTTTGGTCAATGGGTGACAAAGTTTTACCAAGGATACATGAAACACCGGATGTATCCTCCAGGTAGGAGGGAGAGCTAGACGGAGCACTGCAGGATTTATGACTTGCAGAACCTTATAGGGACCCACAAAGCGTGGTAACAAGGTCCGTCGACCTGACAATCGTAGGTTCTTCGTAGACAACCAGACCTTCATGCCAGGAGTATACAAAGGAGCCGAGGAGCGTCGTGCATCCGCATATTTCTTTGAACGCTTCTGGGCCAGAACCAGTTGATTCTTTACTAAGGCATGAGTGTCTGAGAGTCTCTTAAAACAATTTAAGGCAGCGGGATTGTGCAAAGGTGGCTCAGCATCAAGAGGCAAGGACCGTGGATGTCGACCATACCTAGCGTAAAATGGGGACATGTGGGTCGCGGAGTGGAGGGAATTATTGTAGGCAAATTCCGCCAACGGCAATACGGAGACCCAGGTACCTTGACGTTGAAGAGTGAGGCAACGGAGGTACTGCTCCATGGTGGCATTAAGCCTCTCCGTTTGGCCATCTGTTTGAGGGTGATAGGCGATGGAGTATCTGCCATCGATACCTAAGGTTGTGGTCAAAGACCTCCAAAAGCGAGAAGTAAACTGCGGTCCCCGATCCGTAATGATCATAGTGGGTAGGCCGAACCTTTTATACACATTTTTCAGAAATAGATCCGCCAGTACCGGAGCAGTAGGGACACCATGGCACGGTACAAACATAGCCATCTTGGTAAAGTAGTCAATCACTACCCAGATAGTGTTGTAATCTTCCACCAAAACGAAGCTCCACGACAAAATCCATGGAAAGCATCTTCCACGGGGCTTCAGGTATAGGCATGGGTTGTAGTAGACCCACAGGTTTACCACGTTGATGTTTGCACTGGGCGCAAACGGCACAAACAGCTATGTATTCCCTCACATCCTTGTTCATAGAAGGCCACCAGCACCACCTTCCCAAGAGGTCCAAGGTCTTACCAACCCCCGGATGGGCCGCTATAGCAGCATCATGACACCATTGCATGGCGGTACGCCGAGTATCAACATCTGGCAGAAATATCTTACCCTGTTTATAGGGTAGTGAATGAACCAGCTCCAGACCAAGGCTTGCCAACTCGGAGGGATGGTTATTCACCCAGTCCTTGATTGCCAAGTTTAATGGAGGACGTAACGTGCAACCACACACTACTTGAGTAGGCAGTAACATAGAGCCGTGAAGGTTAGAGGGAGTCGGAGGTCCATGAAGCCGCGAAAGGGCATCTGCTTTAGTATTCAAGGAACCGGGACGGTAGGTGATGGTGAAATTGAACATAGAAAAGAATTCATGCCACCTAGCATGGCGAGCCGTGGTGCATTTCACCGACTGCAGGGCTAAGAGATTCCTGTGATCCGTAAAGACTTGTACCGGTTCGGGAGAACCCAACAGATGGTGCCTCCATACCAAGAATGCGTCTCTGACAGCCAATAACTCACGCTCCGTGATAGTGTAATTTCTTTCATAGGGCGTAAGTTTCCTGGAGTGATAAGCCACTGGATGGAGAGTCTTGGTATCTGGACAATGTTGGGATAAAACAGCGCCCAAGGCTATATCCGAGGCATCGGCCTCAACAACATATGGTGTGTTCATATCTGGATGCTGAAGAACAGGAGCGGAAGTGAAAGCGGATTTCAGGGCTTCAAATGCGGTTTGTGCCTGTGCATTCCACTTAAACGGATGTTTCGTGCTGTTGAGAGCCGTTAGTGGAGAAGCTAGGGCAGAATAATCTTGAATAAACCGCCGATAAAAATTAGCGAACCCAAGGAAAGACTGCAAGGCTTTCAATGTGTTGGGACGCGGCCAGTCCAAAATAGCAGCGACCTTGGAACGGCTCATTTGCACACCCTGATTAGTAATGCTATAGCCCAGAAACTCCACCTCAGTGACATGAAACATGCACTTCTCCAGTTTGGCGTATAGACGATTTTCCCTCAATCGTTGCAATACGTTGGAAACATGAATGACATGAGAGGCAATCGAAGGAGAATAGATCAAGATGTCATCCAAGTATATGACAACGTAATGGTCTAACATGTCATGGAATACCTCATTGATGAAAAACTGAAAGGTAGCTGGAGCGTTACACAGGCCAAAAGGCATAACACAATACTCGAAGAGACCATACTTGGTTTTGAAAGCAGTTTTCCATTCGTCGCCTTCGCGGATCCGTACAAGATTGTATGCACCCCTTAAGTCCAGTTTAGTAAACACCTTGGCCGAGCCCAATTGATCCAGTAAAACCGAAATCAGAGGGATCGGATATTGGTTCTTGATTGTGACTGCGTTCAATGCCCGATAGTCGATGCAAGGACGAAGGTCTCCCTCCTTCTTCGGAACGAAAAATAATGGGGAGGCAGCAGGTGAACGTGAAGGGCGTATAAATCCGGAGTCCAAGGAACTCTGAATATAGTCCTTCAAAATCAGGTCTTCCTTTGGGGTCAAGGAGTAAATGCGTCCTGAAGGTACCTTGGCCCCAGGGACCAAGTCAATAGGACAGTCGTAAGGCCTATAGGGTGGAAGTACCACCGCCCCCTGAGCATCGAAAACATCCTTGTACTTTTGGTAAGCCACAGGAAGCGTAGTATTGATAACTGCCCCTACGGTACGAGCTAGTTCAGAGAGAACGCGGCCTGGATTGACCATGGCAGGGGTTTTTAGACAATGAGTATCACAGTAATCAGAGAGAAAACACACGTCCCCTGAATACCAGTCCACTGATGGATTATGCAGTCTGAACCAGGGCAGACCTAATATAAATCTGAACTGTGGGGCGGCAATAAGATCAAAGGATATACTTTCCTGATGCCCACAATCCGTGGTCATTACCAAGTCAATAGTGCGTTCTGTCACTAGCCCAGACACCAGAGAAGAACCGTCCACAGCATTCACCATTTCCGGACATGGTTTAAGGACAATCGGGAGACCCAATGCCCTCGCATGGGAGGCATCCACATAATTCCCTGTGGCTCCAGAGTCCAATAACATGTTAACCTGCTTTCTTTCAACACCGGAGGCCATGAGTGACACGTTCAGACAATAAGGGCTACACAAAGAAGGATCTGTAGATGAAATACCCGGCGTCTGGATCCCTTCAGTCACCGGGTTTTGGCGTTTCCCTGTTTCTTGGTAGGTCTCTTGGGGCAATCCCTGAGCAAGTGATCGGAAGCTCCACAATAAAAACATAGACCGTTCTTTTTACGGTGTTCCCTGATTTCTGCTGATAAAGGACTTCTCAGAGCCCCTATTTGCATAGGTTCAGAGGATCCCGAAGCAGGAACAGGAACAGCAAGAGAAACCGGGGGAGCTGTTCTTTTCTCTCCTTTCCTCGCTGCCTGTCTGGAATCGATCTGAAGAACCAAATCCAAAAGTTCGGGGAATGTCTTGGGTATCATTGGCACGGTTGCTAGTGTGTCCTTCAAGGAATCAGACAAGCCCTTATAGAAGAGGGAGGCCTTCTTTTCTTCAGGCCAACCGGTCTCTGCCACCAACTGGTTAAACCTGGCCACGTAGGCTAGCAGAGAAAGACCTCCTTGTTGCAGATTGAGCAGTTCTAATCAGTAGCTTGTGTCGCATAACGTGTGTCAAAGACGCGACTCATGGCATCTATTAATGCGTCACAATTATATAGAAGATGACTCCCCTCTTCCAACAGTGGATTCGCCCAGGCGGCAGCAGTGCCCCCTAAATGGGACAACAGAAACGCTGCCTTGGTAGTAGCATCAGGAAAAGAGGCAGGACGACAAAGAAAGTGCAATCTACACTGATTCAGGAAGGTCCTGAATGTTTTGGGGTCTCCATGGAACCGTTCAGGAGGAGCCAAGGGGAACTGTGCCGTCATATATACAGGACCCGTGCCCTGTTGAGATGGGAGAGGAGCTGCGTCAGGAATACCCGCAAAAGGAGCCGCCTCGGCCCCCCGAGGCAACAACCCTGCTTGCACATCATCTATGCGCCGCTGCGTAGCAGTATGGGCAGCGGTCATATCATTGCGGAGATCGGCCACCAATTGCAAGATGGTGGCCAATGTTTCATTGGCATCCATTAAGGCTTCTGATTCTGTCAGATACCAGATTTGCCCTCGTAGTGTAGCCGATGAATTCTTCTTCCCAATGTACCCCTCTGGTTTTGACTAGAAAGAACCAGAGAGATCTATTGGAGAAAAGAATGGATGCCGATGGAAATCCTGGAGTCTCCGTGGTTTAACTCGGGTTGAAATGCGGGACGTCAAGGAGACTTGGATAAGGGTATCATGCAGCAATTCGGAACCAAACCTGCATAGGTGAGATAACAACACACCACAACCACAAGATTTGTAAAATGTGATACCGAAGATATACCATGCAATGCAAAAGGAAAGTTTTGTAATAACAACTGCCAGTAACAATAAGACAAAGACCACCCCCCTCCTTCTACCCAGTCTTATCAGAAAAAGGTTAACCGCTTACCGGTGTTTGTGTCCTAGGAGAAGGATAGTATTCGCAGGCGGAATCCAAGCAATCCACAGAAGCAGTCCAAGACTATCCCGACGGCACGAGGACGCCTAATAACACCCTGACCCGACGGCACGAGGACGCTAGTACACACAGGAAGTCTCTAGTCCGTGTACCACTACTACAGTTCAAAGTTCCAGAAATCCCAAGAACAAAATACTGAAGAGGATGAGGTCTGACCTGAAGAAAACGAGGTATCCAATGGAGCAGGCAAGAGAGGTCCAATAGCAATCCGAGATCAAGAAACCAGACGAGGCAATTCCAGGCAAGGCGACAAGAAAAAGGCAATCCAATAAACAGTCCGCGTCGAGGAGCCAAGGTGATCAATCACTGTGGAGGAAAGAACAGGGTAACAAGGACAGGAACGGGGAGAACAAGAACCAGATATGGGTAAACAGAATTCCAAACGCCACTAATCTGTGATCAGAAGCACCGAACCAGTAGGAGGAGGTGCTAATAAGGAAGCAATTCACGTGACAATCCGGCGCACTACTCGACGTGGTCCGAGGGAGGAGTAGAGTGGACGCCAGCGTTGCCATGCCAATTTCCAGGTACCAGGTTTCGCCTTCCTTAAAGGGAAACGAGCCCGTGGTTTAGCGAGGAACGAGTGCGCATACATAACACTAGCTCTCATGCCCACTTGTTCACACCCAGGTGAGCAGACTATGCACCAAGCAGAGAACCATGTTCTTGGAAAATGTCCTACATTGTAGGAAATGTTTCTTGCTCCTCAACCATTGAATGGCAGGGTTGCAATGAGAAAAGTCCTAGTGTGAGTACTGTTATACTTGACATGGTTTTACTCAAATGAAAGATAGACAGGCAGTCGATCTAGCCACAGTTATAATGGCCGGGCTCACTGTGCATGTGTCCACCCCTGCTACTAAAGAGTGATAGAGGAGAATGTTTATATGTGAGGTAGCCTTCCATTGAGACATGTAGAGGGTACAGTTGCCCATTTATGTACACAGAAGACATTTGACTGTAAAACCAAAAATATCTGGAACATGAGGGAAACAAGGCTGATACAGTCAAACCACGTTTGTCCATGGTCAGAAACTTGACTCTTCATTACATCCCCATCTTAGATTCTTCCCTATTTATTTAAATTGAACATAGTATTACATTCTGGTGTCCACTTATTTTCTAAGCATTCTGAAATTTGTCAGATAAGCAAATTGAAGCAGAAGTAGAAAGGTTTTTGCCCAAGATCATACAATTATGAGCAAGTAGATAAACTATGATTTGAATCAGTAACATTAGCATACCAAAATCATACGTGTTACAGAAGAGACACGAACCAAGCCTTGACCTCCTAATGACATCACAGAGGGACATCAAATGATCCTCCACCCTGATGAGCCAGTGTATCCTCTTTAAGCCATATGGCTTGCAAATGTGATACTTTAGCTTGTTAATAATTAATGATTGGTAATAAGAACCAACACCTAGATATTAAAACTACCAAAAACATGGTTAAATCAGTGGGATTTGCATAGCGGTCCACAAGGGTTTCAAATTGCAACATTGGGGTAGTAGTTGCTACTCCAACCTTATGCCCATCAATATAACTCCGACATGGTATGATATGTTACATCACTTGCTATGGTACATCATACACATACATACATACATACATCTAGAATGAGGTATTATGGTGCTGAAACAGCAGGTACAGAGCGACCCAGACCAAGACACTAGGAACGGAAGCCACCTACCAAAACCCTGTGAGGCCCCTGATCAAGGTGGAAACAGGAAAATCTTCAACCTATGTCTGAAGTCTGTGTAATTTCAATTTCCCCGCAAGACAGGGGGAAGCGAATTCCATAGATGTGCAGCCTGAACTGAGAAAGACCGCCCCTCTTCCTCATTTTACCCGTATGAACGTCGGCACTGACAACAAAGTATTAGAAGCAGAGGGCAGCCTTCAGCCGGGAAGATACCCTGAACCGAGAAAGACCGCCCCCTCCCCATTTTACCCGTATGAACGTTGGCAGCGACAGCAAAGTAGTCGAAGCAGAGTGCAGCTTTCAGCCAGTAAGATACCGACAAAGTTTGGCACTAACAAAGTCGCACCTGACAGTGCAGGGCCCTATGCACAATGCAGAGCACCTTCATTTTTTCTGCTCCTCCACCGGGAGTCAGCCCAGTGCTTCCAAAGCTGGGATGATATGCTCTCCCCATCCTGCCTTCAGAAGCACCCTTGCTGCAGCATTTAGAATTATTTGACTTCTGCCTAACGTCACTTTGGGAAGCCCAGATATATTGCATTGCAGAAATCAAGTCTGCTTGAAATAAAAACATTCACTATCTGGATTTTATGAGAGAATCTTTAAACAAAAAAACAGGAGTCTTTTTAATGTCAGAAGATGGGAAAAAACAAGAGATGGGGACTTGAGGGATTTGGGACAAAGATGAGTCCAACTAAAGTACCAGTTTCTTGACTTTCGGGAGCGGGTTTGGGCAAAGTGTTGAGGGTCAGTTCTGAGTCATCTTCCTGATCCAACTGAATGCTTAACCCTGGACTGGCCAGGGTAGCAGAACTGATCGTTTTTTTCTGGTTTTGGACAGTACATTTGAGCCTATTTTGAGCCTATTTTGATGCATCCACATGCTGATCTGCTCCAAACACATTTTCACCCTGCCACAGAGGTGGTCTGCATCCTCACCTACTTGAAATATCATCTGTGTCATCTGCATAAATAAAAAACCTGACATGTGCTGACCATATACAGTGTGCTAAGGGTCTCATATAGAGATTGAACAGTAATGGTCTCAAAGGGGATCCCTGGGGGAGACTACAGGTCACTGGCTTTGAAACTGATGCAAAAGTGTGACACACCACGGACAGGGATATATCTGATTAAAAAAAAGAGGTAAGCCAATCAAGGGCTCTGTGTCTCAACCCATAGCTACTGAGCCGGAACAGGAGAATGGTGTGGTGGACTGTATCGAAGAAGGCTGTGAGACCCAGTAACATTAGGGTCCCAGAGCCTCTGCGGTCGACAGCCCATCTCAGACCGTCCACCGCAGCGACCACCACCAACTATGTGCTATAGCTGGGTCTAAAAACTGCCTAAGAGGCGTCTTACCACTTATGTGTATCCACATCGGCTTGCAGTTGCTTAACGGCTAATGTTTCCATTAGTTTATCAACATAGAGGAATAGGGAAATGGGCCAGTTCACCAAATCACAAATGAATCGCTGCTGCCCTCTTCAGAACTGTTGGCACTATGCCTGAGTCAAAAGAGCTATTGGAAATCTGACATAACTACATGTACAACCACCTCCCTCAAAGCCTTTAAAATTCTCACAGACAAGGGTCATGAACAGTCCCTTAGGGATAAAGTTTAGCCATAGTATCCAGAAGATACGCTTGATTGACATGAACAAAAGATGAAAGGATGTCGTCCACTGAAGGGCTAGCAGGTTGCGGGCCCACCTCGTCGTAAGGTAGGAGCCCTGTATCAGCCCCAAAAAACTCCTCTTGGATTTTACGAATTGTACCCATACAAAAATCACCAATTCCCTCAAAAAAACCTCAGTGAAGTATTCAGGGCCTTCTTAACAGCCACCGGCTTTTGTATTTATGCAGACAGCGTATATACTCTCCTTCTGGCTGCTCATCGTAACTCTTTCTGCAAATCCTCTCTGCTGCTATTATTTTGTGTTTTTCAGTTTGTAATGCACTGCAGAACCATTCCTTTTTTTCCAGTCTCTTTTCTTTTTCTTAAGGCCCCAGGTGCTAGTATTTATGTTGCATTGGTAAGCTTATCATAAAAGTTATCCAGTAAATTTGCTGGATCCGATCGAATGGGTACAGAGTCTGAAACCTATTGTGGGTTCATGTTATCCCAATTCTGGAACTCATACTGCCTAGCTCCCCCAGCTTGCACTGCAGATGGGCTAGAGTCCATTATCAACGAGAATAAAATCCCAGCGTGATCAGTCCATTGAAAGGGAATGTTAGTATTATCGAAAATGCAATCCAACGAGCACATTCTAGCTCCAAACTCTATAATTTAGCCACTAGACCACACCTCTCCTCACCACCAATTAGGTGTAATTTTGCCAAACATCAGAATAATTTGGTCCAATGAGAAAGCCTGGATTAGAATCTGAATCTTGTAGTTTTATTGTCAGCAACTTAATTCTTTGCTGGATCTGCAACTCCCCTCTCCAATATTTTTCATTTTATATAGCATATGTCTCAGAATTCTACCTGGCATCAGAAACTGTGCCAACACCCTATATCAGAGTGTACTAATTATTTTATCAGAGAATTCATTAAATGGTTAATTAATTCAAAATAAAACTAGATTTTCCCCAAAAAATGAAAGTTAGGATGGTTCTCTCCTGAAGGGGCCTCTTCTTCCTCCTTTTGCTCAATCTCTCTTCCATGGGGAGAGGTTGGAGAGGTACACAGACTCCTATGGCCTCAGAAGTAACTTTCCCTGTTTGTAATGTCCTAAACATTTTGCTTCAGCCCTTTCTGGCATTTCAGTCTTTGGGGAGACCCTAACAAGCCCTCCTTTGTGATCTGGACTAGATGTGGGCTTTCTGGAGTCCCGTACCCCAAGACCCACTCTCTTATAAAGTCTTCTGAGTAGACGGGTAAGAGAATGTAGCTGGCAGAATGAGCTACAGAGGGGTCCATAAGGTCTTCCTGCGCTATCCCTTGGTTTTTCTCTCCCTTACTCTTTAATCTCACCATAATCTCCCTGCCCTTGTTTCATCCCTCTTCTCAATGTCTGTTCCTGCCTAGGGCCACCCAGGCCCATCAGAACCTCCCTGCTCTTAGTGACTAGGTGTTGGTCCTCTCTCTTATTGTTGGACTCCTAACCTAATATTCTTATCACAGCTTTTCTCTATCCCCCTGATGCTATCCCTCCTGTGTACTATGTTGACTGCCACTTTTCCTGCCACCGCCTTCTTTTGGTGATCTTCATTCCACTGCTTCATTATTGGTCTCTCCCCTTGATGTTACTGCCTCCATGTTACTTGTACTCTCTGAAATTCCCACCTCCTCTTTCTCTTTGGATTTCACCACCTTCTCCTGCATCCTGGCTCCTACCACTTCCTCTTGACCCCGCTTTCCACTACTGATATTATCCAGTTGCCCTGCAACTCTCCTCCCCAAACTTCTTCAGTTATTCCCATAACTCTGACCACCTCCTTCTGCTCCCTCACACTCTCAGTTGTTACTGTCTCCACTTTGGCTTCCACCTCCTCTTGTCCAACCTCGCCTTCTGCTGTTACTACCACACCCTCTTTGGCTGCCACCTTCTCCTTCTCTTCACTCTCCAGTCCACAGCCTTCTCCGAAGAGAAACATCCTGCCCCTACAAACCATACTGCCTGACTGGGCTAGGGTGTTTTCCTAGTCTGTTTGGGTCTTCTAATGAGGGTCCGCACCTGTGGTTTGTAACTTGGTGGGGCCTGTAATTGGCTATTCTCCCTCAGTACACCTGGGGCTGTTAAGGCCTAGTAGTCTATAGGTGCCATGTCCACCATCTTGGGTTTTACTCCTCCCCTGACCAACCTGTCTGCTGCTCGTGGTGTGTTGAACCCCTTTCCAGAGAATGGTTTGAGTTCTAAACACAATGGAGGTCATGTTCAATGTGGAGTAGAGAAAAATCATGTGCAAATTGCTTGCAAAAAAAGATGTACATTATTACTCTACTCTTAATTTTGATTCATTGGCATGATAGAAACGGAGGAAAGGATGGAATTAACGTTTCTACCATCCCCATCCTCTCCCACGTACATATGCACAAGCATTTATACCAGCATGAAATAAGTAGTTCTAAGTGCAAATGATTAATATTGGATTGAGGGGACCTGTTTACACCCAAGTGCAAATGTAAACGGTCTCCTCAGTTTAAAGTACTCCTTGCAAGTAAATGACCTCCTCTGGGTAAGCTTTTAGAGCACATTGTTTCACTGAGCATGCGCGGGTTGGGCTGGGTGGAATGGTAAAATAGTACCTCTGACTTAAGAATCTCTTGGCAGGTAACAATGTCTCTGAAACGCTTCGTTCCACGCTGAGCTCTCAGCATCCAGGAAGTCGCAAACTAGCAATGTTGTATCCGCAGTCATAGAGTATAGCACAGGTCTCACAAATTCTCTGGGATAAGACCTTTCATGTACCGGGTGAAACTGCCACAGTATCCAAAAACACTAGCAACCAACGTTGAGTGCAGGGAGACCAGTTCCCCTTTTTTTGCATGTTGTAGGTTTGGGTCTGCTCAGGTAAAGATTCAGGGCCTCTTAATTGGGGTGTGGACACCAATATTATTTTGCCAGATTTCACTGCTGGCCCAGTGGGTTGGGGAAGCACTAAACTCACAAGAAAGGGACTGAGGTTGGGTGACCCTGGGATCCTCCACATACCACCTCCCTGCCAAACATACAGTGGCTCGGGGAGGGGTGGGCACCAGGTCCCTTGAATCACCATCTTGTTGGCCCGCATAACAATGTGAGGGACTTCATCACACACTATGTAATGGTGTTCTGATCATTTTAGGCACTTTCACATCTGGCAGGTAAGAGAACTGGTGTAGATGGAGCACAAGTGATGTGCCCAAAATCATACAATTTGCATTAAGCGGAACGGCTCAGAATAGAATCCAGATCTTCTAGTTCGAAATACAGCCTCAAAACCACACAGCCCTCTCTTGACTAATCCTTTTGGTGTGATAACGCGTGTATTACTGGTTTTCACTAATTTGTAAGTACTGTGGCATTTATCAGATATGCAAATAAAAGGAGAGTGTGATAAAGTGATTTTTTCGAAAATCGCACATTTTTAGTCAAGTGGAGAAGCTGTGTTTCAAACTCATATTTTTTGCTTCTAAAGTTGGCTGTCTATCCACTAGTTCTGTTCTTTTACTCTCCTTCCTTTCCCATCATCTTTTCTCTCTCCCTTTACCCGTGTGCTCCTCTCTTATTACCTCTGCTACCATTTGCTTGTAGGACAGTGGACATGCACCTTTGGGAGCATGGTGTGACGATTCATGGGATCACGTCACTTCTCCCCAGGGGGGGAGCCATTCCCTGTGAGACTAGGAAGGTGTGCCTGCTATGCAAGATTCCCCCTAGCGGTGGCAGAAAGCAAGACCTTACAGGGAGACACTCCCCTCATAGAGATAAGGACTCCTGTTCCGTGATGGAACTCCCTAACCCTTTTGCCCTTGAGACCATGAAATCCATAAAGTTTGCAGAGAAACAATCTGAAAGCACTACTTTATGTTATTGCAATGCTCCTTCCTTTCCTCTTGTAAGAATTGATACCACCAAGACAAGGAAGTCTAAAATAAACATACATTCTGATCTCAAGTCATCTTCAAAGAATACTGTGAAGAAGAAGATTGATGGATTTATACAAACTACTCCTTTGCCAAGTGCAGAAGGTACTGGGAAGAGGTGGCCCGAGGTGGTGTGAAGAATACACAATGGACACAAACAAAGGACTCACACTCCGCTGGGGAGGTTCCAGCTTTATAACATAAAAAAGAGAAAGGACTCAATGAGAAGTAAAGCAGGCGTGAAGCCTGGCAGACCCGGGAAGTTCAAATCTGGAAGCAAGAAGCTACGTCAGGGAAGAAAACCTCCCGTCAGCAGGACGCCAACAGCAGGTTTCAGAAGTTCTTTGCAGGCCAAAGTAGAACCGGCCTGAGTGGAAGCTGGGAACAGACCGATGTTGGTGTCATCTCAGGGAGGTGGAGGAGCAGTACATTAACTGCATTGACACCGCCTGGTTGGAGACCATGCAGAGCCAAAACACGGCAGTGGGTAGCGGAACAAGAAGCAAGAAGAGCGTTCAGCAGGATCGCAGCAACACAACACGCCAGGAAGAACCAGTGATGTGTCCCCACTATAGAAGATATAACGGGAGTCAAGGGAGACCCGGTAGAGGATTGGGGAAGGGTGCTAAATGTAAACAAGGCCCTTGTCTCAATCTTTACCCCAGAAGTACTTAATGCATCAGGAGTAATCTCCCTCATCTCAGTAGTGGTGTCAAGAATGCTGAATGGAAAGAAAGCCTCTGGACTAATCTCCCTCGTCTCCAGAGTTGTGACAGAAGTGCCAAGTATGGCAATTATATCACAAGTCATCTGTCATCTTCCTCATCTCAGTTGTTGTGTCAATAAAATGAAAAGAGAAGAATGTATCTGGAGTAGTCTCCCTCAACACTCTAGCCTTAAGAGGGACACTAAGGGACGGAGGGGGCGCTGTGGTGCGCAACATTGAGTAGCAGCTCTCCACGTCACTCTGCCTTGAAACCATGCTCAGGGGGCTGTGAAACAGCAGGCTTAAAGAGCTCTGGGCACCTAAAATGAACCCAAAGCTGTCAGAAGGGACACAGCATGAGCGGCCCAGTTTGGAAAAACTACCTGGCTGAGAAGAGGAGAAAATTGAAGTATCTTACCTGCCAGGAGTCGCAGCGAACACCCCAGAAAATTATGTGCATCTGCTTAGGGTGTTGCGGTGGAGGAGGGGCGAAAAAGAGGAACAGCAGGGAGCGGCTACCTGCCCCAGAGGAGTAGCCTTCCTCAGACAGAGAAGAAGGCGCACTGGGTAGAGAGAGCAGCAGCCATGCCGTTGCGGGCCAGCTGCGCATCACCCCCCCATTGGTAGCGCCAGTGAGCGCTGCCCTAGCGGTGCCAGGAGTGCCTTAATCTTTGTCACCAGGCGGGCCTGGGTAGGTGCGGGCGGAAGAGGATCCCAGACCGTCGAGCACGCCACCACACTCGGGTTGGTGGCAGGGGCACACTCAGTGGGCAGGCAGAAGAACTCAGCATTGTGAAACGTGGCAGCCAAGGTTGCAGCACACCCACAGGCACGCTAACTAAACATCTAAGATCATTACATCTAACAAGCTCATCCAGACTTCACATTGCCCACTTGAGTCTCAGCTCAGTAGAGTTTTGAAGGGTCCCCAGTTGAGTCTGGGGGTGAGGATCTCCTGTTGCCATCCAGGAGTGTGCACAGTAAATGACCAGCATGGAGGAGGCGGGAGTACGCCGCATATTATCAAGTCTCAGTGAACCACCACAGTAAATAAGGGGCTGAGCACAAACACCCTAGTGCGAAGTATACAGGCCAGCTGGCACTGGGGCTGCCAGACGAAGCTCCAACTAAAGACAGTGCCGAGGCACTCAAGGAGAGGTAGACTGCAGGGGTGGGGTCGGCATCACAGGCCACCATAGGTGACTCTCCCACAATAGACAGTGGCAGGGGTGCCGGAGTCATCTGCACTGACCTCTGGGGGCGCTTAGTGCTGTGGGTGGCCACCAGCTCCTGGATAGCTTGTGGCAGAGATGCTGGAGTGCCCATGTTCCCTGGGACGTAGTCTTAAACCCCCAGGGGACAAGCATAAAGAAGCCACAGCCATGACCAAAGAGAAGGATAAGGGGAAAAGACTGGGTAAACAAACCAAAATAGATGCTTATGCCACAGGGGGTGCAGCTGGACACCCCGCAGTGGGGACCCCGGGCAGAGTGACGGGGCAAAAGGAGGATGAATCTAGTTGCACTCAGGACATTCTAAGGCAATCCAGGATGCAAAGGGGCAATTGGGGAAGAGGATAGAGGTGGTCGGCATAGATGTGGGACTCCTGAGACAGGAACTCTGCAACATGTCTGCCAGGGTGCAGGAAGCTGAAGGTCGTATGTCGGTGGTGGAAGACGCACTAATCCCACTACAGAAGTGCACACAGTCTTTACTGCAATGAATGCTGCGACTGGAAAATAGGATAGAGGATGCTGAGGGGCGTTCCTGCCAGAACAATATTCGGCTGAGTGGCTTGCCGGAGAAGGCGGAGGGCCCCTCGATGGAGCAGTTCTTGGAGAACTGGATCCAGGAATGGATGGAGCCCCTGGGACTATCGAAGTTATTATGTATTGAACGTGCACACAGGGTCCGGGAAGTGAGCCACCCCTACAGGCCCCGCCCAGACAAGCGATCAATAAAGTGCTTAACTATCGGGACCGGGACGCTGTCCTCCAAATGACGAGATAGAAAGGGCCATTGGAGTACAACAGGGCAGCTGTGGCGATTTACCCGGACTTCAAAAAGGCAATTAAAAAAACAAGGCAATCCTTTGACGCAGTGAAGAGGAAGCTCAAGGAGAAAGGATTAAAGTATGCGCCCAGTCACCATGCAGGTTTGCGGACAACAGAGGGTGCGTTTCTTTAGCAAACCCGCCAACGCTTTGGACTGGGCCGAAACAATTGTCGGACACCCGGAAGATCGACCACAGAGGGTGACCACTGGAAAGCCCCAGCCTGGTCTGTCTGGCGCTGCGGCCCCCTGGAGGCGTGGGGTCCAAGGACCATCGTTGACTGGTAATGGAGGCGCCTGGACGGGGAGGCTGTGCTCCCCGATAACAAGTACCTTAATGTTTTGGTTTTTATTGGGTGTAGAGCAGTAAACTAAGGTGATATCTCTGGCGGCGGCATGAGCGAGGGAGTAAGGGTGGAGCGACCAATCTGCACAGTCCCCCACACCAGGTCCCAACTCCACAGGTACAAAGAGGGGCAGTTGTTTGTTACGGGGGCACCAGATGCTTCTAGTTGGGGAGAAGTGTGGGGGGGGGGTTCAGACAAGGCTTGGGGGGAGGATGGTGACAGTTGGAGAGGGGAGTTTGCACAAGTGAGGACGATCATTACCAACCTACACTAGGGTTCCAGCTGACCTAGAAAAGGCACAAGGTCTTTGGCATGAGTAGGGAACATAAGAGGCTCATATGCCTGATGTGGAATGTCATCAGCATGCTAGATAAGATCAAAAGAGGCTTAGTTATGTGGTATATTAGGGACCAAAAGGCTGAGATAATTCTATTGCAAGAAACCCACCTGATGGGGATGATGTGCCACTGCTTAGGGAAGGAGTAATACAACATGGTGGAACATGCCGGGTACAATAGGGGCTCCTGAGGAGTGGCGATACTGGTGCACAAGACCGTACCCCTTTGGGTATACAGGGTGTTAAGGGACAGGGGGCAATACGTAGGGATTATGGGTAACTTGTGGGAGAACCCGTTTTGATTTTGAGTGTATATGCGCCTCCAACGTTACACTTGGCGGTGTTGGTAGAATTACAGGCACTATTGGTCTTGTATGGGGTGGAGATCACGATTGTAGGCAGGGACTTTAATGACACCCTGAATAGGAACTTAGATAGATGGTAAGGAGCAGTACTGCAGAGGGTGGGGGCCAGTTCCAAACTCGCATTGTTCCTGACTGCAACAGGGTTACAAGATTTATGGGGGAATTGCACCCAGATCAACATCACTGTTCTTACCATTCGGTGGCCCATAACTCTCAGTCCCGGCTGGACTATATGTTATTGCCTTGTACGACACTTGGCAGGGTGGTTGAGGTGCAATATCTCCTCGGGGGGTTGTCGGATCATGCTCCATTGAGTATTCAACTTGAAGTGAAAGTCAAAGGCGGAAGTGGGTAATGGAGGCTGACCGCGTACTACCTTGGGAATGAAGATATCAAAGAGCCACTCCTGGGAGGGACAGAATAGTACTTTACTTTGAACAGAGACACAGTTGTTAGCGGTAGAACGCTGTGGGAAGGATACAAACAGTGATTAGGGGCATTGCTAAATGTGTGACTGGGGCGCACAACGCTGAGAGAAGGGTTAAATTAAGGGGAAAAGGAAGACACAACCAGGCACCAATGGCTGAGATGAAATGAGCCCTCACTAAGGCAGAAGGGGAATTCAAAGAACAGGTAACGGACAAGGCGCGACAGAGATATTTGAACAAATGAGCACTGATATATGACCTAGGGTATAAGATGGGGTGAATGGTTGCATGGCTCGAGAGGCGAAGGGGCGAGATGGGTCCGGTCCATACTGGACAGGATGGGGGGGGAATACACAGAGGGGGAGGAAATAGCCTGTGTCTTCGCAGATTACTATCAATCCCTCTATGCAGAGGTTCCAGGGCCCTCACCCAGCAAGATATCTGGCCACAATTGACTTGTCACGTTTGGGGGAACAGGAATGCTTGGACCTAGAGTCAGATATATCCAAAGAGGAGGTTCTGGGGGCCTTCCATGGCCTGCAAGCGGGGAAGGCACCTGGTCTGAATGGGTTCCCAGCAGAGTTCTGGCAGTGCGTGTGGGACGAGGTGTGTGGCCCCATGTTGGAGATGTTCCAAGAAAGTTGAGAAAGAGGGGAGCTCCCAGAAGACCTGAGGATGGCCAACATAGTGGTCATCCCAAAAAGGGGATGCCTCTGGACAAATGCCCCTCATATTGTCCAATCTCATTATTGAATGTGGAAGCCAAACTCTTGGCAAAGGTCCTAGCCAACAGACTGCTTCTGCTGATTGGCAGATTAATACATCCGGACCAGTGAGGCTTCATGGCAGGGAGGGCCACTCGGATGAGCATGAGGAGGCTACATAATGTGTTGGTGCTTTCTGAATCACTGGAGGGGCCCCATGTGGTCATGGTGCTCGACTCAGAGAAGGCCTTTGACTCAGTGGGGTGGGTGTTCCCCTGGGCAGTGATCGTTAAGATGGGGTTTGGACTCCAATACATGAAATTGGTGCAGTTGCTATACGCAAATCCAATGGCCCGGTTGCGGGTCAACGGCCACATGTCCTGTGCATTCTCGCTGCAGAGGGGCACCCGCCACGGATGCACATTCTCACCCCTCTTATTTCTCATGGCGATTGAGCCATAAGTGCAGGCCCTTAGGACAGACCGTTCAGTCCAGGGGTTTCAATGGCCCAGGGTTGGGAAGATAAAATATCCCTATTTACGGATAACCTACTGGTGTACCTGAGGCATACAGGGAGATCAGGCTCGCTAACCATAGAGATATTCCAGGAACTTCATTGGTGCTGTTGGCTGAAGATAAACTGGGGAAAATCAGTGGTTATGCCACTCAGGGGTAGGATGGAGGCTGTGCTAAGAGACTGCCTCCTTCGGATTGAAACGGAGGGCTTCCAATACCTAGGGATACAGACACACCGGGATATGGGGAAATTCCTAGAGGACAACTTAGACCCGCTGGTCACCAGGTTACGTGAGGTCGCCATACATTGGGCAACACTGCCGTGGACGTTGTTGTCGAGAGTTAATTTGTTAAAGATGATGGCGCTTCCCTGGCTATTATGCGTACTGCAGAATAATCCAGTGCGGCTCCCGAACAGGCATTTTGATGTGATTAATGCCCTGTTCAGGGGGGTGATATGGGGAACAAAGCTCAACGTATAACCCTGCAAGCATTGATAAGATCAGTATAGGAAGGTGGGGTGGGACTGTCAGACGTCAGCAAGTACTATTGGGCAGCCCAGTTAATAGTGGCAAATGACTGGCTGTTTGGGGGGTAGTGGGTGGGGACTCCCACACACAATGCTAGAACTGGACTCCATACCAATGTGGGAGACATGATTGTAAACAATGCCTTAATGACCTTCAGGGAATAATAGACAAATATGGTCTTGGAGGAAGCATACACACTTATGGCTGGCACATGCAATGAGGGCACAGTTTGGAGGGGATCTTGATCTTCCACAGCACAGCCCATTGGAGATTAATCTGTTCATGGAAGGCCTGCGAAAGAAGGGGATATCGACATTATATCAGGCTATTAGCAATGTATTTCCCCCTCCAGCCCCCGCTGACACCGTTAAAAGAAAAATGGAAAAGGGACTTAGGCCCCCTGGAGGGTGAGGATTGGGTGGAAGCAATGGTGGCGGCTAGGGAGGTCAATATATCTTTGTGGATGAGGTTGAACCAGTATAACATTTTACACAGGGTATATTACCCCAGGAATCGGCTCATCAGGATGGGCAAGCCTGAGCCCGACATGTGCCTTAAGTGCTGGGAGGCGGTGGGCACCTTCTATCACCTGCTCTGGGAGTGCTGGTTGATTTCCGCCCTATCGGATGAGGTCAATAGCAGCATGACCAGGATCCTGGGCAGAATTTCACGCATAGACCCTAAATTGTTACTTTTACACTCTAGCACAGATTATGAGGGGACCAGATGGGAAAGCAAGTGGATCTCAATTGCTGCAATGGTTGTCAAGAGGGACCTGGGTGTTAGAAGGATCCAAGGACACTATGGGAACAGTTTCCCTTGTTCTTACCAACAGGAAGAAGGTAAAGAAAGGCAACACATAACTGTGTATTGAAAACCAAATGAATGTATGATCTTTAAGCAACCCCTAAGAGAAGTCTGGGAAGAATTGGAAAGGTTGAGAAAAACTGTTGCAGGAGGTTATCCAAAGATAGCCAGTGGCTAGCCATTCTACTGGTTTGCCATATAATAGTTGAATCAGAAACTAAGGCAAAAGGCTACCAAACAACAGGAACGAAACTGACCAGGTTAACCAGCAGAAGGTTGCAGTTGCTGAACTGTTGGACCAGGAGAAGGGAGTCATTCTGCAGGTATTCTCTGCAAGTGCATAAACTGAACTGTTGCCCAAAGACTAACAGAATACACGCCCAGAGGGCTGATCACATTCAACCAGAAGAAGGGAGTAATTCTCCTGGAACTATTTATGTTAATGTCTTTTTTGTTAGTGGCATGGTTAGAGGAGGCTAGTTTGACAGAGGATGGACACTTTGGGCTTCATCACAGTCTTGGCGGTATCCTGGCAGTAAATGCGCTGGGATACCGCCAACACAAATAGCGTTATCGCAACTCGGTCTGGCGCTATTAGCGCCAGATCCCGAGTTTTGGTAAGGCTGTTACTGCCCATTTTTTTGTATAGTCCATAGGACTCTTTGGGGGCAGTAACGGCGCTATTAGCGCAGCAGTAATAGCACTGCAAATGGGCGGAAAGGGGAAGTTTTTACCTTCAGCAAAAAGCTGGAGGTAAACCTCCCACTTTCCACCAAAACTCGAGATAAGGCAGGGCCGTAATGTGGCAGTAATAGCGTTGCTACTCCGCTCAACCCCTGATGAGGTCCTTTCAGTTTGAGAACCACCCTGAGAACGAGCACCCCAGTTATTCTTTACTTAGGTTGGGAAAACCCTACAGGATAGGGAAAGATAGGCCTTTTTCGTTATCATTTAAATAAAGATCACATTGGAAATGTCACCCCTTTTTCTGACTCCTTACTCCAGTACACCACATATGGTGTCAGGAGTGGAATCTAGCCCGACTGATAAAAATCAGGGTACCTTTCCGTTTAGTAAACGTACTCCTAGAGCCTCAAATCCAATAGTTGCTACAACTGAGTCTATTGATTTTGATTAATGTAGTAGCAGTAAAGTTACTATTGAAGTGGGAACATGACAATTGGCCCCTACTGGCCTTCTACTGTCCCCTCCAGATGGAACTCATATACCAATGGTCTCTAAATCAGGTCTAGCTTGCAAATATGGCCTGGATGTCAAGGCCGGTGTAATAGATCCCGACTACTGAGGTGACATCAAGATCTTCATCCATAACCATGGGAAACAGGCTTACCCAGTTAAAATAGGAGAAAAGATTAGTCAAGGGATCTTAGAGAGTACAGTCGTTCCCGTACCCGTAGAGCTCCAAGAACATGACATTACCGAAAGAGGTAGTAAAGGTTTTGGGGAGGCAGTCATGGTAATACTACAGAAATCTAAACCTTCCTCAGAATAGACAGAGCTCATTCCCGACTTAGCGTTTTCCTAGCATAACAATACGATCTTAGCATAACAATACGATTTTAGCAGAAGATTTCTTAAAAGTTGTTCCAGAGTTTGAGGGTCGGGCCCAAGGAGGTGCTTTCTTTTTTCTAAAACATGGACTTCTATACAAAGGGGATGTAACTACTGAAGGTCTATCAAGAACCCATTTAGTAGTCCCTCGCAGTGACCATTGGGTAGTCATAGGACTGGCCCACTCCCATCTTGCTTCAGGACACTTAAGGATTACTAAAACACAGGCACAGGTCATTCAAGGATTTTACTGGTGAGGAGTCCATGCGGAAGTAAAGAATTTTGTGACTGCTTGTGCTCTTTGGCAGAAGACTGCCTGCACCTCCTATGGTGTCTCCAGCCCCCTTTAAACCTCTTCCCATTATTGAGGTACCCTTTTCTTGGATGATCGGAAATGGACATAATAGGACCACTACAGCCCTCCAAGTTGGGAAAATATATATCCTGGTCATACTTGAATATGCCACCCAATACCCAGAAGCTTTTCCCCTCAAAAACAAGACATCTCAACAGATATTAAAACATCGGATCCCTTTGTTATCTAGGGTGGAGGTTCCCTGGGAAATTCAAACGGACCAGGGTAGCATCTTTATGTCCAAACTGATGGCCGAGGTAAAGGAGATCTTGCAAATCAAGATCTTGTGTACCTCTGTGTACAATCCGCTAGCTTTGTGGAGAGATTCAACCAGACCCTAAAGAATATATTAAAAGAACAGAGCAAGTGAGTGGGAGCCCATCTACTGAGAACAAACATGGTTCAAATAACCTGTTAAATGGAATATCTTCCAATCAGGAGAGTCTACAACCACGTTTTAGCTCACTGGACCCTTTACAGAAGAGAAATATTCATCTGCATATGTGCGTGGTCTCACCTAGAAGGACAGTCCAGCACCGATATGCTGGGCAATTCTCTGAACAAGAATACCATCAGCAACCCCGGACACGGGTTTCCTTGTTGATCCTCCTCAATGAGGTGAAGCTGAGAAATCTAACAGACAGTGAGCAAGTGGTCCACGTTTGGATTACTCTGGGTTACTTAGGGTGAAACCCCAAGTTTTACAAATAAAGCAAGAGTGTGGGAACCCCTCTACCGAGAAGAAACATGGTTCAAATAACCTGTTCTATGGAATTTCTCCCACTCATGAGTGTCTACAACCAAGTTTGAGCTTACTGCATCCTTCACAGAGGAGAAATATCCATGTGCATATCAGTCTGATCCCACCTACAAGGGCAGTTCAGCACCAAAATGCTAGGCATTTCTCCTCTGAACAGGAGTACCTTCAGCAACCCCAGACACGTGTTTCGGCCTTGATGGGCCTTCTCAATGAGGTGAAGCTGAGCCTTTCTAAGGCACAGTGAGCAATGGGTTCACGTCTGGATTACCCAAGGTTACTTAGGGTGAAACCCCAAGTTTTACAAATTAAGCAAGAGTGTAGGAGCCCCTCTACTGAGAACAAACATGGTTCAAATAACCTGTTCTATGGAATTCCTTCCTCCCAGCAGGGTCTTCAACCATGTTTTAGCTAACTGCATCCTTCACAGAGGAGAAATACCATTTGCATATCAGTCTGGTCCTATCCAAAAGGGCAGACAAGGTAGATAGTGTCATGATGCCTACCTCTAAGGAGCCAGGCCGGGCCCAGCAACCCCAGAGGCAGACATCATTTTCCCCAGGGAAGTCTCAGCGGGCCCAAGTCGGGGCCCTTTGGACTCAGTCCTGGCGCCTTAGGCGCCAGGCTCATAGCGGACCCCAGTCCTGGCGCCTTAGGCGCCAGGCTCATAGAAGAGGATATGTGTTTAAGTGCTTGGGTGCACACTTACCTGATGCAGACCTTGCTGCTTCATCCAGGCCCTCTTGAGGCCTGAATGGGACTACTTAACCTGTAGGACTACTTCACCACCCGGGTGTGGTCGGGGAAGGATACATACCTGATTGGTGGAAGGATACATACCAGGAACTTCTTCCAAGGCTATTTAAACCCCACCCGAACAGCCACACATGCTTCGCGTTGTTCTGCACCTAGCAGCTGGACGCTCACCGTGTCAGCTCCTGCATCCTGACTTCAGCCACGCCTGCCAGCACCCTGGAACACCTGCAAGGGGAGAAAGGAAGAGAATAGGAGAAGAAAAGCCCTTACCTGCTAAATCTGCATCCCGGAGTCATTTCTCCAACAGCCCTGAAAAGGAAGACATCATTTTAAAGGCATTTCGTTTCGAATGCTGCAGCGCTGCATTTACTCACCTTTGCAAGGCGCTTCCATCTTCAGCGATCTTCCGGATTCAGCTACCCCCCGGCGCCTAGAGGAAAAAAGACAAGAACAAAGGTGAGAGGGAGAAAAGGAATAAGGAAAGCTCAGTTTCCTTTTAAGTCTTACCTGTTGGATTATTCCCACTGCATTTCGGGTCCTGCCGCTTCCTGGCATCTCCGGACCCCGGCCCCTATGGGGAAAAAAGACAAAGACATTGAATGAGCGAATGCAAAGACATTACCTGAGCGCTCATCCAGAACTGTTTCACTTCGGGTCGGCGCCATATCTCCAGCACTCCGAACCCCGGCCCCTAAGGGGAAAAAGACATAAGCATTAGCGCTTGCTGCAATTAGACAACGAACATTATTATTAAGCTTGAACTTTTGAACAGAACTTTTACAGCGCCTTACTTGAACAGTCAAGCTTACCTGAACTCCCATCAATCCTCAATCCAGTGAAGTAACTGGGTTTCAACGCGCCCCTGCATCAGAAGCAGGATGGAGAGCTCATCCTTCCAAACCCTAAGGTGAGGCTTCACGGGGAATCGTGGAGGAGGTATCGTGGAGGGTTGGAAGGGAGAGGGAGGCTTGAGCATTGTTCCACAGTTGGTAATACTCTCTTTTCACGCACAGGAGGGTATCCAACGAGCCAGGGAAGCCAGAATAGAGGGGCCCTTCCTGTCCATCTTCAGAGTTCTGCGCCTTCGACGCTGCGCCTCCGTGGGAACCAGGTGAGCGTTACAGATAGCATGTTGGAGGTAGATATCATCGAGCTGTCGGAGAGCCCTTGGTCCTCGCCAGCAGTCCTAGTCGATAAACCAGATCAGTCATGGAGGTTCTGTATTGATTTCCAAAAGCTTAACCCCCTCTGCCAGTTTGACAATTGTCCTATGCCTAGGATTGACGATTTAATTTGACAAACTGGGACCGGCTAAATACATCTACACAAATGATCTGACAAAGGCTATTGACAGGTTCCTCTGAATCCCTCCAACAAGGAAAAAACAGTTTTTTTCTACTCCCTGTAGGTTGTTTCAATTTAAGTTCCTTCTTTTTGGACTGCATGGAGCCCCCACCACCTTTCAAATACCTAGATGACATTGTAATCCATAGCCAGACTTGGGAAGAGAATTTATTCCATTCTTTACGAAATAGTTAGGGGCCTAAGGAAGGCTGGTCTCACTGCTAATCCCAAGAAGTGCCATCTTGCATAGTCAGCTGTCCAGTACCTTGGGTTCTTTGTGGGGAATTACCGCAGATTTATCATAGAGCCTATATCACTGCAGGTCTAACAGATAAACCTAAATATTCGCAACCCCAGAAACGTAGATGGGAGAAGGGAGATCAGGACAGCTTTGACCTTAAAGTACCCAATTTTAACAGGGAATTCAGCCTGCAGACAGATGCATCTAAAGTAGGTCTTGGCGCAGTTCTGTCCCAAGAGTATGAGGGTGTAGAGCACCCCATCCTGTATATCTGCATGAAACTCTTTCCATGTGAGAAAAACTTTGCCACTATTGATTTAGAGTCTTTAGCAATCAAGTGGGCTATAACATACTTAAAATTCTATCTCACAGGTTGCAAGTTTTGATTGTTGACTGACCATTCCCCTTTGATTTGGCTAAGTCTGAGGAAAGACACCAACCCTCGTATTATGCATTGGTTCTTAGACCGCCAAGCATATTGTTTTTCTAAGTGCAGATGGGAAAGGCGATTCTGTTAGGGCAAGGGTATGAGACGATGGTGTCCAGTCAAAGTTACGAATACAAAGTTTGGAAATGCAATAGGTTTGAAACAAAAGGATTGAGAAAAAAAATGTTTGAATGCCTTTTTTTAATGTCTTTTTTTTGGTTTCGTATAGGAAAAATTAGTGGTATTTCCCCCAAAAAACAGGGGTTTTGGGGGGGTGCCTAAGGGCATTTTAATTTTTTTTTTTTAGATCCTTTTGGTTCGAAAGTATTTCATTAAATCCTTTTGTAATCAAACCTTTCACTATGAACCTGTGACGATTCATGGGATCACATCACGTCTCCCCAGGGGGAGCCCTTCCCTGTGAGGCTAGGGAGGTGAGCCTGCAAAACAACATCCCCCCTAGGAGTGGCAGAAAGCGGGACATCACAGGAAGAGACTCTTCCTCATGGGGATAAGGACTCGCATTCCATGATGGAACTCGCTAACCCTCTTGCCCTCTTGGCCATGAGACCCATAAAGTCTACTGAGAAACAATCTGAAAGCACTGATGTATGTTATTGCAGTACTCATTCCTTTCTTCCTGTAAAAATGGATACCACCAAGACAGGGAAGTTTAAAATAAACAAACAGTCTGATCTCAAGTCATCTTCAAAGAATATTGTGAAGAAGAAGATTAATGGAGTTTTACAAACTACTCCTTTGCCTAGTACAGAAGGTTCTGGGAAGAGGTGGCCCTGAGGAGGTGTGAAGAATACACAATGGACACAAACAAAGGACTATGACACTCTACTGGAGAGGACCCAGCTGTATGAAATAAAAATGGAGAAAGGACTCAATGGGAAGCGAAACAGGCGTAAAGTCTGGCAGACACGGGAAGTACGAATCTGGAAGCAAGGAGCCACGTTAGGGAAGCAAACCTCAAGTTGCAGAAGTCCTTTTCAGGCTGATGCAGAGCAGGCTGACTGGAAGCTGGGAACCGACAGGCGATGGCGTGCCCTCGAGAAGGTGGACCTAATGGTACATAAACTGTGCCAAAACTCGCAGAGACAAAGCACAGGAGCGGGGGGCAGAACGAGAAGCAAGAAGAGCATTCAGCAAGAATTCTGTGACCCATCACCTTAGGAAGAACCAGTGACATGTCCCAACCAGAGAAGAGTTAACAGGATTAACGGGATACCCTGTACGGGATTGGGGAAGGGTGCCAAATATAAAAAAGGCATTGGGAGTAATCTCTCTTTTCTCAGTCTTTGTCCCAGAAGTAACAAATGCATCATGAGTGATCTCCCTCGTCTCAATGATTGTACCAGAAGTACTGAATGTAAAGAAGGCATCAGGAATAATCTCTCTGTTCTCAGTAGTTGTGTCAAGAATATTGAATGGAAAGAAAGCCTCTGGAGTAATCTACCTTGTCTCCAGAGTTGTGTTGGTAGCACCAAGTGCAGAGACTTCATCACAAGTGATCTTCCTCATCTCAGCTGTTGTGTCAAAAAGATTAAAAGAGAAGAACGTATTGGGAGTAGTCTCCCTCAAAACTCTAATCTTAAGAATGACACTGAGGCCAGAGAGTACCACAAAAAAATCTCCTTGTTTAGAGTGTTAGAAGGAACCAAGGACAGTATGGGAACAGGTGCCCTTGTTCTTACCAACAGGAAGAAGGTAAAGAAAGGTAAGGAATAACTGTTTATTGGAAACCAAAGGATTGCATGACCTTTAAGCAAGCCCTAAGAGAAGCCTGGGAAGAATTGCAAAGACTGATTAAAAAATTGTTGCTGGAAATTATCCAAAGATAGCCAGTGGCTAAACAAACTGAACCAGGAGATGGGAGTCATTCTCCTGGTTTTCCACATAATTGTTGAATCAGAAACTAAAAGGTTACCAAACAACATCCAAGAAACAGACCAAGTAAACAGCAGAAGGTTACAGTTGCTGAACTGGAATTCTCAACAAGTGCAGAAACTGAACTGTTACTCAAAGACTAACCAAATGCACACCCATAGGGCTGATCCCATTGAACCAGGAGAAGGGAGTCGTTCTCCTGGAACTATTTATGTTAATGTCTTTTGTTAGTGGTAGGCTAGTTTGGACAGAGGATGGACACCTGGAGTTTGAGAACCACCCTGACGACGAGCACCCCAGTTATTCTTTAGTTAGGTAGGGAAAACCCTTTAGGGATATGGAAAGATAGGCCTTTTTCATTATCATTTAAATAAAGATCACAGTGGAAATGTTACCCCTTTGTCCGACTTCTTACTCCAGCACGCCATAATGGATACAGTGTGCCTCTGCATCTGGACGGATTGGTGCTGGAAGAAAGGTGGGATGTAATGGGCTGATTGAGGATGCATCTGTGTGAAAGGTTGGGTATGTTGAATTTAGAAGTGTGCCTAACATCCTCTCTGCAAAGCGGAATTTAGAAGTGTGCCCTGGTTGAATTTAGAAGTGTGCCTAACGTCCGCTCAGGGCAAAGCTGAATTTAGAAGTGTGCCCTGGTTGAATTTAGAAGTGTGCCTAACATCCTCTCTGTGCAAAGTTGAATTTAGAAGTGTGCCTAATATCCTCTCTATGCAAAGCTGAATTTAGAAGTGTGCCTAATATCCTCTCTGTGCAAAGCTGAATTTAGAAGTGTGCCCTGGTTGTATTTGTATTTGTTTTATTTATAAAGCGCAGCCAGGCCCAGGGGCATACGGGCGCGTAAGTTTAGATCTGGTTACAGGAAACTGGGTTACAGTTACATTAGTATGCAGGAGGCAAATGTTTCAAGGTTACGGTTACAGATAAATACAGACGTTGCTTTTACAGGTACATACATACAAGTTGTCATTTTCATGTGGTAGGCAATGGAAGGTGCAAATAATAATATAGCATATAATATAATATATTATTTACATACATACATTTGGCAGGCAGCAAGATTAGGATCTAGGAAGTTAGGCTGTCATTGTGTCAAGGTCATGAAGCCAGCGCTTAGTGTTACGTTTGAATAGGTTGAATGAGGGTTCTGACCTGAGGGGAGCGGAGAGTGTGTTCCATAGCTTTGAGGCTTGTACAGGGAAGCTAGCTCCTCCTGAGTTATGGAGTTTAAATCTCGGTATGGACATGGTGTTAGCTTGAGCTGCTCTAAGAGGTCTTAATGATGTGTGTGGGGTAAGTTGGTTGGTGAGGTAGGATGGTGCACGGTTGGCCCTGGCTTTGTGTGTAAGGGCAAGAGTTTTGAGGGATATTCTGTGCTCTACTGGGAGCCAATGGAGATTGCGTCTGGTTTCAGAGATGTGCGACTTCTTAGGGATGTTGAGGGCTGCCCTGATGGCATTATTTTGAATTATTTGTAGTTTGTTCATATTTTTATGGCTAGTGCCTAAATAGAGGGCATGACAATAGTCTACTTTGGACAAAACTAATGTTCTAGCAAGTGTAATGCTGTTAGGTGTGGAGATGAGCGGCCTACATGCGGTGATAAGTTTACAGGTGTAGGCGGCTGATGATGCTACTGCATTAGTTTGTTTGGAGAAGGATAAGGTGGCATCCAGGTAGATACCAAGGGTGTTAGTGTTGTTTGAGACGGGAATAGTGTTACCATCTATAGTGAAAGATTTAAAGGCAGTGTTTAGTTTTTTTAATTTTGCATGAGTACCAAGGATAAGCAGCTCCGTTTTTTCGTCATTGAGACAAAGTCTGTGATGAGCCATCCATGCTTGTATTACTGCGTATATTTCATTAAGGGTTATGCTGTCTGTTGCATAGTCACCAGATATGGGAATGAGTATCTGGGTGTCGTCCACACAATTAGTATACGTGACACCCAGATAGTCAAGGATATCGAAGAGGGGCTTCGTAAATACATTATAGAGCATTGGAGACACACAGGAGCCTTGCGAACCCCACAAGGTACCGGTGAAGGTTCAGCAGAATCAGTGGGAGAGAAGACCCTCATAGTTCTGTTTGCCAAGAAGGAGCTGATCCAAGCAGTGGCTGCGTCAGAGAAGTGTGCTGCAGATTTCAGATGGTGGCAGAGCGTTTGGTGGTTGACCAGGTCAAAAGCTGCTGACAGATCAAGCAGTAAGAGGAGGATCTGAGTAGTGAGGTCTATTAAGGCAGTTTCCGTGCCATGTCTGGGTCGGAAGCCAGATTGCCTTAGTCCCAAAAGATTCTTTGATTCTAGATAAGCCTGTATTAGCAGGTAGGCTGCTCTATCTAGTATTTTTAATAAAAAGGGTACAGTTGTTATCGGTCTATAGTTAGACGGGTTGGCAGGGTCTTGGTTTTTTAAGTAGTGGAATGACCCAGGCATCTTTTAAATTATCAGGCACTACTCCAGTTTTGAAGGAGGCATTGATAAGGGTAGTAATGAATGGTGCCAGGTCATGTGCTGCTGCTTTGATGATCGGGGCAGGGCAGGCATCGCCTTGGCAGTTTGACGGTTTAAGTTTCCTAATGATGTTTTCTACTTCCCAACTGAAAGGGGTGAGAAGCTGAATGGCTTGCAAGTTGACTCAAAGGTGGGTGAATTTAGAAGTGTGCCTAACATCCTTTCTGTGCAAAGCTGAATTTAGAAGTGTGCCCTGGTTGAATTTAGAAGTGTGCCTAACGTCCGCTCTGTGCAAAGTTGAATTTGGAAGTGTGCCTAATATCTGCTCTGTGCAAAGCTGAATATAGAAGTGTGCCCTGGTTGAATTTAGAAGTGGGCCTAATAGCGTGCCCTGGTTGAATTTAGAAGTGTGTCTATTTTCCTCTCTGTGCAAAGTTGAGTTTGGAAGTGTGCCTAATAGCGTACCTTGGTTGAATTTAGAAGTGTCCCTAACATCCTCTCTAAGCAAAACTGAATTTTGAAGTGTGCCTAATGGTGTGCCCTGGTTAAATTTAGAAGTGTATCTTGTATCCTCTCTGTGCAAAGTTGAGTTTGGAAGTGTGCCTAATAGTGTCCCTTGCTTGCATTTAGAAGTGTCCCTAACATCCTCTCTAAGCAAAACTGAATTTTGAAGTGTGCCTAATATCATGCCCTGGTTGACCTTAGAAGTGTCCCTAATATCCTCTCTGTACAAAACTTGATTTTAGAAGTGTGCCTAATAGCATTTCCTGACTGAATTTAGAAGTGTGTTTAATATCCTATCTGTGCAAAATTGTATTTGGTTGCCTATATATCCTCTCTGTGCAAAGTTGAATTTAGAAGTGTGCCTAATAGCGTGCCTTGCCTGAACTTAAATGTATGCATTATATCCTCTATGTGCAAAGTTGAATTTAGAAGTGTGCCTAACATCCTCTCTGAGCAAAAGTTGAATTTAGAAATGTTTATAACAACATCACTTGGGCATAGCGGAATCTAGACAGTGCCCCCAATAATGTCACTGTGCCAAAGTCTAGAAACTCTGCCCTAATACATATCTGTGTCACAATTGCATTTACAAGGTCAGCCCTATAGCGTATCCTATGTCATAATTGCAATCAGAAACTCTGCCCTATAGCATACCTATGTCATAATTGCATTTGAAAGTTGCATTCAGAAAGTTTACCCTATACCGTATCTGTATTATAACTGCATTTAGAAATCCTAAATTGCACTGAAAGTCCTCCAAAAGTATATCTCTGGCATTGTTACATTCGAAATTCTCCCTAATAGCATACCTGTATCGCAGCTTGCTAGAAGAAATCTACCCAACAGCGTAACTGTGCTGGATTTGCAACTAGATAGGCCACCTAATAGCATATTCTAAGGCCTAGATAAGTTTCAAAAGCACCTAAAGGCATATCTGCAGCCTAGTTTACAATGAGTACATTAAAACTTAGAATAATCCCAGCTTGCTAGAAGAAACCTACCCAACAGCGTAACTGTGCTGGAGTTGCAACTGGATAGGCCGCCTAATAGCATATTCTAAGGCCTAGCTAATTTTCAAAAGCCCCTAAAGGCATATCTGCAGCCTAGTTTACAATTAGTACATTAAAACTTAGAATAAGCGAATAATATCACCCTGCTTAGTTGAACCTAGAAACCGTGAGTAATCTCACCGAGTGATATAGCTGAACTTACAAAGTCCAAATATAAAGTGTAAATTGCATCTGAAACTGTACCTAATAGCAGGTACTGCCGTGGTACTTTTAATCACAGAAAGAGTGAACAATTAACATCGGATGTTATAGCTAAAGTGTGATGGTGTGAACGATATCTTCCAACCTATCTATATCACAGTTAGTAACCATGAGTGCTCCCACTCCACCAAAGTTCTCCAGGAACGACCCCTGTGCACCGCCCCCGGCCAGCCCTGCCTCCCGTCCCCCCTCCCCAAATCATCCCACCCTCCACCACATCCTCCACCCATCCCCTTTCCAAACACCAAGCCAGAGGGGCACGATGGCGAGCCAACCACCCTAAGACCCCTGTTCCTCCGAACCCCTCCACCGATCAGTTTACTATGATCTTACCCGCTCCCCTCTCTAGCCTCCCATGCACACCCTGCCCAGCAACCATGCACTCCCCCCTTTTCCCATCAACCCCCACCATCATCCCCGCCCGACCACACCCCTTCCCCTCCCTAAAAACTGCACGCCTAGCCCTAGCAAGAACTGAAGCGTCATCCCTCTCCCCCTCTGACCCCCCTACATTCTCCCACACACCAATCGCAACAAAGACACTAAAGAGGAAACGTATCTGATCTCCCTCAATCTCGTAGCACTCATCGCCTCCCCTGTCTCGGCCCACCACCTAATACACCCAATCACCACCCTCCCCCCACGCCTCACCCTGCCTGAAACCCCTCTCTCTCGTTTTCTCACCAACCACAACTGAAACTCCTAACCCCCCACACCCCTCCTTCAAATCCCCCTTGCCAAACCAATCACCCTAACACACATGTCCATCCACTCCCACCCAAAACCCGCCAACTTCTCTGCTCGCCCACTCTTCCCATCGACCATCGTCCAGCCCACCCCTCGTGCTCTCCAGTTTCCGCCCTCTCCTCCCTTACCCCCCTTCGTGGCAGTTCCAAAACCAACCTCATCTACGGAAGTGAATTGCATCCTATTTAATGCCCGATCCGTAGCAAAAAACAGACACAGCATCTTTGACCTGCTCGCCTCTGACAAACCAGACCTGGTCTTCATCACTGAAACCTGGCTCTCTGGCGACTTTGCCCCTATCGCCAATGAAGCCTTCCCCCGACTACTCCTTCTTCCCTGTGAACCGCCCCTCTAGAGGAGGGGGAATAGCATTCGCATTCAAGTCTCACTTCCACGCCTCAATCATCGACAACCAACCTTCCATTCCTTCCTGCGAATCACTCCTCATTAAACTATCCCTTTCCCCTCCATTCTCACACAGCTTCCTAATAATCTACAGACCCTCTGGCTGCGATAGACAATTCTCAAACAACCTCTGCGACTCTATTGCCACCCTTCAACTAAACCATCCCAACCTCACCCTCCTACGAGATTTCAACATATGGCTCAACATTCCCACCAATCCTATGACACACTCTCTGGTAGACGGCCTAGACACGATTAACCTCCAACCCCACATAAACAGGCCGACTCACTATAAAGGACACACTCTTGATGCCATCTTCAGCTCCCACAACCATACATCTAAACCCCCCGACCCCTATCATCTGGTTTGATCACTTCATTGTGTCTTTCGCCATTCGCACACCTGACCCGCTTCCCGAACCTGAACCTCCGAATCTATGCAAATGCTGGAAAAATCTAATAATACTTCCTGACCTAACCGACGCACTCCTCCAGTCTCCTCCGCCTACCTGTCGACTCAATAATGAACTAACCCCCAACGCCTTTGACTCATGGCTCAACACCTCACTATTGCGGCTGACACCCTCTTGCAAACCATCAGCCCGCCGTGGCCTTTTCCCTAGATGGTTCACACCTGAATTGAAGACCAGTAAACAACTGTATAAATACCTAGAACGCAAATGGCGGAAAGACAAAACCCCCCTGAGCAGATCCACCTTGGCCCGGCACCTTCATCAGTACAAGGCCGAAATCCGGAAAGCAAAAAAAGCCCATTACAACTCTCCAATCCTAAACTGTAAAAACCCCAGCAAAGAACTTCACGAAATCATCACCGAATTCACCAAACCATCATGCACCAGCACCGTCCCAACCTCCTCACAATTGCTGTGCGACTCACTCTCTCTCGACTTTTACACCACAGCTCTCGAAAGAACAAGCACCCTAACCAACAAACAAGCTCTCTTACACCCACCAGGCAACCCACCCCCCACACCGGCCAACCCACTGCCTGCAACCACTACCCAGCCAACGTTCGACTCCTTCAGTCCAATATCACCCGACCAATTTCTTAAACTTCTCTCTGCCCGCAAACCATCCGGCTCTCCCCTAGACCCTTGCCCGACCGCAACCCGCAAAGAGATGTTTGCTTCTACCTGCGCATGAGAACACGCAAGATCCATCATAAATGACTCCCTCGCCTCAGGAATTTTTCCCGACACATTCAAAACGGTTCATATCAAACCTCTAATTAAAAAAAAACTCCCTCGAGCCCAAAAACTACCGGCCCATCTCAAACACCAGGTTCCTTGCTAAACTCATCAACCGAACCGCTTACTCCCAACTAAATGCCTTTGTCGAAGCCAACAATCTCCTAGACCCCGCACAATCAGGTTTCAGATCTCAACACGGAACTGAAACCACCCTAACCTCAATCTGGGATGACCTTAAAAACACAGCAGACCTATCCGCCGCCTTCGACACAATCAATCACTCAATCCTCCTTGACCGCCTCCACTCCCTAGGAATTTGTGGAACCGCTCTCAAATGGATAGCATCATTCCTCAAAGATAGGAACCAAATAACCCTACTCTCCAACTATTCCTCCCAAGCCCGACCAGTCGACACAGGAGTTCCACAAGGAGCTTGCTTATCAGCCCTCCTGTTCAATCTCTTCATGGCCACCCTCCCGCAAATAATTGGTTCACACAACATCCTGTGTTACAATTACGCTGATGACACTCAACTAATCCTAAAACTCCTGAGCTCAAAACCCAACTGCCAACCTGACCTTGCTTCCTGCCTCCTCGACATAGAGCTCTGGATGACCACAAACCACCTCTTGCTAAACCCCTCCAAAACCAAAATCATGTTATGTGCCAACTACAAACTTCTTCCACACCCACTACCCTGGCCATCTGCCATGGGCAACTCACCGACTCCATCTAATTCAGTAAAAATCCTTGGATGCACCCTAGACTCTGACCTAACACTCTCGTGCCAAGTCAACAACATCTCAAAATCCTGCCACTACCACCTTAAAACTCTTAGGCGCATCTTTCCATACCTCTCCTTTCCCAACAGACTCTCTGTGGTCCAATCAATTGTTATATCAAGACTGGACTACGCTAACCCCCTCTACCTTGGAGTCCACGCATACCAACTGACTAAACCACAAAGAGCACAAAACGCTGCAGCCAAACTGCTACTAGCGCTCGGCCCGAGAGACCACGTCTCCCCAGCCCTCAAAACTGCACTGGCTTCCGGTTGCCCGAAGGGTGACCTTCAAACCATTATGCATTTCGAACCGAGCGCTGCATAAAACCGGACCTCAATATCTGCAAGACAAACTAAAACCCTAGCACCCTCCACGTACTCTAAGATCAAGCTCAGCCAGCCTCCTAGTCATACCTAAAACAAACTCAGTGTCATGATACCTACCCCCGGGGAACCAGACCAGGTCCAGCATCCCCGGAAGCAGGCATCAAGTTATTTTGAGCAAGCCCAAAAAAACCCCTGCTAGGGGCTGTTTGGGTGCGGTCCTGGCGCCTATGGCGCCAGGCTCATATGGAGAGTCAGTCCTGGCGCCATAGGCGCCAAGCTCATAGAGTAGAAGTTTCCTGATGCAGACCATGCTGCACACTTACCTGATGCAGACCATGCTGCAGAGCTCAAAGCCAAATGAGGCTTGGAAGGGACTATTTTACCTAGGGACTATTTTTTACTCGGGTGGGGCTGGGGAGGAATACTTACCTGGGACTACTTTGGAGGCTATTTAAACCACGCCCGAAGAGCAGCACACACTTTGCGTTATTCTGCATCCAGCAGCGTAACGTGTATCCAGTCTTCTGCCAGGCCCGCCTCGAGTCTGCAGCTCCTAGAAAAAGGGAGGAACAGAAGGAGAAGAGGTTAGAATAAGCGCAAAACCTTCGATCCTTACCTGAATTCCGGATCCACGGCGCCTTCGAGCTGGAAGAAAGAAGCATTTTACGCGCGCCGCCTCGCCTGCTGCAGTGCCGCGCTGAACTCACCGGCCTTCGCAGCATTCTCACGATCCACCGCATCCTTCTGCATGTTCCCGCCGCACTCTGGCACCTAAGGGGAACACAAGAACAGCAAAGGTGAGCCAAGGGAATAAACAGAGGCAATAGTAACTACCCCCATAGACTTACCTGATTACCGCCGGGGGTACTATTCCTCTTCACGGGTCGGCGCAGTCTCCATTGCATCCTCGCCGGAACCCGGCCCCTAAGGGGAACAAAAGGACAACAAGGTGAGACGAAGGGACAAAACAAGGGGAACTCTTCTCACCACAATAGACTTACCTAATTTTACCGCCAGAGGCATTATTCCCCGAACTTCATATTTTCTCTCCACACCAGAATAAAGGAGCAAGCCACAGGTTACATTCTGGCCTTATTTTATTGAACTGTGTAGGATAAGCCAAATCCTTACCTGAACTTCGTCAGCTATCACGAGGAACTCTTTGCTGAGGTCAAGCTGCAAACAGCAAGGAATCGGACAAGAGTGAAAGTCAGACATGTGAACTCTTACGAACTACATACTTTTCGGAGTCAATATTGATCTGGAACTCACCAATTCCTTCGAGCCAGTGAAGCAACTGGTTATCAACGCGCCCCTGCGCTCAATGCAGGATGGAGGGCTCATCTTTTCAAACCATCAGGTGAGACTATAAAAGGGGACATCAAAGGTGATCTGTGGGGAGAACAGCGGGGGTGGGGGGATTTACGCTCAACCCCACAGGTGGTTAATTCCCTTTCTCCATTTACAGAAGAATATTCCTACGGGCCAAGCAAACGAAGCTAGGTGGGCCAGTCCAGTCCGTCATCTCGGTCCTATGCTTCACACTGGTGGAGACCGCAGCTGTCCAGTTCAGATCGTCGCCTCTGTGGGAGCCAGGTGAGCGTAACAGAACGCAAAGCCTACCCACAAATTCCCACCCGGGCGTTATGGATACCTCAGAGACTGACCAATTGGCCCAATTACTAGGGGAACAGAGGGCTGAAGTGCATTCCGCCCGTCAAGAAACCAGTGCTCTTAGGAGAGAACTGATTTTGTCAAAGGAGCGAACTAATGACCTTGCTTGGCAACTATTGCAAAGCCAGGCCGGACAAGCACCCCTACCTGGTTCCGGGGGAAATCCCGCTCCTGTGTTATCTAGTAACCCTTTGCAAATAAACCTACCAGGACATATTCCATTAGCCCCACCCGAACGCTTTGCCGGAGATTCCAAAAGGTTTGCCATGTTTATGAACCAATGCTGCTTGCACTTTTTATGCAGATCTGGAGCCTTCCCAAACGATCAAGCCAAGGTAGCCTTTGTATTGTCATATCTCAGCGGCAGTGCAGCTGATTGGTCAATTCCACTAGTTACTCTGGATGACCCAATTCTTCGGGATTTTCAGGGCTTTCAAACTAGCATGGAAAGACTATTTGCCCGGCACTCCCAAGGACAGGCCCTGGATAACAAACTTTTGTCCCTACGACAGGGTAACCAGGACCTTCTATCCTACAGCGCGCCCTTTAATAGGGTAATAGTGGAAACTGGATGGCCTGAGGTAAAACGAATCACGTTATTTCATCGAGGGCTTCGAGGAGAACTCAAGGATGTCTTGGCTCAAGTCGTGAACCCACCTCAAGACTGTGCTGAATATAGACTTAGTAGTCCAGTTAGATCACAGACTTCAGAACAGAAAGGCTGATCGAGCCAAGTTTGAGAATCGGGTGTTGGTCAAAACCCACGCTAACCCCAAAGGAGCAGATGCTTCAGAACCCATGCAAATCGGAGGGGTTAAAGGACCCTTAAACCAGAAGGAAAGAGAAAGGAGACGGCAAATGCAATTGTGTCTATATTGTGGAACTTCTGGACATTTTCTACGGGATTGCCCTGTAAAACCACCCAAGAAGGTGGTAGGAGCTGCTGATAAAAGCCATATGGAGTCAGACTTGGGAAACAACCACGCCCGACAAGCGTAGAGGTCCACTTGCCGAGCTTGAAGAAGGATACTCGGACCTCGCATTTCATCATACCAATGGTCCTCGTAGATCCAGGGCAGCCATTGCGTATGCACGCAGTAAGGGCATACATTGATAGCGGGGCCATAGGAAACTATGTGGACTATGAATTGGCTTCCAGGATGAATCTACCTCTCTGCCGAAAAACCACCTCAGATGTCATCACCACAGTCGATGGAACTGAAATTGCCTCCGGGCCTGTAACTCATTCCACAGCAGAGATGACACTATTGGGTGAGGATGGGCATCGAGAGACTATTGTGTTTGATCTAATCAAAGCCCCACAGTTCCAAATAATACTGGGGATACCTTGGTTGGAAACACATAATCCTTGTATTGATTGGTGAGAGAAGAGAATAACCTTCCCGGATTGTGCACAAACCTGTTACCCAAAGAAAAATCAGAACGCAGGCCTGGCCACAGTAACCACAGCAGTCATGCAACTACCTCCAGAATACCAAGAATTCCAGGATGTCTTCCAAAAGGAACAGGCAAACACCTTACCTCCTCACAGATCGTACGATTGTCAAATCGATCTCATACCCGGTGCACAACCCCCTTGTAGCAGGATCTATGCCCTTACGGAACCTGAGAACCTTCACCTACGACAATACTTAGACCAGTACCTTGCCAATGGCTTTATTCGCCCATCCAAGTCCCCTGCATCTTCAGATTTGTTCTTCGTACCCAAAAAGGAACGTGACCTCAGAACGTGCATAGACTACCACGCATTGAACCAGATAACTGTTAAGAACCGATACCCGTTGCCTCTGATCCCTGAACTACTAGACCAAGTGAAGGACGCTTGTATATACACTAAATTAGATCTCCAGGGGGCATACCATCTGGTACGTGTAAAAGTGGGCGACGAATGGAAGACTGCTTTCCGCACTAAGTATGGGTTATTCGAATACCAGGTGATGCCTTTCAGGTTGTGCAATGCACCAGCAGACTTCCAATACTTCATGAACGATGTCCTTCGTGAACTGATTGACGTTTGTGTTGTCGTGTATATCGATGATATTCTAGCATACTCCTCTTCAGAATCTGACCATGTGAAGCACGTCCGAGCAGTGCATGAGAAATTGCGCCGGCACAAACTATATGCAAAACTAGAAAAATGCGTTTTTCATGCCACAGAAGTTGAATTCCTTGGGTTTATCCTGACCCCAAAGGGAGTCCAAATGGACCCACGAAAGGTGGACGCAATCCTTAAGTGGCCATCACCAAGTTCAGTTAAAGGAGTACAAACCATGCTCTGCTTTGCCAATTTCTACCGCAGATTTCATCACAGATTTTTCACATGTCGTACATCCCATCACAGCACTCTTGCGAAAAAATAAACGCTTTATGTGGACTGAAGAAGCTGAAAATGCCTTCCAAGAGCTGAAAGCGAAATTCCCGTCTGCACCTGTGTTAAAGCACCCGCGCCCTGAACTTCCATACATAGTGGAAACTGATGCATCCAGTCTATCCGTGGGAGCTGTCCTGTCTCAAAAGGACCCTGAAACTGGCCAGCTTCACCGAGTAGCATTTTGGTCCAGAAAATTCTCGGCACCCGAGTTAAACTATGCGGTTACCGACAAGGAGTTATTAGCCATTAAATCCGCCTTCAAGGCTTGGCGGCACTATCTTCTCGGTGTCAGGCATACCATTACTGTGATCACCGATCACCGAAATTTACAGTATTTAAAAACAGCCAAGGCCCAATCGTCACGTCAACTCCGATGGGCATTGTTCTTTGCCAAGTTCGATTTCGTGATAACCTATCGACCAAGTTGTAAGAATGGTAAAGCAGACGCCTTATCCCGAATAGGGATGGGAGAGGCAGAAGTGAACCCAGAACCAGTACCTATAATTTCCGAACAAAGGATTCTTGGCATGACTACTCTACAGACACTAGAGGACATTCAGGTAAAGATCCAACAACTCTTTGATCCTACAGCCCTGCAGGACTGGGTAAAGAAAGGCCCGGACTACTCTGTCACCAATGATCTGCCTTATTACCAAGGACGGCTTTTTCTGCCACACAAGGAACTACAAGAGCTAGTTATTTCCCGTTATCATGATATCCTAATGGAGGGGCACCCAGGTATTGCAAAAACTGAAGCTAAAATTAAAAGACACTTCTGGTGGCCCACCTGGCGAAAGGATATTAAATCATTTGTGATGTCTTGTGGCATTTGCGCCCAAAACAAAAGTCAAAAGAAAAAAACAGCTGGTCTCTTACAACTTTTAGATATTCCGCCTTCACCATGGCACACCTTATCATTAGACTTTATTACCGATCTACCTCCTTGTAATGGGTTTAACACCATTCTAGTTATTGTGGATCTTTTTTCCAAGATGGCCCACTTTATTCCTTTAAAAGGACTACCTTCAGCCTCAATCCTGGCCAAAGAATTCCTCGAAAACATTGTTCGCATACATGGATTTCCGTCCGTGTTGGTCTCTGACCGGGGCAGTCAATTCCTTTCACATTTCTGGAAGAAATGTCAATTGGCGCAAATCGATGTGAGATTATCGACCAGTCACCACCCCCAGACCAATGGTCAAACGGAGAGGACCAACCAGACTCTTGAACAATACCTGCATTGTATGTTACATCAGACTGAGAGTAATTGGAAGGACATTCTTTGGATCGCCGAATATGCATACAATAATTCAGTACATTCTGGAACTGGACAAAGCCCCTTTTATACCCTATATGGGCACCACCCTCGAACCTCAGACCTTGACTCACCCCAACACTTAGAAATGCCTGCAGTGGACCATCTACACGCTACGATTACACAAGCCTTTAAGGAGGCAACTGCACATTTAAAACAGGCGAAGGAGAAATATAAGAAAGATGCTGATCTGCATAGAAGTGATACTCCACAGTACCAGATAGGGGACCAAGTATGGTTGGCCACAAAATACATACCTCTCAAGGGAACGCGGACCTTTAACCCTAGATATTTGGGACCTTATTCTATTAAGAGCATTATCAACCCAGTAGCCGTCAAGTTGGACTTACCTGCTAATATGCGAATTCACCCCGTCTTTCATGTGTCACTTTTGAAACCAGTGCAACCAGGGACAAGACTCACCAAGCCACCAGACCCCATCCTTATAGACGGGGAACCCGAATTTGAAGTTACGAACATCCTGGAGTCCAAGATGGTGAAGTCAAAACTTTTTTATTTAATCGACTGGAAGGGTTACGGACCACAGGAAAGGTCTTGGGAACCTAGTGACCACGTGCATGCACCTCGATTGGTGAAAAGATTCCACCGAAATTTCTCAGACAAACCAAAACCACGGGGAAGAACGACTTTAGGAGGGGCCTTGGGGGGGAGTGCTGTCATGATGCCTACCCCCGGGGAACCAGACCAGGTCCAGCAACCCCGGAAGCAGGCATCAAGTTATTTTGAGCAAGCCCAAAAAACCCCTGCTAGGGGCTGTTTGGGTGCGGTCCTGGCGCCCATGGCGCCAGGCTCATATGGAGAGTCAGTCCTGGCACCATAGGCGCCAGACTCATAAAGTAGAACTTACCTGATGCAGACCATGCTGCAAGCTTACCTGATGCAGACCATGCTGCAGAGCTCCAAGCCAAATGAGGCTTGGAAGGGACTATTTTACCTAGGGACTATTTTTTACTCGGGTGGGGCTGGGGAGGAATACTTACCTGGGACTACTTTGGAGGCTATTTAAACCACGCCCGAAGAGCAGCACACGCTTCGCGTTATTCTGCATCCAGCAACGTAACGCTCACCGTGTCTGCAAGCCTGCATCCAGTCTTCTGCCACGCCTGCCTCGAGTCTGCAGCTCCTAGAAAAAGGGAGGAAGAGAAGGAGAAGAGGTTAGAATAAGAGCAAAACCTTCGATCCTTACCTGAATTCCGGATCCACCGCGCCTTCGAGCTGGAAGAAAGAAGCATTTTACGCGCGCCGCCTCGCCTGCTGCAGCACTGCGCTGAACTCACCGGCCTTCGCAGCATCCTCACGATCCACCACATCCTTCTGCACGTTCCGCCGCACTCTGGCACCTAAGGGGAACACAAGAACAGCAAAGGTGAGCCAAGGGAATAAACAGAGGCAATAGTAACTACCCCCATAGACTTACCTGATTACCGCCGGGGGTACTATTCCTCTTCACGGGTCGGCGCAGTCTCCGTTGCATCCTCGACGTACCCCGGCCCCTAAGGGGAACAAAAGGACAACAAGGTAAGACGAAGGGACAAAACAAGGGGAACTCTTCTCACCACAATAGACTTACCTAATTTTGCCGCCGGTGGCATTATTCCCCGAACTTCATATTTTCTCTCCACACCTGAATAAGGGACCAAGCCACAGGTTACATTCTGACCTTATTTTATTGAACTGTGTAGGATAAGCAAAATCCTTACCTGAACTTCGTCAGCTACCACGAGGAACTCTTCGCTGAGGTCTAGCTGCAAACTGCAAGGAATCGGACAAGAGTGAAAGTCAGACATGTGAACTCTTACGAACTACATACTTTTCGGAGTCAATATTGTTCTGGAACTCACCAATTCCTTCGAGCCAGTGAAGCAATTGGTTATCAACGCGCCCCTGCGCTCAATGCAGGATGGAGGGCTCATCTTTTCAAACCATCAGGTGAGACTATATAAGGGGACATCAAAGGTGATCTGTGGGGAGAACAGCGGGGGTGGGGGGATTTACGCTCAACCCCATGGGTGGTTAATTCCCTTTCTCCATTTACAGAAGAATATTCCTACGGGCCAAGCAAACGAAGCTAGTTGGGCCAGTCCAGTCCGTCATCTCGGCCCTACGCGTCACACTGGTGGAGACCGCAGCTGTCCAGTTCAGATCGACGCCTCTGTGGGAGCCAGGTGAGCGTAACACTCAGTCAGGTTAGACTGATCATCATTCTCAGCCTTGGCCCCCACGTTGTGAAACGCACTCTCAACCCACATCCGACTCACTGAAGATCTCATGTCTTTCCGCAAATTACTGAAAACTTGTCTCTTCCCCTAAAACCGACCACAAACTCAAACCAACTCAAACTGGATAACAGCATCTCAATGACTACCAAATACTAGATCATAAATAGCAATGCAGCATCATGATCCAAGCGACAAATCATTAACTAATTAACCTCTATGGGTTAGCTAAAAGACAAACAAAATAGAACAAGCAAAAAGGATCAAACCAGCGAAGTAGAAATAAAAGAATGTGTTGTACGAGAACAGTAAAGTGGATGAAATTATAGAAATGGGCAAATAAATGTAATGGATAAGAGGAACAATGTGGACGAGAGGCATAAAGTGGATAACAACAATTCAACTAACCCAAACTGCTAGATCTTAAATAACAATAATACAAATAACAATACAACATTTAGATCCAAGCGAGAAATCGACAACTAATAACCTCTGATGTAAAATAAAGACAAACAGAATAAAATGTGTAATCTAGATCAAAGCAGTGAAATAAGAAAATAATAATAAATAAATGAATAAAAATAATGTGAATACAGTAATGCGCCTGAAATTAATGAGATGGATGAAATGATTGCAATGGACGAAAAGGAACAAAATGGATGGAATGAATAAAGTGAAGAGGGTGGAAAGATAAATATACGAGACTGATGAGTACACAGACAGATGGCACGGAATGTTTAAGTGCATGGTATAAATGGAAAGTACACAATAGACGATTTGACTACATGAGACGGGTCTAGTGGATGGGACTAATCGAGAGCAAGGAATGGATCGAATGTGTACGACAAGTGAGATGGGCTGAACCGATAATGCAAAACGGATGAACGAGGGAGTGGAGCAGATGAAGTCGGTGGAGTGGGCGAAGCGCGTTGAGCGGATGAGTGTGTTGAGCGGATGAGTGCGTAGAGCGGGTGAGTGCATAGAGCGGATGATTGCGTAGAGCGGACGAGTGCGTAGAGTGGATGTATGCATAGACCGGGCGAGTGCGTAGACCGGTCGAGTGCGTGGAGCGGATGAGTGCGTGGAGCGGATGAGTGCGTGGAGCGGATGAGTGCGTAGAGCAAGCAAGTGCGTAGACTGGACGAGAGCATAGACCGTACGAGTGCGTGGAGCAGACGAGTGTGTGGAGCGGACGAATGTATGGAGCGGATGAGTGTGTGGAGCGGATTAGTATGTGGAGCGGATGAGTGCGTAGAACGGATGAGTGCATAGAGTGGATGAGAGCGCAAAATGAATAAGGGCACTGAACGGATGAGAGCATGGAACAGATAAAAGTGTGGTGCGGATGTACGTTGTGGTGCAGATGTAGGTGGTATGAGTGGATAATAGAGTGGAGCAGATGTAGGGTGCTTGGAACGGACTGGTGTACATGGAACGGATTGGAGTGCATGGGACAGATTGGAGTGCATGGAACGGATTGGAGTGCATGGAACGGTCTGGAATGCATGGTACATTTGAAAGAGCATGGAAAAGAACGGCTCTGAGTGCTTGAAACGGTCATAATGCATGGAACAGTCAGAGTACATGGAACGGATGAGTACATAGAACTATTGGAGTGGGCCCGATCTCAAACACCTAAGGTAAACCACCATATCACATCACCACGCTTACTCTCTTCTTACACCACCACTCAACTAGAACACAGCGATACTATGACACCATTCGGTATAGCTGTTCTCATACCATCATCTGCCTCATACTCCCCATCAAACTAACTAAATACTGCTGGATACGCACCCCCAGCCGAGGCGTTCTCCTCAGGCGAAACGCAGCCAGGTTCGTTCTGGATAATACCTGCCAGAGCGAACACATACTCTTGATCTCTCAACCACCACACCTACCGCTAAAAAGCAGCTAACACACGAATGCCACAACAGCTGCACACATACCCGGTGCTCACTCGCACCTTTGATTGCCTCTATTCTCTCTACTGACTTGAACTTCGGTTCCCGAGGGCGTTCAACCTACCAGCGCCTGGAGACCATACCAATGGTACATAAGGTGCTATATAAATGCAAATTAACATAACATAACATGTACCTGTGGCGGTGTGGCTAGATAGTGGTACTATGTATATTTAGAGACTATAGGTAGTTTGAGAGTATGGAACCTGTGGTGAAAGGGGTGGCGTTTGGACATGAGTGGTTGGGTGGGTAGAGTAAGGAAATGTATGTGCAAGCCTATTGAATGAGGTGTTGGATGTGCCTGTGAATATATGAGGATGGTGAGCGGATCAATGTATTTGCTGTTTGGGTCGTTAGGAGGGTGGAGTGTGAGAATGTGTCCGTGGGGTTGTTTGGTTGTGTGAGGGTGATGCTGTGTATGCTTACTATACATGACGGTAAGGATATGCCTCTTAGAGGGCAGGGGGATACACAAGTTGCCTAATGTGCAATTATTGATACTCCTGCATGAGCTCATGTTGGCTAATCCAGCCTGATAGCTTTTATTAATAATACAACAATAGATCAGTATTGCAAGTCCCCTGATTGCTCTTATGATCGCTAACCTACTGCCACTTGTCCTTTATAGGAAATCATCTACCCATGCAAAATACTTTGCTAACCATGCTTACTAATGTTGGGTGATGTCAAGATTACTAATGCCTTGCCAGCTTGTCAGTATTGCAAATCCTTATTGAGAACCCTAATTCTGCATGAACGTCCTTGCTAATCCTGTTGTCATTATTTCTCTGTAATGTGCAGTGATGTGAGCGTTATTGACCAATGCACTTGAGAAACATGTGCTTGAAGTGGAGGGTATGGATCCTAATTAAAGAGGCTTCTGGTTGAAAATAAAAATGTAAACTGCCTTGAAAATGGTTTTGTATTCTTGATTAGTGACCAAGTACTTTGTTTCAAATTCGGAAATATTTAACACTGTTTAAATTTTACCTTTCACAGTATTTGCAACACACATGGACAAATCTCATGTTTCAGTTACTCTTAGCTGTGTTTGTCATCAGTACATTTATAGTAACATGTCATGTTCCTTTTTGTCTTTAGAAGTCTCGATATGGTACTTATGCTATGCTACTGCGAGCTAAACTGAAAGCCGGCACAGAGGACTTGGAGGCATTTGAAAAAACCATGTTTGAGTCTACAGAGATTGATGAGGATGGATTGAAGAAGTCACGTTCCAGCCCATCCCTGAACCTGGATCCTCCAGCAACATCCGCCAAAGTCAAGCGCAATGTCTCTGAGCGGGGTAGCTCCAGACCAACATACAGCAGTAATAATCCACAGAAACCTTAAGAATCCTTCTTCGACAGAACAATGGAAATAGGGATGGATGTTGTTTCTCCACCCAAATCATGCTACTGCTCCACTTACTGGAGGTGTCCAGGCCTGGCCCGAGAAGCAACTTGCATGATTTAACACTTCTCTTGGTAATACTCCTTGGGGCGTGTGAACACACCGGGTTGTCCTGGAATCCATGTAGGTTATCTCTGTGGTAATGGGCAATCAAAGGGACTTTCGGTTCCCTCACTCATCCTTTGGGGGATGACATGCCAGAAAGAGTTGGGTGAAAAATTAGACACTGATGGACGTTTCCATGCTTAAAATCCACTTAACTCCCCGCATGCTTTGGATTGCATTCGGTGCTCACACCAATGATATTATAAGCCATGACTCACAAAACTCCAACCGGGTTGAGCTTAATTTTTTATCTTTAGAATTTACTATCACACCTCCAAAATCAAGAACAATGACCAAGAACACAATGGTGTTCAGAAGCTGATGAAATCTTAAGCATTCTGGGACCCAAAACACAGCACAGACATTCAGAGTATCTTCCCGGGGGACTGTGAAAGTATAAGAAAACCTCCAACTCTTAAAAAGGGCATTTTACAGAGTTTTTATTGTTTTACATTTTATATGAGAGAAAGTCTAATGACCCTCATCCGTGGAGAAAGCGGGCAGCTTGCTTATGGATTTCGAAAAATGTGTTGCATGGACACAGTTTGGGATGAACAGACAGAACTTAAAGGACATTATAGGATGATTGCCCTGAGGGATTTGGGATCGCGTTGACTGACTCAGCGACAGTGCCGTTGCCACCCAGTTTCTTACTGGATTTCAATTTTTTGTGACACATTTTTGCACTTTTACTACTCGAGGAGGATAAAAGAAATGTGAGGAATTTTTGTAGTTTTTGATTCTCTGTTTTTCGGGAATAGGGAAATATTTCTGTTTTTGACAAATTTTGAATGCCAGTTTTTACTATTGCACCAATGGGGAAAACTCTAAAACAGCAAGGGGGGAGGCAGGACGGACAAGATTGAGGCATCTGCATGTTATGCAGACTACGCAAAAAAAAACTTCTCTTGGCCTCCGTCCTCTGTTTCCAGAACATCAGACTAAGTTAGACACCTTATGCGTCCTGTCACTGGACTAAAACCAACAGAATTCAGTCAACACTATCGTTTGTAATGTGACTATTTTGAGGGTACAGTGTACAGGGTCGAGATTAATAATAATAATAATAATAATAATCACTGGTAAGAAGTTAATAGTCAATGTATTTTTACCTGTCCAAACTCTCACCCACACATCTTCTTAGTGGATCAACAATCAAAACATATTTCAAATTTGTTGACGTTCACTTCATCTGCTTATGAAAAACTATCCTTAGTTAGACAACTATGACAAAACTGCACAACTTACGTTTCCATCCCAAAATCCACCATACCAAATATCTCATGGTGTAGATTTTGCCGCTTCTTCTCTGGGAATTATTAGTTGATTTGAAAAAACAATTATTTTGCTTATGTGCCCCTTCAGATTGTGTTTTTTGGGAATGCAGGGTTTGGTTGAACAGTTTTAATAGATCACTGTAAACTAATTGCAACAACATATGTTGAACGTAAGTAAAGACATGCATTTTGTAAGATAGTGAAAAGGTTCTTAACAAGCCGCACTAATTGAAAATAAGGTTTTCCTCGTGCAAACCTGAAAAAACTATGTTGGAGTTCCCTGACATCATATCACAGACCATGAGATTGCAGGCCTCAATTTGTCTAGCCTACATATCATTTATTCTACATATAATGCTATTCCTTGACACACAACAGCATCCTTATCTTATTCTTATCATTGTCTTTTATCTCTTAGTTTTGTCCATGGCTGCTTTCACACTCAAGCCTCTATCCTTTCCTACTGTGACTTTTAAGCAGTTTTGCCCAACATTCTTTCTCGTGTAAAACCAGACAGATTTGGCCATTCTGAGGAGTTAATCGGGCAGCTGGAGTTCTATCCAAAAATGTAACAGCAGATTATATTTTGAAAAAACCTTGTGATAAAAGGTTAGTGAATTGTTTAGTTGATTTGAGATCAAAGGGCCCCACAGAACTCAAACCTTTTTACCTCTTGAACTATTGATTGCGTGTGTGTGAATTTATATCAGGAGAAGGGAAAACTCTTACACAATTGCACACGCCAATATTTTAGTTTTCTCACCAACCCTGTTGAGTAATGTTTTATTGTTATTGTACATTTAAAAAAACTGTTTTGTACCTTGGTCCCCCAAAGACAAACATAGTATTCACAATTAATGGCAAGCTCATACAGAAAACAACAGACTGCAACACTGATTTGAGCACACCATGATTGGTCTACCTAATGGTAATTCCTTGGAATTCAGTTAAAATGTTTATGCTCAGTTTCCATCTTTAAACCCTTATTCGTCAAGCTAGAAGAAATGAGAGCCTTAATTATATTAAGGACGGAGGATTTGTATGCAGTATTTTTTATTGTGTTTGCATCTTATTAGTAGCAGCAAAAAACGTGTGAAAGCAAGAAGGTACACTTCCCATCAAATATTGGGAAATTTCAACCAATCTGAAAACAAACAGTCAGTAGGTAGGAGTGTAGCCAAATGGAGTCAGTAAACAGAACCATGGAATTGGGTTAATAGTTTTATTTTCACAACTCTCTTTTCTGTGATCTATTTTTACCTATGCATCTTTAAGTCCTTTCTTTTATTGTTGGATTGTTTTGAAAATTGTGTACCTTCTAACACCCTTTGCCTTCCCCCTTACTACTTCTCTCACTCCCCTTCATTTATATTTTTTCTTTAGTTGATTTTATTTGACCCCCATTAAAAGTGCAAATTAAACAAGATCACAAATGGTAGTGTACTGTAAAAAGACATCAAATAGAATAGTCTATAAGCATCCACTGGTACTGTCTTAATCTCCTCTTTCTGTGATTTGATGGACTTAAACTTGAAGAAGACTTGGCAGTTCAAAACATCACAGGCCTTCCGTCAGAGCAGTTCAGTATGCATTATTTGGGCTCCCTGCATGTGTGTCTACTACACTATGCACAATAAAACCAAATGACTACACTTGAAAGCACAAAAGGAAAGGTAAACTGTGAAATTATAGGAAATAATAGAAGCGGTGCGTTAAAACTTGCCCATGCCATTAATAAAATCAAGAGTTTACTCCACATTAATTATCACATTTTATTGCAAGACTGAGGGCCTCATTACACGGTAGGCGGTAAGGGTTTACCGGTACCGGTATTTTACCGGTACCGGTAAATCCTTACCGCCTTACTATGAGGTCCCTTTGCGGGTTGGGGTATTTAACGCCTGCTTTTTGCAGGCGTTAAAAACCAACCCGCAAAGGGACCCAGGGAGCTCATTACGTCCCGCAATTTGCGGTGCCATAATTAGCGCCTTCCCCATTCCCATTATGCCCTATGGGGCAAAAATGGGAATGGGGAAGGGCAATGGGGGAAGGGGGAATTACTGCCCCGCCAACTTTGGAATAAGGCGGTAATTCCCCTTTCCTCCAAAGCGGTACCGGTAAATTACCGGCATGAACCATGGCGCTAATAGCGCCATGGTTTACCGCCTACCGTGTAATGAGGCCCTGAGTCTTTTACTATGCATGTTTAAAGGCTAGTTAGAGCATGTATATACATGTATGATCAGTAAGTTTAAAGTAGGAAGTTGAATTCCCTAACAAATAATTCGCATCTTTCACAACATCGCCCTGTCTTGCATCTGCAACAAATATTCTAAAAGCAGTTTTATGCAAACAAGAGGCCTGCGAACCGCAAGCAAATGCACACTGAAAACTGCAAAAGCGAATTTGTCTTTTTGTATTCAAATCTTGACTGAACAAGCAGAATTGGAGGAACAACTAGATTGTATGACTTCCTTTGAGAATGTTATGGTGGGATGTTGTTGACAGGATTTGAAGGGCCTCATACAGCTGACCATCGTATGAGGCACAGTGTAATTACTAAGAAAACACTGAGTACAAACCAGTGGTAGAGAACATCTTACAGTATGGTTTTCTTGGAAAAAGTCAGAGTATCTAGTCAGAAAGGCCTTCCAGACATCTATAGACCCTCCCATCTGAGACTGCCATAACAAAAATAAAAGAAAGCAAAATTAAAGACATAGCTACTGAAAACCGTGAATCTGAAACCCATTCTCTCTTTGCTGGCACGTGGTGTAAGGTCCAGGTAGATACTCCAAGGGAGTCCCTTTGAAATACAACATATCATTTGAAATGACCCACTGAAACTGCTTTAAAAATGTATAGGTCAATGAGCGCCGGTTGGACTCTGGAGAAAAAATGGTCTACTAATACTTCACCTCTGAAGGAAAAGGTGTAATCCACACACCAGCTAGCTCTTGCAAACATAGCAATTCTAAAATTGTCTACTGCAACCTTCATCTTCAATAACTGTAGATGAATAAGGAGGCATCATTCAAAGTTCTAAAAGCAGCCGGAAGACAGCATGTTAGTGTTAAATAGAAAGCAAACCATATGTCGGACCTGTGCGTAAGCCTGGAAACCTGCAGATAAAACAAGAAAATGGTAAAATGATCCAGAGAATCTGCATAAATGTCCAGAAGAGCTAGATAAACTCACTCATGCATGTCAGCGGGGTGTCGTCAGAGGTGAATTGAAGAAATAATATATTCAGCTGAAAGGCAAAAAGGATCAACCTACAGCAGATCCTTTTCTCTCACAGAGACTGGATAATCACCCAGCGCAGTCTACAGTCACTATAAGCTTCTGACTTTCTGAATTCTGATCTGCAACAATATTGCAGAGGTCCTGAAAATACTAAACTGAAAGGAAAAATGCTGGTGCAGGTTGAGATGTTTGGCCAGGCCCAACAACAATTTGAATTTCATTCCTCTGCTTGAGTTGAAACATTGTCTACTTCAGGGTGACAGCAGCAAGGAGTTCTGTCCCTTTCACTTCCAGGTGAAAGACTCTACCTAGGACCAATCATCCATGTGAAAATATTTGCCTATTCATCTCTCGGACCCAGCATGCTTATGTCCGACTCTAACACAAAGTTTGAAGAATTCCTTAAATTAGTATTTGCATATACATCCTATGAGCAGTGAAAGGGATACGCCTGAAAAATCAAATATTTCTCATTGAAAATTCAATCCAAGCAAAGAAAGGGTTAAGGCACCAATCATCCCTGTAACATTGCCAACGCCTCTTGTTACCAGGGTTTGTTTGCGAATTATGTATTACTTATCTGAAGGGTCAAATTAGGATGATGACCTGGAAAGTGTGCTTAGACAGAAGAAGAAACAGTTAAAATGATACTTTATAATTACCTTATGCATAACTGAGACATACCGTAAAGTATCACACAGTATCTCTGTGAGAAATGGGCTCAACATCAGTGCTCAGCATAAAAAGTATTCCTAAAGGTAGGTGTTCTTTTGTGATAACTGAGTGAAGAAAGAACAAAAAAATAAAGCCAAAAGAAACAGGTTGTTTATATTGTATGGCTAATACCGAGGTATCCTCACTGCTTTCGATGGGGAAGCCCCTTTCCATGAGGGCAGGGAGGTGAGGCCACTACCCGATAGTCCCGCTGGGGGTGGCACTCAGAGGGTGGACTGCCTGGGGAGGTAGAACCCCATTGAGAGAAGTGACCACTTCTGGAGACTGTGGTATCCCATTGACCATCCCACCTTCCCACATGACCCCTCCTATTCCCCATTACCTGATACTTTATGTGCTGTTGTAGCACATCCACAAGGAGAACCCCTGGGAAGAGGCCACGAGGAATGATGATCACACGTTGTAGTCTTTCAGGCGCTCCTATTGGTCAGTTGAAGTAGGAGAGGGAAGAGAACGAAAGCGTCTTCAGCTTCGATCCAGGACGGACTGAGAACTCAGCAAGGCCCAGGCAGACCCAGAGTGCAGAACGGCAGTCAGTGTCCTGGAAGGCAGCATGCTCGCAGAAAGTACGTGACCAGGACACTCTCTGGTAACCAAGGCTGCTGGCGTGGAACAAAACTGCCAGAGAACTGCAGGGAAGGGACGCAGAAGATGGACCGAAGTCCTGAGAAGCCAGGAAAGGCGCCGAAGATCCTGGGAGACCTGCGAACAGCCGGAAGGCGACAGCCCAGACCCTACACGTACATGAGTGGCTGATCACAGAGCTGGGGAGATCCAGAGAGTCAGAGGGCCCCGAAGCAAAGCAGGAATGCAATATCCACAGAGGCAGAGTAACCTAATAAATGGCATCTGGGACCCATACTACGAAGACATATCCCTACCAGTTACTAAGGGGAACAGAAACTGTACAAGACTAAGTGGCACACATAACCCTTGGCAATAGAGTAAACCAAGGCTGTGGATCAAGTGGAAAACAGATTAAGAGAACGCTGGGCATAACCTATTGAAGGGGGTATTGGACCCGTACAGCAAAGGCTTTCCCCTATCAGTACATAAGGGGAACAGGAACTGTACAGAATTAAGTGGCACACACAGACCTCTTATGTCCTGTCCCCTTTCCTCCATACTGCATGGGCGTCCCTCGCTAGGGACAGGAGACGGAACCTTTTTCACCAGAAAAAACCTTCTTTCCCATTCAATTTAGAGGTGTGCGAGGGTGCGGCCCTGGGAGCATGCGGTCACCTGACTCCGCCCACCGGCGCCACTCCCAGTCTCCTTTTCCGCATCGATGGGAACGGGCCGATTTCACTAGCGCTCCTGGGCTTGGCTTCAGCCATGTAATACCACTTGCTCTTCCCTGGATACTTTCTTCTGTCTTTTTGTCTCCTTTTATCAATCAGGTTCTCGGTCCTCTGGCGTCACGCTCCTCCCCGGCGCATGTCGACTTCAGCTTGCTTCAGTAGGTGTCCAGCCTGTGAGGGGCTCTCCCCTACATCCGATTCCCACGCTTTTTGCCTCCGCTGCCTTGGCCTGACCACGGCTGGGAGAGTGGTACCGCGTGCAATGCACTTTCATCCCATGCTCTGAAAAACAGACTAGCTAGGTGGAGGGAGCTCTTCGAGAAGTCGCCTCCAGAGGACTTGAAGGACTTCGTCAGACATAAGTCAAGTCCCAAGGGAGGGCCGCTCTTTTCCAGCGCACCACGCAAGGGTGACTCCTTCCCAGGGAAATACCCCGGCAGGAGGAACCTCTCAGGTTCTCACACCAGCTCTCACCGAGGCTAGTTCAGCTACCGGCCGCCAGGCCGAGGGGTCTGTAGATGCTTCCGGAGACAGTGCTGAGGGACGGCAAGGTTCTTTTACCTGGTGTACACCTGAGGGGCTACGCCCTTGTACCGGCAACATGTCTAAGGGGGCGCCTGCACGCAGCACTGCCGGCGATTCTGCCGACAGCGACAGGCCTACCAGGCCTCGGCCTGAGGTGCAGGGTAGGTCTCATGCTCCACCGCCAAGAGTCCTTGAGGAGGCCGGTCCCAGTGAGCCAAGCACCACGACTGCAGCACGTGGCATGCAGCTCAACAAGACGGCCGCTTCGCCAGCCAAGATGGCCGCTCGTTCGATACCGCCCCGAGGAACGAAGCAGGTGGGAGAACGAATTACAAGGTGGGACTGGTGTCAACCAGGTACGTGGCCTACAGCTTATCCAACAGCATCGCAGGGCAGGTTTACCCCGCAACTAGCTAGACAGAGTATGCACCGGCCCCAGCAGCGGTCCGCTACCCTGTCAATTTCACCTGCCACCCCACGGCCTGCGAGCACAGGTTCTTTAAGTACCTCACTCTCATGAGATCTCCTCAGATGGGGGCCATCCTTAAGGATTTGATCAGGGACATGCTCCCTCCGACCCCTCTCCCTGCGTCTATGGCAATTCCTCCTATGGCTCCAGTGCCGCAGGCCCCAGTGCAGCCCCTGCTGCCCACGCTGGCTCCTTCGATTCCAGCTCCCCTGCCTCCCACAGTACAGGTCGTTCCGTACCAGCCTCTCCTGCAGCCTGCGGCTCCGTTCTCTACACCTCTGCTCACGATGCCCAGCACTCCTCCACCCACTCCGGACCAGCCGGACGCCCTGGTGAATACAGATGAGGAAGAAGACCCCTACACACCATCGTCAGCCAAGGCCTTACACAAACAACTCGCAGGTCTGGCAGAGTACTTGGGCCTTCCTCAACCCGAAGTCGAACAACCGGAGGTGGGGGTACTTGCCGAGGTCCTCACTCTATGCCCCGCGACTAGAACGGGGATCCCGATGCAGAATGACGTCATGCTGGCTAAGAATGGATGGCTCAAACCCTACTCGGCCCTGCCTGTCAATCGGTGCCTGGATGCCAAGTATAGGCAAATGGAGGGGATCCACTTTTGCTGTTGGCCCACCCTCAACTGCACTCTTCGCTGATTGCTGCGTCGTCATTCTACTCAAAGCCTCAGTCGTCCTCGGCGCTGTTAGGCAAGGAGGAGAAGATCTTGGAGGCATACGGGAAGAAGCTTTATTCCAACGCTACGCTGCATCTTCGTCAATCCAACGCAGATGCTATGATGGCAGCCGTTAACCATAGGCTTTGGCAGGAAATAGCCGACTTCCTTCCAGAACTGCTAGTACAGAGCCAGTCACGTTTCAAGGCGGGACTGGCATAGGCTAAAATGGTGGTGCAAGACATCATGGAGTCAACTGTGGCCCACATTGACACCTCTGGCCGGGCCATATGCATCGCTGCGGACATGAGAAGAACTGCCTGGCTTTGGGCTACTAAGTTTAATCCAGACGTCCATATTGGACCTTCCCTTTGAGGGTGGTGACCTCTTTCACTCCATCACCGATGAGGAGCTAGATAAAAAGAAAAACAGTTCGCGAACTGCAAATTCTTTATCTATCCTCACATCAACGCTCTGACAAAGGGCAGCGTTCGGGGTGTTCCGCAGCTTCCAAGAACGGAGATCCAGGCAGCCTGACCGTTCTCCAAGTCATTACCATTGTAAGCAACAAAAGGGGAGCAGCAAGGGCTTTTTTCAGTCCCCCTCCTCTGCAACAGCCTGAGAGGGAAAGAAGGCATGATGCATCCCTTCGGGTCCACGTGTCTCCGGTGGGGGCAGGCTTGCCCTTCATGCTCAGTTTTTGCGTAAGAAGTTTGCGGACCCCTTGATCCTCTCTGTAGTATCCAGGGGGTACCGCTTACCGATTCCTTCCTCTCCTCCCTCCTCCCCTCCACTCCACTCCCACAGATTGGGACAGCAACTCTGATGGCGGAAATTTGGTCGCTCGTCGAGAGCAAGGCAGTGGAAGAAGTCCCAGACTCCCAGCGAGGGTTGGGCTTCTACTCCAGGATTTTCACCATACAAAAGAAGACCTATCCACCCTCAACCTCTCGCTCCCTCTTCAAAAATTCAAGATGGTTACCACAGCACTCATTGCGGAGACATTGTGCAGGGGAGACTGGATGTGCTCCCTGGATCTGAAGGAAGCTTATCTACATGTACCGATTTGGCAGCCGCGTCGCTTCTTTCTGCGATTCAGGATCATGGGCTGCCATTTCCAATACAATGTGCAACCCTTTGGCCTCAATTCAACCCCTAGGGTATTTTTACCAGGCACATGAATGCAGTGGCAGCCCTCTTCAGGGCCCAGGGCCACCAAGTCTACATGTACCTGGATGACTGGCTCGTCAGGGCGAGATCTCCGGAGACGGTGCACCACACTTCCTCCACCCTTATGATTACACTCCATGAGCTGGGATTTTCGAACAACCTCAGGAAGTTTCAGCTGCAGCCTATGCAGACACAAGGGCCTCATATGGGACACAAGCTCCGAGAGAGTTTTCTCCTCGGAGGACAAGCTCACGGCCATCAAGAGAGCCACTACTCACTTCCTCACCCGAGAAGTGACCTCGGCCTGGTGGTACCAACATCTATTAGGTATCATGGCAGCGGTCCTACTGGCCATACCCCACATGAGACTCAAGATGAGGAGATTACAGCTGCACTTCGCAGCCTCCTGAAAACAGGAGCGGGGCTCCCAAGCGGAGCTGGTCAGCATTCCTCTTTCTCTCCACCCAGACCTCACATGCTGGTCCTGGGGATTGCAACCTGCGGATGGGCAAGCCCTTCCGGCAGCCGGCCCTGCAGGTCAACATCAACACTGATTCCTGTAGGAAGGCTGGCGGGCCACTCTGGACAACCACACTGCCGGAGCCGGAGTCTCATATCAACTGACTGGAGCTGAAAGCCATCTGGCTAGGTCTCAAAGCTTTCCTTCAGCTAATTGCGGGCAAGGTCGTCCTCATCCAGACCGACAACTCCACCAGCATATACTTTGTCAACAAGCAGGGGGGTACTAGGTGCCCTCCACTGTTCAGCCTAGCGATCAGCATGTGGTAATGGGCCCTGGAGAACAACATCTACCTGACGGCCATCCACCTGCCGAGTGAGTCTAACCTGGAGGCGGACAGGCTCAGCAGACTGAGAGCGGACGATTACGAGTGGCAACTGAACGATCAGGTGCTGCTGGAGATCTTCAGCAGATGGGGGCATCCTCAGGTGTATCTCTTTGCCTCCTGGGACAACAAGAAGGGCCAGCAGTTTGCGTCCTGGCAGGGGAAGAGCCCCAGCGCCCTGGGCGATGCATTCCAGATACAGTGGAATGGCATGACCACATATGCCTTCTCTCCAACACCCCTGATCCAAAGGGTGATCTGCAAGATAAAGGAATCTTGTCACCTCAGCATCATTCTGATAGCTCCGTGGTGGCCGGCGAGACTGTGGTTCTCAGAGTTTCTCAGCCTCTCGGACAGGCCTCCCATTCACATGTCGATAGGCCCAGCTCATTTTCTTACACAGCAGGGGGCAGGCTCATCCACCTGCTCCACAGAATTTAGCCCTTGTAGAGTGGTTCCTGAGCAGGTCACGCTGAAACACATAGGTCTATGTCATAATCTGTGCTGTGTGTGATTATAGCTATGAGTGTTGTGTTGGTTGAAGAGAGGGACATATGTCATAATCTGTGCTGTGATGGATTATGGCTATGAGTGTTGTGAATGTGGTGATGTCACTAACATTCTAGGTGGAGTGTTGGTGTGGTGATGTCACTGGGACTCTGGTGGAATGTTGATGTATGTTTGGTGTGCAGGGTTCTACTGGTGACAGTTGGACCTAAGCTGCTGGGCTAGATGGATGTCCCAGTGCCTTCTCTACTAAATAACTAAGAGAATAAACCTACATGTAAACTACTTACCTTCTGGTGTTCTTGATTGGTGAAGGAGACTTAGTTTATATCACTGGCGACGAGGATGGGATTGCTGGGAAGGGGCAGTAAGTGAGAGGCTCTGCCTTCCAGGGTGACATCTATCCAGCATCAAGGAGATGCAGGCCGGGCGGTGCAGTGAAGGTCCACGGCTGGGAACCTGTCTTGGCGGAGCACATAACCGGTGGCACAAGGAGGAATTGCCAGGCGGCTCTGTCAGCAGGTCGGGTGGTGCAGAGTTCTGTGCCAGGTTCCAGGGTGGGGTCTTGTGACCCCAGTGGCCAGTGGTTGGCTGAGGGCATCTTGACTGGCGGTCCGGAGCAACAGAGGGGATGTCGGCCGGCGTAGCGTCCAGCGAAGGAACCGCTGGTGGGCGTTCTGCAGGTGAGCCGGAGGTGCAGTGTGGGCAGACGGCAGCGTTGGCAGAAGTGTCCTCAGTGCATCGGAGGAGTAGACGGGATGTGGATGTGAGGAGGGTCCCAGCTCCGTGGGCCAAGCGGCGACGCATTCAGGCGAATGATTCCGCTGTGGGGAGGAGCGGAGACGCGGCCGCACAAAGTGTTCTGCGGGCGGATGAATATAAGACGGAGCGCCGAACTGCAGGCGCAAGGGTTGCTGGAGCAGTGGGGCCAAGCAGCGTTGTTGTTGCTCTCATGGTGTTGGGAGCAGCTATGATGACGTCGGTTGGGGGAGGGCCGACGCCACGACTGGCGTTCCGGCGACATCAGCTGGAACGCAGCGTTGAGTGCCTCTCTGGCGTTGGTGTGGAACGCAACATTCTGCAGGAGGATCACGCCGGCGCTGAATGTGGAAATTCTGTCACTGCAGACGTGAGGCTGGCTGGAGCAACGGGTCCAAGCAGCGATGTTGCTTTCATGGTGTCGGGAGCAGCTATGATGACGTCGGCTGTAGGAGGGCCGACGCTGATGGGAGGAGGACTCGTGTTTGGACTGGCGTTCCAGCAACATCGGCTGGAACGAAATGTGGGATGCCTTTCTGGCGTTTGTTTGGAACGCAACGTTCTTCATGAGGGTTACGCCGGTGCTGGATGTGGGAGCCGTGGTGTTTCGGAAATGCTCAGAAGTTGGAGTGGGACACTTGCCAGAGTTTCGTGCTTCACAAACAGTCCGGCAGTAATGAAATAAGTGACTTTTTGGCACAATTGGTGGGAGTGGATGGCATTGATGTGAGAACTCATTTGTCACCGGAAATGGAGGGAAGCTCTATGATCGTGTCTGGATTTATGGACGTCTACAGTGAGTGCAATGGAAGGCGGTGGTTGCCACTTGCAGGTGATTTCACAAGAAGGCTGGCAAGGTGCCATACTTGCCATGCATTTTGTGTTTTGCATTTCAGGGACATGTTGGGGTTTGGCGCAGGGTTTTTAGCGCCATGGACTTGATCGGGTCATCGCTTACTGTGGGTTTTACATGTTGTCCTGCAGTGTTTTGTTTGTCGTGTTCCTAGGGGCATTACCCCAGGTTATGTGTGGATGATGCCAGTACTTTTAGGGGCAGTGAGGTGCTGTCTGGTCAATTTATGGGGGCAGTGAGGTGCTTTCACTGCATGCACATGCTGGGATTGTGGCACAGAGGAATTGCAATTATGTGTGCATTTCATGGATATTTTGGGGGTGGTGCAAGAACTTTGGCGCCATTATGGTGCAAGAACTTTGGTGTCATGACGTCTGTTGGTTGTTGTTTGTAGGGGCATGTCCCCTGGTTATGTCTGCATGCTGCTGGTGTTTTTAGGGGCAGTAAGGTGCTCTATAGTGGGCAGTTAGGTGTCACTTAGCGGGCAGTTAGGTGCTACCTGGGTCATCTTTGGGGGCAGTGAGGTGCTGTCCAGCGGGCAGTGAGGGGCTGTCTGGGTCATTTTTGGGGGCAGTGAGGTAATGTTTAGCAGGCAGTGAGGTGCTGTCTGGATCAATATTGGGGGCAGTGAGGTGCTGTCCAGCGGGCAGTGAGGTGCTGTCTGGGTCATTTTGGGGGTAGTTAGGTGCGGTCTAGTGGGCAGTGAGGTGCTGTCTGGTTGTTGTCAGGGGTAGTGAGGTGCTGCCTGGGTGTTTTTGGGGCAGTGAGGTGTGTCTGGTCATCTTCGGGGGCAGTGAGGCGCTGCTGGTGTTTCAGGGGCAGTGAGGTGCTGTCTGGTGGTTTTAAAGGGGCAGTGAGGTGCTTTATGGTGTTTTTAAGGGCAGTGAGGTGCTGTCTAGCGGGCAGTTAGGTGCTGTCTGGGTCAATTTAGGGGGTAGTGAGGTTCTGTCCGGTGTTCTTAAGGGTAGTGAGATGTTGCCTGGATTTTAAGGGGGTATCGAGATGCTTCAGTGTGGTGTTAAGGGGTAGTGAGGTGCTGCCTGGTATTGTAGAGGTTTAGTGAGGTGTTTATGTTTTGGAGGTTTTAGGAAAGGCAGGAGTTGTTTATATTCATTTTAGGGAGTGATTCTGGGGTGGCATAGTGAGGTGCTGCAGCCCAGTTGTTTTAGGTATAAGAGGTGTTTTCGGGGGCAGTGAGGTGCTGCTGGTGTTTTAGGGACAGTGAGGTGCTGACTGGTGTTGTAGGGACAGTGAGGTGCTGTCCGGTTGTGTTCTGGTGTTTTAGGGACAGTCAGGTGCTGTTTGGTGTGTCGGGACAGTGAGGTGTGGTCTGGTCGTTTGTAGGGGCAGTGGGGAGCTGTCTGGTGTTGTTAGGGACTGTGAGGTGCAGTCTGGTGTTTTTAGGGGCAGTGAAGGCTGTCTGGTCTTTGTAGGGATAGGGAGGTGTTTGGTTGTTTTAGGGGCAGTGAGTTGCTGTCTGGTGTTTTTAGGGGCGGTCTGGTGTTTTTAGGGACAGTCAGGTGCTTTTCCCTGGTTATTTGTGGATCATGCTGGTTTTGAGGGGTAGTGAGGTGCTGCCTAGAAATCATATGTGGTAGTGAGGTGCTGCCTGGAATGTTTTAAGTGGTAGTGAGGTGCCATTTAAGGTTTCAAAGGGGTAGTAAGGTGCTGCCCGGGTATTTAAAGTGGTAGTGAGGTGCTGCTTGGTTAATTTAAAGGGCGGCTAGGTGCTGGTTATTTTAGAGGGCAGTGTTATGCGGTCTGTCGTTTTTCAGGGACTGGGAGGTGCTGTCTGGTTGTGTTAGGGACAGTGAGGTGCTGCCTGGTGTTGTAAGGATAGTGAGGTCTGGTTGATTGTTTTTAGTGGCAGTGAGATCCTGTATGGTGTTCTAGGGACAGTCAGGTGCTGTCTGGGTCATTTTGGGGGCAGTGAGGTGCTGTCCGGTTGTGTTCTGGTGTTTTAGGGGTAGTGAGGTGCTGTTTGGTTGTTTTAGGGGCTGTGAGGTGTGTTTGGGGGCAGTGAGGTGCTGCTGGTATTTTAGGGACAGTGAGGTGCTGTTATTGTTGTTATTCAGCTGGTTGATAGCGGAGTGTTGGTTCTTCCATGTCGGGTTCATTCAGCGGGTTTGTAGCTGAGTGGGCTCAGGTCTGGGGAGAGCTTGTGGTTGAGTTAGTTTTCGGTTTTCCATTAAGATCTGGGTTAGATCTTGGGGTGTAGTGGTTTGGGTTCGGGGGGAGTAAAAATGGTTGAGCTATAACATTTCTGGTAAAGTGCACTTATGGTGGGTTTCTACCATGGGTATAGTTTGGTGTTATTGAAGAGAGGGGCATATGTCATAATATGTGCTGGTCATGATGATGGCCATGAGTGTTGTGTTGGTTGAAGAGAGGGACATATGTCATAATCTGTGCTGTGTGTGATTATAGCTATGAGTGTTGTGTTGGTTGAAGAGAGGGACATATGTCATAATCTGTGCTGTGATGGATTATGGCTATGAGTGTTGTGAATGTGGTGATGTCACTAACATTCTAGGTGGAGTGTTGGTGTGGTGATGTCACTGGGACTCTGGTGGAATGTTGATGTATGTTTGGTGTGCAGGGTTCTACTGGTGACAGTTGGACCTAAGCTGCTGGGCTAGATGGATGTCCCAGTGCCTTCTCTACTAAATAACTAAGAGAATAAACCTACATGTAAACTACTTACCTTCTGGTGTTCTTGATTGGTGAAGGAGACTTAGTTTATATCAGTCTATCACAGGAGGCTAACCTAGAAATCATTCAGGGCGCAATGAGCAAGGCTACTAGGAGCCAGTACAAGAGTAAATGGACTAGGTTCTGTCACTGGGTGGACTCTAAAGTGATCAACCCGCTTACGTGTGCTTTGGATGATGTCCTCTCCTTCTCTGCACACCTTTCTCACTCAGGCTTGCAGTTGGATACATGCCGCACCTATTTGGCAGCCATAGGGGCCTACAGAAATTCAGAGGAGGATGTCTTCTCCTCTTCTAACCCTCGCCAGACACTTTCCGCCCATCAAAAAACCACACCCTGTGTGGGACCTCAATGTAGTGTTGGGTGCTTTGGCGCACAGACCATTCAAGCCAATGGCGTCCGCGGACCTCAGGCTGGTCATCATTAAAACAGCTCTGTTGGTGGGCCTCACCTCTGCTCGCAGAGTCAGCGAGATCCAGGCACTGGTGGCTTCAGAAACCTATACTACTTTTCACAAGGATAAGGTGGTCCTGAGAACACACCCTGCGTTCCTACCTAAGTTAGCCTCTGCTTTCCATCGAAATGAGGAGATAGTTTTACCTATGTTTTTTGCTGACCCTAAAAACGATGCTCAGAGGGTATTGCCTGGTCTGGATATCAGACATGCTCTGAAATTCTATATGGACAGGACCAAGGGCTTCCGCAATTCGGACATTCTGTCACCTTCGGAGGGGGGGGGTCAAGGCCTTGTTAACAGGCATCCAAGGCCTCTATAGCAAGGTGGATGGTTTCGTCCATCAAGGAGGCCTATGAGTGGCAGCATAAACAGCTTCCAGCTAACATGCACGCCCGTGCTGTCAGAGCCAAGGCCACGGCCATCGTATTCCAGTGGCAGGTGCCGTGGCAGGTCATCAGCAGGGTGGCCACCTTTGGCTTTCTGTAAGCACTACTGTTTGGACGTCGGCTCGAAGTCAGACACGGCTTTCCGACAGGCGGTTCTAAGGAATCTGTTTTCTTATGGAGGGTCTCCTCTCCACCCTGCGGCTATGTTCTGTTGTAATCTCCCATGCAGTATGTTAGAGTATAGTTCCCTTTCCTCCATATGTCCCACCATCCTCCCCCCTAATAATACTGGTGTCATTAGGCAATTTTAAATATTGTCGACGCATCAATGGGGACTGAGGAGTGGCGCCAGTGGGCGGAGTCAGGGGAGCGCACGCTCCCAGGGCTGTGCCCCCACGTGCCTCTAAATTTAAAGGGGAGGAAGGTTTTTTCTGGTGAAAAAGGTTTTGTCTCCCTCCCCTAGCGAGGGACGCCCATGCAGTATGAAGGAAAGGGGACTATGGACTAAGAGTATGTTAGTTACTACAGTGAGTAACTATTCATTTATTGGCAGGATAGTAAACCAAGGCTGTGCATCAAGGGGATAACAGGCAAAGACAAAGCTAAGCATAACCAAGTGAAGGGGTCCTGGGACCCAGATAATGAAGGCACACCCCTATCAATAACTTGGGGAATAAAAACTTTACCAACATCAATGACCAGCAGAGTCTTTGGCAGGAGAGTAAACCAAGGCTTTGGACCAAAGGAAGATCAAGTCAAAAGAACGTGATACATAAGCCAATGAAAGGGGTCTCAGACCCACATAAGGAAAACATACCCTAGCCAGAAATAAATGGGAATTCGAACTGGGAAATATCAGTGACCCGCACAGACCTTGACAGGAGAGTAAACCAAGGCTGTGGAAGGAAAAGAGAGTAAACAAAGAGAACATTTTGAACCATCAGGTGAAGGGGGTCTGCGACCCAGGCTGGAGAAGAATACTCCAAGTTACAAGTAAGAGGAGTGCAGGAGCTGCATGTACACGGGACACTCAAAGACGTTTGCAGAAGAGTAAACCAAGGCTCTGTGTGGAAGCAAATATTGAGAGAGAGAACTGTTAAGTGACAGCATGGAGTACCCTTCTTGGCAGGAGCGGGTGCCAAGGCAAGGGCTAATGAGACTAGGGTCTGAGACCCTCAATCCGGCTTGGCCAAGGCAACCAGGCCGTCCTTCCTTATTGCATGACCTGGGAGTCAAGTCTATCAGGGAAAGCTACATCCTTTCCTTTTTCATCTATTAAGCAAATATTTAGAGAGAGAACTGTGAAACTAACAGTGTGGAGTATCCTACTTGGCAGTTAAGGGCACCGAGGCAAGGGGTATTGAGACCAGGGTCTGGGACCCTGCAACCGGTTTGGCCAAGGCGACCAGGCCATCAATCCTTATTGCAGAACCTGGGAGTCAGATCTATCAAGGAAAGACAAAGACTCTTCTTTTTCATCTATTACAGAAGCAGATATGAAGTTGGATTAAGCTGGAAAGACTCTGGGGAAGGGAGACAACCCATTGAGTCTTGTGGAACTTTTGTTTGCTTTTCCGTACCTTTTGAGTTTTGAGCTACAAAGTCGGGGTGCAGGTTGGCAGTCAGAGACACATTTCCCTTTTCACCTTTTCTTGAGTATAGCTTGTGAGTGATAGGTTAGGATTTGGACTCAGGACAGCGAACTTTACTTTGGACATTCTGACACAGACAGTTTAATTTGCTTATTTTGTTGTGGCAGGGAAACCCCTCTTCGCAATAGGCATAGATAGGGTTTCCTACAACGGCACAATTTTGGTTGTTAATAAAAGTCTTTGCCAATTAACATACCACCTCTGTGTCCATCTCTAACTCCTAGACCCTCGCAGTTCTTTATCTCCAATTATTTCCATGGCATTTTTAATGAGGTAGCTGAAAAATCTTACTACAAGTAATGAAATCAGAAGATGGAGATGAATAACTTTGAAACATTCAATACCCAATATGGGTTTAAAATAATCTTTATGCCAAGGTAGAGTCCAGTAGATTGGCCTATTGAGATGTAGTGATTCTGTTAAGAGATGCTAAAATGTGATTTAAATGAGCATGAGTTAGGGTGTAGCTCACAGTTTGATTTAATTTTTTCATTTATCGTAGGTTAATGTGACTTTGTGGTATAAAATTAATGAATATTTGACATTGCTATTTATAATAATAATAATGTATTTCTTATATAGTGCTACATACCCATAGTTCTCAGAGCGCTGAAATAACAGAAAACATTATTATCCCACGGAGTGGTACTTATGAATATTTTTTAGTCAGTATTTTTTAAGAAGTGATAATTGTTTCACCCAATAAAAAGACACAAGCGGTCACTGTGCAATATACTCTTGAGACCCCGGTGTCACCAAATGCAGCTCTTTCTCTCTCATGTGTAGCCTCAAATGAAGAACCACCAGAACACACGTAGTTATAAGCCTCAGAATACTCTGAAAAAGCAGATCCGGAATTTGGAGGTTGTTGTACATCTGAATGCATGTCCTTGATCCTTTAGAATGGTGGTAAATATCTACCCACCTGCCTGCCAGGCTGATACAATAAAATGGGCCTCATTACGAGCACGCCGGTCCGGTAACAACAGTGCCGGTAAGCCTACCAGCACTGTTGTTACCAGACCGGCACACTCTGAGTCTGCGGGCGGCTGCTGCCCCACCCCACAGGCCTAACCTGGCGGGCCGATGGCACCCGCCCGCAGACTTTCCGGGAAGCACCAGCACCGTTATCAACAGGGCTGGTGCGTCGTCATCACCATTGAGTCCTATCGGACTCAAATGGAACTGGGGATTAACATTTTTTTCACCGCCTGTCTTCCAGGAAATCCGGGGTCGTAATCCCCGGTGTTTCCGTGAAGACAGGCACTGGAAAAATGCACAAGACTGGCGGCAGCCTGCCTGTTGAGGCCCGTGTCTTCCTACTGACTGAAAGACCCAGTGCATGAACTAAAGCCAGTGTGGAATGTAGATACCAAAAAGCCCTTTCCTGATTCCAAGCTTGAAAGAGCCAGTCTTTCAAATACGAGTAAATATGAATCTGCAGCTGTCTTTGAAAAGCTATCAGCAATGCAATCACCTTGGAAAAGACTCTGAGGGCATAACTGAAATGACAGGCAGGACTGAACTGGTACGTTTGGTTCACATCGCAAACCGTAGGTGCTGAACTGTCGGATGTGTAGGTACACATCCTGAAGATCTATCCAGAAGATCACACAGCAAATCATCTTCTTTAAGCACTGTTAGAATCTGTGCTGGTGCAACCATCTTGATTCTCTCTGGAGGAAGAGTGGTTTTAACATTTTGGAGAGCCAGAAATGTCACCCACCCTTCCCTGTATTTCTTCAGAACTGTAAAGAAGGTGGATTAGATGCTAATTTCTTTGCACATGTTAAATGAAAGTTGTTGGGGCAGGATAGAGAAACGGGGAGCCTGTAGCTACTTCCGACTGCAGTTAGAGCGCAAGGGTTGACTCGTGCCTGGGACCAGGGCATAACAAGAGGGAGATTCAGCCACTTACTGCAGAGGCATGGCACTGAGTCTGGAAGCTATCAGTTCTACAGATTCCCTGCAGTGAAAGGTGATGTTCCAAACAATTATTTTGATGGCCTCTGGCATTTTCTAGGAGAAGCCAGAGAAGAAGAATCCCACCTGTCACAGTCTTAGGAATGGTTATGGAACCCGCTAAATTCCTTGAAAGCTTTTGACCGGGTCACACTTGTAGGAAGAAGTAAAATGTTTCTGAGCAAGTTTAGCAATAGCCAGGATAGTTTTAACCACTCTGGTTTTGGTGTTCTCCTGTGAACGTCCTTCATCATTTGAGGGGTGAAAGAGTTAGACCCTCCATGGAGTGCTCCTTCACCGTAACCTCTTCTTGCTGTATAGGTTTGATGCCATGCTATCAGGCTTGATAACGGGTGCCTAACCTGAGGCAGATGCCTCTACCTGTCAGAAGGTGACCTTACCTTACTCCTCTGTGAATGTCGAGAAGTGTGGAGGTAAGGCCGACCCCTTTCAGCTGCCATGTGCTACCCTTCAATTAGTGGAAAATAAAGGAGAACATGGTGACTACTAAGGAATAATCCCTCGTCAAAGGTAAAACTCCAAATGGGGAAATAACTCTTGGGTGGCTTGAAGATGGTGAAAGTTCTCCAATGCAGGTCACTTAGAGTGTAGTATTGCTGGTATCACCCCATTATTTCACGGTCAAAAATCCTGCGCCCACAAATGCTGTATTTCGAACTGCGCATTTCAACGCATTTATATGTGGGGAGGAGTTAGGGAGATAAATATTGTAAGGGGAGTATAAGGGTGAAGGCTTCTTGGGGTCCACCCCTCCCCCCGCATATAAGTGCATTGAAATGTGCTGAAAAAAATAAATACATTCTGTATTTTCACCACAGGATTTGTTTTCTATAAAAGAAATCACATAGATCTGTATTGCTGACAGCAAGGCAGATGTCCACAGGTGGGCATGCTGCAGTATAAATTATTGCAGGACTCACTGGACGACATGCAGCAGGAGGGTAGGGAAAATGAGGATATATTAGAGGACACAGGAGCGTTTTACAGATGGAGCCAGGAGAAGGAGAAGATCAAGGCAAGGAGTAAAGCAGGAAGAAAGCAGCAGAACACTGAAGAATATCAGGAGAGAAACAGCAATACAAACAAGAATCAAAGTGCTGGGAAGAACTCTGCCCAAACATTGGAACAAGGAGATCGCCTGAATTGCATTTGGGCCAATAGCAACTGGAAGGTATCAGGAGTGTAGGAACGACTAGAGCTGTCTAACACGTTCCCTAAGATGCATAGCTGCTGGTTGCTGCATACCAGCATCGGTTCTCACTGACCTTTGCTGTATAGGCAGGACTTGTCACCGGGCCACCAGAGAGGGACTTCTAACACTACCTGCTGTTCCCAGCTTTCAAATGTTGCCTGTTGTGGGCAACTTGGCTGCCTACAATATACCTGACAGGAAACTGCTCTTGCATCCGAGGGGGCAGGTCTTGGGTGAAATCCATAATCCATGTCTGAAGATTAACATTAATGATGCTAAAATCACATAGGTAGTAGCCTGCTAGAGGTGTTAGTGCACTGTTAAGTTAGACCTTCTCTCCACATCAATCTAAAGCTTTTTCTTATGCTGAGGCCACAGATGGGTTAGAGGAGGGAGAAGGTGAGAGGAAGGGTCTACCCTAGGCCAAAGCTTCTGAAATTAACACTGACTCCCAACTCAAAGACCGATTTGCATTCACAGTGCTCCCGTGACAAGTCTCCCTGCCGTGGCCGCTGTGCCTGGCAGGGTCAGACCTAGCAGGGACAGCGGTCCCGGCAGGCAGACTTGTAGTTTTCCGGTCCGGAAACAAGGGTGCTTACCGGCACCCTTGTTTCCGGGCCGGCAAACTTGTAATGAAGCCCAATGTCTTTAAAGAAATTCCTCATCCCAGGAGATGTCAAGACGGTTGAAACCTGGAAATCAGAGATCACTCCTGACCTCTATGAGGGCTCATAGCTTTAGCATGTGGAATATGGCCTGCCACAATTGGTTGACTAAAGACTGGCACTGATGGTTTCAAAGTAGGGAGGGAAGAAACATGCCAATGGTAGAGGAAGGATTGGTAGGGGATAAACCAGGCAGAGCCCCTCACTGGAGGAGAATAGCAATACTAGATAAGAAATATTCATAATGTTCACCTGCACACACATCCTTATGGGCCAGTGGGACCTGTAAGCTGAGTACTGCGACTATCCAGAGCTCAATTGTGCCCTCTAACAATATTCAGGATGAGATCTCAGAATGTAGGGGGTGTCCTTAATCTTGTGTCTTTTCAGCAACCAGACTATTCAATCACCGTAACAAGCTTAGGCCCAGGGGGCGCCTCACTGCAGAATCATATAAACTGCTATTCATCAAGGGAAGGGCTCAGAGAAGGCCTCCCGAAGGCCCGAGGTGGCTTGCCAGTGCAGATTTTCCAGTGCTATGAGGTCCGGAAGAAAGGAAAAGGACCGATTTATACAGGGCATTTTATAAATACTTAGAAAATTACTGCCAAAATGGATTACAGTTACCGACACTTGGTCCCGTGGCGTTACCACAGGATTACAAGTGGTGGTAATTCCCAATTTTTTAAATTCATAGGAGTCCATAGGGATTTTTGGCAGATTCACAACATGGTTATTCCACAGGTGGCAAATCCATCCAAAATTATGATTCGGCGATGCAGGAAAAATGGTGGTAATTCCATTAACGCAAAAAAAAAGTGCCCGTAAAGGAATTGCCACCACTATTTTACCACACTGTCAAACTTGTAATGTGGCCCAATTTCTAAAGCATAAGGAAGTCCTAAAGAAAAAGAAAAGAAATTAAAAGGCCTAAGCACAACCACCACTCAGGGCTTAGGTCCATTTGAAGGAAAATAAATACTGAAAGCACAGAGCATGTGCGAGGGCGATAGAGTGGCCGGTGTGCATGCTCTTGTCCCATACCCTTCCTGGGGATAACATCTCAAGAGTATGGAGGAAAGGGAATGGGAATTTGGAGTACATTTTTCTTTCACCCCAACACATTTATTCATAATAAAACAAAACGTTAGACTTAAGAATTCTTAATAAAATAATCTGAATACCAAATTGGTTGATGTTTAGAAGAGTTTATTAGAGGTGTGATGAGTTAAAATACTATATATAACAAATGGGAATTAGTAGTTTAAATGGCACATCTTACTTTTTTACTTTTTCTTTCCATTATTCCTTGTACATTTTTCTGCTATTGCAAACTACTTTGGGAACACTTCTACTCTTGCAAAAAAGTAAGCATAAGAGACGCCTCTGCAAATTAGAGATATATCCTCTTAAACAGGCTTCTCCCTCTATCACTGCGGCTTATGCACCGAGGGCTTTGTTTCGGCTTCAATTCCTAAATCTGTCAGTCTGTTGAGTGAGAAAAAGAGGCTGATTGTTCCGTAATTTGTAAATAAACTGAAACCTAAGAGTACAATAACTGGTTAATTAAACTTCTCATCCATAATTCCCAGGTTTTGAAACAGAGCGTGCCATAAAGAAGGATGTCCATTTTGACCCTTCTGACCACCAGAGCACTACAAGCTCATTCCAGCAGGTAAGGTCAGCATTCAGAGCCTTGTAATTAGCTCAGGCACACAACCTAGGTGCTAATTTCCAAGAATCTAAACCCACTACCCCGTCTTTTGTTGCACCAGAGAAAGGACTAGCATGAATGTCAGCATTGTAGCCTTCGCTTGTAACAAAGCCCATCTACTGTGTAGAGAAACGACAGATCATTTTTTGGCAATATCTTGTTAATAGATGTTTGTGGTTTGTCACGTGTTGGAAATGTTTGCGCATCTCTTCCCACCACCTTAATGAAACTATACTTGCAATAGAGACCTTGCCCAGAACGCCAGCCTTACACAGTGCTAGTTCTCCAAGCACACTGTCCGCTTCACTCATCAAACTACTATCCCTGTGTTGAATGAGCTCCTTCTGAGTTGCCCAAAAATGATATTTCCCCTGAATCTAAAGATGAGGAAAAGAATACTTAGCAAAATGTGGATGATTCTGAATTCGTCAACTATGTCTATATTTCTGGTCAGTAAAATCAATAACCTTATCTCAGGAATAACCACCAAATGCTGCTTTGTTTTTCCCTTGCATCCGTCACACATGGTAAAGAGACAGAGGAGAATGGAGGTTTGGGTCAGAAGATGTCACTGCCTTACTTTTGATGGTAGGCTTACAACGTCAGTCTTTAGATAGTTTAGAACCTCTTCTGAGCATGGATCTATGATTCGAATACTCTTCAGACGTCCCAGGCGATGGACAAGAGATTGTTCTGCAGAGCAAGGATGATACCAATCTGTAGAGTTACAGTTTGGATGCATAACGTATTTAGGTGGACAGATGTTCAGAAAGAATTTCTCAGCCTTACGACACTAAAGACAGAGGTAGAACAAAAGTCAGAGGAATAAGTGTCACAAGCAGGAAATCAGTGGAGCGTTTTTCTAAATAGCAAAGGCAGTGATCCTACCTCCAGGCGCAGGGTGCAGAACAGTGCCACAATCTTGCATAGGATTTACAACCAACTTAATTGTTGATTGAGAGAAACTAGTGCAAGGTCTTTTGCAGGAACGAGAAGATTTACAATTTTGAGAAGGTACTTATCTTGAGTCCTTGACTTCCTCAAATGGTACCTCGATGATGCAGTGTCTGCATGCTGAGGTTAAAATATGAACCAGAAATAGCTACATCTGCTCTAGGTAGCCCTCTGTTGCTCCTCTCATGGGGAACATCTGTCTTGCCATCCCAACATGAATTGCTGCTCCCTTGTCCCAGTTTCTATTTACTCCAGCATAGCCATGCTGCTTGCACGAATGGACTCGGGTCTCGACCAGGCTCTGCAGAAATGACTTCCTTGTGGCGTTCGGTTGCACCATCATGACCACAATTCCATCATGTTTGCTGAAAACAGCATCAAGTACCATTTGGCAATCTTCCAGAAATTCAGACATACATTCCCCAAGAGCATAAGCATGGAGAACCCTACAAAGGACCTGCTTGAGAAGGTGTCTCAAACTGCCTTCATTTGTTTTGGATTTCTTGTTTGTACCCAGGGTTGTATACTAGTTCCTTATGCTAAAAGATACAGATACCTATGTACCCAAATTGGTTAAAAATAAAATAGAAATGAAATAGTTTGACTTGAGAAATGTAAGTAGCTAATTTCATTAAAAAAATAAATAGAATAGTTAATGAACTAAAAAAAAGTAGATAAATAGTTAAATAATAAGCATACAAATGCACTTCAATATAAATCTAACTTTTATACAAACATATCAGTTATGTGCCTTGCATCTTGAGGAAAGAAATACACTTCCTTTCTCCCAGAATATGCCAGAACAAGCTTGACTGCTTGTGTGGCGCAGCTCTTTTCAAGGGATTTTAAACATTCAATGCATGATGTGTGGTTAGGCACTTAAAACCCAGCATACCCCAGGTTTCCATGCCTTACTGCGCATCATGGAGATCGATGTTGTTAGGTGTTATGAATAAACGTGTTCATACCCCAGGTTTCCATGCCTTACTGCGCATCATGGAGATCGATGTTGTTAGGTGTTATGAATAAACGTGTTGGCCATCATCACAGCAATTCCCTGCAGACTCTGCACACTCACAAGAGTGGGAACAAGCAGGCAGAGTCCGCAGGTATCCCTGCGCAGAGCAGATTTCCCATGCTGCTCCTTGCAGGAAATCTAGGCGATAATGGCATGGATGAGATAGAACCTCCGGAAAGATTTGTTTCCGGCGGCTTCCCTGCCTCTGTGGCATTTTCTGCAGCTAGGCCTCGGAGAATGTGGCCTTTGTATTTGTTATTTTTTATTTATTGCTCGCACCAAGATATAAAGCATTGTAAAGGATGGAAACAACAGGCCACTCTGCACAAACATTCCTGAGGTCGCAGTGGCTGTTAAGCCCCCAAATAGCCTGCGGGGCTTAATTCTAAGGTGTACTTCCCACCGTGCTGCATAAGCTTTGAATGAATCCACATTATGGGGTAAAACAACCACAAAAACATGATGTAACCAATACTTCAATCAAAAGGAATGGACAGTTGAAATAATATAACTAAATGACATAAATAAATAATGGGGAGATATTAAAATGGACCAAAATAAGGCTGAAATCGCACTGAATCTCTGAACAAAAAAATAAAAGAAAACAAACATGAATACAATATAAAATGATCATAGAAAACACAGAAAAGAAGATGTACCTCCTTTTGTTAGCAGCAAGGATGGGAGGGTACTGCTGTTGTTAGGGGCTATGTTTTGCGCTCCGTTTAACTGACTGTTTATTACCCACATTGGTTGAAGTTCCCCAACAGTAAAAGGCAGCCCTGCAGTACTTTAATAGCTACAAAGGAGGTAAGTCCACTAAATTCTTCATTTGACCCACAGTGTCTCTTTATATTTTTAAGTAAATACAAAAGCAGGGTCACAGTTCACACTGGGATATTTTTGTGTCTTAGTTGTTGATTTTATTATTTATAAAACAACATTGTAAGAGCACTGTGCATTTTCTTGTAAAGCCCAAAACAAAAAATGAAAATCACATTGGACTATAGATTTAGGAATTGCTCATTTTGGCCTAGTGATTAATAACTACCATCAGATATAATAAACATATTGTAACCTGACATTCAGACTGTAATTTCAGTATCAAATTAAGCAGTATCCCTTGAATGGGAGTGTGAAGCAGATTTGCCTAGGGGCCTTGTGCCATCTAGCTATATTTGGAAACACTTCCATGAGCAGTTTCTCTAAACCTATGTTTATAATGTTCCCTTCATCTCTCAATTCCTTTAATTACATTATCTGTGGATGCAAAGTCATTCTTTTCTGTCTAGGGATGTTCTTCAACTGTGATACTTAATTTTTCCCATCTAGCAAGTAAAACAGTTCTTTAAATGTATTGTGGAACGGGCTTGAGTGTGAAGAACAATGCAGCTAGGAAATTCAGTTTACAAAAAAAAGTTCTATGCTACTATTTTACACAGTGAAAATTATGTGACTTAATAATAATAATAGGTTACAGAGTCCTGTTTGGAGACATTGCTCCCTTTTGCATTTTTAGATCATGCTTGGCTTAAGGCAAGATTCAAAATGTTGGGACCCCAGTAAATAATGGTTGTTGCAGATATTGAAATGTGTCATGTACCACAGTGAATCATTTGAATTGCAGATATCAAAAGGTGAAACAGTAATACAATGGACCATGGCAAAAGAGATTGGAGAGACTCTTACATACACACTTTAAACGTTACTAATATCACAAAATATATTTATTTACATGAATATAACACAATTAAACAATGTTGGTTCATACAGCACCTCTTGCTTTATAATCATTTAACATCCACTAGTCTGTTCCACCATTCATACTATTAATCAAAAATACACTCATCAATATATATCTCAACACTTCAGGGGTTACTGAAGAACCCAACAACACTTGTTTAACTAAACCAATTCCTCACACCTATATCCACTCTACATATGTGTTCACAAAAAATAAATCAAATAACACTCTGCTTATTTGATAGCACCGACATAGGTTTTGGTCGTCTAAAGGTGGCCATTAATTAAGCCAAGTATTGAGCGACCTTCTTCAGGAAGAGGGTAGTTAATAGATGAAACCTAGCCTCAGCGTGTCATCTGGCAGGGGATGTCATCTAGCACAAATCACCAAACAACCTGTTTTGTCAGGAGTGCTGCCTTTGCTTCAAATTAAATCCCTGATGTTGCCATTCATTATACAAGCAGCAAGCTATTTTGTGCATGGCTAGCTTAGTTTGATATGTAAGTGTTTTGTACTGCACTTTAAACATTCTGCCAGACATTCAGTTGTCCCTTTTTCCACCTGGGGAGAAGACTGAAGTTTCACAAGCTCAACACATATACTAGGGTGTTTTACTATAGGGTTGCAAAAGCTGTGCAGATGTACTAGATAGTACCTGCAGTATCTGAATGACATGGGCGAGGGTTGTACATGTGTAGTGTGCCACGCACTTGTTCATTGATGTCTTCTGCAGCCGTAGTACAAGAGCACTCAAAAAATCCTGGGATTTGTTCCTAATGGCAATCAGCAGTCACTTGTTTATGCAAGGTTCACTCTGTATATGGAGATGGGAATGGGCAGAAGAGAAGCCGGCCAAGCACATTCTGCTGGAAGTGGCAACGTGCCAGCCTTAGTGGATTGATATGGAAAGATCTCCCATTTTCACTGACCCAGTCCTACCAATCAAATCTCTTTCCTTTATTGTAATTTCTCCACTCAAATTACAAAAAGTTAGCTCAGGATATGTAAGTAACTCTCTAACCAACTGTAAAACTATTGCAACTTTTGCACGCTGTTTTTACAGTGATTCAGTGACATTACTGTGCAAATATTGTTTCAAGTGAGTGGGACATAGCCAACAACCTTGCCACAACCGGCAGCAATTGTGATAGCTTTTGCACCACGTGCGCCTACCCTCACAAGACAAACTCCCAGGACCTCCACTGTAGACCCTGCACTACATTACCAGTCAACATATTTTTCTCGTGGTGACTGTGTTCGTAAATAACTTTAATGGTTCTGTTGTTTACTGGAATAAGAAATGTATTTATTATTATGATCAATATTTTTTGTACACCATGTGAACTGTGATATTTGATAATGCCGAAAAAATATATAATAATGTGAAGGGGCAAAAGCAGTGTCATCTCGGAAGATGGAGGTGGAGGAGAGCGCACAGACCAAACATGTATTGTTTTGTGTTCATGTTCCTAGACAATTGGGGTGGGTAGGATGTACGAACAGAGTTGACAACATTGTCAGCGACAGAAAAGAAAGGTTGTATGTGATATAAGTCGCTGGAAATAACATCAAGTGTGACTTGATATTTTCTTTACGGCACTAAACACCCTTCTCAACATATTTTAGAACTGGTGCAATGATATAAACAAACTCAAGTCCTACTACATTTCGGGAAAGTTTTGCATAGTGCCTTAAAAAAAATATCGAGTCACCCCCATTGTTATTTCCAGCGATTATATCACTGGATACCAAAAGAATGTGGAAAGCGAAATGGTGACCTCCCCTTATCCCTCTCCTAAACCCTGTTAATGTTTATGTCAAAGGAATATTTTATAATGCTGGAAATTAATTTTTCAGGAAACCATGTACTTGCGCCAAACCCTTAAAGCTTTTTTATTCATGATCGGGGGACACGGTTGGTCTAGCCGTGCCACCATTTAACCAGAATCAGAGCATTAATATGTTATTATAAAGTCACAACACTTCTCTCAAAAACATTTGGTGGGCATCCAAATTGCATAATTTTTTGATTTGCAATACATGATTCCTTTCCCTTGTTCTTTCTTCTCTCTATCGCCTTCTTCCTGCTTCTTCGATGTACGACCTGTGAATGACCAAGTTTACCTTAGAGCAGAATCTGGTAGGCCCACATGATCTGAGGTTCTGCAAACAAATGTTATGTATACATTATTACATTGATCTGTGACCTGAGGGTCGGAGGTGATGCTTCAGGCCCAACGTCTGCCCAGGGTCTGCAAAATCCTTCCATATTGATGGAGCCAAGGGAAAAATGGTTTCAAATACAGCACAAGAAAGCTACTGTTCCTAGCATACACATCTGCATTTTACTATAATCACAATGGAATCCTTGCCTTCCCTTGTGGATCCTGACCATCCAGTGTGCATGTTATCATGTCAAGACTTCATCCAGGCATACTTATCTCTATGCCCATTGATCCTCTCTACCTGGCCCTTTACTTTCACTCGCCATTGCTCTCTAATTAAACTGTCCCTCCAGTCTCATTAAATTATACTTTCTTGTGCCATATCATTCTCAGTGCTAACAAGCGCTGCATTGTCATTTAAACGTACTATCTCCAAATCACACTTGACTCGCAGCACAGCTAGGTGCGGGCAGCCATCCGGCAGTACACAGAGCCAACTCAAGCACTGGTGCAATGCCCAAGTCTTGAACCAGATCAACAGTGCCATAAAACCCATTGCTGCTTTCAGTGAAGAAATGGTGTGGTCCCAAGGAAGGGCCTCCCTCCATGTGACACAACCAGAGTTAATCGCACACTCTCACTGGAACTTGACTTTGTCCAGCACAAATCATGCCATCAAAAACCAATGAGGAGCAGTGCCAGTAGTATGGGGACAAGACTGGAAATAGAGTTGCCACCTTTGCAAGTGCATCATTGCTTCTACTAGCTACTTGAGAGTTTGATTGTTTGCCTCCCCAGACCAGTTACTGCTACCTTTTTCTATGAAGATGTCACTTCTACGTTTGTTAATTCTGCGAATGTTTAAGAACTTTGTGTTTTTTCCTACTGTTGTTTGTAATTTTGACCGATGGCAGGTTACCTGATCAACGGAGATTGGCTTACTATGGTGAAAATACCTTTGTACAGTTGTTTCCATAAATTATTTAATTAAAACCATGTACTTGACTACATGAAAAGAATCTGTCTTTATTTCCTTTACCTTTAATTCTGTTTTGTTAAACAGCAACCTAGTTTTTATTTTTTTACTTATTGGGTATTTATAATGTGCTTATACATAATGTGTTTCAAGGCGCAACAAGACAAGTGAGAGGGGGAACAGGGAGAACAAAAACAAAACGATCCTACTAGGCCTTGTGACATTCGGAACGTGCAAGTGCAGTTAGAGAAGGGCATGGGCGGCGGGGAAGTGCCAGTCAGGGTGGAAGGGCACGAGAGGAAAACGAGTGCTTGGGGAGGCCAGGTGGACAGAGCCAGGAGAAAGAAGAGAGTGCGGGGGGAGGAAGGTCCACAAGCAAGTGCGAGGTAAGGGCTGGAAGGGCTACAAGGGTGCAGGCCCAGCCAAGCAAGTGCGGGGGAAGGAGCCGAGAAGGGCAAGTGCAGATTGAGTTGGATGGGTCCGTGGAGGCCATGTGCAGGGGTAGACAGGAATGGGGGGCCTGGTGCCAAGGGGAACTCTGAGGGAACCAGGCAGCCAGTCAAGAAGCAGACAGGCACATTAGCAGGGTAGATGGAAGGAAGAAGAGAAAGGTAGGTCTTGAGAAGCTTCTAAAACATAAGGAGATCCAGCTCAAGCATGAGAGGGGCAGGGAGGCCATTACAGAGGCACCTGTGGAGGAGAGAGATCTACCCGCCACACTCTGCTTGGAAAAACCTCTGGTCTGCAGAGTGTTAGAGCTAGATGACCGAAGAGCTCTAGCGGGGAGGTGTTGGATGTAGAGGGGTCCCAGGCCCCATAAAGCCTTGTGGTTGATGCAGAGGGTCTTGAACTTGATCCTTGCAGCAACCGGGAGCCAGTGGAGATATCCTAGGGCTGGAGAGATGCAGTCCCTGGGCTTGAGGCCAAGGATAAGTCTTGCAGTCATATTCTGGATTAGTTGAAGGGGGCGAGGGGAGGAGTTAGGCGGACTAAGGAAGAAGCTGTTGCAGTAGTCCAGCCTGGAGACATTGAGTTTCTGGGGAAAGGTGAGGAAAGAGAGAATGCCTTTTAGGAAGTGCAGCTGAAAGTGGGCCTTCTTGGCAAGGTCCATGATGTGAGGAGAGAAGGAGAGAGAGAGGAGTTGAAGATGACACTGCAGATTTTTGCCTCACAGGAGGGTGACGGGAGGGGGCCCAGGCAGGGCAGCCAGAGTGTGGGAGGGAAAGAGGGAGCAGAGGTCCCAATCAAAAGGATCTCTGTCTTACTGCATGAAGGCAGAGATCGTGAGCAGGGCAGCATGCCTGAATAGCATACAGGCAGTCATGATTGAGAGAGGAAGAGGAGGGAAGCTTGAAAGACAGCTGCGTGTCATCTGCATAACACTGGAAGTTAGGAGAGAAGGTGGAGATCAAGTGGGCAAGAGAAGCCAGGTAGATGTTGAACAGCCAAAGCGAGAGGATAGAGCCCTGATGGACTCCGCAGGTGGCGAGTGATGTGGTAGAGAGAACAGGCCCCAGTTGTTCCTGGGATGGTCGGTCAGAGAGGAAGGAGGTCACACAGTCCAGAGCCAGGTCAGTGATGCCAAGGGTATCACAGAGTCGATTTATCGGGATGGCATGATTGACTGGATTAAAGGCAGAGGAAAGGTCATGAAGGATGAGAACAGAAGGAGAGCTGGAATCGAAATTAGAGAGCAGGTCTTCACTGGTGTTTACGAGAATAGTTTCCATGCCCCTGGCAGCTCTGATGCCAGACTGGTGGTCGTGGAGACAACCAACAGATTCAGCTTGGTGGATAAACTGGGAGATGGCCAGCTTCTCAAAGAGTTTGCCCAGGAAGGGGGTAATGGAGAGAGGGCCGTAGTCTGCTGGACAGGAGGGTCAGCAGAAGGCTTTTTGGGGAGAGGTTGCACAAGGGAGTGCTTGAGGAGTAAGGGAAAGGATCCAGTGGCAAAGGAGTGATTGCAGAAATCGAGCAAGGGAGAAAATGTTGTCCTTGATAGTTCTGGAGGTGCAGGGGAGCACCCGTTTGGATGAGACCTTCATAGAGCAGACTTGTCTAGAAACCTCATCAGGTGTTATGGTAGAAAAAGAGATTAGGAAGAGACAGGTGTTAAGGGAGGCCTTAGAGCGGATGAGGGAGATGGGTGAGGAGTAGAGGAGAGTGTAGACAAGGTGTCCTGAGTTTTAGAAATGAAGTTGAGAGGCCAGAGAAGTGCATAGTGCCAGGGATGGCAGAGGAGAAGTCGGGACTGAAGTAGGGTTGGCGACTTCCTTGCAGATTCTGAAAAGTTCAGCCATGTTGTTAGTGGCCGCAGAGATGCAGGCTTGGATATAGGCCCTCTTCTTCGAGCAGATGGAGAGTCCATTTCGCCTTTGCAGCAGGTAGCGGGCCAGTTTGTCAGAGGATGTTCACAGGGCCTGCCACTTTCACTCAGCCACTCTGCACTTGCCTTTCAGAATGGCCAGGTCAAAGCCATATCAGGAATTGTACTTGAAGGCAGGTTTCGTGTGGATCCTCATGACAGGGTCAAGGATGTCAAGAGTGTTGGAGATGGAGAGTTGTAGGTTAGTAAGGGCTGTGTCAGAGTGAGAGTCAGTGGCAGGAGGGGGAGTGAAGGTGGCAGCAAAAGCACTCGCTTTATAGGCCGAATGATGGAGGAGGCTGGCAGTGCGGGCAGGGGCTTAGCCTGGGGACTCAGCAGGTTCAAGTGAGAGGAAAGGAGAGAATGGTCAGTCCAGGAGAGAGGAGTAATGAGATGGATGGAGATGGGGATGTCTGAAGAGATGAGAGCATCCAAGGTGTGTCTGGCTGAGTGCGTCGGACTGGAGCGAAGAATGAAGCGGGAAGGAGAGTCAGAGGTTGCAGAAGAGCCTGTATCAGGGGAGTCGAGGTGGATATTGAAGTCTCCAGGGATGAGAAGCTTGGAGGAGGAGGTAATGAAAAAAGAGGTCAGGTCAGCCCATTCAGAGAGGCAGTGGGAGACCTGGCCGGGGGACCTGTAGATGGTGGCCAGAGGCAGAGAGAGGTCAGGAGAGATACCAAGTCTACAGACAAGGAATTTGAAAGAGGAGTAAGCCTGAGTACCTCCCAGTGGGTGCCACCATTAATGGGAGAGGGGGAGAGCACAGAGACCATAAGGGGAATCCATAGGTCCGGCAAAGGAACAACAAAGAGGATGTCAGTGTCTGCCTAGAAGATGCATTGACCTAGGGGTCAGCGATGGGTAGGCATTGATTGGAGACCAGGAGATCCTTCTTGAACCTTTTCCTTCCAGACTTCGTGAGGGAGATACGATAGGTGATAGAATAGCAATTAGAGAAGATAGGGGAGATAGAGAGCACCATTGAGGGAGAGGAGGGGGAGAGAGGGTGGCACTGTAGAGCAGGATACCAACTACAACCACAGAAATGACACACTAAAGTTAAGTGTCAATGGAGGGAAAAGGCCTAGGTAACATCAACTAGCCCAAGCACTTCACCTAGAAGTGAGTTATCATGAGAGGGGGAAGACACTAGGATAGTGGAAAGAGGGAATAAAGCCTCATTTATTTTTAAACACAGCAGCAATGCAAGCACACACACATTCGACTATCCTAGAAGAGAGGAAAAAAAGCCTAATTTTAAAATACTGCAGCAAATGCAAGGGCACACAGATTTGATTTTCCTAGAGCAGTATGATTCACCTGGAGGCTCAACCTGAGTGAACCGTCAGTTGCCCGTTGAAGAATATTGAAACATTAAGAAAGGAGAATGAATAAATAACAAATTGTTCTCATCCAGTATTCTGTTACGCTCACCTGGTATCCACGGGGACGCCACCCAGCCCTGGTTGGATGATTTGCACTCTCGAACCCTCTCCCGGTCCCTTAGTAAGGCCTCTGGTTAAAGATGAGTCTGCAATATAGGAGAGCTGGATTCAATGCCAGATTGTCTTTATGTTTTCCCACCTCCCTTGGCCTCAACTTCTTCCCCTCCCCCCTGGGCCTTCTCCTCACCTTAATATTGTAAAAGGTGGATTCTCTGTCCTGCTCCTCGTGGCAGGGGCGCGTAGATGGGGGGGTGGGGGACCAAGCAGCGACCAAGTTACTACACTGGTGCAAGACCCTCGGTGGGAATCCAGGCCTGCTGCGACTCTGTAGGGTTGCTGCTTTAAAGTCTTTATATGCAGTTCTTATGTTCCTCTTAATTTTAATAATAATGTATTGCTTCTTTCCTTTTAGGTATGGAAAAGTATTTTGGTGTTGTCATGCAGTTTGAAGATGAGCATGGGCCGGTAGGCGAAAGTGCGGCGTGCGCAATGCTGTCCGGTGAGTAATGCGCGATGCGTGGTGCTGTTCCGCCTTTTATATTTCTAACCTGTGTCTTTTCTCTCCTTGCAGATTGCGATGTTCCTCGCCGAGCGCCGTAATGTTCCAGCAATGATTCTGACCAGGAGATGACTACCCAGGTAAGAATTGTGGCTTTCTTCATTCGGGAGGAAACGTGAGCAAACGCGTACTAATGCTGTCTTTCTTTCTCCTCTTTCCAGGTTATGGTATTCCACAAAGCATGCAGTGCCGGATGATGGAGTTCGTACCTTCAGGTAAGTGATGGATTGAAGACAGGATACTGTTCCAGGTAAGTTTCGTGGTGTTCTTTCTCTCTCTGCAGGTCCTTGGTTTCAGGTAAGCTGGCATCAAAGAACTGGACACGGTGAGCGTTACGCTGCCCACAGCAGAATAACGCAAAGCATGTTCTGCTGTTTGGGTGTGGTTTAAATAGTCTCAGGTAAAGTAGTCCAGGTAAAATAGTCACAGGCCTGCCACACCCAAAGTAGTCCAGGTAAAGTAGTCCCAGGCCTGCCACACCCAAAAGACTAGACCGCATAGCTCAGTTCCTTGTAACTGAGCTATGTGTGTGCCTCCATGTTGGCTGAACCCCCCGCCCCCCAAGTTAAATAGTCCCAAGTAAATAGTCCTATTCTAATGTTGGTCTTCATGATGGTTATGGGCCTGGCGCTAGGACTGACTGCAAGAGAGTCTTGGATGAGGTTTAAGGCCTTTGACCTGGCCCTAACTGGAAGGCTGACTTGCCAGTGAGGGCCAGGGGCCAGGGTCATGACATATTCAAAGGGAATGTAGCCACACCATTGAGTTAAATTGTCTAAAGAGTCGTAGTCTCATCAGCCCAGCCATTTGCTAGCAGGGGTCTACAACCTTTATCTCTCCAGATGTTTTGGACTCTACTCCCACCGGCCCTTGCTCGCATTGTCAATGTGAAAGGAGCATGGCAGTCATAGACCAAAACATTTGGAAAGCCACAGGTTGAAGCCCGGTGTGCTAGAGGAATATGTATTTTCTTGCCTTGTTTATTTCCATAGGAACACATCTCTGTGCATTTGTGAGTGATAGTTGGAGTAGAGAATGATGGTCCCCGTAGACATCATTTAATATCCAATGGGAGATATCTTATCTATCTCTCTCTCTATCTGGGTTTTTCTATAGCGCCACTAACCCATAGTTCTAAGGGCAAAAAGACATAGAAGAAGAGGAAAGTAGCAGGAAGAACACACCCAGAAACCAAGCCCGGAACTAAAAAAGAGAAAGAAGGAATTATGAAAGAAGACTTGATTGGGGTGTTAAAGGAGATTATTGAGAGCAATCAGACATGTCCAGCATGGGAAGATAGCTCAGGAGCAAAGTACTCGCCTTGGAAGCAAGATGACATGGAGCAACACAGGTTCGATCCCCAGGTCGGCACTTAGAAACCTCTGGGTATTAAGCGCATTATAAATAACCTATCATATATCAAAAAGGAATGTTTTCAAGTGCTTCTTAAAGAGGGAAGATGAGTCGCTATCAACTAGATGTTTAGGAATGGCATTCCATAAGGAAGGAGCTCTGGAGTTCAAGCTAGCTCCACCAATTTTCTGATGGATAGAGCTCCTAATTTTTAAGTTTTTAAGTGCAGTTCACTAGAGAAAGCGCTTTTTCACATCACTTTGTCTAGTTTTCAAAGAAAGGTAGTTATGATTCAAGTGCTCGGCTCAAGGAGGAGAAATGCGTTTTTGGGTTTTCATGCAGACATGGGCCAAACAGATCTGTGGTTAATAGTTAAGAAACGTAAGCACTTTCTTGTTCTGTTAGCTGTGGTCCAAAGCAAGGCTACACTCAGAAGGCGATGAAGTATACATGTTAATTCAATCTTGGAAACCAAAGCAATTGATGCCCGTTTAAAGCATATGTATTAAATAAAAGTACATTCAACATTTAAAACGAACTACTGATGTTTGTCTGCATCAGGAGTTGGGAACTTAGAAAAAAAAAAGATTTGTTTAATCAATGAAAAAATGCTAACATCAAATATAGCCCAAACATGAGTAAACCAAGATTATATTTTACTGGGATTTACACTGCGCACCACTTATATCTTTTCCTGGTCTAAACATGCACTGGCAGATATGAAAAAAGAAGGGGGTGGGTTAGGTTGGTGGGTTGACAGGGAAAATGCCTGATAGCTTTGATGTTGTGTTGGTGCTTGTAGATCGGAAGGGCCCTGGTAACTGTGCGCGGGTCTGTTTCCTGTGAAGGGGGCGCCGGGCAATTGTACCCAGATGGGAGCCTAATGTTTCCATGGTGCTAGGGTGCGTTGGCCGGAGTCAGGGTATGTAAGCTAGTTTTAGCGTTTTCTTTGATGTCTGTCGGAAGAGATTTTAAATAGCTGTGTTTGAGTGCCTTAGGTGGTCTTTTCTGTTACTTTTTTCTAAAGCAGGTACAAAGTCATCCATCCATCAAACAAATATTGTCCAAGTAGTAAGTACCAAGAGGATGTTTACTGGTCACTATACCACTCTGAGTGGGACCTAAGTGAGGCTTGCATGTTGGTGCCTGTGGCCGATTTTAGATATGTTTTTAAATTTATATTGAGAAACCGAAGGACGGGAGACATGGCCACGCTCCCTCTTTGCAGCTCCGTTGCGAGGGATTGCCCTGCTGTTAGAGAAAGCAGCTGTGCCCATTTCGTTCGGGCACCGGAGTGCCAGAGGAAGACTGCTGCCGTAAGAATGGGAGGCCACAAGGCCAGTACATGCAGCAAAATGGCCCCTGTGGTTACTGTGTTAACAAGGAAGAAAAACAACCTTTGTGTGAGCCGTGATAGGCTCGGCTGCGCTGCCCGTCCCTTCTCTCCTACCTTAAATGGAGGGGAGGTGCACCCGGAGGCGAAGCCCAGGAGCAAAGGCTGGGAGAAAAGACCACGCTGCCTCTCTGCAGCTCCGCTGCGAGGGATTGCCCAGCTGTTAGAGAAATCAGCTGTGCCCATTTTGTTCGGGGCACCGGAATGCCCGAGGAAGACTGCTGCCGTAAGAATGGGAGGCCGCAATGCCACTTCTAGCAACAAAATGGCCCCCGTGGTTACTGTGGTAACCAGGAAGCAACACAACCTTTGTGTGAGCCATGAAAGGCTTGGCTGCACTGCCCGTCCCTCTCTTCCGGCCTTAAATGTAGGGGAGGAGCACAGGGAGGCGAAGCCAAGGAGCGAAGGCCGGGAGACAAGGCCACGCTCCCTCTCTGCAGCTCCGCTGCGAGGGATTGCCTAGCTGTTGGAGAAATCAGCAGTGCCCATTTCGTTCGGGGTACTGGAGTGCCCGAGGAAGACTGCTGCCGTAAGAATAGGAGGCCATGAGGCCACTATAAGCAACGAAATGGCCCAGTGGTTATCGTGGTAACCAGGAAACAACACAACCTTTGTGTGAGCCGTGATAGGTGTGGCTGCGCTGCCCGTCCCTCCCCTTCCTGCCTTAAATGGAGGGGAGGTGCACCGGGAGGGGAAGCCAAGGAGCGAAGGCCAGGAGACAAGGCACGCTCCGTCTCTGCAGCTCCGCTGCAAGGGATTTCCGAGCTGTTAGAGAAATCAGCTGTGCCCATTTCGTTCGGGGTACCGGAATGCCCAAGGAAGACTGCTGCTGTAAGAATGGGAGTGTCATGGCTGTGGCCCCAGGCCCCAGTACTCGGGGCCAATGCGCCACCACGCAATGTCCCCGCATGGCCTCAAGGGCCCAATCATCTTCCTCAAGACTCTCCTTCCTGGAGTCAGTCCTGGCGCCTATGGCTCATAAGGCATAGAAGGAACTGGAGCTCCCAATAGGAAATGGACAACATGGCTGCCCCCACATGGTTCAGTTTAGAACTGAACCATGCGGTCTAGCCTTTAGGGTGTGGTCAGGCCTGAAGGCATCTGGGATACCTGGGGACTATTTAAGCCATGCCCGAGCTGCAGCACACGCTTCGTATTGCTCTGCACTCACAGCGTGACGTTCACCGTGACCTGTCTCCGGCACTCCTGCCCTGCACCTGCAAAGAAGAGAAGAAGAACACCATTATTCATCCTTACCTGCTAGTCAATCCAGCTCCTGTCGTCCGCTCCAGTGTCATCTCGGAAGCTCAACCTTGTTTCAAAGCCGCACCCTGTAGAAGGAAAAACAAAGACAATATTAGTAAGCGTTCGCATTCCTCATTCGAGCATCATTCGGAAGCACGCTTACCTGAACAGAACTCACTGCCGATTTATTCCACGCCGGCCTTCATCAACCTGCAAGAAAAAGGCAAGGCGGCTGATTCTCATACTTACCCGACGGCTGTCCGGGCAACATCTACTCTTCGTTCAGCATCTGCACAGCCGCGCTTCACCAAAAACACCTCGGCTGCCTGCAAGAAAAGAATAACAGGTTAGCAAACAGAAATACGCATATAGCGCTGCACCCTGTGCATTCACTTACCATACCATCTCGAGCGCCGCCCTACCATCCAGCTCGATGTCTTCATCATACATTCTGCACCTAAGAGAGTAGGAGGACATTAATAAGGGCAATTATCTTTACGGACAAATAATTAAGAACAATAGACTTACCTGAAGTAACAGAGTCACAGCAGGTCTGGACTCTCGGGCCCACATCAGTGAAGCAACTTGCAGCGAAGTGCCCCCATTCTCGATGCACCCCTGCACAGAATCGCAGGATGGAGAGCGCAGGTTGGGAGCAGTCCAGCCAAGTCGGGTGACGTCCCTGTGGATACCAGATGAGCGTTACAGGGAGGCCATGAGGCCACTAAAAACAACAAAATGGCCCCTGTGGTAACCAGGGAGCAACACAACCTTTGTGTGAGCCGTGATAGGCTCGGCTGCGCTGCCCTTCCCTCCCCTCCTTCCTTAAATGGAGGGGAGGTGCACCAGGAGGCGAATCCGAGGAGCGAAGGCCGGGAGACAAGGACACGTTCCCTCTCTTGGAGCTCCGCTGCAAGGGATTTCCCAGCTGTAAGATAAATCAGCTGTGCCTATTTCGTTCAGGGCTCCGGAATGCCTGAGGAAGACTGCTTCCGTAAGAATGGGAGGCCATGAGGCCACTAAAAGCAACAAAATGGCCCCCGTGGTTACCGTGGTAACCAGGAAACAACACAACCTTTGTGTGAGCCGTGATAGGCTCAGCTGCGCTGCCCGTCCCTCCTCTCCTGTCTTAAATGTAGGGGAGGTGCACTGGGAGGCGAAGCCGAGGAGCAAAGGCCGGGAGACAAAGCACGCTCCCTCTCTGCAGCTCCGCTGCGAGGGATTGCCCAGCTGTTACAGAAATCAACTGTGCCCATTTTGTTCGGGGCACCGGAATGCTTGAGTAAGACTGCTACCGTAAGAATGGGAGGCCATGAGGCCACTAAAAGCAACAAAATGGCCCTGAGCTTATTGTGGTAACCAGGAAGCAACACAACCTTTGAGCCGTGATAGGCTTGGCTGCGCTGCCCATTCCTCCCCTCCTGCTTTAAATGGTGGGAAAGAGCACCATGAGGCGAAGCCAAGGAGCGAAAGCCGGAAGACAAGGCCACGCTCCCTCTCTGCAGCTCTGCTGCTATGGATTGCCAAGCTGTTAGAGAAATCAGCTATGCCTATTTCGTTCAGGGCACCGGAGTCCCCGAGGAAGACTGCTGCCATAAGAATGGGAAGCCATGAGGCCACTACAAGCAGCAAAATGGCTCCCGTGGTTACTGTGGTAACCAGAAAGCAACACAAACTTTGTGTGAGCCGTGATAGGCTTGGCTGCGCTGCCCGTCCCTCCCCTCCTGCCTTAAATGGTGGGGAGGAGCACAGTGAGGCGAAGCCGAGGAGCTAAGGCAGGGAGACAAGGCCACGCTCCCTCTCTGCAGCTCTGCTGCTATGGATTGCCAAGCTGTTAGAGAAATCAGCTGTGCCTATTTCGTTCGGAGCACCGGAGTAACTGAAGAAGACTGCTGTCATAAGAATGGGAGGCCATGACGCCACTACAAGCAACAAAATGGCTCTCGTGGTTACCGTGGGAACCAGGAAGCAACATTACCTTTGTGTGAGCCGTGATAGGCTCGGCTGCGCTGCCCGTCCCTCCCCTCCTGCCTTAAATGGTGAGAAGGAACACAGCAAGGCGAAACCAAGGATCGAAGGCCGGGAGACTTGGCCACGTTCCCTCTCTGCAGCTCAGATGCGAGGGATTCCTCAGCTGTTAGGGAAATCAGCTGTGCCCATTTCGTTCGGCGCACCGGAATGCCAGAGGAAGACTGCTGCCGTAAGAATGGAAGGCCATGAGGCCACTAAAAGCAACAAAATGGCGCCCATGGTTACTGTGGTAACCAGGAAGCAACACAACCTTTGTGTGAGCCGTGATAGGCTCGGCTCCGCTGCCCATCCCTCCCCTCCTGCCTTACATGGTGGGGAAGAGCACCGTGAGGCAAAGCCGAGGAGCTAAGGCAGGGAGACAAGGCCACGCTCCCTATGCAGCTCCGCTGCTATGGATTGCCCAGCTGTTAGATAAACCAGCTGTGCCCATTTCGTTCGGGGCACCGGATTGCCTGAGGAAGACTGCTGTCGTAAGAATGGGAGGCCATGAGGCCACTAAAAGCAACAATGTGGCCCCTGTGGTTACCATGGTAACCAGGAAGCAACACAACCTTTGTGTGAGACGTGATAGGCTCGGCTGCAATGCCCGTCCCTCCCCTCCTGCCTTAAATGGAGGGGAGCCGAAGCCCAGGAGCGAAGACCGGGAGACAAGGCCACGCTCCCTCTCTGCAGCTCTGCTGCTATGGATTTCCCAGGTGTTAGAGAAATCAGCTGTGCCCATTTCGTTCGGGGCACTGGAATGCCTGTGGAAGACTGCTGCCGTAAGAATGGGAGACCATGAGGCCACTAAAAGCAACAAAATGGCCCCTGTAGTTACCGTAGTAACCAGGAAGCAACACAACCTTTGTGTGAGCCGTGATAGGCTTGGCTGCGCTACCCGTCCCTCCCCTCCTGCCTTAAATGGTGGGGAGGAGCACCGCGAGGCAAAGACGAGCGAAGGCCGGGAGACAAGGCCACGCTCCCTCTCTTCAGCTCCGTTGCTATGGATTGCCCAGCTGTTAGAGAAATCAGCTGTGCCCATTTTGTTCGGGGCACCGGAGTGCCCGAGGAAGACTGCTGCCGTAAGAATGGGAGACCGTGAGGCCATTAAAAGCAACAAAATGGCCCTGTAGTTACTGTGGTAACCAGGAAGCAACAGAACCTTTGTGTGAGCCGTGAAAGGCTCGGCTGCGCTGCCCGTCCCTCCCCTCCTGCCTTAAATGGAGGGGAGGTGCACTGGGAGGCAAAGCCGAGGAGCGAAGGCCAGTAGACAAGGCCACACTCCCTCTCTGCAGCTCCGCTGCGAGGGATTTCCCAGCTGTTAGAGAAATCAGCTGTGCCCATTTCGTTTGGGGCACCGGAATGCCCGAAGAAGACTGCCGCCGTAAGAATGGGAGACCACAAGGCCACTAAAAGCAACAAAATGGCCCCCGTAGTTACCGTGGTAACCAGGAAGCAACACTATCTTTGTGTGAGCCGTGATAGGCTCGGCTGCGCTGCCTGTCCCACCCCTCCTCCCTTAAATGGAGGGGAGGTGCACCGGGAGGCGAAGCCGAGGAGCGAAGGCCAGGAGACAAGGCCATGCTCCCTCTCTGCAGCTCCGCTGCTATGGATTGCCCAGCTGTTAGAGAAATCAGCTTTGCCCATTTTGTTCGGGGCACCGGAATGCCCGAGGAAGACTGCTCCCGTAAGAATGGGAGGTCTTGAGGCCACTAAAAGCAACAAAATGGCCCCTGTAGTTACTGTGGTAACCAGGAAGCAACACAACCTTTGTGTGAGCCGTGAAAGGCTCGGCTGCGCTGCCTGTCCCTCCCCTCCTGCCTTAAATGGACGGGAGGAGCACCGGGAGGCGAAGCTGAGGAGCGAAGGCCGGGAGATCAGGCAACGCTCCCTCTCTGCAGCTCCGCTGCGAGGGATTGCCCAGCTGTTAGAGAAATCAGCTGTGCCTATTTAGTTTGGGGCACCCGAGTGCCCGAAGAAGACTGCTGTCGTAAGAATGGGAGGCCATGAGGCTACTACAAGCAACAAAATGGCCCCCGTGCTTACTGTGATATCCAGGAAGCAACACTACCTTTGTGTGAGCCTTGATAGGCTCGGCTGCGCTGCCCGTCCCTCCCCTCCTGCCTTAAATGGAGGGGAGGTGCACCGGGAGGCGAAGCCGAGGAGCGAAGGCTCGGGAGACAAAGCCATGCTCCCTCTCTGCAGCTCCGCTGCTATGGATTGCCCAGCTGTTAGAGAAATCAGCTGTGCCCATTTCGTTCGGGGCACCGGAATGTCAGAGGCAGACTGCTGCCATAAGAATGGGAGGCCATGAGGTCACTAAAAGCAACAAAATGGCCCCCGTGGTTACTGTGGTAACCAGGAAGCAACACAACATTTGTGTGAGCCGTGATAGGATCGGCTGCGCTGCTCGTCCCTCCCCTCCTGCCTTAAATTGAGGGGAGGTGCACCGGGAGGCAAAGCCAAGGAGCGAAGGCCGGGAGACAAGGCTACGCTCCCTCTCTGCAGCTCCGCTGCTATGGATTTCCCAGCTGTTAGAGAAATCAGCTGTGCCCATTTTGTTCGGGGCACCGTAGGGCCCGAGGAAGACTGCTGCCGTAAGAATGGGAGACCACGAGGCCACTAAAAGCAACAAAATGGCCCCTGTAGTTACCGTGGTAACCAGGAAGCAACACAACCTTTGTGTGAGCCGTGAAAGGCTCGGCTGCGCTGCCTGTCCCTCCCCTCCTGCCTGAAATGGAAGGGAGGTGCACCGGGATGCAAAGCCAAGGAGGGAAGGCCGGTAGACAAGGCCACACTCCCTCTCTGCAGCTCCGCTGCAAGGGATTTCCCGGCTGTTAGAGAAATCAGCTGTGCCCATTTCGTTCGGGGCACCGGAATGCCCGAGGAAGACTGCTGCCGTAAGAATGGGAGACCACAAGGCCACTAAAAGCAACAAAATGGCCCTCATACTTACTGTGGTAACCAGGAAGCAACACGACCTTTGTGTGAGCCATGATAGGCTCGTCTGCTCTGCCTGTCCCACCTCTCCTGACTTAAATGGTGGGGAGGAGCACCGCGAGGCGAAGCCAAGGAGCGAAGGTCGAGAGACAAGGCCACGCTCCCTCTCTGCAGCTCCGCTGCTATGGATTGCCCAGCTGTTAGAGAAATCGGCTGTGCCCATTTCGTTCGGGGCGCCGGAGTGCCCGAGGAAGACTGCTGGCGTAAGAATGGGAGACCATGAGGCCACTAAAAGCAACGAAATGGCCCCTGTGGTTACCGTGATAACCAGGAAGCAACACGACCTTTGTGTGAGCCGTGATAGGCTCGGCTGCACTGCCCGTCCCTCCCCTCCTGCCTTAAATGGAGGGGAGGTGCATCGGGAGGCGAAGCCGAGGAGCGAAGGCCAGGAGACAAGGCCATGCTCCCTCTCTGCAGCTCCGCTGCTATGGATTGCCCAGCTGTTAGAGAAATCAGCTTTGCCCATTTTGTTCGGGGCACCGGAATGCCCGAGGAAGACTGCTCCCGTAAGAATGGGAGGTCTTGAGGCCACTAAAAGCAACAAAATGGCCCCCATGGTTACCGTGGTAACCAGGAAGCAACACAACCTTTGTGTGAGCCGTGATAGGCTCGGCTTTGCTGCCCATCCCTCCCCCCCTGCCTTACAAGGTGGGGAGGAGCACCGTGAGGCGAAGCCGAGGAGCTAAGGCAGGGAGACAAGGCCACGCTCCCTCTCTGCAGCTCTGCTGCTATGGATTGCCCAGCTGTTTGAGAAATCAGCTGTGCCTATTTCGTTCGGAGCACCGGAGTAACTGAAGAAGACTGCTTTCGTAAGAATGGGAGGCCATGACGCCACTACAAGCAACAAAATGCTCTCGTGGTTACAGTGGGAACCAGGAAGCAACATTACCTTTGTGTGAGTTGTGATAGGCTCGGCTGCACTGCCGGTCCCTCCCCTCCTGCCTTAAATGGTGAGAAGGAACACAGCGAGGCGAAGCCAAGGAGCGAAAGCCGGTAGACAAGGCCACGCTTCCTCTGCAGCTCCGCTGCTATGGATTGCCCAGCTGTTAGAGAAATCAGCTGTGTCCATTTCGTTCGGGGCACCGGATTGCCTGAGGAAGACTGCTGTCATAAGAATGGGAGGCCATGAGGCCACTAAAAGCAACAATGTGGCCCCTGTGGTTACCGTGGTAACCAGGAAGCAATACAACCTTTGTGTGAGCCGTGATCGGCTCGTCTGCTCTGCCTGTCCCACCCCTCCTGACTTAAATGGTGGGGAGGAGCACCGCGAGACGAAGCCAAGGAGCGAAGGTCGAGAGACAAGGCCACGCTCCCTCTATGCAGCTCCGCTGCTATGGATTGCCCAGCTGTTAGAGAAATCGGCTGTGCCCGTTTCGTTCGGGGCGCCGGAGTGCCCGAGGAAGACTGCTGGCGTAAGAATGGGGGACCATGAGGCCACTAAAAGCAACGAAATGGCCCCTGTGGTTACCGTGATAACCAGGAAGCAACACGACCTTTGTGTGAGCCGTGATAGGCTCAGCTGCACTGCCCGTCCCTCCCCTCCTGCCTTAAATGGAGGGGAGGTGCACCGGGAGGCGAAGCCGAGGAGCGAAGGCCAGGAGACAAGGCCGTGCTCCCTCTCTGCAGCTCCGCTGCTATGGATTGCCCAGCTGTTAGAGAAATCAGCTTTGCCCATTTTGTTCGGGGCACCGGAATGCCCGAGGAAGACTGCTCCCGTAAGAATGGGAGGTCTTGAGGCCACTAAAAGCAACAAAATGGGCCCCATGGTTACCTTGGTAACCAGGAAGCAACACTATCTTTGTGTGAGCCGTGATAGGCTCGGCTGCGCTGCCCCTCCCTCCTGCCTTAAATGGACGGGAGGAGCACCGGGAGGCGAAGCCGAGGAGCGAAGGCCGGGAGATCAGGCAACGCTCCCTCTCTGCAGCTCCGCTGGGAGGGATTGCCCAGCTGTTAGAGAAATCAGCTGTGCCTATTTAGTTTGGGGCACCGGAGTGCCCGAAGAAGACTGCTGTCGTAAGAATGGGAGGCCATGAGGCTACTACAAGCAACAAAATGGCCCCCGTGCTTACTGTGATATCCAGGAAGCAACACTACGTTTGTGTGAGCCTTGATAGGCTCGGCTGCGCTGCCCGTCCCTCCCCTCCTGCCTTAAATGGAGGGGAGGTGCACCGGGAGGCGAAGCCGAGGAGCGAAGGCTCGGGAGACAAAGCCATGCTCCCTCTCTGCAGCTCCGCTGCTATGGATTGCCCAACTGTTAGAGAAATCAGCTGTGCCCATTTCGTTCGGGGCACCGGAATGTCAGAGGCAGACTGCTGCCATAAGAATGGGAGGCCATGAGGCCACTAAAAGCAACAAAATGGCCCCCGTGGTAACCGTGGTAACCAGGAAGCAACACAACATTTGTGTGAGCCGTGATAGGATCGGCTGCGCTGCTCGTCCCTCCCCTCCTGCCTTAAATGGAGGGGAGGTGCACCGGGAGGCAAAGCCAAGGAGCGAAGGCCGGGAGACAAGGCTACGCTCCTTCTCTGCAGCTCCGCTGCTATGGATTTCCCAGCTGTTAGAGAAATCAGCTGTGCCCATTTTGTTCGGGGCACCGTAGGGCCCGAGGAAGACTGCTGCCGTAAGAATGGGAGACCATGAGGCCACTAAAAGCAACAAAATGGCCCCTGTAGTTACCGTGGTAACCAGGAAGCAACACAACCTTTGTGTGAGCCCTGAAAGGCTCGGCTGCGCTGCCTGTCCCTCCCCTCCTGCCTGAAATGGAAGGGAGGTGCACCGGGATGCAAAGCCAAGGAGGGAAGGCCGGTAGACAAGGCCACACTCCCTCTCTGCAGCTCCGCTGCAAGGGATTTCCCGGCTGTTAGAGAAATCAGCTGTGCCCATTTCGTTCGGGGCACCGGAATGCCCGAGGAAGACTGCTGCCGTAAGAATGGGAGACCACGAGGCCACTAAAAGCAACAAAATGGCCCACATACTTACCGTGGTAACCAGGAAGCAACACGACCTTTGTGTGAGCCATGATAGGCTCGTCTGCTCTGCCTGTCCCACCCCATCTGACTTAAATGGTGGGGAGGAGCAACGCGAGGCGAAGCCAAGGAGCGAAGGTCGAGAGACAAGGCCACGCTCCCTCTCTGCAGCTCCGCTGCTATGGATTGCCCAGCTGTTAGAGAAATCGGCTGTGCCCGTTTCGTTCGGGGCGCCGGAGTGCCCGAGGAAGACTGCTGGCGTAAGAATGGGAGACCGTGAGGCCACTAAAAGCAACGAAATGGCCCCTGTGGTTACCGTGATAACCAGGAAGCAACACGACCTTTGTGTGAGCCGTGAAAGGCTCGGCTGCACTGCCCGTCCCTCCACTCCTGCCTTAAATGGAGGGGAGGTGCACCGGGAGGCGAAACCGAGGAGCGAAGCCCAGGAGACAAGGCCATGCTCTCTCTCTGCAGCTCCGCTGCTATGGATTGCCCAGCTGTTAGAGAAATCAGCTTTGCCCATTTTGTTCGGGGCACCGGAATGCCCGAGGAAGACTACTCCCGTAAGAATGGGAGGTCTTGAGGCCACTAAAAGCAACAAAATGGCCCCCATGGTTACCGTGGTAACCAAGAAGCAACACTATCTTTGTGTGAGCCGTGATAGGCTCAGCTGCGCTGCCCCTCCCTCCCCTCCTGCCTTAAATGGACGGGAGGAGCACCGGGAGGCGAAGCCGAGGAGCGAAGGCCGAGAGATCAGGCAACGCTCCCTCTCTGCAGCTCCGTTGCGAGGGATTGCCCAGCTGTTAGAGAAATCAGCTGTGCCTATTTAGTTTGGGGCACTGGAGTGCCCGAAGAAGACTGCTGTCGTAAGAATGGGAGGCCATGAGGCTACTACAAGCAACAAAATGGCCCCCGTGCTTACTGTGATATCCAGGAAGCAACACTACCTTTGTGTGAGCCTTGATAGGCTCGGCTGCGCTGCCCGTCCCTCCCCTCCTGCCTTAAATGGAGGGGAGGCGCACCGGGAGGCGAAGCCGAGGAGCGAAGGCTCGGGAGACAAAGCCATGCTCCCTCTCTGCAGCTCCGCTGCTATGGATTGCCCAGCTGTTAGAGAAATCAGCTGTGCCCATTTCGTTCGGGGCACCGGAATGTCAGAGGCAGACTGCTGCCATAAGAATGGGAGGCCATGAGGTCACTAAAAGCAACAAAATGGCCCCCGTGGTTACTGTGGTAACCAGGAAGCAACACAACATTTGTGTGAGCCGTGATAGGATCGGCTGCGCTGCTCGTCCCTCCCCTCCTGCCTTAAATGGAGGGGAGGTGCACCGGGAGGCAAAGCCAAGGAGCGAAGGCCGGGAGACAAGGCTACGCTACCTCTCTGCAGCTCCGCTGCTATGGATTTCCCAGCTGTTAGAGAAATCAGCTGTGCCCATTTTGTTCGGGGCACCGTAGGGCCCGAGGAAGACTGCTGCCGTAAGAATGGGAGACCATGAGGCCACTAAAAGCAACAAAATGGCCCCTGTAGTTACCGTGGTAACCAGGAATCAACACAACATTTGTGTGAGCCGTGATAGGATCGGCTGCGCTGCTCGTCCCTCCCCTCCTGCCTTAAATGGAGGGGAGGTGCACCGGGAGGCAAAGCCAAGGAGCGAAGGCCGGGAGACAAGGCCACACTCCCTCTCTGCAGCTCCGCTGCAAGGGATTTCCCGGCTGTTAGAGAAATCAGCTGTGCCCATTTCGTTCGGGGCACCGGAATGCCCGAGGAAGACTGCTGCCGTAAGAATGGGAGACCACAAGGCCACTAAAAGCAACAAAATGGCCCTCATACTTACCGTGGTAACCAGGAAGCAACACGACCTTTGTGTGAGCCATGATAGGCTCGTCTGCTCTGCCTGTCCCACCCCTCCTGACTTAAATGGTGGGGAGGAGCACCGCGAGGCGAAGCCAAGGAGCGAAGGTCCAGAGACAAGGCCACGCTCCCTCTCTGCAGCTCCGCTGCTATGGATTGCCCAGCTGTTAGAGAAATCGGCTGTGCCCATTTCGTTCGGGGCGCCGGAGTGCCCGAGGAAGACTGCTGGCGTAAGAATGGGAGACCATGAGGCCACTAAAAGCAACGAAATGGCCCCTGTGGTTACCGTGATAACCAGGAAGCAACACGACCTTTGTGTGAGCCGTGATAGGCTCGGCTGCACTGCCCGTCCCTCCCCTCCTGCCTTAAATGGAGGGGAGGTGCATCGGGAGGCAAAGCCGAGGAGCGAAGGCCAGGAGACAAGGCCATGCTCCCTCTCTGCAGCTCCGCTGCTATGGATTGCCCAGCTGTTAGAGAAATCAGCTTTGCCCATTTTGTTCGGGGCACCGGAATGCCCGAGGAAGACTGCTCCCGTAAGAATGGGAGGTCTTGAGGCCACTAAAAGCAACAAAATGGCCCCCATGGTTACCGTGGTAACCAGGAAGCAACACAACCTTTGTGTGAGCCGTGATAGGCTCGGCTCCGCTGCCCATCCCTCCCCCGCTGCCTTACAAGGTGGGGAGGAGCACCGTGAGGCGAAGCCGAGGAGCTAAGGCAGGGAGGCAAGGCTACGCTCCCTCTCTGCAGCTCTGGTGCTATGGATTGCCCAGCTGTTTGAGAAATCAGCTGTGCCTATTTCGTTCGGAGCACCGGAGTAACTGAAGAAGACTGCTGTGTAAGAATGGGAGGCCATGACGCCACTACAAGCAACAAAATGCTCTCATGGTTACAGTGGGAACCAGGAAGCAACATTACCTTTGTGTGAGTCGTGATAGGCTCGGCTGCACTGCCGGTCCCTCCCCTCCTGCCTTAAATGGTGAGAAGGAACACAGCGAGGCGAAGCCAAGGAGTGAAAGCCGGGAGACAAGACCACGCTTCCTCTGCAGCTCCGCTGCTATGGATTGCCCAGCTGTTAGAGAAATCAGCTGTGTCCATTTCGTTCGGGGCACCGGATTGCCTGAGGAAGACTGCTGTCATAAGAATGGGAGGCCATGAGGCCACTAAAAGCAACAATGTGGCCCCTGTGGTTACCGTGGTAACCAGGAAGCAATACAACCTTTGTGTGAGCCGTGATAGGCTCGTCTGCTCTGCCTGTCCCACCCCTCCTGACTTAAATGGTGGGGAGGAGCACCGCTGGGCGAAGCCAAGGAGCGAAGGTCGAGAGAAAAGGCCACGCTCCCTCTCTGCAGCTCCGCTGCTATGGATTTCCCAGCTGTTAGAGAAATCAGCTTTGCCCATTTTGTTCGGGGCACCGGAATGCCCGAGGAAGACTGCTCCCGTAAGAATGGGAGGTCTTGAGGCCACTAAAAGCAACAAAATGGCCCCCATGGTTACCGTGGTAACCAGGAAGCAACACTATCTTTGTGTGAGCCGTGATAGGCTCGGCTGCGCTGCCCCTCCCTCCTGCCTTAAATGGACGGGAGGAGCACCGGGAGGCGAAGCCGAGGAGCGAAGGCCGGGAGATCAGGCAACGCTCCCTCTCTGCAGCTCCGCTGCGAGGGATTGCCCAGCTGTTAGAGAAATCAGCTGTGCCTATTTAGTTTGGGGCACCGGAGTGCCCGAAGAAGACTGCTGTCGTAAGAATGGGAGGCCATGAGGCTACTACAAGCAACAAAATGGCCCCCGTGCTTACTGTGATATCCAGGAAGCAACACTACCTTTGTGTGAGCCTTGATAGGCTCGGCTGCGCTGCCCGTCCCTCCCCTCCTGCCTTAAATGGAGGGGAGGTGCACCGGGAGGCGAAGCCGAGGAGCGAAGGCTCGGGAGACAAAGCCATGCTCCCTCTCTGCAGCTCCCCTGCTATGGATTGCCCAGCTGTTAGAGAAATCAGCTGTGCCCATTTCGTTCGGGGCACCGGAATGTCAGAGGCAGACTGCTGCCATAAGAATGGGAGGCCATGAGGCCACTAAAAGCAACAAAATGGCCCCCGTGGTTACTGTGGTAACCAGGAAGCAACACAACATTTGTGTGAGCCGTGATAGGATCGGCTGCGCTGCTCGTCCCTCCCCTCCTGCCTTAAATGGAGGGGAGGTGCACCGGGAGGCAAAGCCAAGGAGCGAAGGCCGGGAGACAAGGCTACGCTCCCTCTCTGCAGCTCCGCTGCTATGGATTTCCCAGCTGTTAGAGAAATCAGCTGTGCCCATTTTGTTAGGGGCACCGTAGGGCCCGAGGAAGACTGCTGCCGTAAGAATGGGAGACCATGAGGCCACTAAAAGCAACAAAATGGCCCCTGTAGTTACCGTGGTAACCAGGAAGCAACACAACCTTTTTGTGAGCCGTGAAAGGCTCGGCTGCGCTGCCTGTCCCTCCCCTCCTGCCTGAAATGGAAGGGAGGTGCACCGGGATGCAAAGCCAAGGAGGGAAGGCCGGTAGACAAGGCCACACTCCCTCTCTGCAGCTCCGCTGCAAAGGATTTCCCGGCTGTTAGAGAAATCAGCTGTGCCCATTTCGTTCGGGGCACCGGAATGCCCGTGGAAGACTGCTGCCGTAAGAATGGGAGACCACAAGGCCACTAAAAGCAACAAAATGGCCCCCATACTTACCGTGGTAACCAGGAAGCAACACGACCTTTGTGTGAGCCATGATAGGCTCGTCTGCTCTGCCTGTCCCACCCCTCCTGACTTAAATGGTGGGAGGAGCACCGCGAGGCGAAGCCAAGGAGCGAAGGTCGAGAGACAAGGCTACGCTCCCTCTCTGCAGCTCCGCTGCTATGGATTGCCCAGCTGTTAGAGAAATCGGCTGTGCCCATTTCGTTCGGGGCACCGGAGTGCCCGAAGAAGACTGCTCCCGTAAGAATGGGAGGTCTTGAGGCCACTAAAAGCAACAAAATGGCCCCCATGGTTACCGTGGTAACCAGGAAGCAACACAACCTTTGTGTGAGCCGTGATAGGCTCGGCTCCGCTGCCCATCCCTCCCCCCCTGCCTTACAAGGTGGGGAGGAGCACCGTGTGGCGAAGCCGAGGAGCTAAGGCAGGGAGACAAGGCCACGCTCCCTCTCTGCAGCTCTGCTGCTATGGATTGCCCAGCTGTTTGAGAAATCAGATGTGCCTATTTCGTTCGGAGCACCGGAGTAACTGAAGAAGACTGCTGTCGTAAGAATGGGAGGCCATGACGCCACTACAAGCAACAAAATGCTCTCGTGGTTACCGTGGGAACCACGAAGCAACATTACCTTTGTGTGAGTCGTGATAGGCTCGGCTGCACTGCCGGTCCCTCCCCTCCTGCCTTAAATGGTGAGAAGGAACACAGCGAGGCGAAGCCAAGGAGCGAAAGCCGGGAGATAAGGCCACGCTTCCTCTGCAGCTCCGCTGCTTTGGATTGCCCAGCTGTTAGAGAAATCAGCTGTGTCCATTTCGTTCGGGGCACCGGATTGCCTGAGGAAGACAGCTGTCATAAGAATGGGAGGCCATGAGGCCACTAAAAGCAACAATGTGGCCCCTCTGGTTACCGTGGTAACCAGGAAGCAATACAACCTTTGTGTGAGCCGTGATAGGCTCGGCTGCAATGCCCGTCCCTCCCCTCCTGCCTTAAATGGAGGGGAGGCGAAGCCCAGGAGCGAAGACCGGGAGACTAGGCCACGCTCCCTCTCTGCAGCTCCGCTGCTATGGATTTCCCAGCTGTTGGAGAAATCAGCTGTGCCCATTTCGTTCGGGGCACTGGAATGCCTGTGGAAGACTTCTGCCGTAAGAATGGGAGACCATGAGGCCACTAAAAGCAACAAAATGGCCCCTGTAGTTACCGTAGTAACCAGGAAGCAACACAACCTTTGTGTGAGCCGTGATAGGCTTGGCTGCGCTACCCGTCCCTCCCCTCCTGCCTTAAATGGTGGGGAGGAGTGTAACGCTCACCTGGCTCCCACGGAGGCGCGGGCGTGGCTGGGACTGCTGTGACCTCTTCTGCAGAGATGCGTAAGACCCGGAAGATGGACTGGACTGAATTCCCCAACCTGGCTTTTCTGGCTCGGAGGAATATCCCACTGTGTGTGAAAAGGAAGGGTTAATAGTCTGCGGGTGATGTTCCGACCTCCCACTTCCCTTCTCTCCCTCCGTGAAACCCTTTTGGGATTCCCTGCGAAGACTCTCCTTAGGGACCAAAATGACGAGCTCTCCATCCTGCTTCTGATGCAGGGGCGCGTTGTGATTCCAGTTACTTCACTGGATTGATGAGTTTAAACTAGTTTGTCCATTCCCGTCGTACAGCAAATGTTTATGGCAAGTTTGAGTTTATATTCACTCATCTGTTCTTTTCTTTCGCAGGTGCTGGAGAAGATTCCGGGCTGCAGGCGATTTGGATGAAGCCAAATTCTGGTAAGAATTCCGATGAGAGATTCCTTTGCAGTTTTAAGTATCTCCTTTAATGTCCAATGTCTTTTTCCCCATAGGGGCCGGGGTACGGCAATGCCGGAGGTAAGACGCCGACCCGAAAAGAGCTGCTGTGTGTCTCTTGCAAATGGGTAAGTCTTGAGTGAGCGTATTGCTAATGTTCTCACATGCTCTCACTAATACAATGTCTGTTTCTTTTCCCCTTGGGGGCCGGGGTGCTGAGATGCCGAAGGTATGGCACAAACCCGAAGGCGGAGAGGGAATTGAACCACAGGTAAGTTCTACTTAGATTCGTGTTTCCCTTCTCACCTCTCTTTCTCCTTCCTTCCAATAGGTGCTGGATGGCGGTGGAAGCTCCGGATGGACGTCGCAGGACTCGAAAACGCCACGTGCAGGTGAGTGAAATGCAGCGTGCTGCGCGCGATGCGATGCGCGTTTAAAATGTTTGCCTTCTTTGCAGGATCGTCGGCGTGCAGAATCCGGAGTGCAGATGTATCAGGTAAAGTTCTTGTTTTCACCTGTTCTCTTCCCTTTTCTTTTTTAGGTGTTTCCAGGATGCTGGCAGGCGTGATGGAGGACCAAGGCAGGAGCAGGCACGGTGAGCGTCCAGCTGCTAAGTGCAGAACAATACGAAGCGTGGTCTGCTGCTTGGGTGTGGCTTAAATAGCCTTTGAAGTAGTTCCAGGTATGTATTCTTCCCCCAGAAATATGTATTCCTCCACCGGTCACACCCTAGAGATCAAGTAGTCCCTAGAAAAATAGTTCCTTCCAGTCTTGGAAGTTGCAGCATGGTCTGCACAGGTAAGTTTACACCAAGCACTACTCCCAACCTACTTCTGTATGAGCCTGGCGCCGATGCCGCCAGGACTGATGTCCCCTATGAGCCTGACGCCAATGGCGCAGGGACTGAGTCTAAAGGGCCCCCATCTGGGGCTGCTGGGACTTCCCTTGAATGCATGGTGTCTGTCTCTAAGGGTGCCGGGCCTGTTTTGGCTCCTTGGAGGTAGGCATCATGACAAGGAGCACCGCGAGGCAAAGACGAGGAGACAAGGCCACGCTCCCTCTCTTCAGCTCCGCTGCTATGGATTGCCCAGCTGTTAGAGAAATCAGCTGTGCCCATTTTGTTCGGGGCACCGGAGTGGCCGAGGAAAACTGCTGCCGTAAGAATGGGAGACCATGAGGCCACTAAAAGCAACAAAATGGCCCCTGTAGTTACTGTGGTAACCAGGAAGCAACACAACCTTTGTGTGAGCCATGAACGGCTCGGCTGCGCTGCCCATCCCTCCCCTCATGCCTTAAATGGAGGGGAGGTGCACCGGGAGGCAAAGCCGAGGAGCGAAGGCTCGGGAGACAAAGCCACGCTCCCTCTCTGCAGCTCCGCTGCTAGGATTGCCCAGCTGTTAGAGAAATCTGCTGTGCCCATTTCGTTCGGGGCACCGGAATGCCAGAGGAAGACTGCTGCCGTAAGAATGGGAGACCACAAGGCCACTAAAAGCAACAAAATGGCCCCCGTAGTTACCGTGGTAACCAGGAAGCAACACGACCTTTGTGTGAGCCATGATAGGCTCGTCTGCGCTGCCCGTCCCACCCCTCCTGACTTAAATGGTGGGGAGGAGCACCGCGAGGCGAAGCCGAGGAGCGAAGGCCAGTAGACAAGGTCATACTCCCTCTCTGCAGCTCCGCTGCGAGGGATTTCCCAGCTGTTAGAGAAATTAGCTGTGCCCATTTCGTTCGGGGCACCGGAATGCCCGAGGAAGACTGCTGCCGTAAGAATGGGAGACCACGAGGCCACTAAAAGCAACAAAATGGCCCCCGTAGTTACCGTGGTAACCAGGAAGCAACACGGCCTTTGTGTGAGCCATGATAGGCTCGTCTGCGCTGCCCGTCCCTCCCCTCCTGCCTTAAATGGAGGGGAGTTGCACTGGGAGGCAAAGCCGAGGAGCGAAGGCCGGGATACAAGGCCACGCTCCCTCTCTGCAGCTCCGCTGCGAGGGATTGCCCAGCTGTTAGAGAAATCAGCTGTGCACATTTTGTTCGGGGCACCGGAATGCCCGAGGAAGACTGCTGCTGTAAGAATGGGAGGCCACGAGGCTCCTAAAAACCACAAAATGGCCCCTGTGGTTACCGTGGGAACCAGGAAGCAACACAACCTTTGTGTGAGCTGTGATAGGCTTGGCTGCGCTGCCCGTCCCTCCCCTCCTGCCTTAAATGGTGGGGAGGAGCACCGCGAGGCAAAGCCGAGGAGGGAAGGCCAGGAGACAAGGCCATGCTCCCTCTCTGCAGCTCTGCTGCTATGGATTGCCCAGCTGTTAGAGAAATCCACTGTGCCCATTTTGTTCGGGGCACCGGAGTGCCCGAGGAAGACTGCTGCCGTAAGAATGGGGGACCATGTGGCCACTAATAGCAACAAAATGGCTCCCGTGGTTACTGTGGTAACCAGAAAGCAACACAAACTTTGTGTGAGCCGTGATAGGCTCGGCTGCGCTGCCTGTCCCTCCCCTCCTGCCTTAAATGGAGGGAAGGTGTACCGGGAGGCGTAGACGAGGAGCGAAGGCCCGGGAGATAAGGCAACGCTCCCTCTCTGCAGCTCCGCTGTGAGGGATTGCTCAGCTGTTAGAGAAATCAGCTGTGCCTATTTAGTTCGGGGCACCGGAGTGCCCGAAGAAGACTGCTGTCGTAAGAATGCGAGGTCATGAGGCCACTACAACCAACAAAATGGCCTGGTGGTTACTGTGGTAACCAGGAAGCAACACTATCTTTGTGTGAGCCGTGATAGGCTCGGCTACGCTGCCCCTCCCTCCCCTCCTGCCTTAAATGGAGGGGAGGTGCACCGGGAGGCGAAGTCGAGGAGCGAAGGCCGGGAGATAAGCAACGCTCCTTCACTGCAGCTCCGCTGCGAGGGATTGCCCAGCTGTTAGAGAAATCAGCTGTGCCTATTTAGTTTGGGGCACCGGAGTGCCCGAAGAAGACTGCTGTCGTAAGAATGGGAGGCCATGAGGCCACTACAAGTAACAAAATGGCCCCCGTGCTTACTGTGGTATCCAGGAAGCAACACTACCTTTGTGTGAGCCCTGATAGGCTGGGCTGCGCTGCCCGTCCCTCCCCTCCTGCCTTAAATGGAGGGGAGGTGCACCGGGAGGCAAAGCCGAGGAGCGAAGGCTCGGGCGACAAAGCCACGCTCCCTCTCTGCAGCTCCGCTGCTAGGATTGCCCAGCTCTTAGAGAAATCAGCTGTGCCCATTTCGTTCGGGGCACCGGAATGCCAGAGGCAGACTGCTGCCATAAGAATGGGAGGCCATGAGGCCACTAAAAGCAACAAAATGGCCCCCATGGTTACTGTGGTAACCAGGAAGCAACACAACCTTTGTGTGAGCCGTGATAGGATCGGCTGCGCTGCCCGTCCCTCCCCTCCTGCCTTAAATGGAGGGGAAGTGCACGGGGAGGCAAAGCCAAGGAGGGAAGGCCGGTCGACAAGGCCACACTCCCTCTCTGCAGCTCCGCTGCGAGGGATTTCCCAGCTGTTAGAGAAATCAGCTGTGCCCATTTTGTTCGGAGCACCGGAATGCCCGAGGAAGACTGCTGCCGTAAGAATGGGAGACCACGAGGCCACTAAAAGCAACGAAATGGCCCCCGTAGTTACCGTGGTAACCAGGAAGCAACACGACCTTTGTGTGAGCCATGATAGGCTCGTCTGCGCTGCCCGTCCCACCCCTCCTGACTTAAATGGTGGGGAGGAGCACCGCGAGGCGAAGCCGAGGAGCGAAGGCCAGTAGACAAGGTCATACTCCCTCTCTGCAGCTCCGCTGCGAGGGATTTCCCAGCTGTTAGAGAAATTAGCTGTGCCCATTTCATTCGGGGCACCGGAATGCCCGAGGAAGACTGCTGCCGTAAGAATGGGAGACCACGAGGCCACTAAAAGCAACAAAATGGCCCCTGTGGTTACCGTGGTAACCAGGAAGCAACACAACCTTTGTGTGAGCCGTGATAGGCTCAGCTGCACTGCCCGTCCCTCCCCTCCCACCTTAAATGGAGGGGAGATGCACCGGGAGGCGAAGCTGAGTACCGAAGGCGGACAGACAGGGCCACGCACCCTCTGTGCAGCTCAGTTGCAAGGGATTGCCCAGCTGTTAGAGAAATCAGCTGTACCCATTTCGTTCGGGGCACCGGAATGCCTGAGGAAGACTGCTGCCATAAGAATCGGAGGCCATGAGGCCACTAAAATCAACAAAGTGGCCCCCATGTTTACCGTGGTAATCAGGAAGCAACACAACCTTTGTGTGAGCCGTGAAATGATCGGCTGCGCTGCCCATCCCTCTCCTCCTGTCTTAAATGGAGGGGAGGTGCACCGGGAGGCGAAGCCGAGGAGCGAAGGCCGGGACATAAGGCCACGCTACCACCCTGCAGCTCTGCTGCGAGGGATTGCCCAGCTGTTAGAGAAATCAGCTTTGCCCATTTCTTTCGGGGCACCGGAATGCTCGAGTAAGACTGCTGCCGTAAGAATGGGAGGCCTTGAGGCCACCAACAGCAACAAAATGGCCCTGTGGTTACCGTGGTAACCAGGAAGCAACACAACCTTTGCGTGAACTGTGATAGGCTCGGCTGCACTGCCCGTCCATCCCCTCTTGCCTTAAATGGAGGGGAGGTGCACTAGGAGGCGAAGCCGAGGAGCGAAGGCCGGGAGAGAAGGCCACGCTCCCTCTCTGCTGCTCTGCTGCGAGGGATTGTCCAGCTGAAAAGAGAAATCAGCTGTGCCCATTTCGTTTGGGGCACCGGAATGCCTGAGGAAGACTGCTGCTGTAAGAATGGGAGGCCATGAGGCCACTAAAAGCAACAAAATGGCCCTGTGGTTACTGTGTAAACCAGGAAGAAAATGCGTGTCTTGGGACCAGGTGCACACCCTTGCTAAACCATTGTCATGCCCCATCCAATGGCAGACCAGCCCATTTCATGTATCACGCTCCATCTCGGGCTCCAAATTCCTTCTCCGCCATGCATGCTAGCGCTTACATAATGCCCAGCCAAAATACGCTGCCCCGTGCTCCAATCACGGTAGCTAATCACCCAAAGAAGTCCTCTGCAGGAGAGATCTTCTTGACACGTCCGTTGCCCAATTCAGCTGCAACCTACTGTGCTCCCTCCACAGACATCATCACAGAATTGCACCGTCTCCATCTCCTCTGAATGCTGCATGTGACTCCCCTCTGACATTTCCCAATGCCAATATTACCAATGCCAAGTCCGACTTTCTTTACCACACATTGTATACTAGGTGTGAGGTATCTATGCCTCATTCTGCCATAATCGAACCCCCTGTGCCAGGGGCTGCTAGTTGTGATATATCTATGCCTCATTCTGCCTTAATGGGATCAAATCTACCATGGGCTGCTAGTTGTCATATATCTATGCCTCATTCTGCCATAATGGGACCCCCTGTGCCAGGGACTGCTAGTTGTGATATATCTATGCCTCATTCTGCCATAATGGGAACCCCTCTGCCAGGGGCTGCTAGATGTGATGTATCTATGCCTCATTCTGCAATAATGGGACCCCCTCTGCCAGGGGCTGCTAGTTGTGATGTATCTATGCCTCATTCTGCCATAATGGGACCCCCTTTGTCAGGGGCTGCTAGACCTGATTTGTCCTCGCCCAAGATCACCATTGATGGTCACACTGGGCCAGGTACGCTCAACACCCAGGATCCACTAAATGATATACCTTCAACAAGCACTACTTCCAGGCCTCCACCCGCTGCACCCCTTAAGTGTGCCTTTATTAATACCAGATCCCTCCCAGCCCATGCATTGGACATCCATGATTTCATCACTAGGAGTAACATTGAGCTATTGATAATCATTGAAACTTGGCTGAGTGAAGCTTCAGGTCCAGCCCTTGCCCTTGCCATGCCTAACTGCACCTTTACATTCCACCTCATCTATCGACCACCAGGGCCAGCCGTGGACTTCCAAGACACCATGATTCACGCTCTCGGATAACTTGAAGAAAACTTCCAAATCAGTGCTCTTGGGCGATCTTAACTTAGGGCTCCATGACCCTAATGATTCCCAAGCAGCTGCCCTGGATAAAGCCCTATCTTCCCTAAGATTTACTCAAGTTATCACTGAGCCGACCCATATCAAAGGCTATACCCTTGATTGGTTGGCCCACCATAACTGCTCTATCTCGGTCACAGACATATCCCCTATTCCCTGGTCCGATCACTATTCTATCCAGTTTGACCTGAATATTAAGAACGATCCTAGTGCTCCGGAAGTGTGGCTGTTGGGCTGGGTGGACTGAATCTCCTGCTGGACAACTCCTGTGTGATCTCTGCTACTCGATACGGCGTCGGCAAGGTGAAGCCTCTACTGCCGTTCTATTGCGCGTAACGTGCTGACACTGGACTGCCTTTCTGATTCTTTTGGGACATCTAACATAGCCCCGCCTCCTTTGCTCCACCTCCCGCCTCCTGCCCGCTCCCCACCCACAGCCTCTTCCTCATTAGCACTGGTGCACGCGCATCCCGCGCGCGCATTTGAAGTGCTCCGGAAGTGTGGCTGTTGGGCTGTTCAGCTGGCGGTGGTCTGGGGTTGAGGTACAGAGACAGTATGTGTCTATTGAAATTGTTACTGTAATTAGTGCTACCTGTGCTATCAGCCTTTTATTTTTACTTACTACTCTTCTTGGTTCCTCATTTTCAAGATGAGAAAAAACAAAATGCTGGGAATGAAAAATGATGTCAGAGCTGACTTTTTTGCTGCAGTCAGCACTAGACGAGCTAGTTTAGCCCGTGCTGCTGCCCTACCTTTACCCGACATTAATGATGATGAAGAAGCGCTATTGCAATGTGCCCAGGACTGTTCCACTGCGGGCAAAAGTATTGATGATCTAATAGACCCATCCCAACCTCTCTTTTTGGAACCTGAGTCTCCCGATGACACTCAATCCAAAAAGAAATCAGCTTTGTACAAAGATGGGGCAACTACCCCACAGGAACTATGCATATCTAGTGGTTTTGATTATGACAATTTCGATGAACCCCCATCCTCTTTTCCTTTAGGCGAAGTGAATTTTGCTGTCCCGGGCACGGAGAATTCAGCTACCGTTGGTATGGGGGAGTTGGTTGACCCTAGTCACTCTGCCAACACTGATCTTATGGCAATGATGGGCATTTTTAAGCGTCTGATGTTATCAGAATTAAGAAAGCAGATGGTTGCAATAACCAATCTGGCCTCTGAAATAGGAAACTTACCCAAGAAGTCTTTCGCTATTGTACTTCCCCCTATTCTGGCGAAGGAGCTGAGGGAGGTTTTTGGTGCTAAAGTTCTCAATGTGGAGACTAATTCATCACCCACAGATGAAATAATTATTCTACCTCCCACTCAGGAGGAAGCTAGTGGTGACTTGTCCCAGGGTGAAGGGACGAAAGGCAATGCGTCCTCAGTCGAAAAAGAGCTACCCAACTCTAATGAGGACTTTGAAGTAAAAATATCAAAAAGACGGGGGAAAAAATTGGCCAAAATTAATAAAAAAAACTGCAATGAAGCTCTTAAAAAATCATCTCGTAAATTTATGAGGGCGCCCGAATTCATACATGACTTACACGATGTGGATGTAATTTTTGTCCCCGAGAAAAAAGGTGAAAATCATTAAAAAAAACATGAACACACAATACAATCACGAAGACGTTCATGTAGAGAACGTCCCTGGTATTCAAGGTTTTTTCTCTGAGGGGGAATTAGCTTTATGTGATGCTTTAAAAAAGAAAAGGGAAGCCATGTATGAGATCTTTAAAGCGACTCCTTCGCTAGAAAACTTTATAGAGCCTCTTAACCCAAATTTGGCCTGCGGGCGGAATGTCCGAGTTGATCCGATTGTTAACAATGTCATGCCTGACATGAAACTTGATGAACATGTTACCAAAACTGGATCCATGGACAAATCTGGAAAGAATTGTCTTATCACTGTTAATACTGGCATGATTACTACTGGTTTGACAGTACCAAAAGCTCCTACTCAGCCAATACTGTCGAGTGACTGTAATCCTGTCAACTTCGCAAGGTTTACCCATGAGTGTCCAATGATTCCTAATGTTGTGGGGAAAGGGCCTGTGGGGTTCGCCTGTAATAACAGGGAGGAAGAAATTCAACATCTTATTCTGAAGGTGCTTAAAGACAATATGATAATTCAACCTGAGCATAATCCGCCCGTCCCTTTAGCCCCAACCAAAACTATTGAATCTTCATATGATAGTAACAAAGTGAATGACCCCGGTGTGACTAGGGGCTTTGAAGAGCAATTGTATTCGAATGAACCTAGTGAAGGTTACGAACACAGATTATCTACTGTTGCGCAACCAGACCCAGATTTAAGACAACCAGCATGGCCCGAATTACCTGGTTTAATTTTCAAAATGCTATTTAATGATAATGGTAATGCCCCTCTAAATAGACCATGGGCCTCATTAGGACCCAGGCGGTAAGGGGTTTACGGCGGCGTAAACAGCGCCGACCCTTACCGCCTGATTCCGAGGTCCCTTAGCGCCATGGAGGTTTTAAAATCCATGGCGCTAAGGGACCTTGTTGTTAATTACGCCACCGTAATTTACGGTGGCGTAATTAACGCCTTCCCCACTCCCATTATGCCCTATGGGGCAAAAATGGGAATGGGGAAGGGTAAATGGGGATTGGGGACTTACCGCCCCGCCAAGGTCGGAATGGGGCGGTAAGTCCGCCAACCACCATGGCGGAGTTGGGAACTTAGCGGCATGGACCATGGTGCTAATAGCGCCATGGTCCTCCGCCAAGGTCGTAATGAGGCCCCATACATTTTATCTCTGTTTGCGGCTATCCCAGAACTCAATCTTATATCATCCACTGATATTTTTCTGATTGACTTCCTACATAAATTTAGGTATGATTATGTTTGTTTGATTATCCCCTCACCTTTGGTGAGATCGCTACTCTTGAAAGAGGCTGAACAACTGCAATCCCGAGGGTTTGACATATACGAACATAAGGTTACCTTACCTAAGGTTCCAAATCTGCCATCCAGGCAAGGGAAATATGATACTGCTCACTCATTGCCTAATATAGATAGGGTGAACTCGAAACCCAACTCTGAACTGGATAAACAAGAATGGAGGTGGTTAGCCTTGACCTTGCGTGAGTCGATTGACTCACTCAAACGGCTGGGAAAACCACTCTAGCTCTGAGCGTGTTTTAAATTTTGTGAGTTGGAACTCGAGAAGTAGCTTTAACCTCTTACAGAATGAGGATCTTATGCGTTCCCTGGTTCAGTTTGATTTTATCCTACTTCAGGAAACTTGGTGTAGAACTGAATTGTGCTGGGATGGTTTTATGGTGATCTCCAACTGTGCACATGGCGGGAATAAGGGCCGTCCCAAAGGGGCACACATTATAGCAGCCAAAATAATTAATGATCTAGTAAAAACTGGGGAATGGCGCTGTTTACATCATTTTCTCGTGGTCTCCTTTCAGCTGGGGGCAAATCAGGACTGTGTAGCCATTCTCATGGTTAATGTGTATTGGAACCCAAATGAACTGTCTGATTTGCAACTTGCCAACGAACGAACTAAGTTGGGATCTATCATTGAACAGTGGTTGGAAAACAACAAAGGGGGTCAGCTGGTGATTGCTGGTGATCTTAATGCCGACTGTTATAGTGAGCGTATGTTTGGTGATATCATCTTAGCCAACTCTTGCGATTTAGGTAAAACTGGTGGTAACCCTAAGCTGAGGGGCAGGATGTGGACGCATTTTGCAGAATTGTGGGCTGTTGACGTACTGTATAATGACCATTTTACATGGAAAGCCCGAGGTCTTACTTCTATTATTGATTATATTTTTTTGTCTAGTGGTTTGTCAACAGGTATGCGAAAATTCAAGGTCACAGAAACTAGCTGCAGTGATCACTGTTTTTTGATGTTTGAAACAACTGTAAATGTTCAAAGCACAAACGTATATGTGTACAAACATGATTTGTCCTCTAGTCCAAAGGGTATTAGAATAAAGTGGACTCATGGCAAAAATGTCAAGTTCACCTCTACCATGGTGACAGACTTTGAGAGCATGACTCCCTTTCAACGGGCTGACTGTTATTCTGCTGTGAATTTTACTGCATACATCAATTTCACCATTAATAAAATAGAGAAACAACTATACAAAAATCTCAAATCAAAAAACCGACATAAGCATTGTACCGACAGCAGAATTCATGAACGTAGATGTATTTATAGGAAACAACTAAGACTTCTTCATAAATCTGGTGTTCCCCAACTTGATATTGTGCGTATGACAAAGTCAATCAAACAAAGCTACAAAAACTGGTTGATCCACCATAGAGGTCAACTTTTGCAAATGGATGGTGAAGCTATGTTACGAGCCTTAAGGGGCACAAACTGTTCCAACTTTTGGTCCTTAATTAATGAATCTGAAAGACCCCAAAAGATAGCCAATAAGCACTTCATTAGTGAAGACTCATGGCTGGGCCATTTTGCTAATTTGTACCCTCCCAATAACAGTACAGAATCGATTAAGGTAAAATTCACCAAAGAAGATATTACGAACCTTATTGTTAAATCCAAGAATTCGGGTGCTCCTGGTCCCAACAATCTCACCAATAAACTGCTTAAAGTCGATCCAGTTTATTGGGTCCATATTTTGTTCTTGTTGTTTGAAAATGTTCACTTATGTAAACACATCCCTGTATCCTGGAGGGTTTCTATTGTAATTCCGGTATTTAAAAAGGGTACCCGGCTGGTTCCCTCTAGTTACAGACCGATCGCAATTGCGGACCCTGAATCCAAGCTATTTTCCTCCTTGGTCTTACTGGATTTGGAAAAATGGATCACTGATAAGCATATTCTTGATCCCAAACAGATCGGTTTTAAAAAAAATATTGGCACCGACGGTGGATGCTTAATACTCAAATCTCTAACGTCCAGATCTATAAAAGTGGATAAACCATCCACTTTTGTGGCGTCTATGGATCTAAGCTCAGCCTTTGATCTTGTAGACAGGAACATTTTATGGCAACTACTTAAAGATCTTGATATTCCTATGCACCTGCTTGAAATTAATATGGCACTTTATTCAGATACCAGGATTAGAGTACGACTTAATTCAGAAGGTCTTCTCTCTAGAGAACTGATTATTCCAAACGGCCTTCGACAAGGCTGCATGCTAGCCCCCACTATTTTTAATCTTTATGTAAGTGGTGCCAATAAAGCTTTGGACAATAAGGGTCTGGTCTGCCCCAAATTGAACGATACTTGTTTGGTATGGATGGCATATGCCGATGAATTCCATCATATTGACAACACGAAGGTTGGCCTTCAGCGGCTGCTTAAGGCCTTTGAGAGGTTTATTTCTGATCTACGGCTTAAAATCAATCCACCCAAGACTGTTATTGTGCACTTTGGTAGACCTAATAAGAAGGAAAACGCTTTTACACGGCTTTGTGGTAACAACATCATCAAGGCTCAATCTGCTTTCAAGTATTTGGGCTTTTACTTCTCTGGGACAGGGTCTAATACTCTAATCAAAAGTCAGCTGAAATTAAAAGCCGAGATTGCTATCAGGCAAATGTGTGCAATCGAAACAAAATTTGGGAAGTTCTCTGCGACTCCCGATGAAAGAGTTTTACATCAAAAAAGGTAAACCTCATCTTACCTATGGCCTGGATTTGTTTTCAGATGACCTACATGCATATCCGACTTATATAGAAGGCCTCATCTGGAGGTCTGTACTCTTTTTCCTACCTAAATGTTTGCCATTGGCGTTGATCAAATACGAATTTGGATTAACTTCCCTCGCTACCTTTGTTACTTGGAAACAAATGCACTTGTGACGTAAATGCCACAGGTCAGGTGATGACACTCTGTATGCTTGTGCCGCTAGGGATCCGGCCAACCCTTTTTTTAATATGTTACATGATGAGACGATGCAATGCTTAGTTAGGATTGGTATGTCTGTAGTCTCACTCCGAAACAAACCCATGAAAGTTAAAACGAGTCTCGTGGGTTTTGACTGGCAAGCAACCAAAAGCAAAATTTCCAAAACCAAACTATGTAAATATGTATGTTCCGTTTGGAAATGGGTTCCAGCTATGGAAGGCTATCTTAAGAAATATCCTAGTAAACAAATGCGGAATGACTTTATGCGTTTTAGATTCAACGCTATTCAAACCAATCAAATTAATTGTATTAGAAACTGCATCTCTGGGGACTGGAAATGGTGTCGCTTCTGTAAAAAGGAAGGAGTGGTAGAAACATTACAACACATTTTGCTGGTGTGTCCTGGACTTTTGTCCTACAGGAAATCCTATTTTGCCCAATTTGTACATTCAACCTACGAGGTAAATAGAGAATTTATATGGCACAGAATGCTACATGAGAATTCACCAATAATGAACGTTCGGGTCACTTCTTTTTTGAGAAATGTCTGTGATTTATGCTAGTGGGGTGTAAAGTCTGTTGTTTTTTTGTTTCGCTTTCATTCTCCGTTTGCTGCAATTTTTCTTGACCTCTTTGTGTAACCCCCGTAGGATCAATATTAAGTTAATGAAAGCAACTTTATGCTAGGGTCAAACTTCATTGTGTTCATTGGTAGGAATTTCTCTAAATATCTTCAGTTGCTACTGTAGCGCTTATTCGTCCTCCTTACTGACTTTCCACTCACTATGAATTCGTATTTTATGTAAAAATAACCAATTGTTTTATTACTTGCTTTTTACTTTGTAAGCTTTTTATTCTGAAACAGAATTAATTGTGTATTCAATGTATTTAACTTTCTTTCCTTGCGGTATAGTGTGGCTCTGTGTCTCTCATATTCTGTAATCTTGTATTTATCATATTCTGTAATCTTGCACATTTGTTGTTGATTCTTTTTATCTCTTTTTGTAAAGGTTTATTACAAACCAAAACAAATAAACAAATAATAAAAAAAAAAGAACGATCCTACTAAGGTAGTGACTCTGCTCCCTCCGGCACACACCAGAAGCTCCCGGCAGCTTACTAAGGATAAGCGTACTCCCTACATAATGGTGCCTACCCTTCAGCCCCCTTTCTCGAGTGACCCAGAAACTCCCAAGCGGTTGATACTATTGCCCCACTGACCCTGAAGAAAGCTAATCGGTCCAAGCACTCTAATGCCTGGTTCTCTCAGGAACTCCTTGAGCTACACGCCAAGAAGAGGACAGTGCTGTCCACCTGGAAAGATAAACCTAATGACACCTCCAAGGTGGCTTTTAAAACAATATCAACGGAGTTTAAGGCGGCAATAATCAAAGCCACTTCCTATAATACTATGATAGCAAAAGCCAAATCTGTGACTAAAGAAATCTTTGCAATGTACAGAGAGCTGGAGACGCCCATCACCCCACCTCAGACTCTCATTAAAGATGAAAATTGGTGTAATCGTATCCAAGCTGCTATGCTGGACAAACTATTCTGCAAGACAAAATCCTTGCACACCAACAGACCTTAAGCCACCAAATAGCTCACGTACAGAGTACCATGTCTACTGAATCTGAATCTGGTGAACCCAGGCCTTTTCGACTTTAAGGACATGATGGAACCAGAAGTCATTGTCCTCCTTAATTCCATTAAACCCACTTACTGCAAAGACGCCTGTCCTGCACAGCTCATCAAAGGCAGCGCCCCCACACTGGCTCCCTTCCTTACAGCATTCATTAATGCATCCTTCCAGTCTGGCCATGTCCCAACTGGACTTAAGGAAGCCTGTGTACGCCCTCTCCTGAAAAAACCCTTACTTGACCCCAAGGTCCCAGGGAACTATAGACCCATTACCACAGTTCCATTCCTATTAAAATTCCTGGACAAAGCAGCCTACCTGCAAGTCCAAAAATTATTTGAGGCCAACCGCCTTCTCGGCCTCCGGCAGTCTGGTTTCCATCCAGGACACGGTACCAAAACTGCATTATTAGACCTAAAAAATCAAATGGATGACTTCCGAGACGCAGGCAAACCTGCACTCCTGTTGCTCCTTGATGTATCCGCAGCGTTCGTACTGGTGGACCATAAAACACTTTGCCATCATCTCGCCACTGCAGTGAACTTCTCCCCTAAGGCATGTGCTTGGATCCCCTTGTTTCTTCAAGAAAGGGTTATGAAAGTATTTTCTGACCTGTGCCCACCAAAGTGACATAAAATGTGGAGTCCCACAAGGTTCCTGCATAGCGCCTACTCTTTATAACCTTTTCACAAGGCCATTGTTCAACATCCCAGACGCCCTGGGCATCTCATACACAAACTATGCTGATGATACGTAGGTGCACATCCCTCTTACTGGGGATTACAAGTCCCAAATGAACACCCTCAATGCCATATACTCAACTATCCAATCCTGGATGGCAGAAAACTGGTTATGTTTTAATAGTGAGAAAGCCGAACTTCTGCTGATTGGATCTCTGGACACCCTGGGTAGATTGGACAAGCAATACAGTTCCTTCCTGATTGATAATATTCACATCAAGGTATCCCAATCTGTCAAGACCCTGGGTGTATTTCTGGACTCCAACCTTACCATGAACAGGCAGGTTAATGCTATTGCTTCTACCTCAGCATATCATTCTAAATTGCTTAATGCAGCGAGACCCTTTCTCTCAGAATAGAACTGTTTTACCATTGCAAGAGCAATATTTGGCTCCCGATTAGACGACTGTAATGTACTTTTTGTAGGGACCTCTGGCAAAAATATTGCCAAGCTCCAAATAGTACAAAATAATGCATTTAGGGATGCTCCTGGGATTTCCAGAAAGGACCATATTTCTGAGACCGGGAAACAGGTTCACTGGCTTCCCGTCAAAGAGGATAATCTTTAAAACCCTTGCCCTTGCACACAAATGTGTCCATAATCGGGCACCTACCCTGTGCAAAGGATATCCAAACTGATCTCTGCTAGACCCATGAGAACGGCCTACACCAATCTAATTGCTATCCCTAAAACACACTTCGAGCAGGAGGCACCAGCTTCCCCACCATGGAACTCGGTACCCCCTCACATCAGGAGGATTGATTCACACCTAGCATTTTGTAAAGCAATAAAGACAAAGCTATTCGTATAACATTGTAATGAATGTTCTCACTGATGCTACAGTACGAGACATTAAAGCTGTAAACACCGACATTTGTATGTTACCTTAGCCAGTGTTAGGTTAATCGCACTTGTATCTATCAACATTGCTTTACCGTATGGAATGTTTGTGCAGCCTTCCCAATGAAGTCCCTATGTTCAGAATGCCTGATGTATGTAACCTTGAAGCAACAACCATGATCCAAGCAATCTTAATAGTACCCAAGACAATCATATGCAACAGCGCCTTGTTGTCTCTGGGCTGTAGTGCGCTTTACAAATGCAAATAAATAAAATCAAATAAATAAATATTATGCTCTGTAATGAAAAGCACTCGGAGCTGAAATTGTATATAAATAAAAGTCTTAAAAAAGATGGGTGATACCCAGGGGAAAGGGTGCAGCAAACATGAGCAGATTCCACCCCCTTCTTCCGAGCAGGACGTGGCTTCTGCATTGGCTGTAGTATGGTGGGCTCCAGGTGCTAAGGATCTGCAACTCCTAAATACTTCTTAATAAAGATAGACGTTCAATGACTCTGGGCCAACGAGGTACTAAAGTTAGTCGATACTAGGTTTCACTCTGTTTTCCCCAAGTTTCAGCTTAGGTTTACAATGCAGTTCCTTTGTAGGCTGTCCTACAATCTTTGTTGTGATCTATGTTTGATCTGCGGGTCGCAGGTTCACATCCCGGCAAGGTCGACTCAGCCTTTCATCCTTCTCAGGTCGATAAAGTGAGTATCAATTTCGATTAGGTAGTAATAATAATCAGTCAGTCAGTATACTTTTATTCGGTATAAACCTTCAAGTCAGCAAAAACATAGATATCAATAAAGTTAGGACAAGGAAGAAAAAACAGTGCACAGCAATAATATACTAAACACTCAATGATAAAAATCAGGTAAACATTAAAAAGAAGAAAAATACAAGGAGAGGAATGCTCACAACCTTGAAGAATAAAACTCAGAAAAGCAGATTAAAAATAACGAATTCAGCGCCTTCTTTTTTTTAGCAACCACGCCTTATCACTGTTGCGAGCTGTTCCAAATGTCACATGACGGAACAAACACTGCGTTATAAAGAACATAGCAGAATTTAAAGTACATATCCCAACATCCCTTAAAATCGGTTTTAGGTATGTACGCCTCAATTTCAAAGTCTTTTCACATATTAGGAAGCAGTGCAACACTGTTTCACTGGCTGTCCCACACATTGGGCAAATATTAGCCACAACAGCGCTCCAGCAGTATATAAAAGGCCCAGTATCTGACGCATATACAAAGATCTGTCAAACCAAGGTGAAATTAAATCTAGGTATTGCTTAAAACCAACCTTGCTGATGAGAGCGAGTTAGGCACAAGCCATTCTACAATTAGTGGCACCTGCCAAAAGTTGATCCCGGGCTGTCAAATTTTTGGGAATTTTTACTTTTCTCAATTCTGTGCGGCTACTGACCCTGGGATTGTCCTACAACTCGCCCAAAGCTTATAACATATTCTTAATGTGAGCAAACCATTTAAGACTCCCCCCATCCCCATGAGATATTCACATGTGTCCCTACACTTTTTCAGGCCTGGTTGGTGCCAGGTTTCTATCTAGAGTAAAACAGAACTAAAGCTAGCATGAGCACCTATAGGGACGGTGCTCCATACTCCAAGTGTGTGGATGCTGTTGAAGCACTCATGGAAAGCAACAATAGTTGCTTTAAGAATGTTTTTTCTTTAATATTCAACTGTCCAACCTTTGCATCCCCACAGAGCTCCGAGCCACACAGAAAAGCTGGTAAAACCTGCTTACTATATAGATGTAGGGCGGGGTCACAGCACCACTCCCATAGCCAAAAGAATAAGACTTAATCACCCCACTTAACTGTTCCAGGTTAATCACTGCCTTATCAATCTGTGCCACCCAACCAGGATACTCCTGAAACCTTACTCCAAGGTAATCAAAATGGTCCACCTGCTCAATTAAAACACCATCTGGTTTTAACTGGATCAGTTTGTGCTTTGAAGTGTGAGGACTAAACACCATCGACTTGGTTTTATCAATATTCAAATTAAGTCGTAACTCATTGCATTTGGCCAGGTAAATGGATAGGATTTCTCTAGACCCTGTGGAGTAGTTGATATCAAAACCACGTCATCCGCATAAAATAGGGCACAGTATTTTCTAGAGGCCAATTTTGGACAGTCTTGGCTGGCACAGTTTCAATAAAACATTAATAATCTCCTGAATATATATATTAAAAAGGAGTGGGGCCAAGATACAGCCCTGTCTGACTCGCGTAGAGTCTGACTCGCGTAGACACTTCAAACTGAGTGGTCAGTTCGCCACCTAACACATGCATTGTTTTTTAAATATAACTGGATTGATATAGAAAACAAATTGGACAGGGCCCCACAGGTTAATAACATCTGCCAGTGTCCCCCTTGAAACAGAATCAAACGCAGTTCTTAAATCCAAAAATACCACACACAAATATATTTTCCGTAAGACAGTGTACTTTTGGGATTAACAGAAAGAGTATTAAACACTGATCCAGCATACCTCTATTCTTCTTGAACCCAGCCTGAAGATCGCTAATTATATTATATTTATCCACCCAATCTTGGAGATGATTCAATATGATCTTTCCAAATAACTTACCCACACCATCTAAAAGTGAGATTGGTCGGTAATTTGAAGGATTGTCCCTACCACCTTTTTTATAGATCGGGGACCATCACTGCTTTTCTCCAAGAATCGGGTGTTGTCACCGAGGTGATGATAGCATTAAAAACTTTGGACAAAACGGGAGCCCATACAGAAACCTCATTTATAAACAAGTCAATTGATAGATGTGGACCAGCAGCCTTACCACTTTTTGAAGTACCCGAAGCAACTTCCACCTCTCTCATAGTGACATGCAAAGGGTCAAGGACAGAGGCGACTGGTAAATGGAAGAGGGGAGGTATCACAATACAAGCCTGAGAAATGTAGCCTCCAAAATGCACAACTAATACAACATAGAAGGGACTGATCTGTTTTGAGGTCCCTACCAGAGACCAGGTCTCAAAAAAAGGGAATTATCCCCTGATTTGAAGGCATTTTACAATCCCCCCGCCCCATCTCTCTGCAGTGAAGTTTTTGGAGGTTATCAAGCTCTTATAATTAGCTCTAAGGGTACGTAGCTTAATCCTATCCACCCCTAGGCTAGAGCTAATACAGTTTTCTATTTCCTTTTTCACTGAACGGCACGCACCTTCGGCCTGACCAATTCTTCCCTTCTTTATTACTTTGAGAGGGGCAGTATCAAATGGGAGAATTTTAGCCTTCATCATTTCAAACTCTGCCACAATTCTGTATCAGTAATATCTGCTTCAGATATGTTTTCTAAGTCTGAAAGGATCCAATTATACATACAAGATTCAACTTTGCGGTAGATTATATGGGACCATTTCAAAGTTTTACAGCTAGCAGTATCATAAACATTAGCTCGGCATATATTAGACCTTGCAATGGAAACAGACAGGGGAGAGTGATCGCTCTCTACTTTCTGATGAATCTCAAAGTCTCTAATTCTGGTCCAATCTTTTGCCGAAAGAAAAATATAATCAATATGGGAATTCCCATTATGTTATGTACAGGTTGGTCATTAGGAATTCTCCTATTGCAGGCCCTCAGATTGGAATTAAACATGATACAGGCATTTTCTACAGCTAACGGTTCCTTCTAACTTGGGGGAGGGGGGGAGTATTCAGGAATGGAATGTCCCTTGCTAAGTCTTGGTCATCCCATAACCCTGCTAGCTCCCTTACAGATTCCAGCTGAAGATTAAAATCCCCAGCCAGAATAATATATTTTTTCCTTCACAGGTAACGAGGCAAACCTAATATTAATTAAAGCTTGGAAACGCTCCAGGGTTGCCAAGCCATGCGAATTCCAGGGCCTGTTATAAATATTTGACAACCAACAGGGGCTGCCCTTTAGGACCCTTAATTGGTGGTATATGAAAGGACTGAAATCCTTGATGTAGAACAGAGTCAAATGCTGAGGTCTCCTGTAACACGGTGATGTGAAACCAGCGGACAAAAGAACACCCATCCTCAGCAACCATCAATGTATTAATCCCTGCAATGTTCCATGAAAGAAGCTTGTAATATTGGGCATCATCAACATAGTTGTTCTTCCCCTGAACCAGTCAACCCTCTGCTTCCAAATCATTATTGTTCCCAACCTGTCCATTAGCGGGTCTCTTACTCCTCAGACTCGAGGCAATTGGCCCCTGAGTGGTGGTTGCCCTGGGGGCCCCAGAAACACTGAACCTAGCAGAAGCCATATATACAGATTGGAAAAAGTCAAAAGATCAAATTGTGATTTTGGCTCTGTCACTTGGGTAAGATTTTTAATCAAACCTCAAGAAACCTTTCACAATGGCCTCTGTTGAAAATACAATATGAATGTAGTCAGAATCTGAATTGGGAATCGCACCTCGCAAACAACTCACAATATCATGCCTTATGATTGAAAGGCAACCTTTTGTGTGCTGGATCCAGTGAGAACATTTATTTCTCAAAGATTCGGAGGACTCAAACTCCACTCATTAGCCTGGATACATTCACCATGAAAACAGAACAACTCTGCTCACTGTCCACCCTGTTGCAGGGGCTAATTGCTGATTTAAACCACCTTGCCCTCCCTAGAGCTAATAAGGGTCAGACAGTCTCACAGCAGAGTGACCCATAAAAGGGTCTTGCTCGACAGGTAATCTTAAGGGGAGTGATCGAGCAGATGGTTGATCCCCCCTGGTGTGGTAGGATTTCCTCCCAACTTCGATGTTGACCATTTGGGGGTTGGGCACTGAATAACCTTGGATTCTGGCATGCCTCCATCAGGAGAATGCTCATGATCCCTTGAGGTCAACGAGGCTCTTGGGATGGGACTCAAGGATAGCACTTTTTCCTTAATCTCCTTGAATACTCCGGTCAACTCATTCAGCCAGCTTTCTGTTTTCTGAAGGAACAACACCTTCAGATCAGTGACATTTTCTTCAGCTTTTTGGGGCAATGCCGGTTTTTTCACAAGCCCAGCTATCTCAACAGCACAAGTCTGGGTACTCATGTCCTGAGACATATTTCCCTTGGGCAATTAAAGTGAGCATGTGCGTTTCTTGTTTGGGGGTCATTTCCCTGCAGCCTTCCTCTTCTTCTGATGGGTAAAGGCCTTCCATGTAGATGCAGTCCGATGACCCTTTACTAGATTGGTGACTGGCAGACCCTCTGACAAGCATTCAAAACGATTTGAAAGGGCAATAGAGGTAGGGTACTTAACACTAACAGCGGCGCCCTCAAGGGATAACTCTGCAGTTCAACCAACACATAGTTCGTTAATGCCTGCTGGAGAGAAAGGAGGGCCTGCATCACCCCTATCGCCAGCAGACTCTGCCACAAAAAGACTTGGTAAACACTCTTTCGTCAAGTGGGTTTCAATAATACTAGAACCACACGGCCCCACTGCCATCCCTTTAAAGTTCACTGGGATGATAACATTTCTCCCCGCCTCTTGACCAGGTAGGTCGGCTGTCTCAAATGGCGCCAAACAATCCTCCCTTTTAGCGCAATTGCATAGGCCCTTTTTTGCATTAACTTGCATAGACTGCAGGTCACAAAAAGAAATAAGATCAACATCAACTGACTGGAGGACACAATTAGAGTTGGTACTTTGATCTGTTGCTGGGTCTTTAGCCACCTGTATAAAGCCTCCCCTTGGGATCCTTAGCATTCGCATTGCCCAAATCTTCAATGTCAACCAGTAAGTCTTTAATTTCTATAATCAAAGTGTTTACCTCCATGATAGGTTTAAACATCCTAGAAATCTTGTTTTGGCTCCCGCCCAAAAGAGTGCTCCTATCAGCTTTCCTTTTGCCCAAAGTGAACTTACAAACTTGGAGACTTTATGGCTTGTAAAGGGTTACGGGTTAAGCACTACACACACAGCACACACTGGAAAAGCTCCCCTCACCTTCTCGCTGCGATGCGTAATAACAGTAGCCGTAACAGTGAGCGTACCTTTGGCAGGAGTGTTGTCACCCAAAATCATCCACTGCAAGCCAGGAATAACGAGATGCTGCTTAGGCAGCCAGACGCAAACACCCTTGAGAGTAGGCAGGTGTGCATGGGGGACAGGGGATGTGTAAAAAAGAAAATCTGCAGTGGGCGCCAACACCCTCACCCTTTGCTCCCCGCGGGTATCTAGTTACCAGAGTGACCGAGTGACCAGAGAAAGCCAGTAGCTCAAATAAGATTTCCGTGCAAACAACTATGTAACTATACAGCAGTACCACGACCCGCGGCACTACTGCTGGCACCTGGGATCTGGGTACTTAACCAGGCTCACAGGGCCCAGAAATATTGCAGGCCATAAGTTACCCTCTACCTCTTATTGCACGTGTCACGTGTGGTGCTGCCTCTTTAAGGGATTCGGTATGTGGCGGAGTGACGTTGCACTCTGCCGCGTGCCTTTAAATGAAGGGGACGTGCCCCAGGGGTCAGTGGGACCGGGGAGCTCGAACCGAACGGATGTCTCTCGTGTGAGTCTGTGGCGGGTGTGGGGCTCACGGAACATCGCAGGGTTCAGACAGCCCCACCCACAACAGTGGTGACGAGGCTGGAGTCACGCCCGGGCCCGGCGGTGAATATAATTATAGTTTTCATATCGACGAGGGATGAAATCATCTCGTTCTATACCGCGGAGAGGGTGTGGACCACGCGGCTGGCAGCCATTTTGTTTATAAGGCCTAGGATGATCACGGCGCTCCGGAAGGGCCCCCATATGCCTTCCAGGCTTAATATTTGGACATTATTGCAGCGAGTAGCTGTATCTGCTCACACAAACCTTCAAATCTTTTTGATTTTTAAGGTGAATTTCATCGAGTGAAGGTGAGGTGACGTGCTGGGGGAAGCTTGCTGTTTCCTGGTAATACCCTAGACCTCCCTGGCTCACTTTACTGACACTTCCTGTTTGCTTGTGGCCCCAACTACATCTTGGTGGCTGGCTGGTTACGACTGGACCTGATTTGCATAGCCTATGCTCCATTGTACTGGTGTGGAAGATTGAAGATCAAGAAGGCCTGCACATTTATGCTCCATTTTGTACTGGTGTGGAAGCTAGAAGATCAAGAAGGCCTGCACACTTCAGATTCTCTGGGTGAGTTGCGGTCCCTTTGTCATCCAAGAAGGGGTGCTCGTGCGCTCGACCCATGAGTGGTCTGGCTGATCAAGACGAGGAACAACCAATAGCTCAGCCACTGCGGTCAAGGCTAGCATCCACCTGCGGTCCAGCCTTTGCCTCTACCTGTGCCTCAAGCCATGACCCAGATGAGGCCCCCAGGGGCACTTCAGCCAATCCCTGAATTCGATGTGTCTGGCCCTCCATCCAGCCTGGGGTCTAGGTGGAAGCAATGGATTGATTGCCTCGACATGTACTTCAGGGCCAGCATGGAGACCAACAAGGACAGCAAGTTGGTGACCTTATTGTACTCTGCAGGGCCAGTGGGACATGAAATCTTTGACTCTCTCCAACCTACGGATACCTCCTATGGCGCAGCAAAGACGACTCTCCACAACTACTTTCTTCCCTTGCAGACTATGAACGTTTTGTAATGCTTTCCACCCGCCAAAAAGAGGATGAGACACTGGACACATTCTATGGCCGTCTCAGGCGGCTATCTGTGGTGTGGGCCTGGGACAATCCTATTGATATGGTTAGGAACCAGCTGATACAAGGTTGTTCGTCGGGGAAGCTGCAGAGACAGGTGCTGAGGGAACATGGCCTCACCTTGCCTAGCATCCTGGAACTGGGTCACTGCCAAGAAGTGTCTGAGGTACGTGCGTCCAGAATGGAAGTGGGTGTGCGTCCAGTTAAGATGGAGGAGGTCTGTGCCGTGGGTCATGGCAGCAGAGGTGCCAGGAGGCCAGCAGGCAACTTCCTTGACAGGGGCGGAAAGCCAGGGGAGGCGTGCCTAAAGTGCGGGTATGACCTGCCCCATCCTGCTGAGTGTCCAGCAGCAGGTAAAACCTGTGGCCGATGTGGCCTGGCCGACCACTTTGCCTGGGTATGCAGGGCGTCTCTGCCGGCGATGGTGCCGAGAGGTCCGGTGCGGTCTGGCTTCTTTCGCCAATCACGCCTGCCCAACGTTGTCCAGGCTGATCAGGGTGAGGATGGTGCACAACTGGACAAGGAGGAAGAGGAGGAAGAAGAGAACATTTTCTTTGTATCCAGCGTTGAGGCCCTCAAATCCAAGAGCACACAGCAACCGCGGTGCATTGTCGCAGTCAATAAATCTTCTGTTCCAGTACTGGTGGACACAGGGGCCTCCGTCAATGTGATGGCCAGGGAACATTACCACCCCATGGAGTGCCCCCTGAAACTGGCTGCCCCCAGGGCTTGCATCTTCACATTTGGGGGTTCCCAGCCAATTCCCCTGGATGGTGCCTTTGTAGCGAAGGTGGGGCATGGTGTTTCGAAAATAAGAGCACGCTTCTATGTAAAACCTGTCAAAATCCAATATGCTGCAGAGCTGTGCTGCGGCAGAATCCCTGGGGATTGTAAGTTTTGTGTACTCAGTATACGTGGAGGACAGTCAAACCTTACTAGACAAATACTCCCAATTATTCCAAGGGATTGGACCGATGGCAGGCGATCTGGTGAGGCTGCACATTGATGACTCAGTGCAGCCCATCACTCTAAAGCACTACAGGGTGCATTCCGCTTGAGGGAGTTAGTGGATAAAGAGCTTGACAATCTGGTCAACCTCGATATCATCGAGAAGATGGAAGGCCCAACACCGTGGGTGTCCCCCATCGTGGTTGCAAGAAAACCCAAGCAACCAAACACAGTGAGGATTTGTGTTGACATGAGGCTCCCCAATAAGGCAATCCGGAGAGAGCAACATCTAACACCAACCATAGACGATATGATCACCGAGCTGCAAGGGGCCCATTTCTTTTCAAAGCTGGACCTTAGGGCCGGGTACCACCAGGTCGTATTACACCCTGAATCCAGGTACATTACAACATTCACGACTCATAGAGACTTGTACCGATATAAGAGACTTTGTTTTGGGGTGTCCTCAGCGGCTGAGGTTTTTCAAAATATAATACGGGGTGCTTTGGCAGATCTCGACAGTGTCTTGAACATTAGCGACAATATCCTTGTGTTTGCAAAATCAGAGGTAGACCATCTGCACAAGCTCGCCAAGACTTTTGAACGGCTGCCGTTGCTGAGCCTGACGCTCCATCGGGAGAAATGTGAATTTCTGAAACCGACCATCGAGTTTTTCGGATTCATGTTCAAAGAGGGAGGTGTATCTCCCGATCCCCACAAAGTCAAGGACATCAAGGATGCATGCCCACTAGAGGTACGGAGCTTCTTGGGCATGGTGACCTACTGTGGCCGCTTTATTAAGAACTTGGCGTCGCGGTCAGAGCCCCTGCAGGCCCTCACAAAGAAAGAGACAGTGTGGCAGTGGGGACCTCTTGAACAAGCGGCCTTCGAGGACATCAAGAGCGCCCTGACGGTGGAAGACACTCTGGCATTCTTTGATCCCGCCCTCCAGTCTGAAATAATAGTGGATGCCAGCCCGTTTGACCTAGGGGCTGTGTTGACACAGATTGGCCCCGATTCCAGTGTCAGGCCAGTGGCTGTTACGCTCACCTGGTATCCACAGGGACGCCACCCAGCCGGGTTACTCGCTGGTATGCTTCTCAGCTTTGCCCTGATGTGGTCTGCGAGGAAGGTTCTACCTTGTGGTAGAATTAGGCGTGCTCTCCGTCCTGCCTTCTTTTCAGGGGCGCGTTGTCTTTCATGAGCGAGTGCGGTCCAGTTACTTCACTGACGCTGGGCCATTTGATATTGTTCAGGTAGGTCTTATTGCTGTTCTTTAGTTTTGTTGCTATCCTGCATGCCTTTCTTTGTTTAAAATGTCTCTTTTTTCTCCCTTAGGTATGTGGAGCTTCAGCGCGGTGAACTGGCTTGGTTGAGCCCCGCTGGTAAATGATGGTGCATTAAGAGCGCTATGATGCGGTAAGTAAGCGCTATGCGCAGCGCTGCGAAGTCTTGCCTTTGCTAACCTGTGTTTTCCTTCCTTGTAGGTCGCTGTGTTCTTCAGCACAAGTGAAATGTCCGGAGTGGTGCCAGCTGAGAGGCGACCAGCCAGGTAAGCCTTTTGAGCAGTTCGTAATTTGTAAAGGTCTCTGCTGCTTTCTTTAATGTTGCCGCTATCTTCCTCTTTCAGGTCGTTCTGTCCGGAAGGCGTGCAGATCCGAGGAAGCTGTTCTCAGTAGCTGCGAGTGTTTAAAGATGAAGACTGCAGGTAAGATGCTGCTAATGATGTTCCTTTTGTCTCCTTGCAGGTTCTGCTTCTCCGAGGTTCGAGGGAATAGCTGGACACGGTGAGCGTCACGTTGCAAGCTGCAAAGTAACGCGAAGCATGTTGTCTTCCACGGGTGTGGTTTAAATAGCCCCAACAAAATAGTCCAGGTAAAGTAGTCCCTAAGCTGCCACACCCAAAACACTAGACCGCATAGCTTGGTTCTTAAGAACCAAGCTATGTGGATGCCTCCATGTTGGCTGACAATACAATAAAGTAGTTCCCAAGCACATTGTTTTTCATGGTGTATGAGCCTGGCGCCTATGGCTTTTGAAGAGGATGCCAGGCTCTAGAGGCCTGAGTCCTGACTCCACCTGGCCAATGGGTTTGCCAGAGGGGGTTTTGGGCGAGGGTCGTGACAGCACTCCCCCCTAAGGCCCCTCCCATTGTGTTCCTTCTGTCTGGCCCAGGTTTGGTTGGGAAGTTCCGATGGAATTTCTTGATTAGACGTGGTGCGTAGATATTCTCACTGGGCTCCCAGGATCTATCTTGTGGTCCAAATCCTTTCCAATCGACGAGATAATATAGCTTGGTCCTAGAGTATTTAGAGTCCAAGAAATCTTTGACTTCAAATTCTAATTCACCGTCAACAAGTATGGGTTTAGGTGGTGTCCCAATCCGTGTGCCGGGTTGCATTAGTTTCAGGAGGGACACATGGAATACCGGGTGGATGTGTAGATTAGGTGGTAAATCCAGTTTCACGGCTGCTGGGTTGATAATTGCCTTAATGGTATAGGGTACTAAGAATCTGGGATGAAAGATCCGGGTTCCCTTGATGGGTACGAATTTAGCGGCTAACCAAACTTTGTCTCCTACTTGATAATCAGGGGCCTTTTTCCGGTGTTGGTCGGTGAATTTCTTTTGTTTTTCTTTGGCATGAATAAGGTGTTCCTTTGCCCTTTTGAAAGCCTGAGTAATGGTTGTGTGTAGAGTCTTTACCGCTGACATTTCCAAGCTGGCTGGAAGGTCTAGTTTAGAGGTACGTGGATGTCTGCCATAAAGGGTATAGAAGGGCGTTTGTTCCGTGTTTGAATGCAAAGAATTGTTATATGCATATTCGGCTATCCATAGTAGGTCTTTCCAATTCCTTTGTTCGTGGTGCAGCATGCACCGTAAATATTGCTCGAGTGTCTGATTAGTTCTCTCAGTATGGCCGTCCGTTTGGGGATGGTGACTGGTAGATAGCCGAACGCGATCTGCGCCATTGCACAACATTTTTTACAGAAGTTTGAAACAAACTGGCTGCCTCGATCAGAGACCAGAACCGAAGGGAAGCAGTGTAGCTTAACCACGCCCTCCAGTAACACTTTTGCTAAAGTGGCTGCGTCTGGGAGGCCTTTGAGAGGAATAAAATGGGCCATCTTCGAGAATAAGTCCACAACTACAAGGATGGTGTTGAACCCTTGGCTTGGAGGTAGAAAAGTCATGAAGTCAAGGGAAAGAGTGTGCCATGGAACTGGAGGAATGTCCAATGGTTGTAGGAGACCAGATGGTTTTCGTTTCTGTGATTTATTTTGTGTGCAGACACCGCAGGACTGAATTTACTGAATGATGTCCTTACGCCAGGTAGGCCACCAAAAGTTCTTCACCTTAGCTAGGGTTTTGGCGATCCCAGGATGCCCTTCGATGAGTGAATGGTGATAGTTTGAAATAATATGCTGTTGTAATTCCTTCTTGGGTACATAGAGGCGATCCCTAAAAAAGGGTAGATGGTCCTTGATAGTATATTGTTCTCCTTGAGTTTGCCATGCGAGGTAGGCATCAGGATTCATTGTCTGTTGGATTTCTTTTCGTAGTTCTGCTTGTGTTAAGGCTGTCGTGATACCCAACAGTTTGTCTTCAGGTATAATAGGTACTCGGTCTGGAGTTGTATATACTATTTCATCTATGCCCATGCGAGATAAGGTATCCGCCTTTCCATTTCTGACTCCTGGTCGAAATGTGATTGCATAATCATATTCGGCAAAGAAAAGGGCCCACCGTAATTGGCGCGAGGACTGAGCCTTGGCTGTTTTGAGATATTGCAGGTTTCTGTGGTCTGTGATGACTGTAATGGTGTGTCTGGCCCCCAGAAGGTAGTGCCTCCAGGCTTTAAAGGCGGATTTGGTAGCCAGGAGTTCCTTGTCCGTGATGGCATAATTAATCTCTGGAGGTGAGAACTTTTTCGACCAGAAGGCCACATAATGTAGCTGGCCGGTTTCCGGGTCTCTCTGTGAAAGGACAGCCCCCATTGCGAGACTGGGCGCATCAGTTTCAACGACATAAGGGAGGTCTGGACGAGGATGTCGCAGGATTGAAGTGGGGGTAAACCTCAGTTTAAGTTCCTGAAAGGCTTCTTCTGCTTCTTCGGTCCAAGCAAACTTTTTATTGTTTTTTCGTAATAGTACTGTGATTGGGTGCACAACTTTAGAGAAGTCTGGGATGAACCGGCGGTAGAAGGTCGCAAAGCCCAGCATGCTTTGTACCCCTTTCAGAGACGTCGGTGAAAGCCATTTCAGAATGGCATCTACCTTGTGCACGTCCATTCTTATGCCTCCTGGAGTAAGGATCAAACCAAGAAATTCTACTTTGGTGACGTGAAAAAAGCATTTTTCAAGCTTTGCAAACAAGCGATGTTGATGGAGCTTGGTGAGGACTGAACGAACGTGCCTGACATGATCTTGTTCCGAGGCTGAGTATACTAAGATGTCGTCTATGTACACTAAGACACACACATCAATTAACTCCCTTAAGACGTCATTCATGAAACATTGGAATGCAGCAGGATCGTTGCATTACCCGAAGGGCATGACTTGATATTCAAACAGGGCGTACTTAGTACGGAAGGCAGTTTTCTATTCATCTCCTTTTCTGACTCGGACCAGGTGGTACACTCCTCGAAGGTCCTATTTGGTATAAATCTGGGCATCTTTAAGTTGGTCTAGCATCTCAGGAATAAGTGGCAAGGGATAGCGGTTCTTCACGGTGATCTGGTTCAATGCACGGTAGTCAATACAGGTTCTCAAGTCTCCTTCCTTTTTCAGTACGAAGAACAAAGGACTGGCTGCGGGGGACTTCGAAGGATGGATAAATCCGTTTGCAAGGTACTGGTCTAAATAGGATTTCAAATTAAGGTTTTCTGGTTCTGTGAGAGCGTAGATCCTGCTGCAAGGGATTTGTGCACCAGGAACAAGGTCGATCCAACAGTCAAAGGGCCTGTGCGGCGGCAATGTATTGGCTTGGTCCTTTCGGAAAACATCCTGGAAATCATGGTATTCACTTGGCAAGGTATTAGTTGCTCCCAGGGTTGATACTGTCGCTCTGGGAGTCATGGGGATACAGATGTCGGGTTATTCCTCTTGGTAATAGCAGGCAGGGGAGCAGTCACTGGGGAAGGTTAATTTTCGTGCCCGCCAGTCTATCAAAGGGTTGTGAGCAACCAACCATGGCATCCCTAGTATTAGCCTGAACTGAGGTGCCTTGATGAGATCGAATGAAATAGACTCCCGATGTCCGTCCTGGCACAGCAAGGTTACCCTGGCTGTGCACTGGGTTACTGATTCGGAAGCGATTTCTGTCCCATCCACGGTGGTTACCTTGTCCATAGTTATGCTTAGAACACAAAGGAAGCCCCATCTCTGCTGCCAGTTCTTGATCAATATAATTTCCAACTGCTCCGCTATCGATGTATGCTTCAACGGCATGCATTCTTGACAACTGTTGGTGGTTAATTAAGATCACTGGTATTGCAAAGTGTGAGGTCAGCAACTCTTTCTTCTCACTCGACAAACTGACCTCTACGTTTGTCGAGCTTGGTAGTTTTTCAATTCCTTAGCTTCATCCTTCTCTGTGCCCCGACTGTTCTTCTTGGGGGTTTTACTTGACAGTCCTTCAGGAAATGTCCTGGATCCCACAATACAAACAAAGCTGCTGTTGTCTTCTTTTGTCCCGCCCTTGTTTGTCTGCATGGGTTCTACAGCATTTTCAGGTACACGGGGTGTGTTTTCCCTTGGTCGAACATAGACGGTCCAAGGGTCCGTCTTAGACCGGTCTGCCTTTCGGTCCTGCAACCAGTGGTCTAGCTGCACGACCAGATTTATGAATTCTGCACAGTCTCTGGGTGGATCAACCACCTGGGCTAAGACGTCCTTTAATTCGCCTCGTAAGCCTCAATGGAATAACGTGGTTCTTTTGTTTTCTGGCCACCTAGCTTCGGCAACCAGTCTGTTGAAGGTAGCAATGTACGTTAACAAGTCCTGATTCCCCTGTCGGAGGGACAAGAGTTCATTGTCTACTGCTTGTTCCTGGGTATGGCTAGCAAAAAGTTTTTCCATTTCTCTCTGGAACTCCCCAAAGTCATGTAATAGAGGATAGTCATGGGTTACCAACGGCACCGACCAATCTGCTGCACTACCACTCAGGTATGATAAGACAAAAGCTACCCAAGCTTGGTCATTTGGAAATGCTCCAAGCCTACAAAGAAAATTAAGGCGGCACTGATTGATGAATGTTGCATACTTCCATGGGTCCCCTGAGAACCTTTCTGGTGGTGCCAAGGGCACTGTTCCAGGTAACGTGATCTGTACTGGAGTGGGTGGTATGGCAGGGTTTTGCATCATTGGATTGCTTCCAGGTAGAGGCGTCTGTCCTGCCTGTGATTGCAACTATTGCCTGCTAATCTCTTCAGTGCGTTCTTTGGTCACTATTAGGTCTCTACGGAGGGCATTAGTCTCTTGTCGGGCAGAATGAACCTCAGCACAAAGCTCTCCTTGTAATTGGGCCAATTGGTCCATTGCTGATGTCTCCATGGTGCCCAGGTGGATTTGTTATGGTAGGCTTTGCGTTCTGTTACGCTCACCTGGTATCCACAGGGACAGCACCCAGCTGGGTTACTCGCTGGTATGCTTCTCAGCTTTGCCCTAATGTGGTCTGTGGGGAAGGTTCTGCCTTGTGGTAGAATTAGGCGTGCTCTCCATCCTGCCTTCTTTGCAGGTGGCGCGTTGTCTTTCATGGGCGAGTGTGATCCAGTTACTTCACTGACGCCGGCCCATTTGATATTGTTCAGGTAGGTCTTATTGCTGTTCTTTAGTTTTGTTGCTATCCTGCATGCCTTTCTTTGTTTAAAATGTCTCTTTATTCTCCCTTAGGTATGTGGAGCTTCAGCACGGTGAATTGGCTTGGTTGAGCCCCGCTGGTAAATGATGGCGCATTAAGAGCGCTATGATGCGGTAAGTAAGTGCTATGCGCATCGCTGCAAAGTCTTGCCTTTTCTAACCTGTGTTTTCCTTCCTTGTAGGTCGCGGTGTTCTTCAGCGCGAGTGAAATGTCTGGAGTGGTGCCAGCCGAGAGGCGACCAGCCAGGTAAGCCTTTTGAGCAGTTCGTAATTTGTAAATGTCTCTGCTGCTTTCTTCAATGTTGCCTCTATCTTCCTCTTTCAGGTCGTTCTGTCTGGGAGGCATGCAGATTCAAGGAAGCTGTTCTCAGTAGCTGCGAGTGTTTAAAGATGAAGACTGCAGGTAAGATGCTGCTGCTAATGATGCTCCTTTTGTCTTCTTGCAGGTTCTGCTTCTCCGAGGTTCGAGGGAATAGCTGGACACAGTGAGCGTCACGTTGCAAGCTGCAAAGTAACGCAAAGCGTGTTGTCTTGCTCGGGTGTGGTTTAAATAGCCCCAACAAAATAGTCCAGGTAAAGTAGTCCCTAGGCTGCCACACCTAAAACACTAGACCGCATAGCTTGGTTCTTAGGACCCAAGCTATGTGGATGCCTCCATGTTGGCTGACAATACAATAAAGTAGTTCCCAAGCACATTGTTTTGAAGAGGATGCCAGGCTCTAGAGGCCCGAGTCCTGATTCCACCTGGCCAATGGGTTTGCCAGAGAGGGTTTAGGGCGAGGGTCGTGACAGTGGCGTATGCCAGCAAGGCGCTGTCCGAGACTGAGCAGCACTACTCCCAAATTGAGCGGGAGGCCCTTGCTGTTCTGTGGGGGTGCAGGCACTTCTGTTTGTACGTTCTGGGCAACGTGACCTACCACAAGCCCCTGCTCCCCATCTTGGCCGGTTAATCCTCTAAACCACCAGCGAGAATCGAAAGGTGGATGTTAGTGCTGCTTGAATATGGAGTCTCGGTTTACCGGCCGAGTTCCAACAATGCGGCCAACTATCTGTCTCGCCATCCGAGGGGCGACATTGAGTGCAAGATGGACGCCTGTGCGGAAGAGGCAGATGACCATGTTCAGTTGGTGGTGGAGGCAGCAACCTCGAACGCTTTTCCACTGGATGACCTGGAGGTAGCGGCAGCACAGGAAAAATGTTTTTGCATCCTAAGAGCGGTGATGCAACAGGGATCCTGGAAGAGCATACTGGACTCTCTGGCAATGCGAACACAGGATGCAAAAGTGGCACTCGAGCAGCTCTGGAAAGTGAAGGATGAACTGTCATTCTCCACGTCCGGCTTCCTACTGAGGGCTGACCGGATTGTGGTCCCTCAGGCCAAGGTCCAGGAGGTGATCGGTCTGGCCCACCAAGGTCATCAAGGGGCTGCCAAAACCAAGGCCTGCCTACGCCTCAAGGAGTGGTTCCCGCAGCTGGAGAGACGAATGGAGGAGTTTGTGGCTTCGTGTGTGTGGTGCCAGGCATCATCCCTCACACAGAGGGTGCCCTCCATCGAAGCCATGCCCCGAGGCACGCGTCCCTGGGAGTTGGTTCATGCCGACTTTGGCTCCACAACGCAGGGCACCCACTTCCTGGTGGTGGTTGACGAATATTCCAGGTACCCGGTGTCTTGAAAAGGGGTGTTTCTTCCCAGGGACCAGCCCTTGAGAGCATAAATTACCCAATTCAGCCCAAATTACAGGTCTGCTCGTGCCAAGCAGTGAACTCATGCTAGTGAAATGACACCGCCAGTATAAATGTAGCATTTATTAGACAAAAAGCATAATATAACAGAACAGTAAATTTAGCAGCAATGTGGTATTCAAGTTAGAGAAGAGTACAAAACTCATTAGAGAAATCACAAAACTTAGAGAAACCACAAAACTTAGAGAAACACAGTCTTATGCCCCTTGAGATGGTATCATTAATCAGCGCTGGAGACCCTGGTCATCTTAAGCTAAATGCTGCCAGCCCCGCTCAGATAACAGCGCTGCAAGGTGCCGCAAAGAGCCTGTTCCGGGCACTCGCTCTTGCTTGAACCAAGTCCATGGATCGATCTCCAACCTGGGTCATGTGGGCATGCATTTTTGTAACCTCGTGCTGTCAGTCAACGTGACGCACAGTGCCAGAACCTTCCTTGTGCAAAAATATGTTTGCCGATGGAAAAACCCAACTCTCTCTGAGATGCTCCCTGCTCCTACCCCTCCCTTGGAGCCCTCTCCGCGAAAGCACTCGAATGTCTTAGCATGTGGGCAAGGCCGTACCAGGCCTTCTCAGGGAAAGAGGATTTGTTGACGAAGCCATGCAGAGCTACAGTTGCAAGGACAGAATATTATAGGAGAAGCTGAAATCAATTAACCCCTAGTGAGTAAGCTCTACCAGGCCTGCACTCATAGCTTAGTGTCTATAGCGCTTCACAGATTGGCTATCTAAGCGCTATATAGGTGCTATAATGTCCAAACACTCCAATACAAGTCTCCATTAGCTACTAAACTGGGGCCTCCACCCTGCCTGTCTATGCACAATGCATAAAGTGCCCTACCACCCCAACTAGGCCTGCATATTCCTTGTAGCTCACTACCGCGTAATGGAGGCGCTACAACACATCACTTTCAGCATTTAGCACATACTTTGAATAAGCTATTGGTTTTAGCTCTTAATGCAGCCATATAAGCCCCTAATATGGAAATATGGCACTTTGTATCTCATGACATTCTACCCCTTTTCAAAGTGTGGGCGACAATACTGGCTAATATCCATCAACTTTGTATGTAGTGCAGTGATAAGTGAGGTAGTTAAAGAACTTGGGGCTTTGCAAAAGGTTTAAGCAAACTATCTTCTAGCGGTTAGTCAGCGTGGCATGCAAGGTTAATAAAAACCCTACCTAAACAAAAATGTATACAAAGTGAGTAGTGACATTTACCCTAGCCAAAACCTGGCCTACGCAAAAATACCAAAAAAATGATCATATAACTGATCATCAGTTAAAAAGCAGCATGCGGTTAAAGTATCAAGGCAATCTGGTGTAGTCTAATCTATAATGCACTATTGCATTTATGTATGGTTACCAACTCTAAACCTGGCATCCTTCCACTCTAAGGGCCTACCCACCCCTCTGTTCCCAGGGCCTACAAACGTGACTATGGGCTGCGTGATTATACACTTCCCCCATGTTATTGGAACCCAACCAAAAACCATCTAATTTCATGAGCAAGAAGAACCCATGGGCACCAGCTTTAAAAAAAAAAAACTATTCTACTGATTTGCATCAAACCTTAATATTGCACTATCAATCAAAGAACAAATCGAATGAATTACTCTAAATGTCTACAATCAAAATGTAACTCTTTGCATCACTGTGCTGGAGACAGCCGCCCCCACAAAAATATGAAACTTGTTGGTTTAACAAAAACCGTGTCACAATCTGTGTCATAAAATCAAGTATCAAGTCAGTCATGGTTTCATTTACCCGCCGTAAGGCTGTAAAAATATCCTTGTGTCTCAAATGCTATAATTTCTAATTAGAGCTCTCACACTTGGCAGCATTTCTTTAAAGCAAAACTCTTAAACGCACAGATAACTTCTGTGTGCACTCATTTTATCTCACAATATATTATGCTCCTGCTCGCATAACCCTGCTGCCCCCACAATTCATAAACACTCTCTCGGCTACATGAAACGCAGTAATTTTGTAAAAAAAAAAACTCTGGTTAAAGCAATTCAGTTGGAAGAGCAAAACATTTCTTTCTTCACAGATTCATCTCAAAATGCATTTAAAAACCATTTTTTCAACATGTTTGCATTCAAGTGCTGTTTCATACAGCGGTTTGTGGTGCATGATGTCACAATCCACAACCCATTACGGTTGCTTAGTCACATTCCTTTAGACAAATAAGGCAAAATATGTCAACCCGGTTATTAAAACCATCAACTGAACCATTTAAGAATGTGCAGCATCAAGTACCTGACAATATGCCAAGTCCGCACTGTGACAGTTCAGTAAAAGTTATTACTCTGTTGGGCATTTCTCTCAGGTTGTAGTACAAATGTTAGTTGCATTGCGTGCGGTGCAGGAAGTGTTCCGTGTTTACCAGGCACCCGCAGTGACCCGCTTTCTCTGAGAATGCGTCTGATTGACTGATCATTAGTACTCGAAAATTGCACACATCTACCCCCAATCCTGGCACGCTACTGTCTTGTTTTTTTTTGCATAGGCAAAATACAAACAGAAATGTTAGGATTTCACAAAGATACAATATCAATGTTATCCACCCCTTCCCTTAACACTTCCCCCGCCTTCAGAAGTTTCATCAGGTAACTACACACTTTATCATTGCTACAACAATTATTTGTCACCCTTCTGTGTGTTACTGGGGGCTTATTTGCTATCTAACATATGTGCAATGCGATCATAGTTGGTCAATGGTAACTCAAATTGATCTGTGATTTGCAAAAGCCATACAATAAGTACCCAGATCACACTTCTCAATGGATCAATGCTTTTCTTTGTCACCAAAGCGTTCACGAATGCCAGGCGCCAAGCGTCAACTTGCTTCCAGTGTCTCATGATCTTGATTCGGTTGCCCTGCTGGCATCACTCCATTTTCAAAGGTGAAGTCTTTCAATCCAATACCGCTTGCAGTTGCACAAGCAGCCTCATTTATTTTTCCAGTTCTCCATACAGCGAGTGTCTTTAAAGCCTCTGGTTTTCCACCTGTCAGTTTCCCAAAGGGTGTCTGCTGATTTCTTGGGCCACCCCTTGAGAGCGATAGTCTGAGTCAGTTCCTTTATTTGCTTCAGCAAATCACTCATTCTTGCACTAAGCCGTGAGGCTTCTGGATCATGGTTAATGTGTAGTGTTCATGTTATACGCCAAAGCCCAGTTCTGCATGTTGTCTCTTGCAAACGGCTAACTTTGTCAGTTTTGCTTCCATCTGGAACGCCATAATGTCTTTGTCAGTTTCACCACCCCTGGCAATGTAGCTTGCATTTTGCTGGCTGTGTTTTTTTTTCACTTCTCAAAGCGCCTAGAGGTTTCTTCTCCAGTGCACAGCGCTTTACTTCACTTCACATCACATCGGGAGCTGGGATGCAGCTTGCACGGCAATGCCTCTTGAAATGGGCAGCTGTCTTTTCTTAGCCCATTCACAGGTTCACACAGTTTCCCCAAATGTTCAGATGCGTGATGCGCCCAGCCTGCCATTTGCATGCAGCATTTCTTTTTCTTCCAGTGTTGATACTGGGCGAATTCCTTGCCGCTGATCAGCTCTGTTATTGCATGCTAGTGTCAGAAAGCATGCATACATCGGCATGTTTAAGGTAAAATGGTGCTCTTTATTCATCTTCTCACTCACAGTAATTACTGCTCACTGTTTAGTTTCAGCATTCTGGCTTGCACCCCCACCTCTTTCTTTGCTCATTGTTGACCGTGTCTCTCACTGGGGATTGAATGCAACTCCTGGCCATTGTTTCTTTCCTCATACCTGTCAGCGCCATACGCACACGGCAAGCTTGTCTCTTTACTCTTCGGCCTATAACTCATAAACTGGGGCGGCTTCAAAGGGAGGCAATCATTTCAGACAGTTCATCCAGATTAACTGTTCTCTTTACTCTTCGGCCTATAACTCATGAACTGGGGCCGCTTCAAAGGGAGGCACTCATTTCAGACAGTTCATCCAGATTAACTGTTTTCAGCTCTGCTCCAGCAATTCAGAAAAATTCCCATTTGTGCCAGCCTCTGTGAGCTGTTGAAAACAGCACTTTACTGAACAGGCGCAGCATTTTGCTTTTCTCATTTCTTCCTCCCACAGTCATTTCACGCACCCAGCCCATGACAGGAATGTCTGCAATTTGGTCTCCAAGCCACAAGCTCCACACACAAACTTTCATTTTCAAAAGAGGCACTTTTTTGTCATTAGCTTCAACTCGATGTAATTCTACAATTCTGCAAAGCGTCTTTTTGCCTGTTTAGAAGCAGGCTGCTGATCAATGTCCCATTCAAAAGTATATTTTTTCCTCGTAAACTTGTAGTTTGGCTTCATACGCTCACTCCAATGCAGAGTGTGATCTTTCAGAAGAACCCTCAACCCACTGAATCTTTGTGCTGTCTTATCACGCACAGATTTTCCAACCTGTTGTACCATTGCCAGACCAAAACAAATCATTGCGCTTAAAAATGTCACTTTTAATGCAGCTCCCTGCACGAGTTCTGCATAAATAGCCCACACTCTGTTCTGCTTGTGGGCTATCAGTGTGTCAACAACTTTTTTACCATATATCACAGTCAACATGTCACTATAATTTCCAAAATGTACATCAATTAATACCAACATTTCTTTGTTTTTAGCAGCAAACCCATGGCATAGAGGGGGAACATTCAAATACTCTTGGGGCAATTTAGAAAACATAAATTGTCTTTCCCCCCAAACCATTGCAAACTGATTCTGCAATTTCAAATCAATGCACAAATGCCATTCACTCACTTTTTTTTCCTAGTGAGTCTCTCACCCCTTGTAAGCACGGCTCAATTGAATGCAATGGCGCCAATTTAGTGTGTCCCATTAAACAGAATGCACCACCAGCACATGGAATTTACAGTTGCCAAAAACAAACCTCTTTAGACTCTCAACACAGCTGTTACTCTTTCTGCTAACCTCGACTCATTCCCACGTTTTCTTCAGGAATCTCAACACTTCAAGGCATCAGTTTCAAAAGGCGAGCCTTCGCCAGTTTACATTTCAGCCCCTCACTCACTAGCTCACTGGGGCTGACTAACAATGTTTAAATCACCATTCACAATTTGCATGTCAAATACTTTAGCAACATTTTTCTGCCCTCATGCCAAAATAGAGCGAGAACTTGGCTACACTCTGCAACCAAATTACAACCTTTTACAGGGAAAACCGCATGAAAAAATTATTTCCTAATTGACCATAAATCTTTCCTCACCATTCATCGGAGCACTTTGAACATAGCCATTTCCCGCTTTGCTCATTGCCTTCTGCTCCCTGGCATCATTCCCAAGCAGTAAGTCAGCCACAACTGATTTACTGAAGGGTAAAATCTTAACCACACAAGCTATCGGCCGCGGCAGACCAACAACACAATTGCTGTCCTTTTGTTGTCTCAGAGCTGCAGGGAGACGACAATGGAAATGTGACAGCCTGCTCCTCAATCTGCACTGTGTTCTCTCACACAATTGTCATTTCCCCAGCAAGGCATGGCTCTGCACGATCCCATGTTGGCAGAGATAAATGTTAAATGTTAAAGGTATTTGTACCGCGCACCGTCACCAACGGAATTGGTCCCCAGGCGCTCTGGCGGATCTGTAAGCGATAAGGTGGGATGGGTTAGTAAGGTGAAGAGGGAGTAGGATAGTGAGAGGAGTGGTGTTCTGTTGGCAGCTTCAACTCGGTATACACCGGGTGCTGAGCTTTGGTGCGGGTATTGGATCAGTTTCAGTCCAAAGACTATTTTACTTAGGTCCCCTGTAAAGGGGGCATCAAACACTTTTGCTAGTCATTCTTGACAGTGCAGGCCGCATATTTAGTGGATGGTGCCATGATGGCTGTTAATTCTTGACAGTGCGGGCTGCATATTTAGTGGGTGGTGCCATGACGGCTGGTAATTCTTGACAGTGCGGGCTGCATAATTTGTCAGTGGTGCCACAATGGCTATTAATGCTTGACACAGTACGGAACGCATAATTTGTGGCTGGCACCACGATGGCTAGTAATTCTTGACACAGTACAGAGCGCATAATTAGTGGCTGGCAGCCTGGCGTCATGATGGAAAGTAATTCTTGATACGGGCCGCTTAATAAGCAGGTGGCACCACAACGGCTACTAATTCTTGACACAGTGGGATACATAATTAGTCGGTGGCGCCAACACTTTGAAGGTAGAGTGCATGCAAGTCCCTAAAATCCCAGAACCCATCAAAAGACCTGCTCAGATTCCCCTCACATGTGTGGCCATTCCTCTGAGGAGGTTGGGGGGGCTGTGCTGCAATCAGCTAAGTGCATCTAGGTTTTTGTCTGTGTTTTCGATCAATTCTCAGCCAATGTAAATCCTGCATATCGTGAGGGAAGGAGGACTTTTTTATGTTGGCAGAGATAAATGTTAAATGTTAAAGGTATTTGTACCGCGCACCGTCACCAACGGAATTGGTCCCCAGGCGCTCTGGCGGATCTGTAAGCGATAAGGTGGGATGGGTTAGTAAGGTGAAGAGGGAGTAGGATAGTGAGAGGAGTGGTGTTCTGTTGGCAGCTTCAACTCGGTATACACCGGGTGCTGAGCTTTGGTGCGGGTATTGGATCAGTTTCAGTCCAAAGACTATTTTACTTAGGTCCCCTGTAAAGGGGGCATCAAACACTTTTGCTAGTCATTCTTGACAGTGCAGGCCGCATATTTAGTGGATGGTGCCATGATGGCTGTTAATTCTTGACAGTGCGGGCTGCATATTTAGTGGGTGGTGCCATGACGGCTGGTAATTCTTGACAGTGCGGGCTGCATAATTTGTCAGTGGTGCCACAATGGCTATTAATGCTTGACACAGTACGGAACGCATAATTTGTGGCTGGCACCACGATGGCTAGTAATTCTTGACACAGTACAGAGCGCATAATTAGTGGCTGGCAGCCTGGCGTCATGATGGAAAGTAATTCTTGATACGGGCCGCTTAATAAGCAGGTGGCACCACAACGGCTACTAATTCTTGACACAGTGGGATACATAATTAGTCGGTGGCGCCAACACTTTGAAGGTAGAGTGCATGCAAGTCCCTAAAATCCCAGAACCCATCAAAAGACCTGCTCAGATTCCCCTCACATGTGTGGCCATTCCTCTGAGGAGGTTGGGGGGGCTGTGCTGCAATCAGCTAAGTGCATCTAGGTTTTTGTCTGTGTTTTCGATCAATTCTCAGCTCTCAGTCGAGAGTCTAGTCTCATGTCTGGTGCCTTTGCCTATGCTGTGGGCTAATCCCTTTAAACATTGTGACTCCTGAAGGGCCCAGTTCTTGAAATAAAATCCACATTGGATGTGCAGTTGCTGCTTGTTTCCGCAACCACCCATACATGCTCGTCGTATGATGTCATAACATAGGAAGCAAATAGGAAGTACATCTTTTTTTTTTTTTACAAGCCTACATTTGCAATGGTATGGACTTCTTGACTGGTCCTTCCTGAATAGCAGCTCCACCATTGGAAACAATACATGTTATAAAATGTATAGCCATCACTAGACATTGCCAGTTTTATATGTAATGTGGTTTTCAATTTGAATTTGCAGGAAGCTATGCCATGCTGTCTAAAGTTTGGCCAGTTGAAGAATGTTCATGCATACTATTTTTAATTCAAGAGATGTGAAGACCATTTCAATTAATGCAATTTGCATTATGTGTCATGCTAAAATGGTATTGTCATGTATTCACCAGCATTGATGTATGTTGGGTCATCAACAGGCTGTTCCTTTTTGTAAAAGTATTGGTTCCAACGATGATCTCTCAGACAGTCACAGGAGTCCTCATTTTATCCAAGATCCAGGCTGGCAGCGAGCCGAAGGCCACCAATGGTAAGGATCTGTACCGCACCATTCACCAGTAGCTAGCACTCATGGATAGCCACTGGTCAGCACATCTGCCCAGCAACAGAATTTTAGGCACAAGGGATGTGGATTGGGAGAGACCGACCCAGGCCCATCCTCTGGCACACACAACAACGTCCCTTAGCCCACGAAAGCCAGAGTTTTCCCTGGGAAAGAGATTTCCATATAAGGCATTTCCTGACCTTCGAATGCAGGAAGAAGGCCAAAGAACAATGTGATAAAACAACAAGCGAAAAACCTTGTGGCACAGCAATCTTAGGGTGCTAGCTATCTTTTGTAGCCATTCGTGGCACATGCACAAGTGCATGAGTAAAATAACAAAAACAGTAAAAATATCACTGCTGCTATCAGTTTTTATTATTTTTAACAAACACACCAAACATTACAACTCTTAGGATGTTCATAATCAAAATCAAAACATCGCATTATACAGTGTTATTCTCCGTCCTCCCCCTCCCTCCCCCCAAACTCGAGGCGTCTCATCAGCATCATCTACATGAGCATTTTCAGGAATCTCAGTGTTTGTCGACTCATCTGAACCTTCTGTTTCATGTTTGACCTGGTGGGGTTTGCCATTGAGGTCACCAGTTGCCTCTAGGCTATCAAAGGGCCCACTTCCCCCCCCCCCGGTGGCAGCTTCAAACCATACCGCAGTTTCTGCTTCCGCCCATCTCAAGAGGTCCACCCACCATATCTCCACTCTGGGCCTATGAGCCGCTTTCCAACACATTGCAATTCTGCGCTTAGCCAAGATATAGGCCAGGTCCTTCATCTTACTGACATGCTTTAAATTACGTGGCCTGGGGAAAATCCCAAGCATACATGCCCAAGCGGACCCTACGTCAAGCCCCACTCCCCCACCAGCCATCTTCGCCTTTATTTCTGCCCAGAATCTGTGCACCTCAGGGCAGGCCCAAAACATGTGCACCAACCCTGCCTCCTCCTCCCCGCACCTGGGGCATTTCTGTATTGCCGAGCCTCCAAACCTGGCTATTCTTCTGGGAGTCAGATAAGCTCTATGGGTGACATACAGCTGGATCTTCTAGAGTCTCGCATTCCGGGACACCTTTTTATGGTACCTTTGAACTCTGTCCCACTGTCCCTCTATCATGGGTTCTCCTACCTCCTCCTCCCAGTCATGCCTCAGTTGGAGCAGCTCCTTCCCTGCCTTCGCTCTCAGGAGCTTGTATATCCTGGATATTTCATGCCCACCCTCTCAGACATCATACATCATTTCTAGGGTGGCATCAGGTTCTTCCGTTAGCACCGTCTCTGGCCACCTCTCCCTCACCCGTTTCATGAGCCTGGTGTTAGTAATGTATTGGCCTCTATGCACCCCCGTCTCCTCCTGCAACCTCTGGAATCCCAGTGCTTCCCCCTTCCTGCCATATATCTCTGAGGGTGGCTAAACCCACTGGTTCCCAGTATCTACGGACCGCTTCGAATAATTGGGAGTCGTCCCCGCATAGCACCGCCAGCGGGACCTGCTGGGAAAGCGGATCTGGGTCACCCACCGTTCTCCATGTCCTGGGCCAGACTTCCCAGCCCAACTTCAATAATCTACCCCTCCTCGCCATTTTACCGAGCCACATACAACAGCTGTCCCGCCAAGCAATGCAGTTCAAAATTCAGCAGGTTTATGCCCCCCTTATCACATATGTTCTGTAGTTTCTACAGGGCCACCCTGTTCCTGGAGTTGCCCCATATGAAGTCCCTGCACATGCCATGATGTCTCACAAAAAAGCGTCTGGGGATCATGTACGGGACATTCACAAAAAAATGCAAGAGTCTGGGCAAAACCACCATTTTGAGCAGAGCTGCTCTCCCCATCATAGCTAGGGGTAATCTAGACCAGAACGTTATTTTGAACTCCCTCAATCGCTTTCTCTGTATTCTGTTTGTGCTCTATCTCTATCCTGTGGTAAATGTTAACGGCCAGATACTTGAATGTCACGGTCTGCCAGGGTATCTGCAGGATGGGCAGCCTCTCCAATGGGGCACTCTTATACCTTCCCAAGGGGAACAGACTAGACTTCCCGGGGTTCACCGATATGCCCGAGAGGGTGGCGTAATGATCCATCACCTCCAACACATATTAGAGGTTCTCCTCCGGGTAGCGCAAGTAGAGAAGCATATCATCCGCATACAGCGATATCAGGTGTGTGCCCCCTGTCGTACGGATCCCCATCTCCCCGTATTGTTGCTGCAGGCATATTGCCAGTGGCTCTAATGCCAGGATGTATAACATGGGTGACCAGGGGCATCCCTGTCTGGTCCCCCTGCTAAGTTGCCATTTATCTAAAATTGTGGTTCCGGTTTTAACTCTTGCAATCGGGGAGCTATATAGCATCTGGACCCATCTGGTATATCCTGGCCCCATTCCGTAACCTTTCAGGGTTGCTTTCAACCACGGCCACCGCACTGAATCAAAAGCTTTAACCGCGTCCAGCGACACGATAGCCAACTCGCCCGAGTCTCCCTCGGTTTGGTAAATGTATGGTGCAGCCTCCTGTGGTTGTCTGTGATATTTCTACCGGGGACATAACCTGTTTGGTCTGGGTGTATCAACTTGCCTATTACCCTCTTTAGCCTGTTGGCTAGCACTGCTGTGAGTAATTTGCTGACCTGATTGAGCATGGACAAGGGCCTATAGGATCCGCATTCCACGTCCGGCTTACCCGGTTTTAGGAGCGGGATGATCACTGCCTCGCAGAGGGACGCCGGCAGTTCCCCCTGCTTATAGGCTTCATTAAACATGGCCAGCAGTGGCTGAAGTAGCTCCTGCTTATACGTTTTATAAAACTCGCTGGGTAACCCATCCGACCCGGGCGCTTTACATGTAGGCAGGTGTTGGATAACCGCCTCCAGTTCGTCCGAGGTGATGGGGGCATCAAGATCTGCGCGTTCTAGATCATCCAAGGTGGGCAGCCCTATATCCTCAATCGTTTCCCTTATTTCTTGACTCATATCCTCTCCTGTGTCCTCATATAATCGCCTGTAATACTTGAGGAACTCCTCGTTTACCCCTTTCTGGGTATTACAGATTCGACCTTCCACGTCCCTGACCCCTCTGATCACCGCGCGGGGGGTTTCATTTTTGTATAACCAAGCCAATAGTCTACCCGGCTTATCCCCCCCTGCATGTAGCCTCTCTGTGTATTTCTTATACTTCAGCTTGCATAATCTATCCCAGAGTTCACTGCAAGCTAACTGTAAGTCCTTTATCTTGCCGCTATTCTCTCGGGCGATCCTCTCACTTTTTGTCAGGCCCGCTAGCTCTTTCTCTGTTTCTTGCAGTTCCCGTTCAATACCCCCTTGGAGCCCTTTGGATTTTGATATAGCTACTCCCTGCACCACCACCTTAAATGCCTCCCATACTGTTCCCACAGAGCGTACACTGCCCGTGTTAATTTCAAAATATTCCTCGATGGCCTCCCTCAAATCCTCTCGGAATCCCGCATCCTGTAGAGCTTCAGTCCTGAGCCTCCATGTCGGGATCCACACCCTGGGGGGATGATGCCGCCACTCTACGACCAAAGGTGAATGGTCGGATAGTACCCGGGCCTTGTATTCCGCCACCACCATTTCTCCCACTATCTCGGCAGCAGCAAACACATAATCCAGCCTCGTGTGCAGGTCATGTGGTGCTGCATAATGCGAATATTGCCTATCCGTTGGGTGTAGCCTTCTCCAAACATCCTCTAGACCGAGGTCTATCAACAGAGTCCTAAGCGCCTTAGCTGCTGGCGCCGGCTTTTCTAATTTGTCATCTGACCTATCTATCCTGGGGTTCAGAGTGCAATTGAAGTCCCCTCCCCACACCATCGCGCCACCCACCAGGTGGCTAATTCCACTATATAGGGACCTGAAATATGCTGCTTTATCATGGTTAGGGGCATACAAATTAATGATGTTCACTTCTCTGTTCTCCAGGAGTCCTGCCACCACCACCATTCTGCCTTCTGGGTCTATTGTCGAACTGAGCAGCTGAAATGGCACAAGCGGTGCCACCCATGTAATCACCCCTCTTGCATATGCCGAGTATGTGGCCCTTATCACGTTCCCCCTCCATTTTCTCCTGACCACCTCCAACTTCTCCTTGGTGAGGTGGGTTTCCTGTAGCAGAGCTATGTCAATCTGCATTCTCTTTAGGTACATCATTACCTTGTAACGTTTTAGATAACTATTGAGGCCCCGCACGTTCCAGGTCACAATTCTGAGATTACCCGATGCCATTGGTTTGTTCTACATTTCTATGTAGGCTCATATACAAACTAAAACTCCCCAAAACTATGTACACCACAAACTTCCCCTCCTCCCTCCCTCCCTCTCTCCAACCCACCCCGACCCAACAACACCCCCCGACCGTTGCCCAACTCCATCCCTGGATCTCAGGCACCCCCACAACTAGCCCTGCCTAGCAAGTCTATACTCAGGGCTCAGCAGGGTAAAGTCACCCTAATGGCTACTTAACTACTAATTCTAGGGGGTAGGTTGCTTCCATCCCTTTGCTCCTATTACTCCTACTAGTACGCATGATGTTAATGCTATTCAACTCCAGCATACAGTTAATTCTCTATATTCCAGTCCAGCCAGAGCACAAGGTCCAAAGGCTACAAAAATAACACTCTACTCTCCCGTGTTCTCATAACAAGTCCACCTTCCCACTTTTCCCGTTAATGTCCACGACCCTGACTCCTCACTTATCTTGCTTGAGACGATCTCGATCAGCCTCCTGTTCAGGGCAGCCCTGCAGGTCCAGCCACGACGCCGCATCCTCCGGAGTGTAAAAAAAAAGCGCCTTGCTCTTGTGCAGTACCTTTAGCTTCGCCGATGACAGGAGCATATATTTGATGCCCGCTGCACGCAGCCTCCTCTTGATGGCCACGTAATTATACCTTTGGCTCTGCACCAGCATCGTGTAGTCCGGGTACGCAGTGATGTTGGTGGATGCTCTCTCAATTGTTCCGCCCTTACGAAAATACTCCAGGATCTTCTCCATGTCTTTATAGTTTAGGATCCTTGCGATTATCGGCCTCGGCGGGGCCCCAGGTCGTGGTTTCCTTACCAAGGCCCGATGTGCACGCTCAACAGTAAACCTCTGTGAGAGTTTCTCTGCTCCTATCCCCTGGAGGATCATGTTCTCCACATAGTCCATGGGGTCATGGCTTTCCTCCCCCTCGGGCAGGCCAACTACTCGTATGTTGTTCCTTCTCGCCCTTCCCTCTGCTTCTTCCACTCGATTTTCAAGGTTGGCGACCTGCTGTTTTAGCACATGGACCTCCTTTGCATTGTTCGTGCTGACATCCGTGTTAATTTTCACTGCGCTTTCCAGGCCGCTTGTCCTTTCTGCCAGCGCTCGGACATCTTGGCGCAGCAGGGTAACTTCGATTGCCACAGCGTTGATTTTGTTCTCCAGGCCTGTCCGTAAGTCTGCCATTGCTGTGCCCCATTTGGTGCTCAAATCCGTTATGGCCGCTAGGACCTGACGGTTATCTCCTTCTGCAGCGCCATCTGCGGAGGCCACACCCGTGCTCTGTGCCGCTGTCGTAGGGGTCCGCTGCGTTTTCGCAATGGCCTCCATTGTAGATTGTTTGGATTTAGCTCTCAGTCCTTTCACAGACATCGCACAGTTTACTTTCGTATCTGGTACCCACACTGCAATGCCGTTGTGTCGTGCTCGGGTCTTCCGATCGCTAGGGCGCTAGCTACGGCGGATTGCGTTATGTTACAGCACTCAGCAATATGTTCAAATGGGCTGTATTCTCCCACGATCCCCTACTGCGCACAATTATCCTTGCGCCATCAGCTTGTTTTAAGGAGTCACACAGAACACAACATTGCTTCCCACCTCCTTTGCATAGGCCTGCCAAGTTACATGTGGGTTTTTCGCAAGATTGGGGTATGTCCTGGTAATAATGTGTCACGCACTCACATGTCTCAGCCACCAGTTGATACCCTTTGCTCTCAATTTCCACCTCAGGAGGTACTGCAACGCTCCACACTCCAAAATTGCCTCCAATCCCTTACAGCCAGCAGGATCTCTTGTGTGGGACTGTGTTGTGTTGCTTTTTCAATGTAGGGCCTCCCTGGTTCGTAGTGCCTGGATACAATGTGGCAGGGGGCCTGCCAACGCTCCCCGCAGCACACAGCACTATGTCCTGTCCTTGTGCGTGATGCAGAGTGCTCCGTTAGACTACGGAGTACGGCCTGACGGGGATCACATTTCACTTCAGGGATTCTCGTGGCAGCAGCAGCCCCTTGCCGCACTGGGGCAGCCGGTGCTGTCCGCTTCGGGCCTCGCGCACAACGCGCACAGCTCCTATGATCGGGGTCCCGGGCTCCGGTACACGCACCCGATGAGCCCCTCCACTACAGCGCTGTCCAAGGCTGCGCCGGCAGAGGAGGCCCGCTGTCAGCAGCCGGGAGCGGCTGCGAATGTCTTTATGTTAGTCTGCGGCCACCGCGTGAAGCTGCAACTGTGTCAGGGAGCCAGCAATTCCCTACGGAGCTACGTCTTGCAGGATCCCTTTGTTCTTCGGGGTCACCGCCATCTTGGTATTTCGTTCGCAGCCGCCCTCGAGGATACAATGTATCCGGCTGGCTGTTCTTCAGTTTCTCGTGAGCCGCTCACACGCTCACGCTCTGCCAGGCACCTTCCGACACATTAAAATGTGTTCTGCTGCTCCAGTCAAATGAAATATGCATTATTGAGCAGATCTAAATGCCGGATCATGGAGCACACAGGGCTCGCAGCCTATTCCATGGCTGTCCAAGCCAAGCCCCCCAACCAAAAGCCATTGATAAAAAGATATAAGGCTACAAAGTATCCAAACTGCACCTCACTGTAAGGTGATGTGTGCTTTTGTAACCATGCAAGAAGTCACAAATAGAGAGATAGGGCCTCATTATAAGCTTGCTGGTTCAGAAACAAGGGTGCCGGTAAACTCACCGCTACCCTTGTTTCCGGACCGGCAAACTACGTGTCTGTATGCCGTGGCTGCTGTGCCCGACAGGTCGAACCCTGCTAGGCGCTGCAGCCACGGTAGACAGACTGTTCACAGAAGCACCCGCACCGTTGCTAACAGTGCCGGTGCTTCTATGTCCCCATTTCCAGAGAGTCATATAGGACTCTCTGGGAATGGGGACTTAAAATTTGCTGGCGCCTGACCCGCCGGTAGCACCAGTAGGGTTACTACCGGACCCGAAATTAGGCCCATATTCTCTCAGTACTGACAGTTTTAGGGACTAGTCAGGTTCCCCATAAGAATGAGAAAAACAGGCAAGAGAAGTAAAGCATAAGGCTTTACATACAACCAAAAAGTCAGGACAGGGTTCAAAACAAGCAAGAGGAAAGGGTGTCTCATAGAAATCTATAGAGGCAAAGGTGCAACAAGTAAATGTTCCTTACACTCATCCTCCTGCCCCCCAAGAAAAGGGCCAGAGGGATCTAATCCCCCCTGCATGGTTTTCCTCTTCCAGACGGTTATACATCCTGGAAAGTCCATCGGAATTGCTATGTTAAGCAACTGGTATATGGTCAATACTGAAGTCAAAGCTTTTAAAGCTTAAAAATCACCCGAGTAAGTTAGGATTCTCTCCCTTCATGTTAATCATCCATTGTAAGGGCCTATGGTCAGTCTTCACAGTGAAGTGAGTCCCAAAGAAGGTATGGTCTCAGCTTCCTAAGGGCCCACACAATGGAAAAACACTCCTTCTCCACTCTCCACCTTATGCCTCTGTCCTTAAGCTGCCGACTGAGGAAACATATTGGTTGCTCCCTGTCATCTAGTTGAGAGAGGGTGGCTCCTTTTCCAATGTCAGAGGCATCTGTTTGTACTAGAAAAGGTCTCTGATAGTCAGGTGCCCTGAGAACAAGTGCCTGGCAAGGGAATCCTTCAAGCCCTAAAAGGCTGTCTTGCAATCCAATGACCAAGTAACCTTTTAAGGCCTCTTTGGAGTGGTGACTGCATTTAAAGGGACAGGTATGGTTCCATATTCTGCAATTAAATTCTGGTATAGCCCAATACCCAGTGAGCCCTAGAAAAGTTCTCACGTTCGTTTGGGTTGTCAGAGTTGCCCAGTCTTGTACAGCTTGTACTTTACTGGGTACAGGCTGAATTTTTCCACCACCAACCTCATGCACAAGGTAGGTAATTTAACCAGACCAATCTGGCATTTGGAAGCCTTTGTGGTCAAGGAGACCTGTTGAAGAGACTGTAGCATAATCCCCAGGTGTTTAACAAGTTCTTCCCAAATAGGGCTGAAGACTGTAATATCATAAAGAAATGCCATGTAGAATTCGTTTAGCCCATTCAGGATCAGGACATGGTCAACCAGCCTTTGAAAAGTGTCAGGTGCATTCATTAAATCAAAGGGAATTACCCTGAGCTGGTAAAGTACCTCATATGTTGAGAATGCTGTGTTCTCCTTAGCATTTTCTGTTGAGAATATTTGCCACTACCCTGCAGTAAGGTCAAAGGCCTCCAGTTTATCCACTAACTCATCGGTTTGTGTAAGAGGAGGAGCATCTGTATTGATGATAGCATTAGGAGCTCTATAGTCCATGCAAAACCTCACATCTTTCGTGCCTGTCTTTGGTACTAATACCGCTGGACTGGACCACGGACTGGTAGGGGCTCTATCAGCCATAGATCCAATATCCTGTTAACTCCAGACTTCATGCGTGATCTTATCTTGTCGGACATCCTGTAACTCCTTCTTTTGGTAGGTACACTATCTTCAGTGTCAATGTCATGGCGACACCAACGTGTCAAGCCTGGAGTTAGGGAAAACAGGAAGGGGGGGGAATTGCCTAAATAAAGTGTTCACCTCACCTTGTCGTTGCAGGGTCAGTAGAGGAGACAGTTTGACACCCTCAATGGAACCAAATGAAAGACTGCCTTGGAACAGACCAGGGAGACGTTCAGATTCCTCTTCCTCCCTATCTGAAGCCAGAAGCAGGGCTCCCATTTCAACTTTAAGAATGAATGCTTTCAGTCTATTTACATGAATCACTTTGGGAGACTGATTAGGTCTCCCGAGGTCCACTAAGTAGTTTATCTCACCAGCGCCTTATTTCGAGTTGCGGGTGAGGGGGGAGTCCCCATTACCATAGCGTCCATTGCAGCCAATGGGGCATATTGGGTACAAACACTGTTGCGCAATTTGAACTGCGGTAATAGTGCCACAAATGCACGGTAACTCACGAGATATACCTCCAGCTCAAAGCTTGAGGTAAAGATGGGTGATTTTCCGCCCATCTCATAGTTGGGCGGAGCGGTAATGCGGAGGTAATAGCATTACTGCCACCTTTCTACTGCTCTGACCAATTTATGATGGGGCCCCTAGTCTTAACTATTCGGTAAGGACCTGTCCATTCATCCTGCAATGTTCTAGGCCTTATAGGGTTCATGATTATGATTTCTTGGCTTAGGGAAAAATGAACCAGTGAAGCTTTCTGGTTATACCAATGTTTTAACAGTGGTTGACCAGCCTTCAGCTTGCCATTGGTCTAAGCCATCAGAAGAGCCATCCTCTTTCTTAAGCCTAGCACATAGTCTCCCATATTTGTGGTGATAGGAGGAGTGGGGACTCCCATCCTCCCTTGACTAAAGCTAAGGGTCTCCTGACAGGGTGATCAAAATGTGGAAAGGGCCTGAAGCCAACCTCTTTTTGAGGTAACTTTGTGTAGGTAAAAAGTAAGCATGGTAGCAGAAGGTCCCACTTCCTTCTCTAGGGCTCCTCGAGAGCTCCAATCATGCTTTTGAGAGTTCTGTTAAATTTCTCAACTAGACCATTTGTTTGTGGCTTGTAGGTGGATACACATGTATATGACACCCAACACCTCTTCCACATGGGCTGCATATAATTAGACATACAGTTTGTGCCTCTATCAGACTCTACTTCCTTAGGGAAGCCAACAATAATACAAATGCTTAATAATGTGTTAACAACTGACTTGGCCATCGTATTTTCAGTGGGATGGCTTCAGGATATCTGGTTGCATGAGTAACAACCACCAAGATAAACATGCTACCACAGGATGTAGGAGGATCAAGGGGACCAACAATGTCAATCAACACCCTCTCAAATTGTATACCCAGTGCAGGAACTGGTACCAGTGGAGTCGGAATCGGTCCTTTTGTCATATAACTGACATGTTGTGCACCTCCTGCAGTGACCTTCTATCTGGTCCCACATGTTAGGCCAGGAGAAATGCATGACCAAGATGACCTGCAAGGGGTACTTCATGCACCAACTCTGAGTTCTTCCGCACATACTGAGGGACCACTAACCTCCAATCGTCAACTCCCACACACTATGTAGGTTCATGGTACAGTAACCCACCTTTTCAATAGATTCCAAGCTTCCCAGGGGCTTCACCCTATAATCCTACAACTGGGAGCAGGCCTGTCTCCTAAGGGCGTACAGAGATGAAAACTCTCAGTATCCTTAATTTACTAAATTCATTCCTAGAGGGCCTCCCTTCTGCAAGTAAACTTTGCAATCCTTGGGTAGTTACCTCAACCTCATATAGATAAAGTAGCGGAGGAACTCTTCTTTCCATTCTTAGGAATATACAACTCCTTGGCATTAGGTTACCCTTTGCCTTAAGCTTCCCCTTAGGCTTGCCTAAGGCATTTTTGTTTGTTTGAGACCTAGTACGCGTTAGCTCTAATGTATCCTCTACAAGATCTAAGTCTTGGAGGTCATTACTGAGCAGAACTCTACGTGGAACTTGTCTCTGATCACTTACAATCTACTGACCACTCATCCATGTATTGCTAGAGTGACATGCATTACTGGGAAGTTAAGAGGGGGATCATCAGCCAAAGTAGTTGGCGCCAGAGCATCCGAGTTTACCAAAGAAGAATCCACCGACGTTTGACTGTCCAAAGTGTTCCTGATAGCAGAGGCTTCTACAACCTCTACCAGTACACTATCCTTGAAATAATGCTTAGTGTTATCGGGTATGGAAGCATACGCTTCAGCAACTCTAGATTCCCAGGATCCCAGGGTTACAAGAACTACTTCTGATCCAATGCCGCAGAGCAAGAAGTCAGAAGAGAAGGATGCTCCTGTGAGTATCCCTCCCACATTATAAGGGCATGCCAAGTTTCCAGACACCCAGGTTAACCCTTACATCTAGATCTGAATGACCTTTGTATGTAGGGAGTCTTACAGTGTCCAATGTTTTGCTTGGGATGTTACGCCCCACTTCCATTTAAATGTTCTCCATGGGACCTATTGCTTTTATTGAATTCATTTTTTTAAATGTATTTTATTAAAGGATTCCAGTATCATACAATACATTGGGAGCCCACAACATGAAGGATCCACATACCACACTTATATCAGTATTTCCAAAGCCCAAAAGGCGACACGTTAATAATCAGAATCCTCCTGCATGTCCACTCTGTGACTCTGTGGGGGGTAACAAATTATACGGTTTGTGGAAGAAAGCTTGCTCCTCCAAGCTCTTCATCAAACTCAGTTCGAGAGGAGATGGGACAGGAAAAGAGAATAAGCTAAAACCTTACTTCAAGCACAAAGCCCTTGGGTGCAAAGTCCCCCAGGAAACAAAAGCCAATACCCCAAGATGCCCAACACAAGCTAAACCTTGCCAAACTAGTACATAGGTAAAACCACAGACCTAAGTCCTACTACAACTTCAATATTTCATAGCAACCTTTGTCAGAGACCGAATCAGCATCAGGTTCAACTCTCCTCTATCAACGGTAGCAGTATTGCTTTGAGCTCGTCTGCATTCTCAGTGTCTCAAAAAATGTACTCCTTTGCTGGATGCAGAATCCCTCAAGCAAGAAAACTCTTCTTCAAAGTGTTCAACACTTCCCTTCTCTGTTCAGTTTCAGGTGCCGGGTCTGGGAAAAGCAGAATACGTTTTTGTTGATACTCCAACTTCTCTTTTTCATTAGCTGCATTCAGGATCCCTTCACTGTTCCTTGTATTGGAGAGTTTAATTATATTAGATGTCTTTGTATCCTGCTGTTTAATTTTATAACACTCCCCTATGTATATAGGGTCCTCCTTTCTGCCTAACCCCAACACCTCTGGGAGTGAGGTAGCTCTGAAAGCTATCGGATCTTCGACTTCAGGGAGACTACACAGCCTGATTTGCCTCACCCAGACCACATTCTCTAGGTATTCCATTCTCCGCTCCAGCGCCTGACTACACCGCTGCACAACCTCCATCTCCTTACCAAGCTGCTTCACTGCTGGATCTGCCTGGGTGCCATAGCTTTCTATTTCAGATGTTTTTTGCTCTAGGGTTGATGTTCTGGTTTGCAGCTGTGCAACCTTCTCATTCAGGTTGTCAAATTTGCCCTCAAGTCTTGACACTGTTTTGTCGACGTGACCCAGCACTGACATGAGGGTATCAGGGGTTGGCAAAGAGGCTCTGGATGAGTGGTCCAAGGTGGCCCCCTTGCTCATTGCACCCCGCAGTGCAATGAAGTTCCCATCTAATTTGTGTTCTTTTTTCTTGCCCTTCCCAGAGGCCATCGGGAGGACCCCTTGCTCCTCTAAATCGAATTGGAACTCTTCAAGCCAGGAAAGTCCCAGAATCCAGAACCATTGAGGCTGACTTGCTCTGGCGATCACATCCAGTTGCAGGGAGAGAACACCCTCCCAACCGCCCCCGGGTCTCTTCAGGTATAGATTAATCCACCTCATCTTCACCACTGTGCTTTGTCTCCCCGAAGTGTCATCCTTTGCCCGTTCTCCAAGCACAAACCCACTTGCATGGCAGTTTCCAGCCACCAGTAGATTTCCCCATCCTGTACCTTCCTGACAACAGCATGGAAAGGGCAGCTCCTTGCCCTGAGCTTCGTTGATAAAGCACTGTTCATGGTGTCTTGCCCTACTCCCTATGGGAGTTATGCATTCTTGAGCTTCAGTGGGGTCATCCGCCATCTCTTCTGATCTCAGGCATGATCTCTGCGGTAGCAGCCCTGTAGTTATCGTTAAGTTGCGCAACTCATGGAAAGAGCACTTTTTGGGTGACTTATAACTTTGCCGCCCCCGGACGAATCCTCACCAAACTTTGCCCAAATAGTGTATGCCCAGAAAGTTTGGTGCGGTTACATCAAGGGTGGGGGGAGGGGATGGTGAGGGGGGGCAAAGTTATAAAGGGTGGTCCGAACCGCTAGCCTCATCTGAAGCTCCCTCAGATAAGGAAAGCAAGAAGCTTTACACTCTAGGGAGGAAAGTGGCCACCTCAGCGGCCCTTTAGACAAGAATTGCAAACAATACCACACTATTGGCGAGTTACAACTGTCATAAGTGGGATGAAGTTGCAACTCTAATGGCATCAGCACTTGAACCTCTCAAGTCCCAACTATCCTTGCATCCTAAAGAATAACTTGGATGCCGCAGGTAACGCAGGCAGAATCATTGCAGAAGGGACAATATTAAAACGCCATGCATAGCTTCGCAGTAGGCCAGCTAATTAATAAGCCACAAAGCCAAAGAGGCGGAAATTATTTTCATCACTTTCAAGGACAAAACTCGCAAAGAGGTTCCGGCTATGGCCAAAGCCCGGACTCTTTGTGGGATAACAATCAGGGACAAGCCACGCAAAGTTTCCTGAGGGGCCAGCGTGGATCTCATGGCCGGGGGAGATTCTCCACTTCCAGAGGAGGGCTTATAACACACTTCACCCACGCATTGGGAGGGAATCACCTCGGACAAGTGGGTGCTATCGCCCGTAGCAGGCGGGTATTGCATGAAATTACTTCAGCGACTCTCAAACCATCCCCTGTGTCAATAACCAACCACGAAGGAAGAATAACGCATCCTTCTAGAAGAAGTTGCAACGCAGCTGCTCAAGGACGCCATCAAAATCTTTCCAGCGAAGCAGGTAAACAAGGGTATCTATTCAACATACTTCCTTGTGCCGCAAAAAAGATCTCACAATGCACCCAGTATTAGACCTACGCCCTGCTAACACCTATGTCAAGCCACAAAAATTCTGCATGACAACGCTACAAGAAGTAATCCCACTGCTAAAGCGGGGGAGACTACATAGTAACATTGGATATGAAAGATGCCTATTTTCTTATTTCAATGTTCCCAGCGCGCAAAAGATTCTTGCGTTTCAAGATAGCAAATCGGCACTACCAATTCAAGGTGCTACCCTTCGACATAGCATCTGATCCAAGGGTATTCACCAAGGTACTGGTGGTGGTGGCAGCGCACCTACGCAGCGAGGCAATACCAGTGTACCCCTAGCTAGACGACTGGCTAATTACAGGGGGGTCTCCCCAAATTTACAGACAAAATACTCAAAGAACTATAAACCTTCTCTTCCAATTGGACTTCTCAATAACGAGGTCTGGCGGGCCCACATTGAAGCTATTAGGATCAGTGTTACTTGTTCCCGGTGCAGCTTGTGGACTATTTTGTTGAGCACAGATGTCGGAGGCTGAAGGGGGAAAGCTAATGCAAATTTCCCTGACCAGTTCATTAGAAGTGCATTACCCTTGGATCCTTTCTGGGGAAACCTGGATGCGTAATCTTGGCATTGCGTGTTTTCCAGGGTTGTGAAAAGGTCTATCTCTGGGAACCCCCATTTTGAGAAGATGTTGTTTTGCACGTCTGTGTTTAGTAGCCATTTGTGTTCCGAGGGTAGCAGTGTCCTACTGCTTAGTATGTCTACCAGAGAATTGAGTTCCCCTGCAACATGTTGTGCCACTAGAAACATGTGATGTAGTGCTCATCACCAGATGTTCTGGGCTAGTTTGGACAGCCCTGGTGAATCTGTACCCCACCCCCCATTTGTTTACATAAAACATGGCCATGGTACTGTCCATCAGGGCTAAGACTGTGTTGTGCGCTAGCTGAGTCTTGAAGGCTTGAAGTGCTTTGTGAATCGCAAGTAGTTCGAGAAGGTTGATGTGCTTCCTGATTAGCACCTTTGTCCATAGACCGTGAGCAGTGTGATTCAGGAAGTGAGCACCCCACCCAGTCATCGATACATCTGTCGTGAGAATGGCCTAGATCGCTGGTGCGTGGATAGGCTGTCCCCCTTAGTAGATTGTCTCTGTTGCACCACAGTAGTGATTTAACCAGAGGTTGCAAAACCACCATTAGACTGTCGCACAACCCTCTTGCTTTCAACCATTGTTTCACTAGCCACTCTGGCATTGGGCGGATGTGCAGCCTGGCATGAGGCGCTAGGTACATGCAGGAAGCCATCATTCCCAGCAGGCACATTGCCTTTCGTACCATCACCTGATGACCGGCTACGTACTGATGTATTTGAAACAGCATGTTTTGGACCCTCTCTTCGGAGGGGTATTCCGACGTCTTTTTCGATTAGTGCCCCCAGTAACTGCTTTACTTGGCTGGGCACTAGACTTAGAACAGCAGATTGATAGTTTGGGTAATTATTGAGGACTCTAACCAGAGGTGCCTTCAAAACACACAGTAGTCATCTATGTAAGGGTACACTGGAATAGACTGCCTTCGCAAGTAGGCGCCCAGCACTGCTAGGACCTTTGTGAATACCCTGGCAGTTGACGCAATGCCGAATGATAGCACCTTGAATTGGTAGTGCTTGTTTCCCAATTTGAATCAGAGGTATTTTTTGTTCACTGGCAACATTGAAATAGGAAAGTATGCCTCTTTCATGTCCAATGTTGCCATGTAATTCCCTATGTACAATAGTGGGATGACTTCCTGCAGTGTTGTCATCCTGAATTTTTGAGGTTTGACATACGTGTTTGCAGGGCACAGGTCCAGCACTGGGCGCATTGTTAGATTTTTCTTCAGAGCAAGGAAGTACATTGAATAAATTCCTTGATTTTGTTCCATGAAGGGCACCAGCTCGATGGCTCCTTTCTGTAATAGGATTTGGATCTCCTCCTCGAGGATGTGGGGGTGTTCGGAGGACATTCGTCCTACATGCTGTGGATGGTGGCGAGGTGTTTCGAGGAACTCCATCGAGTATCCTATGGCCACAGTATCGAGGACCCAGCGGTCTGACGATATTCCCTCCCATTGCTGGGCAAATAGTGTTATGCGACCCCCGACTCGGGACACATGGGAGGGAACGTCGATCGGCATGAAATTTGGAGACAGGGGCTGTAGCGCCCCTAGAGGCTGAAGCTATGTCTCGTCCTTTCCTGCAGTCAAACCCATGCTGCTGATACTGGTAGGATGACTGAGCATGTAGGCTGTAAAAGGAGGCACCAGACATGCTTGTTCCAGCTTGGCCTTGTTTTACTGAGCCTTGCGCCCAAAAGTTACGGCGTGTATTAAGCGCTCCTCTAGGAATGAAGCACTTGTTGGAGATTTGACCATGGGTCTTTATTGTCTCTTGCTCCATTTTTGCTGTCTCCAGCTGGTCATCGACAGTTTTACCAAAGAGGATACTCTCCTTGATGGGCATGTTGATTAAGGCCACCTGTGTCTCTGGCTTAAAGCCCGAGTGTCTGAGCCAGGAATGTCTTTTTAAGAGAGTACCATCTGCAATAACCCTTTCAAAGGTGTCTGTGGAATCCAAGACTGTTTTTAGGATGTTTTGGGAAACCTGTTTGCTTTCGGTGGTGATCTTGAGAAGGTCGGTGCGAGCTGGTTCCGGTACTGAGTCCAGATGCCGAGAAACCTCATCCCACTGGGTGCTGCTGTAGCTGGCAAGCAAGGTGGTGTTGTTTGCTATCCTGGTGATAGGTATGCAGCAGAGGTCGTAATATGCTTCCCCGGTGTATAACGTCTCTTGCACTCCTTCTTGGGGGGTGCCTCAAAGGTTGAGAGTGGAACACCAGCGTTCTTTCTGGTAGTGGTCACCACCAGAGAATCAGGCTTGATGTGACCCATAATGTAGAGGTGTAGAGGTAATCTGAAGGAGAGGGCCTAACAAATTTCTCCACCTGTGGGTTAACCACCCTAGTAAGAGAGGGAGTAGACAGGGACAGAGCGACCCTTTTTTTGATGGACTCTAGGAGAGGAATAGCCTGGCTAACAGGCCTTTTCTCATTGAGAATGTTTTTAACGAAGTCGGTCCCTGCGGGACTGTATTCCTCAGTGTCTATGCCAAAATGGTGAGCAGCCATTTTTAGCAGCTCATTGTAGAGAGGTTGGTCTGCAATAGGAGACGAGTGACCGCCCTGAACTACGGAGGGGATGACAGGGTCGAAAAAGATGAAGTCTGGTCATCCTTACTTTGAAAGTAAGCGTCCTCATCCCCTGGCCGGGGAAATATTGGACATCCACCCACATATCCTGGTCAGTCTGTGTGGACTGCATGTCCTCCTGAAGAGATCCCTGTGAAGGCTCCCTGGGTGGCAGGGCTGGTGTCGGCAGAGGTGTTGTTGACACTGGGGTAAGTATAGGAGGCTGCTCAACAGGCCTTGAGTGAGTGGGCAGCTTACTCATGAAGTCTACAAAGAATGAAATGTTGCCCATAGTGTCCTCAAACTGTGATTTGGTGCAGGGGGGAGTAGACAAGATGGATCTTGGTGGCTCTGGAATGACCTTAGGGGCCACAGAAGATGCTTCCACCAGACAATCAGCTCCAGGGATGTCCCCAGGCTCCAAAGGGCGCTTCTTATGGAGGACGTTTGAGGACTCCTCCTCATAGCGTCCAGATGTCTGTCTGTCTTGATCAGAAAGCTCCTTGTGTTGTTTTTCTGGGCGAAAGTGTGATTTATGCTTTTTCGGCGGCTGTTTCGGCATGTCCGCCTCAGCTGTCGAGCAGTGTTTGTGCACGCCCTTCGCCGGAGTGTCTGAGTGATCGCCTTGTGGTAAGCACATAGGTGGAACCACAGCAGGCGCAGTTAGCGTTAAGTCAGTGGGCCAGGAGGTGCCAACCGATGATGTGCGGCCCTCCTTCGACAGACCAGTTGAGGGACGGCTAGGGGGTGTGTGTTTATGGGAAGTGTGTGCGTGTACGCAGATGTCGGCAGAGGTCTGCCTCATAGCAGCACGCTGCAGCTTCCTTTCGAGGCTGGGGACAGGTATGTGTAGTATTTGGGTGATGAGTGAATGAAATGACAGGGCAATATAGAATGGCGTTATATTTATTAATAGTTAGGTATCTATATACATAATATGGGAAAGGAGGGAGTCAGTGTCCATCCGGCCGCCGCAGCTGACAGCTGTTGTTGTTTGAACAACGTTCTCGTTCCACACCATCGTGAGCAGGAATAATGTCTCGCTCCCGGAATCCATGTGACGCTCCAGGGCGAGGATGTCATGCTCCGAGCGAGGAAAGAGACTACACATCTCCCTTACTTTATAACATGGCAACAAATCAAATCTACTTGCTAAATGTGGAACAAGAAACAGAGTCACAGAAAGTCTTTCATTCGGCTTGGTCTCCGATATGCTCTTTCCCACCTGGACCTGCAAGTCGTGTCTCTGATGAATGTTGGCAAGGAAATTACTTTAGATTTGTTAGAAACTGCTTTTTGCACACCTTTCTCCCTGGATACCTTCTTTTGACACATTGCACTTCCATCAGTCCCACTCATACATCCAGCAACCCTCTCACCACTACTCCCATTCAAATGTTTATTGTTACTACATACCCATACTCTCTCGACATTCCAAATCCTTCCATCCTCCGTTCTGACAACATGTTTAAATGCTTCCACAACTTTGATTGGCCTTAACCATTTGCACGGACCTTCTCTAAGAGCAGGAGGAAGATTGACTCTAACCATTTTACCCACCACAGTATCTTTGTCAAACTTGTTCATGGGTCTCTTCTCATCATACATGGATTTGTTTCTTAATTGGGTATTTCTAATCTTACTACATACATCCTCAAAATCTTTCTCCACTCCCTTGTATTTGTTATCCAACCATAGAGGCGCCAGTTTGGTGTTCGCCTTCCTCCCTCTGCTTAACTCGAAAGGAGAGAGACCAATGGAGGAATGCGGTGTGAAACGATGCGCCACTACTCTTTCCTTAACAGCGTCCTCCCAGTTCATCCCATTTGACCATGCCGACCTGATAATTTGCTTTAACACTTTGTTAAATCGTTCTACTGTTCCACTGGTCTGTGGGTGGTAAATGGAACTCTTTTTGTGTGTGATAAGTGTACTTACTACAAAAATCCACCATCTCTTTGGATCTGAACTGGGTACCGTTATCAGTCAAAATACTCCCTGGATATCCCTCTCTCTCACATATATCAGATAAAAATTCAACTACATGTTTTCCTGTGAATCTCGGTGCAATTAACACCTCAACCCATCTAGTAAGGAGGTCGATCACCACCAAGCAACATTTTTGTACTCCATTACTATTTATAGGGCCTAGCACATCCATACCAAGATCTTTCCATACCTTATTCAGTATTTCAGTAACAACTATAGGCTGTCTCACACCCACACAACTCTTTTCACTATTACTGCAAAGGATACAAACTCTGATGTAACGTTCTATGTGTAAATCGCATCCAGGCCGCCACACGTCATTTCTTATCCTCTGCTTAGTTTTGACTATTCCCTGGTGACCTTCATGACCAAGTTCAATCACTCTTTGCTGTAAACTCGCAGGTGGAATAGTTTTGTCTCCTCCCATGACAATATTGTTGTTCACATGTAATTCATCAGCAACAAACCAATAGTCAGTCAGGTCTGCTTCTTCAAATTTTGTTTTACTCCATGAACTTTGACTTTTGACTAATTCCTTGAGACGTTCTAACACTTTATTATCTTTTTCAGCCTCATCTCATTCCATCTTCGAAATAGATGCTGCCTCTTTATTCAAAACGACCTCCATATTGTCATCTTCGTCCACAATTTCAGATATATTAGGAAGTCAAGATAGACAATCGGCAGTAATGTTCTTAACTCCAGGCACTTAACACACAGTGCAATTATATTCCTGAAGAAGCATTATCCACCTTCTGATGCGGTTGGATACTTTGTCCAACCCTTTAGACATGATGACATGCACCAAGTGTTTGTGGTCTGTGCGGAACTCCACCTCACCGCCCCAGATGAAACTCCTGAATTTCTCCGCCACCCATTTTATTGCCAACGCCTCTTTTTCAATGGTGGCATACGACATTTCAACCCCCTTGAGCAGTCTTGATGCAAACGCAATTAATACTTCTCTGCCCTTACTCTCCTGTGTAATGCCACCTCCCAGACCAACATTACTGGCATCAGTGGTTATGATGACTTTCTTATCACTCCTGAAATTTTTCAACGCTGGAGCTTTGTCTATCGCGGTCTTAATAAATTCAAATTCTTCCTCGCATTCGTCATTCCATTCGAAAATTTTCTTCTTGAGTAATTCTCGCAATGGAACAGTGTGTACAGCAAAATTACGAACAAATTTGGAATAGGATTCCGCCATTCCGATGAATGTGCGTACTTCTCCTTTGTTGCGTGGGCTAGGCATTTTTTTAATAGTATTTACTAATTGTGGTTTAGGTGATATGCCTTCTGCAGATATCTTGTGACCTAGGTACTCAATCTCCGAGCAATTGATTCTGCATTTGTCCTTGCTCAAAGTCAATCCAGCATTATGTAGTTTCTCACATACATATCTCAATTTTTCATTATGGCTCTTTTGACTGCTAGCATATATCAAAATGTCATCTTGGAAACATATCACTCCAGGCACCCCCTCAAAGAGATTGTGCATTATTTTTTTAAACATTTATGCCGCGGACACCAGACCAAAAGGCATCCTTTTGAATTGATACAGCCCATCTTGTGTAATAAAGGCAGTAAGATGTCTGGAGTGTCTGTGTAATTTGACTTGATAGGCTGATGTCAAATCGAGAGTGGAAAAGAAACTTGATGGCCCAAATGTGGAAATCAACTCTTGTATGTTTGGAAGAGGATGCCTGTCCGGGACAACACACTTGTTCAGTTCCCGCATATCAACACATAATCAGAGTTTGCCTGACTTCATCCTAAGAACGACCAGTGGCGAGACCCATTCACTGGCATCTATACCTTCAATAATTCCTTGACCTTCCTTTTTCTTAATCTCCTCTCTGACTTCGTCTCGCATGGATATAGGTATACTCCTTAACTTCTGGGCTACCGGAGTGTGATTGGGTTTGAATTGTATTTCATGCGCATAATCACAAAGACACCCGAGGCCATCACGGAATACTGCTTCCATGACATCATTGGTGCCACTCCTTATTATATTGGGATTGTTTTCAGACTTGTTAACATCATTGTTGATTTCAAATACAGATTCCTCCGCAACAGAGTATATTTTAAATTGTAGTTTACTCTGATGAGTCCAGCTCAAAAGGGGTGACTTGCCTACACTGGTAATGTAAATTTTTCCTTTAGCTTTTCTGCCTTTGAATTTTAACTTGCCCCAGAACCAACCTATTGTATCAATTTTCACCCCACCATAGGCTCTGGGTTTGATGTCTGTTTCGTGTAAGTATTCATGCTTCTCTCTGTTCCATAGTCGTTGTGGTATCAATGTGTATGTAGCACCAGTGTCAATCATCATATTTATTTCTACTCCATCAACTAAGATTGTAGCCTTAGGGCTCTCCAGGACTTCTTCATCATCATCATCATCTGTAATAACAAATACACACTCTTCACCTTCTTCTCTCTCACTGCGGTCACTGTCCGAATTCCCTCCTATCCAGTTGGTGGACATATTGCGAAATCTGCAGCACCTGGAATAATGACCCTTTCCTTTGCATATGCTGCATATGATCTTTAATGCTGGACATTCCGGGTTGTCGGCCCAGTGATTGATACTGTCGCATCTATAACACGTTCCTTGACCTCTTTTCCTTTGATTCATAGGTTGCTCATTTGGACTGTCTCTCCTGATAGAATTATTGGAATTTCCCTTTTGATTTTTTCTATACTTCCCTCTGTCATTTTGTGGTGATTTATATGGTCTACCAGAAGTTTTCCTTCTGACAGAGGCATTATTAACCATGGATATAGATTCACTATCATCAGCAGCATTGCACAATGCTTTTGTAGTTCTTACACTACCTGTTTCTACTTGAAGAGATTTAATTTTATTCTCTAGTTCTTTTACACATTCCTCAGTATGTTCAACTTCTTTTGCTCCTCTCATGACGATGTCTAGTGAAGGATCATTCTCTGACCAAAGTCTTTCTCTTACTTTTGCACTCCTGCACGCCAACATAAACTGATCTCTTAGCCTTTCATCAAGTTGATCATTAAAATTGCATGTCTTGGCAAGTTTCCTTAAAGCAGTAATACATTTCTCGACACTTTCTCCCTCCTCTTGCGTCCTCTTGCCAAACTTATATCTCTCCAAGATTATACTTACTTTCTTTTCATAGTGTTTGTCAATCTTCTTGACTGTGCGTTCATATTCATTGATATTTATGTGCTCATCTACTGGGAGTTCTGGTAAGGATTCATATTTTTCTTGGCCGGCTGGGCCCAAACAGTGCAGTAACAGTGTTTTTCTCTTTTCTGCACTACAATTCGGACCACAAACCACTCCTGCATAATATTCAAAAGAACAGATCCACCTCTTCCATGGTAGGCTGGGTTCATTGGCATCAGGCATAAAGAACATGGGAGGAGGAACACTGCTAAATGCCATTTCCCACAATTTTTACTGGTAATGTGATTGGATTTCTTCAAGCAGTGTTATAATAAGTTGTAGTGCTTATCTGAATTGAAAACAGAATATTGGTGCACTGTTTGACCCAAATACACGTTCATTACTTTGCTGTTGTTGGAGACAATCTTTTAATCTTTTAATATGTACTATACTGGAGTATTGGAGGCAATTAATATATACACTCTGATTTGAGATTGATGTGTTAGTGTTGCTGTAATGTCCAATGCTGAACTGACATAAAAAACGTGCCTACAGCTTTAACAGCATTCATGTTGCTGAATTCACATAAAAACGTGCCTACGGCTTTAACAGCATTCATATAGCCGAGAAACTTTAAATTTGCATACCACCGATGAAAACGCGCATGCGCGTATCGTTCATGAGGAAGTAGAAGCGGCGAGCGTACAATAAACACACCTCCGCAGTAACCTTCCCCACACGATTGCAGCGCCGCCACAATAGGGCTAATTGGAGCGAAGACTGCGAAGGAACAGGTACGTTACAGTGAATGCGGTTCACTTTGTCTGGGGCCGAAGCCTGTCGTCGGAACAGAACGTCTGTTTCTGAAGCCGGGATCAGCCATTGAGATGTTCAAAGAAACCAGCTGTCGAATTAGTAGACTCTGCGAAAGAACAACTTGCCAAACAGGTGAAAAAAAATGATCTGAGGGACCTCGACGTGTGAGGGATCATGGGCACAGGGTATGTCACACTAGGGATTGTATTACATTCACGCCCTGTCGACGTCCCTTTTCTAACTTTGAAAACTTAATGTGCAATACTCTGCAACTTCCACTAGATGTCGGCCTATGCAAAGCTTGTGATTCTAAGCAGATCCACAAGCCTCAGAAATATATAATAAGATTGTATCCAACGCAATTAGGATATTATTTTCTCTGCTAAATTCCTTGCCCTCTAATTCAACGATTGCAATGATTGCATTCATATCTCTCAGGTATGAACATTTTCAATACAGATGATCTTAAATAATGATCTACATATTGAAATAAAGGTTCCTGAGGAGAAGGTACGGCTTGTACAATAGGTCATACTGGAGAGCTAGCTAAACTTTGATGAATCTTTGGTACCGTACAAAATACTATTATTCTCGGTTCCTCATTAACTAGATAGTACGTTTATTTATTACAGATCCAGGCTCTCGCTGGAAAGCTTTTTGGACCTTTTTGGACCTTTGATTTAATCTCTATTCATTTTGTGGGACCTTCTGTTAACACAATATAGCTAGTTTACACAATGTTTTTCAATTTCTAGACACCATGTATAAACAAGCTTAAGGTGTGGTTAAATGCACAGCTATGGTGCCTGAATTGGCAACTCTCTATGTGGAAATGCTTGAGAAGTCAGTATCATATAGGGATTTCTATCCATTCAAGACCGTCATAGCACTATAGAAGGCAACCAAGACAAGAGTTAGAAGCCTTTGTAATCAGTTTGAATGCCCAAAACCGATATTTGAAATGTGCACATACATAGAGTAACTTATCTATTAATTATTTGGACATTACTGAACATCACAATGATGTGAATCTGAAACTCTAACCTTATTTGGAGGCTCCTGACAGAAATGTATCACTCCATTTCCAGAGCCATCATGCGGAGCACAATCAAGAAAATGTACTGTTTGATCAATGTTTGCATTTAAAATTTTAAAAAAGAAGCTAATATATTTCGTGAAAAGCTGGAAAAGAGGCTGATTCAGGATTTTTTTAATGCAGTCAAGAGAGCCCAAAGAGATAGGCAGGAGTCGTTGTGTGCCGAGCCAGGTGGACGGGGAGATAAGAGGTATCCATGCACTAACATATAAACACTAGTGTGCTCCTCGTGCATTCAATATGGACAACAGGGAAGCCCTTTTTGGATGTCCATGATTTTCATACTCTATAGAGAAATCAGCATGCTACAGTAGAGTTCGCCTGGTTTAGAAATATTGTGCTGCAAAATGACAGCCCTTGGTTTGACACGTGCCTGGCAGGTAGGTATTTTGTCTTTTGTCCCCTTCTACAGTTCAAATTGAAAGTCACTTTTTAGAGCTGCAGAGTGAAGCTACATCAACTCGGTAAAAATACATAGTGGAAGGCCTAGGTTGCACTCGTCCTTCTACCGTGATATACTAGGAATTTGACCTTGACTGTGGCAGCAGTGCTGGACATTAAATGATAAAAGGGAATAAAAAGGAGGGCCACAGTGAGAAAAGTCTTTAAGGGACCCTGGAAGATAGCTTTGTAAGGGGTTGGCGCTGGTCAACAAAGCAACCTGCGAAGCCAGTCACAATGTCAACAGAACCTTCCTCAGTGAATGAACTCTTCCTCTAATGTGTGCTTGTGATTGATACAGAAAGGCAATAAGTAGACCTCTGACCAAATTAATTAATCTCCATAGCAACGGCACAGATGCATCAAGATGTTGAGCTCTAGAGTACTGTTAGGAAATGGACGGGGAAAACTCAATGACTTAGCAGACAGATCATGAAGGAAGAATGTACGTCTCCTCAGCTCTCCAGACATAAATGGAGAAAAGAATCATGGAAAACGTTTTGGAAAAACCCTTATTCCCTAACTGTTTGATAAAACTGGAGGATCGCATCTTTGGGTGATAATCATTATGTTTCAACAATAGAAGAACAAAGTAAAATAGACACCCATGTGGCGAGACCAATACAATACGAAACAATGGAAGTAAAACATCATTCCATCTGGGTTTTGGCATGGAAACTCAAAAATTGAGGAAATCCTTTGAAGAAGTGAAGAAATTGCTACTGGACAAGGGGATCCCCTATTCGCTACTGCATCCTGCGAACCTTTGAATTGACATAGATGGGAAATAGCACTTCTTTGGTTACCCTAATGGAGCACTTCATTACATTGAAAATAAGACCTGCAGTATATGAACCTGAAAGCAACTTCAACTGGAAGCTCACCCTAGGGGTACAGAACCACCAAATTATATTGCACAGCCGTGGAAGATGTCTTGGGCCTCATTCCGAGTCTGTAGGTAATCATGGCGATATTAGCGCCATGACTACCTCCAATACCGGTACCGAGTCCGCCCTCGTTCAATGGGGACTTACCAGTCCATTCCGACCTTTGCGGGACCGGTAAGTCCACATTGAAAAAGCCATTCCCCATTCCCATTTGAGCCCCCATAGGGCTCAATGGGAAGGCGCTAATAATGGTACCTCAAATTGCGGTACCGTTATTAGCTCTAAAGTCCCTTAACGGGTCCCTTCCTTAACGCCTGGTAAAACCAGGCGTTAAGGAAGGGACCCGCTAAGGGAATTCGGAATAGGGCGCAAAGGGATTACCGGCACTGGTGTCCTTACCGGTGCCCGGTATCCGTTTGCGCCCAACTCGTAATGAGGCCCTATGTGTGTTCCCATTGAGCTGAAGGTTTAAACCTCCTTGATTGATACAGGGGTTTGTACTGTTTGCCATAATGTGCCTTGTCTCGTCAGGAGGGTATTTTTAGCATGTGTTTGGCGCTCCTGCAAACCAGTAGTAGAGATGCTGGCGGAGTGAAGGAATTCTCATTGTGTTGGTTAGTTGTTGGCGTGTTTGTACCTCCCATCACCGTTCCAGTAAAAGAATAGTTGGATAATCATAAAAGTCTAACAAAGTTTGGAAAACATTGCTAACTGACTTTTTTATTAAAATGGCAGAGGTTTTGAGAAAATATTTGGATTACCCGTACCGTAGGTAGGATATTTTAATTGTGTTTTCAAAAGGTAACTTCACACATCCAGGGGAGGGGTAGAGCACTAGGACAAGATTCAAACTGTTTCTTAAAAATGTTGTAAGAACAAGGCCTACTAGATGTATAGTGGTATATGTATCCAGTAGATTTGTTCAGCTCAGTACCTCGAAAGAACACAATCGGATGACACCTCATTAATAGTGGTACTCAGTTGGATGATAGAAAGGGTGCTTTTTCCAGCACAGAGGTTAACAGTGGCATACAAAAACAGACAAGAAAGTAATTATTCTAAACCAATGAAGGTTCACTAACTGATGTTGGGGTAATATGGGAGTCCTTTAAAGCCACAAATGGGGGAAATTCATTTCTGAGTTATGTGGGTATCAGGTAATATAATCGCGGCAAAAATGTTGCGGTAAAAAAATATCGCGGCAAAAATGCCGCCGTTTGACCCGGTAAAAGTGTGCCCCATTATACCATTTAAGGGGAGAGGGGGTTGCGGGGGTGTCCCCCTGCTCCCCTTAAATGGTATAATGGGTCAGGGGTTGCGGAGGTGTCCCCCGCAAGTTTTACATGGACTGCGGTGCAAAAACAGTGGCATTTTTGCCGTGATATTTTGTTACGACGGCAATTTTTGCCACGATTATATCACATGAAACCGTTATGTGGTACTAGAAGAACGATTGTGAATCAGATTAGCCAACTATAAGACAAGACAAAAGAGCTAGAAAGGAAGGCAAGCAACTGGCATTTTCCTCCCTGGGAGGAGGGGGATTAGGGGTAGGGTAGGAGTTTGGGGGTCATCTCAGCACTAGCACTACACACAACGTCCCCCTTTACGCATTCCTGCTGCCACAGGCAAGTCAGATACTGTTCGATTTCCATGCATGGCCTTCCAGAAACATGGGGTACTTTGTGTTCACTTACAGCTGCAATGCTCGGGGCCTAAATTTGTAGGATGCCCTGCTGCCAAAAGAAGTCAATTTAGTCCCTTGAAAATGCCTTTGACGGCCCATTTTTTCCCCTTTTCCTTATGTGGGGCACCAACACATTTACGATACAGTTTTCATCGGGAGGAGTCCGGGAACAGAGGATGGTAGAACATGCACGATTGCAGGCTCGTTTTGTGCTTTCTCAGTAGATATACACAAGAAAAACACTGTTTTTCAATGCTTTGTAGGTAAGGAATCCTTGCGTGATCCACATAAATCAGGTATTATTGGCTTTGCACAGGTGTCTTTTTATAAGCATATGTGACTGTTCATTTTCATTCACTGCTGCAATGCCCACAGGTGCAAGTCAATGGGATTTCGTTCCTTAAAATGTAGCAGGCCTGCTCAGCAGTTTTCCCCTCTCCTTTTTGGTGAGTTAGGTGCCCCCACACATTAAGTCACACTGCAACTGGGATGCCCAGGAGAAGATATCTGGGTAGGTCCTCCTCACATGCTTGTCCCTAAGGGAGTCGGACAGCAATGTGCACCTTAGGGAATGGCACAGGTGAAAAAAGAAATGCCAAAAACGTGGTATTTTCCACAAGCGCCTCTGCGCAGCCAATCAAACGCGGCAAGTCTACAACCCCACCCATAAATACTTAACTAAGGTTGTGTAGACATTAACGCCTGTTCACAGCAGAACCCTCATAAAAACCTAAGGATATTTGGTATTGACAGACTCTGATCAACAAATCCATTAGCAGCTATCAAAAAAGTAAAATCATCAAGGTGCCACCGTACATGACCCCCTGCTTGTCCTTTTTAAGGGTTGTCAATCACATTGAGAAAAGGAAGCAAATATTCAAAAGCATACCCACCTACAGATTCTATAGAAAATCAGCATGAAAGTGACCTACATTAGATAGCCATGACTGAAGGCAAAAGTGCCTCATTACAAGTTTGGCAGTGTGGGAAAAGTGGCATTACTGTCACTTCGCCCACACTGCCAAATTACACATTTTGGCGGAATTACCACCGGCGGATTTACGGAGTGGTAATTCCTCTGATTTTTGGAGGAAGAGTGGAGATTTTACCATCAGCAAAAGTGGAGGATTTATCTTCAGCATGAAGCTGGAGGTAAATCCTCCAATTTAACTAAAAAAATCTACAGAATTACCAAATGGTAATTCTGCCAGAAGTAATTCCACCAGAAATCCCCAATGTGGACTCCATTAAAGGCTGACTAACCTCGCCCTACCACCACTTGTAATCTCATGGTAAACCCACAGGACCAAGTGGCGCTGACGGTATCTGATTCTGTCAGTAATGCAGTGGAATTACTACCGAATTACCGCCAAACTCGTAATGAGCCCCAAAGTCTTTGAAAGGAGAGAAATGCTGTGCACCATAAAACGTCATGGTGTGTGAAGCCTTAGGGACTTCTATTGTTTCTGCATGCACTGACATCCAGTGAGCACATTCAATACACGACCGGTCTTATGTACATTTATTAAAAATAGACAGACGCAGATCATTAAATATCCTTACCAGCAGACATGTACCAAACACCACATGGAAATACAGTAAACACGTTAAAAAAACAATTTAAAACATTTTTAAAAAATCATGATGCTTATACGTTTGTACACTGGATCTCTCTAAGCAACAGCAGCTCAAGAAAATCCACATGAGCGAGGGGAAGAGAAAAAGGGAAGCAGACAACATTCTACCTTTTGTAAATATGAATTAATGGACTATTGATGAGAAAGGAAATTTGCATGAGCCGCTATCCAAGAAAGCCACATTGATTCTCGCCAATAAGGCACAGTTCTTGCACCTTTTAACAGAAAGGCACAGTAAACAATTCATAGACCTATGTGCATGAATGTTTCCCTATATAACTTGGGATATCAAGGCACAATAGTGAAGGGGAGTATGGAAAAAAGGTCTATAGATAGTTCCTTTTTCTGCAAAAATTTCCAAAGAATTTCTTTTAAAATCTTTACAGGATTGTTGCCCCGCATAATGTCCAATTGGCAGCAGTCAAACATTTCGACTTGACTGTTTGCCAAAGAAATGTCTTGCAGCGAATCTTCCATCAGAATATGTTGCTGTTCCGGAGCCGCTCAATGAACTTGTGGCCGTCGGGTTGGGGTGATTTGGGTGGGTGCATCTGCAGGCTTTATAATTGTCTTTGAGGATATTTGTGGTTTAGATTGTTCAGCAGTCTGTAGACCATGGTCTTCCTCGTCAGGTCCCTGACTTCCGTAAGCACTGTCTTCGCTCACATCTGAAAATTAATGGATAAGATATGGGTTAGATTTCTTAAGAACTCCAGTGTATAGTTAGTTCAGGACTAGTAAAGGGGAAAGAAAAGTACATTCATAGTGAATCTAGTTCTTAGTATTTGCTCTCCCCCTTCACAACCTGGTTAGTAATTACCTGCACTGCAGGTAGGCCAAGAAAGCATCTTTAAAAGACTGCGTCCCTTTAAAGTTTTGTAATGGGGCTCTGTATGTCACATGCCCCTGTGTACTATAGCCAGCCCTACAAACAGATCATTTCATCCAAAACAACTAATTCCATAGGGCTCTTTCTCTAATTATGCCAATAAGGTTAAAGCAGGAATTCTACTGCATTTAAGTAAATTGAACCTGGCTCTTTGGGCCATGTATTGTTGCTGGAATATTTAATATGCATTAAAAAAAACTGTGATCTGGCCACTACGGGTTTGTATTACTGCATGTATACATAATCTGGATTTGGTCTGCTTTTGAAAACTTTATCTGCTTTGTATATTGCTGCCAACCTTACCCCACTCCATCCAAACCACAGCTGGGAGCAGCCATTCCTTTAGATGGACAATAATCACCCGAATACACCCAAGGAATGCAATTATATGAACTTCTCACTTCACCTAAAATTGCCTCTACTAAAAGATGCAACAATGTCAAAAATAACTACCTCAATAACAACCTGACACCTCTTACGCGGACTGTTATTGGGGCCGGAATAATAAAGAATGGTGCACCGACGTTCTCATTTTTACTAATCACCTGCATCTCTGGCAGATGAACCTAAAAACCTTTTTCAATGATTTTCCTAACTCTTATAAACGCAGTACTGTGCTGGACACAACTATCTCGCCACACAAAAAATGACAAACTGACCATAAATTCATAAATAATGTAATCGTTATGTTCAAGGCTAAAAATGCAACCTTTGTTGCGCTTGATGAAAGACTACCCACACTTAAATAAGGCTACTCTAGGACAATACAATTCTCCACATGACCCTTAAACATCAAAGCACCGTAACCCCTTACCAGCTCAGGCACCTCCACCAACAACCTAGAATAAAACACAGAAAACTGCTCTAAAGAATAATGTACATAAACTCAGAAAGTCTACTGAGGTACAGACTCACCAAAATTGTAGGCTAGTCTTACCTACTTTGCAAGGCCCTACTTCATCTATCAGCTTAAACCCCCACATTCTGTTTTCCTCACCCACGAAATCAGAAATCCCATTTCTAAAAATAGGCACACTGAGCAGTAGGTCAGCTATCATAAATGCAAACAATATCTGTCAATGCATAGAAGAGTTCAATCTGGACTTACTACGAATCACAGAAACATGATTCACTGGAAATTACCAAATAGTCATTTGCTCCATAATACTATCTGGCTGCAAAATAAGGGTCTCAAATAAAACTAAATATGAGAACGAGGAGAAGCCCCCACCTACACAGACAAAGGAGTTCCCAGGTGGGCACAACAGTCTCTAATAGTTTAGAAATTATTAGTGTGCAAATGCTACATCAGAAATAACATCTACATGACACATTCTGTTATATATATAATCCAAATACCAATTTACTCACCCACACCGTGACTAATCTGGGTTTCAAAACCTGGATTAACATGTCTAAACACAAAGAGGTGCATGCCCTTGACTGCTACTCATTTGAGCTGGGCCTCAAACAGATCACACGCACAGCACTGTCATGGTCTGATCATCACCTGCTACTAAATTAATGGGAGATCCATAACTATTACATAAAGATTCTAATCAAAATGGACAACCAAGAACATCATAGCATTAGCAGATAATAAAAAAGTGAATTAACAAGCTTTTGAAGAACATTTAACATCGCCCAAGAAGGAAAACAGCGCTGGAATAAAACCTGTGAACCCTACAATGACTGAACATATAAATCATGAAGACACTGGACATTACTGCACCACAAGAAAAGGGAAACTAAGAAAAAAACATAACCAAAATCACTAGCAAAGGGTTCAATGACAGACTGGCCTCCCTTATAGGTACAAACTGCAATCTAGGACACACATGGAGGAAATCAAAGTCACTTAATGAAAACATGACATGCAAAATTCATAACAGCAGCTTCCATACGACCATTGTTAGAAAGGAAACAATATAGGAGACCGTATCTATTCTGCACAATTCAAAACTAAAGAAGTTTGCACAATTTTACAAATGAACTAACAGAAACCTAGTAACCAACCAAAACCTCAGAGGAACAGGCCAACTCTCTTTCTTGGGCCCTTCAGGATAAAACTTCCAAAATTCAAGCCAACATTGTTCACCAAAAATGATCAGATGAGTAGCCGCTATAAACCAAGGCCATCCACCTACTTTTATAAAATTCCACTTCATTACAACCAAAGAGCTGAATAATACCTCTAAGAAACTAAAAGCCTAATTTTAGCAATCTTACCTATGCCCAGCCAACTTGGTCAAGGAAAACCTAGCTAGCCAGGTGGAACTACTGACCTCATTTTTTAACACTTCACTAGCATCAGGAAGTATACCGGCATCACTAAACGCTGTGGCCCTAATGATTCCCGAAAACTACAGACCATTTGTTTCATTGCTAAAATTCTGGAAAAAATACCTATCACCCAACAGGCCCTCCACAGTGAAGAGAACCTCCTACTAATTGAAAACCAATCTGTTTTTTTCTCTAAAAGGAGTACGATAACAAAACTTTTCATGAGAAAATTCTGAAAACACTTAACAATAAGCCGACAGCCATATACAGCAATATAGTATTCCTTGATCTAGGCTACAGTCAACCATTAGACATTACAACAAACATTAAACATTTAAATGGGAATATATGGCAATGCCTTGGAGTGGATCACAAATTACCTTTTCGATCATACACTGAAGCTTAAAATTGGAGACAGAAAAGTTAATCCCCTTGAGGTATGGTGCCTCCTATGCCCCTGCCCCTGGACTCCATTTTATTCCAAGACTATTTAATGTTTACATTAAACCCCTTGCGATATTATCGATGTATTCTCGAAATCCTTCCAATTATATGTGGATGATTCTGAGGTACTATTAAACCTGGAGGGGAATACAAAATCAGCATATAAATGAACCCATTGAGCGAAATCAGGATTCAACAATAGATGATAACCTTCGCCTTAGCACCACCTCTAAAACATATTACCCTCTTTGGAATTCCAACCATGGCAACACAACCTTTCAAATGGCCACCATGCAGGTGTACGGGGCCTCCCCAGTTGGACCAGGCAAAGAATCATTTTCGACAATAAACTCACTGCAACCACAAATCGACTCGCTAGCAAGCACTTTGATCTCCATGTCTGTAGGAGATGTGTGCCCTGCTTTGAATTGACAGAAAAGTAAAGTGACTAGGGTCCTTGACTTCTCTTGCCTAGACTATTTTAATAGTGTACTAAACAAATGCCAACTGCAACCGACCCAAAATAAAGCAGCTACAGTTATTTTTGGTACTCATGCCCTGGGACCATATCCCAGCAGGCCTAAACAACTAAATTGGCTCCTGTTGCAAAAGGAATAAAACAGAAAAACAACAGTATCACTTTCCAAAACCTTCATTACATTGCTCCTCAAAACCAGCACTCTTACATAAACTGGCAAGTACTTTCAAAAACGCTAAGAACACCACAGGTTTACCTTAGCAAAAACATCAACCATACTATGCAATCCAACCATCAGGTGAGATATTGAGTACAGGCTATCTAAGCAGGCCACTGGGGCATCTAACCACATCTGATGCGTCCTAATGCTTGTGTACATGTCACAATTCTGTCATGTTGTGTTTTTCCCAGGCACTTTAAAGCAGCACTCCTGCAAGTTAACACACTATAAAACTCAAAAATAAAATGTGCAAATAAAAAATTGCGAAAAATGAATCATTGCAAGCATCAGGGAGTAATGCTTTCAAAGGGTATGTGGGATGGTTAACATGGCAACTGTGTGTATATTTCCATGACAGGGACATGTCACTGAAAGGCTATTTATGCAACCATTGCTACGGTGAAGGGAGCAAGAAGCCTTTGTGCACTGGGAATGCTCGCTGCTCGTAGGAACATGAAATGCAGCAACAACTCTTAGCTGGGGTCATGTGACAAAAATATGGTAGGTGGAACTGAATGATTAATTCCTCTCTATGAAGGACTTAAGAGACTTTGGGACACGCATCTTGTGAAGCATTTCTTTAGCTCAGGAAGGAGGAGGTATAGGCTGATCGGCTGCATGTATAATCTCCTGCTGTGCTTTTCTTGTATTGTTTACCATGTTTTATTTGTTGTACATTGATTGTCTTGGGTTTTTGTTGTACATGTTGTGTAAATAAAGTTTTAAAAAAAAAATCTCCTGGTTTAGATTAATGCAGAAAGAACTTTAGGGACAAATGATGGAACCATACAAAGCACCACATTGTCTCTGTGAAATAAAACACACGACTCTTTGACAAAATGGTTTGAGTTCACCAATTCTTCTAAAGTTAGGGTCACAAGAAAAATAGTCCTCCTGAACAGCAAGTGCAGGTTGAAAAAGCTACAGTTCAAAAAATGTTGTGCATTTGTGTACCTAGCACTATGTTTAAATGCCATTTAGCATTTAGGAGCAGTTGTCCCACGGGAGAATAAATATGATCGCCATCAAACAGGTACTTCATTGCTTCCTTTACTATGGAAAACATGTCTTCCTTTGAATTTATGTCGCCAGAAAAGGCCGAAAACGTAATGCTTGCATGAATCAAAGACGTCTGTACAGGTAACAGGTCAAAGAACATGACAGCCCAGCATAGCTAGAGAAAGATGAAACATCTTCACTACAGCCTGATAGCAAAAGAAAAAGCCATTTCTTATTGTATAGTTACTGAGTGGAATATTTCCTGGTTGTGCTCATGACGGACAGGTTCTGCTCTGAAATTCTGACATGGGTCATGCTAAAGTTTCAGGTACAAAGCTCTCAAGTTCAGCATTCATTGGGAGTGATGAAAGCTGCAACCATTCTGTTGGGTAAGGGGATTTGGCAGTTGAGAGCACACCAGCAACCTGCCTTCTGAGAGTTTGAGTAAACCTGAAAAACTAAATATGGAATGTTAAGGAACTAGCAGAATCAGGAAGAAGTTGACCAATGATGTGCTTCCAAAGAGTTTTTAGGATCAGAAGTAGTCAGAGGAAAGTATATGACATGCATTTCTCACTGTAATAGCATTTCTGATGATTGTATCTGCTTAGATTCACATGCTGTGCATACAGTCCGACATCTAGTGGAAATCATGCAGTATTGCATCTTTGTTTCAAAGATCGAAAGGGACGTCGACATGGGCGTGACTGTAACACTATCCCTAATGTGACGTGTAGTGGACCCAAAATCCCTCGTGCATCGAGGTCCCACCGCTTGTTTTTTTCGAGGTGAGGGAGCCTTATAGACTGAGTGAATGAATACAGAAGAGAGAAGGTGTAAGAAGCCTATGTTCCTTCTACTACACGGGGTGAGGAAGGGTGGGCGCATGTGAATCGAAGCAGATACACTCATCAGAAATGCTATTACGGTGAGTAATGCATGTCTTCTGGTGCTTGTGAATCTGCTTAGAATCACATGCAGTGCATAGGCCAGCGAGCAGTATCCAAAGGAACAGTAGTAAAGAGATGTCTTAGCACTGCTTGTCCCACCTGAGAATCAGACCTAGAGTGTGTATCCAGGCAGTAGTGTTGTGTAAAGGTGTGTACAGAACTCCGGGTTGCTGCTTTGCAAATTAAATCTAGAGTAACATTTGCAATGAATGCTCTGGCAGCCCCTGTGCCCCGAGTAGAGTGTGCTGTAAGCGTGAAGGGTAGATCTTTCTTGGCAAGAGAGAAACACAGTGTGATGCAGTTCACGATCCACTTAGACATTGCTGATTTAGAGACACAGTCCCCTTTTCTACCAGCTGCCACTGAGACGGGGAACTGGTTTGTTTTTCTTAGTGGCTTTGTCTTTTCCAGATAGTAGATAACCACTCTCCTTATATCTAGTGTGTGGAGGCTTCTTTCTGCCACGTTAGTGGGGTTCTGGAAAAAGTTTGGTAGTTCTAAGGACTGGTTTAGATGGAACTTTGAGATAAATTTGTGCGCAAAGTAAAAGTGTGTGCACAAAACCACCTTGTCTTTGTGAATCATGACGAATGGGTCCTGAACTGAAAGGGCCTGCAGTTCACTAACTCTCCTTATAGAGGTGACAGCCACCAGAAAGGCGGTCTTGTAGGTGAGTGTTTTAAGGTTAGCCTTGTGCATGGGTTCAAAGGGAGGTCCCATTAGTCTGGTAAGAACAACATTCAGGTCCCGCCCGGGACCTGGGTTGGAAATAGAGGGATGAAGTCTTTTTACCCCTTTATAAAGGCTTTAATTATAGGAATTTTCCATCATGAAACCTTGCTCTGGGACGTGGTGTATGCTGAAAGCACGGCTAAGTGGACTTTAAGAGAATTGAAAACCAGTCCTGAATCCAACAGGTGGGTTAGTTAAAGGACGATATCTTTAGGTGAGCAATCAATAGGATAGATGCCTTTGACATTACACCAGATAACAAAGCTCTTCCATTTGCTGGAGTAGCAATGTCTGATGGTAGGTTTCTGTGTCTCTCTGAGTATGTCCATATATCTCTGAGGGAGCTGATGGTGCCCATACTCTATGACCTCAGGAGCCAGGCTGCTAAATTGAGAGTTTGTGGGCATGTGTGCAGTGTCTCTCCTTGATCTTGAGACAGCATGTTGTGCGGGAACGGCAGCTTCCTGGGAGGGGAGACTGACATTGCCATGAGATGGGAGAATCACGGTTGGCGGGCCCACACAGGGGCCACCAGGATTATCGTGACTGGTTCCTGGTGCATCTTGTGCACTATTCTGTTGAGCAGGGGAATCGAGGGAAAAGCATAGACAAATCTCCCTGACCATGGTATCCAAAGACCGTTCCCCTTGGAGCAGTTCTGTGGGTACCTGGAGGTGTAATCTGGGCATTGGGCGTACTCCAGAGTGACAAATAAGTCGATATCTGGGAAGTCCCATTCTGTGAAGACGCTCAGTAAAATGTCCTTGTGTAGCCACCACTTGTGCTCTACGGGTAAGGGGGAAGTCTCTGCTGAGTAAGTCTGCCAGAATACTGAGTTCCCCTGGACACGTTGTGAAAGCAGGAACATGTTGGGCCTCATTACGAGTTTGGAGGCAGCCATGTCCTTAATAGGGGCATGGCTGCCTCCAAACTCGGGTCCGGGTTCCCTGAATGGGGAAATACCGGGCCATTCCGACCTTGGAGGGCCCGGTATTTCCCCTTTCAGGGAACCCAGACCTTCCCCATTCCCATTCAAGCCCCCATAGGGCTCAATGGAAATGGGGAGGGAGCAAACAACGGGCCCGTTGTTAGCTCCCTGGTCCCCTCGCAGGACCCGCTCTGGACATCTGGTAAAACCAGACGTCCAGAGCGGGTCCCACAAGGGAACCTCGTAATAGGGTAGAATGGGTTTAACGACGCCGGCACCTTTACCGGCACCGTTAAACCCATTCCGCCCACCATGTAATGAGACCCGTTGTGTTTGAGTTCCCACTTCCAAATGTTCTGGGACAGTTTGGACAGACCTAGCGAGTGAGTGCCCCCCTGTTTTGTTTAAGTAGTACATGGCTGTAGTACTGTCCATGAGGACTAGAACTGTTTTCCCCTGGAGGTGTGTTTGGAAGGCCTTCAAGGCCTTGAACACTGCTAGTAGTACCAACAGGTTGATGTGATTGGATGCTACTACTGGAAACCACACGCAGAGCACCGTCGGTCAAAGGAGGTTAGCTCTCCAGCCCGTCACAGATGCGTCCGTGCTGAGTGGCTTCTACTGAGGGGGTGGTGAAGGTTTTCCCCTGCAGAAGGTTTTCCCTTGACCACCACTGCAGAGACTGAATGAGGTCTGCAGAGACAACCACTGGATCGTCCCACTGGCCGCTGGTCTACACCATTGGCTCAAGAGCCACTCTTGCATGGGGGGCATGCGCAGGCGGGCGTGAGGAACTAGGTAGATGCAGGAAGCCGTCATCTCCATCAGTCGCATGGCTTTGCGTATGGTCACTTGGTGACTGATTACAAAGTGAGGGATCTAGAACAGCATGTTTTGGACCCTCTCGTTGGAGGAGAATACAAACCTGTCTTCTGTCCAAATTAGAGCCCCCAGAAACTGTTTGACTTGGCTGAAGGTAAGGCTGGATTTTTTTCTCGTTGATAGAGAATCCTAGGTTGAAGAAGAGATTTACAGTCCCATGGGCATTTGTCTGGCATGCTCCGTACAAATGCCCTGTTATGAGCCAGTCGTCGAAGTAAGGATAGACTGGGATGGACTGCCTGCGCAGGTGAACCGCTACTACCGCCAGCACCTTTGTGAACACCTTTGGGGCTGAGGCAATGCCGAAGGGGAGACCCTTGAACTGATAGTGAGTGTCCTCTATTATGAACCTGAGGTACTTTCTGTGCACTGGCAACATCGAAATATGAAAGTATGCATCATGCATGTCCAATGCGGTCATGTAATCCACCTGTGCAGCAGTGGGATTACCTCCTGAAGTGTTGTCATCCTGAACTTTTGGGGTTTGACATACTTGTTTGCAGGGCACAGGTCTAAAACAGAGCGCTTTGTGAGATCCTTTTTGGGTACTAGGAAGTACACTGAATAAATACCCTTATTTACCTGGACATGGGGGACAACTTCAATGGCGCCCTTTCCAGCAGGACCTGAGCTTCTTCCAGCAGGATGCGCAGGTGTTCTGGCGACAGGCGGCTGAATCTCGTTGGGTGGTAGCGAGGTGGTCGGAGAAACTCAATACAATACCTGTGGGCAAGGGTCTTTAGTACCCACTGATCTGAAGTGATCCCTTCCCAGGGTGTGGATGAATGAAGACAAGCGACCCCCGACCAGGGAAGCATGAGAGGGGACCTGAACCGGTCAGTCTCTTTGAGGTGAAGGCTGGGAAGTCTCTAGGAGTAGACCCTTGGAAGTTACCAGAGGATCCTTGACAGGAGGACCAGAAATTATTTCCTGAGCCATACTGCCCTTGGGGCGAGCAGGAGAAGGATTGGCTATGAAAGGAGCCTCCATGCTGGTGAAAGGGCTTAGCCATGATCTAGCTAAGTGATTTCAGGATCACGTGTTCTTTCTTTGCCATCTCTAGGGCGTTGTCAACCGCTTTGCGGAAAAGGTTTGAATCCTCCACTGGCTATTAGAGAGGCCAGAGTTTCGGGTTTGAACCCAGAGTTTTTTAACCAGCCATGTCTTTTAAACAGGGTACCCTTCGCGAGGGTGTGTCCAGGGGGTCTCAGCTGAGTCCAGAGTGTTCTTCAGTATGTTTTGGGTTACTTGTCTGCCTTCAGCCACGACCGCCAACAGGCGTGATCGGGTGGGCGCTGGAACGTCCTGAAGACCATCCTGCACTAGGCCCCATCGGACATCACTGTAACTTGTCAGTAACGTGGTGTTATTTGCGATCCTTGGGGAGTAAGCCACAGAGGCGATGACCCGCTTGCCCAGAGCGTAAAGTTTCTTGCAGTCCTTGTCCGGAGGGGACTCTGCTGAGGACAGAGGTACCCCCCGCCCTTTTCCGAGTGGTCGTAACGACTAAGGAGTCAGGTGTAGAATGTGCCCTACTGTAGAGGGGGGTCTGAGGGCGATGGGTGAAATAATTTCTCCACCCGGGCGGTAACTGCCCGAGTGAGGGACGGGCACAGCAAAGAAGGGGCCAGGCGTTTCTTTATAGAATTCAGTAAAGGGATAGGTTGGCTAGTTGGAGCCTTCTCCTTGAGTATATTCTCCACGAAGTCTGAGTCTGGAGCGACTTTGTGCGTTGCAATTTTAAATCTGGTTGTCCACAGGTGATGACTCTCTTTGTGGAGGGGTATCAAGGAGATCTGGACAGATGGCGTCTGGATCGACAGTATGTGTCGGTGTAAGCCAAAGACCCTGATCCTCCGCCTGGTCCCGGTCTGGGACCTGATCAGCTGGGCCCTGATCAAAAGGATTAACCTCTTCATAAGACTCATCCTGGTTTGGGTCATCTGGGACCTGCAAGATGACTTCTTGTTGGCCCTATGCAGAGGTGGGGAGTCTCTACAATTTGGAGGGGATGGGGGCAAGAGTCCACTTCCATAGGTCTCTTGGGTATAATGTACCAGTCTGAAAAGTCAATGAACTGGGATATTTTGGCCATGCATTGCTCAAACCTTTCCCTAGTCCACAGAGACGGAGCTGAATGGTCAGGAGGAGGAAAGGGTTCCTCAAAAGTGGGAGTCTTTCCTAGCAAGGCATTAGAGAGTGGCTAGGGGGCTTCAGAATAGTCCTCTCGACGAGAGGGGGTGCCCTTGTACTCCTTGGACGCTGTAATGATCTCCGAAAGGCTTCCGCAAAGTTTTGGTGGCTGTATAGAGGGTCTCGACGTGCCTGAAGACGCATTCGTGGTTGGCTACTCCCCTGTGTCCTTCGGCGCTTGCACGCTCTTGGATAGTGGGGTTGGCGATTGAGGATTTTTTAGAGGGAACGCCCGTTCCAGAAAAATGGCAAGTCGCATGCCGCGCATTTGGTTGCATGGAGGGCATCGAACCGCGAGGTTTGGCAGGAGCCGCTGAAACTTTTCACGGTCCTGCAGGCGTTGATTGCTTCTTCAACGACTCATTCGAAGAGGCCTTAGGGGTTGTGTGCTTTTGTATATGTGGTGTGTGGCTGCCCTTGTCGCTCAGGTGTGATTTCCCCATAACAATGCCGTTGCCCTGTCTATTGGGCCGAGGACGGGCATCTGGGAGCACACAGGCTCCGTGGAGATGTCGATGGCTTCCAAATCAGAGCCCTGGCTGCCGACAGATTCCTCGTCGTCTGAGGCGATGGCGCTGACGGGGGAAAGGCTTTCGGCCTGCATAGTATAGGCTCCCCACCATTTAGTCTGCCTGTCTTTCAATGTCTTCGGTCGAAAGAGCTTACAGGCCTTGCATGAGCGCTCATCGTGGTCACAAGGAAGACACTGATTGCATCAGTGATGGGTGTCCTTCCAAGGAAACGTGCCGTTACATGACAGGCAGAATTTAAAGGGAGTCCTCTCCATAGCAGAGGGTAGCGGCAGCCAGACCAAGAAGAGAAAGAGAGGGGTGAAGGAAATATATTCTCAGAGAGGAATAAAACCCAGGGCCCCACTCTCCCTTATGTAAGAGCCTGGCCAGAGGGCCGAGGCTATGCATTCGTCAGTTGTCGAGTAGATGAACAGTCGCTGAGCAGATGTAGAGGTCGTCGGTGGCAGGAAACCCACGAAGCAGTCGTCGAAGGTCAGCAAAGTGACTAGACGACCGTAGGGCGTGGAAATAAACCTTAGCAATATAAAGCTGTCCGGTCGTTTGGTCGACAGACAAATGGTCGATTTTTTTTTTTAATTTTTATATATTTTTCAGGTTTTCGTTTAGGAAAAAAAAGGGTTTTTAAGCAAAAAAACAGGGTTTGGGGGGGGAACCCCGCCCCCCCCCAAAAAAAAGTGAAAATACAAAACAAAAAAAATTCGACCATTTGTCTTTCGACTAAATTGCGTCGACCATTTGTCCCGTCTACTTTTTTTTTTTTCGACCAAATGACCTGTAACCCAATTTGGTTGGTGGAAACAAACAAGCTGGTGGGACCTCAAAGCGTGGAGGATTTTGGGTACACTACATGTCACGTTAGGGATAGTGTTACAGTCACGCTCATGTCAACGTCCCTTTCGATCTTCAAAAGAAAGATGCAATAGGCCGTGATTTCCACTAGATATCAGACTATATGCACAGCATGTGATTCTAAGCAGATTCACAATCATCAGAAAGTTTTTCAACAACTTTTGAAAGAGAACATTCAAGAACCAGATGAGGCACAGATCAGTTGCACTTAGCATTCTCATGATTGACAAATCAATTTGCAGTTGCCCCCAATCTGGTTTACTGACGGTTTGAGAATCTACTCGAGTGGCATGGCATAGTCCAATCGCAGATCTTTGTCACCAAGTTGCAGAGAGGGAGAACTTAGGGCCTTCAAATATAATATTACAGTTGCATTGTATGTGTTAACGTAGACAACTATGTTTTGCAGGTGGCTGAGAAAGGATAACAGTGCTAGTAAGATTGCTCTTCAGCTTGAGGTTGTTTGTATAATGAAGCCTACCCTGGAGTCCTTAGCAGACTGTTCCAGACCCGATAAACTAAAGCCAAACATGTGTTGTGATTGTAATCTGATAAAGGGGATGACGAAAGAATACCCATTTCTGCAGACGGCACTACACACACTGCTATTGGATGGATTGAACAAACAAAGGAGGAAATTAGACTTTCTTGAATTGGGAACACAAGGATTAGTCCTAGTTGTTGACAAAATATCACTAAGGGGACCTATGCTTCTACTTTTCAGCGGAAAGTGAATGCAAAAGGCAATTAAGCCCCTCAACCACCAAGCTGCGGTAAGAGTACATTTGGGAAGTGAAGTACAGTGTTCTGGATGGATAACCATCCATAGGAGAAAAGTCCTTCCCTTAAAACGACAACTCTGAATAACTGACTTTTGCTTAAAGCCAAAAAAGATTAATTGTGGGCAGTTCCTTGAAAACCCCAAATTCTACGGGGTGTTCCACACATTGTAAAGACTTACAAGAGCATGACTGGAAGACGTGGCAAGAATCAACCTGCCGTGCATTTACGGGTAAAGCTGTCCATTCTCCTGGCACAGATGTTGTGAGGTATCCACCAAAAAGACTTTTGTGAAGAGTCACAGAGCTGCGTTCAGGCAAAAAGGTGGACCCATGAACTGATGGTGAATTCCATCCTCTGTGAGACATAAGAATTTGTTGTGCTCTTCCAGGATCAGAATATGAAAATAAGCACCCTGGAGATCCACTGAACACGTCCACTCATCCATCTGCAATTCCTTTAAAAGCTGGGACACAGTATTCATGTGGAATGCTTCCACAGTTAGAAATTAAGAGAATAAAAAGGTAGAGTGTCAGAATCCAATGTTTTTCTCGTGGACTAAATCATATTGTCATTAGCAACCATTTGGTGGTTCAGACCAGTTCTGTTGCATGGAGTTAGAAAGAGTTTTAGAAGCCTTAAATATTTTGGGTCATCTCTAGATTTTGGAAGGCTTGGATGGTGGAAATATTGCCAGATAACGACAATAACCATTGTTTAATCATTTGAAGGACCAGTGGTTCCGCATTGAGTCCACTGGTGTGCAATTGGTCGGAATTCCACCCCTGACTGGGGATGTATGCCCCATAATGACCAAATGAGAGATCACAATTCAGCAGTAGCAATTCAAGATGGCATTGAACAGCCCTTGAGGTTGTCTGTGTAGGATCTCCAAGTATATGCGGTTGGCAAGCGATTTACTTTTCCACTCTGAAAGCCAGAAGCCAAGCTCCGAAGCTGCAGAGAGAAACTTATTAAGACTGTCCCAGTTTTTAAGGTTACAGCGGGCCATGGCACAGAGGCAATCAATTGTTGAATGAAGAGAGTGGCATTTGGGTACGACTCCCACGCCTACACTTCTTTGCAGAGCACCAACCCTGGCCAAGGAGGTAGAGCTTTCCCTAATCCAAGCCCAATTTTAATTACAACAGACTTAGCGGGCAGATGGCATGAAATCAGATAGGGTTCATACTTTGGAACCTTGTATGTTGGATCTAAAGATTTACAAATGTGTGCTCTCAAGGGAGGTTATTGGCAAATTAGAAAAGATTGTCAAAGCAAAGAAGAGTCCATATCAAAGACCGGTTTAGCCGTTCTGGTGCAAAAACACAATTCCACGATAGACTTTTCTGACAGCGAAAGGCCTGAAGCTTGCATGGTCTCCACCATACAGCTTCTCTGGAGGAGTGTAAGAAGAGGTTTCTTGGTCAGAATCTCGATCAGGGTGCACTTTTCTTTTTTTTTTTTAAAAGGAGGGGCTATGTCTGCTTTTTCACCTGCAGAAGGATGTTTTTGAAAGTTCCAAAGCCTGCATCCCGGCAGCCTGAGCAAGACTGTTGGAGTGCCTTCAGATTCTATATACGGGCCTTGATCTGGGCCACAAAGAGTCCAAAACCTGGTCTGGTTATCACACAATCTGTGTTGAGTGGAGACAAGGCAGTGGGGGTAGCCCTATTGTCTGACAAAGGTGACGTAATGCCTTGGCAGCTCAGGAGGCTGAATTGAAGAATGTGCATTGTGGGAGTACATGCATATTATACATTTAGAACAACATTCTTTTGTACCTGAATGTTTGCAAAGAACAACATGTTTTGAGATAGTAAGTGTGAAGGAAGGAGGAGGTAGAGTGGTTCTGGACAAAAATGTAGTCCCCCTCCATATGGGGAATCAGAAGGAGAAAATTGCAGACGCAGAGTAGCAGTAGCCTTTACTGATGTATTAAGAAGCTAACCAAGTGGAACAGAAAAGTACAGCATGGACAACAGGTCCTCTGGGTCACGCTAGACAATGGGCTCACCTCTTGATACCAAAAGACTATCTGAATGAATCATCAAAGGTAGCTGAGTGAGGGCATGATCACTAGCGGTTGAGAAATATTCTCTCTCTGTGGGTGGCCAGGGTGCTTTTTCAAGTCTCGTTATTCTTTTTCACCTTTAATTAATTTCTGAAGAAGGGATCTAGCGCAGCAATGGCTCTGGCAATAGTCTAAACTTGAATGTTACTTAATGCTTAAACTCTAAAGGGAGTTTGAGCAGTGTACTTCAACACTTTATCATGCTCAAAATCAATATTCCTTAAGCTAGGCAAAGCCAGTTCAGAAGAATTACTGGTTTTGAGGCCAGAGGAAATCTCAGGCAGCACTACTAATGATTGTTTTTTAATGTGAACTCCCGGGCGTGCTGCTCTTGCTGGGACAGCACGGGGGTTTTTGGAAGATCATGTACCCCATGGCCGCCTGATCAACCCCATGATGCCCTGTGCCGCGAACAGCCAAGTGCCAAAGCTGGGACATATAGAATTTAACGTGATAATCCAGACTTGGAACCGCAAGCATTCCTGCATGGTGTCATGGCCTGCATGCATGCCCAGGAAGGCACTGTCTTAAATCGGATGATTGCAGATCTCCAAAGTGTAACAAATCTGGCATTGAATGACCTTGAGGGTTTTTGCAACGCTCATGGTACCAAAAAGCCCCTTACTTACGCCCAATCGCCTGAGTAGTGGGGAAAGGAATGCGAGAGCGGCAATAACGCCATTGACAATATTTCACATTGCAGAATGAAAGACCTTATTGCTTCAAAATGTGTTTATATTGGCACATTTAATGTTCATTGTTTCATCAACCTCAAAAAAATGAAAGCATGAGTCAACAAGTAGCCACTGTAACCGATAACCTTCACGATACCAATGACCTTTGCAGATAGTGCATTATTCCCACTGGGCACATGACCACAGGGTAGGCAGCACCCCATCTACTCTATCTAGCCTGGCTTCTTTCCATGCACTCTCTAAATATTTTCAGCAATGAAAGTGCTCACTAACGTTCAAGAGATGCAGCAAAGCCCTCCTTAGACAAGCACAAGGTCATCTGGCAATTGCTTTTGTAAATCATGTCCAGTTAACGAGGCAAACAGGAAGCAACCTGCATTTCTAATTCCAAAGGACTGGGACGCTGTAATGCGCTCTGTGGACACAAGCCTGCCTCAACATACAGGCAATCAAAGTGATCCAGAAGGAATTAATTAGCCAGACTAAAAAAAAAGGACTCATGAGGCATATCCTCCAAAATGAGAAACATTGATAAGTAACCTCTTAAAGCTCATGATCTGGTAACCAGCATTGTTTACCTCTCCAGTGTCTGAAATTACCTGAACTTTTCGGCTCTGTAGAACTTGCAGACACTTCAAGAAGCTGCACCCCCTCTTTTAAACCCATCTCTTCCAGGGCTTTGATTAGTCCTCCAAGTTGTCCACCAATGAGCTAAGAGGAGAAAGACATCCTGGCTGTTACAGACTGAACCAAACAAATGAAATGTAGACCACTAAAGCAATAAAACTGAAGTGTTCAGGGCAAGCACTTACTTCGTAACTGCGCAGGAGACTCTCGCTGGGGGACGGTGTGTTCTTGTAGGTGTCTACCAGGCTTTGAAGCTGCAGCCTCTTTGCAAGTTCCGCCCAGTCTGACCCAGCCTGACCTCCATTAAGTAACCGCTCTAGCCTATGAATGGCATCCACTTCCAAGGAGAGAATGCTGCCTGAATTCAGAGGGACAAATATGTATGGTTTGTGAAAATATTCTACGATCGAAAACAGTTGTTATAGCGAGAACGAGCAAAGAACAGGTAGATGCAAGCTTCTACCACATGTTTATATGTGCCGAACCATGACCCTGAAGAGGCATTTATTTGTTTATTGAGCATCTGTTAGGCGCCTATACAACAGAATAGTATTTCGAGCCGTCACAAGACAAAGTGGGGAGGGAACAGGGGAGTAAATAACAGTGGAAAAAACCAGCAAATATACAATTGCGGTCCTACTAGGCCTTGTGACATTCTGATGTGCAAGTGCAGTGAAGAGAAGTGCGAGAGATAGGGAAGTGAGGAGCGGGTTTGGGGGCACAGGAGGGGGCAGGGCAAGGATAAGTGCTGGTGGGAGCCTGGGAGGGAAGTGCCAAGGTGAGCCAAGGGAGTAGGCCACTGGCTAAGTGCTAGGGCAGAGCAATCCCATGGGTGGGATGTAAAGCCGCCAGGCAGGGGGCCCACAAGGGAAGTGCTGAGAGGGGTGGAGGGTGCTGGTGTCAACTGGTTAGAGGGCCTGGTAAACTATGAGATTCATGAAGGGCCAGGCCGTCAGTCTCAGCAGCAGTGGGGTGATTTGCAGGGAAGGGAAAGAGGCAGAGTTTTCAGAAGTATCCGGAACTTAAGGAGGTCTGGCTCAAGTCTGAGAGGGGCAGGGAGGCTGTTCCAAAGAGAGGCACCAGATGAGGATAGAGACCTGTCCCCCACTCTCTGCTTGGAGAAGCGTTTGACAAGCAAAGATTTTGAGCTAGAGGAGCGGAGAGCCCTAGCAGGGAAGTATTTAGGGAGGGAAAGTTGGAGATCTTGTGGCCTCAGGCCCCAGAAAGCCTTGTGGATAATGCAGAGGATCTTGAATTTGTTCCTCGCAGCCACTGGGAGCCAGTGGAGAGATATTAGGGCTGGAGAGATACAGTCCCTTGGCTTGAGGCCAAGGATCAGTCTTGCAGCCCTATTCTGGATTAGCTGAAGGGGGCATACGGAGGATAGGGGGAGATTGAGGAAGAGGCTGTTGCAGTAGTCCAGCCTAGAGACTACCGGAGCTCTGGAGACGTTGAGCTTCTGGGGAAAGGTGAGGAAAGGGAGAATGCATCTAAGGAGGTGAAGCTGTAAGTGGGCCTGCTTGGCAGAGTCAAAGATGACCCCAAGGTTTTTGGCCTCACAGGATGGTAAGGGCGAGCCAGATGGTAGGAGGGAAACGGGGCGCAGGTGTCCCAATGAGAACGATCTCCGTATTACTGGCATAAAGACAGAGATCATTAGCCGCACACTATGTCTAGATGGCGGTCAGACAGTCAGGGATGAGAGAGGAGGAGGTGGTAGAGGGACGTTTGAAGGAAAGCTGTGTGTCACGAGCATAACAGTGGAAATGAGGAGAGAAGGAGGAGATCAGGTGAGCAAGAGGGACAAGATAGATATTGAAGAGCCACAGCGATATGATAGAGCCCTGGGGGTCGCTACAGGTAGAGAGTGAGGTGGTGAAGGAGAACGGGTCCAGTTGCAGCTGGGAAGGGTGGTTAGTGAGAAAAGAGGTCAGTCAATCCTGTGCCTGATTCGTGGTCCTGAGGGTATCGCAGAGCTGTTTTATGAGGATAGAATAAATGACTGTGTCAAAGGTGGGGGAGAGATCGAGGAGAATGAGAACAGCAGGAGAGTTAGAGTCATGATTTGCGAGCAAGTCTTCGCGGGTGTTCAGACAAGCAGTTTCTGTGCCTCTGGATGCCTGGAATCCAGATTGATGGTCATGGAGGCAACCAACAAGTTCAGTATGAAGGTTCAGTTGGGGGAGGACCAACTTCTCCAACAGTTTACCCAGGAAGGGGGTAGTGGAGATAGGACGATAGTTAGGCGGGCAGGAGGGGTCAGCAGACAACTTTTGTAGGAGAGGGTGCACACGGGAGTGCTTGAGGAAAAGATGGAAAGAGCCAGTGGTGAGGGAGTGGTTGCAGAATTTGGCAATAGCCGGATAGAGAGAGGCGATGTTGTCCTTAATTGTTCTAGACGAGCAGGTGTGCACTTGTTTGGATGAGATCTTCATAGGGCAGACAACTTTAGAGACTTCATAAAATGTTATAGGCAAGAGGGAGGAAAGTGCGGGGGGTGGAGGGAGGGAAGCGAAGGAGGCTTGCGAGCTTGAGCGGAATTGGAGGTGGGGGTGGTGGAGAGTGAGGACAGGATGTCCTGAGTTTTAGATGAGAAATGGGAGGCCAGGTTGGTACAGAGAGCCTGGGAAGGAAGGAAAGACGTTGACTGCGGATGGATTAGCGAGTTCCTTGCAGATTTTGAAAAGTTCAGCCGTGTTGTTAGTGGCTCAAGAAATGCGGGCTTGGATGTGGGCCCTCTTTTTGGAGTGGATAGAAAAGCGATATTGCCTTTGGGGCAGGGGACAGGCCAGTTTGTCAGAGGAGGAACCTGAGGTCTGCCACTTCCGTTCAGCAACTCTGCATTTGCGTTTCAGGGATGCTAGATCGGAATCATACTAGCTGTTGCACTTGGAGGCAGGCTTCAGGCTGATCCTCATGACAGGGGCAAGACATCCAGGGTGTTGGAGATGGAGAGGTGAAGATTAGCAAGGACAGACTCAGAGGGGGAGTGAGAAGCAGGGGTCGGAGGGGGGATGAACGTGGAAGCAAATGCAGCGACTGACACTCGCTTCATCGGTCGAATGACTGCGAAGGAGGATGGCAGTGCAGGGGCAGGATCAGGCAGAGGACCAAGGGGATCCAAGCAGGAGGAGAGGACAGAGTGGTTGGACCATGAGAGGGGACGGGGGTGGTGACCGGGTTAGAGATATGGATGTCTCCAGAGACGAAGGCATCCAGAGTGAAAAGTTCCCCTTACGCAACAGAAAGCCCCTTAAAAAACTAAAATGAAATTGCCTAAAAATCAATCCAATGACAAATTTCAGTAACAGACAACCATTGCAAAGTTTGTGCTGCCCTTAAACCCAGCAGCCAAAACTCAAACCACCTCCACAATCAACTCTAACCTGCCAAAATTAACACTAAAACAAACCACAACCAAACACCACCCCATTTCATGAATTCACCCTGTCAGTATCCAACAAACCTGCAGAACCACTGTTACCTACATGACACACCACCTGCAAGACTGAAGCAAATGAGCTGGTGAAGTAGGCAGTCCCCCATGGTGGGATTTGCAATAGGCTGTGACACTGATTGTTCATCAAAAACATATTAAGGGAAGCTGAACAGCAAATACGGACACTGTATGGATAATTATCGGTAATCTGCGGTCACGTCCTGTGTCAATATTTAGGTAATAAGCCTGCACTGCTCTCAAGAACCTCCAGTGCTAATCTTCAACCCTTTCTTGTACAGCAGTGAATACACTGGTATTGTGCTTGTTCCAGCACAATAGTGCATATTTAGTCATGATACCTATGGAGCATTCTAACAACACATTGCAAGGATTCTATGAAATTTGAGACGTATACATTTGCCAAATACAGTAGATGGTCGAGAAAAAAGACACCAGCGAAATCAGTGAAGGCAGATGAAGATCTATTATGGATGAACCGATCACTTTTGGAGAGTAGTGTTACACTGAAACAGGCATGTTCTCCACTGAACCATTTTATAATGGCAGACCAGCTCTCAGTCTAGACCACTTGCCAGGAGTAGCAACAAATAATCCAACTGTAGGGAACGTTTTTGTCAAATGTCAACTTCACACTGGGAACTGGCATGAGAGCATCAACGTTTCCCCTCTTCAGCTCCCAAAGCGCTGCTTTCAAATTCCCTTCTGACACCTAGGCTTTTGAAATTGGGCCATCTCTTTCCCCGGCTGGCTCCCTCCTCTGGAACAGCCTCCCCCTCCCTCTCCATCTTGAGCCGGATCTCCACAAATTCCAGAAGCACCTCAAGAACTTCCTCTTCACCTCCTCCTCCCCCATACCCCAGGCGAAACCCCTCAGTTGCTGAGATTGGTGGCCTTGGCCATTATGCGTCCTTCTAGGTCCTGGCCTCCTTCCCAGTCGCCTTCAGCTGCTCCCAGCGGTTTCCCTTGGCAACCTACTGGCCTGTGTTCCCTCACAGGACCGCACTTATTGTATCGGCAGATGAACACTCTTTACTATGTGACCTCTGCCAAAACGTACTCCCTGGCACTCCCCCCTCAGGGACATTACCTAGCACTTACCCCCTCTTCCCCTGTCCCTTCTCTCTTTCTGCACTTGCATGATCTGAGTGCTCACAAGGCCTAGTAGGACCACCTCTATCCTGTTCATTATTGTATTCTATTGCCTTTGTTCCGTGTTCCCTCCCCTTGCCCTGTGGGTGCTTTGAAACACAATTTCTTGCTGTATAAGCGCCTTACAAATGCACACAAAATAACTAAATACATGTCATTTTTCCATCAAGAAAATGTTCCTTTAGGCCAACGATTTAACAAAACTACCACAGACTTTATAAAACATGCTGTGAATTGCTCACTTACAACACACCACTTCACTCAATTGTCTCACAACTAAATAGGCCAGTGTCCCTGTGCAGACAAAACCCTTTGCAATGTCTGCGTCATCAAGGATAAGGGAAAGACTTACCTTTCACTTATCAAGGGCGCCAACATGTCCTCAATTAACAGATTGTGTTATAGTTGTTCCTATTACTGCTCAGTTTCAAGTGAATGTTTTTCAGCTGTCAGACTTTGGGCCTCATTACGACTCAGGCGGTAAGGGGTTTACGGGGGCGTAAACAGCGCCGACCCTTACCGCCTGATTCCGAGGTCCCTTAGCGCCATGGAGGTTTTAACACCAGGTGTTAAAATCCATGGCGCTAAGGGACCTTGATGTTAATTACGCCACCGTAATTTACGGTGGCGTAATTAACGCCTTCCCCACTCCCATTATGCCCTATGGGGCAAAAATGGGAATGGGGAAGGGTAAATGGGGATTGGGGACTTACCGCCCCGCCAACCTCGGAATGGGGCGGTAAGTCCGCCAACCACCATGGCGTAAACGTAGTTTACGCCATGGTGGTAAAGATACGGCCCAGGCGGTAACTTACAGCCTGGGTCGTAATGAGGCCCTTTGTCGGATTTTGAGCACAGGGCCACAGAACATGCTTGCTATGGAAAGCATGGTGATGGCTGGGGTGGGGCAGGAGCGGGTCTTTGTTGAGGCTTAACAATGTGCAAAGAAAACTAAAGTATCTATAGAATGTGCAAAACTGCATAAACTAAATGGCGTGTGCCCACTAAATGATTCTACACAGACTGACAGCACAATGAGGGAATAAAATGTACCCGCACCCGCATCTCCAACCTCACCAGAGTCAGTTCAAATGTCTGCACACAAGACCGAAAATTATTGCTGTTGAAAGGCATTGTCTGATAAAAAAAAATAATAAAGCTTCTCTTGAGGAGTGATAAAAAACGAACTGAAACATTTACAGGTAAGAGATAAAAGGCATAGGTGACGTGGATGGGCAATGTGTATTACCTGTCCTGGGCCCAGATGCCGGCTTGTCCGTATTCTGCATTGAGGAGTTCAGTAGAATGTCTCGCACCTGTCAGAGGGAAAGAGAGATACATCAGGGATCCAGGAAGCTCGCTCCCCAGTGGCTAGCTCAATCACAGACCTGCACCCTAGAGCGGTTTCCATTTGCTAAAGGTGAACAATGGGGACACCTTCTTGATTCATTCTAGGTTTTTCTCCGCTCGGTGGCAATCAAGCCGCAAAGAGGTGCAGAATCGAAATGTCAGCAGCTTCCCTGCAGCCTTGCCCCCTCAAAGCAAACCATTGACAAAAAGGGCAGACGGTTATCCCAAGAATTTGGCAGGACGGGCAGAAATATTTGGATTCAGTTTCCTTTGGCTTATTGTTTTCTAACTGAACACTGCATTTGTAAATCGTTCCCTTTATTGTGTCAATACAGTAATAAACTAAATACATGAATGGATTAGGAAATACCGCATGGATAAGCAAATACCACCAATAGCTGAAACAATGCCATACCACATTTCCGCAATTAATGAAGAAGGGCCGGAAATGCTGTACATCCTGGTGAAGTTAGGTCACAGCTAGTGCAATCATTTTCAGCAAAATTGTAATACGGGTCAGTACGTGTGGGTTTGGAAACCCCCCCCCCCCCCAGGATATAACTTCCAATCAGCTATGGAAATCATACCAAATTAGGTACTCTATAAAGTATTGGAAAAAATACCAACCGCTCATCCGTCACCCTCAGCAAACTTCGTATTAAAATAAATGTGATGAAACTCAGGCTCCTCGTGCTTATATATGCGGCACTGGCAATTGTGGCGCAATAAGACCTGTTGCCAGCCGGGACAAAGTCACAGTTGAGAAACACTCGTTTGACTAGGAAAGGCCTTCAGCGCCAGGGTTGCCGCTTGCATCAGAGCCCCTCCACGAGTCCACCCCGAGACCCTGGCAGGAAAAGGGAGCCGGGTACCAAGCTACGGCACAATCTGAGGGAAATCGTAATATATGTTTTAAAAGACTTTAATTTGAAAGTCTGCATTTTATTTGTGCACGTTTGATCGAATCGACCAATTACATATGCGTATGTGTGTATGTAGGGGTGTGGGAGTGGGTTTTGGGAGGGTGAGGTGCAGCATGGGTAGCAGGGGGCACGAGTGGGAGCCCAACAAAACAACACACCATAACAAACAAAAAAACGATCCAATTCTGTTTGGCAAAAAGTGCATGAAGAAAATGCACGTTCAAATGAGTCCAGACTCCTGAGCCAGAGTGTATTCAGGGAAATGGGTAGCGATCTGCTTTCCCTACAAGTAACCATGATGGATTTGTGAATGCGAACAAAAGGGCCTCACCACGTGTTGGGCTGTAGCCCTTAAATGCAGCAGTAACGGTATTACCACCGCATTTAAGGGCTGGCCCATCATGAGTTGGGTGCTAAATGGGCTGTTTTACCTCCAGCTTTTTACTCGAGGTGAAAATCCCATTTAGCGCCCTGTTTTTTGGCGGTATTACCACCGGCTGTATTAGCCTGCAGTAATTAGCACAGGAAATGCCCCATTGGATCCAATGGACCCAATAGGGAATGGGGATTTACCGTTAACGCCCAAACCGTGATACAGTGGTAATACCGCTGGACCAGTGGGTGCTAATGCTATTACAGTCGGGCGATATTACAGCCGGGATACAGCCCAACTCGTGATGAGGCCCCTTGCTCTGCTTTCTTTGAGCTTGCAGTTTCTCAGGCTGCTCCTGTGGTGAGGCAATGTGGGCCCAATAAACTCCCACAGTTCTATGGGTTTTGAAAGACTTGTTTGAAATTCTGCATTTTGTTTATGCCCTTTTGGTTGAGCTGAATTCGACCAGTTTGAAGTGCCATAGAGGCCATGTTCCACGCAGCAGAGCACTCCAACTCACACACCACTTATGCCCAACTTTAAAATTGCAAACGTTCTTTTAAGCACTCGGCTGCCGCAGTGCACATTAAATGCTATAACAATTACCAATAGGGGTAAAAGAAGCAGACACACCTGACAATCTGTAGTAGAAACCGGGAAACTGCCTGGGAAGAAATAGGAAAAGGGGAATAACCCCACTCAGAGACAAGAGGCTGAGTGGGGAAGGGCCAATCAGAACTTCACTCATCACAGTTATCAGTTTTGCCATAAAAAGGGCCCAAGGCTGTGCATTCGTTTCCAGAGAGGGCAGAGAAGGAGCACGAAGGGAAGGAGCAAGGCAGGAGAGACGATTAGTGAAATGCCGAACCAGCCTCTGTTTGGCTTATGCCACAGGATCAAGGAGGGGCTTAAGCAAGGAAGATCTACCGTTCATGGCCATTTCCTTCCAGGCACATTTGTACAAGGCCCATTTGTTGTTCTTTTATTAACAGATTTCGCTGCATATGTAGATGTGGGGTTGGTTTAAGTATTTATTAAGGTGAGGGGGGCTGCAGGGGTCTCCCCCTGCATTTATGTGCAGTGAAATGTTGTTTAAAAAAATAAAATTAAAAATAAATCAAACAAATGGGCTTCGGGCAAATTGCTGCGAGGAAACATTGTAGAACCAGATGTACAAGAGCGATCTTAATAGGTTATCAGGTAATAATGTCCCCATACATAATGTCACTGGGAAAAGCCATTGGCGACATTATATCTGGTGACATTATGTATGGGGACAGGTTGCAGGGATGTCCCCTGCTCCCCTTGTAAAAAGAAAAATAATTCAGCGGTTGCAGGGGTGTCCCCCGCATGTTCAATGTAATAATGTCTGCGCAAAAAACAGCTCTTTTTCTGTCCGGAGACATTTTGAAAGGGACATTATTACATGGAACCCTTACTAGTGGGTGAGGATGTCTGACTAGTGCAATGAACATCCTTGGCCCAGGAGAGTTGACCCCGGCTGGTGGCATCACAGCCTCGCAAAACCTTAAGCAAGGTGGAATAAATAATTGATGTTAGGAGAAAGTTAAAGATTATTTGAGCTAGCTCAGGAGAGCGTTCCTGTGGCTGGAGGCTAAGAATATCTATACCCGAGGTATATGCCAAGCAAGGGGAGTGGCGAGAAATGCTGCTGCTATGAGGTCTAACCAAGAAGTGAGTTGGGAGCTAGATCATTAGTAAATGAGTAGGGCAGGGACTGCAAAGAAGCAGCTATGCACTACACACTACATTAGGCAATCCGGGGAAGTTCAGTCTCTCTCTCTCTCTCTCTCTCTTTCCCGCTAAGCATTAATCCCACTCATCCAACACACGCTCCTGGTAACTCATCATACTTTACTAAACGGCAGGTGGCACTACCATCAGTAAAAATTGTTGATAGTCAATAGACCAAAGGAGTCTTGGGAGGATAGCTCAGGGGCAACATGCTCGCCTTGGAAGCAAGACGACACAGAGCAACACAGATTCGATCGCCGGGTCTGCGCTTTGAAACCTCTTGATATTAAGTGGTTATAAATAACCTATCATATAGGACTTCGAAAATTTCGTTTTTTGCAAAGAGTAGGCTGTAGCTACAACTAGTGATAAATATCAGAACAGAAACTGACATGTAAATACTTGGGAGGACATCATATAGCGATTGGTTCAGTTATTTATTTTTTTAAAAGCCTGCCTAATTTTTCCAACAACAGAAAATAAAGATGAAATTCGAGCTGATCAGCTTTACAAATAATAAAATACCAAGTACATGCTGCCACTGAGCTTCTTCCCCTGGCTTCTAATGTTGGCTCAGTTTCCCTCCTTTCACATTCTCCAGCAGGGGAAATTGCTGAGTGGTTGAGGAAAAGTGCTTCTTGGCTCTGTTACTTTCTCAAAGTGTACGGTAAAGAGAAGCGTGACACACAAAAGAGACTCCAGCGTGCATATACAAGAGAGATGAACTCGTCCAGGGGGCAAAATACCAGGTTGCAAGCTACTAGCCAGTGAAATAGTCATTTGCCACCTCAATTCTATACATGCACAACACACACCATTTCTTACTCAACAAGAGTCAATTATCACTAGCCAGTGTTCTTGGCTCTGTTACTTTCTCAAAGTGTACGGTAAAGAGAAGCGTGACACACAAAAGAGACTCCAGCGTGCATATACAAGAGAGATGAACTCGTCCAGGGGGCAAAATATCAGGTTGCAAGCTACTAGCCAGTGAAATAGTCATTTGCCACCTCAATTCTATACATGCACAACACACACCATTTCTTACTCAACAAGAGTCAATTATCACTAGCCAGTGTTCTTGGCTCTGTTACTTTCTCAAAGTGTACGGTAAAGAGAAGCGTGACACACAAAAGAGACTCCAGCGTGCATATACAAGAGAGATGAACTCGTCCAGGGGGCAAAATATCAGGTTGCAAGCTACTAGCCAGTGAAATAGTCATTTGCCACCTCAATTCTATACATGCACAACACACACCATTTCTTACTCAACAAGAGTCAATTATCACTAGCCAGTGTCCAGTGCAAATGTTGTTGCCCTGGACTAGTCCAAAGTAATCTTGGTCCCTGGGTGGATTGGAGAAAAAGAGGGAGGGGGGAGTGGGAAACAGAGTGGGGGGAGTAACACACAATGTGGCCATTCGTACAAATTCCTGTAAATAAAGGTTGCGTCACACTAAACGCAATTGAAAGATTCTGGAGTTCGTGAAGAAGACTCCAGCCCTAAAAACTCTGCCTGTTTGATGTTTCTCCGGCTCCAAAGGAAGAGAAACATGCATCCCTATGGTATACGTTTTTTGGTCCGCTCCTATTACAATGAACATATCTGCATGTATAGAAATATATATGGATATACTCTACTAATGAGCTAGATCTCTCTCTCCCTCTCTCTGCCTCACACTAGATCGGTCTCTTTCTATATGTGTGAGAATCGCGTACTAGGGTGTGCATTTTCTAGGGCCATCCCAGCCATTGCGTACTACTGCACAAATAGAGAAAATAAAAAAATATCTTACGGGGGAGCGGCAGAATAGGGTTGTGTTCTTGTAAAAGCGGTTATATGTGATTTTACAGACAGAACATTCAGAGTGGTACATTTCATCGTGACCAAAATATTTTATTTTTACATTTTCTACCCGTATAACGCTACCCCAACCCCATCCCAACTCATTTGAACCCCTTACCCCATTACCCTTTATGCATTTATTTAATGTTTTCAGTGTTTTTCGGTATTATGGTCTTTGGTGAAATGTGCCACTGTGAAATATTTTCTGTAAATGAACTGGGTACTGTAAAAGCAAGTATTAAAAACAAAGAGGAAAATATTTATTTTAAATTGTAGTAAATATAGTAAACTGGCTCTTTTGAAAAATGTGCTATGTTTATTTATCTAATGATCACTTTCAGCATACATTGCATTCATAAGAATATATATTTGATAAATATGTCAGTGAAGAAAGTAATGCATGCTTGAATTACTAATTATATGACGCATACTGGGCTTGGTGCCCATTTAATGTTTCCCTGACTCTCACCTTAACTTAAAATGTTAGCAACACTGAGGCATATATACTGAGTTGGTGAACCTTAAGATTTGGTTGCTACATCCGTTGCTCCCCTGTGGTGTACAGGCTATTCCCTGCACAGAATTGTGGCCAAGTCTCAGGGCAAGGATGGCTGTGCACTTCCTCGGTTACCAATGCACAGATATCCTGCGAGAACTCATATATATTTATATATATATATATACACACACACACACATATATATATAGATATATATTTAGGACAGATGTACCTACAGCAATAGAACTCCTATGTAGAAACATATGTAATATTCACATAACATGCTCTGGGATGGCATAAGGCCATGAAATTACAGACATGACCTTTGCGGGCCATAACTGACCACAATGTCATGACCATGTTCAATCCTGCAGTAGTATTATGTAAACGTCATCAATTTAGAAGCCAATACTGTCCAGTTGCTTTTGGTTGTAAGGGTCTAGGTGTGCACTTAATAGGGAAGCACATATAACCCCCCCCCCCCCCCGACAACAGGAGACAGAAAGTAAACTTGATTTCTCAATTAGCTCCATCGCTTTGCCTACGGCTACCTAAATAGCTCCATACGGCATGTCTTTAGTTCACGGTCATTACACACACACACACACACCCCTCAAACTGCTTGTGTTGGAATTGATTGGCATTAGATCACTCTCCCTCAGTTTTCAGCTAGAGTTGTGGTAAAATAGCATCAGCATTTCCCTTACTATGTGCATTAAAGGGACTTCTTTGGTGTGGAGAGATGATCTAAATGTAGATTACAGGAGCTTTTCAATGGAAGTAATACACGCGTATTGGTTATATTTGTTATCACCAATAAACAGCAGACAATTTCACATTGCATTACGATATAATGAATGTTATCATTTGCATGCTGTCAGACCTCATGAGAGTCTTTGCTGCGTTCTGTTATAGTATAGCCGTTCTGTTATAGTATAGCATGGATTTCAGAGCTCCGCTCCTTAAGTAATGTGATGCAGCGTACTGGGCCAGCCTAGTCCCAGGATTTCAATACGCTTCATCAACCACTGATAATATTCTTATGCCCTTAGTTTTAAACAATGGAATCAACCACCATCGCCATATTGTTTGTAGAAAGGACAAAGAGATACAGTGCAGAATTGTGTCTATGTGCGGTAAATCACAGGAACAAAGCTGGTCACCACGTTTTGCTCCCTATCTGCCAAGTACTAAAAACTGGTCAAATCTGTCCGCAAAATTTAAAATATAAAGAGCGCAAACAGTGCGGAGACATGTATTTGAGATACATGTCAAAACCAAAAGACAACTTTAGACTTAAATAATCCAGAGACAGTCTAGACAACAATAATTTGTCTACTGTGGTCCTATACAAAGTATTCCGGAAGGCTGTTAGTACGGTATGCTTATCTGAAATGTGCAGCTTTTCTGGATTAAAGAAAAAGGTGCAAACACATAAGCGCAGCACAATAATTTTAGTATGGTTAAACCATGGCATCTTGCTTTGACTACCTCATGGCTGTAACCTCTTGAGAAAGTAACCTGTGCGCGTAATCTTCCAGTCCTTTTCATGGTGCAGCGGTGATGCCCAGATTCAAACTTCCAGTCATCTGCGTCATCGAACTTGGGTACAGAAATGCAATCTTTTGCTCATGAGCATACATGAATATGCAACGCAGCAGTACCACCTGATAATCCCTCTGTAGGTACTGGAGGGTTCAGCACATTCATTCATCGAATTAACCATTTCCTAATGAACAACACCAAAAAGATGCATTCCCCCTCAAAACTCATGATCCACTTGACACAAAATTAGAGAGATTACATTAATTCATGCATTTCATTTTATTTATATATTGCATATTTGTATGGCGACTATACACAGGAGTTTCCAGGCGCCACAAGACAAGATGGGGGAAGGGGACATGGAAATCACAAAAGTAGAACAACAAAAAACGGTTATAAGGGCCGTGTGACCATTGTATTGTGCAAGTGCATGACAAGGTGATAAGTGCAGGGGGCTAGGGGATAGAGTGAGAAATGCAGGAGGGGGGTACACCAACGGGTGGGTGCTGGATAGTGCTGAGGGGGCCAGGCGGCAAGTGTCAAGGGGAGAAGGGGGCAAGGGAGGATGAGTGTGGTGGCCAGGAAAGGACCAGGCTGGGCTAGTCCGGGAAAGGGAGCCTGAGGACAAGTGCTTGCAGAGGATGCTGGGGGGACTGGTAAGGGGAGGTCTGGCCCCTGTATGACTGAAGGGACCAGGCCCCAGTCGCAGCAGCAGATGGAGAGGGAGTGGGAGAGGGAAGCAAGAGGAGAAAAGGAAAGTCTTGAGAAGTTTCTGGAATTTAAGACTATCCGGCTCAAGTCTATGGGAGGAGTCAGCCGAGGAAAGGGATCTACCTCCCACTCTCTGCTTGGAGAAACATTTGACCTGCAGAGAGTTGTAGCCAGAAGACAAAAGGACTCAGGCTGGAGGTATTTCGGGAGAGAAAGCTGGATGTAAAGAGGTCCCAGGCGCCAGACAGCCTTGTGGATGATGCAAAGGGTCTTGAATTTGTTCCTTGTTGTCACCGGGAGCCAATGGAGAGATTTTAGGGCTGCAGAGATGCAGTCCATGGGCTTGAGGCCAAGGATAAGTCTTGCAGTCCTATTCTGGATTAGTTGAAGGGACAAAGGGAGGAAAGGGGCATGTTGAGGAAGAGGCTATTGCTGTAGTCAATCCTAGTGAGAACCAGGGCTCTGGAGACATTGAGCTTCTGGGGGAAGGCGATGAAAGGTAGAATGCCCCTGAAGAGAAGAAGCTGAAAATTGGACTTCTTGGCAAGGTCCATGATGCGTGTAATCTATTCATAGATGACACTGGTCCTTTATATGCACCACCACACAGTTGTCATTGCTCTTCCTCACAGCACTGATTAGTCTTCTGCCCCAATGTGGGTGCATTAGAAAGATTTTTAATGTCATCATAAGTCCAGAGTTTGTTGCCTTGCTGATCCTTAGCATTGTACGCATGTGATCGATTTTCAGTTCAATTGTCGAAAAGCCTTAAATGTCACCAAATATGCCTATTGAACTAGCTGCGAATCATTAACTTTCTCCAATAGTGCACCTACACCTATGCACATGCAGGAGATGGATATAGTGGACCCCAAATGAGTTAAGGTTGCTTTAATAACTCCACTGCTGAATCTGAGGTTTTGTATCTCTTATGCGTAAGAGAATTTCTCTTCTGATGCAACTGTCACTAAACTCCGACTAGTGTGGCCAGCCTTCCAGATACGGTGGACCTTCCCTTCAGAAGTTCTTCTGTAATCAGCGATTCATTCAACTGTTGGACATTGGCTATTAGCACTTATAGTGCCTCCTCACCCAACTCTGCTCCCCAGTTTTGAAGACGAAAGCTGGATTTTAGGCCAATTTAGGCATAGAAAGAAAATAGGTGAATGTTTGGTGTACATTGGTCCATATAACGCCAAGTTGTAGACCATGAAGCAATGCCTCTTTCTTTGGAGAACAGGTAGAAACCATCACTACAGAATTCTGTTGAGCTCTGGAACGTATTCATCTCCTAATTTACAGAGTAGGTTGATTATAATAGTAGCTAAAATGGAAGCCCAGTACTGGAGCATTGAGTCTCGTGCAATGCAATCATCTGGTAAACCCACTCATTTAATGAGAGAACGTAATAATTGTACTATTTAATATACACCATACATGAAAGAGATCCTCTTCATCTGCATTAAAAAGACTTTCAACGCTCATCTCTGGAACTACAACCTCCTGCTCAGCAAATAAAGCAAGCCATGCAGTTGCTTACCCAAGGGTGGGCCGCTACAGGGACTGGGCTTTTATGGCCTGAAAAAGAGGCATGCATGTCGAAACCTGCAGATTGCTGGAGTATGAGAATGGTGTGTGCCATGATTGCAGGTCTTTAGTAAAGCACTGTGGGTAGAAACCTAACTCACAGAATAGAACTTGCCTGTTCCTTTGGCACCAAGGCACAGGGGGAGTCACTGCAGAATGAAGAGCGGTCGGTTGCATGGTGTGAGTGCACACAAACACTCACTGTGCAGCAGCTTCACATGGCATATTTGGATATATGTATATAGAAGTTGAATAGTTACAAAATGGAGTGTTCTGTTGGGTTGAGCATGTGCCGGAGAGAAGTGTCTAAATCTGGGCATGTTCAGAACCATGGTGAAATCTCTGGACACGTGTATTGATTGTTGTGGCATTTAGACCATGCTACTGTGTTATGCCCTATGGTCGCACATAGACCACACTACTGTGTTGTGCCCTATGGTCGCATATAGACCACTCTATTGTGTTGTGCCCTATGGTCGCATAGTGACCATGCTACTGTGTAATGCCCTATGGTCGCATTTAGACCACACTACTGTGTTGTGCCCTATGGTCGCATATAGACCACTCTATTGTGTTGTGCCCTATGGTCGCATAGTGACCACGCTATTGTGTTATGCCCTATGGTCGCATAGTGACCACGCTATTGTATTGTGCCTTATGGTCGCATTTAGACCACACTACTGTGTTGCGCCCTATGGTCGCATATAGACCACTCTATTTTGTTGTGCCCTATGGTCGCATATAGACCACTCTATTGTGTTGTGCCCTATGGTCGCATATAGACCACTCTATTGTGTTGTGCCCTATGGTCGCATATAGACCACTCTATTGTGTTGTGCCCTATGGTCGCATAGTGACCACGCCACTTTGTTATGCCCTATAGTCGCACAGTGACCACGCCACTGTGTAATGCCCTATGGTCGCATATAGACCACACTAATGTGTTGTGCCCCATGGTCGCATAGTGACCACGCTACTGTGTTATGCCCTATGGTCGCATAGTGACCACGCTACTGTGTTTGCCCTATGGTTGCATATAGACCACGCTATTGTATTGTGCCTTATGGTCACATTTAGACCACACTATTGTGTTGTACCCTATGGTCGCACCGATGCCCTTCATCCGACAATCCTCTGCACGGCGCATCGCCCCTAGCACACACATTATGCTACTTTGCCTTACCGTGATCATGTTCCCCTTCTGTGTCATGCAAAGTAATATACTTTGCAACGGTAACAGCTACATAACCCATAAAAATGGACTAGCTAGACCCGCCTGCCCAAGACATTACCCTATCGTCTGCCCCACACCATTCCTGCCCACTACTCCAGCCTTCCTCCCGGTCTCACAATTTGCTTATCCTACCCATGACCACGCACAGCATTACGATGTCCTAGACAATAAGAGTGCAGATAGATCCAAGCAGAACCCTACCGACATTAGAGCACCCTGCCCCACCCATCATCACAGCCCCTCCACGATGACCGACCTTACTGTCTCTCAAGCAACCACCCTTATCCCTACCGATCGCAACAATAGACTTGGTGCCAGAATCCACCACAAAACTAGCAAACGCCCAGCTAAACTACCCAACAAAACTAACAAGTACACTATAACCCCCATCAACTCTACCCTCCATACACTAAAAGGAGCTCTTCTAAATGTTAGATCACTAGTCGCCCATTCCATAGAAGTCAGCGACATCATTCTGACTAACAACCTAGACTTCCTTGCTATGACAGAAACTTGGTTACATGAGGCTGCGGGACCATCCCTTACCCTAGCCATCCCTGACAACTACACTATCCTCAGAGTAGACAGACCTAACGCTCGAGGAGGTGGTGTAGCCCTCATCTTTAAGTCCTCACTTGATATCAGACTAGGCTCCTCTCCTCTACTCAAATCATGTGAACACCTTACAGTTAAACTACAAACCTCCCCGAAGAGTACTATCACTATGCACCTAATCTACAGACCCGCGGGTCCACCTGGCTCATTTGAGGAAGATATCACCTCCCTAGTAGCCGAAAGCTCCAAACCTTCAGCACAAATGATTATACTGGGAGACTTCAATCTCGGGTTTAATGACCCTCTTGACACCCCTGCCATTGCCCTGGCCACGGCATTAGAGGAGCATGGCCTCCTTCAACTCTGCTCCAAACCCACCCACTCGAAAGGCAGAATCCTTGACTGGGCAACCGCCCTCAATTGCAACATCACCCTAAAGGACCCTGTACAGCTCATCTGGACGGATCACCACTTCCTCCCCCTTGACATTAATATCAACAACCTAGTGCACAAAAGGCCTATTATTGCTCCGGCCTGCCTAACTAGGAAAAAGAGCAACATCACAGCTGAAGCCTTAATGCCTCTGGTGACCCCCATTCTGAACGCCCTACCAACTACAACTGACTTAAACTCGCTGGTCAACGCCTATAATGACTCCATGGCTAAAGCTATCGACACCATTGCCCCATTAAAAATGCGCAAAGGGAAACCTAAAGCGCACCTGAATACGTGGTACACCCCAGAGCTCAAACTTCTCCGACTACAAAAAAGCAAACTTGAATCACTATGGAAATCGGTGCCTTCAGTAGACAATAGAACCAACCTTACCAATATCTCCACCCTCTACAAAAATGAGATCACACGTGCTAAGAAAGAATCTCTTAATTCCAGGATCTCACAGGCAGGCTCCAGCACAAAAGAGCTCTTTAACATCTTAAAGGAATTAGAAAACCCCACTCCTCCCGAAGATACCTGCACAAAGGATAAACCTTGGTGCACAGGGATCCAGAATGCCCTTGCCAACAAAATTTCAGGGCTCCAAACTAAAATTGGAAACAAACGGCAACAGCTCACTCATGACCCCACCTCCAGACCCACCCATCCCCCACTCACCGCCACTAGCTCAGGCTTCACCTTCAAAAAGGTTACCATACCTTAAGTACAAAAAATTATAGCATCCTTGAAACCCTCGAACTGCAAGGGGGACAGTTGCCCCGCACAGATTATCAAGGATGCTGCCAGGGATCTCTCCCCCTTCATCACCAAATTAATAAACTTGTCTTTTTCTAACAACATGGTCCCAAGTAATCTGAAACAATCCTGGGTCCTACCCTTGCTAAAAAAACAGACCCTCGACCCAGACATACCCACAAATTATAGACCCATTACCACTGTCCCATTTTTACTAAAGATTCTTGACAGAGTGGCCTATTTACAAATTCAGGATTACCTTGAAACTAACCTATTACTAGGTATTCGCCAATCTGGCTTTCGTCCCCAACATGGGACGGAAACGGCCCTTGTTGATCTCAAGAGCCAGATAGACGAAATCAAAGATAAAGGGAGGGCTGCCATCCTGCTTCTCCTCGACCTCTCCGCTGCCTTTGACCTGGTTGACCACAAAATCTTGTGCAACCACTTATCATCGGCAGCACACTTCTCCCACTCGGCGGTCACATGGATCCAATCCTTCCTGGACAACAGGACCATGCGAGTCTTCTCACCCATAGCAGCAGCCGACCCTATTCCAATTACCTGCGGTGTCCCACAAGGATCTTGTGTTTCACCCACTTTGTATAATATATTTACAAAGCCCCTATTCGATAAACTGGACCATCTGGGTGTCACCTACACCAACTACGCAGATGACACCCAGATACTCCTCACTTTATCAGGCAACTACAACGCGGACGCCAACAGGATCGGTGAAGTCTTTTCCATCATTCAGGCATGGATGGCCACACATGGCCTCTGCCTGAACGATGACAAGACTGAACTGCTCCTTGTCGGCTCACCCAACACTATCCGGAATCTCAGCCCTAGCTACTCTAGCTTCATCATTGACGGCAACACCATTCCCACTGCCAAAAGTGTAAAAACTCTGGGTTTCTATCTCGACACTAACACCAACTTCGCCAAACAAATTAATATGACCGCCTCAGCCACTGCTTACACTGGGAAACTAATCAGAGCCTGCAGACCTTTGATATCCCCCAACAATTGCCTTACTCTAGCCAGAGCACTTATACAATCCAAACTGGATTATTGCAACAGCCTGTATGTAGGTGCCAATAAATCGGTTGTCAATAAACTGCAAGTTCTACAAAACAATGCACTCCGTGCCGCCCTTAATATTCCCAGAAGAGAACATATCTCAGCCACAAGAATCACATGCAAATGGCTCTCCATCCAACAAAAAATAGACCTAAAAACTATCTGCCTCACCTACAAAGCTCTTAACCACCTGGCCCCGCCTTATTTAACCGATAAATTCACCTTAAGACAGAATATTAGAACCACCAGATCCTCTAATACACTACAACTGACAGTGCCCAAATACTCCCTAAAAAGAGCCGGTGGATCCAGCTTCCCAGTTCTAGCCTCACAATTATGGAACACTATTCCACTGGACATCAAATCTACCCCTACATTTCAACCTTTCAGAACTAAGATCATCACCTGGTTACTCAACAAATAACTAGCACTGTATGTATGTATGTATCCGCTACGATGTTACTAATTCTACTATAACTGCGTTCATAACTGCTTTTGTAACTATACATATGCTGCACAAATGTACAAATGTTCTTACCTATGCCTGTAACCTGATGCTTAAGCACCCATATGCCTCTGGGTCAGGAGCGCTATACAAAATAAATAAACAAACAAACAAACAAACTCTGGAGATCGCGCTACAAATGATAGCGCAACTTTCCATCTGCACCCTACACCAAGGACAGGGTCTGAGAGACGCCTTGTGTTGCAACATGGAATGATTCTGCTGAACTGATCAGCCTTTCCTCGTCAATCAAATTGTTTTTTTTCCCCATCCCTGTACTACAACTTAGCGTAACTACTGCCAAGACCTACTTTGAAGCGAGCTACCTTTATAGTCGGGGGTCCTTACATGATTCATCATGGAAGCTCGTAAGCCTCAGTGTAGCAGAAGAAAACAGGTTCAAGTCAGCGGTCACTGAAAAATAAAATGCCTGTGCAGTCCTAAAAAGCCCTCTCAGAGGAGAAAATGCAGACCTTTGCCATTGGGAAAATAGGTAAAAGAAAAAAGATTATGAATTGGAACGTTAATATTACATTTCATTAAACAGACATTCAGACCTTTAAGTTCCACTTATATTACAAATGTCTCATGCATTACAGGGGTAAAAATGTAAAGTTGCAAGCTACTAGCCAGCCATAAAAAGTCACTCGCCACTCAACTCTACACATACACAGAGCACACTGTTTTTTACTCTCCAAGAGAGTGCCCGTTATGTGCCCTTATGTAGTGTGATACTCATTTGTACAAGAAATTGCATCTTTTGTGAAAGAGAAAGGGCTACCTTCAAGAAAAGGCGGAAATCAGCCTGTGTAAACCCTGAAATCCGCATGCTGTGTTCAAATGTTCACACAGAATTGTTGGTTACCAATATATAATAGTGAACAATGTAGTGTTTAAAATGGACCCAACTAATGCATATATGTGGGACACAAGTAATCTCTGGGAAGCCCTTTTGTAACCACATATCCATTTTTCAGACAGTCCAACAGAATCTCACCGGTGGGGTTGGGGAAATCAGGTCCTCGTAGTAGTATTAAGGTATTGAAAGGCGTTAAAGGCTGGCTCACAAAGACATTCAGAAAGACTTGCGATGCCACAGGTTGGAAACACGATGAAGGGAAAGCGGACTGCAACTCGAAACACCGGGCTGGGTGCCTTGCAGAACTAGATTCCGGTCCAGAGAGGTCCAGGCAATAGAGGGTTGAACGTCACATACTACACCTTGTGCCCCGGTAACAGAGCACAGCTGAGTAATTTAAAATCTTTGCGAGAGGGTATTTAGTTGGGCAAAGGGTTGCGTGCCAATGATTAAGAGGCACAGCCCTTTCCTACTGTACCTTGGTTTAGCAGATGTTTCTGATATTGTTAAAATGATTTCGCTTTCTTTTTTCAAAATGTATTCCATAGTCTATGCATTGCTCGTAAACCAGATGTTTGTTCAATGCAAAGAACATCTATAGCTACAATACACAAAGGTTCATACATATGTAAGCACAAACCCACACAAGATCCTACATTACCTTCTGACTTCGCGTTAAGTCGAGAGGTGTGTGCCCATAGGGTTGTGTGGACTTGCCGCAGGAAAGCTTCCTTTTTCTCCTCTTAGTGTCTGGTCCAAGTTCAGGATCCAGGTCTGTGATGATCATGTGTTCGTCCGCCTCGCCGGTACCTTCCAGCTCGTCGGAGTCCAGGTCTAGTTGCAGGTCTGCCTCAGAGTCGCGGTCACTGTCACTGCTCGAGTCGCTTGACGACACAGACATTGGCTCATCGTTCTCAGAAAAAACATCAGCTCCTACAACATTAGTAAAAAGTGGACTGTTTGAGATTCACAAGTTAGCAAAGAAAAAAGGATTACTGGAGGTAAATTAACAATTCAATTTTTAACCGGTCGGGGCTGGTGAAAAGTTGCTTATTGTTCATTTCAAACAACTCCCATTGCAAGTAATGTACACGTTCTATATCAAATAGTGCAAAAACATGCTTTTTGCAATCAAGGGATTTATCAGCTATTTATTTGAAGTTTACATTTTTGGGAGTTCTTCAACCACTGCAGTAGGTGGTGGCACCTTTCCCTACATCAGCATGAAGGTCGAACTATGGGGTTGTTTGCGGCTTATTGGTTACTTTGTGCCTCAACGAAAAAGAAACCTATTCCGAAGCCTGGTCCAACTTTTCCTATGGAAACTTGCCATGGTTTCCTTTTGGGCCCATGGCTACCTGCAATTGAAAGCTTTTGAATTGTCTTACTGGGAATTAGGTGTTCAGTGATGGCCATGGAGCTGGAAGGATACATGCACTCCAGTAAGTCAAAAAAGTAAGGAGGTTCAAAATATTTTCTGAGGGAAGCCAACTTTGTCAGACAGGCTGGCATTGGTTCCTCATTCATACACATGCTTCCCATTACAAAACTCAAAACTGGCTTAACCCTTTCACGCTCTCTACTTTACCGCTCAGGATTCAAGTATTACTCCCTACTGGCACGCAAAGTTTCTTTTAACCCAAGATCTTCCTTCATCGTGAGGGGTTTTGAAATGCACCGCCCCTTCAGCCGCAAGAGTGCTCAGCCTCCCCAGCCCCATGGCTGACAGCACATGCCCTTATATATAGTGCAATGTTCTTTGCAAATGCTAAAGATCACGCTCTCCACTATGTTTCCCCAAATCATTTTGTTGTTCATGCTTCCTTATTGAGTAATTCAAGGTAATTGTAAAATTCCCAGAACAAGATGGCAATGCTCTGAGTGTATTGCCAAATCAGGCAGCCGAGATCAAGGTCTAGACTTTAGAAAAGGGTCCACAACACTAAAGAAGTAGGTTAAGAACTTGAGATGCCATTTGAAAAGAGAAGTAAAAGCGGGAGCCAAAATGATGCGCCGAATGTCTGGCACTCCAAATATTGACTGCATACAGAATTTCACGGATGCTGTGAAAATGAGTCGAACCAAGGCAGATATAATGAGAACATTAGTGCTGTCCTCACCCTCTCTCACATTCTCTCCCTCAAGACGTTGCCAGGGATGCTCTCGCCTTTCCTCAAGCAGAAGGCAAGGAACTTTCATTTGGTCTTCACAGAACAAGTGCCTTGACGATTAATTCATACCTGATCCTATTCACTTAATTACTGCTCTTTGGTCCATATTGGGGGGCATCTTTTATAAGGTAACAGCCCTTGGTTTCCCAGATTTCTGCTAGGCCTCACCACCATCAACTTCTCAACCTGGAAATATTTCACATTTACTACACACACACCACCAAGTGTTAGAAGCCTTATTTTGTGTGCCCCCTCTCCTTCCATCCCACCCAGCCCCCGCTCCCCTTTTCCCTCACCCCTCTGTTGTCCTCCATCTTTCCCATTTCCTCCCTTCCTCTTCTTCCCTCTATCCGTCTGTGTCTCTCTCCCTCTTTCGCGGTCACACTCTGCATCTGTCCGTCTCTGAGGAGTAAAATGGGGGCTAGTGGACATTACTATAACTAAATAGGAGGGGTCTTATTAAGCACGCAGGCTAAAAAGAAAAACATCATTTGTCTCCTTTCACCAGATAATTGATGAGCCTACTCCTGATTACTGCCCTCCTGTGCACTGCTCAATGACATACAATGTTTGCTTTGCGTGAACTCACTATTGCTGCGATCATGGCTGGATCTCCATTAGGTAAATGTGGATAAAGGTTACTACTTAAGGAACAATGGAAAAGCTCTGAAGAACTCAACCAAATATTAGCAAAGAAGGATCAGACGTGGAAGGAATTACTTTCCGGATGCAGATTATTTCTATCGTCCTAGCTTAGGTAGTACAAAAAAAAGCCATTTGAACTACAACAAAATCCTTTTACACCTACATGGATCATTCCGACAACAGAGTATTTCTTTATCATTCTTAAAGAACTGATAGACCTCTTCTCTCCCTCCTATCCAGCAATAATACGCAACAATTCAGCATTCTTTATCATCAATACGTTCCAGACTATTTGTGAGCACAAAGTTGGTCTGTCTGAGGGCTTATTCACTCCATCTTCATATGCTTTCCCCCAGTCCATTTTGCAGTTACTTTCTTGGCGGCTTTCACACCTAACAATCTGTATTATCTATTTGCCACATCTCTTGCGTTGAGTCGGGTTCGCCCCTAAACGTCTGTTTGATTATAATCTTGAGAAAACATCTGATCCCGAGCTCTTAAACTCCACTTGGAAATGGTAATCTCGCCCTAGCCTCTGGCCCATTTCTCTCTTGCCTTCAAGTCAGCTATTGGCTCACCCCTACTTATGGGTCAGTTCTGATCTTTCAATGTATTCATTCACCCTCTTAAGGCAGGTATTTGGCCTGGACACAGGACCGTTAGTCCTCATGGCTGTAATTTAAGGTGACTGATGTCGTGCTGGTCAAGTTTGTCCCAACTAAAGCCTTTCACATCATCAACAACAACACTGCCCTACTGGCCACCTGGAACTTCTTGTTATTCGTGGCATTGCTGTAGCTTGGTTTCTCTTCCACCGTTGTCCACTTTTCTACCCATCACTTCTAGTGTCCCCCATGGCTCTTTCCTCACTTTTCTTTGATCTTCGGTTTTGACTTGTGGATTGTGGTATTTATTATTTAGTTTATTTGTTTGATGCGTATATGTGGATGATACCCAACTTGTGATAAACTTGGATATGGGGTCAAGTTCTAGAGGACATATTATTCTGATAGGTGGCTACGATTCCTTGTTGAACTTCTTTCTCTAACCACTGTGCCTCAAGCTGCCTGTCCTCCCTGTTAATTCCTTCAAACCCCTTGCACTTAAACACTATTGCACTCATTCTCTGGGCATCCAGATAAAGCAGGTAGCATCTTTGTGCTTCTTTCACCTCTGTATTCAGAAGGAAGGTTGTCTTCCGTCCCGTGCTGCACGTATTTATGCAGTTACTGCCACTGCCCAATTCTGTGCAGATTATGGCAATGCCCTTTCTGGGCACCCTGAGAAAAAGCTTCTGGCAGATACCGCTGGCTCAGAAATCTGCTGCTCGTTTAGTTACTGGCTTGATTTCATATCACCCCTGTCCTATGGTGTCTTCCTTCACTATCTACCAGATTCTTTTCAAAGTATTATGCATCACGCACCCATGCATCCATCGAATAGAAAGGTTCAGCTTCTCCAGCCTTGCCACCATCTTGCTTTTTATTTCCCTTGGCTTTTGAATACCTTACTCTCTCCCTCTTGTTGACAATGCTCATGCCAAGAAAATATTCTGTAGTATCAGTGTACTTCAAAAACTGTTTAACACAGCACTGACTGGCACAGCTTCACATTGCGTAGCTCTGTAGTTAACAGGATATTGATCAACTCAATAGCATTCACTGAGTAGATATGGCTTTGCTTCATGCTGGATCTTTTGAAAAGAAATAGAATTATATTCAATTCCTCGACACCTTCCCCCAAAGCCTGCAAGAGCTTTGGTACAATCAAGTAGCTTAACTCATTTTTATAGATTATTTAGGAGCCAGTTTTGAGAAAGCCTAAATTTTTCCAGCTCTATCACTGATTAGGGCAGGACTATTAAATTATGCCGAACCAACCATTTAAGCAGATGAAGGATTCCTTGTTCTACTAGAAAGTATACCTCAATTTTCATGCTCTACCTTGTTTGTTTGTTTGTTTATTTATTTGTATAGCGCAGCCAGGCCCGAAGGTAACCGGGCGCATATCTGAACAGTAGATTACAAGAATGAGACATAGTTAGACGAGTGGTTACAATTAAGGCATGGTTACAGTTAACGTAGCAAACAATTTATACAATGGTGCAGTATCATTCAGAGCAGTAAATAGACCCCATGATCCCCATAGTCATGCTGAGAGTCTGGCTGTGACCAATGGTTCATGTGTAGTGGTTAACCAGAGCTTTGCTTTGTGTTTGAATGAGTTAAAAGACGGTAGATTTCTAATAGTGAGTGACTGAACTTCCTCACGCATCCATGCGCTGGTGTGTAAGGCTGTGCGCCCACATGTGATTTCGATAGGACCCCTGCCTTCCCAACGAATGTCCATACGCCAAATGTATGCGACCCCATGGATCACATGGATTTTGACAAGGCCCCCTTTATTCCTGTACTGCTCCTCTCTAGCACTTTGGGGTGTGCAGCCATGCTGCACATGCTTCACTGTCCTTTCTCTGTTCCCTCTCGTCGCTCAATGTACAGGCATTGGCCTATTCTCAGAGGATAATCTCTTCCCTTCTTACCCTTCCGCTGCTGATCTGCACCCAAATGATTTTCCTGGACCCTTCCGTTAGCTGTTGCTGAGGATCCATAGCATTTTGTTTTCAACTCTTTCCTGTTTTTTGGGTGACCCCCCCCCCTGTCCTTCGAGTACTCGTAATTACCGCTACTGCAAACCCTACCTTATACATTCCACATTATTTAATTTCTATTCAATAACCCATGCCTTACCACGTGTTGACACTGTTTACATGATGTATAGAGGATGGTTTTGTTTTTGCATTTGACCACACTTCCTAAATTCTTGTAGTCTCAGTGGTTTATTTCCTAATCGGCAATTGGACATCATTCTGGCTTGGTTTGTTCCTTCAAAAAATTCAAAACGAAATAAATAAATATGTTACAATGGACCAAGTGTAAATGTACCCAGTCTTTGCTGTGGTAGGATGGACAACATATAGCTCTGTGGAACCGTATAGTGCCCGATTGGACAGCAGGACCTACTGTTAAGGGATCCTGTTGTGAAAAAAAGGAAACCAAAGTGGTGCCAACAGTAAGCATGGTAAGGTTTCAGGTTGAAGACCCATCTGGCTCGCATCAGACTGATAGTTTTGGGGGCTGCACCGGCGGCACAGGTCTCGGTGCAACTCGCAGCTAACAGGTCCAAAAAGCAATGGAGCCAACTATGTCCTCCACTCATCTGTATTTCATAAATGACTGGCAGGTTTGATGGATAAAGGCAATTGTACTACAACATTTTACAAAGCATCAAAATAACCTGGAGTGATTACAGCAATCTATGAAAGCAGAATTGTTAATAAAACCATGGAGACAGAGGGAGAACCCATGATTGTGGGATCAAATCGACTCCCAGGCTTTAATGGCAAAGCAATAAATTGGGGAATGGCATTATTCCAACTGATCATAATCGCCACCAGGATTGTACAATTACTGTACCGTTTTTAGTACAACCGCCCAAAATGTCGACTTGTAAAAAGAAATTCGACCACCTCTTCACCCCATATATGTGGGTTGAAGGGTATAGTATATAATGAATACAGGGGGGCTACAGGGGTCCCTCTGCATATATATGGGTTGAAAAGGGAGTCAAAATAAAAAAGTCAACATTTTGGGGAGGGGGGCCACAGTAAAAACGGCTCTGTTATCACATAGATCCATCGCCACCCAGACATCTATAAGGATATTTGCCCAATCCTTTCACCTTTTTCCCCCCTTTCACGCACAATGAATGAATGTGGAAGAAAGACTACCGGGCCAAGAGACAAAGCAATGCATGGCGGCCGCAGTGCATAAGTTAGTTGAATTTGCTTGGCACAAAGTACCTAGGAAGGGATGTTGCCAACAGCAGTGGACCAGTAAAGGGAGACACAACAAGGAGGTGGAGGAAAGGGGGGGGGGGGGTGGGACTGGACAGACATCACAGGGACTAGGTCTATATTAAGTGTGCTAGAGAAGTCGAGTCAATTGCCCTTGTGGCAAATTTCTGTACCCCACTTCCTGTTCTCCTCAATACCTGCCTACTCAGTCGCAGATACCATCAACATATTGTGAAGGCACCCCACCCCGGGACTGTCTCTGCCTACTTTACGGTTTTCTTTGTACGTCATTGCTGACACCCCAACCTTCAATAGATGCAAAATATGTAAAACATCGGAGCACACAAAAGTGGGCAGGTGATTTGCAGTGCAACACACAGTGGAATGGAGGCAATCCAGGCTCAGCCAGAATGCCCAGGATGTGGCCTATGTTGATAGCTCCAGACCCCATCCCAAGCATTCTGATCAAGCATTAGGCAGACTAGAACTGCTGCTGGGCTCTAATAAAGGATAACATGTTAATAGGTCTGGAAACCTTCCTTTTCTCTTCTTCCTTCCCTCTTCCCCTCCCCTGTTAATGTCCCTGTCTGCTTCTTGAATGGCTGCCTGGTTCCTTCAGAGTTCTTCAGGGAACCAGGCCCTTCCGCTTCCATTCTACCCCTGCACTTGGTCTCCCCGGATCCCCCCTTCTCAACCTGCAATTGCCTTTCCAGGCCCCTTCCCCTGCACTTGTCTGGCCGGGCCTGCACCCTGGTAGCCCTTCCAGCCCCTTACCTCGCACTAAGCTCGTGGACCATAATTTCCCTGAACTCTCTGCTTCACCTGACTCTGTGCACCTGGCCTCCCCAGGCACTCGCTTTACCTCACGGGCCCTTCCGCCCTGACCAGCACCTCCCCCCTCCCCTTTCGCTTACACTTCTCTTACTGCATGTGCCCGTTCCGAATGTCACAAGGCCTAGTAGGATTGTTTGTGTTTTGTCCTCCATGTTTCCCCCACCCTCTTGTCTTGTTGCGCCTTGAAACACATTGTCTATAGGCGCATTATAAATACCCAAATAAATAAATAAAATAACATGTAAAGTGCTACGAGATACAATACTGGGAAATAATGGACATTTCATGCAGGTGTAGCTAAAACGGATGTTGTGCTTCCAAACAGCACTTGGGTCCTCTGCCTAGGACACGTTTTACACATATGCATGTTATTCGCTTTTTTTAAGCGTTTGACATAGTGATACATTTCACTTATTGGTCAAACAGAGAGAAAGTGGCCTGTCCAGGATCATATAATTTGATGAAGTGGGGAAACCAGGATAAAAACTCATATCTCAAACTTCCACAACAGAAACCCAAAAATCTGTAGCAGATGACAATGCATTGTAGGCGTGTCTAAAGAGCAGATGTCTGGGAAGTAATCAGCTTCACTGTGCGCTTAATTGGCACGATTTGGGGTTTTACCTGTGGAAAGAGAGTTTAGGAGGAGTCTTAACAGTTAAGTTAAGCTACATAATAAATTGGGACTATATCTGGCAAGAAGCGTGCAAGGGAAACAAAGAGTTACCTGATTTAATGAGCATTTTCGTGAGGATCGGGGATCCGATGGCAGCAGACAAGTGCAGAGGGGTGTCCCCAGCAAACGTCCGAACATTGACATCAGCCCCCAACTGGAAGAAAAATAAAATACAAGAGTGAAACAGAGTTATAGGCAGCATCTGAGAGGGTGGAGGTCAGGCAATGGAACTTCCTTATCCCTTCGCCCCAATAACAGCAAAGCAGCAGTGCACCGCACCCATGAATAGCACCCAACATAGAATCTGAGCCATCAGTCCCAGCATAGAATACAGGGCAGCTGCAAGGTCAATGAACCATTGAGCTGCAGACACAGATTCCTCCTCATCAGGAGCTCACCTTAATTGGATAGGAATGTACATGTATCCCACCACCTCCTCTCCACGTGTTTACCAGACAACTGCCTTCCCCAACACCCACTAACTGGGAATCATGTTGCTTCTGATTGCCTGCTCATTGGGGTTAAAGTAGCTAGCATGGCTTTTATCAGCTTTTTCCAGCTCTTTCAATCTGGACGTGTAATGTCTGAGTGAGTATAATCATATAAATCCTAAGTCTGAACGGACATTGTTGACCTCTCTGTATAGTAGGATTGTGAAACAAGTACTTACAAGGTAGCATCCCCTTCCCTCTTCTTGCATTAAACCAATAGCATGCCTTGCTACCCACAACCTTTTTTCTGATTTCCAAGGGAGAGAATTACCTGAGAATGACGCACAAGCCGGAATTAGAACCACCGAAAGCCATCATTGGTATTGTTCACCCTCCTTCTTCCTTCTTTTCAATCATTTGCACACAAAGGATGTTGCGGGAAGTGAATTAAGGGCCATCAAGAAATTCATACTGGAGTAATCTGGCTTCTAAGCACTGTACAAATAGGCTTTGTTATTACCCAAATTGATGGTTCTCCACTTATCGGCCAATCAAGGAGGAAGGACTGAGTCCACCCTGCCAGCTGCATGTTGTATGCATATATTTCAAGTGAGTGCTGAATTTGCTGCTCTGTGCATCCTATTAGCCAACATAGCGCTTACAAAAGGCCAAAGGTAATGATAACCAATATGGTAATACAGTACAAGCCAGGAGACACTGAACATCTTGAACAAAAATTAAAACAATGACCTAGCTACCACCTTTAATCGGAGAGGAAAGGAAACAAATACCAGTGAAATTGAAGCACAGTATTGACAATTGCGGCACATTTGCATGGTCTTTTGTATAAATGCTAGACTCAACCTTGCACTGTATTAACCATCTTGTCCTAATCATATTTGGAAAGAAGGACTCATTGAATCCATCTTCTCTGAATATGGGTAGCCGAATGCTGAGCCGCCGATTGACCCACACAGCGAACATTGGAGGTTAAAAAGCATAAAAGTCTGCTTTCTTTATTCAGTGTTCGTTGATGCGGACATGGAAGGGTAGAGGGGAACACAGGAAGAGAAGACAATGAGAAGGGGAGGAGAGGAGTTGGGAGCTGTTGGGGTGGTCAGGAGAGGTCCCACCGAAATAGAGGGGTTCATGTTGCGCGCGCCATATTTGTGACGGGGGGGGAGTGGTGAAATTGGCGCAATGTCTCCATTTTATATCTATCCAGTGTAGTTAAATGTGAATGGGATGTGTTACTTCAAGTGTTAATCTGTGTCCAAGTTGATACATATTAGATTTGCACGTGCGTAGCAAGATAAATGCACACTGATATACATACACAGGGAATTTATAAATCTACATGTAGTGGTTTTTTTAAATAAATGGATTAAACTCTGCAGCCATGAATTCACAAGATCAATTCTGAGCGTCTGGAAACAACTGTTTTTGCAGGGTTTCAGAGGCCAGAGGAGAGGTAATGAGTAACTACGACCTTAGCATATGGTCAGCTAACAAACCAACCAGGTTTTTTATGGCCTCTTAGTTTCGCAGAAGGCAGTTGTAAACTTTTCTAAGTGCATGGGAGCTTGCAGAGGGATCTGATCATTTGCTTTTGACCACAAATAAATGTGGGGTGAAGTGTCGCTCGAGGCCAGATTGACTGATACTCATGGGTTTTGATTGCTTTCTCAGGATAGGACATGCATGCTGAAATGGTAGTTGTATAGATTAGCATGTTTCAGAGACACCAGTAAAGTCAGGGTGGGTGAGATGGCTATTGTCATTTCAAAGGGAACCTGTTTATCCTCCTTCTCCTCATGTCATTTGAAGTATTCATGTAAACCATGTGCAATTACGTTTAGGTTTAAGAGGTCTCAGACCAGCTAGAACGTGTAATAAATTATGTTTGTATGTGAAAGTGTAACTGTATGATGATGTCATGACCTACCATGGACAAATCCTGAAAAGGGGTGTGTTGTACACATGAGCTGAAGATGGTAGTTAAGATAACTGCAACCAACGAGAATGGGAGAATTGGAGAAAGATTGGATTTCTTTTGTATAGGTTTTGTCCAGTCACATGTGGGGGGTACATTGTAATACAAAATATATGAGTGTTTTAACTGTTGCAAAACGGTAAATAATGTATCAACCTATGTGGTTCCGAGAGATTTAGGTTAGTTTGACTCCACAGCGCCATTAGCCCCTCCCTGGACGATTGTACAATAAACTTGCTTTACGTACAAATATGCACTTGCTTCTTAAGTGGTGGGCCTGCCTTGGGTTAAGGTGATTAGGGGCCCATCCCCACAGGGCATAGCGTGGGGATAAAGGGCCTGGGAGGACACGACAGAGGGTGCAGGCAGGGGGCATTGTGCAGGCTGGGTCCCAGGGTGTGGGGCATAGACCCTTATTGCACATACATTTTCTTTTTTTTAAATATATTTATTGTTTTTTCAAATACAATACAACCAGCATCATCAACATAGTAATCAGTTATGTGTCAATAGTAACTCCCCCACTTCCCTCCCCCCCCAATGTAAACCCAGACCGGGACGTTGGGCTGTCTACTGTTTGCACTAAGGTGAGCCTGGACTGTCCAGGTCCTCGCCTGAGGAGCTGTCTTCTTTAGGGCGGAACAGAGCTGCTGTGAGGGCTATCCATTGTAAAAGGTCCTCAGAGTCGCCAATTTTTTGTTGTCGGTGCGCCAGCTCCCAGGCCCCGGTTTCGGCCACAGTCCATCTACGGAGGTCTTCCCACCATGTTGTGAGGCTAGGGGCTCTGGGGAGTTTCCAGGCCATGGCGATACGTCTTTTTACCAGGATGTACATTAAATCCTTGAGTCTGTTAAGGGGCTTGTTCTTTTTGCCTCTCGGGTATGAGCCCAAAATGCAGGCCCTGGGGGACTGCACGTCCAATGTTATGTCCTCTTCTGCTACCCTAGCTTGAACCTGGGACCAGAAGGTATGTATGGCCGGGCAGGCCCAGAACATGTGGGTCAGTGTGGCTGTGGGTTCTTGGCACTTGGGGCACGTCACCGCACCGGTGCCGCTGAATCTTGAAATGACGGCTGGGGTAAGGTAGGCTCTGTGGATGATGTAGAATTGAATGAGCTGGAATCGGGCATTCCTGGATACTCTTTAGTGGTAATGTGTTATGGTTTCCCATTCCGTGTCTCCAAACTGCGTGTTTAGTTCAGATTCCCATTTGCCTTTACATTTGAGTTCGTTATGTGTGGTGTTGCCAATTAGGATCTCGTAGAGCCTTGAGGTTTCGTGCCCCCCTCTGCAACGCTCAGCAAGTTTTCGATGACCTCGTGCCCGGCGCAGAGGGATTCTGCATCTGGCCATCGCTTCTTGAGCTTTTCCAACACCGCCCCGTGTAGAAGGAACTGACACAGGGGGATCCCGGTCAACTCATGCAGCTCAGGGAATGTGTGTATGCCCTGGTCATCCACCAGGTCACCCAGGGTGGCGATACCAGAGGGTCCCCATATATTTCGGATCGCCTTTCGGTCCTCTGGTCTGGTGGACATGATAGCAGCTATTGGGATTTGTGGGGTGTAAGGGTCAGTCAGCTTGACCGATTTGCAGGCCCGATTCCAGGCGGATTAGGTGTGCATTATGCGTTTTTCAGCGCCGGTTTAATCCTGAGAAGGTACCTGAGCAACAAGGGTGTGTCTGGGGGCTGTAAGAGGCGTGTGTCCATTGAGGCATCATCAGCCATCCACTGAATCACGTGCTTGAGCTGGGCTGCTATATAGTAGAGCTCAAAGTTGGGGGTTTTTAGGCCTCCTTTATCGTACGGTCTCTGTGTTATGTTTAAGGCGACTCTGTGCCTTTCTTTCCCGCCATAGAAGTTTCCTACAAAGTTTATTCAGGTCTCTGAAGAATTGTTGCGGGATATTGTAAGGGACATTGGTGAAGAAGTGTAGGAGGCGCGGGAGTGCCACCATTTTAAGGAGGCCCGCCCTGCCAGCCATCGAGAGAGGTAGCTTGCACCAGAAGTCAATTGATTGAGCCAGGCCCTCCTTTGCCCTGCCGGTGTTTAGTGCGTGTTCGGCTACGGGGTCGCGGTGGATCATAACGCCCAGGTATTTGAATGTGGTGGGTTCCCATTTGAGGGCTAGAGGGGGGAGGTGTTCTTTCTTGGTCTCGCTGAGGGCAGCCAGGGGGAATAGGCAAGACTTGCTGTGATTGATCTGGATCCCGGTGCATCTATGGAACCCATCTAGGATTTCAAGAATGTAGGGGAGGATGTGTTCGGGATCTTTTAAGTAGAGGAGCATGTTGTCCGCGTACATGGAACAAGGTGGTTCACCCCATTTATCATTATACCCCCGTCTCCGTACTCCTGCCTGAGGTATGCCGCCACTGGTTCGATCGCTAAAATGTAGAACAAAGGGGATAGGGGGCACCCTTACCGGGTGCCTCTGGCCAGGCTCCATTTTTCTTGAAAGGTGTTATTAGTACGCACTCTGGCGGTGGGATTGGTGTAGACGAGTTTGACCCAATTCATGAAGGCCGGTCCGATCCCCATCTTGGATAGGGCGGCGTAGAGCCATTTCCATCGGACCGAATCAAAGGCCTTAGAAGCGTCGAGGGACGCAACTGCGTATTTACCAGGTACACTATTTGTGCTGTGTATGACGTGGTGCAGCCTGCGCAGGTTCTCTGAGATGGAACGGCCCTGCACGTAACACGTTTGATCCTGGTGTATGAGGTGTGGGATAGCTGCTTGAAGCCTTCTGGCCAATAGTGCTGTGAGGATTTTGTTATCTAGGTTTAGCATGGACAAGGGTCGATACGAGCCGCAGTCAGTGCTATCTTTGTCGGGTTTAACTAAAGGGATGATGGTGGCTTCAGCCATGGAGTCGGGGAGGTGGCCTTTTTCGTACGCCTCGTTGTATACTTTGGACAATAGGGGGGCGAGTATGTCCTCGTAGGCTTTATAAAATTCGCCTGGGAGACCGTCTGGTCCCGGCGTTTTCCCAGAGGGTAGAGATCTGATGGTGGCCATGACCTCGTCTGCGGTGACGGGGCTTCCGAGGGGATCTGCCAGGTGGTCGTCTAGGCGTGGGAGCCTGATGATGTCCAGGACATCTTCAATTGCGGAGTCTGGGGGCGGTGCGGGATCGGAATAGAGGGTTTGATAATATTCTTTGAACGCTGCATTGATCCCCACTTGCGTGTGGAAGGTCAGGCCATCTATGTTACGGATAGAGCAGAAGGGGTTCCTGGGAGTTTCCCGCTTGTATAGCCACGCAAGTAGTTTCCCAGGTTTATCGCCTAGGGCGTGGTTCCTTTCGGTGTATTTGGTATAGCTTAGTTTCCTCAGTGTGTCAGGCACGTTTGTTTGAGTTCGATCAATTTGTGCGTATGGGCTGGGTCAAGGGATGGTGTTGCTTCGAGGGGTTGGAGTTCGGCTTCGGTGTGCGCTAGTTGGGACGTGATGAGTTACCACTTTATAGGCTTCCCATGCTGTACTTATGTGTTGGACACTATCAATGTTGGTTTGCCAGTAGTGTGTGGTGCCCTCTCTGATTTGTTTGTTAAAGGCTTTGTCTAGTAACGCTTCGCTTCTCAGTTTCCATGTCGGGATGGGGGGTCTAGGGGCTGTAACCGCCCATGAGGTCATTAGGGGGGAGTGGTCCGATAGCACTCTGGCCAGGTACTGTGTGTCCTCAAATCTGGCAGCATGCTCTTCACTAACGATTAAACAATCTATTCTGGTGTGAACCTTATGTGGGGGGGGAGTAAAAGGAGTAGCCTCTGGTTTCGGGGTTTTGTGCTCTCCACAGGTCTTTCAGGGCGTGTTGTTGCATGAGGGCGTTCAGTATTCTGGCGGGTGGGGAGGGGTCGCCATGCTTACTATCCGATCTGTCTATGCGAGGGTCTAAGGTGCAGTTGTTATCGCCTCCCCATATTGTTATGCATTCGTTACTCGGGGACAGCCGGGTGTACAGCGAGCGGAAGAAGACAGTTGCATCATGATTCGGGGCGTAGGTGCAGATCAAGCGTATATCGCGCCCTTCTATGGTGCCCTGTACCAGGGCCATTCTGCCTTTGTTGTCCGTTTTGGTGTGGGTCAGCGAGACAGGGACGGAGGGGGCAATCCATATCAAGACTCCTCTGGAGTATGTGGAGTACGAGGAGCCCACCAGGGTTCCTCTCCAGACTTTGGCCAGCGCTGCTAGCTTGGGGGCGCTTAGGTGGGTCTCCTGAAGGAGAGCGATTCCAACTCTGTGGCGTTTCATGTAGGCGTGGATACGGCGCTGTTTGATGTAGCTATTTAGTCCCCTGACGTTCCAGGACATGACTCTGATCTTGTCAGCCATAGTCTGGATGTGGTCGTAAGGCTGTGGGCAGCCTGAGGTTGAGGTTTTTAACAAACTTGGTCGGGGGCTTGGTGGCGATTCCGTTGCGCGTGGTCCCGGTCTGGCGTGTGGAGAACTTAAACTGAAATCCCAACTTGGGGTTCTGACCCCATGAATAAGAACGTCTAACTTAACTTTAAACACACCACGTCTAGCGAGGTTTCCCTTGCTCTGACTTTCCCGTTTCTGCCCCATCGGACCTGGGTCTCCCTGGTGCCCTACGGGCGGGTGAACTCACCCAAACTAGTCTGGGGGTAGGGGAGGGGTTGCCTCCGGGGATATTATCGAGAGGTACGCCGTGTCTGGCGCCGCTCCGGTACCATCGGTGCCACCGCCTTTGCTGGCATGTTGCTGTGTGTTTAATGGGTGCTGCCCAAGAGAAGTGAGGAAGGGTCCATCGCTGCGGGCGGCTAGGGCCTGCGTTGCTTCAGTTCAATGTCTGGGATCTGTTCTCTGTCCATCCATTCGCAGGCCTCTGCGGGGGTGTCGAATAAGTGTGCCTTGTTGTTGCGTAGGACTTTCAGTCTAGCCGGGTAGAGGAGTAAATAACGCAGGCCTGCGTTCTTGAGTCTGGCTTTGGTGTGGTGGAACTGGGCCCTACTCCTTTGGACCTGCAGGGTGTAATCGGGGTATATTGCGATCCTTGCAGTGTCCCTCTGTATAGAGCCACCCGTTCTGGAGAAGGCCAAGATGGTTTCCCTGTCCTTGTAATTGAGGACTTTGGCTATTATAGGTCTGGGTGGGTTCCCCGGAGGGGGCTGCCTGGCTAGGGAGCAGTGGGCTCTTTCTATGGTGAAGCCCTGTGACAATTTTCCGGCTCCAATTTCGTGTATGAGGAGGTCCTCGATGTAATTAGTGGGGTCGTTGCCCTCGATGCCCTCGGGCAGGCCGATGATTCTAATGTTATTTCTGCGGGCCCGTCCTTCGGCCTCATCGGCCCTGTCTTCCAGGTTCTTCACCTTTTGCGCCAAAATGTCCACTTCCTTTAAAAGCTGTGTTTTGGTTTCAGAGTTGTCCCGAACTTGGATCTCCAGGGCGTCCGTTCTGCTGGCGATGGAGCGCACATCCTGCCGCAGTAAGTTCAGGTCAATGGCAACCGCGTCTATTTTGTTCTCCATGGTCTTCTGAAGTATCATTATGGCCTCTAGTAGCTGGGAGTTGGCCGACCCAGTCGCTCCAGCGGCCACGAAGGACTCCATGGTGGTTTGACGGTGTTTACTTCGGGCGCCCTTGGTGGTCATGTCCCCGCCGCGAGGCCCCCTAGTCCTCGGCAGGCGCTGTGCGGTCTGTAGCCTCTGGTTGTGCCGATGGTCTAATGTCGTGCGAGGGATGCCCGGAATGGGTAATCCTGCGTGTGTCGTCGGGGCCGGTTCAGCTGGCGAGTGTGGGGGGAAGCCTTCACGCTCCGAGGGGCCTGTCTCCCGGTGGACGTGTTCGAGCACTGGTTGTCCTCAGGCTTCGCTCAGGGTGCTAATGAGATATGGGTCATCGGCCCACTGGGCAATGTCAGCGGAGTGTAGGCGCCTCAGCTGCTTAGCAAGGTGGCTGGGTACAGTTCGGCTTCGAGGCCCCTGCCTCGGGTTCAGTGGGAGTGTAGTAAAGGCCGCACCAGGCGCTCCCCACCTCCGACTCCTTACCGCTTTCCTTCGTGGCTCCGGGAGTGCGAATCCCAGCAGAGAAGCTGCGGTGTCTGCGCGGCCTCAGCAGCTCGCGGGGAAGTGGTGTGCCCAGACCACTGCAGCCGCTTCAGTCCGATTTCCTCCGAGGCTGCTCCGACTCCCCCTCCAACGGCCTGGGGCTCGGGCATGCAGGTCCGAGCCCCGCGGGTGCAGGCAGCCCTCTTCGGATCACCGTTGGTCGGGCGCCCAGGTCCTCGGCGAGCACCCTCAGGATCGGCCGCAGCGCTCTGCTTACAGCGTCGGGCCGGGACTCACGATGGCCGCCATTTTCTGTGTCCGCATGGCGTTCTTTTCTCCTCGTCGCTGCGGGTCAGCGGAGGGACGCAGGGCTTCCAAACTTCGACAGCGGGCGGTTCAGGCTTTCGCACAGCTTGTGTGCGATTTTCAGATGTTTGTAGTCGGAAAAAGCAGTAGTTGGCGGCGGATCGTTAAACGTATCACACGGAGCTGCACCGAACACGTCTCTCCTACATGGTGGTTAGCCACGCCCCTGCCTTATTGCACATAGATATGGGAGGAGGTGGTGGCGGAGTGTGAGGGTCATGAGGGGTCAAAACCCCATAAGCGAGGACAATGTGGCCCCGCAGGTACGGGTGTGGGTTCAATTAACCAGTCTTAAACAGGTGGGGGAACAATAGAGGGATTCAAGGGGAGGGCTTTTGAGGATCAGTGATCGACCAGTGGCATTTTGTACTTTGGCCTTCTTTCTGCCCTCTCATGTCTGGAATTACCATATATGGAAAGCCCTTTGCAAAGGTGGCGGTCTGTGTCTGTGTGTGGGAAAGGGCTTTTCATATATGGCAATTCCAGACCCAAGACGGATGAAGAGGTCAAAGTACAAAAGGGGCAAATGACAGGCACAAATCATGCTGCACAGCTATTTTAGAGCATATGGTACCATGTAAGGCATTATGCTGTAAAATGCTAAAGTGCATGTAAGAAAAATCAAAAACACTGTATAACAATATCTGCTGACACAGCTTGTCCTGGATACATTGTATCAGCAACAGTAATGCTGCAAAAGACAATAAAAAGGGACACAAAGTATCCTTACCGCACTTCACAGTAAGATGATGTGTTCCCAGTACTGATAGTCTTAGGGACTGATGTGTCTTCCCCAGAAAAGGTGGGGAAAAGGGAAGATAAGTAGGGCTGAGGACTCTGATTACCTCCAAGTAGTCAGGTCAGGATGCATGCAATAGCAAAAGTATTGGGGGCGGGGAGTCCCATGGAAGTGTATGGAAGGAAAGCAGCAAAGAGAAAACCTTTCCCAACACCCATTATATGTATAGCTGAGCTAGAACAAAAGCAGTTTTACATTTTGGAAAAAGCACTGAAGGTTCAAATGTACTGCAGTCTATCAGACATGGCGTTCAGCATTTGTTACTGTGTACGAAGCAAATGCAGCAAGATATGGAAATAAAATCTGTACCGGTTTGCAGTCTCCTCACCTCCCACGCCCTCTACGGCGAAATGCAGCTGTGTGGGTGTGTGCAGGCATGTTCAACTTTGAAAGCAGGAAGAGCTAAAACACAAGCTACTTCCACCACTGCGAAATGTGAAAAATGCTGTTATTGTTCTATGAGAAATATAGCAGCCCTGCTGGGAAGTGCTAGCGCTGCCTCGCTAAAACCATAGCAACCCTGGTAAGGAGTGTTTTACTCTTCAGCACTGCTGATAATTGGTAGTGCCGTCTTATTCATCAAGGTTCAGCGGACTGGGGGTGAAGCGCCTCCATTGTGCGATTAAAGGTACATTGGCCTACAAAATAGAGCTACTACTGTTCTTGTGGGAGCCACGTTATAAGTATGCTGCAATATCCTTGCGCGAAGTACCAGAACTGTCCAAATCAAAGCATTTAAAGTCAGCAGAAGGGAGTTGGCACTGTCGATTGGGGAAGAAAGCATTACAGGTACCACTAGCCAGAAAGGACTAGCCCATCCAAAGACCGACACCCACAAGTGCTAATGTCTCAAACAGCCCACTAATGACAGCGTATCACATTGTTCACTTGTGGTAGTTTACACAGAGCCCCCAAGTACAAACTAGCTCCTCATACTTGCCACCAGTGCACTCTGCATGTCTCACTGGTCACCTGTCTCACATTCTGCCCAACAGTGAGCTTTTCATATTTCCAAGCAGTGCCATCTCTTTGCACTGCCCACCGGTGCCAACTCCTCAAATACAATGTGATAAGCTGCCATTTGCGGGCTATGTGATCTCAAACACAAACAGACACGCAACCTACTTCGACTGCGCCACAGTGACACTTTCTCACACTGTCTTGCTATAAGTGCTACCTTTTAGCATCACCCTACAATGTCAGATTACCACAATTCCGACAGTGCAAGCCTGACCGCCTTTCCTGTACTAGCTCATTACAATGCCCTGTTAGGTAAGGTTTGTTCTGATCAAAATGCAGTCCCTAGACTCTTCCACTTCCGCTACAACCCGCCCCTAGCTTTGACCACAAGACCCTTGTGTGGTAGGTTCAGGGACTTGATGCTGTCAGGGAGAATGGAGGTTGTGGGGCGTCAGTCCCTGAACCACCCTCTGTGTGCCTTGAATGTTGCCGACGGTACCACCCCCTGTCACTCTATACCTTCCACTGTTTCTTGTCGGTGTTCTTTCATTTCATTGTAGAATCACAATTCCTAGAATACACCTTGGGTAACTAAGAAAACCAGACCCAGAACCAAACAAACGAGAAATTAAAAATGTTAAAGCTCAAATTAATTTGACCAAGTATTACACATAGACACCACACAGCACGTCAAAAAAGCAAACAACTCATCACAGATACCTGGAATCGCTTCAAGACCAACAGCACGCCGAGGAAAGCATAGAACAGCCATTACAGATGGTTACCAAAACTGTGCTTCAGAAGGGTCAGGGATTACATTTTTGTACTGCTTTTCCCAAATGTAACCTAGCCCTGGGGGGAACGACATGCAAGGAGTGATGGGGCCAATAATGCTGGTGAAAGGTTTTGTATGAGGGAGAGAACAGTATAGTAGGGAAGCAAGTGAAAGGCAGAGTGTGGGTTGTCCGGGTGAAGTCAGGTGGAGAGGTGGTGGACCAACAAACCAGCAAGGAAGTCTATGCTCTTCCTCCTCCTCGGCTACCTTGCCCTCTCCTATCTCTTCTGCCCACCCTCGGGCTCCTTATACACCTCTGCAGGGAGTACCTCTGATTTGTACCCCTTCCCAGAAAGATTTCAAGGATGGCAACCTACTCCACTTTGCCACTCTTAACTCTCGCTCAGCTGTCAAACACTCCTCTGACATCTGCCGCCTCCTGGAAGAACTCAACCTCGATGTCCTCGGTCTCACCGAGACATGGTTCACGGCCAGCTCTGTCAAAAGCTTTGACACTCACCTCCCTGATGACTACAAGATCCTCTCCGCGCCCAGATTCGACCGTCCTGGTGGGGGTGTAGCCTTTATCTTCCCGGAGTGGATTCCTGCCTCTGTCATTCCTATGCAGACCTACTCCTCCTTCGAATGCCTTGTCTGCAGGCTTTCTCTCTCCCCTGGCCCCTCTCTCACCATTGCTGCTATCGGCCACCTGGTCAGACTACCTCTTTCCTCTCTGAGTGGGCTGACCTCTCCTCCTCCCTCCTGGCCTCCACCACTCAACTCCTCCTCCTTGGTGTCCTCAGCATCCACTTGGATTCCTCCTATCCCTCTTCTGGACTCTTTTGCAACCTCTGCGACTCGCTCTCTCTCTCTCTCCATCTCTCTCTCTATTCTTCCTTCTGACCCCACTCACTCTGCAGGGCACACTCTGGATGTTCTCATCACCTCAGACCTTCCCCTCTCTAACCTTCTCACCACTTCTCTCTCCTGGAGCGACCACTTTCTCCTTTCCTCCCATCTCTCCCTCTCTACCCCTCAGGCAAAGCTAACTCCAAAACCGCCACCTACGTTCTCGGTCATCCGGCCCATGAAGCGTGTGTCAGTTGAGGCTTTCGCTGCCACTTTCTCTCCCCCTCTAGCTGACTTAAATCCTGACACAGCCCTTTCCAAGCTCCACTCTTCTATCTCTGATACTCTCGATGTTCTTGCTCCTGTCATGAGGATCTCCCTGAAGCCGAACGCCAAGTGCAACTCCTGGTACAACTCTGACCTTGTCACCCTTAAACGCAAGTGTAGGGCGGCTGAGAGGAAATGTCTGGCATCTTTTGCATCCTCTGACAAACTGGCCTGCTACCTGCACTAAGAAGAGAGCTCACATCAAAGCCTGTGTCTCTGCGGCATCTAACAACTCTGCCAAACTATTCAAAATCTGCAAGGAGCTGGCCAACCCTACTGCAGCCTCTACCTCTCTTGTCCCCTCCCAGGCCCTCTGCAGCAGGGGGAGTGAGAGTAGTGGAGCAGGAGGAGTGAGAGTAGAGGAAAAGGGAGTGAGAGTAGAGACAAAAGGGGGCGAGAGTAGAGACAAAAGGGGGTGAGAGTAGAGGAGCAGGGTGCGTGGGAGAAGAGGAGGAATGGGCAGTGAGTAGAGGAGCAGGGGGCAGTGAGTAGAGGAGCAGGGGGCAGGGAGTGTGGAACATCAGAGGCACTATAGAGAGGGGCTGAAGGTAAGATGGAGAGATGAAGAGGGGACAAAGGGGGTACTGGAGTATAGCATGAGAAGAGAGGAGAAAGAGTAATCAGCTCACGGAATGGAGAGAAAGGGAGTGAGTGAGAGAGAGGATCCGGGTGTCTGTCATTGGCAGCCATCACTGTTATTGTTAAAGAAACCCAGGCAATTGGCAGGATGGGTTACTGCTTTAGAAGCACCCAGAGGGAGGAAGAGAGAAAAGGTTTTTGCTTTTTGGGCCTCACCTCTAGCCAGTAAGATTTTAGATAGTGGGGGTTACCGATCTCCATCAACCAGCATCTTGGGTATTAGGGAGGAGACACAAGAGAGCAGGATGCAATTAGTTGGACCCCCTCGAAAATTATACTAAAAGCCCCTGAACTGTCTCTCAGAGTTGGTGTGTGCTAGAGGCCATCTGTAACACTTGCTAGCTTCTCTAAGTGGCTAACGCAGGGGTTCTTATAATACAAACCACGATACAGGATTTATCAAAGAAGGAGGGGATATGGCATATGCAGGCTCGTAGTGGAGAAGAATAGACCTACGTGCACGGGATCCTTCAGGGGCTGAGACAACTACAGCATGTGCACCTTGCTGCCCCTGACTACCTTTCACTGGAGACAGAAGGCACCACATCGTCATTTCAGGTTCATTTCCAACACACTGGTCATGATGCATTCTCACAAGTCATTGCACACTGTGCCGTGTGCAGCTCCAATGAGGGTTCAAACGCAGTATACATGCCCCCTAAATCCAGGATCACCCACAGTCACTGAGTGGCTCCCAGCAGCAGGTGTGGTGTCGATCAATATTCCCAGTTTGGTTGTTGCAAACTTCAGTTCATTCTCCTAGGGGATTTCTTTTTAAATGGGGCAGACAGATCAGCAGACATATTTTGGGTTGACGTATTAGCTCCCAGCACTAGTTAAACTCCAAAATTAATGTGCATGCCAAAGGGTCTCTATCTGTTGGGTTGTACTTCCTCAATACATTTCACTCAATTTTTTTACCAAATGCTTAAGCCAATTTTGATGATCTTTTAACATTCAATGTGTGCCCTGCATAGAATAAGCTCGGGGGCAGGGGAAGAATTGGTTGTGGTAGAAAACTCATTAAAACAAAAATATGCTATTTTTCATAATGGTTATATATCAGATTTAAGGATGCACTCGTTAGAATGAACATGGTTGTTCATTTGGCTTTAACATAAACTTCTCCTCTGTAAGCTCCCCATGCGCATCCTCTGGCTGAACCTCACTGCTCCTGTGTAGCACTAAGAGCTTCTTCCCTGGGGCATGGCTCACCTGAGAGAACCACATACTGACGCGACGCGATCACTAGCACATATATCCTAGAGTCTAGGGCAGCCTAAGCTTTACCTCACCTATTGCGCTTTGTGGCATGCTGCTTGCTGGTGCTCTCCTTAAGTGGATATCCTTGGTCCTTAAACTTCACACCATGCTGCCCTCTCATAATTCTTGTCACCAAATCCCTGTTCCTTAAAGGCTGATGCCTTGCTGACTCTAACCCAGCATCCGATTGAGATGGCAGGTCAGGGCGTGGGCACAGGAGTGTAATGACAACATTCCACTGTCGCCGCAGACAGAGCCTCCTTTACACTGTACTTGGTACCGTCTGCCCACCACACCAGAGGCTTAACCTTCATCTTCTAACAAGTGGTGCCTGAAGCTAATGTAGTTGGGCCCACTGCAGTGACATTAACATCTGTAAATGCCCAAAAAAAAAAAAAAAAAAATCTGTAAATGCCCACACAGCGTTGCTGAGTGGGCATTTACAGATGTTGGGTGAGCCTTGCCCACTCAGGCCCTACCGTGTCTACGCCTCTGCACCACACCTCATTATCGTGCATGTATTAAGAGGGATCATCGAGTAAACTCACCATACAAGAACAGATGAAAGTAAAAAAGATGCAGCGAAAATCAAATCTACCAAGCCACGCTCACTTCAGTGAGTAGTCTCTTTCTGCCTAAATCTCTACATTCTCACCCGATCCAGAATCGGTTGGCTGGTGCCCCACTTCTCCTCTGCACGTAAACAACCCCAGGCTCAACACCCACATTGCCGGGCAAAGTCAATGTTTTGGTCACTTCCAGCAACCAGTTGAAGGTTCACTACCTCAGACCCGGCTGCCGGGCTTAGTACATTGCGTTTAGGATGGCAGCCAAGTAGAGCGACTTTGGAAGAAGCAGTAAACTGACAAACAGTTGCATGCACCCCAAACCCCATCCCTACAATATACAATTCATGGGATTCTCTAGAAATGTGGGTTCCCAGTGGCACAGAAGCTGTTAAATGTTACGCTTGCTCCCAAATCGATAACCGTTAGCCAGGTTGAAAGCCCCGGTCCTTCCTACAGTTATAGTGACAGGCTGCTTAAGAGGCCCAACAGAAAGTCTCATCTACTTATTTCTACACAACAGAGAGACAACAAACACACTGTGGCCAGCATACTTCTGCACATTGTTGGTGGTGTTTATGGTAGGGCTCTTAATGGGATATGAAGAGTGCTGTCTCATTATTGACAGTTACATTGTATCAATGAGGCAATCTGAATCAGGCCATAGCTAAGCTTGGTGGGATACCTTCCACTAGCCTATAGGTAAAATTGTGGGTGACCTGGATTTTGTTACTGGGTCTTGCAAACGCTTTTAAAATCGAAGCCTAGTCTGGGATGCAATCTTAAAAACATCTGTCCAGAGGAAGGCTCAATTGCAAAAGCACTATGAAGATTACAGATTTCAGTTGGGGTTCTGCTGAAAACACCAAGAGGTTTTAACTCACCTGTTTCTGTTGGCTATATGATACACATCCCTAACCCAACAGCAGTGTCACTAGCCCAACAGCAGTGTTGTTGTGTTTCACCTTCCTTACCTTCTTCACGAGGTACGTAGCAATGTTCAAGTTCTCCATATCTACAGCCAGATGGAGAGGGGTCCGTCCACTCTTGCGTTCTGCTGCATTGACATCGGCTCCCTTGCTCACTAGCAGGTCCAGGCATTTCATACTCTTGGTTTTCACTGCCCAGTGTATAGGAAACAACCCTGATAAACAGAACACAGTGTTATTGTTCATCATATGGGAAGGAAGGAAACAGGCAAGAAAAAGGATTATGTGCAAATGTTTTCTGTTTAATCGATTTTTCTAAGTCTTGATCGCAGCCATTGTGTTTATGGGGCTACCTTTGTTCAGGGAAACGATGAGGAAGTTCTAAAGTGACCGCTCTGCTCATGTGGGCTCTTCGTGAGCCCAAGATGGCAGTCTCCATAGTGTTGTTTAGAGTAGTTCTTAGACTTGGGCAGGCCACTACACTTCCTGTTGGGGGTGGACCAGAGTGTTTGGTGGTTGTTGGGGCCAACCTGATTGGCTGGCAGCCAAAACCTGTGTTTTAAACTCCCTAATGAGATTGGTGGGCTGGCAAAAGCCAGCTTCTGTGAGTTAAGGCACATATGGGAAAAACCTTTAGACATACACATCTGCTGTATTTTTGGGAAGAGAACAGGCTAATCTGCTGGAAGATATCCACATGTTCCTGCCTCTGTAATTTTAAGCTTTCTTCTGACCATACTGGCTCGATGCAGTGGTCTAGGCAAATCTATAGTTTGGGGGTTTGGCTGCTGGATGCACTTCCTGAGTATAACTCTTCCTGCTACTGGCTCTACTCATCTGCTTGGACCAGGGCTTCCATCCCAGGACCGTTTTCCAGGCCATTTGACTTCTGCTCATCACATTTTAAAGCCGGGGTCTGTCGTCTTGGTTTTGGAAGTTGCCGCCTGCAAGGGGGTTGGGACCAACACACGGACCAAATCTGCTGGCCTCGGCTGTCTTAGTCTATACCCCCGTTGTCATGTTGCAGGGCAAGTTTTTACTGGCATGCCATCAACATTTACCTACTGCAGTCTGCATTGTGCCGATTCCTCAGTCCTCCTGGAGCCATCTCCACCACGGATTATGCATGGTGGAATATCGCTGGCTCAGGGTTCAAAAGTCCCTGGGTGACTGGATCCTTCAGTTTGATCTGTAAAAAGAAACATTTACTTACTTTGTTCTTCTGCTTTCCTGGAACAGTTTATTTTGAGGAACAACACTAAGTACTCACCTCTGGGCCCTGGGTTTGGCTGTTATTCAAGATACTCACTCTGGGATCCTCGTGGTCCATGGATATCAGGTTGAGCAGTTCCCCTTCAACCACATTTCCACATTGGTTTACATTGGGGCCTGAATCTGGCTCTGCTGCACTGCTCTTTGGGCTGCTATGTCTTGAACCCTTATCTGGATCTCTAATTCTGGGTCTCCGCTGGTGTCTTCTGGGGTGACTGCTTTCTTATAGGAACCTGTGGGAAGGAACTGGGACTTACGTTGCTTTTCACCACTGGTCAGCCTACAAACGTTGTGCTGTTGTTTCCTAAGGGGAACTTTCTTAAACTTTAGAACTCCAAGAGACACTGGAAGGTACTTCTCGGTACTGTAGCATTTTTCTAGGGCCTCCCCTAGAGCCCCAAGTGTTGAGCAAGCCCTGGATTTTTAGTCTCTTCCCGATATACTGGCTATTTCTTTTAAATCTGTGAATTACACTCTGGTCTAAGGTTACAGATGGTTTCCCTGTGGTTTTACTGTTTGCCTCCTTGGTGTGTAATGTGCCCTTCTGAGCCTAAGGATAGTCTACTTGAATACATCCTGGACTTTGGTAGCCCTCCTGGCTGTGTAGAACATTTTGTTCCCCTGTTTACTAGATCAGAGCGCTCTAACTGTTACTTGTAAGGGTATTAGGGTATGCACACCTAGCACCATTAGCCAATCAGGTGGCTGGAACAGTGGGTGAGAATATACATTCTCTGCCCGCTGTTCCAGCCACCCTAAGCCATTCCCCGGATGGCGCCATTGTTTATTTGTTGAGGGGAGGCAACAAGAAGCCTCCCCCTGTTGCCTTCCCACCTCCTCATCCCCAAAACCAAACAAACGTGTTCCCCATCCCCTCACCTCCTCCCAATTTACCAGAGAGACCGGAGCTTTGAGCTACGATTGCCGTGCTCCTTCCGATCCCAGCCATAAAAAAATGGATAAGGCATGCGGCCATCTTCTTTTCATTTATTTGTTCCCCCTCGGGAGATTGGCTGAGCTAACAGTGCGAATCTCCCAAGGGGAAAAAGAAACCATTCGCACCATGGAGAAACCCCGGGGTGCGAATGGCTTTCACACCCTGGCGTGGGGTGGGGCGGGGGGGCATGCATGGCCTCAAATGGTCCACAGTCCTCACCAAGGCCCTCGTTCCGCTCTGGCCAACTATGGCTCAGGCTGGTGGGCCGTTACCGGCCATGTCTGCCCCCTGCTGGGGCATGAAAGCCATATAATACTTTACCAAAATGTATCAGTGTGCTACCTTTGGATCCTGAGCATGATCGTAAGTACTGTGCAAAATATGCTTTTGGGGTCTACACTTTAACTTACACCTGGAAGTCTATGTATATATGGAGTCTGCTACCAGGTACGGGCATACACTTTAGGGAAAAAAAAAGAGTGAGTAAGCCCTTAACTGGCCAGTTACTGATTATTATATACACTATGTTAAGTTAGGAGTTCTGTGTAACCTTCGTACATATTTTTCCCCATCATATATATTTTATGTGTGATATTAGAAATAAAGCTTATATGTGTTCAGTATACCAGTGAGATGTAGGCTTTTGTGGGGTCTATTGGTATTAAGTGTACCTTCCTGCTAACTTTCCTCCCCCCTGAAGGTAAATTTGATTGCTCCGATACAGCAACCATTGGTCTTTCCTTTTGGGTGATGCACTGTTCTACTGTTAGGTTAGATGAGTGAGGGCAGTGCATACATCTCCCAGACACCAACCAATCTGCAAAGCCTGGTGGATAATTTTGTGGGGACACCCTTTATGCTATGGTGAAAGTAAAAGCACACGTGACACAGCCTGCTGGCCCTAGTGGCTCATGTAGTGGTACTACGGTAATTTGCATAATGCACAAGTTGCTGTGAGACCAATCTTAGTAATGTATGTCAACATTTATACTGGCCTTTGAGTGAAAGTTCCACTGGAAGAAGAGAAGGATGGCAGTTGGAAAAAGTAGCCATGGCGGAGAGCACCAAGCGGGAAGCAGCACCCCTACAGCTGCTTGTCCTTTTCCACCAACAGCTGAGTATTGGGCAAAGTAATTATTACACAAACTGGAAGTTACCTGGCCACTTCCAGCAGCCGTTCCCAGAGTGGTCCCATTCACTAGGAGTCAGCCATGATGCTGCGGTCCTTTTTCAATGGCCACCACGGCATACGCTGGAGCACCTGCATTGTTCCCCATGGCCATTACGTGACCCAGAACGAGAGGTTAAACTGGTGTGCCACAAAAGTTGGGTGGGGGGCCAAACATACTTGTCCACCCCTAAAATTGGGCTCATGGTAAAAGGGTTACAAGGTGTTCCTTTCTGCCGATCAAGTAAACTGGAAAGAAACGTATTATTGTTTATGTGCACAATGTCGTTTTTGCTTGTAGGCAAATTGCAGCTGCCGTGAGCGATAGAATTTGTTTGCAAGGATCTAACGGCTTGGTTATTCAAGGATTTAATACGTAGTAAGACTTGTCTGATCTGAGACGCTTAAGCCCTGTTTGCTACAGCAGGTTAATATATACTCCATGCGGATTAAGAGTCTGGTGTAAATGCAAGATGCCGTAATTCGCTGTGATAGTGGAGCTACAGCAATCCACACCAGTGCATTCTGGGATGCATAGCATTGTGGGCTCTCCAAAGGGTGTATATGGTACAAGTCCCATGGAAATGCATGTTATGATGTAGCTTGAACATCTGTTGTAAACATACGTTCTCCTCCAGGATGAGACACTATTAAAGTGCACACAAGACATTACATCCTAACTGTGTAGCGTGTTTGATGAGTGGTTTCCTCTAGAACAAATGCTTTATGACAATGCAGTGAAAAGTTTGATGCGTATGCTAGTCCCTCCCTTACGTTAAGGGGCACCAGGGCGAAGTGTGCTCACCTCCTTGGTCTTGAGTACAATCATTGAAAATTTGTTCACTGATTATTTTTACCGTAAACAGGTAGATAGTGGATTAGGGTTTGGTATATAAAAAGGGCGTTTGGCATAGTTGAGTGGGAGGTGCGGGCGTCTTCCTGCGCATTTTGAAGTTTAAAAAAAATGTTGTTTAACCTACTATCAAAAACATTTGGTGTTCTAACACAGAAACGCACTAACTCATTTGTTAGGTTTCATAAACCTCTTCTTATCACATTCCGTTTGAAAACACACAAGCTATCTTCGAACTCCAGGTACAGTGGAACTTGGGACTTCAGGTAAGAGGCAGTGCAAGAACTCCACTGGGCAAGATATGCTTGAATTGGGTACACAAAGGGAGACCTTTGCATTGTGTCCGCTCAGTGCCCCCTTGCACGCCTGTTTCAGCCTACTCTCCTGTGCCCCTTCTATTTAAGTGAATCACGAGCTAGACCAGGCAGGGTGTCCAACTCAATCGGACTGGGGGCTGGTTTCGACTCAAAAGCAACTCCTGTGAGCTGTACCATTGAAAGGGGTTTTCCTCCCAATCAATTCATGAAAGTAATAGGTCGAAAATTACACATTTTACAGACAAATGTATGGATAAAAAGTATTTTGGTTCGGGAAACATTAAATATTGCAATACTTCAGATGCCATATTACCAACAGTACACAAGAGCATTTCAGCAAACCGTGGATGTGGCCACAGAAAATTGTGCACCCCAGAGAAACAATGCATGCACAGTAGGCAAATCTATATTTGTGTCATATTATCACTGGAGCATGGTCCGATACATTTGCCGCTACTACACTGGATTAGATGTTAGAAGGAATTACATCATCTTCAAACATTAAAGAGCTGGATCTGAAACTGCAACTTTAATTTTGTGATGCAAATTTAATTTTTGAGCTTTTCAGGCAAGATACCCATGTCAAACATTTGTGTAAGGCTACAAATTAGGCTGTACCAGCATTCTAAGATAGCTTCCTGGAGGAACATGAGCTAGTAGTTTAATACGGATTGAACAGGCCTCTATTTTCAGATATTGGCCGGGAGGATAGCTCAGGGGCAACGCATTTGTCTTGGAAGAAAGACAAATTAGCAACAAAGGGTTGAATCCAGGTCTTGCGCTTAGAAACTGGTCTCCGGTATTAAGCGCGTTATAAAAGAACAATTATAATATTGAACAGATTTCAGTTGTGGCCTATGTTCCAGCCAACAGTGAGGTGTTAGAGGCCATTTTATGCGTCTTGTTGAGCTCAGGATGATTTGACTTCTCCCTTTACAAATGATGCCAATTTCCTTCAGGGTGGCTCCAGAACCAAACACCATCCAGCTTTTGCTTAGAGGAAAGTAGCTATTTAATGGTATACTATGCAATTATTGGATAGGTTATATTTTCGTGACCCTGCACCGTTTACCACGCTTTAATATCCCATCCATTTAGGCTGTTTGGCTTTTAGTTCAGTGGTGCTACCAGATGATCTGCAGAGAAGCAACTGTTGGTGACACTGTCTGAATACATTGTTATGCAATGTGTACTGTTCATGTGGAGAGCCTGATCGGTCCTGCGGGTCTTATGTTTGGCCCTCTTGAGCTAGAGTTGTTTTTGATCACTACCGTACAGATACAGATCTTGTCCGGAGTCCCGTAGCACATAAAGAGGCCCCTTTGTTGCATGAGTTGGTCTCGTGATCACCTCTGTACACGCATTAGTAGTTGGCTCCATTTTTCCTAGAGATTCCTTGGCCAATCTCTGCTTCCCCCTTCTGTCTGCGTTCAACCCAACCCTCCTCGATGTGTGCATAGAGCAGTCCTAGACATCTGGCATCCTTAGGCCAGATTCTGCAGAGGTGTTCACCAGCTTCTGGGCCAGGCGTGTGGCTAGTAACCTTTCCATTTCCATCCCCATATCCTAAATCCCAAAAGTTCTCTGGACCACGGGCCCACATTTTCTGGGATGTTATACTTCTGATGGGCCATTTCCCACTGAAGTTAACTCTTCCTCGTCCAAAACATTGATTGGTCCTCCTGGATCTCGCTGCAGCATTTGATACTGATGATCACTTTCTTCTCATTTCCTCCCTTTCCACTGTTGGCTTATCTGGTTCAGTTCTTAAATGGTTCCATTTCTACTTTTCCCAGTTTTCGTATTCGTTAAAGTAGGCCGGACAGACCTCCCCCTCCCATATTCTTCTTTATGGAGTCCCTCAAGAGTCTGTCATTGGCCCCCTGCTGTTCTCGCTTTACACTGCCCCCCTTTCTACTCTTATCCTTCTTTAGCCTCTTTTCATCTTTATGCCGACACCCTAATTTTCTTTTCCTTTTTTTAAAATTTTAATTCATTATTTACATTTTGTCTCCCTCAGCATCCCCTACCAGCACTTGCCCCCTGGCGCCCTTCCCTGGACTAGCCAAAACCTTATACACCCTGTGCATCGTACTTATCTGACCTTCCCACTTTTTCCTCCTGATACTTGCCCAGCGTTGCCCCCCCAGCACTTGCTCAACCCCATGGGCACCCCACTGTTGCCCTTCACCCACTCCCTTCCTGCCCCTGCTCCTCCCTCCCGTGCACTTATCACTTTTGTCTTTGCACGTGCACAATAGGATTCTCACAGGCCAATATAACCGTCATTGTTGTTTTCTTTTTTGCTATGTCCCCCCAAACCCTGTTTCTTGTCTTGTGGTGCCTGGAAACACTTGTGTATAGGTGCCATGGAAATGCCCAATTAATTAAATAAACTTTAAGACTATTTTAGAAATGCACTAAGCAGATCAGGGAAAGCAAACCCAATGGTACACTTTGACAATCTGTTATTCAAGGTAGGTAAACCCTATTGGTAAGATTTTACACTCATTCAGTTTTGAAGAATAAAACAGTACCAATACTTATTAGTTTTCAAGTGACTACTTAAATAGTAGCGGCTTGCACCAGCACTTGTTACAGTAAAATGACTTACATACTTTTTAAAAGGAGCATCCAGCTACTTCAAGGCAAGTATACGCTCTAAGACTTGATTTAAATCTGTATAAAGCAGATCAGGGAAAGCAAAACCCAATGGTACACTTTATTAAAGACACAGGCCCTCATTACGACCCTGGCGGAAAGTGACTGACCGGACCGCCACAGCGTAAATAGCGTTTCCGCCATTGCACGAAGGAGCAAATTGCGGCCCATTCCGACCCATCGGGCACAAGCACCACGGCATGGCGGAAGTGCAAAGTCCGCGATGGCGGAAATGACCCCAAAACGGCCCACACCGCCGCCGTACGGCGCCCTAGGTGCAATACCGCCACCCATCACAGCGGGCACCGCAGAGTGCGCCTACCGGAAAGTACGGTGACCGGAAATATACGGAAACGGAAGTTAAAACATGGTCCCGGAACGGGAAACATCCCGCCGTGCACCTATAAAACCACCAAAACCACACAACCACTAAAAACACTACCCCGAGACACACCCCAACCCGTCATCCACCCTAGCGAAACCAAGAAAAATGGGAAAAGTAGCGAAGAAAGCGTGCGACCGCAAGCGGCAGGTCCACTTCTCCCGTGAGGAACTCACCGTGCTAACAGAGACCCTCCAGGAGAATGCTGCCGTCGTCTTCTCCACGCAAATGACCAGGACGGCACTTGCCAACAAGAAGGCCATATGGGCTCTGGTGGCACAGCGGGTAAGCGCGGTGGGGACCGCACCCCGCAACCCACAGCAATGCAGAAAGCGGTGGGACGACCTGCGGATACGCGTCCGCAGCATACTCTCTGCCAACCGCAACATTGCCACAGCCACCGGGGGAGGTCCTGAATCACCCATCAAGTTGACCCCCTGGGAAGAAATCTGTGCCTCCACCATCGGATTGGAGAGCATAGAGGGAGTCGGAGGGATGGAGAAAGGAGTGCAGACATCAGAAGAATCAGGTAGGTGGCCCAGATAAAACAATGCTAAATCCACAATGTCCAATCATGTGAAGTACCATGTGTCCACATAGTGCAACAGAAACACATGTCCAGGAGAACGTCCACACACATCGCCCTGATAGTGCACCTTAAAACCACAATAAATACATAAATAATTAAAAACCCCTAAAACACCCACCACACGTCCAGCAGGCACACCCTAACTGCAGGCTGCCAAACAACTGCACCCTCACCCCACACACAAATAAAAGCACCTCCAAGGCACCGACCCAAATCACCCTCATGTACCACCCCAATGCATGTGATACAATGCCATTCCAATACCCACAGACCCATTAATAACCCTCGCCCTCCTTTACTCCACCACAGGCTCCGATCCAAACGACAAGCATCAGGACACCCCTACCAGCACACCTGCAAAGAGGGCCAAGACCAACGGCCAAAGACCCTCCACCTCAGCTGCACGCATCAAGACACGGCAGCAGCACAAATCAGGTGGCAGCACAGAGGGGGGAACATCAACAGGCACCCCAGCAGCCAGCATGCCCACAACACCACCACCACAGGTCCCCCCAACGGATGCCACAGAAGGCACTGCCTCTGGTGGCAGCAGCACCATAGGTGACACCCCATTGATGGCAGCATGCTCCGACACAGAAGACGGGGATGTCGAAGTCAGATCCATCCATGACCTGTCCCATTCCCCCTGTCTGTCCCATCCCGTACAACATGAGGATACCACGCAGGGGCACCCACAAGACGACGACTGGCCATCCCCCCCAAGCCCTGTGGCAAGGCAACATGAGGTCAACAGCCCCTCTGTGACACCCCCGCAAATGGCCATGGCCCAGCAGAGGCAACAGTCTCTCGACCAGTTAATCGTGCAACAGCAGCAACTGGCCACGCTCCTCAAGGACCATGCCGATGAATGTGGGGGCACTAAGGCAGACATAGAAACATCAACTGAGACACTCGGGGCACAAATGGAGAGTAGCACCGAGAGCCTGAGAGTCCAAATGGAGAGTAGCACCGAGAGCCTGAGAGCCCAAATGGAGAGAAGCACCGAGAGCCTGAGGGGGGAACTGCATGCGACGTCCAAAGACGTATGTGCCGAACTTGCCGCAGTGCGCCGTGTGCTCACTGAGCTCTCACAAACCCTTAGGGACATGCATGGACGTGAGCAGGCAGAGACGTCATCCGTTGCAAGTTCCGTCCAGGGCAGCCCCCAACGTAGATCTGGGAGGAACCTGCGCTCCACAGGCAGGGGTGCCCCTGATACCCGCAGAGGGGGCTTGCAATAGCGACAGCCCACTGACAATGAGCTTCTTTGGACACTGGTGTTCGGGGGGGAGGTAGGAGGGTGGAGGGGGTGTGTTGGGCTCACTTGGGTGGCGGGTCGATAGGGTGTTCAACATGATATCACATATGCCATAAACAGTGCACGATCAACCAATGAGATGTGTGGACAATGATCTTTGTGTACTAGGCCATCATAGGCGTACAGCCCATATTGTGCATGTACCAGACACACACAGTGCCACGAGTCCCGTGTCCATGTATCAGCCACCAGGCGTGAGTGCTAGAAGCATGCATCAATGAGATGCTGACGAATGTCACGGCCCTCCGGTGCCTCGCAGACTCCTTGAGGTGCTGCCACATCCCCACCCTCATCATGACCATCATCAGGTGCTTGCAGTTCAGCGTCAGGGGGCATGGGCACATTTCTACGTACGCACATGTTGTGGAGCATGACACATGCCATGACCATCTTTGCAACCTTCTCATGGCGGTACAGGAGTGCCCCGCCAGACCTGCTGAGGCAGCGGAAACGAGTCTTCAGTAGGCCGAATGCCTGTTCAATGACTACACGGGTACGTGAGTGGGCATGGTTGTAGTCCTCCTCATGCTGGTCCCGTGGGTTCCGGACTGGTGTGAGGAGCCATCTCTTCAGTGGATACCCAGCATCACCTGTATGTGGACGAGAAACGTATGATGTGGAATGCCATTGCTACGTACGCACCACCCCCCCCCCCCTTCCTGGCAGTTCATTGCCGCATCACATACCCCACATCATCATGCATGAAATGAGACTCACCGAGTAGCCAGGATCTGTTCCCTGCGTGTCGCTCCATGTAGCGTGGTATAGTAGACTTCCTCAAGACCATAGAATCATGGGTTGATCCAGGGAATCTGGCACAACAATGTGTAATGATCCTGTTGGAGTCACACACCATTTGTACATTCAGGGAATGAAATTGTTTTCGGTTGCGGTACTGGGCCTCCATGGCATGTGGAACGACCAATTCCACATGGGTGCAGTCGATGGCACCAATGCAACCCGGTATGCCGGCAAGTGCATGGAATCCCACTTTTGTGTTGGTAATTTCCTGCTCCGAGCGTGGTAGAGAGATGTAGTCGTCTGCGTGCTGCAGGAGGGCATCGAGCACTTGCAATAGTGTCCGTGAGAACAGTGGCTGTGAAATGCCATGCAACTGTCCGACTGTGTGCTGGTAGGTGCCTGTGGCCAGGAAGTGGAGTACAGACACCACCTTCAGTAGGGGTGGGATGGCGGTTGGGCTATCTATCATGCTGACAAGGTCAGCCTGTGTCATGTCCACGATGGCGGCTATGGTGTCCCGGTCCAAACGGTAGAGGGTGTGGATCTGCTCATCAGTGAGGTTGAACGGATGTGCTCGGAGGCGTGGGATTGCGGGCTGCCTGCGTGGTGGTAGTGGCTGTGCTGGCGGCCCTTGCTGGCCCTGCCTTGCCCTCCTCCTCCTCCTGCGTCTCCTCCGTGCGGCCGGTTGTAGTTGGTGTTCGTCTTCTTCTTGGAGTTGGAGTACTTGCAGTGCTATCAGGTCCCCCAGGGCCAACATCGCGAGTCCTGCCGGTAGCATTTCGGAGTGGGTGTGGGAGGAGACTGGCTGTGCAATTTATGTGTTTCCAGGCTGTATGGCCTCCACCTGTGGTGATTCATTCCACCTGTGCAAGCTGCTCTCCCCTTTGGCCGAGCACGTCCCGCACACAACGCTGCAATTCGAGGAATGGCATCTTGCTCTTGCATTCATGTATTTGTACCCGATGGCCGTGTAACATTTGTTGATATGTACATTCGGCTATGGTCCCATTGTTTCACATACAATCTTTGCAGTCGCGAACAGACTTGTGATGGGTCAGTGGGACGTAGTACTCGAGTAACGGTGGGCCCTCATGCATCACTGTACCGAGTTGCAACGACGGGCGGGGCGTCCCATTCGTGGGCAGTTGCCATTTTCACACACAGCCGCACTCGATGGATTAATTAGTGATTTCAAACGGCCACAGATGCCTTTTCGACGTGATGTTGCAAATGAGGAATTCGAAGGCCGGCGCTTTCGGTTTTCAGCTAGCGCCGGGGAGATGCCCACAGGTCTGACTGCAAATATAACGTTCTTTTGTTCGATGTCCTTGAGACAGGGGCCATGGCGAGGAAGCAATGATTGATATGAATAGTTTTGGATGCGCAATAGTGACGTGGGCGATGAGGCCGGACGTTCCCAAATACATGTAACTTCACAACACTGGAATTACGGGCTGGGGCACTGTGGATTTTGCAGGCTGCATAACGCACAGACTCAATGGAAAGTTCGAATGTTTTGTGAGTAAATATTCAGGCGTTTTTATAACAGGATGAGGGAATGATGAATGGATGCATGGGCAGGTGATTTGATACAGGGTTTGCCATGTACAGGGCTTGTTGGAATCTATCCGCCTCCCCTGCGCTATGTGATGCAGGGCTGCCATAGTGGGACCATCGTCTATCTGGCCTGTCTCGACGCGCCTTCAGACACTTGTGTCCATGCACGTTAACATTCCCATCTGATGGAATCTGTTCTGACAGACGCATGCACAGGTACACTCGTTTGTGATGGTGTTTACACCTCGATATAGATAGTTATGAGTCGCAAGTGGTTTCGGGGTGGTGATGATCCTTTGGAGTGGGCTAGCATGCATATGACTGTGGATTTAGTGTGATCATTGAAGTGAGTTGTTCAAATGTAGTTCTGATGGCCATTCTGTTCTTTTTCTTTTCTTTTGGTTGACAGGTATCTCCTCCCCTTTTGCCACTGCCATCTGTATGCCACTCCTGCAGATGGCGTTTACTCCCGACACCTGCTGCTTCGTGTTAATCAGTGGAGCAGCATTACGATCTTATGGGACGATCGCCAATGGGCCACATGCCCTTACGCAGTACTAGTGGCTCGGAGCAACATTTCGGCCTTTCAGCTGGACTAGTGCCTCCCCATTGGGACGGCCCTGCGGGTCTGTGCGCTTCCATGTTGCCTTTTCGTACGTGAATGTGGCTCTGTGTACCATGATGGAACAGGGCGTCACACGAGTAGTAGCTGGTCATTCCTTGCGGATGCAGCCCACAATGGTGATATGTGTTTTGGAGTTCATGGACTAATGGCTGTATGGGCTTGGTGATTTAGCTGTGCATTAAATTTCTATTCTGATATGGGCCGTGTAGCGTTCTTCTTTGCGAGTGATGTGGCATATTCCTATTTGGGGAGCGATGTATTGTGAGGAGATCTGCATTGGGTTCCAGCTTCGGAGTTTAGTCGCGTGGTACTGTGCTGGGCGCGTTTGCCTACGGAGCCCAGTGAGGTCAGGGATGGGGGCTGCCAATGTGACTGTTTGCATGTTGTCATGCTCAGGGGCGGGGGAATGGGTTTTGTGTAACAGATGCCGGTCAGCCAGGTGGACTGGTGGAATGTTGTGATTTTCGGAATATTGCTGGTCACAGGTGCCTGTGTTTGCGTGCGTTTCGGGGGGGGGGGACTGTGGTCATGTCCATTGGAATGGCTTCTGTATTCGTGCCATCTGTGCCCTGCAGCTCCCATTGGCCCCTCTTGTGTTTCTTTTGTTCGTTGGCATGCATGGGTGACTTGTACATTTCACTGGTTGCATTGTGACTTCATTGCACCTACGGGGAGTTGTACTTTGTGGGCAGGGAGCGGTGTACAGGCACTCAGTGGGGCCGTTTACGGTTGATTCGCGATGCCGTACTTCTCACCATGGCGGATTGGTGCTTTCCGCCATGCTTGATGGCGTTAGGTACATGTCCGCTAGGGTCGGAATTCGCGTACCCTTGCGCCATGGTGGTATTTACGGTTTGGCATGGCGCGCGCGCGCGTACTTGGTGCAGTTAGCGTTGGCGTTCACTACGGTGTCGCTAATGGCTTCGTACTTTGCGGTGACGGGTCATAGTCGCACCGAGCGGTATTCGATGGCGGTATTGCATTTCCGCCATCGTTTTTCGGATTCCGCCAGGGTCGTAATGAGGGCCACAATGTATTTCAAGGTAGGTAAACCATATTGGTAAACTTTTACACTCATTCAGTTAAGAAAAATAAAACAGTACCAACACTTGTTACTTTTCAGAAGGGGGAGATACAATTCAAAGAAAGTAAAATAACATATACTTTTTAGAGGGGCAGAATGCAACTCAAAGCTAAGTATAAACTTAATTACACTTTTTAACTATTTCTATTACAAAGATATAGTTACCACGCTCATTTCTTTAGCAAGTAAGTATTTGTTATACTTTTCCAGACAGAAGCCTTATCTTTTAAAGTCCTTCCCTAGTCTATAGCATGAGTTTCCTCAGAGGCAGAAGAAGGACCCTAGTGGTCTAGGAACCAGCTATAGGCAGGTCAGGATAGGGTTCAGTTGCAGGAAAGTCAAGAGTTCCATAGGAGATCTTCTTAAACAAGTAAGTATTCACTTTAGAATTAGTTGAAGTATTCAGGGACTTCAAAGAACACTCGCTATATGTGCTCCAGCATTAGGCCTGGGCAAGTGGTATGGGCAAACTCCCAACCACACTCTCAGTCTCACAGGATTAACACAAGACATAAGGTAAGTATTACCCAAGCCAACACAGTACTTAAAGGGATGGTCTAGTAAAATTTTTTATTTAAAAAATAGATAGGCCACATAAAAAAAAATACTAGCATCCTCCGTTTTAAAACTTCCTGTGTAAAATTTTGAGCTATTCAAGCTCAAAACTCGAAAAAGCAAGCACAGGGGCGCAGCCATTTTGTGAAATGGAGGCCCTCCTGTGCTGGCTTTTGCGGCACTAATGAAGGAAAAGCAAGCCAGCCAGCTGTAGTAAACAAAGTCTACCGCTGGGTGGCTTTCCCTTCATTAGTGCCGGGACTCGGAGGACGCGGACCGGAGACCAGAGCAGGAAAGCTGCAGCTGAATCTCGGTAAGTGCTATTTATTTTTTTTACAAAAAATAAGCACTAGCTGCGGTTTTTCTTCTAAGTTTTCCAGGCTGGAGGAGCCCGGAAAACTTAGAAATAAAACCGCAGCTTTAAAAACGTTGTATTTATGTTTGCGGTCGCTTTTGAAGCGACCGCAAACATAAATACAACGTTATTGTGTTGGACAACGCTGCAGTTTTCCTTTCCAAGTTTCTCAGGCTCCTCCTCGGAGGAGCCTGAGAAACTTGGAAAGAAAAACCGCAGCCTTTTCCAACACAACCGCGTGTGTTTCTGCCTGCTGTGGCTATCACTTTGGGTCTCTGGTGCTCCCAGGGAAGCACCGGAGACCCAAAGTGAAAGCCACAGCAGGCAGAAACACACGCGGTTATGTTTACATGCCGCGTAGTGTTTCTACCTGCAGCCGATTTCCCATTTGGGGCTCTCGGTGGGGAGCCCGAGAGCCCCAAATGGGAAAGCAGATTCAGGCAGACACAACGCGGTTGTTTTCCGCAATGCCGCGTTGTGTCTGCCTGAATCTGCTTTTCCATTTGGGGCTCTCGGGCTCCCCGCGAGCCCCAAATGGTAAAGCAGATTCAGGCAGACAACGCGGTTGTGTTGGAAAACGCTGCAGTTTTTCTTTCCGGGTTTCTCAGGCTCCTCCGAGCCGGAAAACTTAGAAAAAAAAACGCAGCTAGTGCTTATTTTTTGTAAAAAAAATAAATAGCACTTACCAAGATTCAGCTGCAGCTTTCCTGCTCTGGTCTCCGGTCCGCGTCCTCCGAGTCCCGGCACTAATGAAGGGAAAGCCACCCAGCGGTAGACTTTGTTTACTACAGCTGGCTGGCTTTTCCTTCATTAGTGCCGCAAAAGCAAAAGCCAGCACAGGAGGGCCTCCATTTCACAAAATGGCTGCGCCCCTGTGCTTGCTTTTTCGAATTTTGAGCTTGAATAGCTCAAAATTTTACATAGGAAGTTTTAAAACGGAGGATGCTAGTATTTTTTTTTTATGTGGCCCATCTATTTTTTAAATAAAAAATGTTTACTAGACCATCCCTTTAAGGAGAAAGAAGGGCTTCTGAGTGGATGCCCTCAGGATGCACCAGCACAGGACCGGGTCCCTGGATTCTTGGTCTGTAGACAAAAGAACTGGACAATGGATAGGAATTTGCAGTCGTCAGAGGAGGCTTCCAGCAAAGGTTTCTTCACAGATTATCGCGGCTCTGTGGATTTGGCGCCCGTTTACAGGAGCCAGATGAAGAACGAATATCGCCGGTCGGATTATCTTCACTCTCTCGGTCGCGCTGGTGAGGGGACTTCAGGGATTCAAATCGCATCTCTGGAGGTCCGGGAGGAGTCCACCAACGTTTCGGACAGAATCAAGCTTTTGAAGACCATGCACCACACACTGGCTCAAGGTCTCAGGGTATTGGCGGTTTGCAGCCCAGCAAGGTCGCAGCATGTTGTGGGATGGCTTAAAATGCAGATCCTCTTGAGACTAGTGGATCCCATCAGCCTCTAGGTAGGAGTCGTCGCATTCGGGGCCCCCAGGTCGATTGGAAGGAAGGGTTACATCAGGCTCCGGTTACACAGCAGGCTCTCTGGTTGTTGGAAATCGCTACAGACCTCTTTTCTTCACCTTCCTCTTTGTTTTCAGCTCCAGTGGTCGACTTGTCAGCAACTTCCAGGATTGGAGTATTTAATAGAACTAGAGCACAATGTCTGCGTTTACAGAAAGGGACGGCGTGGCTGTCCAATCAGGACAGCCAGCCCCCTCATTAGGAACTGGTTACTTTCAGGCAAGGTGAAAGACAAAGGGCTGCAGAGTTTTGGATTCCTCCCTCGCTTCCTGCCTTCTCAGACACTCTCGAGCCGAGGCAGGGAATACCAAGGATTCCCCTCAAAGACAAAACTTCAACCGAGGCCATTCCCGCGAAAAATGGCCGAAGGCAACCTAGGAAAGAACAAGGATACTTAAAGATGGCAGAAAAGAAGGAACCCACTATTCTAGCAGAATGGTGACCCTCATGGACATTACCACGGCTGTTTTGACAGCCTGCGTGTAATAAGACTTCAAAGTCACTAAGGTAAAACCACTGCCACCAGCCATTCAAGGAAACTTGCAATTGTGCCAAAGTGCTACATGTAAGTTAGCAGGGGGATACATTGTATCCTCCCAGCACTCCATTTAAGGTGGGGTGTGCTGGGTTGCTCTATAAAATCCCACTTTACCCCTTGGGAACAGTAGTTCACCCAAGTACGTTAAAGAGAAATTGACAGGGAAGCCCAAAGGGGAAACCCAGCCTAAGCTCAAACATTATAGGAAACTATAACTCCATATGGGCAGACATAAAAAGGTCCCCCATAAAAAGAGTAAAGACTAGGTGAGAGGGGGAAAAAAGATTACCCTTCACCTAGGGACAAGGGAAAATAATCACCAAGTCCAAGCAAAATGTTCTCGGGTTGACACAGGTCAGAACGATTCATCATAAATATGGAAATCTTACCCAACAGGGGGGCTGCTCTTGTTTTTGGAAGAGGGGGCTTCCTTCTAGGAATGACTGTCCTGGGGTGTGCAGAATGAAACAGGCTATAAGATGTGGAATGCCCATTCAGGATTTCACAGTTCTGCCTTGCCTCCTTCGTGCCTGTAGCATTCCCCCCTGAATCAATACTGTATGTCTTGTTGGTTTTTAGGAGCACCCTGACCATTATGCATTTCCCTGGATACTAGAGAGGCCCTGAGGAAGTACTGGGTCTACTGTGCTATTTTGGTGTTTTCGGAGATCCCACAAACTTTAAAATGAATTGTGGGTGCCACCCGTCTATTTCCCAGACTCCCAGTCTGGTTGGGACAAGTGTATATATGGATTTCTTAACAGGCTGTACCCTGTTTCAGGGTGAGGAGTTTTTTTTTTTAACCTAGTGTTGTGTTCAGCCTCCGTTTCAGATGAAAATACTGAGAAAAAAAAGCAGAATGTGCATTTAATGCCAAACATGGGGAGCGGGGGTTGCGAGGGTGTCCCCTGCTCCCCTTGTTTTGCATTCTGCGCTTCGAGGGTTGCGGGGGTGTCCCACGCTTCCATGCCATTGGAAGAAGGGGACAGTAAAGAATAAAGGAAAAAACTGAAAAAGGGACTCTGCTGCGCCAGCTCCAACCCATGTTAGTGGCAGGGAACTGACGCTGCAGGGATACAGGGGAGTCAGTGGCACATTTCTGTGTGTGCTGCCGAAATGGTAAGTAGGGGGGAGGGGTAGGATATACAGGATGTCGGGGAACGTGATCTATGTGATCACTGCGCAGAGCAATTTTGCAATTCGATATTTTCAGATTCGCAATATCGGGTGCGCGGTAATCACTAGATCCTTCAGCCTCAATCAGTCCCTGGGGATATTGTCCCCATAGAAAGGTATGGGTTAAGCAGTCTGCTCCTGGAATCAAGGAATCTTAGAATCTGTAGTTTTCATGCAACAGTCCTCTACTAAGCAGAGGTGCCGCGGATGAAGCCCCCCAAGGGATTCCACTTTTATCACTTCTGGATCCACCATCCTCTAGCTTGGGTGTGAGTCCCGGGCCTTCCACTGTGGACCCCTGATGCAAAAGAGAGGACCTCATTACATGGGCTTTGGGGTGTTATTCTTCGCCTTTAAAGCATCCTCTTAGTGCTTTTGGAACATTCTGCTTTACCTTTAGGGCTATGGCCGCCTAAGTTCCCAATCTATTTTTGGTACTCTCTGTGTACCTGACTACAGACTACCTACTATGTATCCGACCACAGATTCACAGTGTAAAACAATAACACTAATCAATGTTACATGCGTTGTGGCTCAAACCAAGTGCATTTTGGCAGTTGAAATGCAAATATGCAATTCTACAGATGAACAGCTTTGACAGAGACTGAGTGAAAGGGTTCAGGGGAGCATCCCATGGCAACACTAAGCAAGTAGGGAAAAGCAGAACAGAGGGGTGGTGTTGGAGGAAATGCCAAGGAAGAACAGGTTACCCGGAAACCACCCCACCGAATGCTACAACAATATGGTGGAAGAGAAAACAATGAAAGAAAACTATATAGTATGATGAAAAACGTGGCCACTGGTTGGAGCTGCTTTCAATCACAGTGTAGCTTTGACAGAAATGCCTACATAGTTTTGGTAGCAACTATAGACACTGGGCCAAGCAACAGGGCAGCTTGATTTACTGGGGCATTGGGGGCGTGTTTGAACAAAAATATTTGGGCCACCTACCATGATAGTTAGGCTCGTTCAGAAGGTGCATGGTGGATGTAGTTAGGTACTTCAGAAGAATACTCAGCATCTCGTCATCTCCGGCTTGAACGGCCAAATGCAGCACCGAGTTCCCTGAACGGTCAAGTAGGGTGGGGTCAGCCCCAGCCTGCAGCAGGAACTCCACTAACCTCTTCTCTTTGGTGATCACCGCCAGGTGCAGTGGCGTCTGCAGAGACGATCAAGCAGATTACCAGCGTCAGTAGGGCTGAAGGATGGGGTAAAGACTCTGCACGTATTATCAAATTAATTATCGGTATTTAGGCTTCAGATTGCGGGAGTCTCTGCGTGCTAAACATAAGATTTTCAGCATTAGGGCAAGGAAGTGTGGGGTCTATGAATATTTTGACAATGATTATTAATGTCTAGATTGAGGTGTAGGCGGGGTATGTGCAAATACTTTCAAACGGATTATCAACATTATCAGAGATGGAGTGTGTGGTGTCTAAGAGTATCAAACTGATGTTCGTACCCGGGGTAGGGCGATCAGCCAATCAGGTGGCTGGAAACGCGGGTGAGAACACACAGTGTACTTGCCTGTGTTTTCCCAGCTACCTGAGGCCCTTCCCCTAGTGCTGCCATATTGATTTCAGGGAGGGAACAGGGAACCCCCCAGAGTGCCTGATAATCGGTAAGAGGCATCAAGAAGCAAAAGAGAACCAGGAGGCTGATGAGGTAAGTACTCTGAGGGAAGGGCAAGACACAGGACCTCATTACACGGTAGGCGGTTACCATGGTGCTATTAGCGCCATGGTTGCCACCGGTATTTTACCGTGTCCGCCTTGGTGGATGGCAGAATTACCGCCCTACTCCAAGGTGAGCGGGGGCGGTAATTCCTCATTCACCAAGGCTCTTCCCCATTCCCATTTTTGCCCCCATAGGGCATAATGGGAATGGGGAAGGTGCTAATTACAGTACCGTAATTAGCTCCGAGGTCCCTTTGCGGCACCCTACTTTAACGGCTGGTAAAACCAGCCGTTAAAGTCGGGTCCCGCAAAGGGAACTCGTAGTAAGGCGGTAGGGGTTTACCGGTACCGGTGCCCTTACCGGTAAACCCCTACCGCCTACCATGTAATAAGGGCCACAGACTCTTAAACCAAACGATATGATTAAGAAAACATTTAGGTTCAAATTCTACACATTTGAAACATATTCACAAAACAGTGGGATCCAATACTAGACATGACTCAACCGCTCAACAATTTCCTTTGCATTTACCTGAAACATTGCCGATGTGACTAAAGAATCCAGATGTGGTGGGGGGTAGAAGGTCAATGAAAATATTCCACTTGTTACGGACTAAGTGGATGAGGCCAGATGAAGAACGAAAGGGTCACAAATATTTTTCAGAGTCAACAGAACATAATGTACATTAAAAAGGGGGACCGCATGGAATAAAAAAAGGACAAACGGAACCATGAAATAAACACTATTTAGAATTTTAAATGTCACTTCTATGTGAGATCTACACAATTTCTCAAACATTCTCAACTACCATTCGAATAGGTCTGGTGTGCAGCCTGCCACACCCCACTCGGCCTTTTATGTCTTGTTGCCCCCTCTAGCAATACCTGATTCAGGTAGTTGGGGATGTTGACGATCTCCTGGTGAGGGATGCTCACGATGACCTGGACCAGCTGCTGGATGACGTTCCTCTGCCCGTGAATGATGGCCAGATGCAAAGGCCTGCAGAGAATGAAAGAGCCCTGCATTAAAAGTGAAGCCTCATGATGTCGCTGCGAAGTGCAGTGCCTGTGACTGAACCGAAGATGAGAATGGCATCCTGCGCTTTTCTGGAAGAAGAACCTACAGAACGGAAAATAAGCACTAGGAAGCAGTAGCGTGCAGATAATCGAGGGTGCAGAACAGATCTGACCTTGAAGGGATCTGTGCTGCAACATTGTGTGGACACCAAATGGAAAGAAAGGGGCGGGAACCAAAACACAAGGTGTGAAATAGTGACTTCCCCAGCTGGTTTCCAACATCAACCATAGAACTTAAGGAATTAAGCCTATTGCAGACCCCTTCCAACGCTGACACCGCTGTATGCTATGGGACCCAGCTCTGTGTGGCTAACAGGCATAGCAGGAGGAGAAAAGATCAGCAGACTTAAAGAAATGGAGCAGACCAATTGAGCACACTGGGCTGGTCAACATCACCCAAGGGCTAGAGTTAATGGAGGAGAAGGCGGTGGAAGCGTACAAGCATTAATGCAGTGCACTATTTAAGGATGGTGTGGGTTGGTAACAAGAATGAGAGCTGTGCAAGGGGGACACTAGGATAAAGCCACAACTGTGTTCTTTAATCTAATAAGAGCACCTTGGAAGTAAGGGAGTGTTTAGAAAGGCAGAGGGGAGTTCAGGCATGGGAAACAGGATCTGAGTTTCTTGCGGTTTCTGTGGCATTCCTTGATGACTTACGTGTCTCCATTCTCGTCCTGTGTTGCAGCCAGGTGCCTCTGGACAGCCAGCAGCATGCGTGCGTCGGACGTGCATGCGTAGTCCAGTAATGCTCTAGACGTGCGCTGTGCTATGGAGTACATATTCATATTGCAGAGCCGGGCTGTAAAAAAGAAAGAAAAGCTCATCATGTCAGAATCCTCCTGCTTCTACGAGCTATAACAACAGGCGTTAGTGGTACCCCATGTTATGGTACTCAATTGATCGACCTGAGAAGACTGAATGGCTAAGTCAGCCCGTGAAACAGGGTCGCTAATTTCTTTTCAAAGCATTACTTACAATTCAGCAATTAGTTTGACCATATTATCAAACAAGGCCTTAGCTTACATCTCTACAACAAAATATTCCCACTAGCCACAGTATCTGTATTTGTTTGCCCCCTCCATCCCCTCTTCCGGATATCTGTGCCATCTCTCATAGACGAACAAGATCTCCGGTTCTCTTAGGCTTGATTTGCAACATAGACTTCTGTATCCTGATCAATGCTAGGACAGACCCATGATTTCTCCCTTGCACGAGCTGAGCGACGGGAAGTGTGCCTGATGAACCTATGTCTGAACAGACACTCACATCATACAACCTTTAAGCGGCATCATGTGTGTCTCTGTAATTCGACAGTTTTAAATATTTACACACAAATATAGATACAAAAATAGCATCAACCTATTGTATATGCAAAAGACATAAGAACTAGATGGCAATATACTCTATTCAATTATAAAAGACAAAGCTTACAATAAATGTAAAGCTACATGCTTTGAAACAACGCAACTCCAAAGATAAGATCAAGCTAAAATGTACAGCTGATTTTTGTATTCTGCATAATGTTGCCCACTCTTGACCAACTCACAGAAACTTTCCAAATAATGTGTTCCCACTTTGGAATTTGTGTGTAAACACTGATCAATCATTAGAAACATATATAAGCGGGGAGGAGGCCTAAAAAGCTGCTTCCTGATCAAATCCCCAAAAGACTTCATTGCAACCTGTTATTTGTAAATAGCACTTCCTAAATTCAGCACGCCTTCTGAGCCAAACTGATATTACGCCTTTTGAACAATTGTGAAAATCCAGTATCCTGATTGTCCAGGATAGTCCTTTTTACACAGTGTCCTCTGTTGCACGTGGCAGCCAGGCTTGGCAATCCCTGAACTAGTGTTCCAGGATTTGTTTTGGGACAGTCATTGTAACCAAATGTGGCCAACACACTACAAGGGTCCGCATGAGCATATCTCCAGCCCTTCACACAACCACACAGCTCTTCAACTACTATGAGATCATTACACAGAGAATACGGAAACTAACTTGCACTCCCTCTTCGATCTACTTAGCGGAGCAACTTGCATCCAAAACCTTACCAGCATCCCTGCTGGTCTCTCTCTAAACTGCTCTCGACTCTAACCTTAGACCCACTTTACCCCTTTCCTTCGCAGGCAGGGTCGCACTGGGCCATAAAATTGTCTCGGCAACCAATGAAAAAGTCGCCCACAGTTGAAAATGGCTATTCAGTCCTTTTATAACAATGTTTGAATAGAACCCAAGGGGCACTTATTGGATAAAATGTGATGCAAATTGTGCATTTTAAAGAATATTTATTCAGCAACACTGGTCAAAACAATTAGCTGCATAGTGGCAGCATAGTGAAGTAACTCATCAAACTGGCCCACAATGGTTGCCAGTCAAAGGATCGACAGTGAAAGGGTCGACAGGTCAAAGGATCGACACCAAAGGGTCGACAGGTCAAAGGATCGAATTTTTCTTTTTTTTTCACATATTTTTTTTTTTGGGGGGGTCCCCCCAACCCCCCTTTTTTTTTGCCAAAAACCACTTTTTTCCCCTAAACGAAAACCTACAAAAATATATATAATTTAAAAAAAAATTCCATCCTTTGACCTGTCGACCCTTTGGAGTCGATCCTTTGACCTGTCGACCCTTTAGATTCGATCTTTTGACTAGACACCGCCCACAATGGCCAAAAAAGTGGCCCACTTTGACCAAAAAAACAGGCCCACGCCAGCATTTTGTTTTTTTGGTTCGGCCTTGGGCCTATTGCCCTATAGGGCAGTCCAAGCCTGTTCACAGACCACAGTCTTGATAGCCCTGGTGGGGGAACAATACGGCAACACCCTAAACTGCCTTGGTGCTATGAATCTACTATGGTGTCAATTTTCCAACGTATAAAAGCTCTCCAATTAAACCAGGGTTGTATCGAATAGCATTTCCAAATCCTTCGACCACTGACCTACCTGTAAAAAGAAAACATGAAATAAGATATTTAAAGGAAGTACAACATACTAAAGTCCCAGGGATTCAAATAATAAAGTTAAAATTAAACAATAATTGAAGGACGTACAACATCCTAAATGTATGAGATTCAAATAATGAGGATTATGTGAATAGGCCCTGAAGAAGCTCACATATTGGATTTGAGACTTAGAATATAATATGGTGAAACTCGTGCAGGCCAATTATCAATGCATTATTAATTTAGCTTCTTAAATAAGAATTTGTTGTGTAACAAAGGGGTATCATTAAACTCAAGGCTGAAGGGTTCAAATGAATTGGTGCATTTATATATATATTTCTTTAACAGATAACATTATGTGCCTAAGATCCTAAAATATTTGTTTTCATTTTGCTTGTTATTCAAGTTATTATACTGAAAGTTCAGATGTATGTTCTCAGATGTTGTATAACAATTTTTGAAGGTAAGAACTCCTTTTTTTCTGTATTCCCTCTATCCCATTTCAGATAGGGAGAGTTCTTGTTTCTGGTATGTGAATATACAAAATTATTTGAACCATTAACTAGCACATGGATTTTCTTTCATCTAACCTGAAATGTTTCTTAAGAGCCCTAAACACAAATGTCACCAGCAACAATCCTGCAATCCTGGAATCCGATAACAAACACAAGATGGCGGCAGCTCCTCATAACAATGTAAGTGCATCCTCATAAAAACGTGTATGTCCACTGGAAATACTTCTAATCGTCGGTGGAAATGTTACAAAGCCTTAGAAGTACTGAAGCGACCGTAACTCTTACGAGCATCGGCCACAGCCAGTGCCACCATTTATATACATACAAATGATTTGGTAACCATGATTGAGGCTCAGATCAGGCTTTCAATTACATGCACCCCCTGCTCTTTGCCCATCCTCCCCACCTGACTCCAGCACTGACTGCAGTGACATTTAATAATGTAATTTTGTATATTTAATTAGTACTCTTCTTTAGTTTGACGCATTTGCCCCTTTAGTTGTTGTTTAGTTTATGTTACCTTAGTTGTCTGTTTTCTTATACACATTTTGTTTGTTTGGTTTGTATTGTCCCTGGTGTATGTGGTAATTTATTTTGTCCACCTTCATGAACTGGCTCACTACTTGTGCTCATCGTTATGCTATTGTACAGGCACCCTTTGTAGGAATGCTCTGGCCCTCTGGAAGTGTTACTGCACGCCATTTCTGATTCAAGTTGACATCCATGTTCTTCATATAAAGACAAAATGATAAAGAGTCTGATGCTTGAATAATTTGTTAATATACTAAAACTGCAAATGTGTTCACGTTACATGATGAATTGTGGAATTTTGGTGAACAGTCTCTATTTGTATCCCCTCTGCTACCAGTTCCTCCCCATTCCCCTCCCTGTCCGATTCATTGTACCCCGTCACATGCGAAGTGCTCTGTCACTTGTCGGCTAGATTTGCGCTCTAGGAATTATACATGCGTACATACAGTAGAGAGAATGGGCTGCAAACACCTGCGGCCCCCAATGGCCCCCTGTACGCATTGCAGAATCTCCTCATGGGTCTGCAATATGGTGCGCTATGTCTTTCGGGAAGATGCTTCACTACTACTTCCAACGCTACCACCAAAACAAATTGCTCTGCAATTATATTTGTTAAAAGCAAACACACATTGTTAGAAACAAGAAAAACCTTAAGTATTGTTTCACCAAAAGCATGGTCCCTTAAAAAGGATAGAGATTTGTGCTGTCCCGTTCTGCGGCTATGTTATGAAATGCCAGCAAGTGGTTGGGGAGTGTATGCGTAGAATTGACAATTAAATATTAAGTGGTGTGGGGGGAATATGTAGTGTGCGACTTTTCCTTTAAATGCCAAAATCTATATATCTAGTTGACTTACCACATCCCCTCACTTGGAAGCATTATTAGACAAAATGTTACCAAGTATTGTGGGTGAAATATACGCTCCGTGTATAATATGTTTAAATCCAACATTAATTGTTTTTCTCGCACAAGCCACATGCTACTATTTATCCACGATCGTGCCAACAAGATTTCATTCTGACAAGGCACTGGTTCATACCAGTGAAAAGGGATTGAGTCCAAGAATAGTAGTCTTTTAGTGCCTTAACTTCAAACCAAGCTCCCTAAAACGACAAAATCAGAATGATGCCAATAAAGGTAGTATTTTGGCAAAGAAAAGCCTTGATAATCTCCAGTGCTGGTCTAGGATGAAGACAGCTGTTCAACCTGAATCAAACATTGGAAAGAATTTAGGACGTCAAACATCCATAACAAGTATATGTAAAGTGTACATTCATCCTCGGTCAACTTGGTCCTAAAGAAATGTTTTAACTAATTCAAAGGGATAATGATGATGGGCTAAGTGGACCTGCTGGGATTCGAACCTACAATCATGACGTCAAACAGATCCCTGAAGTGAATTAGTCTATTAAGTCATAGACACAGGGTAAGATCTGTCAACACTCCTCTACTCTATGGGAGACTGCGAATCACTGCCACACACTTCCTGAAATCAGGCAAATAACACCACCCAAAAAAAGAGGGTCAAACTATTCCGAGCATAAAAAAATGATACAAATGACACAATAGACGTTCACCATGCAGCTCTTTTTGGATATATTTATATCATTGTTACCAGCAACAACAAAAAAAGAGCCACTGGCAGGACCACTACTACTATTACACCCTTATCTGAACAGAAATGGTCAGGTATAAATGCAGGTTTTCATTTGCATGAATTACTAGGTGCAGAAAGTGTGGCCCACTAAATACATCTGTTTTATAGTTAAAATATATTTTGATAAACAGAAAAGAAAAGAAGGAAAAAAACACTTTTGGGATGGAGGTACATTTTACTCCCAAAAAATAATTATATTTCCAAGTTCAATAAACGGCAAGTAAAAATCTTTGTAGATCCATGCTGGTCAATCTTTTGTTATTAAATCTGCTCTACTCTTCCAATGTCGAGACTTCGCAGTGACATTTTAATTCTAGATCCAAGTATGGTGGAAGTGGTGAACACAGATAGAGCACTGGTCTTGCCAAGCGCGTTGAGTATTGCAATCTATTTTGGGTAGTACTGGTTTTCTGAATTTAATCCACCGGAACTTCAACCCCCTTAGGGTTGTCCTATGAAGTGGTTGATCCCCTCTCCCTGTCTTTTGGAAAGCCGAGCAATTACCGACAATCAGCTTTCAGATCTTTGTCCTCCCATATCCAGACCTGATATGAGATGCTGGTGAATCGTTGGGAGTCCCACAAGTGGGCTTGTGTCCACTCCTTAGAGCGGAGGGTGAAGATAAGGAAACTTTTTGACTTGATGAATTTCCAATTCCAAGTCCACCCCTTTGCGATTTCCAACGCCTTTCGGCTGAGTGTAAACAAAAGTCTTAAGGCAGTTGCATCGGTGGAGTGAGCTGCATGAACCCAGCAATAATCCTCAATGATGCAAGCCCGCTAGAGATGGGGCTTCAGTCCATAACAACGCATGCCAAGCACAGTCTAGCATACCACATAGGGAACACTCAACAAAACAACCTCTCTTAATGAGGCAAACACTATCATAGGTCAGCGAGTCCTCCTGGGGAACTTGCCACTTCTATTTTCCGGTCCACAATCATGATTAGCAAGTTCACAAAAGTATGATATTTAGTCAGAGTATGTTTATTTTTAAAATAAGTAAAGGACTCAGTCAAGAGGTGAATCGGCAATGCTGCCTCTGATTGCGTCTGTAACGTGGTAGTAAAAACAGAGCACTGGGGGAAAGACTCATACTGAACTTTGCCCAACTGGCATACCACATTCACTGTGTGAAGAGGATGCTCTGGGGTTCCTAACATTCTGATAATTTCACTAGTGAATTGAGATACATCTAAACAGGCCTGGGCTGAAGAACGGAGGCGAGAGACTAAGGGCTGAACTTGGTTCAACCGAGACAGTCCTGTGGTTCCACAACCGCAGGTCTCTTTGCCAGTTATAACAGCAGTGCAATTTCTACTATTGAATATCAAGCAGAGTGTGGCCTAAGCTAGCTGCCACTATGGTCAAGGAAGGCAGTGGGAATTGTAAGGGGCAATTCAATGGTGTCAGCTGCCATGATTGGAGTGAACATGTCACAAGATACTAGCAAGAGAAATGAAGATATAGTGCTGTAGAAGCAAAAAAAGAGTTGGCCTGGTACCCCTAAGTGGACCGGTTTATATTCTCAGTTTCCTTTTACTTCATATCATACTGCTACATCCTAAGTTTGGGATGAGGCAGCACACCAATTAAGAATTTATGGGCATTGGCTCTGCAATTACAGTAGTGATGCACAACTGACTGCAAGACATTCGCCGTCCTCTCCAGGGTGTTGCACAGTTTTGTAGACCTATGCATCAAGAATGCTCTGAACAAAAAAACAAATCCTTCAAAAAAGCAGACATTGGTAGCAGGAACTAACTCCACCTTCTGATGCAATTTTCTTGGTCACTTAGTTCAAACTCATGTCCACCTATGGCCAACAAGTAAACATGCCATAATTGACCAGAATCTCTCATGGGTTCTGCAGATCTCCAGTATCACGGATTTTACCATGTGTAGGCAAAGAATGTGTTCCTGGTCTTGCTTACACTTAGTGTATAGCTCAGTGTAGAGCGGGGGAGAATTAGGGGGATTGAGATGTATCACTGACTATGCTACTAGCACACGGTTTCACCCTTTCCCGAAAGCCCACTTCAGATGCTGCACAATGCAGCTTTAAGGCTTTTGGAAAAGCTTCATGAAAATTACTCATGTCTCATCAACAATTTGCCCCTTAAATGGCACGCCGTGGCGTGAATGGTCAGTACTGCTAGCATCACAAGTTACAGTCATATTAGTAGTAGTACATCCATTAACTCACTGATAGGCTCAAGGGTCGTGGGGGCGAGATGTTAGAGGAGAGGAGAGGAGACCAGTCTGGCTGCCTGGAGGAAATTACTAGATAACCTGATTGGTTAGATTGGTGCAGGTGCTGACGCCAGCTTCAGAAACTAGCTGAGTACAGAGTCAGATAAATACACCTTTTGTAAAAACTGCATTTATAATCAGGATCAGCTATTTTGATATTAGACCAATTGTCCTAACACGTCACTCCTTCGTTGCGACTTCATTGAAGCTCCAAAATGAGTCCCAAATAATGTCCTAGTCACTGGAACTGGTGAAATAGGTAATTGAAGGCGAGAGAGAGAAAGGCAACTGACTGGATGGACAAAGTATGCTTCTGGAAAAAGCGAAGAGTATGTCACTGGAAGTGGGCCACCCATGTCTCTTGTACAAAGCAAGGCACAGACTCCATTGTTGGAAGAAAGTTAGGTCTGAGTGCAGTTTTTTACTTTAGGACTAATTTAACTTCATTGTGTTAGGTTAAGTTACTTGATATTTTTATAGCAATTCCTGCCAATGTTATGACCTTGAAGCACTGTGGGGCGAATGGCCCTTCAACCTATTTGATACAGTATCAGGATTGATGGGAGAACTTCTCTTGTAGCGCTGTAAAATGCTTGCTTTAGGTTTCTATTTTAAATTACATTCTTCTTCAAACACGTTAAAATAAGATAACATCACATGGGCTGCCAGAGTGACCTCCTCCTGGTCAGCCATACCTTGACGCAGCAGTTCCTGGTGCTGAAGACTCGAATTCTCCCTAGAAATGTTTCTCTGGGATTGATCCAACCTTTCCTTTTCACCATCCTCCGTCTGTGAGGGCTGCTTGCCAGGTTCTGGGACCTCCGAAGGTGGTGAACTGGACGACATCTGAAGTCCTCCCTGGTGGCCCCCCAAGGGATGGGAGCCAGGTGGGTAGAATCCCTGGTTCAACCCTGGGAACTGGTAGTTGACATTACCACCTGTGAGGGAGAAAAAAGATCAAGCAAAATTCAAAATCAAGCAAAGGAGATAGTGCCTGGATGCTGAAAGAACGTGTTGCAGGTCTTTGAAAATTAGCAATGGAATGTGGCAGTAGGGGGCAAATAGAAACAGTTGGAAATAAAATACAAAAACCGACCACAAATGGCGAATTAACACTCTTGAATAAGGAAGCAGAAATCTAAAATTCTGAAAATTCAAACATTGATTTTGCTGCATAGGAGTAGCAACTCACGCCAGAAACCATCCAATAAAAACTAAAACTAAACAAAAGAGGATATTTCGATGTCTTACTTTTAAATGTTACACAAACTGCTCAAATACAACCTCCTATCAATTTACAGTGTAGGATATAATGCACAGAGAATACATGACTTCATGATATGATATGATATATGACATGGCATATATAACGCGCCTGTACACAAGTGTTTCTAGGCGTGACAAGACAAGGAGGGGGGAAACAGAGGGAGGACAAAACAACGATCTTACTAGGCTTTGTGTCATCCAGACCGTGCAAGTGCAGGGAAGAGGAATGGGAGAAGTGCTGAGGGGCGGGGGGAGGGAGAAGTGCAGGTAACTCAAAAAGTGCAGCCAATGGGTGGCTCATAAGTGCAGAGAGAAGGGACTATAGGGTTGCAGATACAGACCATAAGTGCTAGGGAAGCCGGGAGGCAGTGCAAAGTGCAACTGGACATGCAGGAGCCTGGGCCCATACAAAAAGGGGAGCCAGGTGGCCAGTGCATTCATCCATCCATCCCCATGGTGATGTCGACTCCCACTTCTAGTACCACCAACTCAATACGTTAACCACTGGACACCGCCTACTGTCCAACTTCACCACTATAACCCAAAAGGCTTGTGACATCATCAACTTTGCAGAAGTTTAACTATTTAACCTTTGTCAGTACTGCTCCCTATAATATAGCCGAAGGAAATTCCAGGGGAAAGCCAAGACGCCTATTGCTGCACAGTCACAGATGCTACACCTAGCAAACGCGGCTAGGTGCACTGAATTCACACTGACCCCCAACTACTGTACATGCACAAACAATAGCAAGTGTAGTGCGAATACAAACGTAAGTGCCCTCCATCCAACCATCAATAATCAAGGATGCTGCAATCCAACGGGCAAATCAAGTTATAGTCAAATAACAGCCACTGCCTGGTGCTCAAACTTAAGAGGCCTAGGGTGGAACAGTATTTAGAAGCTCTTGACCATAATAAAAGTTTCAAGCTTTTGAGGTCTGACCTCCTCCATCAGGAATCCACCTACAGAGATATTGCAGGGTTTTCTCCCTGCTAGCACTTCTTATAAGCTGCTATGCCCTGAAGCTCCTCGAGCCTGCATTCAGTTCTGGACCCCTAACATCTGGAACCCATTATGAAGTCCTTACCTTTGCAGGTTGTTCTGCTTTGTGTCTTGCCAGTGATGGTCCCTGCTCTTGTTCTCTCTGCTCCCTTTTCTCCAGCACTGCCTTGGATGAGCAGTCCTTGCCTCCCCTGCCACTCCTCTGCATCCAGCCAGTCTCCTGGCTCCTTTCCCTTGTGCGAGCCCTGCGGCTTGAACTGTGTCCCTGCCGTCTCCAGCCTTTGCCCATCATGCTTTGCTCCTGCACTCTCCCGTTCCTATTCCAGTGCTCTTGCTCCCTATTCTGCTCTGTTCTTCCTTTCTCAGGTTATGTAGTCTCAAGCTTCCTCTACAGTCAGACTGTTTCACTTGCTTTTTTCTCCTCCTTTTTCTCTTCCTTCTAGTCACGAGTCATATGCCCCTACTTTCTATAGCTCTTGTATTTTGAGTCCAGTTCTATAGCTTGATTGTTACCTAGATTCAGTCCCTTCCTACAGACTGTCAGTTATCTTCTTCAAGTCCATTGCCACACTTGCCTCATTCTAGTCCCTCCGTTTACCTCGTTACCTCGTTTTAGTGCTTTCCTGCAGTTTCTTTCCTAATCCTGCAATTCTGTCCTTACATGATGTTGCATTTAACCTTTCTTTTCTCTGTTGCCTTCTTTGATTCCTTGAGCTCTTAGGTTCTGCCAAATGTTCTATAGTGGCTTCAACTGTGCATGGGCGTAATTTTAGGGGGGGGCAGGGGTGTTTGTCCCCCCCCAACTTTCATGGCACACCATTTTCTCCCCATTCATTTGGCTTGGGCACCTTTTCTTCAGATATCATGTCCCCCCCCAACATTTTGAGCAAAGTTACTCCACTGCACCTGTGCCTCTCTGTATTTCTTTGTACAAAGATCGCCCCCTGTTCCCTAAGTGGCAAGCTCTGTCCCTCCCATTGTCTTCTCCTAGCTTGTCTATAGTGCATCTGATTTAACAATGTGTTGATTGCTGTTCCCACAGAAAGCTTCCAGTGTGTCTCTGGGCCCATATGCTTGTACACTCCTCGTCTGTGCCTTACTCTCCAGACACAGACTTGCTGCATCTCCCATGGGAGTGCAAGGTGAGTACTTGCTAGATCAACTTGCAGTGGGGAACTGATTTTCCCTTTGTTTCCATGGGTAGTCTCAATTGTGAACTGTATACACCCTGACTGGGGTTTCAGACTGTTTGTCTGGCACATCTCCCGTCCCCTTTTCACCATCTCTGTCTGCCTTTTCCTCTGTTTCCATTTTCCTTATTGATTCGTTTATTTTTCGTATTACGTTTACTATATAGTTTGCAGGTTAATAATACCAAAATATTGCCACTATAGAAATTCGCATCGATATTTGGAACATCAAAAATAAGTCATTTTCAAGTATTATTTAAAGATAAAAACAGAGAAATACTATATGGAGCCATGTAAGCAAGATCAGAGCATTAACCAAACATGTTCTCATTTTATAATTTCAATTTAGATCTTTAAAAGGTCACACACAAGACTGGAAATCTTATATAAAGCAGCTAACAGCGATACGCCTATGTAAGGATATTTACTGGAGATAACTTCAGTGATAGAGTGTACAATATCCTGTTTACTCATAAGGCAAAGTATTGCTTTCTTAAATATATTTGCACCAGGAATGGGCAGATGCAGAAATAGTTAAGATGATGATACAACATTAACATTAGAGGGCCCTGAAGAAGACTTAGTGAGAGCAATACAATCCTACCATATTACAATAGAACCATTTACTAAATTCCAGAACCCGACCGTTACCAGTAAGCTCGGGGCCTATTTAAGTTCTCTTCGACTCGACCAGAGAGTACAAGTTCAGCTTTTCTAACGAGAGTTGCCTTGCCGCAGGTCCTTTTCCCCAGAGGGGCTACACTGGCATCAGAGAGCACAGGATGTTAAGGCTTAATGACATAAGGGTGAACATTGGTATGCATGAGATGGGGTCTGAGTCCGATCATACTATTAAGGGAGGGGTGACTTTTCATATCTAGTGTCAATATACCATTAGCTACTCCATACCCCTTGAAATCGATCCGAATACAGGCAAAATCACTTGTCCCCAGGGCAGGTCGTATGGTACATTTAAAAATGTCCTTCTGGGTTGCAAAGAGACAGCTGCGTACTGCACGGAGCCAGTGAATACATGTGTTGGTGAGCACTTTCCTGGGTTCTGAGTGGCCAGGGGCCAGTTGAGGACTTTGTGCAAGAACACTGCCCCCTCCCCCGACCTCTGAGTGGCTCGCTCTCCCTTGCTATTTCTCATCCCCTGCCCGTTCTGTGGTCTACAAGCCCTGGGTTGGACACAATAAGGGTGACGCCAGAAGGCCAGCCCCGCCAGCCTGTTTGCCAGCAGTGGGTTTGGTGCCACGGTCTAACCGCCTAGTGAGATTTGGAGGGTAGGGTTGCGCTCCATGGTTCTGTGCTCTGGGAATTCGGCCAAGAGAACGTGAATGAATTTGGAACGTGAATGAATTTGAGCCCGGGTCCCCTTATCTAGAGAAACAGTATTGGGGTCTCTATTCTCTATAGTATCGGTGCAGGGCGCCGGACTACCTTATTAATGCTGGTCATACTTGAGAAATGTTGGTGGTCTGCCACCCGCTGCTGCTTTCGAGCCCCCACGTTGTCATCTGAACTGGGATGTGACTCCTACAAGGCCCACCCCTTTCTGGAGTTTCAAGAATTGCCAAGAGTAGCCCTTTGAGGTTTCCCAGCTCAACCAAAACAACAGACTTTGTTGGGACTTGTGTGTAAAAATGTCAGAGAAGAGAAAGGCAACATTAACATTTCTCTCAAACCATGCTTGAAAAAATATAGTGACAGAAACCCCACACAACCCAATTATTTTAACATTGTGTTTATGTTCCCCAAAAAATAACAACACTAACACATAATATTAAAACAATTACACATTTGGTAACACACCAAATGTTAAAATTGCAAAAACACACTCGAAGAGACACAGTGTAAATGTAGTAATCTCATCCCTACATGTTTCAGCCCCTTAGAAGTATGGGACCGTCTTCAGGGGCTATTAATAGCAAGTGACCTGGCACATGTTTTGCCACTTCAATGGGTGGAAGCAACTGCCGAGAGGGCAGGAAAGTTCATGTCAAAGGAGAGAACCTTGTACTGTAGTCCTTAATCAAGAACTTCCAATGGATATGAAGAAACACAGATATTTAGGGTTAATGAAACAGCCAATCATCCTGCTGTAGAGGCTGACAGGAAAAGAACTGCAAGTTGGGATTTTGAAGAATCTGTTTCAGAGGAGAAAATATGAATCAATCGTGATCAAATCTGCTAAAAAGTAACAGATACCTTGATTACAACCTTCCCCAGGGTCTAGTTCTATGGAATCCAGTTCCTAGCAGTGCCCAAGGTCCAGGAGCTGAGCGTTTTAGGTACAAGTTAGGAATAAGGAGCAGGAAACTGCTGGATATAACAGAAGAAAGATCCAAATGTCACTGGTGAGTTCAGATAAAGAAGACAGGTGGGCTGAAGCTCTTCCTACTACCGGGATACAATGCTCTCTCAGTACCAGTGGGCAATCAGTTTTATTTAGCAGTAGTGTTGAAGAAGAACATTCCAACAGGTGCCATCTACTGGATCATTTTGTTTGGCCTTACTTGTGGACCAATCTGATGAACTCCATCTATTGCTGTATTGCCGGAAACCTTTAAAGGACTCAGGCATGCCTTTGACTGGCCCTGAAAGGAGTTCACCTGCTGCTAAATACTGATGAGGTCTAGGTACTCTGCTTCCTGATCTTTGCTATTAAAGAGCTGTTCATCGGTTGGACCTGAAAAAAAGGTTGCTAGCCGCTATTTGGAAAGATAAGCATCTTTACTTGGGACTCTTGTGAAGAATGTGCAAGTATCCAGGCTTGCCGCTGTCTGCCCGCCCGAGGGCCATAGCTCTGGAAGCTACATTTGCATATTCTATTGCAGAGATCCGGAGAAAGAGGCGAGTTGGTATGTCTTTGCTGATGTTCTCATCAGAGAGTTAAATCACTACCTGTGGCTGTAGCGCCACACGACTGCACGTGTGTTCGCTTAATTAAGGTTCAGTAAGGCGTCTTGCTACATATTTCACTGCTGTGGCTAGTAGAGAGGGTGTGGGCACTGGAAGAGTGTAAGGATAGTAGACAGAGTTGTAGGAGAAGTGTGCGAGGAGAAGGGTGTAGGAGAGAAGTGAGGAGGATGAGAATAAGGAACAAGTTACTTACCTGTAACTGTTGTTCTCCAGCATGGGTCTGGCATGGATTCACATGCTCATGAATATTCCCCGTCGTCAGGCCGGGAATCCTCGGTATAGAAAAAAATCAGCATCAGTTTTGTTTCTGATCTGTCTTTCTTAGTAGTAACCAATCACTGGTCTCTGGGTCATACTGCCCCCAGCCAATGACTGCCCTCTCCCTAAGCCCCGCCTCTGGCAGCCATCCTCAGATTTGGTAGCACATAAAATGGCAGTATGACCAAGTGAAGAGCCGCAGAGGGGTAGGCGGGAGGGTTCGCATGTGAATCCATGCCAGACCCATGCTGGAGAACAACAGTTACAGGTAAGTAACTTGTTCCTTCTCCAGCATGGGGTCTGGCATGGATTCACATGCTTATGAATAAGAGAATACATAGCAGTACACACATGCACAACCACGGGAGGTGGCAACAGGCTCAACATTAAGCAATACAACAACTCAACATTAAGCATCTCTTACCTCCTCGCCAGGCTCACCTTAGGCGAACAGGTTGCGCAGCACTGCTTGGCCGACCCTGGACTCCTCCCTGGAGTCCCGATCGACGCAGTAGAATCTTGTGAAGGTGTGCGTCGACCTCCACGTCGCAGCCCTGCAGATGTCTAGCAGGGACACCAGACAGGAATGCCGTGGTAGCAGCGATCGCTCTGGTCAAATGGGCTCTCGGACAGCCGGGCAGCGGTCGGTTTGCCAACCGGTGACAGTGCATGATGCAGCCGGAGAGCCATCTGGAAATGCAAGTCTTCGAGAGAGCCTTCCCTTGATTCACAGTCCCAAAGTTCACAAACAGCTGTGACGTCTTCCGAAAACTACATCCATCGAATGCAAAGTCCTCTCGGCCGGCGACGAAGGAGATGGGAAGAAAACTGGCAACACCAAGGGCTCCTTGAGGTGGAAGTCCGACGGCACCTTGGGCATAAAGGAGGGTTGCGTCCTCAGCACCACCCTCGTGTCATGAAAAGTCAAGTATGGAGGCTTGCAAGATAGGGCCTGGATCTCTCCCACTCGTCGTGCGGAGGTGATGGCCACGAGGAAAGCTGTCTTCCATGACAGGAACTTCAGAGGCGCCGAATGCATAGGCTCGAATGGGGCCCCCATGAGCCTGGTCAGCACCACATTAAGCTCCCACGCCGGGGCAGGAGCCTTCACCGGCGGGAATGATCGGAACAGTCCCTTCATTAATTCTTTCACCAGGCGATGAGACCACAAGGACGCCCATCCCGTAGTCCTGGTATATCGGGAGATTGCAGCCAGATGTATTTTGATGGAGGCGTGAGCCAGTCCAGCTTTGGCCAGCGACAGTAGGTACGGCAGTACTTTAAGGGCCGTAATCCGCAGAGGGTTAATCTTCTGTGCACGGCACCAGACAGAGAACCTCTTCCATTTATGTCCATAGCACTTGAGAGTTGAGGACGCCCTGGCCTTTGCAAGAACCTCTCTGCAGTCGGCCGGGATGTCGTACCCTCCAAACTCTAGTGCTGCAGGAGCCAGGCCTGCAAGTTCAGCGACTCGGGTTGTGGTGAAGAATGGCGCCTCCTTCTCTGGAGAGAACGTCTGCGTCCGTCGGCAGCTTGACTGGTGTGGACATTGACAAGTCCTGAAGGTCCGGGAACCAGATCTGTCTCGGCCACGCCGGTGCGACGAGGATCATCCTGCACCGGGACCTCTTGAGCTGGTTGATGAGCCGGAGCAGCAACGGCAGCGGAGGGAATGCATAGAGAAATAGGCCGTCCCAGGGGAACGAGAAAGCATCGCCCATGCTCCTCGGCTGGGGGAACCTGCTGGCGAACCTCCAGCACTTGGAATTCGTCGCCGTCGTGAAGAGATCGATTTGGGGTTTGCCCCATCGTCGGAAGAGTCGATCCACTTGATCCTGGCGTAGTTCCCACTCGTGGCACGAGCGCAGCTCTCTGCTGAGTGAGTCGGCGATCGTGTTTTTTATTCCTGCCAGATGAAGAGGCACCAGAAACATCCGTTGGGTGACGGCCCAATGCCACAGATCCTGGGCTTCCTTGGATAGGGCCGGGGACCTGGTTCCGCCCTGCTTCCGGATGTAGAACATTGTGGTGGTGTTGACGGTGAAGATCCTCACCACCTTGCCCTTGAGGGATGGGAGAAAGGACCTGAGGGCCCAGAACACTGCGCGGAGCTCCAAAATGTTGATGTGGAGTGACTTCTCCTCCGGGAGCCAAAGGCCTCTCGCGTGAAGATCTCCGGAGTGCGCTCCCCAACCTTCCAGGGAGGCATCCGTCGTCACCGTCACCTGGTGAGCTGGGATCTGAAAGTCAGTGCCCGCCGACAGATGGGAGCAGGTACCCCACCACCGGATCGCCTGACGGAACGTCTCATTGAGAGGGATCCTGTCCTCGAAGCTGCGCGTCGACTGGACCCAGCGGGCGTCGAGGAACTCTTGTAAGGGGCGCATCCGAAGCCTGCAAAGGCGCACCAGATAAATGCAGGAGGACATCATCCCGAGGAGGGACTTGATAGATCTTACCCTGGCCATGTCCGTGGCCAGCAGACGCTGCACCTTGCCCAGAATGGTCCTGGTCCTTTCCTCCGAATGTGAGGCCAGCCGCGCCACTGTCTCGAGCTTGGCTCCCAGAAACAGGGCGACTTGCGACGGAACCAGGTGGGATTTTGGAAAGTCGATGGAGAATCCCAGGTCCGTGAGCAGCTGGACGGTCTTCGCAGTGTGCTCCACGGCGAGCTCCCTCATCCTTGCCCGGATGAGCCAGTCATCCAGGTAGGGGTAGACGTGGATCCCCTGTAGGCGCAGCCGCGCCGCCACCGGTGCGAGGCACTTGGTGAACACCCTGGGTGCCGACTTCAACCCGAACGGGAGGGCCTTGAACTGGTAGTGCCGCCCTTGGACCACGAACCTGAGGCACTTTCGGTGTCTTTTTATAATGGGGATGTGGAAGTACGCATCCTCCAAGTCCAACGACGACAGGAAATCGCCCTCCTCCAGCTGTCCCAGCACGTGCTGGAGGGTGACCATATAGAACTTCTGCGCCTTGATGTACTTGGTCAGTCGTCGTAGGTCCAGGATGGGGCGCCATCCTCCTGTCTTCTTTTTTACGAGGAAGTACCTTGAGTAAACTCCGGAGCCCCGAAGCCTCTTTGGGACGAGCTCGATGGCACCCTTCTTGAGCATCGCCCTTACTTCCAACAGTAGTTGAGGGACGTGATTTTCCTTCCTGGCCACGGGTGGAACGCGAGGGCACTTCTTCTGAAACTCGAGGGCGTGCCCTTGGGCCAGGGCGTCCAGCACCCAACGGTCAGTGGAGATGAACTCCCACACGCTGACGAACCTCGCCAGCCAGCTCCCACCGGGGTGCTTCGGTGGGGCCCGACCCCATGGTCAGTTCATTCTTGTTTGGAGGCCGCCTTGCCTCCTTGACCTCCCTGTCGACGACGACGGGCACCACCTGACTTGCCGCGTCCCCTGTAGGCTTCCTCGGATGAAGATCTTGCCGCTTGGCGGTACTTGGAGGAGCCACTGCCGGATCCCTTGGAGGCACCTTGTCTGCCTCCGGAGCTCCGAAAGGACGGTTGTCGTTGTTGGAGCACTCTCAGTGCCAGGGCAGTCTCTGTGTCTGTCTTGATGGCCTGAAGGGACTCATCAACCGCCTTCCCAAACAGGTTGTTCCCATCGAAGGGCATGTACAAAACCTTGGTTTGTACGTCCTGGCGGAAATCCGTGGCCTTGAGCCATCCTCGTCGTCTCAAGCAAACGCCGTTGCCCAACTGACAGAAACCGGTGTCGGCAATGTCCGTTGCCACCGTGATGGCGTGGTCCGAAGCAATCTCACCCTCCTGTAGGACTTCAAGGGCCTCAGCCCTTTTGGCGTCCGGAAGGAAGTCTAACAGAGGGGCGATTTTGAACCACAACTCCCTGTCGTAGCGGGCTACGATAGCCAGGGCGTTGGCCGCCTTGATAGTCGTCGCTGCGGATGAGATGATCCGTCGTCCCATCGTGCCCAACTTCCTGCCCTCGCTGTCCGGCGGGGAAGTTGATGTCGAGGCCGATGCCCCCCCAGCTTTCTTCTTTGCCGCCGCCGAGACGACCGAATCCGGGGTAGGTTGTGCCCGAAGGCACAAGGGGGCAGCGTCGGGGACCCGGTACTTCTTCTCGTACCGGTCCCTCTTTGCCGGCGCCGTGGCAGGGTTCTTGAGGAGGGCGAGCCCCTCATCCCAGATGTCATCAAGAAGCGGTACGGCGAGGACCGTCTTCCTTTTAGCCTCGCGCCGTTGGTAAAGGAACCCTTCTTCCTTCTCTTCTGGGCAGAGCTGGAAAAGCTTGGATGCCCTGGAAATCATGGCATGAAAGGATCCAATCTCGTCGGGTGGGGACGCCCGAGCAGGGGGCGACGGGGGACACGTCCCGTCGTCGCCTCCGTCGTCATCTGTACCTGTTGTAGCCGTGTCCGTGCCTGTATCATCCCTGTGGGTAGTAGACCGGGGGGAAGGCAGAGCAGGCCGCAGAGGAGGGAGAGGTGGCGTAGGATGCGTCCTCCTCCTCTTATGCGGTGGACTTTCCGAAGGTCCTGGCTTCCCCCTGGGTTCCCCCGTTGGGTCTGGCTCAGGTACCTCCGTCGGGGGAAGGGGCAACCTTGTCCTTATCTCCGAGCATAAGGACGGAATCGCTGACAAAATGGCCGCCGAAGTGTCCTGCGGAGCCGGAAACGACGGGCGCGAGGGCTCTTGAGGAGCCTTGTCGGCGACACCGTCGCTCTCGTCGTCGCCCTCGTCGGGATCCCTCCCGATGGGCTGGGCCTCTTCCACGACTTCGATGAGCTCTTCTTCAGAGGTCGTGTCCGTATCCACGATGGCCACCAGCCCCTCCCCCACCTTTTCCAACGAGGACTTCGTGGGGGTCTTCTCAATGGGCCTGAAAGACGACTCCCTCCATGGTGGCAGGGAGACTCTGGGTCCTGAGGCCGCCTCCACTGGTGTAGCCCCCACAGGGCCGCGGCGACATCCTCAATCGAGGTCTTAGCAGGGTGAATTAAGGCCATCGTCACCTTCTGGACGCCTGGGGCCTTCACCTTGGGGGGGAGGGTCCGAGCCTCGCTCCCCCTCTGCCAGAAACTTCGAGATCGACCGGGGCCTCTCCAGAAGCTTCGCCGGGTTCTCGGACTTCCTCTTACCCGAGCCAGAGCGTTGGCTCGTGGTTGATGGCGCCGGGGAGGATGCGCCCTGCCTGGCAGCCAAGGAGCCAGACCGTTCGGCGCTCCCGGTGCCCGCGGACTCGCGGTGCTTAGCCTTTTGTTGGGCCCCCGTCGCCGGGGCGCCCTCACAGGACTTAGAAGACCGCTCAGACTTCTTTTTCTTCTTCTCGCCTGACAGGCTCTTCCATTCCAGCCAGTTGGCGAGACGGAGGTGGCGATCCTTCATGGTCCGCTCCGACATGTTCCCACAAAACGCACAGTCCTTTTCCGTGTGCGTCTTGTCCTCATGGAGACAGTAGAGGCATAACGAATGCTCGTCCTCCTTGAACACATTCTGAAGCTCGCATCCAGGGCAGGTCCTGAACAGCTTCCCGGGCGTCGAGCTTCCTTTCTCCTGGGCCATTTCCGGGGTAGGCCTCGGAACTTCTGGAATCCTCCAAAAGCGTAACTCGACGAAAACTTCACCCTTGAGGGGCGTAGAAAACTCCGAAACGGATCCCCGTTGATCGGATGTAGAAACGGTGGAGCTTGAGGCTCTATTTAACCGAAAAATTAGAAATATCTCCTGAAAAAGCACAAAAACGCAGCAAAAGCTCGAGAGATACAGCACGAGGACTCCCCAACACTTGAACGTGCGGTAAAAATCTGAGGATGGCTGCCAGAGGCGGGGCTTAGGGAGAGGGCAGTCATTGGCTGGGGGCAGTATGACCCAAAGACCAGTGATTGGTTACTACTAAGAAAGACAGATCAGAAACGAAACTGATACTGATTTTCTTCTATACCGAGGATTCCCGGCCTGACGACGGGGAATATTCATGAGCATGTGAATCCATGCCAGACCCCATGCTGGAGAATGAGTGTATTAGGAGGATGAGCATGGCACCCGCCCTCAATAGTGAAGGAGGGGTGAGAGGAGCGGAGTGAGGCAGGGTGAGAGGAGTGGAGTGAGGAAGGGTGAGAGGAGCGGAGCAAGGAGGGGCTAAAGGAGCGGGGCGAGGAGCAAGGAGAGGTGAGAGGAGCAAGGAGAGGTGAGTGTGAGAGTGTGGAACATCAAAGGGACAGGAAAGAGGCATGGAAGGTGAGGATTGCTTTGGCAGAAAGCATGGTTCACACTTGCTAAAGCCCATTAGGTCTGTTGAATTCATTGCTCTTAGTACCACAAGGGTTTGCCCTGGGTGGTGATAGCAATAACCAGTTCCACAGGCTTCACCGCCGATAACTATGCCGGGGCCCGGGGCCATTGCCAGCCGGTGAAGCCCATGAAACGGGTAATTATTGCTATATTAGCACATGAATTCCATTGTAGATATCCAATCATAATGTTAGGAATGCACTCTATAATCTCGGGTATAGACCTTGTTTCAAACATTTTGACTTGGGTATCAGTTTGACAAGCAGTACAGAAGCAACAGTCTTTAGTGTGTCAGGGTAAGGGCCACGACCATGTCACAGGGGACCCAGGAGCCCTCCTAACCTGGGACAGGGGCATAGGTCAGAGCGAGCCCTGTCCCAAAGGCGGGAAGGGGAAGTACAGTGGAGGGCTCAGTCCTTGACCCCTCCTCCTCACATGCCATTACCACCCTCCCTCACCAGATGCCTTCAGTACTGTTTCTGGCCAGTCTTGTCTGTTTCAGAACCACAACTCCAGAATGCACCTGAGAGCAAACAGAGATGAGACACCCAACACCCAACCTACCATCTAGATGGAGACCAGGAAAATGGGTGGCACAGCAGAGAAAAACGTAGGAGTGAGAGACTGCAGGGAACAGAAGAGAGCCAACCCAAACCAAATTTGAAATAAACCTCACCAACTCAGGAACAAAATCATCATGGAAATGAGTAGCCTGCGAAACTGGCTGCTACATTGCCATCAGAGACTGCAACCAAACTTCTGATGGAAAAGGGTGAGGGGCTTAGAGGGGGTTTAATTTGGGTAGCCCTGTTCCTGGGGGAAAAGACAGGTCAGGATGGGACCCTAGAGTAAGGTGAGCGCTGGAGCCAGTGGAGTGGTTGGGGGCGATTAAAATCAGGATACGTACAGTATATAAGGGGAGTGTATGAAAGGCAGAGTGTGGGTTGTTTGGGTGAGGTCAGGAGGTGTAAACTGGACTGAAGGACCAGAAAGAGGATGGACGGCAGAGCAGAGTGCTGAGAAGTTGGTGGCATAGGAGGGTGCAGACGTGCAGGTGTGGTATTGGTAGCGAGAGAGGGTGGTACCAGTTAGAGAGACTGAAGCAGTGATTGAGAGAGTGTTTGTTAAAGTCAAAGTAGTAGTGAGGGAAGAGGGTGAGACAGACGTAGATGTGAGGGTAATAGGTAGAGTGAGAGGGAGTGGGTGCTGGGAGAGAATAAGGATAGTAGAGATGGGTGTAGGAGAGGTGTGCGAGAAGGGTGTAGGAGAGAAGTGGGGGGTGAGAATAGCGAGGGTATTAGAAGGGCGCAGGATGGGTGAGAGGAGCAGAGCGAGAAGGGGTGAGAGGAGCAGAGCAAGGAGGGCGAGAGTAAAGGAGCAAAGAGAAGAGAGGGTGAGAGTGCCAAACATCAAAAGGGACAGGAGAGAGGGACAGAGGGTGATGGGATATTGGAAGAGAGTAGGAGAGGGAGGGGAGAGGAATAGTAAGAGAAGGGAGAAGGGAGAAATGGTGCAAGTAAGAGAACAGAACAGAGTGACTTATCGCAATGAAACCATCATTCTTGTTGAACAATCTGGGGAAGGATATCAGGCTGCGGAGCCCTGAGGAAGTCCTGGAGGGAGTTAAGATAGGTAAGGCTTTGACCTTTAGGCCCTCACTATTGCTCAGCAAGTAATATTTAGATAGTAGGGGTTACCAATCTCTAGTGAACATCATCCTGGGGATTAAGGGAACCTGGGCTAGGTTGGAGGCCGCCCAAGGAAGAGAGACCACCCTAACCACAAAAACAAGTACCAGAATAGTTTTCTTTCTAATAAAAACACTTGAACCATCTTCAAGCTTCTGTGGATTACTAAGGCTACCTGTGATATTAGCATTGTAAAAGCAGAGAAGAGAATGTGCAGTTCAATTCTCCAAACTAACAAAACAATTAAAAATAAACTGTAAAGTGTGTAATAAAAAACAAAGGGGGGTCTGGGAATCTCTCTACCAGCACGAACACAGCCCAATGACCTGTTCTTGGGTGAATAACCCCTGGGAGAGACTCTACCAAGTCTTTATCTCACTGTCCCTTTCACACAGAAGAAATATCCCCACATATCAGTCTTTGTCCTGCCCAGGGGCAGTCCAGCACCGAAATGCTAGGCAATTCTCCTCTGAACAAGAGTAGCAACAGCAACTCCATACACGTGTTTCATCCTTGTTGGGCATCATCAGTGAAGTAAAGCTGTGCCTCTCTAAGAACAGTGAGCAAGGGGTCCACGTCTGGATCGCCCTAGTAACTTAGGGTGAGACCCTAAATTAAATTATGCAAAACCAAGGGGGGGGTCTGGGAATCTCTCTACCAGCACGAACACAACCCAATGACCTGTTCTTGGGTGAATAACCCCTGGGAGAGACTCTATCAAGGGACAGTGAGCTAAAGACTTGGTAGAGTCTCTCCCAGGGGCTATTCACCCAAGAACAGGTCATTGGGCTGTGTTTGTGCTGGTAGAGAGATTCCCAGACCCCCTCTTTGTTTTGCATAAATTAAATTTGGGTCTCACCCTAAGTTACCAGGGCGATCCGGACGTGGACCCCTTGCTCACTGTTCTTAGAGAGGCACAGTTTCACCTCACCGATGAGGCCCAACAAGGCTGAAACACGTGTATGGGGTTACTGTTGGTACTCTTGTTCAGAGGAGAACTGCCTAGCATTTCGGCGCTGGACTGCCCCTGGGCAGGACAAAGGCTGATATGCGGGGACATTTCTTCTCTGTTAAAGGGACCGTGAACTGAAGACTTGGTAGAGTCTCTCCCCGAGGCTATTCACCCTAGAACAGGTCATTGGGCTGTGTTTTCGTGCTGGTAGAGAGATTCCCAGACCCCCCTTTGTTTTGCATAAATTTACTTTGGGTCTCACCCTAAGTTACTAGGGTGATCCAGACGTGGACCCCTTGCTCACTGTTCTTAGAAAGGCACAGTTTCACCTCACTGATGAGGCCCAACAAGGCTGAAACACGTGTATGGGGTTACTGTTGGTACTCTTGTTCAGAGGAGAATTGCCTAGTATTTCGGCGCTGGACTGCCCCTGGGCAGTACAAAGGCTGATATGCGGGGACATTTCTTCTCTGTGAAAGGGACAGTGAGCTAAAGACTTGGTAGTCTTCTCCCAGGGGCTACTCACCCAAGAACAAGTCATTGGGCTGTGTTCGTGCTGGTAGAGAGATTCCCAGACCCCCCTTTGTTTTGCATAAATTTACTTTGGGTCTCACCCTAAGTTACTAGGGTGATCCAGACGTGGACCCCTGCTCATTGTTCTTAGAGAGGCACAGTTTCACCTCACTGATGAGGCCCAACAAGGCTGAAACACGTGTATGGGGTTACTGTTGCTACTCTTGTTCAGAGGAGAATTGGCTAGCATTTCAGCACTGGACTGCCCCTGGGCAGGACAAAGGCTGATATGCAGGGACATTTCTTCTCTGTGAAAGGGACAGTGAGCTAAAGACTTGTTTGAGTCTCTCCCCGGGGCTATTCACCCTAGAACAGGTCATTGGGCTGTGTTAGTGCTGGTAGAGAGATTCCCAGACCCCCCCTTTGTTTTGCATAAATTAACTTTGGGTCTCACCCTAAGTTACTAGGGCGATCCAGACATGGACCCCTTGCTCACTGTTCTTAGAGAGGCACAGTTTCACCTCACTGATGAGGCCACACAAGGCTGAAACACGTGTATGGGGTTACTGTTGCTACTCTTGTTCAGAGGAGAATTGCCTAGCATTTCGGCGCTGGACTGCCCCTGGGCAGGACAACGGCTGATATGCGGGGGACATTTCTTCTCTGTGAAAGGGACAGTGAGCTAAAGACTTGGTAGAGTCTTCTCCCAGGGGCTATTCACCCAAGAACAGGTCATTGGACTGTGTTCGTGCTGGTAGAGAGATTCCCAGACCCCCCGTTTGTTTTGCATAAAGTTTGTAATAGTTTCATGCTCATTTAATTAACATTTGAAATTGAGAATGTGTGCATTTTTCACCCACGATAAAAATAAACTTTACTTTTTAGTTTAGGGTCATTACCGCTTGACCCTCCCCAAAAGTATAGCTCTCAGGGAAATAACGTGGGAGTAGGCCATTATCCTACGATAGTGGCAACTTCATCAGTCTATAAGGCTTAATTATAAAACCTTTTTGAAGAACTGACTAACTAATCTCAAGTAGATGTCAATTGTGGACTTTGGGAAAAACACAAACAACCGGATAACGCAGTATCAGCATTTCTTAGTCTGACTTCTTTCAACAATGCACTAAACTGTGATTCTGTGAAGTCGGGGATAGAAGAGCTTTTTTACTGCTCTGCAATTGGAGATGATAATAATAAGCATGTGTTTTTATATAGCGCTTTCACCAAAGCGCTTTACATGCAACATATTTGCAAACGGTTTCACCCAACCGAAGTTGGTACTCATGTGTCGACCTCTGAAGAACTTAAGGCTGAGTTGGCCTTGCCGGGAGTTGAACCTGTGATCTGCAGATCACACGCAGGTTGCAGCGGCAAGCGCTTAATCCGCAGAGCTATTTTACAGGCGCAAACTATATTGTAGTCTTGCTGAAGCAAACCAGTGAGTTTCCAAGGCGGGTGAGTTTAGCACAAAGCTAGTCTTGTAAAGCAAAAGTAGACAATACAGCAAAAAGACAAATGAAATTGGAGTCAAATGCATTGCCATCTCTGAGATTTCGAAATGAAGCCCAGTCCACATTGCTGAGCTGAAATGCAGAGGGAGAGCGGTAGATGCTTACCTCCTCCCAATGCAAAGCCAGGCCCACCTCCGCCTGCTCCGCCCATTGGCGAGCCGCCGCCATAGTGATGATGAAAGGAGGGCAAGGTCTTCTTTTTCTTCCGCTCAACCTCTTCTTTATCTGCACACAAGGCACAGACGGCCAGTTAGAATTGCATTCCCACAGCTTGCAATTGCTGCCCTTGTGAGAGTCATACCCATCCAAACAGAGCCCAAGCCCACAGACATACCTGCACACACACGGGTTGTCTTACCTTGCTCCAGCGGGTAGTATGTAAACTGTTTGGCATCACTGACGTCACCGCCGCGTTTCCGTTTCAGCTGAAGGAACACTGTGACGGGGCGTTCAATCTTCATCTTGTGGTATGGTGGCGTACGGAAGACAATGGCATACTGCAAGATAAATCAGGCATAGATCAGACGCTTGCAGTCACAACCACATAGAAAAGGGTCACACAAAGGCGCATGCATGCCCGCAGTGATTGCCACAGGAGCATGTACCCCGACACTGCAGGAGCAAGTACTTTCACATGGATGCTAGGGGGGGGCGTCGGGGAACATTTAGGCAGCCACTTTTCCTTATGCCACAAGTAAGAGAGGGCTGGATGTTGTGGATAGTGTCAGGGCCGGACTGGGACATAATAAAGAGCGGTGAGTGTGCACAGCTTTTTGTTTTGTAATATTATACTTCGGGTCTATGTGATCACTTCGCCGCCCATAACTGCGACGGCCAAAATGCCGACGCCAGTTACGGCGCAGCGCCGTGATCATATAGATCAGTGTGCCTGCTTCCCCGGCCTGCTTTTACCCCAACCCCCAGCCCCGCCCCCAACTTACCTTTCACGGCGGCACACTTCTGTTTGTGCCGCCTGCACCCTTCTATCCCTGCGGCATCAGCTCCTCCGACTAACGTGGGTTAGAGCTGACGCCGTAGGGTGCTTTTTTTTCTTCTTTCGTGTCCCCCATTACCAAAATGGTAAGCGGGGGACACCCCCGCAACTCCCGACTCCCGTTACGGTGCCCAGGCAGAGAGGGGGACACCCCCGCTCTGCTTGGGCGCAGTAAATGTCGCCCTCATTTTGTGCGCCCCCAAAGTCGCAGTAACTGCGGGGGCGCACAAATGAGGGTGACATTTCTGTACGATTCCTTATACTTCTACTATAGAAAAATGTTCAATCTCTGAGCGGGGTGCAAACCCAATAAAAGGTGCCGCCGTGAAGAGTACTCAAAATTAGGACAAAAGAGAAGAACCCTGGCTGATCAGCCAGCGGTGTGGGTACTTGTAGTTACAGTATACAGAGTGTAAAGTCACTCAGGTGTCATTCGTTGACCCAAGTCTTTCACATTAGTATATATTCCTGTTGGCTCATACAAAACAATTTAGGTCCCATTCTTCAATCATCCCACCAGTGGTGAGATAATCAAGCCTTTCGATCCAGAAGGCTTCTCGTTGAGCCCTGTTTCTCCTTGCGTCAATATGTTGACCCTTCACTTGTATAATTTCAAGCACTTGGAATCTGAGTTGAGAAACCGAGTGACCCTTTTCGACAAAGTTTCTTGCCACTGCTGATGTAGGATTGTTGTTCCTGATAGAGGACTTATGCTCATTCATCCTTATTCTCACTTTTCTTGCAGTTTCCCTGACGTAATAGACTCCACAAGGGCATTTGATACTGTAAATTGTGTTCTCTGTGGAGCATGTCACGTGATATTTCAGTTTTATTTTTACACCCGTTCTCTGATGGGACACAATGGGTCCTTTGATCACATTATTACAATTACCGCAAATTAGGCAAGGATGTGTTCCTGGATGTTTGTCAGGACATTTTGTTATTGTTGTGCCTTTGGTGTTCACTAGCATGTTCCAAAAGATGTTACTTTTCTGATAAGCAAAAAACAGGTGGTTGAGGAAATAGGTCCTTTGTTCTCTTGTCACTTGTTAATATTCCAATGCTTAGTTATGCTTTGTTTGATGTGTCTACTCTTTATAGAGTATTTCGAGACAAATACTATTTCTAGACTTGCTAGTTTAGGTGTTTTCAGTAAAAGATTCTCACGTCACATCTTGTTGGTTTTAGAAAGTGCTTTTTGTAAACCTTATTCTGGGTACCCTCTATGTCGTAATTTCTGTTGAAGTATGGCTAATTCTTCTTCACATTCATTAGGATAGCTAACAATCCCCTTGATCCTGAGCATTTGCCCGCAAGGTAAGTTCCCTAGAATATTAGGTGGATGGAAACTTAATCTGTGAATAAAGTTTTTCCAGTCTGTAGGTTTGGTAAATAGGGTTGTTGTTACTTTGGATTCTCTTGTTTTAGTTTGGACGTCTAGGTAATGTACATCAGGATTACAAATCTCTATAGTGAACTGTATTCGGGCAGATATACTAGGAATTCTTTGAGATCTTCTGTGTTTACATTCCAAACTCCAGAGATATCTGATGTCTGCTAGTACCATCTTGTGGAATATTTCGATTGCTGGTACCCACATTGGGGCAGAGAATGTACTTTTAGGCTTGAATTCAATATATTATGTATCTTGTTCATTCGAATCTGCTGGTGCTGGTATTTCTGAAAAGAATACTTTCGGTTTTAGTTTCCATATTAGTGTGTGTATTTCCACTTTTGTGTTGAACGTGTTGCTGCTGTACGTTGGTACACATTTCAAGCCTTTCTCTAACGTCCTTATTGCAGGCTGGGATAGAGTTCTTTTAGATACATTTACTACTAGCTCTGTTGAGTTTGGAACCATTTTAACATATGTTGGTTTCTTCCTTCTTTACCTCCTTGTCCTTTTTCTCCTGCATCTGTTTCTAAATCATGAACAATTGATCGACTAAGATTATACGTATTAGTGAATAAACCAATATTGGTGCTTCTGCTCGAGTTGTACTACTTTTCTATTACAAACATTGGAAACCACTAAAGTGGACATTTGGGTGTGCAGTCCACACTGCTGGCTGAATAGGCACCAATGAAATAGCGGCTCACAGTTGCAAAAGGCAATTCATTCCTCATGTGACTGACTGGGTAGTACCGAAGGGGGGGGGGGGGGTTGATAAAATGTGATGCAAATTGTGTTTTTTAAAGAATATTCATTCAGTAACACTGGGCAAAACTACTAGCCGCATGGTAAAGTAATGTTTTCAAAAAAGTGGCTCACTTTGACTAAAAAAATGGGCCCACAATAGCATTTTGAGTGTTTGGTTCGGGCATTGACCTATAGGCCAGTCCAAGCCTGGAAAGTATGGGGATTCAGTGAACCAACTTCTCTGAAAAAGAATACCAGCAACTAAGCCAGTGCCTTGCCCAGTACCATTAAAGGTGGTCTCTAGGTAGCAGACAGTGACCAGTGAGGTGTCAGACCTTGGTGATTTGATTTCAAAGAATGCACGTGTACAATTAGCAATACTCACAGCTGTGCCTTTAAGATGGCTCAGCGGGTTAAGCGCTCATTGCTGTGATCTCCGTTTGAACTGCAGGTCGCAGCTTCCAATACCGGGAAGGTTGACTCAGCCTTTCATCCTTCCGCGGTCGATAAAGTGAGTACCAATTTTGATTGGGTAATAATAATGTAGGTAAATATGTACTATTTAAATCGCTTGGGATGAAAGCGCTATATAAATATCGAATTATTATATGTGATGCTGTGAGCCGCCAGCATAACCTAGGCAGAATTGGTACAACAACAGAAGTTCGCAATGACGAAAGAAATTATGGGTTTGAAATTAAAATGGAGAGACTATTGGAAGTCTCGCGGCCACCAAAATGTTGATGGAGTGCTTACTAGTTAACCGAGCACGGGCATGCTCTTTAACTTACTAGAGGATACATAACTACAGTGATGCCAAGATTTAAAGCAACATTTCTGTTCATGCCGTACATAAGGGAAAGACTTGTCCTTTGCCTTACAGGGCAGAATCACTGTTGGACTTAGCTGAGGCTGTTTGCATTGGTACCTCCATGTTTTGCTATTTCGCTCAGTATCTTCATCTACTCAGGGAGCGATCAGGCAATTAGTTGGCCAACAGATATCCAGTTCCATATCCACAAAGGCATTCTGGTGAAAGGCTTCTTTCTGTAAGCCTATCCGGTACTCTTTTAGGCCTGGTTACTGTCTTTTGCAGGGGCCGCCTTTGGTAGGATATGGGCCAAACCCCTAAGGCCCGGAAATATTTTAAGAAAACCGCTTGTCGAGATGTTGCAGAAGAAAGTCCTCTGAACAACCTTGAAAAGATTTCTAAAAACAGGAAAATGTGTACAATTGTAAGCCAAATAAATGAGGCTCTATTGAAGTTCACGCTTTTACGACATGCTACTTCATTGGGATAGAAGCACCCGTAAAAGCCCTCCAAAGGAAACTGGGCCAAGAAATAGAGGGCAGAAAAGTTTGACTACAAGCTGGTCCGATAGCACAGCAAGTAGAGTGCTTTGACATCTGTGCAGAGCCTGCTGACGCAGGTTCGAATCCTGGCAGGGCTGAACTCAGCCTTTCATCCTTCCGAGGTCAATAAATGAGCACCACACACCGTGGGTAATAATAAGCAGCCCTCAGATACCTGACGGTTCGTAGTGCTATATAAATGCTGAAATTATTATTATTATTACAAACATTACAGGTAGGTACAAGTTGGTCAACAATGAAAGTCCACAGCAACACAAAACAAAACTAACAGCCTAAAATGTACAGTATGTGTTACATTGCATAAAAGTGGACAAATAAGGCAAAACAATTGACCACTATGTGCCCGTGTGAGAGCTTGCGTAAACAACATTTAGGTTTGGAGGACAAAAAACTTTTTTTTAATAAAGAGTTGCATTTTTTTTTTAAAGTGCTTCGAGGGGCCTGGAGATTTACAACCATCAACAATGGTGACGGAGGATGGAATTTTTGGCCAAAATATCTGGAGGGCCTCAGCTTCCACGCCACATGCAGGTTCACATCGGTTCTTACACCTAATAGTTGTCTTTAGCACCTATCGAGGGCAACTATCACTAGGAGACCGGCGCAGTTCTGCCTAGAAAAGTCTGTGCGCTTAAAAACTCTGTTCAGACATCTCATCTTTTGCCTGATCAAAGCAAATAATGCATCATTTCAAGGAGGCGCACATAGTTTCAGATCATTGGCACCCAGCCTCTGTTCCAAAAAAGAAAAATCCCATTTCCTGAAACCTTTCGCTTCACAAGGTTTATTCTACCTTTCAACCCCTTCCCTGTCAAGCGTTCCCTTTTGTGTCTTTCTTCTGTGCTTTTTGCCACATTTGTCAACACTAACTTTCCTCGTATTTCTATTCCTTGCTCTCACCTAATGCTTGCATTTTCTTCCCTGCAAATACATTAATAACATTTCATATATCCGCCATCTTAATTTTTATTTTAATTCCCCTCGCCTCTGTGACAGAAATTGACGTGGGTCCCAAACTAAGTGTGTGGAGTCCATGCTCGTGCAAATACAGACCATTCGCAAAGGATACACAAGATTTCAGTGGCACCAATCAAACTAATAATACACTCTGTTCCATTCATTGCTGTCAGGTGAACTGCTAGATATACTGGCAGCGGATACATGCCAAACCAGCAACAGACTCACACCCAGTACATGCCATGAACCTGTGTAATGATGGGCAGAGACCAGCCTACGTGTGGAAGATGGAGGTAAGAGGGAGGCTTCCTTGTCTTAATGGACATGGCTACCAAACTCGTGGGTGCTGTAGCACGAACATCACCATAGTGGGTCATTGTTGGCTCAACCAGCTCACTACCCGCTTCAGAGAAGGAGTATTGGGGGTAGGAGGAAAGAAGGCGAGCATGCCAGATGGGCATTTTCAGCAAAGGCGAGGATAGTAGTTCTCAATAAAGGAAGGGGGCATGGAGTGTGGCAAAAACTTTTGGAGCCAAATCCCTCACTTTGAGCAGAACTTAGTTTACATTCTGCTCTGTGCCCCAATAACAATTCTGAAATTGGATAAGAACCACCACCTGTAATGAAGAGAAGTAACACAATAAAGGTGTAAAATGGAACAGGGCAGTATAGCTCAGTGGCAACGCGCTCGTCTTCGAAACAAGACGACGCAGAGAAACACAGATTTGAATCCCGGCTCAGCGTTTAGGAACTTCTTTAGTATTAAACCCATTATAGAAAAAAGCTATTATATTTATAACACTACCAGGCCAATTAGGCTTCTCAGAACGCAGGCCATTGCTGTATTCACCAGACAACATTAGGAGCAACCAGATTCTGTACGCCCCTGACCCTGCTCCCATTTAACCCACAAGATGAAAAATGAACACCCATCTTCTGTCTCAGCAACTCAGCTCCTCCTCACTGTAGTCCATTTTCGGATAGTTTACAATGGAATAATCAACAATGAAAACGGACTTCGTGTGTCGTTGAACATGAAAGGTAGGTTTTAGTTTTCTGGGTAACAAAAGTATTTAGCACCCAAGACTGGACCTTGCAGGTACTGATTGTGAAGGGTATCTGGTCATTTCATCTAAACCATTACCATCGAATGCCGTTCCATCGACAAAAATGTCTCAAAAAAAATATGCATCGAATGCATGTTTTTTCAAGGTAAAGGGTTTAGTTTAATTTTAATGGGTTTTAAAGGGTAAAAAACGGGGGAGTTGAGGGAGGAACCCCCATAAAAAAAGAATAAAAAAGGCATTTGTTGGTAATTTTTTCGATGCATTTCTTTCGATGGAATGGTCCCTCGATGGTAAAAATTCGATGGAATGACCATAAACCATTGTGAAGATATCCAGGACAACCCTGCCAGTAAAGGCACCCTCGTCGTCTTTGGGGAACTCTTGTCTTGCTCAGGCCCTTGTCATTGATTGTGGGTTGTTTCCGACAGGGGTGACCCACTGTCCCTGGTATTATAACCAGAACATGATAATTTATTTTTTAAAGGAAAACATCTTGTTTAATTAAAAGGATTAACCAGTGGTCTGCAGCCTGGGGCTCCCCAGCTGTTTTGGACAAAGACTCCCATGATCCAAAATATTTGCAGAGCCAGAGGTTGCAGGCTCAGAGATTAAAGGGACAGCAGGGAGGACAGAGTTTGGGTCTAGAAAATGCGCTATTTAAGAAGAATGGAAGTGCACAGGACAGGTGTGACAGAGAAGCATAGAAGGGTCTCTACATTTTACACTGAAACACATACCTGCTTGTGCACATCAGTCGGTGAAAAGTCGCCAAAGGCCTGCCAGCCATTTTCATCATCTTCATAGAAGCGGACTTCAATGTCATCTGAAGAAAAAAAGAAGAAAGGGTATAACACTCACCTTATAGTGAGAGGGGACTGGAATGTCCCTCGGACGACTCGCAGATGTAGGTTTACGGAGGACATTTACAAAAGTACTAGCTAATAGAATAAGTGAACTTCCAATGAAACGCCGCACATTTTGAATATGTATTGTTTTCAACTGTATTGCACATACATTGGAAATTTGTACCATGTACTCAATGACACATGGGTCGCTCCCTGGACAGGTGACGTCGCAAGAGCGCCTGTACAGAGGACCTATTCCGGCAACCTGCATGTAGGACTTCAGTAACTCATCTAGGAGCCCTCGAGCATGGAGTGGCACATGAAGCAATAGGACTTCCTGTAACAGGGATTCGAATGGGCAGAGGGCAATTAGCAATGCACAAAGCGCAGCACAGTGCGCAGTGCTGAAATGGGGACTGCTGCACTGTGCAACCAGAGATGACAGGTTCGGCTGCTAGCAAAAGAAAAACATTTTTATATCCATGTGTATCAGTTTATTTGGCCAAATGTTTTCCCCCAAAAATGTACACATGGGCTTATAAAAGGACAAATATACCCAAAAGACTTGGACGAGGTGTGGCGAGTAGGAGACTACACAGTACAGTACGATAACCACAAAAGTTCTGAAGATGCTTTCACCCTGAAGCTATGGAAGGTGGTGTGAAGGTTTGGGGTGGAGTGAAACTGAAGGCGGTGGGTGGGGAGCGGATGAGAAGGGGAGTACTAAATGGTGAGACTTGGGGCATTGTTAGTGACTTAGGCCATGGGCAGATGGGTGTACTTTGGGCAGGAATTTGAAGAGGGCTCAAGTTTGGCACAGAGGACCGGTCAGTCGTGCGCTAGATAGTGGAAGAGGGGGAACGTTATGGGAAGGCGTACAGAGCACAGGTGGTGAGATAGAGCACTGGACTGTGCCAACAGACGGGAAGTAGTTTTCAATAAGACCCCATCAGTAGGGCCCTTGCTGAGAAATCGTGCAGTGCTGTAGCACATATCTTGCTAATGTGGATTAGATTTAGGCAGGCAGCAGAGGCAGTCCGGACAATGGATATTTGGAGATGCAGGGTCAAGGTGAGGAAGGAGGCAGTATTAATAAAACCAGTTGGGCACATGTGCAAGTATGAAACCATCGGACAACTCCCTTCATTACACCTTGAAAACATCTACTCGAATAATAAATCAGACCAAGAACTGGCATTTCTTTGCATTGCTGGAAAGAGAACCAGAGAGGCCGAAATTTCCCCGGCAGAGTAAGTCCTCACCTTTCTGCACCTTATCACAAAGTAGGTACACCTCGTCTCCTCCTTTGACGGAACCTGCAGTCTTATCCATTCGGGATATTTTAAGGTTCGAAGCCCCTGGGGATTCTAAAAGAGGCAACAAGATCAAACTTGGTAAGCAGATAAATAGAGCCGCATCATTCACACAGGTTATCATTCCCTTGGCACATGGATTCCGTTAGAGACCTCAACCAATCAACCAATGTTCGGAATGCAGTCTATAATCTCTGTTATAGGCTTCATTCCAAACATTCTGATTTAAACATCACCCAGACAAGCCGCACAGAAACACTTGTCCCGGCTGTGCAAAGGCAGAAAGGAGCAGATGCAGTACTCTCCAAACTAACAAACACTGAAGACGGAGGTCCAGGTATGGCCCTCGTGACCCCCACACGACTCTCAGCCCCGAAGACAGAAACACAACTGATGCACCTCACTCTTAGGCCCTTCACCACCATCATCATCGATTTATCGCAGATGTGAGAAACATTACTCTCTCAGACAGCCATTCAGGCCATACCCAATCGATGATCTGGAGGAGATGGAGATGCCAGCAATCGATGACGTCATCACAAATATCATGACATAGCCGCACTTAGACATGAAGTACATCGCCATCCATTCACGAAGTTACACAAACATGCATTCGTCTGTTGCATAGATACACGAAAAACATGCTTATGACTCACGCAGGTAGATAACAGATACACATACATATCTCTATATATATCCACATTCTTTGCCAAAGGTGAACGGCAAGACACCAAATTATACGTATACCAAGCTTCCCCATGCTTGACTGCCACTAACATGGAAAAGCCATAAGGACAAATACTGTAGTGAATGAGGAACAAGAGACAGGCTTTAAGTACATGGAAGGGCTGGCAAGATTGCTGCAGCCAGAGGAAAGCGGAACGATGCACCCAGCTGAGGACAAGTGGAAATAGGAAAGTTCCTGGTTACCAAATCCATAAGCCACCTGCCAGAAATTCAGGCTAAAATCCTCATAATTACAGCAGGAGAGCTCCATTTTATGGTCTCAACACACGTGACCTAGCAGAACAAGACAATGCCCATTCAATCGAGGTTGACGGAGAGAAGCTGCTCTCATTGAATCAGAGGTGGAAAGATACAAGTGTTGCTTACGAATTAACAACTGAATGCACTCAGAGATGGCAACATTAGGGAACACATAGCCCCTTCATGTTCATTCTCATTGCCTTGAGAAGGTATAGTTAGCCTGGTAACTGTCCAGGGTCCCAGGGCCGGGAGGATCCACTCTGTCCAATCCAAAGTCACCTTAAATGTGAAGGTATAATATGTTGCAGGAGCCAATGGTCACCCCATGGTCTTGCAACATTGTAGGTTGATACATGTAGAGGTGGTCTCAGGAGGAGCTGCCAGATATGGCTACCGTATAGTAGAATTAACCCTTATAGGATACTTACATAGTTCGCCTAAACTGACCAATGTGAATGCCCAATGGGTTTCGGGGACGGAACTTGGTTTTGTGAAGTCACACCTGGATAAAACCGGGTGGCACACTCTCAAAAGACGAGAACCCTGTAGAATTCCTGTTTTTCTAGTGTAATCCTTGTCTTTTTGTTAGATAATAAAGACAGTAAACTTTTCCCCATGGCTGAGTCTTCCGTTCTTGCGGTGGGAAGTTTTTGATGAGCCTGAGTGTCTCTTTGCTGGTAATTGGGGTGCCTGCTGTAGGCCCCTGGCACTCATTGATAAGAGAAATTAACCACTAAATGTGCGTAAAGTCTATTGCCAATAGTTCCATGTTATTAACATAACCGTAACCGACCAATGCCTGTCAAACTCCTTCCCTACATCGACATGGAAAATACCCAGCAGGCCACAATGCATTGCAACTGAACATGTTAGAGTGAGGTTTGAGGCATCTTTAAGCCTGACCACCAACATACTAAGGAAGCTGAAATGAATGACTGTGGCCCAAAAATGTCAAGCAGTACTTCCTCTGAACCAAAGGTTCTTGCCTCCCATAAGCCTTTGCAGGGTAATGTAATGGTAATGTCTGGAGTTTCCAGACTGCCCTTATCCCCTCATCTTCCACTCACAGGTGCTTATTTTTGTTCCTCATGGGTTAAAATGTATATATTTGAGACCGAGAGCAGGGAATGACAGGTGTTATTGTGAGATAGATAATAGTCTGCAATTGGCCAGGGGTAGCAGTGCAGGGTTGCAGGTTATTTTGCCCTCCAAGTCTTACTTCACCTTGCCCCTACTAACTGACTCACAGCTAAAATCTCCTAGCATCTTACACTACACACACATACAATCACCAGCCACATTCCTAGCCATTAGTACCTCAACACTTATCTGAAACACAACTAAGTGCTCCTTCTTATCCCTATCACACTCTCCCACATTAGCAGCTTACCAGGCCCAAAGCGCTGCAGTCATATCTTGAGTTCTTCCCTATGCACACAGGTACTTCCGATTTGCACCCATTAGCACCACAGGTTTTGCATCTGCCTCATTTACCGTCCCACTGACTCACGCACCACAACCTTTTTTCCTTAAAGAACCTCTTTCAACAGGTCACTACTAGTAATAGAAGGGCGCTACACAAGATCACTTCCATTAAAAGTTACTAGTGTGGCTTATTTTCCCCACACAATAAAAACACTTTCTTTTTTAGTTGCACAATTGCATGTGCTAACATCATTACAGACCTCAGGAGGGGGTCATTTTGGCTTGGTTAATGACCCTTCCCAAACTTGTAGACAAAAGCGAATAACTTTTGGGATGGGTCAATATCTCACAATATTGCCCCCTCCCTCAGTCTATATGGCTTAAAAAGAAAGCATGCTTTTGCATCCATCCTACTGCACGCAGATCTGAGTAAACAATACTCACAGGGTGAACCAAAATGGCAGTTATGTGAGGCTCCTAGCATAGCTTTCAGCCATTTACCCAGTGCTTTAGCAGAGATGTAAAACGGAGAAGGGCCCTAAAACGTCCAAAAAATATGCATTTGCGGGCGTGGTCTATGAAGTTAAAATTAAAGTAGTGACGTAAAAGACAGTCTATACAATACAAAATATAACTGGCAAGAAAGGAAGAAAAAAATCTATTTAGAAAAATAATTTTAATTACAGTATTGATCAGTCAAAAACATCTAGTATAAAAATATTTGAATTTAAAAAAGAAATCAAATGCGCTAGGCGAGTGAGAAAGTTCATATTACGAAAGTGCCTACTGCAGAGATGTGCTCATACCCCGCAGGCCCGAAACTGCAATCCCTGTAAAGTAGATCAAGCGATTTAAGTGCCTGCTGCAGCGATCATTCGAATATGCTTGACACGCAGCCCTCCCCACATTCAACAAAGACCCGAGGTCCCACATTCACTATTCTAGCTTTTAACCCTTCACCACCAGCCTATCCCCTAAGTCCGTGCCAGACGACTCCCAATCGAGTAGTTTACATCTCCTCACTAACAAAACTATCCACAAGATGTCGCTACGGTTTCAAACGTGCATCTCGTCCACATTTCTCAAAGCCTTTTGGCTCATCTATGCTTCCGGTGACTGGTGGGTCCTGTCAAAGTGAAACTGAAACTCTTTGCGTTGCAGGAGATTCCAGATATAAGTGTTCGTCTATTAATGACGCAGTTTTGTTTCAGCAAGCACGAAGTTGCGGTCTTTACAGAACCGACGAAGGAATTGCCCCTAGTGGGTGCGTGGCGGGAAAGGAAGTAGCGTTTTTTTTCTTTACATTTTTTCCCCTGGTCCCGTGTTTGGTGAAGCTCTTGCTTTAACCTCATGTTGGCCTTGAGGCCACCTTTTGGCCCGAGGTGGCTCGAGCTTTGCCATTGTCACCTGCAGATAGGGTAAAGCAAAAGCAAAATGGAGGAACTGAACAGGGACTATGCACCTGTCTCACATTACAGAATGAGGTTTTGAAACCCAGTGGAATCGCAAACTGTATGCATACTTCAACTCTACCACTCAGAACTATGCGCCACAAAGCTCAGTGAAAACGTGGTGCGCTGTCCCGTTTCACTCACGTGAAGGCACTCCGCGTTAACAGCATGACCCAGCAGCTTGACGTTGAATGGCTCCCCACTCCGCCATGTCCCAGGTTTGGCCCCCTCTAAATGATTGCGCATAACTCCTCAGGCAGAGCCGGTCGTAGGGCAGGGCTGCCTGGGGATTAGCCCCCTGCCATGCCAGCTCGGGGGAGTCTTTCAAGGTTCTCCTCCCCCTAGCTGGCATGGTGGGAGAAGGCGTGGCAGGCGCCCTATTGAAATTAAATGCACCCCGCTTCCAGGGTGCATTTAATAACGTTTGCATAAGCGCTTATTGAAAAAATTGGCAAACCTTCTCCCCCTCATGACCAGTGGCGCGCGGGGGTAGGGGCGCCACATTTTTGTAGACAATATGAAAATCTAGTCTCGATTACAACCAAGCCAGGTAGGCTACTTCTTTGTAAGTTCCCACCTTAGGTAAGGTAAACCAGGCTTACTTAAAAACGTTGCACATCTAGACTCTAAATGGTTTAACCAATACAGAAAAAGCAGGAGTATGTCTGGGAGTTGAGGGCGTATCCTCTGCAGAAGGAGAGACAAGGCACTGGACATTACTTACTGCTGTCGTGAATGGGGTCCGAGACGACAGCCTTCAAGGGCAGGGTGAAGGCCCCAGTGCTGTCAGGCAAGTAGGCCGTAAACCTCAGCCGCACAATACTCAGGTCCATCACCTTCTTCAGCTCCTTTGCCTCCTGGTCCATTTTTCGCACTTCTGAGTCTGCCCAATGGATGAGAAGGAAGAGAATGGGTGGCAGAAGAGAAAGAGAACAACAGAGAAGTAAAGTGCATGTAACAAATATGGTGGAATAAATGAGTAACTATCTGTTTGATATAGTTTCTGTACTGCATTTCCCTAAGGGAAACAAACAAACACTCTAATTATTGCAGCCGGGTCAGGGATGCGACCCTGTTAAATGAAGTGGGAGCCTGGTCCGTTGAAAGGAAATAGGTAGATCCATCAGGCAAACCACTCTGGTCTCTTAGGCAGCCCCTGAGGGAGAGTTAGTGAAGGACACGTGCAGGGTAAGGGGTAGACACTATCAGATTGAGGTTAGCGGCAGGCACCACCACTAGCCTGAGAAACTCCAATTGAATTGAAAAAACCTGGTTCGTCTTCCAAAAAATGTTTGCATATTTTTGGAGCTTAGTATCACATTATAGCAAACGTTTCTTTTGGGAAGGGAGCAGTGGCTCTTGGAAGCCCCACACCTATGTGTCACGTATCCCTCTCACCAGTAAATACATCCAACTTTGCAATCTAGACATGCTATCATTTTTCCGCAATGTTACTATAGAATGGATATTGAAACTACTGCCAAAATAAGCCTTTTTGTCTGGAGGGAATATGTTACGCTCTGATCTATCACCTAGGTCTATGAGAAGAAGAATCGCACTGCCGACTTGCCTGTGTTGGACACACCCAAATAAAAAAGCAAACAAAAAAACACTAACGCTGAATGTCGACAACTGAGCTCACAATCACATTTCAAGTTAAACTATGGATTAAAACTTTGCAATGATCTATACTGAAAAATAAACAAACAGTATGTAACTTATTACATCAGTATTATAATGAAACTGCATCTTAGATTCCTGCACATTTTTCTCTTCAAGACCTATGGAGATGATAATAACCAATGAACCACAATTGTATTAGGAAGATTATAATTAATCAAAAGATACGAAGACCCTGGACCACTTTCTTCATTTAAACTTTATACACAGACCACTCAAAATAACATATGTACGTCTTCAATCGCAACAAATGCTAAAATAAGAGAGAAAGTTCCTCAAAACTGTTCCTGTCTGGCAGAAGAGCAAATCCATGGGAACAAGCAACCTTTTCCTGGGATACGGGTCACAATTTTTAAAAGGCCATCCTGTCCATGATTACTTGGGACTTCACTGCAGAAGGGAAGGTGCGACTCCGCGCTTTCTCACGCCATGATAAATGTTCATGCCAGTTGCAAATGCAGGTTTATAGGCTCATTTAAGTGCAAAATTTCAACAATTATCCTTAAAGAAATTAGAGGGCTTGTGTTATGATGTGCTTGCCTGAGTCTGCTGTAGGTGGTCATGTGTTCAGTGATGTCATACAAGTGTCAAGTGGAATGTTGATGTATGATTGTGAGAATGCTGTGTTGAGTGTTCTGTATTGGTTCAGTTGGTCCCTCCCTACCTGGGTGATGGGTGCCGGTGACCTATTGTCCTATACCTGATGTCTTTATGTCCTGTAACATGTAACTTAAGAACTGGAAGTAAACTTATAAAGAAGCAATCTTAGCAAGTGTGGACCTGCTTCATTACACTTTAAGAGTATGTTTTTATGCTGGTTGGGCAACGGGGAGGACCATTAGGTAAGTGAAAGGCCTGATCAGTCCTGGCATTATCTGTGAGCTGTTGGCTTACACTTAAGGGGTAGAAAGGCCTCCCTTCCATAGGTGCATCTTACTATCCCCCCCCGGAATTCGCTTTTCCCAGAATGCAATGCAATTGGGATGTTTGTATTGCCATATTTTTATTTTACTATTTTTGTGAGGTTTGGGAAGTAACCTCTGGTACTGGCATGGTATAGCTGGCACTGGTGTTGGATATCTAGGAAACGGAAGCACTTTGCTTTTATATATAATTATATAATTGGTTATTTATAATGCGTTTAATACCCAGAGGTTTTTAAGTGCGGACCCGGGGATCGAACCTGTCTTGCTCCGCATCGTCTTGCTAGCAAGGCGAGCGCGTTGCCCCTAAGCTATCCTCCCGAGGCAAAATGAGATTTGGGAGAAGCCCTGTACATCATTAGTAGAATATAAAAATAGCAACGTGTTTCCTCATATGCCCCCACTTTTCAAGTTAACTCAACTTTCAAATTGGCTCACATTCACATTATTTTGAAGTCTTCTTGCGCTCACTTTAAAATGTGTTGCAATTCACCTTATTACACACCCACATTTTTCTTTTGCCGAGAATATTAACAGAAAATGTAGACCTAAAATTACCTTTTCAGAATCGTCTTCAAAAAGGAACGTACCAACCTATTTGGCCTAAATGCCTTTGAAGTTAAGCAGTGAATGGTTTTTCGATTAAGGGAGTGTAAAATTGATTTAGAAACAATGCAAAGTACTTTTTGCTTGCATCCTTTAACTCAAAAGCATCCGGAATAGGTGTACAAAATACTGCTGTGGTCATCAATTTTACTGTAAGGGAATGCATAAGGAAGTGGCGAGACATAATAAACCAACCAAATTCTATATGACTTCGGCGCCTATTTTGCAGCCAACAGCTTTTGGGGCACTCCTTGGAATTAGAAGCATCTGTGGCTACGGTCCAAAAACGAAACTACAAGTTTGAGATTATTGACCTTTATTCTGATTCGACAGTTCTCACCAATATAAATCAGTCCACGGAATAACAATGCGTCTTGTACTGAATATGCAGTCTCTTCAACAGCAGAGATGTCTTTTAATCAGAGTTTAGAATACAGCCAGTGACTTCACATTACACGTTTTTAGGACAACACCAATTTACAGAGACACAGCTTCAATGTGCACATTTTTTTTTAGTACCAGGTCCGATAGCACAGCGAGTAGAGCGTTTGACATCTGAGCAGAGCTTGCTGACGCAGGTTCGAATCCCCACAGGGCCAAACTCAGCCTTTCATCCTTCCGAGGTCGCTACATGTGCACCACACACCGTGGGTAATAAGCAGCGCTCAGATGCTTGAGGGTTTGTAGCACTAAATTATTATAAATTATATGCATAAAACATCACAAGTTGTCTAAAGGGTAAAACGGGGATGCCACCATAGGTCTTTACCACCACCCTATAAAATCTCATACACGCTATTGGACATATAAAGACTATAGAGTTCTTGAAAGTTAAAGATGCACTAATGGTTCCTCCCCCTCGATCCAGTTACATTTTATTTACAGCTATAATCACTTCAAGGGACAGGCAAGAATAAAATGTAGACGGAGAACGAAAACACGAGCAGGCAATGGCTTCGCAAATAGTTACAAGTTGCAAGCAAGGCTACATTAGGCAGAATATGGGCTGTTGACCATGCCACATGCAAAACTAAACTTAAAGAAAACGATTTCTACAAAACCTACACATTCATGAGCTCTGGGCAGCTATCGCAACAAATATATTCCCAGAGGCAGAATTTTACAATTCAAATATTCTAGTGCTGCCGTTTGATGTTTTAACTTTTGTGAGCAAAGCAGTAAGGATTGTTGTACTCAATGGGCCATCCTGCTCGATGCAGTGTCCCTTCTTGTAACTCTTCTGATACTTTCAATGCATTAGGCCGCTTAAGGGGCGGTGTTATGCCTGCCTGTCTGGCGTGCTGGGATTTAGAATGTTGTGTGTGTGTGCTGCAGTGGAGTGTTTGCATCAGTGTCATGCCCTATAGTGCTCGATGTGAGGTCGTTAGTTTAGTTACAGAGTATAACATATGTGGCGTGGGATGATGTCCGGTCCTCGGACTGGCTCCACTTCGGTCTTCCTATCTTCCTATCCTAAAGCCTGCAGGATGTGTCCAGAAACAAAATCCACCCAGCTGCAGAAGCCGCCTTTAAATCTTACCCGCGCCTCCAGACTTGGTTAATCCTGGAGGCCACACTTCCTACTGTTGTCCTCCTACGCAGTGCCTTACCTCTGCACTCATTTTGGGCAGCCGAGTGTACAGAAGCAAGGGACGAAGATGCCATGACCTGCAGCTGTATTAGAGTGCCATTCAGTGGGGTACTGCTCTGGGGGCATTAATGACTTGACCGGCAACTCTCGGGGAAATGGCTCTATTCTTGTTAATTTCTGATCAGAATTTCCCAGCCACACTTCTGCATTCCCTCCCAGATAGCGGCCTCTGTCTGGAGCGAGACTTTCTTCTGCTGCTCAGCGCGCCACCCGCCACCCCCCCCCCCCCCCCCCCCCCCGCCGCCATGTGCAGTGTGTGCATCACTCCTGATCGCTGCTGTGCAGGGGAGCCCTGTGATTTTCAAACACTCATTCTTGGGTAAGGAAGTTCGACTCTTTCTGACAGGAATACTTCGGGGAAACTGCACGTTAAGAAGGTATCTCCCTTTCTTCCGTGTTACCCGTAAACGAAGGAGGTGCGTGAATGAAATGCAAGGCTGAGCAGAATCGCCGCAATCTCCGTGCTGCGTCACAGAGGCAAACGCTTCAAGGAATGGTGAAATTCCTTCTCAGCAACGCCAGCCGTCACCGGTCCACATTCCTCTTACGCGCCCAAAGTGTCCAAACGATACTACTATGACCTTCAAATACTATATTTTTGTTTTTGTCACATATGGGAGGTTTTATCACAGCGAACCAAGCGCTGGCCTTTGACATCTGTGTGAAACTACAGCCACAGGGTCGAATTCCAATAGAGCCCAACTCAACCTTTCATCCCTCCGGGGTCAAAGTGAATGCCACCGTGTTAGGCAATATGGACATCTATTACCAACTGCTATAATACAGGGTGAGCGATACATTCATGGGAAATATGGTTCATGTAAAATTCGTCAACATGAATAACAGATTTAATAACAAAAAATCTGCAAGCTTTCCCTCTGGTGGCAGATTAATTCATATGCGATCATATTTCCTCAAAAAAGGCAAATGCTGAGTCATAAAAATATGATATGATAGGTTATTTATAACGTGCTTAATACCCAGAGGTTTCTAAGCGCGGATCCGGCGAACGAACCTGTGGTGGTCTGGCTTTCAAGGCAAGCACGTTGCCCCTGAGCTATCCTCCCGAGATAAGGTGCATTGCGCCAAAAACATTTGGCTTCGAGCCATCTGGGAATTTTCTAAGTTAGCTTGACATAAAAAACGTTTCCAAAGGCAGAGCTAAATGCATAAAATCGGAGTATTCTGCAATCCTCTGCCAGGCCTGTCTAACTTACAAAATGGAGGGCAGATGTTCCCGTTTAAAAGACGTGGCGGCCTCACAGTAAAAGCATTAAACACACATCCACATCTTGCCTTTCAAGCTCTGGGATCCTCTCTAGCGCCTGTTTCTCCATTGACGCCGTGACACAGACACTGATATTTGTTTGGCTTCTGATGAAAAAACATATTTGATTCTACCAACCCTTACCCCTCCATTTATGCCCACAGAGGTGGATTGCAACACGGTCTTAAATGCCTTTCAAGCCAAAACGGAAAAAGCACGACAAAATATCATCAAGGCCAGATCTTCCGTTAAACAGGACACGCGACCCACAGAAGTGGAGGCAACTGTCAGAGAACAGCTTTTAAATTTGACCCCATTTCAGAGGCAGATCTGCTAGAGGTGTTGAATAATATGAAACCTACCACCTGTGTAGAAAACATTTTACCAGCTAGTATCATCCTCCAACACAAAGACATTTTCGCTCCTATCCTCCGGAGAATAGTGAATGCATCTTTTCAAGAGGGTACAGTGCCCAGAGATCTGAAGAAAGTCACCATCACCCCTCTTGTTAAAAAAGCTGGCCTGGATCCTAAGGACCCAGCTAACCTTCGCCCAATAACTAACTCGAATTTCGTTCTTAAACTACTAGACAAGGTAGCAACACAGCAACTTCACCACGTTGTAGAGAACCAGGAGGTTTTGCACCAGCAACAATCAGGTTTCAGAGCGTCCCATAGTACTGAGACAGCCATGCTGGACCTGCAGAATCAGATGCTGAGTTTGCTAGACAAGAATAAGTTAGGGATGCTGATGCTCCTAGACCTAAGTGCTGCTTTCGATCTGGTGGACCATCATCTTCTCATCAAGGCACTTAGAGAGAACGTGGGCTGTTCCGAAGGAGCCATTGATTGGCTTTTGTCATTTCTATCTAACCGCCAAGCCAGAGTCCATTGGGTTAACAGTTTCTTTGATCCCTGTGACATCCTATTTGGAGTTCCCCAAGGGGCCAGTCTGTCCCCGATGCTGTTTAATATATATATGCGCACTCTGTGCAGCTTATTGGTGGAAGCAGGAGTGTCGTTTACGAATTACGCGGACGACACCCAACTCATATTGGAATTGGGGGGGTAGTCATCAGGCCACGGATAGCGAAGTGATTGCAAGGGTTTACAAGACAATAGACGACTGGATGCAGGCAAATTGGATGTGCCTGAATGACTCAAAAACCGAATTGATGCTGTTTGGTTCCAGTCGTCAGTTGGCCAATCTGGGGGCAGAGTATAATTCTTTCCAAATCAAGAATGCCTCTATTTTGGTGGCCTCAAAAGTGAAAACCCTGGGTATGATGGTCAACTCTGCGGTCGATTCTCATGCCCAGACCCGCTATCTTCAAAAAAATACGGCATATTATCTCAGGCTAATGAAAGCAATTAAGCCGTTCCTTAATGAAGGCAATATGGCCACGATAGCCAGAGCCATTATTCTATCTCGGCTTGACTACGGGAATGCTTTGTTGTTAGGGGCCTCATCTAAGGACCTATCCAGCTGCCAAGTGATCCAGAACAATGCGATCAGGCTAGTTAAGAATTTGAAGAAGAAAGACCATACTACTGCAGATAGATTATCTCTGCACTGGCTTAGAGTAGAGGAACGCATAAAGTTCAAGGCTCTCTGTTTGGTACACAAGCGCCTTTATGGCATAGCGCCGGACTACTTGAAAAAGAGCTTAGTGCTCTACACTCCCAGGAGAAGTCTACGCTCTGAGGGAAAGTGCCTTCTGTCTGTGCCTAAGTTCAAGTTGAAATCTGGGTTGGGTAGATCCTTCCTGGTGATGGCTCCTAAATTGTGGAACAACGTTCCTGAAACTCTAAGGTCAGAAGTAAATCACCTTGCTTTCAGGAAGCAGTTGAAGACACACCTTTTTAGATGATGAATCCGGGGGAAAAAAGTGTTCAGGGTCACTTATCAGGCCGCAGTTTTCGTTATTTAATGTCTGTCGTGCAGCTGCTGTGTTGTAAGTTTAAGCGCCCTGATGCCCTCGGGCTACCGGCGCTATACAAAAATAAAATACATACATACATACATACCAGGATATACAGCATACTCGTACACATTTCTGGTTTCTTGTGCCCTCCCAAACTCCTGGAAAAAAGGCACGAGTCTGATATCCTATGGAAAAGACTCCCACCAAGCGGTGTTGGGGTGAGTCTGTGATTCCATTGCCTCACATGATGTAAAAGTTATGGATTGAACATTCCACTAAAACAATATCTTAAGATACTGGAAGCCGTGGGAGCAATGAAAGTTTGGCGGGATGGATGGTATTGGCAACGTGTTCTCGAATGAAATTGTGTGAGGGCATCAGCTCACTGTAAACCAAAAAGGAATCATCATTACACCACTCTTCATCTTCTGGGAAAGTACTAAGGGGACCTTAAAAACGAGACCTTAGAATTACTGTGGATTGATACTTGAATCCGTGCGCTATTCTCCAACCTATTAGCAAAAATTAGCACAAGTTCAACATCAGCAGCGGGAGTCTCACAATCTGAGAACCCTCCACGTGGGTTCACACTGCAGTGAAAATGAATCAAATATTGCGATACTTCTTCCGCGCTTGATACTAGTATTCACAAACTGCATGTTTACACTGTGCAAATCCATATGCAGATAGCACAATAACATATAATAATAATAGTCCACACTATGTGTTCAATCCGATGTTGTCTTTATGTTGAAATTATATAGTTCGTGATTCATGTCACCAATAGCCGACACGTGTTTCGACCGTTGTGGTCGTTCTCAAGGCCTTGTTACGTATTGCTTTCTTGACAGAATAGCAGAACAAAATTAGTGGTATTCTTCTTCTAAGTCTCTGGGATGGCTCCCCGTAACCTTTTCCTGGGTTCAATCCCTCGTTCCCTTTGAATTGCGTCTGCGACCTTAAAAACGATAGGAACCTCAAAAGTTCTAAAATGTATTGGCCCGTGTACCCCACTTTGTCAATTGCAGGACATTAAGTAATGATCTCCTTCCTTTTTCGATGCATGTTTAATGAATGTTTTCTTTTTTTAATATATTTTACAATTCACCAACAAACCTGTGGTGTCCGCCCAACTGACCACAGCCAATGCATTTGGTGAAGGGCCATTTTAAGACATTTGGGGAGGGGCCATTTTGCAGCATCTTTTCATTCCAGTTTTTAGAGATTGATGTAAGATCAGAGAGTAGGCAAAAAGGGAATTTGAGGCTCGAGCAGTAAGAGGGGGAGCATGAGGGCTGGCCCCGATTGAAAAAATCCACAAAAAATGCAGTGACATGGCCACCAGAGGGAGCTGCGCCCAGATGCCTTTGGGCCAGGTGCGCTATATAAATAAATAAACAAGCTGTCCGAGATCCAAAATCTGCCTCATGCCTTCCAATACCCAGAACAGGGACTTACCTGGGAGACCCTGGCCTCGAGGCCGCGTTCGCTGCATCTGCTCGCTCATTTTCTGTTTTATGGTTTCCAGTTGTTTTTTCTTGGTCACGTGAAGTATCCCAAGGTTGTTGAACCTGAAGGCGCAAAATCATTGATATTAGCACAAGAAGTGTAATTCAGAGCTTGGGAAAAAAAGCTGCAGTAAAAAGATAAACGAAAGAACATAAATGAGCGCCAGATTTTCATTTCACTATTGGTTTACATCACGAGGAAAAACTTTCAAAACCATCAGTACTATCACATGGCTAAGTCTTGATCATGAGCGCTTAAGCTGCACAAGCGCTGCCCTCTGACAGCTCAGTATCCCGGCAGGGCAAGGCGGAGTATCATCTATATTTGGGATCTTGGGTGGGAAGGGCTGCAGGAGCGATCTTGGTACTGTGGCTGAAATTGGAGCTGGGGCCATACACTGCAGTGAAAGAAGGTTCAGAGGTGAAGATTGCGAAGGGGAACCTTTGTTCAAGATCATGAGGAGAGCAAGCCGCATGCCTCTTATAACGGCAAGGAACATGTATTACAGGGGTGGACAAATTGAGGCAAAGCAGAAAAAAGGGTGGACCTTGGCACACAGGGGATCTGGAGAGTTTCTTAGCTATTTTGAGTGTTGAAGAAGGGGATACCAGCACAGTCGGCGGTAAGGTGAAGTTGTGACCTAGAACCTACCGGAAGCAGTCCCTATCGCGCTTTGCAAATAAATGATGGTGAGGCTGGGGAACGCTCTGGACACTTATTTTCTGAACATGTGTGTGAGTGCACAGTGTTTGGGTAGCTAGACTATTCCTAAACAATCCTGAACGTACTTTGCGGCCATTCCATTAGCCTAAGGCTCAATACACCTCTTTCCAGATCGAGCAGTGTGTGATTCCCATCTCAACTACAGTAAAGACACTCAGTGTCTACCTTGACGCCTTACTAACCCTATCCAGACAAGTTAGCGCCTTGCCTCATCGGCAGTTTATGCAACCAAAGTCCTTGATGCAGCCAGACCTTTCCTCACAAAAACAACTGTATCACCCTTGCCCAGGCCATCATTGGCTCCAGACCATTGTAACGTCCTCTTTACAGGCACCTCCACTGGAAATATTAAAACAAATTATACAAAATAATGCCCTAAGAGCAGCCCTGAATATCCCCAAACGAGAACACATCACCAATGCCAGAAGGGAAGCTCATTGGCTGCCCATCCAGGAACGTATCCACTTCAAAACATTGTCCATTGCCCGCAAGTGCCTCTCCAATACAGCGCCTCCTTACCTCACACAAAGAATCACCAAAGCCCACTCCTCGAGACCCACCAGGACCCCTTACTCGGACAGACTCCTCGTGCCTTAAGTGAGAAGATATAAAGCTGGAGGCACCAGCTTCCCCCACTGCATTGCCAAACTCTGGAATAACCTCCCCCCACCGCTGAGAACGGAGAAATCCTACTGCATCTTTCGCAAAGCCCTCAAAATCCAGCTCTTCTCCTAACTCCCCCATCCTTACCCTAAAGTTAAGATATTCCGCGACACCTTACCTCAGTATGCTCAGTATGACCAGTATGTATGTAAACACTGCCACTATGTAACCAATGTAAACCTTACCTATGCTTCCTGTCTTTTCACCCACTCCTTACTGTATGACTAAGGGCCTCATAACGATTTTGGCGGTAGCCATGCTGCTATTGGCGGCATGGCTGCTGCCAAAATCGGGTCCGGGTTCCCAGAATGGGGAACTACCGGGCCATTCCGAGTTCGGAGGGCCCGGTAATTCCTCCCTCCAGGAACCCGGGCCCGGACCTTACCCATTCCCATTTCAGCCCTTATGGGGCTGAATGGGAATGGGGGAGGGAGCAAACAACGGGCCGATTACGAGCGGCCCGTTGTTTGCTCCCTCTTCCGCTCGCGGGACCCGGTAAGCACGCCAGGCGTTACTTACCGGGTCCCGCGAGGGGAGCTTGTAATGAGGCGGAACGGGTTTAACAGGTCCGCCTCCTTTAACAGGTCCCATTAACCCGTTCCGCCTCACTTGTAATGAGGCCCACAGTGTGTACCTGACTTGTACTTGCAACAGTGCCTCAATGCCTCGGGTTGTATGTGCGCTTTACCAATGAAATAAATAATCAAGGTCATGCTCTTACTGCTCCCAAATGAGCTTCAGGGGTGCTCATGAGTGTATGGTCATTCCCTTACTGCCCTGGACCAATCCAGAGAGGTCATCCCTTACGTACTGTGCGGTCATGTCCTTGGGTCCCACGCTCACTGTGCACATGCCAGAGTCGTCACATTGCTTTCCCACCAGGCTGTGCGCGTGCACTCTTGGGGGGTCTGTGTGCGTCACCAGATCCACTTCAATCCTTGCGGGGCCAACGTAATTAAATATCTGAAAAGGAATAAAATTCCAAAACAAGTTTGCAGAAAAAAATTAGCCAAATCTATTTAGTATGTAGTGAGCATCCCTGTAGCTGTGGATGTTGTCATGCAGAGCTCGGGGTTTTTCACAAATAGTCCCACTGTAATTTTGAAACCCATACGGTACACATGAGGGCTGTTGCAGTGGATGTCATGACTGTGCCACAAAGGTAACAGCGCTTCGGTGGTATAGGGAAGCACTGTGTGTCGGCGGCGATGTAAATAAAGATAGGTTCATATGCTTCCCATTTCCAGCCATTGTCCCAGAAGCATCATCACGTAACAAGGACGCACTGCTTCAACTAAGAGGCCATATCCACAAGTCCATAATAACCTCCAAATATAAATACTTCTGTGCCATAGCCAAGGGAACAGGTTTGAAATTGCTGGGAGTTGTGAGCTGTTTAGCTTGTAGCAAGCTTCTAGCTCAGGAAAGCCTGGTTACCTTGAAACCATCAGTTACCAGGAGCTCCTTCTGACTCTTCAGGCCAACCGGTGCCTTACAAACATGCATATTTGATATTAAGTCTTCATGTTTGGTAATATGAATAAAGACACATCAAAGGGACATTTAAAGCAGAATGGAACATACATCCTGGACAGAAATGTAGTGTTTGCATCTAATGTGCAAATTAGATACACGCTCTGCTGCGTACTAGCTCCTAATCCTACTGAGGTAGCTCCTTCCCAATGGTAGATGCACAATACCCTGGAGCTGCTTTTAACTCCCGCTCATAAAATCTCAATTTTGACCCCTGCACATGTCCATAACGTAAATCAAAAACAGTTGCTAGCCGCGGTTAACAGAACCAAGACCACTCCCTGCCAAAACCTGCTAGTTACAGTGCTGGCTGTTTCCTTCTTGGACCTAGGTAGGGTTTGCTTTTAGGCCTAGAGGTCATCCCTAACTGCAGTACCCCAAAACAGACCTTTGAAACATGGCCGGTCCTATGAACTGCTTAATTCCTTCAACTGGTATTAATGCTGCTCCACTTGACTTAATGACTGCAACTTTGGGCTGCGTAATATCAATTTCTGACACTGTACCAAAGCCCAATAGCCTTCAGTACAATAACTTGAGATAGTCCCATGCTGCTTAATGGCCTCCAGAGATCGGACAAGCGAGGAGAGCACTGCGATCATGCCCCCATTTCATTTCCATAAACTCTGACTGAGGAACCTCTACACTTACCTTGACAGTGGGGTAAGTCTTCCTTCCTTTCTCAGCAGATGCTCCAGGCAGCCCGCCATGTGAGGGCCCTTCACAACCGTACCGAAAACGGAATCCACGCTGCAAAAAGTAAGGTACACCTAGGTTAGGTGGAATCTGATTTGTCAAGACAAAGAAAACTATGCTACTGAAATGAATACTCTATACATTGAGGGAAGACATCTTTTTTTACAAAGTTCTATTCGGAGCGAGGACCAAGCATTCTGCCGCTTATGCAACCGCCACACTAAAACAAAAACACTGCCGGTTCTGCTGGCACATTGGCTGTGACCATCCTATAACTCACATCCAAGTCTCAACCCACCAGAGAGCATTTGTTGGGATTCAAACAGAAATTGGATCAAAGAAAGATCCTACCGCTACCCGAGGTGCAGACCTTGAGCGGGGGGTAGTACAGTGAACCTGGGAATGAAGGACGACTCAACGGAAGTCCGACATAACCAATCCTCAGCCTCGGTGGGCTGGACCCTTGATTCACTACAAACATGGATCGCCTCAGCAGCGACTCCAAAGATCCACAAGTCAAATTGAGAGGCCTCTCATTTCAGGCAAGTCAGCACGCTCACCGATTTTGGCTGCTCGATAATCACGATGCAAGGACCTTCAGCTGAAAATGTAAAGACAATAACATCTCATTATGGGCTGCTTACTCAAGTAAGTGCCGTTTGCTGCAATCATTGAGACACTTTTTAAGACAACTTACTTGTTTCCATGATGGGTTCCTTAAGGTCCATTCCAGGGAATGTGTAGCGGGGGTCTGTATACATCAGATCCAGCTCCTAATAGAGAAGGAGGACAAGTGATAGTTTACACCACTACCATCAGCATGAGGAGGGCCTACAAGAATTCATATTTGATTAATAAAAGCATTGAATTCCACTGCAAACAAGGGCCCTGTGAATGCCAGTTTAACCCCGTGTATGACACGGCTTGGGCAAGCATGTTCTAATCCCACACTTGTAGGCATTTGCTTGGTTTCCACCACGCTTGCTGGGAGGCAGATCAACACATTCACCAGCCCTTCTATGAAAAGCACTTCTCAATGGAATAACAAAAAAGTTATTCACAGCAGCCACTGCCATTCTGCTTCAGTTTCCCTTCCTCACTATAGTAGCTGCAAGCAGCAGGCATACCTTGAGAAGAGACAGCCTAGTCCATCAGCGTCCGCTTTCTTGAGTCCTGAGATGCCTGCTGTGTCGATTTATATTGTGTAATTGGAGGGGAGTCGGTTCCTGGCTACCAGCATTGACTACAGCTACCAGAATCCCCTGAGGCCAAAATTGGCACTAATCAGCAACACCTGAACAGACTGTCTCCCTGAAGACTGCAAGAGGCATGAAAGCGCTTGGAGGAGAAGAGCAGCTGAACTGCAGAAGGTACCCAAAGCGGGGAGCTAGAGTGCGCGCCTCACCCCCTCTTTTTTCTAAATCTTGAGTCCTGAGATGCCTGCCAGTCCTAGGTGAAGGGACTGGATCCCCCACCAGCCACAGCCATGAAACCAAATCAGAAGACCAATAGCCTGCCTATCCTTGGCCAACATTCCGACGCCTGTCGAAGAAGTGCCGCGCTGCCATTCTGCTTCAGTTCCCCTTCCTCGCCATAGTGGCTGCAAGCAGCAGGCATACCTTGAGAAGAGACGGCATGGCAGGTTGGTGGGTGCCTTAAAGGAAGTGTGGAGGCTGATGCACGCGGATCACAAACGGCACCAACCAGAGTAACTCATTTTATACTTATGTTCTCAGCCTCCACTTTCTCTAACGTGTGCGGAATTTGCCAAGCATAAAGTCTGTCTACTGGGGGTGTATGCAGGTACAGCCAGAGATGTTCATTAGCCTGGCCAACCCGTACCGAGCTTCGGCCATGACGCTTGCATTGAGAGTGGAGGCACCTGGCGCAGCCTATACAGGTGTCCTGCAGTTAACGTTCATGAGACGGCGGCTTGTCTTTTCTTACTAGAATCTTTATGAGCAAGTGTCCAAGTTTGATTTATTTGCTGATCAGCTTATAGGAAGGCAGGTATTTGTGTACATCAGCACATTTTTGTTTCGGCTAGCTTCTTTTGACTTACACGACTTTCATTTATTAACCATTTATGTTTTTTGGGGGGTTTTTTTGTCTTTTCATTTACATGTCCTTGTACGGTTTACTTTCTATCGCTCATTTGTTATTTGATTTCATTCTCACGTTTACTATAGAGAGGTGCCCCGAAGAAGGATAGGTGTCTATCCGAAATGCATTGGCCATGTCTTCCGTTTTCCTGTTTTATTTTATTATCTCATATGAATGGTACACTGTTAAGACAATCATTTGTTTTGCAAAAAAAGTCTCGGGAGGATAGCTCGGGACATGTTCGATCCCCGGTTCTGCGCTTAGAAACCTCTAGGTGTTAAGTGTATTATAAATAACCCATTACACGGCATAGAGTTCTTATTTGTTCCTTATGTTTGCACAGGATTGATTATGGTGCACCCTGCTGCACAAGGTCTTTGAGCACATGGTATTAAGACTTCATCTTGTTTCATTGGTCTTGTTTCGCCCCGACTGTGCCAGCTGGGCTACCGCAGTGCCCCTCTTGCCTTCATTACGGTGTATGTGAATATATGTTACCGTTGTGAAAATAAGCCTGTGCCCACTCACTCTACGCCATCTTGCCCTCCCCCACCACAACAGCCTTTGGAGAGTAAAAATATCTAATGCAGAATACTATCAAATGTATAATAGAATCTTTGGAAGTTAAATGTCTGGGGTAAAAAGACTTGATTGCATCCAAATTGTGGAAAGTATGATCCGGGCAAAAAATGTGTAACAAAAAAAGTCAGGCATGGCTTTTTTGATGGATGCTGTAATTTGACTGGAACACCATGCAAGGTTCCTTAGTGGACAGACATTAAAGCCAGCAAATGTCAGCGGATTCATTTCAACAGAGGCTGTGGGTTAAAAGGACGTAGATGTCAGTATCTCAAGTGCCTGCACTGATGGCTGTAGGCGGAACAGCACATCAAATTGCCTTAACCACGGCATTCCGAGGGAAAACATTTGTGGAGTTCCTGTAAGGTGCTAAGAGCATACTTGTAAGTTTTAAAGAAATCCATCTCAGCAGCCGAGCTGGCCAAGTTGGACATGAAGTACAACACATGTTCCAAAGAACAAGCCTCCCCAACAGTTTGTTGAATGGCAATTGGAGCGGCAAATTTGCTTTTGTATAAAAGGCTCTTTCTGAAAAGTTCATGGGTAGCCTGTAAAAATAGTCTGTTCTGACAAGCATAGGTGCCAGTATATCAGGACAACAGGCACGAGTCTGACAAACTTATTAATAGGGGAAAATCGAGCACTTGTGCCACAAAAGAGATATGGAAAGTAGGATGCCTACTAGTTTAAATGTGTGATTTACCTCTGGGGACAAAGGCACCCAGCTAGTACGCGTACAGGCAACCTTCAAAAGGACTACCCCAGAAATGGTCTCCCTGTTCCATTCTTTGATATGAAATGGATCAATTTCCGGTTGTCTTCAGTGGCACGGTTTTCCACTGAAGGGAACCCCAGAACTTAAAAGGTGCCTCCTCCAGTTGAACGGCCCTTTCATGCAGCAGATATAGAAGACTGCACACTTGCGTGTTTTGTCTTTTTGCCAGATGGCTGCCAGGCTGACGTACTCAGGTCTCCGACACACGACAACATTTCCATGGCCATTTTTTCTGGAAGCTGGGAACAGCTGAAACCATTGATTGATGACTGGCTGGACCCCTGGAGGTTCTCTATTCTGCAGTGACAGGTTGAGCATCAGTCTGAGAGCTAACAGCTAGAATTAAAGGCCCATCGCAGCTGGGACAGGTGTCTGCTACTTCTTAAATCACAAGGAACAATGGTTGTGGTCTTGGTGGTATCCACGGAAAACAAATCTACCTCTTGGCTTTTGATTCCCCAAGGAATAGATTAAAAATAATATTGAGATCAATGGGATGTTTCTGGTGTTGACAACCTACATTCGAATGACTAGGTGAAGAAGCACAAAATCTTCTCCGACAATACCACTGGCATTTTTTGCCTCAAACAGGATGTGTTGCAATCCTTACGTTCCCTTCACCCTGGTCTAAAATTTGAGCACATCGTGATTTCCAATTCTCATGGAAATGCCTGCATTGTTGGAAAAAAAAGCCAACATTTCGTTTCTAAAAAATCCCAGTTGACGCAACGCACCATGAGAGATATTTTAGATGCCAGTACTGGGGCACCCAGCTCTACAACAAATTAAAAAAAATCGACTGGACTGAGTTCCACCACCAAACCATGAGACACACCTGCAGCACTTTGCTACCGACACAAATTTAAAGCAAATCTGTCCAATGGTTTAAGCGGTGTACCTGTTCAATATCTGCATATTCTTTCTATTGGAAAACCAATGCAAAAAGTAAACAACTTTTTTCATGATTTTAACTTTTTGAACAGTTGCACAAATTTGCACCAAACTTTCCAGTTTATGACGTGTCGGGCCCAAAAACCCCATTAATGAATAATTGCATACAGACACGTGAAATGAGTCAAATAGAATTTTCGGAAACTCAATGAATCAGAGGTCTCTCTCTCTCTGTCTCTCTCTCTCTCTATCTTTCAAATTCTAAAGATGAAAAAAGGCCCGCTGTAGGTGGCAGCTTGTCCACAGCTGCTTTCTATTCCAATTGATATGGCTCAAAATTGACTCTTGGTGGTGGATGTACTGAGAGGGTTCCTGAGCACTCCTTCAGGTGTTCCTTGTCAGTGGATTCAAGGCAAAACCTAAGGCAGCCCAGCCCTGCCTCAATGGCTGGGCTGTTGGTATCAGGAAGAGCAAGGCTTGTTGGTGGCTGGATCAGTGTTTCACAAGTCCTGGGTCTCATATGTCAGCTGCTGCCCGGGTGAAGACAAGCAGCAGCAAAGAGTTCAGGGCTGGCACTGGAAAGCATAGGACAATCTACTGAAGTTGGCAGGCTGAGGGGAGGAGGCGGCACCGACTCAGGTTCACAGGGACGCCGTGGTAAAGGCAATGTAACAACCCCACTGCTTCAGGAGCATTGTGGGTGATATCCTGCTGCTGGCAGGCTCAAAGACCATGTATTTGCATGAATAAATTTAAAGAGCGACAGGCAGCACTGGAAGGGAGGTCTTGGCCGTGGGGAAGATGCAAGACAGGCCCACCAGGCAGGAGGGCTTTGTGAACAATCCTACAGATCCCTTACCAAAACCCTGTCTAGAGTCTCCTCCCAGGTGGCCAGGAGAGGGCAGACGATTCCTGATCCGACCATGGGGTGGTGTACTGCGGCAGGATCACCTGGATGGAGACAGGGCCCAGGGTAGTGAGGAGAATCCATGGGATGACACACATTATTTTTCCTCTGAAAGGGATTCCATTACCATCATGCCAGAAGAGGTTATGGCTTATTGTCATTCTAGCATCTATCATTCTCCTTTGAAAACTGAGATGGTGAATTCTAAGTCTATAACATCTAAACCTAGCACATCGAAAGAAACAACTCTTTTTATCCCTAAAATCATATGCCCTCCTCAGTATCAAAGATGCTACTAGAAATAATGGACATTTTGTCTTATCTACATCGTATCCCTCTAATAAGGTTACGACCTACAATCCTTCTTTTGAAAATACTAAGGGAATTAAATCTACACTTAATTCTATGAAAGAAGTAAAAAAACATAACTTCACTAAAAATGAACTACATGTCCCATAATGTCATAGTGACTGACACAAAGAAGAGGGCTCAGGAGGCATGCAAAGGTGAAGGACAGGCAAGTAGGCCTAACAGCCTTTGCCAAGGTCAGGCAATGAACACTAAGGGCCTGCCCCTGAGCTTCATTACCCCACTTAAGAAGCATAAAAGGCTGCAGCAGGAGAGTGAAGTAGAATGGATCAGGAGCTGGAAAGCTGGTAGAAGTAGCAGAAAAAGAGCACGAGGATGGCAGTTCATGAGGAAGTGTGTTCACTTAAGCGAGGATGGGGCAAGAGGAAAGCAGATTTCAGCTGCAAGTCCCACAAGAGGGTCCTGTGTTCACAAACCCTGCTTTGTCTTGGCTGCACTGAGAGAGACGTGTCGAGGTTAAAAGTCTTCCCAGGTGTGCCTAATGACTTTGAATGCAGAGCCAAGACCGTGCTGCAACCCGAGACCTGTGTACTAAAGCAAGCCGAGGGACAGAGGAGTAAAAGAGACTCCTCATGGTTAAGGCCAGACCGAAGACATCTGTGTTGCCGAAGGTTGTGGGTCCCAAGAGGGCCTAACATAGTAGCATAGCCTGAAGCATAGTGTTCCTGGAGCCAATGAGTGAAGCTCTGTATGCAGGTTCACTTTGAAAAGCTTGCTGGTAACTGTTACCAGCTTAATAATATACCACGTAAGCATGGAAGCAAGTAAAAGTTGTTCATTGCTGTGAAGTGGGCAGCTAACAATGAGAATGTATCATGTGTAACTAAGGCAAATCAGAGTGTTCAAGTATAAAAGAAGTTTTTCATTTTCTATTGTTGAACTGTTGAAAATGTTACTGGAGAGATTGCATCCTCCAATTAAGAAGAGTAATACATTCCGGGTTACACAGAAACCTAAAGCTGACTTTAACAATTTGTTACAAGGTATATTCCATCAAAACAAGGTCACATGCAAACAATTGTGATTCCCGAAGTGAGTCAGAGTGCAACTCTGTGATAATAAAGGGAAATACAATTTCTTGCAAGTCTTTAAAGTGATTGTGTGTACCTAAATCTGTTACTATATTGAAGGCAGATCCTTGTAAAATTCAGAGCGAGTATTCTTAGAAGACAGACGTTTTTAAACTGAAGAGAAGAGCAAGCATTGCCAAAGCCTGTAGGCAAATCCATCCTTCAGTAAAACCACCCCTGTTAAGAACCATTTACCTGCCTTCTGAGAGTGTTGAAGTTGTTAAAGGTCCAGTGTCATCTGATACAATTGTGAGATTGTTATCCCAAGCTGGAAGTGTAGCAATACAGCTTAAGGGTAGCTACTGGAACCATTAAGGTGTGAATGAAGCTGGGAAAAGGAGCTGGCTGCTAGTAAACAGATTGCCAACTATCTGCAAGGCTGAGTGTGTTGAAGAGTAGCAGTCTGAAAGCAGAGGCAGATTACATTAGTGGTAATAAGACAGACAGAAGAGGCAAATAGGCTGCCTTTTTCCTCATAGCTCAGGAAAGAAGAGTGCCTTGCATACCTGGGGAGGTCGTCTTGTCTTCAAACACCCTATAATGCTAAAGTATCAAGTTGGAGTAGACCTGACTGAACTGCGGTTGTATATGGTTGTCAGTGCATCTTACCCTGAAGCTGACTGAAGTTGGTAGTACACTATGGAGCAGAGGAGCATGCTCCCGCAGTGACAGTAGTAGAAGGGTGCTGTGAAGAGGAAAGCAACACCCTAAGAAGAAGCATCCTGACAAGTATACGAAAGACATAGACAAGGGCCCAATTTATGAGCTGGGCCCTTGTCTATGTATTTATACTCGCTGCTTTGTGTCAAGGTAGTTATACCTCCCCTGCACCCAAACTGTATACATTGTACATTTAATAATTGTCTAAGAAACGAATTACTTTATGAGTGCATGGTAGCTGTCTAGAGTTACAAGTATACTAAAGACACTGCAGAAGTTAAGAACATCAAGGATGTTGTTGAAGCTGAAGTTGTTTCTTTGTTTAACAAACGGTGGCAAACCCATCCTGAAAGAAGGGTATCCAGGATTAGCTGAAATGGGAACAGGAACCTTTCAGCAGAAGGCTGAAGAATTGTGCCAGTGGAAGGCATATATTAGTTTTCAAATATTGATTAGCGAGGAATTTGATTAGCAATTGTGTACTATTGTTAATGTCGCCAGTATTTATGTGTACTCAAGACATGAAAAGAGCAACAACACAGCAGCACATTAGTGAGAGGAGTGAAGCCTTGCAGATTCTTTAAACTTCAGCTAAACCTGCAGGTCGGGTAACTTAGTTTACCTATTCAATCCGAGAGAAATGCACTCAACCCATAGCATTGCAGGACAACACATTTAAAATGCTTCTTTTGTAAAATGGTGGATGTTCCCCTAGTGTGCTTTTTCTTCTGTTTTTTGTCTGTTCATTATTTATAAAACCAACAGAAAGACACAGTGTTTGTTGAAATCTAAACCTTATTGTTATGACAATATCATTTTATGTGAATTGTTATAATACATTTTTATATTTTTCTACTCTTTGCGTGATCGCGTGGTTGGTTGAATTTTCCTCCACCACACTACGGTTTATCAAGCTCGTATTTGAAGTTTTTAGCACTTCTTTTCTCTCTTGGCAAAGGATAGTGAAAGGAGGGCTCTCACCTGTGATTGTACACTGCTTACCATTTTCTTTTTCTGTTAAATTTATAGGTTTTATCTATTTTGGGGATTGTAATCGGCATGGCAATATGAATAATTTTCTCCCCCCACCTCCTTTGTGTAATAAAGGATGTCGAGACAAACCCACTTTATGTTTGGCACACTGCTGCCACCCAAACGCCAGCTATGCACAGTGAAACATTTATTTGACATTTACTGCAAACAAAGTAAATGTTAAATAAAAGTTGCAAACATCTCTTGCAAATGCTACTCGCCCTTCATAAAATGTACTCGACTACGCAATTGCGTGAAAAGACTTTGCAAGCCATAGCTGAGTGTCTGTAAAATGTAAATTGTTAGCTGCATGAAAGGACACAAATAAATGAGGCTCTGAAAATAGTATGGCCAGCTGTCTCCTGCAGGTGGTAACATAATATAATCATAATCATAATGGAAAGTGAGCTCTGGAGGTTTACTATAGTGCTTGGTATTGCAGTAGATCTGTAGATCTACAGACTGGATGGAATTATGAATCACTAGTTTGCTTTGTGTATTCATTATGTAAGAGGAAAGAAAGAGACTAAGCAGAGTGGATTGCGTAGCAAGCAGAGAACTGGGCAAACAGGTAAAATATTATTGTTTGTGGTCATCTCACTTTCAAGGTACCTGGTATAAAACAACCGGGTGATCATATAGAATGTCAAGGAGTAGGGGTTTGCTTATGGGTTGAGCATCAGTTGCAAGACGATTGCAACCTGAAGGTTACAGAACTAGGTTTGCCATCAAAGGATTTGATCACGTGATTATGTACATTTTCAAAAGTGTTCACTCGTCAATATGATGCAACTTCCCCAACAAAATGAAATATAGTTGACACGCTGAAATTTAGATACACTAACCTAAACTTTACTGTAAAGCATGGAGATGAAGTGTTTTACAATATCAATAATCTAATGATCCATTTTAGGAATGGGATTGCAATAACATTGTTATCTTTAAAGTTTGGAATGCAGGGAGAAAGGCATTTGAAGAATTTACAATCTGCATCAACTTTATCAATCCCCCATTGAACTCCCCAGTAGTTACTCGGCATTCACGGAATCAAGATAGTAACAGATCTGGACACTAAACCAACAGATGGCCATCTGTATTTAAACTGAACATCCTGCCACCCACTCATCATATGAAAGTCAGAACTATCTACAGTCAAGCTCTTAGACTAAGTCACATCTGCAGTAATGAAGAGACTTGCAAAAAACAAATTGAGGAGCTCACTTATCTATTCCGACTGCGTAGCTACCCGTTGCATATCACAAAACTGCAGACTCAATAATCTTTTCAATTACTGAGACAGACACTTATTTGGACACCCATTTTATTTGTGTGTCTGGCTTGATGCAAACCTTTCACGTTAAACACATGAAAAAACACACTGATGTCAGCAAATACATTTTTAACAATCATAAACACACTTATTAGTAGTTAAAGTTCAATTGTATCAGTTGAAAAGGTACATGTCAATTTAGATAGCAATTTAGGAAAAGGTCATACAAATGTCTAAAATCCTATGGACTTACTGAGAGATGTGTTTTTGCCACTTAATATGCATAGCCAACAACAGACTGAGTTAAGATTAGGACAAGCAGCAAATAGATGTTTCAACTTCTCTACGTAAGCTTTCTCCTTGCAGAACCTACAAGTTTGCAAACGTCTAGGAATTTTCTGTCAAGCTCCCAAGAACCTTCCATGCAATGAGGAGGTTGTCTCTTAATTAGGCAATATGTCCCGAGCAGCGGGGGGCATTACCGATTGGGTAATGCATCTGGGCCATAGTTAGAAGTCCGAGCAAAGTGAGGGCTTTAACGGGGCAGTCGGCCCCCCCCCTAGAGTTAAGGTGAGTTCGACTCCCATGGACCTTCACAAAAACCTCTATTGTTAATACCTTATGACTTATGTGACATATTTGGCTGAAATGTTGATGTGTATTATACAATGTTTTTAGGCAATGCACAGTGAGATTAAATTATTTGCCATGGACCACACACTTGCTTAAGCAGCGAGCCACAAGCCCTTTGTTTTATGGCAGGTCTCTCTGTGACTATTGTGATACATCGCACAACCCCAACTAACCGCATTTAAGCAGCACAGAAAAGGTTACAAAAATGACCGACTGCAAGAATAACATATGCCCAGGTACTTTTGCCCCCATGGCGAAAATCCAAAGCTGCCACCCATTAATATACACGCAGTAAGTGAACATATATCTTAAAGTTAAATATACAAATCTAGTTCATTTGACCTTCCCCGTAGAAGAAAGTGTGCAAGACAAAATAGCATTGGACTTTAAAAAAACACTAGAAAAATTACCGGAGAGAAAATTTTTCCAATAAATATGCTGGCAAAGTATAAACAGGTGCTCTCCATTTAAACCCAGTGATCTCCCATGAAATAGTCCCTGGTAAACAAAAATGTCAATATGAAACAAGTGACTGTGGTCTTGTGGGTAAGTGTCTGCACTGGGAAGATGACATCCTGAGTGCAATTGTAGTAGTCAAATACAGGAGCAAGCTTGCCTATCTGAAAAATAAAAAAACAAAGGTTTGCGTCCGCCCTATGAAAAAAAGTTAGGCTCTTCACCCATTTGTCCTTTACTTGTGCTCTAAAAAGAAGCCACAATCAGACGAGAATAACTGCACAAGGCAAATACTCATGACTTACTTGTCCTCTCATCATTTCCCCTCCTCGAGCCCATGTCTGGCTTTCAACAATACCCTGCTTTATAAAGATAACCTGAAAAGTACACATTCCATAGTGTCACTAAAATATATAAAACCTTATTGAACTATGTTAGACAGTAAGTGTACAATTCTGGCATTATTCCCCCAATCTTGACTTTGAGACTACAAATACCAGAATGCAATTCAGCAAAAGCCACAAAAATTGTCTCTTAGTGCAATACTTTCAATGACTGACAGTAGCACGGTTGACCAAAAAATAATGCTGATGCCGTGTGTTTTCTTAGTGTGTTATGAGATATTTAAAAACAAAGAAAACAATTGGCACCAGACAGTAACTGGGGCCAACTGCTTAGCTTTAAAGTCAGGAAGGGGCCAGCCCCCTCAGGCCATGTTGCTGTAAGTGGTCTTGCAAGTGGGGCTCTGTTATTATGCAACATGGTCAGAGGGTGCTGGTCTTTTCCCTACTTTGAAGCTAAGTAGGATCAGTCCTGGTCACTGCATGGATGGGAGACCCGGGTCACCCACAATGTCACTGTAAACATATCTATTTTTTTAATATGTAAAAAAGATTGCAGGCTTTGAGAACTCACAATTGCCCTCATTACAAGTCAGGCGTTAACCCTTAACGCCTGATTCACACTTTAACGCCTGCTTTTTGCAGGCGTTAAAGTCCAAGGCGCTAAGCGACCTTGGTGCTAATTACGGCACCGTAATTTACGGTGCCGTAATTAGCGCCTTCCCCATCCCCATTATGCCCTTTGGGGTAAAAATTGGGAATGGGGAAGGGCAAATGGTGAATGGGTAATTACCGCCCCACTCACTTTGGAATGTGGCGGTAATTCCGTCATCCACCATGGCGGAATCCGGCATGGATCATGGTGCTAATAGCACCATGGTCGACCGCCTGACCTGTAATGATGGCCAATGTGTTTAGTTAATGCGCTGTATGATTAAATTATTTGACAACGATGACACACTTTGGTTAAGGTAGTTATGAGGTAGTAATAGTGGCGTCTTGTCAAATAAAAAGGGCCTATACTAAAAAACCTATTGCCAATCCTTACCGCTCAGTTACAAAATAGTGTGGAATAGTGTTGACCAGAAAAGAAATAAGTGTTCACAAAATGATAAGTCAGGATGGTATAACTGGGGTCTCCCTTCCCCACGTCTCCCTTCCCCACGGGACAAGGCGGGACTCTCGAGCACAGCACACTCCTGGGCTTCTCCAGCATGGGCTTACAGTTTGATTCCAAAATATTAGGGCCTTCTGTGTCCAAGTCTCTTTTACACCAAGTCTCTTAATTCAGAGGGCCTGATACACTATGACAAACAAACAAAAAGTTCCTTTCAGTAATCTTCCCATCAAGGGATTTCCATTCACCCGTGGATCCCCCTCAACCAGGTTCTGATCCTTTTGCAACATTGACATCCCTCAGTTGGGTTCACTACAGCCTTTCCTTCAAAATACCAGCAACTTGTAACATTCAAGAGTCTCAATGTCTTTTTAAACAACCGTTCATTGTGGACATCCCTCAACCGGGTTCACACTTGTCGACACAATGTTTACGGGTTGTTACGTTTTGCTATCATTTGTGGGCATCCCTCAGTCAGGTACACTTTTTCCAGTTTAACAAAGTTCACTTAGTTGTAATAGCTTGCGGGATTCACTTCCCTTGGCTTTTTCAAGCCCCCAGGTCAGGTTTTATCTTAAGCCCCAGTCATGCTTTCTCTTAGCCCCCAGGCAGGCTACACCTTAGATCCCAGTTAGGCTTTCCCTTTGCCCCCAGTCAGGCTTCACCTTAGCTCCCAGTCAGGCTTAACACATTCAACGTTCGCACAGCATTTTCCTCAGCTGGGTGCAAACGTCTGTTTCAGAATGTCATACCTTTGGTAAAGGGATTAAGGACTTTCGATTGTACAAGGGGTTTTGCCTTGACCATTGTATGACCACCTTAACTTTATGCCAGCATTTCTTACTGCCTCTTCAATGTTCGTAAGAAAAGGGGACCAGCCAGAGTCTTTCCAATGGACGCCCATGTGGCGCAGGACCACTCTGCAGCTGGTCCTTCCCTAGGCTTTAAAAGTTCAGTAGCACACAAGTTTTTTGTTCCTAACAAGTTGCCGTTTGCAACCTTTGCTCAACATGGTCCGGTTTACTATTGGTTCTCCCTCCGAATCACTGGCTGTGCTGACCTCCTTTTCATTGACTGTCTCTGTAGTCAAGGACGGTACCACGGAAGCAAGCACACCTCCCCGCCTCGGTTATCAGTGCAGGAGGGTCCTGTGCACCGTTGACATCTGTAGCTCAGCGGCAACGCTCTCGCCTTGAACGCAAGACGACACTGGCCAACACAGGTTCAATCTTCGAGTCCGCGCTTAGAAACCTCTGGGTATTAAGCACGTTATAAATAACCTATCATTACACATGTCAGCTGTAGTTCCCGGTCTTATGATTCCTTTCACAGAGGCTTTGCGGGTTTTGTCCTTTCCGGTCTTGCCGCCCTTCTCCTCCATTTGGATTGCTGTCCTGGAATAGCTGCTTCCTCGTGCGTTGGTCCTTGCTCAAAGTATGCTTTCATGCTCTGCCTTTTATCCCTGTAGGGAAGGGAAAGGGCCGTCAGGTGTGTGTAGTTATTGTCAATTGCTGGACTCTGCCTGACCCTTGTGTTAGGACACGTCAGGTAAACGGCTCTGGTGTTAGTCTGTTGTCTTTCACGGTGTAAGAAAGTATTTGTGTCGGAAAGGGGTTGTGGGGGGTACAGCTTTTAAGTATTCTATGGATTAGGATGTGGAAAAGGTGTTATAAGGAAGGGGGTACCGCGTCTCACCCGTCGGTGTCCCACCTCCACTCCCCAAAGACCCCTCCCCATCCAGGTAATCCTCCCCCACTGGTCCAACCCCAGGAACTGGATCCAATAGTGATGGACGTGGCCTGGCCAACTGGATACTGATCTCCGGGGACTAGCGGGTGAGACACCTTCAGGTTTCTCACACCACCCAGGTGTCCTTTACTTGTGCTCTGAAAATCAGCCACAATCAGGGGCAAATAACTGCACTAGTGTCCAGGATTGCAAATTCGCTTCCCACATCGTGGGCAAATACTCATGACTTACTTGCCCTCTTATTTTTCCTCCTCACCCACATGTCTGGCTTTCAACAATACTCTGCTTTATAAAGATAACTTGAAAAGTACACATTCCATATTGTCACTCAAATATATAAATCATTATCTAACTATGTTAGGCAAAAAGTGTACAGTTGTGGCATTATTCCCCACAACTTGGCTGGGAAACTACTAATACCAGAACGCAATTGAGCAAAAGATAAAAGAATGGTCTCTAAGTGCAATACTTTGAAGGACTGACATAAGCACATTTTAAAACAAAATGTGGATGCCGTGTGTTTTCTTAGTGTGTTATGAGATATTTTAAACAAAAAAAACACGCATCTGGACTGTTTACAATCCATGGAGTAACCGCGACCGCCCCTGCTTAGCTCCAAAGCGAGGAAGTTGCCTGTCCCTCAGGCCACGTTGCTCTAAGTGGTCTATTAAATTGTGATCATTTGTTAGGCAACATGGCCTGAGGGGGCCAGCCGCTACCTCACTTTGAAACTAAGCAGGGTCAGTCCTGGGTTACTGCCTGGATGGAGTCCCGGATGCCTATTGGGTCACTGATTTTTCACCCCTGACGTCACTGTACCGGTCAAAATATCTTGAACTTTTTTAACACTTTCTTTCTATAGCCGTGGGTATGAACTTTAGATAAGCTCGGCTATCTGAAGTCAATGTATATAGATGAACTACAGATAACCTTGGTTACCTGTAATTTATTATAGTGGTGAATATCGGAAACAAAGCCGGAAAAAATGCTTTCTTGCCCCCACGAGGCCATCACCAAAAGCCTGCATCATCTGTGCCAGCTCCTCCCACTCCCCTCTCCCTTTCCCCCACAGCACACGCTATTTCTTTGACGCAGCTTGCTTTTACGATGTCGGCTTTTCCCGGTTATTGCCAAGGTTACAGAAAAGCTTTGCAGGGTTTGAAATTGAGGGCAGCTGGGTGCTATTCAGCTCCTGCTTCTAGCATATTAGAGCCTGGTTAGCTTGAAACCAACAGCTACCAGGAGCTACTTTTGGCTCCTAGTGCCAACTGGTGCCTTCCAACCATAAAATGTGACATTGAATTTCAGCATATGAGAATATTAATAAAGAAGAATTAGAACGCATCTAATATACATTTAAACGCAATAGTTCATGCAAATGGACAAAATGTTAGCACAGCATCTCTGGTAGCGCTTGCCTAAAGGGTGATGCCCGACACCCAGGAGCTGGTTTTTGCTCCTGCTCATTGAATCTCAAATTCAAACCCTGCTTTGTCTTGCAAACCCAGTCCCTAGACCCCCTCCAACTCCCACATTTCACTTGGTGTTCTCAGGCCACCACCCCACCTCCAGACTAATGTCATTTGCAAGTATGTTGACCTGCAAATAGCCTTTTAACTACTTTTAATTTCCTGATATCCTTGGCTAAAGCCGTGTCTATCTCTCGAATTGAGAAAAAAAAGAAAAGAGGGTGGCCATTTCATTGCTACAAAAACCCAGTTATGTCAATTTACCTGAGATGTAGCCATTAATTTTTGTCAAATATTTTACAAAACTTCTACATGGAATAACCCGAAACCACAAAAAGGCCTCTTTTAAATGCTTTGTGCCCAAGTTGTTTCGGCCCTGGTCCAAATCCATCCATCGGTTTGGGCTGTGCGATCCGACAAAAACTGACCTTGTTTGTCTATGGGAAAATTAATGGGAAGTAGGCCACAACTTAGAAGAAAAAGAACGTTTGTCTTCTTAATATCCTATCTTTACCCAAACGCGCATGTGTGCGTGTGCGTGTGCGTGTGCGTGTGCGTGTGTGTGTGCATTCACTGAAAAAACCTTAGCTAAGGTGCAGTTAAGTTGTGCAAATTTAACACAACAAAATCCTTGAAATTCACTGGATGTGGAAAGTAATGACCAGCTTAATTCGGCCCACTCCCGTTGATGTCCCCCATAATGCCATTTTGTATGTCTTTTTGAATCCCTTCTCTTATAATATGTATGTGCTCATGGACTTTGCAACAGCAATGTGCCAAGTTAAGCTGGTCATGACTTCCCACATCCGCTGAATTTCAAGGGTTTTGTTGCATTAAATTTAAAAGGACACATTAACTAAGGTTGTTCAGTACATTTTAAAGGTTTTATTATACCATAGTTTTTTTTACAAGCCGCCACGGCCAGGGCTCTTGGCTAGGTCCACTGTACATGTTCCCCCAATATGTTTCTTTTGACCCACTAGCCAGGGGCTTCTCCCTGGCCAGTGAGCACGGCCTTTGGCCGTGGCCACTATCTTTAAAAAACACTACCCTTCTGTCCTGCTCACTAGCCATGGCCTTCGCCCATGACCATTGTCCCCGGCTTTTGCACCTTTACATGTTTCCCCAATAGCTTTCCTCCAGTCCCACTAGCCATGGCCTTTGGATATGGCCAGTGGCCTTTGGATATGGCCAGTGCCCATGGTCTTTGGCCGTGGCCAAGCTACATATTGCTCCAAAAGGTTTTCTAAATGGGCCCACTAGCCATGGCCAGTGACCCCGGGCCGTTGGCATACCACTACGTTTCTTTTGGGCACACTAGTGATGGCCTTTTGGCCATGGCCAGTGGCCACAGCCTTTCTCTGTGGTCCCTTGACATGTTGCCCCAATAGGTTCTGTTGGGGCCCACTTTCCATATTGCACCATTCGGTTCCTTTAAGCAGCCCAGTAGCCATAGTCTTCAGCCACACCCATTAGCCACACCTCACTGTAGCTCTAACATGTGACTTTTTTGTATTAATCACATTGTTTTTACTCTTTAAAAAAAAAAAGTTTTCCCATAACCACGATTAGTATAACCCCGATAATAGTAATGTACTACAAATACCTTGTGTTATTCATAAAATAACCCTGGTTATTCATGTGACGCACTTCCATTACCCATCCCGTTTTCTACTATAACCACGGTTTTGTGACAATAACCCCTGTTCTGAGAAAATGTATGCGCTCTGAACTTGGTCCACAAACCTCTCCAAGCCCCAAATCTCACATGATGTCCTCTTTCCCCATCCCCACCCCTAACCTGATGCCATTTCATCCTTTATCCTGATCCAAATGGTAGATTTTCCATTTTTCATTTTCAGCTAACCCCAATTATTTTGGAAATGACTCGGTTATCTTGCATCGAACAAAAAAAATGGTGTCTTTCATTTCTGAGAAAGCCTCTCTGCTGCAGAGCACCACAGGAGATATAGCAATCATTTTGGGAGATGGGGGCACCCCACTTCTCCGTAAAATATTTGAACAACTACTGCACAGAATAACGCCAGACCCCTCCCATAAATCAAGTCAGCGCTTCGTGCCCAAGTTGTTTACCTAGTCCAATTCCATCCAGTGGTTTTTCCTGTGCCATGTGCAGAAATGTGGACATTCTCTATGGGGAAATGAGTGGGAGTAGGTCGAGAAATCCGTCATGTGAGTCAAAAATTATAGCAATTCAATTTTCAGGTTTCCTATGGAACTTGATACTGAACGTAACTATAGTGCAGAGACTCACTATAATGTTTATATGCATACATAAAAAAGAGCAATACAAGGGAATCCCCTCCAACTGCAACCTATCAATATATTTAGTAACCACCTCCCATCTCTACTAGGAAGTTACACACTCTCCCCCTCCAGCATTGAAATAGTCTCGCCCCAGAGGATAGACGGGCCTTTTGGATGAAAACATCCAACAATGATCTGGTTGTCTATGTCCTTGGTTGCCACCTTCTTCCAAGGATCTCTGGCACCTCCCACACTGCCCTAGGACTAACAGGAACATTTTCCAAGGCAGGACTGACATGGTATGGTAATGACTGGACAATAGAAATCTCATACTGGATCGCTAAAGAATGTGGTTTTCACTCCCAGTTTGATCTACAGGAAGCAGCAGGGATATCTTCTAGGAGGTTCGCTTGTTCCAACCAGATACCAACTTGTTGATCATGAGTCCTAAGAGATATATGTCATCCCAATCTGCATACGAGCAGGGACTACAGGACTGGGTTCGGAATGGTCTTCAATACAGGGCTCTGGAGGGATGTCAGGAATATCTTGTTCAACAGGAGCAGGGTTTTGTCTAATAGGGGCATGGGAAGCCACAACTTTGAGAATACAAGGAAGTGTTCGTGACCATCACCATATTGAAAGAGTCTGCTGCAGCTTCTGGATGGCTTCCATCTTGGGATGATATCTCAAGAGTTTTGGAAACTTCTAGGGATTGAGCAGTCACTGGGTCCTCAGTGTCTTAAGCACTGGGGCAATGCCTGGCCAAAGGTTGAATGGGATGTGGACCAGCTGCCTTTTGACTTGGTAGCTAAACCTCATCCTCGATTAAGAAAACAGGATTCAGATTCAAAGTCCTGATGTTCCTTGGTCTATCTACCTCGTAAAGTCGGTTAACCGGGAGATCGCCCAAAGGATGCTCTGTGGTGAATGGGTGAGACTAAATCACCAAGCTTGTTCCAACCTCTTTGCACGAAGACGAGGACAAGCAGAGGGTGTGGAGCTTCACCTGTGCATCACAGTAGTGTTTATTATTCTGGGACATCTTGTTTGCTGTCATCTGGAAAAGCTGGTGGGTCTGCTTGAGCTAGCATTGAAGGCGCCACACACAGCTAGCGTAATTCTCACTGCATGTTCTAACTGATGATAAACATTAACACAGGCCTATAGACAGTCCGTTATCTCTACAGAACATTAGGCAACTAGGTGTTAACATAGTGGAATCATTCAGAGTACAGTTTAAGATGTGAGGGTCACCACATGCCGACTCCAAAAGGTCCTCTTTCTATGGCCTCAGCGTAGCGTGGCTAGAATTTCAACACTGGGGAATCCTCTTGCTGGTGGTATGTAGCCATATGGTGGTATGTAGTCATATGGATTTATCTCAGTGTCAACCAACTCCAACACCTGTTTTATGTGCTTTGACTCAAAGTCAGGTCTGTGGTCCAAATGTGTTCTGTCATGCACAAACTACTTTTCCCACAACTCACAAGTGACAGTCTTGGTGTGCTCATCTCTGGTGGAAAATGCCACTTCGTACCTGGTGAGCTGTCACCATCAGGATGTTTTGGATTCCAGCGATCCATCTCTAGGCACAGAAAGTCCATGGGCCCGAGATTTGCACATGGACATAGTTTGCAAGATGAGCTGCTATCTTCTGGGTGAAGCACCTGGCACAACGCTGTCAGTAGAACTCTACTTCAGCAGCTAGACACGGCCAGTAGAACCTTCAGCAGACCAGGTCAAATACACAGTTGTTGCCAAGATGCCCAACTGGGTAATGGCGGGCATACAGCGCGGATTGGCAGAATCATTGGGCAATACCATGTGATCTAAGGCTTGGTCACCAATATGGCTCTCTGTATAGAGTACTAGTGTAGAAGCCTGTGCACATGGGACAAAGTGCAGGTTTACATTAACAGAGTAGGCCCACTATATATCGTAAGGCAACAGCTCCCTCTAGCAATTACTGTTAAGACGGATTTCTGAACTCTGTCCTGGCCGCGCAGAAGTAATTACTTGGAACAGGGTAACCTCTGGACAAGCCAGACCAATCAGGGTAGCGATCGCGGCGGTCAAGACTAGGTATCAAGAGGGGTGAGGGTGACTGAAAGCCCGCAATGAGCACACAAAGCAAGGACACTTACAAACTACTACAAACAGGTGTTATATTAAAAATATATACACATTTAATCCTAGGCCTTTAAAACAATGACCGTAGCGCGAAATCACAATACAACTCTAGTAAACCAACACATACCATACCAATACAATATATATGCAAATATAAACAAGTCTCAAGCGTTAGATGCACAAAATGTGTAGTCCACCTAAAAGGGAAGGAAAACAGGCAGTGCGAAATAATGCTTAGACCCAGTCCGCCTTCAGAGGCACCTAAATAAAAGGAAGTCCGAGCCCTACGAAGAGTGGAGCCTTGTGCTCAAAAGTACCTGCACACGCTGGTGCCAATGGGCACAAGGGGGAGTCTCTTCGAGGGAATCAGGCAGTTCAGTTTAGTGCACAAATGAAGAAGAACAGAGTTCTGCGACTCAAGGGCAGCCTCCACTGTGGGCAGAAGCAGAGCGCGAGTACGGAAAGGCGTGCTGTTTTGACACAGCGAGGAAAAGCTATGGGCTCCTGCAGGAGGGCGACCAGTTCCTAGCTATGCTACTCACCGGTCCCCGATGCAAGCAGACCCAGGCTTCTCCGCGTCAGTTTCAGTCGCTGGCAGGTTCAGGAGAGCAGGGGACGTCTCGTCGTCGTGTAGATTCTGCAGCAGCAGAGTTGAGTAAAAGACGTCCCAAACGAAGTGAACCCGCACAGTTTGTTACCACAGCAGGGCAACGGAGCGGCCGCGTGTATCTCAGCCAAATGTACACTACTCACTTCAGACCTGGGAACGCCAAGTGTACGAATCGTGTGAGAGTGAAAAGGGCTAGAAATACAACACAACCTGGCGGCGGTTACAGAGCAAGAGTCCTGTGTAGGCTGGTAAGTCTGCTGGATGGCCCAGAGACACTTCCGAAGGCTCACGAGCAGGAGATGGTGAAGATGCCGAGAATAGCTGTCCCCCCTATTCCAAGGGTCGAAGTACCAGTACAGGCCTTCTGGTTCGATCAGAGGTAAAAAGGGTTCACAAGGCGACAGCAGTGCAGAGGTGCAGTCCTTCAGTGGGTCACCAGCGATTCCTCGGTTCAGCCTCGTGGTTGCAGGATACTTGGCTCCTGTATTCCTTAGTTCGTGAGAACTCAGGAGATCGACATGGTAGTGGTGTTTCCAGCCCCCTCTTATCCACGGTTCCCTTCGCGCCAAAACGGAGGGGACCCAATGGGAGATCCGCTCAACAACACTCACACCATACGTGGACCTATCACGGACCACGGTGGTCCCAGGCATTCACACCACCCTAGACTCTCTGGCACCCAGGATGTGTATTGGGACCAGACATCCCAGCCCACATCCTGGAGGCACACACAAGGCCTGTAGAAGCCCGCGAAAGCATCCGTGTTTCGCGGGAAAGTACATGCCCAAATAAGGAAGGCCCCGGGTCGGCTCGACCTGGGGAAGGTGAAGGGAGCAAGATGGTCAGCGGACAGGACAAAGGAGCCTCGTGGTCTGGCCATTTTGGGAGCCAGGCCACCATTTTGGGCTAAGCGCGAGAAACGCGCTTAAAACGCCAAAAGGAGCTCAAAACACAAGAAACGATCGCTGCCACCATTCCCGTCCGTGAATCACTTGCACCGATCAGTTACAATCCTAAAAGAGTATCTAGGGCCTGTAGAAGGCTAGAGACCCAAGAGAGCAGTAACTTAGCTTACAGTGCCCTCTTGTGTCATGTTGCACGAAAGCCGCAACATGATAAAAGAAACTACGGAAAACAGCGTTTCCCGGTACTGACTGTCTTAAGGGCATGTCAGATTCCCCGTAAGAATGGAGCGAAAGCCCAGAGAAGTGCGGCGGAAGGCTGCACTTCTCTGGCAAAGTCGAGAACAAGGTGAAAAACAACAGCAAAAAGTTAAGGGGTTACCACATGGAAGGATAATCACCCACAATTACGAAATCTTTCCTAACAATTACAACAGACAAAGCTATGGGAATTGGCATTGTCTCCATATAACCTAAGACAACAGCTCCCTCTAACGGTGACAACTGGCGAAGCAGCTGCATTGGACAAACATACAGGGACAAACATACATCTGGCCTTTTATTATATTGTTAGATTAGATTAGATTCTACCCTTCTGAACCAACGTCTAGTGTCTCACGATGGGAGGTTGGTCTGGGTCCTCTCCATTGCAACTTGATCCATCTACTGTTTTGTTATTGGCCTATAGGAATGGAGTGAAGTCTGGATCTACAAGCTGCGATAAGTTGATCTCTCAGGCCAGTCATGGAAGACCAGGTGCCTCCAGGTGATAGTTAAATGCACGGCTGGGACAGCTACTAGTGGTCCCATAAAGTCTACATATTCTCAGTGGCCAAGACCTACCTTTCCGGGAACACCTGTCCTTTACATTTATTCAAACAAATAATTGGACTTTGATCTTGCCAGTCTACCGTGAAGCTTGCAGAAGTAAAGGGAGCATCATGTCGAGTTCACCACAAAGGCTTTGCAAACCTTGGAAGCTTCCGCCTTCTCCCCAGGCTGCAAACTACAGGGGCTCGCCCTGCTGTTTCCAGCACAAGCTTGGGGAACCACCACTACCAGAGTTCCTTGACACTGGTGATCTGTGCCTAAAACCGGGCTGCAGCTGGCATACACATCCAGGAAATGTGAAACACCAGTCCTGATTCAGGGCCATGAATCAGCGACGGAACCCTCTGAACCAATCAGTCTTGCTCTTCCTGCTACCGACACCCCGTGCACTGGGGCATGGTTGAGTTGTTGAGTCAGATCATTCACCACCATTTTTTTGTCACATCAACTATAGCAGAATCAGGCCTCGCACATTCTTAAAAATCCCAGAAATAACTACAGGGCGAGCTCCTTAGTTTACATACTCGATCTAAGAGAAATGTACTGGCGGGTGATAAAATATTTACCAGTGCTTTCTGTAAAATGGCACGTCACCATAAGCACACTTGTTATATTTGGTGCAATGCTGCCACCCAAAGGCCAGCCAAGCACAGTGACACTTTTATTTGCCATTTACGGCAACCAGGTTTGTTTGCAGTAAATGTCAAATAAAAGTTTCAAACATCCCCATACTCACCAGCAAGGTCCATGCAAATGGTATTCGCCTGTCATAAAGTGTCCTCAGCAATGCGAGAGGGCTAATACATTTTGCAAGCCCTGTGAAGGCAGCACCGAACGAACATGCTGACACCTACAATTAAAGCGTGCACCCTATTTTTGGAAACCACTGTCCCTGCATCCCTGGAGCCACGTATGTAGATTGGTGCCCCTTTCTCTGACCTGATGTCGATCAGCCTCTGTCCTGCCAAATTTATTTTCTCTTCGAGGTGGTTTTGGAAAGACTGGAGCAAACAGAATGCACCAGACGTCTATAGATGTTCCTGGGAAGGAGCACCATTCAGATAAAAACTACAAGTACCATAATGCACCTTGGCCAAATGAGGAGGAGCAAACCGGGTGATCAAATAGAAATAGACTGGGCTTCTCCATTCAGGGCCTGAGCGGAAGACACAACTATCCCACAAACCACAGCCTGGCTACAGGAGGGAAATGGGGCAGCTGCGGCAGAGCAGGGACTAGCAAGAGGCTGCCCGGGAATAGGAGAGACAGAAGAACACTCCACAAACTCTTTTATAACACTGACTTGGTACAGAGAAAAGAACTGCCACTGTGAACGCAAGACAAAGATGGAGGCTGAAAAGGAGACAGAGCTAGCAGTCCTTTTAAAGGCTTCCAAGTGAAGGTCCAAGCTCATAAAGGGATAGCTCAGGCAGAGATTGGCCCAGGGGAGCAACTGACTCGGGTAACCAATGGAAGCAGAGTAAAGCTCATAGGCAGGAAGGGGAGATCCATTAAAAGCCAGCAGAGTGAGTTGACAGTGAGCAGCGTTTGGTCTTCTTTCAGCTCCACCAACCTCGCCCAACCGACCAGAGAGAATAGTGTAGCGTGGGTGGTGGGGGGTTAGGGGAAGGGTCTTGAGGAGACTTTCAGAGTAGTTGGAAAGAAAAGAGTGAAGGTAAGGTGTTGTCTCTCAGGGAGTGGTACCAATTTGACAGTTTGTGAGGTACAGAAGGCAGTTTCGGAGGGAGAGTTGGGTGGTAGCGAGAGTAGGAATTGGAGAGAGTGTGCGAAAGGGAAGTTGGTTAAGTGAGACGTAGGAGGGTGGAATGTAGAGGTGGGGGTAGTACTGAGAGGCATGAGATTTGGAAGAAAGCAGAGAAGATCAGGAAGAAGATGGCATGTGGAGAGTGAAGGGTAGAGAGCTCTAAGACAAGGAGATGGGGTGTGGAGAGAGAGACAGTAGGGTGGAGAGGAAACATGCAGGTAAGGAAAAGATTGAGAGACAGTTTTCAGTGAGTAAAGTGGGTGGTATGCCACTTTTCTGTAGGGCTGGCCAGGCCAATAGATGGTGACGCATTGTCATGCTTTAACTCAACACAAGCTCACCTGCCTCTGCCCCTCGCTCATGCCCAACGACAATCTCTATTCCTGCTGCTGTGATCTCAAGGGTACTCCCTAGTCTTTGTACTTGAATACATGGTTCACTATGACATTGATTTCTTTAAAAAACCAGACGTTATCGGGCAGAACCATTGAAGAGATGGGAAACAGACTGGACTTGACTGTATTCAATGATGCCACCAGGAACCATTCAAAACTCACACCTGCAGCCTTACCAGCAGTACCACTTGATAACAAATGGCCATCAGGCTTCTCGCACTCTGAAACTACAAAGTATATGGTCACCTCTGAACTCTGGCAATAGAGGGCCACTTCCTGTCAGTGGGTGTCTTTGTGGAGGAGGGGTGGCCCTGCCAAGTGATTTATCACTCCGTCCTCTATTTGAGTTCCCTGCGGTTGAATTAGCAAGGCTTTCTGCTGCAAATGAAAAGTCTAACCAAAAGAGTAGAGATGTCGTTAATTTCTATGGATTAGTCCTTGGTCCTACATATTTCGCTTACTTCGACACAACATCACATCTGCCAAATTGCAGGAAATAGTGTATTGTTTGGGTAGACAGCCATGCGATCATATACTTGGCCCCAGATTAAAAATATCAATGCATAAATTATTCAGCCAGAGAAAAACTTGGAAAGCCACTCTGCAAAACCAAATCCTGATGCACAATGATTTCTTAATATATTCCCAAATGCTCAGACAAGGATGTCGACAAGGGTTTCAACTTCCACGAAGGTGGAAACCTCACGCCACCCCCAGACCCACCCTTCCCCCCTTGCATTCTCCGGAAACACAGAAAATGAAATAATTTCATGCCCTTAAGGATGGGTGTTGAGATATAAATTTCAAGGCTGAATGTGTGCTCTCAATTCCCCCCTGATCTTCCAAATGTCAGACCGTGGCCAGCTCAATTTCAATGATTTTGTACAGGAGTGTCCAATTTCTATTATATTTGCTTTTCAAATCTGTACTCGAGCACTACTACAACAGCTGCTGTAGTGGCAATTATTCACCAAGGTCACCAGAAATGTGGCCGCTTGGCATGCTTTGAATGATGTTTCCTTCGCCTCCCTGTTCTTTGGGAACATGACTAGACAACAAAGGCAGAGTGGTGCAGACTTGAGGGTAGGTTGGGGGAACCAGGACAAGAATGAGTAAGAAATATATTCAGGCCAAATCATGATCCAGACTCAGAGAGAGACACCAAGGAATGTAAGACAAACATGCTGCACTATACTCTAGACAGATTATGCAACTCAGAATGTAGAGACATTTTCTCAGGGAATATTTGCTCCTGGTTACCTACAAAACAGTTTTCTTTCATTTGGTTCACACGTGTAAGGGAGAAACACAGCGGGCCTGATTCTCGAAAAAGAATAGCCCAAATTAAGGGAGCGCAGAGAATGTGCTTGCTTCATTTGCTCTATTTTGAGGAATGCTCATGTCAAAAGCTGACCTGAGCATTTCTGAAAGGGCAGGACAATAGCGCAAATATGCACACTAAAATGCCCTGAAACTCCTCCTTATTTCTGAATGAGATAATCACCCTTTGTGAATTATTTGCACCCAACAGGTTTTTGAGGATCTGGCCCATTAAGTTCAGGCTCATGCAACAGAGGGTGGAGCCTATGTTGCGGGTCAGCCTCCTATGACTTTAACCCAACTCCTTGAACCATAGACAAGCGTGAACTGCAGAGCAAGAGACTAGCCAATCATCTACCAGTATCACAGGTGCAGTTCATATCCCAAAGCACCACTTGACAGGTGGTTAGACTATAAAGTCAGCCTGCTCAGTTTAGTAGTGTTCGCGAAGAAGGTGGAGGAAGGCATTTGGGGAGGATTGGCATGCACCAGGTTTACTGAGCAAGCAGCTGCTTGTCGAAGGTGGCTAGAGGTTGTAGGGAGGGAGGAGGGTAGTCATCAGAAAAGAGTAGCATTGGAGAATGAGACAAATCATTTGGAGAAGGTCATACTGTAGGAGGAGGTCTACTATCTGGAGAGAGGAATTCTGGGGGTTGGGAGGAGAAAGGAAGATCAGAAGAGGACGGTGATCGTCTGGAGGAGAGTATTGAGAGCAGAGAGAGCAAGAGTTGTCCCCGTCTGGAGAGAAGTTTGATGGAGGGGAGATACCTGGCTAGAGGGGGGAATCTAGCTGCATTGCCTGGAAAGGAGGGAGGAAAGCAGGCAAACCACCTCGCAAATAAAATAGGGGAGATTCCAGCATACTAGGTCCTACCAGGGCACATTGTACAGGTTGGCGGAGGACTAAGATGGATCAGCCTCACAGAGGGGCAGAAAGGCTATGACAGGTGTAGCGATAAGGGGGCTGTCCTGGGGTCCGAGACGATAAGAGCAGGGAGGTGGGTAGTGGAGCGAGGCTTATGCAAGTACGTCCCTAGACTCCTGGGTGAGTCAACCAGTGGTGGGGAAGAACCACTGCTCCATTAAACTTCATGAAGGCGAACCTGACTTTCAAACATTGGGATGAGTTGGCTTCAGAGGGCCCATGCTAAGGACTTCATGGAAACAGGCAACACCCGAAAATCCAGCAGACAATGCATGATTTCCAGAACTTTGTAAGAGACTTTTCTTTGTTTCACAATTCTTCACCAGGGAATTCACCCCCTATTCTGGTTATGCAAATAAAACTGTCTTGAGAACTACATCCTTGTGCCAGCTTCTTTGTGCTTTCCACTCGACTCTGTGTCGAAACATACACCTCTAATTAGAAAGTCCCGTATCGAATGCTTCTTGGAAACTAGGCTTGCAAACATATAGCCAACTTCAGTATGTGATGCTCAAAATGCAAGATTGAGCAATGTTTTGCTGGCTTATTTCCATGAACAAGAAGAACAATTCGCCAACTTAGAGGTAGCTGGCAGAACCACTATTGGTGAGATAGGTGGCACACCACCATGAGTTTCATGTGAACAAAAACGCGAGTAGTACAGGGACAGATCATAGTGGGAGGTGGGAACCAATACATGGACAGAATATGGGAAATAAAATGATAATTTTAAGTGCAAGCACAGCGGTAACCCCAAATGCTGAATATTCAAAAGGTTATAGAGCATTATGGAACCCCATCATGCAGTGTGATTAATAGAACTCTTATGTACAAAGAATATAATGAAGGGACGTCATTCTAGTATTGACAGCGGACCTGTCCAAAAAAAGACATAAGAGTCAAAACTACTGTTGCCTTCAGATTCTGGTCTAGAAACACGTGGTCGCAGACCCAAACCTAGACAGGGAACGAGATGGTCCTTGGATTACCTCTCGGGCGAGGAAAACAAGGAGGCACAAGAAAATATTTGATGGCACAGAGCCACGCATCAGAGGCAGAGTCGATGCTGAATACAAACAAAACTGGACAAAACTGGGCGTTGAAGGACGCACATCCTAAACAGCTCACCGCCTGCTCGCCCCAAGGGGTGCACATTAAGGATCTCTGAGGAAAGGAGGTATGACCAAACCTTTCAACTGAAAAAACCGAGACACAAAAGAAGGGCAAGTGGATCGTGGTCAGAGGAGATATGAAGTGCGGAGCCACATAGGCAGCCTAATAGTTAATTCGATAGGAGATGGTTTTGGTCTCTTCAACTAGCGAGGTCAGACATCTCACACATCATAAATGACAGGGACCTGTACGGACTCATGAGCGTATGCCAACTGAGCTGGATACACTTTCCTTTTTTACCCCAACCCAGTCCTATCACTTGAGTCAATTCACTGCTCTTGGAGATTAACTCCTCTCCCTTGAATCGTTACCCACATAACTTGTTGGACCGACTGGCAGCTGATTCCTGAGTCACACAGCCCCTTTTCCACATTTGTAACACCTTCCATTCTTCAGGTGGGTCATCCCAATTCAATTAAAAAAATATATATATTATTCATACATCTCCTTAAGAAACCATCCAAAGATCCCCCAGATCCAGCAAGCTTCAGACCAATCTCCAACCTCCCGTATCGACCACTCTCCTTAATGCAATCTTCAATTGAGGAAACCTTCTCCCCAATCCATTCCATTGAGGGTAGGTGTCCCCAGCCTTAGTTTCAAATCTGCTCCGGCCTCAGCCTTGGGTTATCTCAGGAAGTACACTGACTCCGGGGTCAATGGATCTCTGATCCTGCTCAATCTCGAGAGACTTTTCAGTTATTTCTTCTGAATCACTGTCTCTTCAGATTTAGAATTTATAGCAGCGCTAGACTGGAGGTCTTCTTTTTCTGACAAACTGTGTGTCTCAAACTTTGAAGTCTTTAGGCCGGGTGAAAAAGGTATTCGGTTATGGGGTGGTGAGAGCCCACTGATGTCTAAGTATGGGTTGTCGTGCGAGGGAACTGACTCCATGGCAGTGGACACTTCAACTCTCACGTTTTTGGCAGGCTTTGCAAGTGGAGTAGAGCGGTACCAGGGCAAACAAGGCTTTTTTAGCACCATTCTGAACTGTAGAAGGGAGCTAGAGCCTTTTGGATGGCGGGGCTTTGTCGAGTTAAAAAACAAAATGATGAAATAGAAAGCCTACTTAAGATTCTTACGATAGTTACTTTTCGACGAGCACTCAACAGATCCTCATTCCACCAATGCAGCTCCAGCTTGCTTTGGGTCAGGAAGACCGGGCCTACTTGTATCCTCTGCTCAGAAAATCCTCGTTTCTTTCCTTAAATTCTACCATTAGTCTTGCTGGCTCACCAACCTGTATGCACCAGTTCATCAAGGCAGTATAGTGCCCAGCAAGGCGTCGAGATAGAAAGGCAAAGCTGCACCCAATCCATTATCCCGGATGTGTGCTATATTGAGTCTTGGAGTATTTAGCGCATAGGGAAAGGCCCAAGGCAAATAAGTGCCACATACACCCCAACGCCATATGTTGTTCCTGAACACTGTCCCTCGCACAGCCTCCTAAGACCTTCTTTCCCACACATATTTCCCTCACGCCTCATGCCCACTCCCCCCACCCACTGGCTCCCACATACTACCTCTAGGAAGTCGCCCATCGGCCCGTCCTCTCTGCCATCCTCCGGGGACATATCAAAGAGAATTTGGCATGCATGAGACATTCAAAACTGAATTCCATTAAAGGTTAAGATGTTAATTCGTTGCCTGTTTTTTTTCCGCAGAGTTTGTTGACAAAATAAATCTCATAAAAAAATATGGGGGTGGGGAGGGAGTGGTATATAAGCGGTGGAGGGTGGGAGGATAGGGAATAAATAAAAGGGTATGAGGGATTGGGGTAACCCCCCAAATAAAAAAATAAAAATACAATACTATATTTTTCTATGTTTTTTTAGCGAAAACATTTTTCTTAAAAAACCTCTAGAAAAAATTGCTGTAGATGAAAGAACCTTGTACCGTTTGGAGAGAGAGAGTGGGATCTGCCCTGGGTTTGTACAGCACTCCAGGATGTGGAATTAATCTGCCCGAAGCAGAGCCAACACCTCACGTAGGCCACACGACAGATATTCTGAGCCTGGGCGTGCAAAGCCTGTCGTGGTCCATAGGCATAGTTGGCTGAACCTAACACTTTGAGGCTGAACATGGTAATTGATTAAGGGACGCGGGCATGTTATGGAAAAGATCTTTGCATGCAAGGCAGAACCTGGGTTTATAAAGTACCTGTCCAGCATATTAGGATGTTGCATCAGTATAATGCCTGAACATGTCACACAAGATGGAGGATATTAAGCTAAGCTATTCTTGACAGAGGGTAACGGTACCTGGCACAAATGATTGAACCTTGAGAATGGAGGCTGGACATGCTACTGCGGAGTGGGGGCGATCGTCCCTGGCTCCCAAGAGTGTGTTGTAGGTGCATGGGGAGGGAATAGAGGGGAGTGGGGGTGTCCACAGAAGCTGCATTATGGGTAGCTCATCATATGTTTAGATGTAGATTGTGCTGGCAGTGAAACGCCATCTTACAAAACAGCAGCTATTTTGAAATCAAAGCCTAGTGCCACGCTGCAGCCAAGGCAGTAGGCCTGGGCCTATGACATATAAATATGTGTGTATTGCAGCACAGAGAGCAGTGAGAAACACTAAACCTGCATAGATTCATAACCCTTTCATTGTTTCACACTATTAGCATTTGTATCCCAGAGGGAATGCACCCTCCAAGGCCATGAGGGGGCTGTTAGCTCCCGACAAAAAACTATCCCACGAGAAGGAGGGCACAAGCCTCTGACCTTTAGCAGTCCAAACCCTATAGTGCCCAGATGCCCCTGTCCCAAGACCTCAGCATTCCAGTGTACCAGCCAGCCACAGACCACCGACCATAAAATAGTTAGATCGCTAATTTATTAGGAAAATAGCAGCAGAAAGGTGTGTTCACATCGCACCCTGGATCCATGTGATTTGTGCTGTGAGGTGCCACGGGGGAAAAGCAACAAATCTAAAACCAAGGTGGGAAGATTTGGGAAGGCGCTGAGGATCGGGCTGGGGTTTTTAGTTATTCTGACCTCAAGAGTATCCTCTGCGCCCATATCTGCATTACCAGGAGCACATTAGGCCACAGATAGAGAATGCAATGTTGTGTGGTGATAATTGCCAATTAGGAGCTTTCTATGCCTGATGACGTTCAAAGAAGAACCCCACGTGGATGAAGATGAACAGGAGAGGTTTGGACCAATGACCTGGCGTCCTTTATGGAGCAGGCGATATATGTATAGGGACGCACAAACCAGCTACTGCAAATTGTAACCTATGTGATGCACGTCATCTGTGACGACATGTAAATTTAAAAACCCTGATGTCTGCTGTGAATTCTTCAGTGCGCTCCGTCTTAGCAGAGCTCTTTACTGGCATGTATTTTCCTTGGGTGTGATTAAACCTTGTTTTCCTTGCAAAAGGCATCTTGGGTGTTTTCCGTAGCGGTTGTATTTTTTCGAAGTGTGTGCGTTGGAGGTCTGTCAGACACTGCCAATTGCTTGAAAATCACAAGCAAGTGTGACAGAACTTGAACGCGAGTCAAAATCGCGTACTTTCAGTAAATGACAATGATTCTTGAGAAAAGGACTATTCAGTGAAAGGGTTAATGCCACTTTAAAGCACCAAATACTTTGATAAATAATTGATAGTTTACTTTATGCCAAGGGCCTTGCCAGTTTCCGGCATACCAATTTAGCACACATTTTCATTATCCATAGTTAGAAAATTACATTAGGCCAACACAGCGAATCATTGCCAGCTTTGAGTATGCCTACGTGGCTCCTCGTGGCTGACTCTTTACTGTTCCTGGTTAGCACATCATTGGCTATTTACTTTAAGCGCTATGCATGCAACCAACATAGAACATCACTGAATTTCCATGCTATCCAGTCAGACCATCATGGCCAGATTCTACTATTCTCAGTTAACCTGTAATTGTCCAGCCCTGGCACAATCCCCAGAAGTTTTTATTTTTATATGCATAGTAAAGGAAAGAAGGGAGGATAGTGCTCTCACAGCGGGTTTGGGCCATGATGGGTAGAGGTCCAGCCTGTCTCAGGCAGCCTTGAGGTTTATAATAGTGAGGTCTTGGTGGGGCCAGTGACAACACTTCCATCGTGTACACTATTTTTGGCACAGGCAATTGTCCTGGTCATGGAGGTGACTTAATGACCAATGTTGTCCTAGTTTAGCCCCAGAGCCAAGACAGTATTTGCACTGGTCATATTGCAATGATTGCATTGGCAGGCCTTTGTCACAATTTGTGTGTTGAGGAATCAGCCCAATGAGCAAACATACGTCAGACCCAACACTAGCCCTACTCGTGGGCATTGTGCCGAACCAACTGCTGCACAATTACCATCTTCAATCCCCTTCCATCGTCCACATGCACAAATATTACAACAAAACAAAGGTAGACCACAGCTCTGTATATGCCTCAGATCATCCCTGATGTCTCCAAATCAAGAAGATAAGCCCTGAAGATATTAAAAAAGGAATAGAGTAAAATGCCCTGAAAACGAGACCTATCAAACATTCCCCAGGGCAGAAAGAATTTTCACAGACAATAAACCAAAAAAATGCTTGCCCAATAAAGACCGCTTATAAAAAGGTACATTGTCTCAAATGAACACACAGAAATGAATAGGGCCGGGTGTCTAAATCGATACACAAATTAACAATTCTGTCAAATGAATAGGATTGGTACCAAGAATGAGACCTGTGAAAATAAGCCAAATTAATAATTACCTTGAATATTAAATACAAAACAAAGATTAAAGCCATAGCAACTGCCACATATGGTATAGAAGTTGCCCCCAACATTATTATGTGTTAATCTCCCAAACATTACATACCTTATACCCAAGATTATTCAGCGTTAAAGAAATTCCAACTTACATGCCAGTTGCACACTACAGATATATTGCCAGTTTGCAAAATCCAAGCATATTTCCAATTGTAAAATCCCAGTAAATTCCCAGTTTCCCCTTACCAGGAACAGACCCATTTACACTCTGGTCTGTTTGCAGTTGAACTTTCGCTGTATTTTTCATCCATTTCCCACAGATCCAGTTTAATTCGTTTTCACAGAAAACCCCTAGTCTCGTGAATCCCGTTATAATACACAGCACCCTGCAATATCTGTGTAAAAGCCTAGAAATAATGTTCTTATTACAGGGTAGTTGTGACATCACAACTGCTCTAAATCAGCTATTATGCTTCAGTTGTGATGTCACAATGCTTGCTGCTTGAGCCAGCAGCAATTCCATCTGTCACTGCAGTACTTAATTAAAACAGTGAACAACGTTTCAAATTCCTTGCTTGCAGAATCGTTTTCTGTCACTTTACAACCATTAATTGACTAGAATATTTAATTTGTACACCACTGGAGTTTAACACATGTGAGCAAGAATCTGCATTTTATTACTTATTTGAAAGCACAACATTAAAACCTTTTTTTCGATACATTAAACTACTTGAACTATTTTTCTGCAACATATTAGGAGCTGCATTTTTTAAAATGTATTTCTTTATTCAGAATTAATCAAGAAACATACAAACAGATCATAACTTTTTACCAATAATAATCAACAATTGATGATAATTCACTTACACTACAGTACACAAATGTAACAACTACATGTGTAAGGTCTAATATATATCAAGACATTTCCTCAATATTTTCTCAAAAATGTTCAGTTTCTTTTGTCTCCTGAAGATTACCATTTCAATATCTGCCAGAGAATGCATCCCAAAGATCCAATCAGCCGACATTGGTAAAGCTTGTGACTTCCCAATGCGATTTTTTTTACCTACCAAGGCCCCCCGAACAAGAATTGTTTTGCGATATTGTGAGATCATTCAATAAACTGTTACCTCCTAAAATCATTGTTTTGAAGTCCAGATCTATGTCAGTCCCTAAAACACAAAGGCACATCCCACAGACATCAGACCAAAATCCCTGAACTCTCAGACAATGCCAGAACATATGTTCCAATGTACCAACTTCACTCAAACATTTCCAGCAATCATCAGAATCAGACATACCTTGTTTCATCATTCTCTCAGAGCTCCAATAAACCCTGTTCAAAAATTTAAATCTGCCTAGATCTTTCTCCCAAATTCAGCGAACAAAGTTTCACATTACCAAACAACTCCATCCATTCTTACCCTGTAATATCAAACCCCAAATGCTGACTCCATTCTTCCCTCAGTTTCACATTCTCTTTGTATTTAGAAACAATATGTTTGTACACTCTACACGCAAGTCCCCCTTCACCTGGACCTCTCACAGCCGTCAATATTTCTATGTTCTTATCTTCTTCCCTCCTCATCCTTCCAACGCTACTTTTCAAGCGTCTGTAATCATAATCTGAAAAATTCTCAATACTCCACTTCTCACACACCTCAGGCCCTGAAATCCATTTTCCATTCTGCCACAAATCCCACATCCAGCACACTCCACCCAAAATAACACCCTTTCCTTTCTCTTTAACAGCAGAATTTAACCATATTGAAGCATTTGGTGACCGTAGAGCATCTGAACCCAAAGATTCATACAGCTGTTTCCAGTTATGGGATTCCTTCTACTCGCAGAGCTGCTCGTAGTCAGAATTGCCCTTGGTAAAAGCAGATCCGCTAGACCTGTCTTTGCAACAGTCCAGTTGTGCGGCTCCACCTCAAGAAATGGAACAATAAATTGACATGTATAGGCCAAATGATAGGCATGAAAATTCGGCAATCACAGACCCCCCTTTTTCCAAAGGGAGTTGAATCTTCCATAACTGTAATCTCAGGGATTTCTTATCCCAGATGAACGACTGAACCAGATAGTCAAGCTCCTTCCAAAATGATGACTTAATTTCCAGCGGCAGCATGCCCAGTACGTAATTAATTCTAGGTGTAGCAGTCATTTTTAAAGCATTTGCTTTGCCCCATAGCGATAACCTCAAAAAAGGACCACCTCTCCAAACTTGCTCTAAAGTCCCTACACACCTCATTCATATTCTCCTCAACCATGCTCTCTATTAGCACAGTGAGCCATACACAAAGGTATTTCCTCTTCTTCTCACATCTTTGGAAGCCTAACAATGAAATAAAAGACCTGTCAAAAGTAAACGTCAACAGCATCACTTCTGATTTAGAACAATTAATCTTGTAGCCCGCCACTTTATAAAATTGACTCAATATCTCCAACAATGCTGGCAGCGAAACACTCAAATCTTTAATAATCAACAATAAATCATCTGTGTAAAACTACATTTTTTGTTCTGCCCCTTGAATACCAATGCCCCTAATGTCTAGACTTTGCCTCAAAGCTATTGCCAAAGGTTCAATAGCCAAGACGAAAAGCAAAGGAGACACGGGGCAGCCTTGTCTAGTACCCCTCTGCAGAAGAAATGGATCAGACCTCAAACCATTAGTCCTAATATCAGCTGTCGGAAGCGTATAAAAAAGACGTATCCATGAGATAAAACTTTCTCCAAAGTTCATTCTGGTGAGAACTGAGAAAAGATATTTCCAATTTATTCTGTCAAATGCCTTCTCAGCATGAAGCGAAAAGGCAGCAATATCTTCCACAGAAGATTGAGCCTTATGCATTGTTAATAGCAATCTCCGTACATAACTTGAGGTTTTCCGACCTTAATGAAACCTGATTGATTATTGTGGACTAGAGCACCCATCAAATGAGTAATTCTTAATGCTAAAATCTTTGCCAAAATCTTATTATCAGTGTTAATTAAGCTTATTGGGCGATAACTCGGCAGAAGATTAGCATCCTTCCCTTTTTTCAAAAAGACCGAAATTGTTGCATGAATAGTAGAAGACAGCAAAAGAGCTTCATCATGGGACATAATCTAAGTATCTCTCAACAAGCCCAGCGCAGATTCCAACAGAATTTTGTAAAACTCCACGGGAAGCCCGTCTGGACCCAGGGCCTTCCCTATATTTAAGTAGTGCATCGCCATTTTGATCTCATCCCAAGTTATAGATTTACAGTTATAGGAGCTGCATTTTTTCTTTTTAAAATCCGAACAGATTTTAAATTGAGTTTATGGAACTGCAAATGGAAGATCTCTCAACTTGCATAACGCAAGAGACGAAATATTAAAGGGAATGACAGAGAATGGATATGTATAATAAGGAATAAAATACCCCCTATCATACATACCAAGATTTTATAATATACGCTAGGGGTATTTTATCCCATATATAATGTAAAATGTCAGTTCCTATGGATCTCTTGGGAGAAGAGTCAGGTTTTGAGGCCTTTGCGGAAGGACCAGAAGGATGGATCTGATGTTAGCCCTATGGGAAGTGCATTCCATTGTTTGGCGGCAATCACAGGGAAACTTCTACCTCCAGCATTCTGACATCTGTATCTGAGGGTGGCGAGGTGTGTGAAGGCAGACCGCGTAGGTCTGTTGGATTGGGCTTTGGTAATTTGTCGGATTCGTGGATTCATGATTCGAGGATTACCTGCGTATAACATTTTTCAATATACTCCGATTGTTCCGTTAGGGTATAATCCAAAACTACACCATACACCTATTTAACAATCTTGACACTCTCCCTGTTTGCACTATGCAAGTACATGCCTTGTTTTACAATCCTGGTATTGTTAGTTAACAGTATCCCAATATATGCCCAGTTTGTCAATCCTTGTAGGTCTCCTAATGTTCACATTACACCATTATACACTTTCTAGCATACTCAGCTTTCAAAATACCACTATATCCCATGTGGAAAATCCCATTAATTTATGATTTTGCACAGGATTCCAGTATACACAATTCCAATTGCAAACATTGCTTTCATACCAGTATATGCCCAACTTGCAAATTACCAGCATACTCTGTTTAATATTGTACAATTTGGGATATGCTAACACTGTGCTATTACACATTTCTAGCATGCTCCCATTGTAATGCTAGAAAAACTTAGTAACACCAGACTGAAAAATACCAGTATATGTCTGGTCTGCACAGTCCTTGGATACTCCCAGACTGGTAATCCTGATGTACTTCAAATTGGTATGCATTAGAATTTTACAGAGCGCTGTACAACTTTAACCTTCAGTGAAAAATAAATAATAAATGGACATTAGAAACATTGAAGCATTAAGCGTGGGTAATAACTAAAACTACCCCACTTTGAGTAAAAGAAAGCAATCACAATACAAGAATAAAAGCAGCAGACAGATAATTAATTAGTAGTGAGGTGGGACTTGTGACCAAGTCACATGCTGGAGGATTTTATTTCTTTAATTGGTCTTTTATAGCACGCCTAATACCATACCTGAGTTTGGTTTCTAAGCACAGATCGGGGATTTGAACCTCTGTTGCTCTGTGTGGTAGCTTGCAAGACCAATATGTTGCCCCTGTGCTATCCTCTATTCACAAGATGAGAGTGGGATTACCCTCGCAGCTGGGCCCACCAGCTGCTACACTCCACATTTTATTCCACTTGCATGGGGTACCAGGGGTAACGAGGAAATATAGGTGTCATGAGGAAAGTGATATAAAATTGAGACGGGAGACTGCTGGTTCATGAGCCTGCACCAGAAGTACCCATAACCCCCACAACAGAACTGAGAAAACCAGAATTTCGCTAAGTTCATTGCCTCAGCAAGAAGCACTTGAAATAAACAATACTGATTTGAAGCTACTGATACAGGGAGAAAGCATAGATGACTAGTACATCGCCATTGACGTCAATGCCAAACAGACTCTAGATGTCACCCAAATGATACCTGGGCAGCCCTGTTCCTTCCTGAACAACTATTGGTGAAGTGGATGGTCCTCTTAAATTGCGTTCATGGCGACCAAGAAACCTATCCGAAGGCGCAAGGAGAGCACTTGGTGGAGGTGGTAAAAACTCCTGCGGAGTCTATGGTGACACCAGGTTTATTGGAACAATTAATCCTGGGGACAGATCAGATGTTTTCCTCAAGTTCGTTCGACCACTCTCAGTGAAAGGAGAGATCCACTATGCAGGTAACCACTCGCCATTCTGACACAACCCAGAGGGCAGGCTGATATGACAGGTCGGTGCTCGGATATCAAGATTCCTGGGAAATGACTCCGGGATTTCGTACAAAGTCACCCTCAAAAATCCCTAGCCCCAACTTGGGATAAGGTGTAACCTATTCGCTTTGCTGGAACCCGAAGCCCAAAGGAAAGTTCCACAAAAGAAGGGGAGGTATATGGCACAGTCACATGCTGAAGGAGGAGAAATGGGTATGTCTGGGCACCAGGGACACCACCCACTCCATGATATAGGCCCTGGAGATGGAACAACGAGGGTCAACGACTCCATCCCCAGCCCTGTGTGCAACACTTATACCACTTGCAGGAAGTACCCAGGGCTAACTGTAAAACGCAAGTATAAACTGCCAAAATTGATAAGGGGGGACCAATGAATCACAGACCAGCCCCATGGGCACCCACAAGCCTCACAATAGCATTGCAAAATCAGAATATCACTAAAGCAGAAGTTTGTGGTCTCAGTGAGAGAGAGGATCCACATACCCAGTGCAAACCTACTCACGTGTTTCAGAAACGTGCGCATGAATTCAAGTATACTACCTTACTGGTTCTCATTGAAGAGGAAAAATGGGACGGTCCCTTCCCCCGACCAACGTACAAACCATGGCCGACGACGTCACAACCAAAGTACCCCCAGCCACACGAGTTTGCACCTCTGTCCACTGCCCCGGATGCCAGTATACACAGTGACCACGCTCCACCTACGAAACCAGGCCGCATCCCACCCAAAGCACGAGGTGGGAACCAAGACGGAGCTGGGACCGATCACATGGACCAGCTTGACTAAACGTTCACAACCTAAGCTGCCATCGTTAGAGATGACACAACGACATCGCCGCAAACAGACAGAAACACATGTGCTGCCGCGTACCTCGATCAGACACACACCAACTTACACGAAGAACACGCTCAGTGCTATGACTTAGCGGACTGTGCACACTCACAGACGTACATCGTTATTATTTTTCACATAGACCAGCAATTGCATCGCAGAAACACAAGACGCCGGAAGAGTTTGTGTATATGCTTGCAGAGGCTTCATGCTACTAACCCTGGAGACAAGACCCTATAAATGGACCGATGTACAAGGAACCACACCCCCACGCCCCTTGCCTTATGGACATTACACAACAACATACAACCAAGCCAAAGTAGGCCTCAAACCAGAGTCGACAGGCCCGGAGCAGCTCTTACAGAGCCACAAGGTGCTGAGCATGCAGAACAGCCCCTGACTGGAGCCACTGCAGCCAAGGTTGCGATGTTGCAATCCACATTCCGCGCTCTCCAAGCCAAGGTTACACCTGCCACTGCTGCGGCTACCAGGAGCAAAAATACAAATCAAACCCTCATAATGCTGCCTCAGCCACGGTCTCTGAACGTGTGACCAGGCTGACCTGATACGATGCCAATTCTCGAACACTGAAGAAGCACTGGTGTCCCACGTCTGGGACCTAGCTTGCAACAGAGTTGTAACAACTCCGACACAGGCGGCGATGGGAAAGGAGCGCTCCAATGGCAGTAGCAGGACCTGTCCATTGTCTTTCACTGACACAGTCATACATTGTTGCAAACACCAGGTGCATTGCGGGCTGGGAACAACGATGGACCCAGGCTTGGGGGCTCCATAATGGACCAATCAGGACACGGGGGGCTAACCACTGACGACATCACCACACAACCAATCACTAATTCTCTTGATTTAACCTTTTAGAAGTGACACTTTTTAGGGACGAACCAAGCGTACCACCTGGCCTCTACTCTACCAATAATCCCTTTCACTATACGGTCCTATACTGGACCTACCACTCGGGGAACCAACCCGGAGTGGCAATAGGTTCGAGGACGTGCTTTCGCAAATGACGCAAACTGTTACGTCATTCAGATACAAAAAGGGCCTGCAAGCCCGACTATGTTGAGAAGTTGCCTGCAACCCATGCTCCACGGATTTGTCCCTGCCTGTTTTCTTGTAATAAACAGCAGTAACTAATTGCTCGTGTGGCCCTTCTACTTCTTTGGGACAAGGAAGGAGTTAGGGCCTTCAGAGAGCTGTAGGTTTGCGGTCCCCGGGTACGGTTCTGCCAACCACCAGAAATTTCCCTAACGTCAAAGTGGGAGAATGCAGAAAGACTTACAGCGACAGGCTGTAAGCCAGCAGATTTCAAAATGGCAGTCAGAAAAGTTGTAAACTTCCCTAGCAGACCCGCTCGGCTTTCTAGTCATCAATACCTTTCACCTTGGTACACTGTAGTGCATAGAGACCCGAACTAATCGGACATGTGCATGCCACATTCACAGCGGCTTCCATTCAAAATGTGTAGCTATAAGAGTGTCCCCAGAGGAGGAGTTTGGGAGATAGAAGTCCAGAGTCCAAGATGTAGGCTACAGTGGGGCAGGTGAGAAGGAAGAGAGTGGAACAGAAGAGGAGGCACGAAGAGGAGAGAGAGAGAGGGGGAGAGAGGAGACAGAGGGGAGAGAGAGAGAGAGAGAGAGGAGAGGGAGAGCAGCGGTAGCAAGAATAGTGAATGAAGTGAGAAGTGTAAACAAGAGGCAGACAGGAAAAGTAGAAATCCAGAGGAGGGGAACAAGGGTGCGATGGAAGCAGACAGAAGCACTAGAAGATTGGAGATGGGGAAAAGAAAAAGAGAAGTAGAGGAGGAAGAATAAAGGAGGAGTGAGGGAGAAGGCACTAAGAGGGTACGAGAAAAGATCAGAGGTGAGGGATAGGAGAAGCAGAGGCGAGGGAGTGAGAAGAGAGAACCAACGACACAAGAAAAGGGGTGTAAAAGAAGGAGACAGCATTGCAGAGGGCAATGAGGCAGAAATAATGGGAAGAGAAAGCACAGGATGGAGCAGAGGAGCCATGCAGTTGGAGCTGTGTGGAGAAGAAACAGAAAATAACAGTAAAAGGGAAATCACAACAGAAAAGGGTCAGGAGGAAAGAAGGGATGAGGCAAAAGAAAGAAAGGGAATAGTAGGAGAAGGCTCCCCCAGTCTCGATCCAGAGATAACCAAGAACAACAAAAAATCAATCACAGCTAAGAAAGAAGTGTGGGAACCCTTAAACCTCAGAGATTGCAATTGACAGTGTCTTGCGGAAAGACAGACCTGATCAAAGAAAAGAAGGAAGGACTGATGTCCACGGTCCTAGAGTTCTGCATATCCATCAACCCACCCGTTGAACTCTCTTAACTCATATCAATATAGTAGTGATTGGTTAGATAATAAAACCAGAGATGGCTTAAGAGTTGTCGCTTGATCCCCCAGCAGGACAAGCTTCAGACCCACCAGGTATGGTTATCCACCAGCATGGCACAGAAGAGTACACATGAACTCCTAAGGTGTGCACTGCTAAGCTACACTGTTCATGCCTTAAAATGCAAAGCTTGCACTTGAGCAATCGCGTGTGCCACAAGGTCTACAAGGACTGGTGAACCCCTGATGCTGTCGAATCATCCAGGGACAGCAGATGTGCAGGGGCCCGTTTCACAATAATGGATTTCAGCCCCGTGCCTACAGCTGTCAATACCAGTCTCCAAATGCTAACAAAAAATGAATTGGTTTGGTGCCGTTTAGGATGGATTACCATGAAATTATCGAATGGAGAAATGACCGCATTTTTATTTTTCTAATAATGCAGGGGGAGACCTCCCCAACCCTTCCACCTACCCTAACTATTACCCTTACTCCACCCCACACCTATATTTTAGTAGAATGTCTTCAGATTTTTAAATTTTTTTTAAATCGGTACAAAAATGCGGTCATTTCGACGTTCGTTTTTTACAATTCGATCATTTCTATGGATACCGTTTAGGATAGTTTAAGATTTTCTTTTTAACAACTTAACTTAAGCTTGGCAGGTACAGATCAATAACATCTGCACAATATGGTAAGCGTTTATACATAACGTCATCTCATGTAGTACAAGTATCCCAGGGGTATTGCTAGGTCTGGAAAAGACCTGGGGCTGTACTGATGTTGGAACTCTCGGGACTGGGGGCTAGCTAGCCTTTTGGTTGCATCTCCTGAGATTCTCTCCGGGGCTACAACCAAAAGACCAGGGACTATAGCCCTCTTAGTTAAGACAGTTACACGTTGGCTTAGTTTTGGGACAAAAACACACAGAACTCACACCAAATATCTCTTGGTCTAGAAGTCACAGGCCTCATGTTGTGAGGTTCTGGCCGCTTTCAGCGATTCAAGGGGGAACCGAATGTTCGCTTTGATGAATGCTGCTGTGGCTTCCTCAGGTAGCATTAAAAAAGTGGGCTCTACTGTTGTCCTATTGTCAGCCTTGCCGGGAACAACCTTGCGTATTGCATTTATCTCTCCCTCAGCAGCCTTCTAACACCCATGAAGGATCTCCGCTCTAACTGCACTGCCGTGGAGAAATCGAGAAAGATATGCACAGTGGCAGGCTCAAAATGCAAAGAACCCTAAGCTCTAGCCAGTCGGAGGAGAGCATCAGAGTCTCTGTAATTCAGCAGTCTATCAATGACTAGTCTGGGGGTGACCCTGGTTTTGGCTTTGATTTAGGTGATCTGTGCGCTCGCTCTACTGCAAATGCATCGGACAGTGTCCGATTACCCAATAGGTCTTTGAGCAGACATTCCACAGCAATTTCCATGGGGCCATGACCACCATTTTTCAGTAGCCACACTATGTGGATATTGTTTCGCCTGGACAGGGATTCTAAATCATTGCATTTTTGCAGGGCCCGCTTCAGGTTTTTAGCCATGGTAGACACTTGAGTACATGGAGAGCATCTTCAGTACTGCTAATATGGGTTTCTGCTTCTGTCACCCTCGCACTCACGCGTTCCATATTGGCATTCAAAGTATTGCAATTGGGTGTTCCAATTCCATCTAGCTTGTCATTCACCGACGTAAAACCGACGTAAATCCAGTTTGCATGCTTTCCAGAATCTACCGGAGGTTTGGCAGGACTTGATCAGCTGGTCTGGATGACGTGCAGCATTCAGGGTCCGGTCGTAGATTTACCCACCTGGCGGGTGAATGCCTCCATGGTACTTGGTTTTTGTGCGCTACTGTTGGTCATGGCAGAAGTCTAATGGGCCGGTGTGTGCTCACCGCCCTGTTCGTCTCAAGTTCACAGTAGGGGACCTGGTGGCTCCAGTCCGCAGCTCCACACGTGTATAAAAGGCCGAGCAGCAGGGGGTTTTAGCAGGTATCACAGAATCAAATATTATTTGGTGTTGCAGGCCTCAGCACGCAGTGTTAGGAGCAGGTGTACTTCGTGTACGCATCAGTAAAGGTTCAGTGATCCTAGGTCACTGCAGTCTGCATGTACCGTAGTGTGTAGAGCAATATTACCTCACTTCAGCGCAAGCTAGTAATGAACCTCAAGGCCAACACATGCAGGCTTGTTTGTTCACCTCACCATAATTAGCGTCTCGTTTCATTAGCTGCCAAGCCGCTCAACACGCCCTCACTGCCTCTTGAGTTGAAAACGAGGCTGGGGCACCCACTGTTCAGATGGCCCCCGAAACACTCTGGTGGCCCTCCAGAACCAGGGTCAAAAATCACCCACAGTCAGCACACTCGCCTTAGCTGTGCCTCCTGCGGCACAGCTGACACTGCATGCAGATAGGGGATTAGGCGGGCAGCAGTCCTGGCCTGTGCCCAGCGGCCACCGTTGCCACCTTCAGCTTTCCCTGCCGCCACCGCTTCAAGCACCTGCTCCAGGGTAGGGTGGCCAACTGTGCCGTATTTTGCAGGATTGTCCCGTAATTGAGGATTCTGTCCCGCAGTTTGCAGAGTGGCTGTGCGGGAGGGACGCAGGAAAAACCTGCCTCCAGCACACCCAATCTGCAAACTCAAGTGGCCATCTACACAGCACGGTGCTGCCGCCTGCTATTTTCTTTCCCTGGGCGGCTCTGCAGTCCTGGCTCCTTTTGAGCCTGCAGGTCGAGCTGCTAACGCTCTGACACCTGGCTTCATTCAAACGCTAATGCTTTGTTCCTGGTGTCGTGATGGTCATGTTTGCAGTTAGAAAACGTGACCATCACCTCCCAAGGACAAACCATTTGCATTTCAATTAAGCCAGGTCTTAAGAGTCATTAACACATTTAAATAAAATAAATGCGGCGGGCAAAATGTGAATGACACTGTGACGTCATCACCGCCTTGTGGTCAAGTGTCCCGCAAAAGGACATCAAAAAGTTGGCCACCCTACTCCAGGGTTACTTACGGCGCTCTTCAAACTGCAGTCTCAGGCAGACCTGGTAGTCTGCACCGCAGGTAGCTTGGCCAGGTCTGTGGCCCACCGAAGGATCAGGCACAGTCCTCACTCCAACTGCGTGGAGCAGCAGACAGCCTGGCCCCACCTCGGGGTGTTCAGGACAGCGTTGCCGCAGGTCATCAATGCTAGGTATTTCTCCAGCGGGGGACCTCCTCAGATCTTCTGCTTTTCCCTGTGGCCGCTCGGCATGTTTATCGCCAGGATCTTATGCTCCTATACCGGTGAAATGTCTCACTAATGGGGCAGTGTAGGCGAGGGCGCCGAGTACGCGGGTGCTCCGTGGCCCGGGCACCCGCCGGCAGAATTAAGTCGGGGCTGAGCCCCCCAGGCCGGAGAGAAGAGATGCGGTATGGATGGCCCTTTGTTCCATCCATACTGTGTCTCTCTCTGGCGGCCCAGGTAAAAGCCGGGTAAAAAACAATGTTTCAAAATTGAGGGATGGATGCAAAGCAAGAGGCTCTTGTTTTGCATCTGTCCCTCAATTTCTAAAAATCTTTTTGGTTTGGGTATACTTCTACATGGGCGCACCCGGGTGCACGGATGTTGAGGTACACCCAACCCAAAACGATTTTTAGAAATGGAGGCACAGATGCAAAGCAAGTCTGTCCCTCAATTTCAAAAATTCTTTTTGGGTTGGATGTATTTGTACATCTGTGCACCCCTCTTGCATTACATCTGAGAAGGGAAGTGGCAGGGAGAGGGCAAATGAGACTGTTTGCATGTCTCTGAGTGTGTACCTGGTGAGGGTGAATGCTATGCTATGGGCGGGGAACCGAGGCGTTGAGGTAACTCCCCTGAATTCTAAGGAAGGTAACAGCGTGGGATACGGTGGGAGTGTGGGGTGAGGTGGGATCCCCTTCTTGGGAGGGTTTAGCAGTGTGGTGGGGCAGTAGAATGTGATAATTCGGCCTTTTGAAGACCACACAAATCGGCCAAAATAAATCGGTCTTTTTTGTATTTGTTCTTAAAAATCCAGAATTATCACATAGAACCCAGTATGGACTTTGCCATACTGTTGACCTTGTTCAGTGTAATAGAATTAAATGGGACAGTACTTGCTGGGCCTCCCGAGACTCTGAAGATCTGAAGTACATTTAATGGTACTGAACCAGAACTATTGAGCAAGTCTAACGTCATCATCAGAATAACTCAAAACTGTTGTGGTTACACAAGAGCTAATATATTTAAAGTGATGGAATTACTCAGAATGTAGCCGCTCTATTCAATAACCCAAAGTGCTTAAGCATAGTTAATGTGAAAATACTACACTTCTCACCATTGGGACAGTACTGCCACATCTCACAGAGGCTTCTACACCTTTTATGGGGCAGCACTGATCCAGCCTACTGGATAGCTTCACTTTTAATGGCACTTCCCAATAGGACTGCTATACTTCAATAGGAAATTACCAACACTAGCCCGCAGGGAATTGCATACTCTTGATGCCACCGAAGCAGCACTTCCACCCACCACAGTTGCTTTATTTTTAATGGCACAGTGCGTGTACTTCTCAGCCACTCTGCTTTACATTTAAACAGACCGAATTGTCATTTCTCAGCAGGACTGCAACACTATACCATTGTGTTCTGTATGTTGAGTGCTTCGTCACCACCAATGTGGGTTCATGGCACTCTGCCAGTGTCTAAATAGTAGATCTGGCTACATTCAATTGGCATCAGGCATGTCCCGAGCTTGCGACTGTCCATAAGCTGCCACTCAGGATGTTGGAATCCGTGATGGGCAAGGTATAGAAGGCTCGAGCTTGGAGAATAGCAGAATCAGCAGGGTCTGAAAACCTGCTCACTCAATCTGGCGTGATGGGCCATGGGGCAAAATGAGCCTGATCCCACATTCAGGGGGTTGTTACCCCTTTATCTCTCCTGAATGAAAGAATGAGCTCTCTCAGACACAAGTTATCACCCTGCACACACATTGAATGAATATGGTATGGATCTATAGATCGAGAAAACTGGAGTGAGAATTCAGAGTGTTTTAACAGAAATATAATTGTCTTCCCAGATGGGAGACTGACTCCATTAATATACATGGGGTCACTCAGATGACCAAGGGTGAAACTGCACATTCAGTTGTGAGATTACCAGCAACGGGTATACTATGCTCCAAGGAGTGAGGGGCCGACTCTATCTAACTGTTTAAAGGTGTGAGACCCATCTTGAATGCTTGCCCAAAGAGCCTTGGTCAGAGTTTCACACTGAAGAAGTGAGCATGTGATCCGGGGTCTGCAGCCCACACACACACATGGGATTCCCATGCTCCCACTTGCGAGATTTGCACCAAATTAGTGAGATTGTGCTCCAAGGTAGGAGGCACACGGACAGTCTTTGTTCTGAGATTTGACACACTCACAGTATGGGATGGCATTTCGTTCTTCCATCCTAGTTGTGTTGCTCTGCCTTTTGAGGGCTACTACAACCTGGATGATTATAGAGGGGTGAAGTAAGGGGCAGTGTTGGCCTACTGGAATGCAACTGGAAGGCTTAAACCTCCTTCTTACTTGACTTAAGTATATGCAGTACATGCTAGCCAATGTTTCCACTGTTCTGCGCCCCCCACCCCTCCACTCCCGTCGCAAGTTGGCGACTACGTGCAAATGCGGTCATATAATTGCTGGTGATGTCACTTCCTATATTTGGGCACCCCCGGGAAATTCATACGTCGGCTCCCCTGGTGTAGGCAAGATCGGATGGCTGGCTCGGAGACTCAGCAGATGGCGGCCATTTTCCAGGCTGCTCAGCAGCACCCCAATAGTTTAAGATTTTCAAATGCAAAAATACATTTTTTGGGGCACAAGCATTTTCGGTTGGTGCAGTTTTAGATCTCCAGAGCTCGTATTTAATCACACAATCAAAATATTTGAAGGACTGGGAAGAGTGAATTCAGTGCAACATGGGAAAATACTTCCTTTGCGGGTGGAAGTTGTCTGGTGCATAGATTTTAACAGAGAAAATGTATCCAAAAGCAAAACGCAACTAGTGATTTCTGTGGTTTGATCATTGAGGTCACGTAACATGACCCACCGCCCCCTCTTTTCAGCTTCATTAATGTCCATTCAGGTATGTGAATACTGAACACCTTTTGTTCAGGTCTGTCTTTGACCAGGAAATGCACACTGCATGCTGCACAGCCTTTAGTTTGTGAAAACGGATGCCTCCTTAGGAACATCTGGATACCATAGCCTGTGGCAAATCCCCTGGATAAAGCACTGGATGGAGGGCGTGAATGGCTGCAGATTACCAAGGAACAGGTTTATTGGCCTCTGCACGGCAGATCGAAGAAAGGCGGCCTGCAGCTGCACACCCTAAATGAACACTAGTAAGCCTTCACTTGGAAGAGCCACATTGAGCCTCATAAGGTGTGGGCCCCATTTCAACTCAAATGGGTGAAAGGACCCAACGATGGGCCTGAAGCTTCACCTTGCTTTTAATGCTGAAAAGGTGACAATAAAACGGCCTCATCGCACACGCTGGAGTACTACAACAGCAGTGATCTTCCAGCCATGCTTGCAGGCAGTGGTCGAATTGTAAACAACGCTGCGTGTACAGCGATTCGCCGATCGCTGTCGAGAAAGGCTTTTCACCGGCTTGCTGCAACAATATCCGACTTGTATCATTGGACTGGAGCTTAAGGGCCATTGGACACCCGAGAGGATGCATAGAAGGAACATGTGTGATAGTGACCGATGTTGGAAATGTAAAAGGTAGAAGGGCTCATTGATTCACATGATTTGGTCGTGTCCCAGAACAAATGAATTTTGGGAAGGAGGCGTCAGAGAGAATTAACATTGTGTTGGAAACCAATATTCCGATGAACATTTCCATTTTCATCATGGTTGATGACAAACTGGTGTGCGACCTACCAAAAAGCAAATAAAGCCTGGCTGTTCAGAAGATGCATGCTGGCAAAAAAGTGATTCTACATGCCTGGAAATCGACAAAGCATATGATCATAGCGGACTGGATTAAAAACCTGCTAACCCGCTATACATTTGAATGGATCATATATAAGTGCAGGGAAGACCTTGATACGTTCGAGGCAATCTGGAGTCCCTTTCTGGAGACATATGGCTATGCTGTTTATGTCCAGTTGATAAAAACTCAGTCGCCCGAATATCACTCTCTAATCTTAGAGCCTCTATGCGTTATACTGAAACTATTATTACGTAGATACTCATTACTGCAGATCCTCTTTCTGACTAGGTAGTTCAATGAATATAATTGATACTTTTTTTCTTTCCCTCCTTACACTCCTATATACATATATATTGTTAAGAATCTATTATTCTATTATTCTGACTTGTTATTTGCATCCTATTTCTGCTATGTATCTCTTACACCAATAACATGTGTATGGTTTCACAGAAATAACTATCTGCAGATTCGCTGCTGCAGCATTTAGAGACCACATTAAACAAGAATGCAGTGCTGGACCTAAAAAAGAAAAAAATGTAAAGAGAGAAAGGCTTTTGACTGCCACTTCTTTCCATACACTTGGACCACTGCTGGTAATGGGCTTTATGTCCAAAGAAGCCTACTGAAAATATAATCCAGTAACTGCAAAATAGGACAACTAGATGTGACGCTGGATTGTTACGAGCAGGGCCCTAGTTCGAAACCCCAACAGGGAAGATATATATATTTTTTTTAAACAAAAAAACAAAGGTGGTCTTACCTACCATCCTGGCACGGTACTCTGCGTTATGAGAACATTGACGAATTTCCTTGTAAAGTAAGGAGTGTCCTACCCTTTAGTGCCCACCCATTTTGACCTCTGCTTTCAGGCAAACAATTGAAAGAATAAAATGTGTCCAAAGCAGCCTATTGAAAAAAAAAACTAAACAATCCAACAGCTGTAAGATAGCACAACCAGATGTGACGCTGGATTGTTACCAGCAGGGCCCTAGTTCGAAACGCCAACAGGGAAGACGTTTTAAAAAAAACACAAAGGTGGTTTTATCTACCATCCTGGCAAGGTACTCTGGGTTACGTAAAGTAAGGGAACATTGGCACATTTCCTTGTACAGTAAGGAGTGCTGTACCTTTTAGTTCCCACCCATTTTGACCTCTGCTTGCAGGCAAACCATTGAAAGAATAAAATGTGCCTCTCATTTTGGGAGGACGCAAAGGATCATAAGTCTGTACCGAAGTTTAGTCTCCTTACAACTTAAGAGGCCCGTCTTCAAAAGTGCTTTCGTATTCCGGGGCTTCTAGGCGCAGAGGACCATCTGGGTGGTTTATTTCTTGCCATGCGATGGGTAGTGGTATATTGTTCTTTTAACCTTATCTCTATATATTAATATGATTTACTAGAGGGATCGCTGTGCTGCCCACGGTCTGAAGTGAGATCTGGATTACCTCTCCAGACCATTCCAAGTAGGTACTTGAATTTGAAGACGTGGTATGCGGGAATTAGTGAAGAGGGTGGTTTATGCATTTTGAAAACATGTAGGAGACCCAGTCATATTAACTACCACTAGTATATTTGAATTGCCCGTCACATCTATGATCGTTTAGCAAATGGCTTTAGACAGTTGCACTGTGTAATGCACCATTTTGCCCCTTTCTTTTCTCAACGTGGCCCCTCTAGGAACGTTTATGAGCTACCACTGCTTCATCTGCATGATGCCCTGAGTGGATCAATTGATGCGTGATGGCCAACAGACAGGAGCGGTCCAATGGGAGGAGGCGGGGACTATTCTTCTTCACTCTCAAGAGGATAGCTCAGGGGCAACGTGCTCGCCTTGGAAGCAAGATGACACCGAGCAACACAGGTTCGATCCGCGGGAACCTCTGGGTATTAAGCGCGTCATAAATAACCTATGTTATCATAAAGGAACAGACAGGAAGTGAGAGGCACTGAAAGCATGTCCATTGTCTCCATGCATACACCTGAGGCCTGGAAACGTGCCTACGATATATAACTAATGTAATACCTACATGAACGTGCCTCAACATCTTATTAACAGCTCCCACTTCAGTGAGGTAAGAGCGCTCAGGCACAATGAGATAATGTGATATGCCTAAAACCGTTTTAAAACACTTGGCCTAGTTTTTAAATGTGTTTACAGTCCAGCCCCTTCTTACTGGTCATCAAAGATTCCACTGTATCAAGCTGCGTGCACTCCAACATCTCTTGTTGTTTCTAGTTGCTGTTTAAGTCAAGAGGTGACAGACGGTTCGCAGTTTGGTCCCCCTCCCCATCTGTGGAATGGTCTTCCTTCCCCAGATTAGAGAAATCACCTATCTACTACCATCTCGGAAAGCCCTCAAAGCGTACAGTTTTAATCGTCAATTTTCCACAGCCTGTTATGTCTTCAACGGATGTGCGCATGCGCGAGCCTCGGTCTGGCCACGCATGCGCATTGGAAATAAAGACGGTCCATGTGGCAGATGCCGCCGGGACCCTGGAACGTATGGACGCGTGTGTATGAGTCTTATTGCATGCATGCGTGCGGATGCCAGTGGAGAGCGGCCCGAGGCACGGGAAGCCCCATCACATTAGCGACCAGGGGGGACACGGGGAGAGAAAAGCTTGGCACGTGTAAACGTGTCGTTATGGGTATTTCTTCTTCACGTGTATTACGAATCTCACACGAGTGATGGCGGCCAATTTGTCTTGGTGCTGAAGGCGGTTGCGGCCCGCGAGTGTGCTCGTGCGCTGCCTAAACACTGAGGTAAACAACCCCTCAATTTTTGGACACCCTGCAATTTTCCTCAAGAGGGAGGATTGCACTTTTACCTGAGCTAACAGGTTGTGGGATAGGAGAAAACCTCTCACATCATCACGGCAACTGTGCCCAAGAGGCCAGGTACATTGAATCTGAGTGCAGCCAGGTTTGCGGCCTCTAACACGGACTGAGGTGCCTGTGCGACCTGTGATCATGACGGACAGCGATGGAGACGCTCCTCCGGCGGCGAGAGTGGTGAGAAGGCAGCATGGATCCTTACAACCAATGCAAGAATTTGACACCTCAGGTCCACCGTCAAAACTGGGTCCGAGATGGCTTCTATGGATCAAGAAACTTGATATATTTTCCGCTGTCACTGGGGAGATGGACGATGATGCCAAAGTGGCCATGCTGCTATACTCAGCGGGCACAGAGGTACTGCGCATTTACGAATCTCTCTCCTTACCCGTAGTGAACTATGATGCTGTCAAAACCGTGCTGAAGGATCATTTCATCCCCTTATCCAACGTTGACTTTGACTGGTTTGTCATGTGCGGGGAGAAGCAGCATGAGGACGAGTTGTTAGATCAGTTTTGTGCACGTTTGAGACAGCTAGCCACCCCGTGCAGATGGACGGATGCGGAGCTAATGATCCGCCTTCAACTGATTCAAGGTTGCAGCTCAGGCAAGCTGAGAAGGCAGGTCCTGAGGGAGCCAGGCATGTCGCTGGCGCAGATTTTGGACAGTGGAAGGGTGTACGAACTTGCCGAAAGTAGAGGAGCTAAGATGGATGCGGCCACACGCCCAGGCAAGCATGAGGACGCTTTTGCTGTCGGGAAACAACCCCAGACAAAGCCCAGGTGGAGCCAGAAGAGGCAGGAATCAACAACACCGCAAGGTAGCCCTGCCATTTGCCAGTATTGTGGGTATGACTTGCCGCATTCAGACGACTGTCCAGCTAAAACGAGAGTCCGCGGAAGATGCAACACATCAGGGCACTATGCCAGGATGTGCAGAGCTGCTGCCCCGGTTGCCACGCAGAGAGGGCCCGCTAGGCTAAGCGGCGGGTTTAGGAGACAACGCAGTGTCGCTGCCGTCGAACAGGATGTCCAAAGACTTAACATTGCAGAAGAGGAGGGGGAGGATGAAGAAGTCTTTTTCATCTCAAATTGGGCTACCGGGACCAAGAAACGCAGCCAACCGACGTGCGTTGTAGACATTCAAGGGGTCCCCTACACAGGTACTAATAGACACAGGAGCCTCAGTGTGCGTGCTGGCCACTGAACATTATGAGGCCATACCAGGTCCCCCTTCGCTGGACAAATCAAGAGCCAAAATGTTCACATTTGGTGGTGATGATCCCCTACCCATTAAAGAAGTGTTTGTAGCTCCTGTGGCCCGAGGGGACAAGGTGATAAAGGCAAGGTTTTTCGTCACCGATGTCAGCCCACGGTCACTGTTGAGTTGTGCGGCCTCGGAAGCACTGGACCTGGTTCACTTTGCACTTGCGGTCCACCAAGGGGACGTTGAGTCACTTCTGGAGAGGTTTGAGAGTACCTTTCAGGGGATTGGCCGACTGAAAGCGGAGCCAGTGCGACTACACATAGATGAGACGATCCACCCAACGGCGCTGAAGCACCGACGAATCCCGTTCCACCTTAGGTCCCAGGTTGAAGACAAGCTCAAGGCACTAATCAGTATGGACATTATGCAGCCATTAAGCGTGAACGCCACCTGACCCCCACTTTAGACAACATCATCAGCAAACTGCAGGGGGCTAGGATATTATCCAAACTGGATCTAAGGGCAGGCTATCACCAACTAGAACTGCATGCAGACTGGAGGTACATTACCACCTTTACCACGCACGAGGGTCTGTACCAATTCAAACGCCTCAGCTTTGGGATATCCTCTGCCGCAGCGGTCTTTCAAAATGCCATCAGGGGCGCTCTGGCCGGTCTAAAGGGAGTAATCAATATGAGTGACGATATTCTGGTTTTCGCCACATCACATGCCGAGCACATGAAGCGTCTAGAGGCAACCTTGCAGAGACTCAAAGACCTTGGACTCACCTTGCATTGTGAAAAATGCAAGTTCTTCAAGGATCGCATTGGGTTCTTTGGGTAATTCCAAAGTGTGTTTGTCCATCTGCGCCCAGATGCAGTTGATTCTGTCCGCTTCCACAGCAGATTACAAATAGTCAAATCAAACCAGCCAATCTGATTACGTGGGGAAGCCAAAAATAAAAACTCTGCTCCTCTGGTCCAGTTGCCACAGCCAACATCTGAGACACTATATTTCAACCAGGCCGAGCTGCGCGTGAGGCTCCTTTAGGACCGAGCCAACCGGGCGACCGACCGGGGCTCCACATTAGTCCACCTGCCACGCCAGCTCAGGGGAAGTGTTCCCAGGGCTCCTCCGAGCTGGCATAGTGGGTGACGGCGTGGCAGGCGGCCTGTTGTAATGAAATGTGCCCTGCTCGCCTGCTGGGACGCAGCGGGGTGCTTTGCATTACAATAGAGCGCAGCTGTCAAACCAGCAGTGGGCAGCCTGCCCCATGCTGGTTTGAGAGCCGCTCATGCATGGGAGCGGGGAGTTAGGCACTTAATTAAAGAGCACCGCTGCTGGTTTTGCGGCAGCGCTCTATTTAGCTTCGGCAGCGCCTGGGACGATTAAACAAAATGTGCCCCCCCTTCTCTGGGTGGGGGCTGCCGCGGGAGCGGGTACCAGATGTTGTTGACTTACCCCGTGCACTGCCAGAGCTAAGACCGGATCTGTCCTTCAGTCACAATTGTATCCAAATGCAGAGAAGATGCACCTTCAACATGGCTGCTTGTCCGTGCTCATGCAGGTTACCAGGCATTTCAAACTTTTCAACTGAAATGCCAATTCCCCCTCCTCCCTTGACAACACGGGACGCCAAGCAGAGCTTAACACCCATCCCTATCTGGTCATTCTAGATGGCTGCCTTTGTTTGTCCTGCTGTGCAGAGTGCAACAAACATGTAATTCGTTCATCTGCAACCCACACGCACACCAGCGTTGCCCGGACTAGGATTCTGCCACAGAATAAAGACACTATTTGAGGATGATGGTAGGAGCATATTCCTAACGGAAGTATTAGTTTCTATGAACTAAAAGCTGTGTCCCTTTAAATGTGTATTTGCTGGCCATAGGCCGAAGCCTGGGAAAGATGTTCAATCATCACAGACTTGTTTTGCCCTGCATTCGGCTCATTGGTGTGTGGCACAGAACATGCTTCCAGATTAATGAAGTTCATGGTGCAGCTGCAGCTCATGATGTGATATGACATTTATAACGCGCCTATACACAAGTGTTTCAAGACGCAGCGAGGCAAAGGAGGGGAAACAAAGGTAGGACAAAGACAACGATTTTACTAGGCCTAGTGACATTGAGAACGCGCAAGTGCCAGGGGAAGCAGAGGAAGGGCAAGTGCAGGACACAGGATCAAAACAAGCGGTGCGGCCAGCAGGTGGCAGTGCAAGGGTTAAGTACAGACAAGTGTCTGATACGTGCATGTTGTGCAAGATCAATTACCCAACCAGCGAAATCCCCTATTGTTATTTGCAGTAGTAAACATTCTCCTTTATAATCCATATACCACACAATGCCTGTCTCAACATAAGTCCTTTAGCTTTGCTGCAGCGTTAATGCTTCCCATTCTGTGTAATAATATATTGATTGCAGGATAAGGTGTGTGCTTTGGGGGTGTAAAACCGTACCAATTGCAACTGCTTGTTGTACACACAAAAAATACTTCCCTTTTGCCCTCATTTTGCATCTGAAAACCTTAACCCACACCAGAACCAAGGCATTTTTGTTGTCAAAATAAGCAATTGTGTTTTCCTGGCTGTAAGCAAACCCCCTGCACCCCACCCACCTTCATACCACCCTGTAGGTGAACCACGACCCTTCCGCAAATGCATGGGCAGAACCTGCTGCACACGAGACATATATATATCCATCTGTAATTGTAATTGGTTATTTATAACGCGGTTAATACCCAGAGGTTTCTAGGCGCAGATCCGGGGATCGAACCTGTGTTACTACGCGTCAGTTGCCACTGAATCATCCCCCCCGGCCCTGAGCACATGTCTTCCAATAAACTGCAGCCTGGAGCATGCAGCATGGTTAGTTTGTGCACTGCCGTATGGCCTCCTGTCGTGTGTGACCGCTTGAGGCTGCTCGGGGGTTTTACACCGGCACAGCACTGTGCACGGTGGGAGTCTATGATGCCTCCGTCCTGTGTATGCCACAAGACTATGTACATTAGGTAAACTTCGAGGATGTAAGCCTCAAATATGTCGCGAATGCATGTTTCCACACAACACGATGACAATATTGATAATATTTTGGTATTTTTCTGGTTGAAAAAAAAACTTCAGTTGTCAGTTCTTTGCCGTCTCGATTTTCGAGTTTGTGCCACTGGGCCGAAACATCTACGTTCAAGCAGCTCCATTCTGCACACCCCTCCCTTAATTTCCTGCACACTACCAGACATGGTGGGCCTCAGAGGAAAAGACACACAGTGGTGCTCACCTGGAAGGAAGGGGCTTGTGAAGTGGTGGTTTGGTGAATGGACCAATGCCTTATAACTCGGGTTCAGCAGCCGGTGAAGCTGTGCTCTGGTTAAAGAACCCGTGCAGGGAGGGTGAGGGTATCAGGTAATTATATCCCTATATATATGGTCGCTGTATATAATGTCGCCGGGAAAAGGTTGTGGCAACATTATATAGGTAACAATATATAGGGACAGGGGCAGGTGGAGGTTGGGGGGGTGTCCCCCACTCCCCATGAAAAATAAAAAAGGGTTTGGGGGTTGCGGGGGTGTCCCCCGCATGTTGCATGTAATAATGTCCCCACAAAAAAAGCAATTTTTCCACTATTTTTTTGCATGGCAATATTTCTGAGGGAACATTATTACATGGAGGTGGCTCTCGTACGATTGTCTAATGTAGTTAGACTATTATTTATTATTATTAGTGCAGAGATGTGCATCTATAGTAAAATGGTCTACAACGAGAAGATGGGTCAATGGAGTGAAGTGCTGCTCCGGTGAAAGGTCCCATACAGCAAAGTGGTGATGGTTGAGAGCTACGGTCGAACCCAAGAACGTTCCTGAACCTCTCTCCTGAGCCAGCTGTGCTGAGTGTGCATGCATTCACTATCACAAACACTACCATCCCCTTGGCTCTCCAAGAATTTTTTAAAACATGTTGTACAGGTCATCCATAACATTCTTCATGCTGGACTCTGGCTTCTAAGCGCAGGTCCAGCTCTCAAACCCATGTTGCATGACATGGTCTTAGAACATGAGGAGCCCGCTGGATCGGAGCTCCTCTCTCTCTGTGCAACACCGGGTGCTTGTTTTTACCTGCGCCCACTGTTCCCTTCCTCTCAAATCCTACTTTTCGACAATTGCACCGACCACGAGCCGCATACCACAGGTGGGGGCATGGTACGTCACTCTCTGGAGGAGCCTCGAGTGCTGGCAGACCACTACACTGGCATTTTGGCACAGTACACAAGCTTATTTTACATTTACTGCGGATGGCCACTGCGTGGTTCTCCTTTATATATGTAAGCACAGGGTGTCATTCCAAGCATCAATGACTAACAAAGTAGGCAATAACAAAGCGTGCACGAGGTCCCAGGGTACAGTGCCCTTACATAAGAGCAGCATTGGATGATGTATAGCGGGACCTTAACTAGATGGGCACATGAATTTTTTTTGTTAGCCTGGGGTCCATATTTACAAATTACATAGAGTAGTCCTGAGGGCAGGAGTGGCGTGGTGGGTGGTTTGTTTAGATAGGCGGGTGAGGGTCTAGGGATTAATTGGTGAACTGTGGGATCCCGGCTTCCCCACTAAGCAGTCATGCTTGGCAAATCACTGATCCCCAGGTCCCTCAACCATGGGCGTAATTTTTGGGGGTGGAGGGGGCAGGGGTGTTTGTCCCCCCCAACTTTCATGGCACACCATTTTGTCCCCATTCATTTGACTGGGGCACCTTTTCTTCGGATGTCATGTCCGCCCCAACATTTTCAGCAAAGTTATTCCACTGCCCTCAACTCCCCAATTTGCTCAAATTAGGAGCACAGCAAAAGGCGAAACGCCAGAAAATAGTATTCGAAACGTGCTGAAAAAAAAAACAAATATATACACCATACCATTTCACATTTACAACACAGAGTAATAGATTGAACAAACAGAAGTAAACACAGCAACAAATGACAGAACACATAGACCACTGGCGGCCTCATTCACTCCAGGTAACAGGTACACCAGGTTTCAGCTCAATGCTTCCTTTCAGGTAAGAGTGGCAGTGTAGCTAAAGAGGTTGGTATGCAACTCCCTGAATGCATCAGTTTACATAAATTAAACCCCACGTTCGAAAATGAGAACCCCCATTCCTTCGATATGTACTGTCTGTCGCCCCAATAATTAAACTAAGTGGATTTAAGATAGAGATGGCTTACTTCTGCATCGTATAGGTCATCCATTTTCAGAGGGCGGTCACTCCAGGCTTCTAGGTAATCACTCCAGTGGATAGGCTGAACAGGCGGGCGAGGTGGACTGGGGGTGCACAGGGGCACACTCCTGGGTAAAATAAATTCTCAGCTGTGACAGATATCCATGGCCCGACCTCGACTACAGCAGCAGCTGACGGGCGCATCCAGGGAGTCCTAGTGTGTATGAGACTTGCAGACTGCCTTCTCTCGCGGAGTTCAGACGCAGCTGTCCCGGGGATGCCCAGGCTTCGTGCAAATCCCCCCAAACCCCCTGGGCTCTTCTGAAGAAAACGTCTCATCCAAAAATCCCAGCAAAACATATAGAGAAAAGGCAGAGCCTGTGCAAGAAAGTTGGAGCTCTCTGGAAAGTCCCTAAAATTCCAGCTCCGAGCTGGAAATGACATCAGGCCCACGTGACTTGCCCTGGCCAATCCCGTGTCAGCTGGAGGGGAGACTACAGTGCGTGTGGTATGATGATGGCTGCGGGGAAAGACAACTGCAGGGAGCTCGTCGAGGAAGTGTTCCTTTTCACTTGGGTACAATAAATCATAAGATATGTGAGCTGGCAATTAAAGCCAGGCGGAAGAGAAAGACATTCTGACAGGAGACTCGGGACAAAAAAACAAAAGAAACGCCTATAGACCAGATGACAAAAACAGGAAGTAACTCAGAAAAGTCCTGTGTGAAAAGAAGTGCCAACTTCAGCAATGCCCCATCCTCGTTTGTTCCAACGCGGAGTTTTAAAACAGGGCTTGTTCATTTAAAAATGGCGTGTGTAAAATTCAAGAATTTAAATAAAATGTAAGGGAAAAATAAAGCAGTCACATTACATATAACTAGAATGCGAATAAGAGGCTGCCGAGCAACACAATAACTTAAAAGCAAGCAGGGAACAGCCAACGTAAGCACTGTGCGTATCCTGCCTCTTGCAGGAACGCCTTGTTCCGATTATTGCGACATGCCTGTATGCTGCGCTTGCAACAGCAAGTCAAGACACCAGCTGCCAGCAGAGCCGCGCCTCTGACGTCACGGCGTGCCATTACCAAATCCACAGTGAGGCCCAGGGGCTCACCACTGGACAGCCCCAACGGCTGCATGGTCTTTAATGGGGTCTCGGCCATCTCACTTTTATAGCCTAAAAAGGATTGTATTATGGGCCTGATTTATAAAGCTTTTTTTTCAATTGGACTTTCCCATTGAAATGTGATTTTGTAAATCAGACCCACTGTGTCCGAAATATTGCTTTCAAGGACAGTGGCGTCTCCAGGAATCACATTTAGTGTGGGCCACAGACAAAAGTAGGGTAGATGGGGTTATCCATTAAAGGACAATGTGTATGCTTTTCCCAAATTCACGTGGGCAAAGTAGTCCAAAGTGGTGCAGGGGAGGTAAAAGTCATGCATTTTTACAACAAGCTATTCAGGTGGAAATATACAAAATTCGAATGCTTCTGATGCCCGGGCATCAACTCTAAGCAGAATGCTATGAACATAGATCAGTAGAAATAACACCGTTTTAATATTGAGTCAGGAGAACATGCACTCCACAGCATTGGGTTTGTGCCAGAATATTTTTTTAAAAAACAGAATTAGTTTAACAGCGTTAGAACCAAACTCCACTAAACTTCAAAGTATACCGTAGTGTTGATCAAATACTACAGGGTGCTGTCAATTTACAGTAACCTGTGTGGCTCAATTACGGGGAGTTGCTCATAAAAGTGGCAACCTGATTGCGGTAATGTTTAAATACGGTGCTGGCCACAGCCCAGCAGCTTGCATTACAAAATGAAACGTTCTTTTTTTCTTTTTCTTTTTTAGAGGTCGCAAGGGAGACCACAGAGGTCGCAACAGAGACCTCAGAGGACGTAGTTACGACCTCTGGCGACCCCTAAATGACATCCCTGCAGGCCATGTCCAGGAGCTGGCATCATATTGTAAGTACATATTCAAATGCCTCTTAAGATGTCTGGTAAGTCACCATGTAAACAGTGTAGCCTTGTATCAAATGCTGCTTCATATACAAAGTAGAGTCTCAAATGCCCTCCAATAGTCCCTTCATAGCCCTGCCAAGTAACCAATGTGTATTCTTTAACATCACTGCAGAAAGTACTTCCCCTGAGTACGTACAAACAAAACACTGGCCTGAATTATAAGACTAGAATTTTTGTACAAATCAATTTATTGTCAACTGCTTTTCCCTAATCAATTTGCAGCATGTAACTTAACTTGAAACCCAAAAATATTAAATGTAGTACTCAAACTGGACATGCGTGTTTGTGGTCACACATCACAGAAAACCATTTACATTAATAAAGATTCAAACATGAATTTCTGTGGATTGATGCATATCTGTCAATTACAATATCCATGTTTATTTGGGCAGCAAGTCACGAATCAATTGCATTGTGGCAAGATCTGATAGCCTTTCCCCTATCATTGTTGTGTGCAGATAAGACATTATTAACTTTAGTGCAGAAAAGCTTCTTTCACATGAAGCACTGCTCACTGGCAAAACACAGGCAATTTTACACAGTCGGTATAGTTTGAAAAATGGGACAGCATAAGGCTCCAGAAAGTTAGTGAACTCCAGAATAGCATTTACGTTAAAGGCATCAGATGCTTTCTTCCTTGCTAGAGTTACTAGTGCCTTTTTTAATTCTGTTTGCAAGTGCTCCAGGTCGCAGGAATAGATTGTGGCCGTTGGTGACAATTTCTCAAATCTGAGAAAAGAATCAGATCTGGGATTTAGTGCCTGTATACCGTCCATGACCAGCAAATAATCTTTTGAAAAGCAGGATTTTAGTTCTGAGGTTATTCATGCAGGAACTACATACACAAAATGTTTAGTGAAATCATCTTTTGTGTGCAGTTTCGGTCGATGCCCTACCGTCTCTATTATGCCACTATTTCTTAAGTGCAAAGGCAGTTGACAATCACACTTTTGGGCTTTCTGCACACAAATCCCAGATTTGCTTAAAGTGGAAAAGGTTGCTTTAATGTGACATGCCACAGCTTACAAAAACACGATAACCTGGATCCCTGGCCTTACAGACTAACAGATCAATTAACAATCGCCAAAACAAATAAATAAAGAATTTGAATTCATCACTTCCTGTCCCTTGCTCCCTCCCTTCCCTTTCAATTCCTCTCAACCTTCATTCCCGCTTTCTCCCATCTTCTCTCTGAGGCCACGCCCCTCCTTCAATACCTCTTTCGCCTCTTTGTACCCCCGGGGTAGCCTGTTTCTGCAAACAGCACCACCCCCCTCCTTTACCATGCTAGTACCCCATTGTGCTTCCGCCAACCCTACTCCAGAGGGCCATGTCCCCAGCACCAGAAAATCCCTCCCGTGAGGTGCTCTTTCTGCCCCGCTACCCCACTTCTCTTCTATCTCCAACTCTTTATGATATCCTCCACAGCCATCCTAACATCACACAAGTAGTACATGTTTCCCATGATTGACAAGTGCACCATATCCTCCCGAAATAATTAAAAATCTTCATAAATGATCTCCTGGTGCACCAGCATTCACACCCAGCAGGACTTGCAAAACGTCACCATCTCCCTGTTGATCTTTTTCCTCGTTCGTTCCACCATCTCTTCCGTCACAGCCACCCTCCATACCTTTGTTGGCATCAACTTGGTCCAAACCAACCCCACTCTGGGCCATATCTCCCTCAACCAACTCAGATCCCTCTTCATCTTTTTTAACAGTGCCACACCTGTATCCCTAACCAATTGTTCTCCCCTGCATGTAAAATTAGAGCCGCCGGAATCCCATGAAGCTCCCTCATACCCGCCAGCATAGGGAACAGTTGGTCCCACCTGAGCCCCCTATTCCAGACCATCTCAACAACGCCACTTTATAACTACAGCCCAACTGTGTCCCAAAAACCCTTTTCACTCCATCTTTTCCTGCCCACTTCACTATGGAGTGTCCACATATCCAGATCTGTGGCAACTCACCACTCCTCCCTGCAACATCTGAAAAAGAAAACATTTTTTGAGCCTTCTCTCCAACAACCCCATCGCTCCCTCCCAAATTCCTTCTATTAACTAACAGCCTTCATTTCCCAGCTCTCTAATCTATTCCTTGTACTTTACCGATTTCCAGCTCCCCACACTCTTAACATTTTCCTCAGACAGACCCATCCTACTGCCTTCAGATGCCGCCCCCATCCTAAAAGAATGAGTCTCTAAATTCTCAGCTTTCTCAACCAAAGCAAACAGGGCTCTCATCATTGCACCCAAAGCTTGAGATGCTGTCACCTCGGACCCGCTTCCTTGCTGGAAAACCAAACCCTCTCTTCCTTGACATCTTTTCCGCCACAATGTTCCCGCTGTCACTGGACACAAATCTTTATTAGCTCTATCCAGAGGCACCTAGAAACCCCTTCCCTTCTGATCTGTTTTGATCTACAAATCTTTATATCTCACGCTGTTTTCTGACAGCTGGACATCCCTCCACAGCAGACCTCCTTCACCTTTCCTCCCCGCCACCAGCTCTGACACCCGAAATTAACCCAAAAAACAACCAAATAAAACATATCAAAAACATGTCACTTTTCCGTGATGACCAGTACACACCCTCAAGAACGTTGGCCCACTTCAATAACAGGGCCGCTGAAACTGGTCTCCTGCTGTCCTTACCCTTCCTTTTTTCCCTGGCCCAACCTTCCAACATCCTACGTGCCATGTCACCCCAACTGGGCTGAAAGCCCCAAAACCATTTCCCATAAAAGCAATACCCGCCAATTTCCCTGCTAACCTTGCCCTAGAACAAGGTTGTCCAACGTACGGCCCGCGGGCCACAATGCGGCCCTCCGAGCCATTTCATGTGGCCCGCGAAGCCATGGCCTGGTTTATTTATTTATTTGCTTGATGTTTGTCGGGTCCGTGGACCCGATTAATTAATGTATTTCTGCAATGCTGGTTCCGACCAGCATTGCGGAAATAAATAAATTAATTGGGTCCACGGACCCGACAAACATTGAGCAAATAAATAAATAAACTGGGCCATGGCGAGCACTGTTACTGCCTCTGGTGCCCCATCGGAGGGGGCACCAGAGGCAGTACAGGCCATGGCTAGGTTTATTTATTTATTTGCTCGATTTTTGTCGGGTCCGTGGACCCGATTAATTAATTTATTTCTGCAATGCTGGGTCCGACCAGCATTGCGGAAATAAATAAATTAATTGGGTCCATAGACCCGACAAATATTGAGCAAATAAATAAATAAACCGGGCCGTGGCGAGCACTGTTACTGCCTCTGGTTCCCCCTGGGAGGGGGCACCAGAGGCAGTACAGGCCATGACAGGTTTATTTATTTGCTCGATTTTTGTCGGGTCCGTGGACCCGATTAATTAATTTATTTCTGCAATGCTGGGTCCGACCAGCATTGCGGAAATAAATAAATTAATCGGGTCCACAGACCCGACAAACATTGAGCAAATAGATAAATAAACCGGGCCGTGGCAGAGCACTGTTACTGCCTGTGGTGCCCCCTAGAAGGGGGCACCAGGGGCAGTAACAGGCCATGGCCTGGTTTATTTATTTATTTTTTCAATGTTGTGTCGGGTCTGTGGACCCGAATTCTGGACCGTGGCGGAGGACTGTTACTGCCTCTGGTGCCCCGGGGGCTCCAGAGGCAGTCACAGGCCATGGCCTGGTTTATTTATTAATTTGTATGGGTGTGGATGTCCTCTGAGTGCGCTGCTTTGTAACGCTCACCTGATTCCCACGGAGGCGCAGGTCTGGCTTCGAGTGCTGATGCTTCTTCAATGGTGAAGCGCAGGACTCTGAAGATGGACAGGAAGGGCCCCTCTACTCTGGCTTCTCTGGCTCGCAGGAATATTCCCCTGTGCGTGAAAAGGGAGTATTACCTACTGATTGAGTTATGCTCAAGCCTCCCACTCTCTTCCAACCCTCCACGATACCCTTCCACGATTCCCCGAGAAGTCTCTTAGGGTCAGGAAGGATGAGCTCTCCATCCTGCTTCTGATGCAGGGGCGCGTTGAAACCCAGTTACTTCACTGGATTGATGATTGATGGGAGTTCAGGTAGGCTTGACTATTCAGGTAAGGCGCTGTAAAAGTTCTGCTGCAAGTTCAAAAGTCGAAGCTTAAAAATAATGTTCATTGTCGTCTTGCAGCAAGCGCTAATGCTTATTTCTTTTTCCCCTTAGGGGCCGGGGTTCGGAATGCCGGAGATATGGCGCCGACCCGAAGTGAAACGTGCAGTTCCAGTAAATAACAGGTAAGTTCTGGATGAGCGCTCGGGTAATGTCTTTGCATTCGCTCATTCAATGTCTTTGTCTTTTTTTCCCCATAGGGGCCGGGGTCCGGAAAATGCCTGGAAGCGGCAAGACCCGAAATGAAATGGGAATGACCCAACAGGTAAGTCTTAGAAGGAAACTGAGCTTTTCCTATTCCTTTCCTTCTCTCACCTTGTTCTTGTCTTTTTCTCTCTAGGCTCTGGGAAGTGGCTGTGGATCCGGATGATCGCTGCTGAAGATGGAGGCGCCCAGGATAGGTGAGAGAAATGCAGCGCTGCAGCGATCGTAGCGAAATGCTTTTAAAAATGATGTCTTCCTTTTCAGGATCGTCGGTGTGATGTCTCTGTGGTGCTGATTTAGCAGGTAAGGTCTTTTGTCTCCCTTTGCAGGTGACCCAGGATACTGACAGGCGTGGCTGAGGTCCAGATGCAGGAGCTGACACGGTGAGCGTCCAGCTGCGAGGAGCAGAACAACGCGAAGCGTGAGTTGCTGATCGGGTGTGGTTTAAATAGCTTTGGAAGGAGTTCCAAGTGTGTATCCTTCCACCGATCAGGTATGTATCCTTCCCCGGCCACACCCGGGTGGAAAGTAGTCCCACAGGTAAAGTAGTTCCATTCAGGCCTCAAGAGGGCCTGGATGTAGCAGCATGGTCTGCATCAGGTAAGTGCACATTAAAACACTTGAACACATGTCTAGCTTTATGAGCCTGGCGCCTAAGGCGCCAGGACAGGGGTCCAACATGAGCCTGGCGCCTAAGGCGCCAGGACTGCGTCCAAAGGGCCCCAGTTTGGGCCCGCTGGCACTCCCCTGGGGGAAATGATGCCTGCCTCTGGGGTTGCTGGGTCGGACCTGGCTCCTTGGAGGTAGGCATCATGACTGTACCCCCCCCTCAAGGCCCCCCAGGTTCTTTCCTCCGGGGGTTTTGGCTTGTTCGGAAATCTCCAGTGAAACCTTTGTACTAATCGAGGTGCGTGGACATGGTTACTAGGCTCCCACGATCTCTCCTGAGGTGCATATCCCTTCCAGTCAACAAGATAGAAGAGTTTCGACTTTACCACCTTGGAGTCTAAAATGTCTTTAACTTCGAATTCTAATTCCCCTTCAATTTGAACTGGATCTGGAGGCTTGGACAATCGGGTTCCTGGTTGTACTGGCTTCAAAAGTGATGCATGAAAAACTGGATGAATATGCATGTTGGACGGTAGATCCAGTTTAAAGGCCACTGGGTTGATTATAGCCTTGATGGGATAAGGTCCTATGAATCTGGGATTGAAGGTTCGCGGGCCCTTGAGGGGTAAATGTTTAGTTGCTAGCCATACCTGGTCTCCTACTTGGTAAAGAGGAGTTTTACTTCGGTGCAAATCAGCGTTTTCTTTATACTTTTTCTTGGCTTGCTGTACATGACTTGCAGCTTCTTTGAAGGCTCGGGTTATTGTGGAATGCAGATGATTTACTGCGGGCATTTCCAGGGTCAGAGGTGGATCTAGGTCAGAGGTCCGAGGATGATGACCATACAAAGTATAAAAAGGGGTTTGTCCGGTTCCAGAATGCACTGAGTTGTTGTATGCATATTCTGCGATCCAAAGAATGTCTTTCCAATTCAACTCAGATTGGTGTAACATGCACCGAAGATATTGCTCGAGAGTCTGATTGGTTCTCTCGGTTTGTCCGTCGGTCTGGGGGTGGTGGCTGGTGGATAACCGCACATCCATTTGTGCTAATCGGCAACACTTCTTCCAAAAATGGGAGATAAATTGACTTCCACGATCCAAGACTAATACGGAAGGGAAACCATGTATGCGAACTATATTCTCCAGGAATTCCTTGGGCAAGGTGGAAGCTGAAGGCAAACCTTTTAAAGGGATGAAGTGGGCCATTTTGGAGAATAGGTCCACAATTACAAGGATTGTGTTGTAATCAGCACAAGGAGGCAGGTCGGTTATAAAGTCCATTGACAGGGTGTGCCATGGTGCCAGTGGAATATCGAAGGGTTGAAGTAGGCCGGCTGGCCTTTTCTTTTGAGCTTTGTTTTGGGCGCAAATTCCGCAAGACAGAACAAAAGTCTTTATGTCTTTTCTCCAAGAAGGCCACCAGAAGTGGCGTTTGATTTTTTCCTCCGTTTTAGCGATACCAGGGTGTCCTTCCATTAAAGATTCATGATGATGGGCAATAACAAGTTCTTGCAATTCTTTACTTGGCAGAAACAACCTCTCCTGGAAGTAGGGTAAGTCATCCTTAACGGTGTAATGAGGATCCTTTGACTCCATTCCAGTAAGGTTGAAGAGTCTAGAAGTTGTTTTACTTGCGTTTGGATGTCCTCAATACTTTGCAATGAAGTTAAGCCTAAGATTCTTTGCTCAGGTATGATGGGCACAGGTTCTAAGCTCGAATTAGGTTCTTCCATGCCAATCCGGGATAAGGCGTCCGCTTTTACATTCTTGCAGCCAGGGTGATAGGTAATTACAAAATCAAATTCCGCAAAGAATAGAGCCCATCGGAGTTGTCATGAAGATTGAGCTTTGGCCGTCTTTAAATACTGTAAGTTTCTGTGGTCCGTAATTACGGTGATGGTGTGTCTTGCCCCGAGAAGGTAGTGACGCCAAGCCTTGAAAGCAGATTTGATGGCCAGTAACTCTTTATTGGTAATTGCGTAGTTGATTTCAGGAGGAGAACATTTTTTGGACCAAAAGGCCACTGGGTGTAGTTGGTTAGTTTTTGGGTCTCTTTGCGACAGGACAGCTCCCATGGCCGAACTGGATGCGTCGGTTTCCACAATGTACGGGAGATCTGGGTGCGGGTGCTTCAATACAGGTGCAGAGGTGAATTTGGTTTTCAGGTCCTGAAAGGCTTGTTCGGCCTCAAGAGTCCATTCGAAGCGTTTGTTTTTCTTTAGGAGAGCTGTGATGGGTTGGACTGTTCGGGAAAATTCCGGGGTGAATCTTCGATAGAAATTGGCAAAGCCGAGCATGCTCTGAACTCCCTTCACCGAGCTAGGAGATGGCCATTTGAGGATGGCGTCCACCTTTCGCGAGTCCATTCGGACTCCTTGAGGTGTCAGGATGAATCAGAGAAACTCAACTTCTGTGGTATGAAAAACGCATTTTTCGAGTTTTGCAAATAGTCTGTGCTGGCGCAATTTCTCAAGAACTGCCCTAACATGTTTTCTGTGCTCAGATTCTGAAGAAGAGTACACCAGGATGTCGTCAATGTAAACAATGACACAGACATCGATAAGTTCCCGAAGAACATCATTCATAAAGTACTGAAAGGCGGCAGGTGCATTGCACAAACCGAAGGCATCACTTGATATTCGAAGAGCCCAAACTTGGTGCGGAATGCAGTCTTCCATTCGTCGCCTTCTTTTATACGCACCAGGTGATAAGCTCCTCGGAAATCTAACTTGGTGTACACACAAGCGTCTTTCACCTGGTCGATAAGCTCAGGGATCAAGGGCAGAGGATAACGATTCTTAATCGTTATTTGCGTTATTTGATTTAGGCCGCGATAGTCTATACACGTTCTAAGGTCGCCCTCTTTTTTCGGCACGAAGAACAGAGCTGAAAAGACAGGAGACTTGGACGGGCGAATAAAACCATTGGCTAGGTACTGATCTAAATACTGACGCAAATGCAGGTTCTCAGGTTCCGTAAGAGCATAAATCCTACTACAAGGTAGTTGAGCATTGGGTACCAGATCGATTTGGCAATCATAAGACCGATGGGGAGGTAACGTGTTAGCCTGTTCTTTCTGAAAAACGTCTTGGAATTCTTGGTATTCTGACGGTAACTGTACAGGGATGGAAGTTGCTGAGGCTGGACCCATAGCTGGATTTCTTGGATAACAAGTTGGTTCACAATCAGGAAAACTTATCATCTTTGCTCGCCAGTCAATTCTGGGATTATGTGTTTCTAGCCAAGGAATTCCAAGAATTACTTGAAATTGTGGGGCCTTGATCACATCAAACACGATTGCTTCCCGATGTCCATCCTGACCCACCAGTGTCACTTCAAAAGTGGAATGCGTTACAGGCCCTGAGGCTATTTCGGTTCCATCTACTGTAGTAATGACATCTTGGGTTACTTTCGGGCGGAGAGGAAGCTTAATCCTGGAAGCCAATTCATGGTCTATGTAATGCCCAATAGCTCCACTGTCGATGTATGCTTTTATAGCATGCAACTGCTGAGGCTGTTTTGGGTCCACGAGTACCATTGGCATGACAAAATGCGAGGTCAAAGAGTTAGTTTTCAAGCTCGGCAAGCGGACCCCTATGCTTGTCGGGCTAGGTCGTTTCCCGAATCAGGTGTCAATAATTTGTTATCAGTAGCTCCAACCACCTTCTTAGGTGGTTTAACTGGACAATTTCGAAGAAAGTGACCGGAAGTCCCGCAATACAGACAAAGTTGCATTTGCCGCCTTCTCTCTCGTTCTTTCTGCGTTAATGGTCCTTTAACACCATCGATTTGCATAGGTTCGGATACGTCGGTACTCTTGGAGTTAGCGTGGGTTTTGATCGGTATTCGGGTTTCGTACTTGAACCGATCTGCTTTTCTATTTTGAAGTCTGTGATCAAGTTGAACCACCAAGTCTATGTAGTCTGCGCAGACCTGGGGTGGGTTTACTATCTAAACTAGAACATCCTTAAGCTCTCCGCACAGGCCTCGATGAAACAATGTGATCCTTTTGTTTTCTCGCCATCCAGTTTCCACAACCAGTCTGTTAAAGGTGGCAATGTAGGGCAGAAGATCCTGATTACCTTGTCGTAAGGATAGCAGTTCGTTATCAAGGGCCTGTCCTTGAGAGTGTTGAGCGAACAATCTTTCCATGCTGGCCTGGAAGCCCTGAAAATTCTGGAGAATGGGATCATCCTGATTTACCAATGGAATAGACCAATCGGCAGCACTGCCACTGAGGTAAGATAGTATAAAGGCTACCTTGGTCTGGTCGTTAGGGAAGGCTCCGGGTCTGCATAGGAAGTGTAAACGACATTGGTTCATAAAGACGGCATATTTCTTGGGATCCCCCGCAAAACGTTCAGGCGGGGCCAAAGGCATGTGTCCAGGTAGATTGATTTGTACCGGGTTATTCAAACCCATTGATGTGGAAATGTCTCCGGAATTAGGTAAAGGAGTGTGCCCTGCCTGGGCCTGTAATAACCATTTGGCTAAGTCATCTGTTCTTTCCTTGGATAGGATCAGTTCTCTTTGAGAGCGTTAGTCTCCTGGCGGGCTGAGTGCACCTCTGCCCGTAATTCCCCCAAAAGCTGGGCCAGCTGGTCAGTCTCGGAAGTCTCCATAGCGCCCGGGTGGGAAATTGTGGGTAGGCTTCGCGTTCTGTAACGCTCACCTGATTCCCACGGAGGCGCAGGTCTGGCTTCGAGTGCTGATGCTTCTTCAATGGTGAAGTGCAGGACTCTGAATATGGACAGGAAGGGCCCCTCTACTCTGGCTTCTCTGGCTCGCAGGAATATTCCCCTGTGCGTGAAAAGGGAGTATTACCTACTGACTGAGTTATGCTCAAGCCTCCCACTCTCTTCCAACCCTCCACGATACCCTTCCACGATTCCCCGTGAAGTCTCACCTTAGGGTCAGGAAGGATGAGTTCTCCATCCTGCTTCTGATGCAGGGGCGCGTTGAAACCCAGTTACTTCACTGGATTGAGGATTGATGGGAGTTCAGGTAGGCTTGACTATTCAGGTAAGGCGCTGTAAAAGTTCTGCTGCAAGTTCAAAAGTCCAAGCTTAAAAATAATGTTCATTGTCATGTTGCAGCAAGAGCTAATGCTTATGTCTTTTTGCCCTTAGGGGCTGGGGTTCGGAATGCCGGAGGTATGGCGCCGACCCGAAGTGAAACGTGCAGTTCCAGTAAATGACAGGTAAGTTCTGGATGAGCGCTCGGGTAATGTCTTTGCATTCGCTCATTCAATGTCTTTGTCTTTTTTCCCCATAGGGGCCGGGGTCCGGAAAATGCCTGGAAGCGGCAAGACCCAAAATGAAATGGGAATGACCCAACAGGTAAGTCTTAGAAGGAAACTGAGCTTTTCCTATTCCTTTCCTTCTCTCACCTTGTTCTTGTCTTTTTCTCTCTAGGCTCTGTGAAGTGGCTGTGGATCCGGATGATCGCTGCTGAAGATGGAGGCGTCCAGGATAGGTGAGAGAAATGCAGCGCTGCAGCGATCGTAGCGAAATGCTTTTAAAAATGATGTCTTCCTTTACAGGATCGTCGGTGTGATGTCTCTGTGGTGCTGATTTAGCAGGTAAGGTCTTTTGTCTCCCTTTGCAGGTGACCCAGGATACCGACAGGCGTGGCTGAGGTCCAGATGCAGGAGCTGACACAGTGAGCGTCCAGCTGCGAGGAGCAGAACAACGCGAAGCGTGAGTTGCTGATCGGGTGTGGTTTAAATAGCTTTGGGAGGAGTTCCAAGTGTGTATCCTTCCACCGATCAGGTATGTATCCTTCCCCGACCACACCCGGGTGGAAAGTAGTCCCACAGGTAAAGTAGTTCCATTCAGGCCTCAAGAGGGCCTGGATGTAGCAGCATGGTCTGCATCAGGTAAGTGCACATTAAAACACTTGAATACATGTCTAGCTTTATGAGCCTGGCGCCTAAGGCGCCAGGACAGGGGTCCAACATGAGCCTGGCGCCTAAGGCGCCAGGACTGCGTCCAAAGGGCCCCAGTTTGGGCACGCTGGCACTCCCCTGGGGGAAATGATGCCTGCCTCTGGGGTTGCTGGGTCGGACCTGGCTCCTTGGAGGTAGGCATCATGACATGCTTTCCCTATGTTGCCAACCTCTGAACCCTGAAAAGTAGATGTATGCAGGCTTGACATTCGGCCAACTTTGCACCAGACCTGCAGATGAACTTAACTGGTCTGCTGTTAAATCTCAGTTACCAGTTTAATGGTATCCACTACCGAATAATTGCTCATTTTACTATAGCCAATATGATGGCTCAGTGGGTTGAGTGCTCACTGCTGCGATGTGTGTGCTTTCAGCTTTCAGCATTACATTTAACTTCTCTATGCTGTGGAATGCTTTGCGCTCCTTCAGGATATTTGGCACACGCCGATGCCTCTTCAGGCATAGTATGTGGAAAGGTGCTTTCTCTGAAATCGTCCTGAGATACACAGGGTGTATTGTTCAATACAACATTCTTTTCAGCCGAAAGATGGATTTTGATTCTCCTCTTCTGACCCTGTTCTGCTATTCCGTCCTCTTCTTGTCGCACAACATCCTACGAGAATAAGGGCCAGCATTAATCTCTTGCTATCTGAATTGGTTCTGTTTGCTTCAAATGTTTTCCATTAATTTAGTTTGGTGTTTGATGGAAAATTGAAAGCTTGCATTGCTAGGCAAATTTTTTCTCATCGCTGTGTCTTTCTACTTAATTTATATCACAAAATCATTGCTAACAAAGTGGCGTGGCATGTTGTGTAGGGGAGGCATGGTATCACAAGTATAACACGTACACAATCGGTACAATATGAAAACACTTTATTGAAGTTTTCTGGGGTTGGACAAACTCCTACTTTGTCCTATGACTCAGATGGGAGTAGTCTTCAATTGGGTTCACCTTTGGGTGATCAATTTCCCACATTTTATCTTTTGAATGGGATTATGCTTCTTTCATTACCACAGATGTAATGCATGTGTATTACAGAGATAAGCTGCCATATGCGTTGGGCACACTGCACATGCTCAGGCAGCATAAATCATGCTTTGTACAGGACAATGCTGGCCTAAATTGGGAACAACCAGCATAGACATGTTGCTACAGAGGCATATTTTGGGCACAACCAGCATGCCAATGTGTTACATCAGTGACAGTGCTGTTTTACACTGTGGACACATTGATCATTAAAATGCGTTGTGCTCTACAATGTTTTTGTCTGCTGTTGGTGACATGGAATGTACATGTTCCCCTTTAGAACTGATTGTAAACTTATGGCTTTTTGGCCACTTTTCCTGCTGTAAAATGCACCATTTCAGCCCTATATTTGAAAACAAATCTTGGGAGGGTCCCGTCAAACCCTCCCTAGATCGTTATAGCTCCCTCGCTACGCTTGGTCGCCCCCACTATTTCAGAAAAATATCAACACATACACACTGGAAGAAATCACAAGAAACTAACCTTTGATCACTGTCCCTGACGCCAAAAGATATCTTTGGGACTGCATGGCTATCACTGCCTGTGATGCTATTGTGTCAAAGGTCACACACCATCGATTTTGAATATACTGCTTTTGGTGAGGGCGTTGACTTTTGGCTCGCCGGCCCACCTGGAGACAAAAAGTTAATGCTTCGGCCCCACATTCAAAAAGGTTGGACAAGCCTGACCATACATCCCAATATAAATTCAATCACAACATCCCTTCTTCTCATCTTTGCATCCTCTATACCCTTCCATCTGCGCGCCCCCCTTTTAGAAAGTCCAACCATGCTCTCTTGTATGCAGCCCTAGACTCTGGGGCTAGTGAATCCTCTGCTAAACACAGTGTTCTCAGTCTCCTAGCCACCACAGCTCCTCTGGGATCTGATGCCCTCTCACCTCAGCTTCCGGTGCCATCCCACATAATCTCTGCCACTGAAAATGAGATAATGCATCAGCGATGCCATTATCCTTCCTCGGCATGTTAGTTGCTCTAAACACCCCATTCAACTTCAGACATTGCAGCACAAATTCTCTCAGTGTGGCTACCCTCTTGTCCCTAGCTTGCCTGTTCATAATGTTGACCACCGCCTCATTGTCAATGTTAAAATTCACTTTTTTGTTCTGCCACTCCCTGCCCCACAACCCCAGTGCCACTAGTAATGGGAAAACTCCCAAAAGGCTATGCTCCTCCCTCCTCTCTGCCACTGCTCAGGCCCCTTTTCCGCACACCAACTACCCCTCCAGTACACTCCAAATCCTCCTGAACCTGCAGTGTCTCAAAAAACATGAACTTCCCATGCTAATGGGTCCACTTGCAGCCACATTGACACTCCATTGAATTCTTCCCAAAATCTCAGCCAAACATTACAATCCTGCCTGACAGCTCCTGAAATCCTCACACTGTGATGTGGGTACTTTGACCCTGCCATAGACCGTGCCATATTCCTGCAAGAAGTGCAACCCGGGGTCCACCACCCGACATGCAAAATTGGGATGCCCTACTAACCTCTGCATGTCCACCAGCATCATTTTATGGGCCGCTATCGCCTTCTCCAGCTACTCTACAAGCCTGCTCGCCTTGTCGTCCGGCAAGTGTGAGGTCATGGCCACTGAATCCATTTATATTCCTAAAAAAGTAAAAACCACTGCCAGCCCTTCAGTTTTATCCTGCGCCCATGTCACTCCCAAATCCTGCATCAATGACTGAAAAACCTCTAGCATCCACTGACATTTTTGCTGCTCTGATGAAAAGAAAGTCATCCAAATAATACAAAGCTCCCTCAAATCCAGAACTGTAAATAAAAAAACACTGCAGAAAAGAGCTAAAACGCTCAATCAATGCACATGAAACTTCAAAGCCCATTGGCAACGCTTTGCCAACATACATATGACCCTAAAACTGCATTCCCAGCAACCAAACATCCTCTGCATGCACCGGTAACAAACGAAAAGCCGCCTTGATATCGCACTTGGACATGAACACACCACACCCTTCCTTCCTCACTAAGCCCACTGCCTGATCCACACTGGCATAGGACACCCCACAATTTTCCGGTGCAATGGCCAAACAGCGCACCCCACTACCCTCCTAACTGTCGGCCCAGCTATGCGGCTCCTGACCGCTCTCCTTCTACACTCCTCCCAGGTACTCCCACTACCCTTGCGCAAGAGGAATGGGGAGGGGCCACCACAACTGGAACCAGGAAGGCAGACAAACCCAGAACACCCCACTGACAAAGCCACACACGTGTGTCGACAGCCCGTGGCTTCAAAACAACAATCCCTCAATCAGAAAAGGCTATGGGGAAATGAGGGACCGACCTCCGAATGAGGCCGGCAGCAAATCAGGGCCAAGACACCCAGGTCAACGGTAAGATGGGGGCACTGCTTTATCTAGAGCACCGCCCTAAATAATTCCCTTTAATGTAAATATATATATATATATTTTTATTTTCCCCCACCCAACCTAGTCACAGACCAAGCCCCCCCCAATACCTCAGCCCAACAAGTGCCGCACCAATGAGCCCCAGACAGGTAAGGTTGGGGAGCAGCGACCTAACAAACACTATGGGCCTGATCACGACTTGGGCGTTACCGCCGGCGGTAATAGCCCTACCGCCAAACTCCCCGGCGCTAATAGCGCCGGATCACTAGTTTGGCGGTAAAGTAATTCCCCATTCCCCATTGAGCCCATTCGGAAATGCCCCATTCCCCATTGGGCTCAATGGGGAATTTTTGCGCTCTTATCGCCGGCGGATTTCCCGCCGGCGGTAATAGCGCGAATTTTCGGCGGATTTCCCCCCAGCTCAGAGCTGGTGCGAAATCGGCCGAAGCCCTGATTCTGCGGACCCCTAAATCCGGCAGTATTAGCGCTACCGCTGGATTTAAGGGTTACTGCCGAAGTCATGATCAGGCCCTATGTCTCCAACCACCGCTTGCTCCCAAACTTTCCCTGCTCCCATTTATATCCTGGCCTCTGCAGCTCCCAAAACCACCCCGGATGAAAACGCTTGCGCGTCCCCCATGGGTCCCTCCATTTGTGAGGCGGTTCAGCTTCATCATTTGTAGGTGCTGCTATATCACACATACTGCTCAGGTGGACTGCTTCCTCCCAGACATTTTGTATTGTTTTATCCAAGTCTTGATTATGCATTTCCCTCAAGTTCTTGTATGAATGTCCGTACAAGAACTACATTTGAGGCCAATTCAAAATCTGCTTGCTGAAACATATTTAATAGAGTCTGGTTCCTTTTAAATATTGTAAGGGTGTGGAAGGAGGAGTCTGACACACAGGCAGCATGATTGTTGGCAGAGAATTTTATTAAATAAATGAGGGTTGGGGGAAATACCTTCCTGTCCCTAATACTAAGAGGGGTGTCCCTGCCTCAAAATAATAGTCTACAGAGTCTGTCAGGATAGTCCAAAGAAATACGTCCACTGTTGTGCCCAAAACCTATTTCCAACCTCACACTAAGAACTCAAACTAATGTGAAAATAGGATCTTCTTTAGCCTCAAAGTTCTTTTCCAACTCCCAAAACAAAGTTCCAAAATGGTACAACAAATAAACTTCAAAAGGAAGGACAAGCATACTCCCCAGGTTGTCGCACCCCTAGAATGTCCAACAAAGGTCTTGTTCACAAAACAACAGCTGGAGGGTTTTTCTTCCCTTCGCCCTGGTTTTCTCTCCTGCCTCTTTCAAACGTTGAGGGAATATATACCTTTTCTTGCCCTTGTATTGTGTGCACAAATTACTATGGGTAAGGCTTCCCTTTCCCTAGTTTCTTCCCAGTATATTTCACAGTCAACCTGGCTATCGTTTCTCGCTGGTACTGGGACTATGAAGATTATGTTCTGTACCACGTTTCCAAGGTTAACGTCCTGTTTCCACTTGCCTTGTCCTTGGTTTCACAGCCAACCTGGTACACTATCCTGCCAGGTACTGTGACTCTGAAGAGTGCTTTGGCTCTCTCTTCATATGTGAGTGAGTAATGGTGTGTGGTGTGGGTTGTCATTCAGCATGGGGGTCTTAGGGCCAGTAATACCTGAAAGTGGATGCTACAATACAGTTAGGATTGTCGGATCCGAATCCAGGAGGTCTACTGTACACAGATAAATGTGTGTTAAATATACACCAAATCTGCACAACATTGTTAACTCAGGGCACCGAGGCCAGGCCCAATATAAAATAATCCACCAGGCAGGCCCATTGGCACCATTCACCCATTTACCCGTGCCTCACTTCCTCCACACCCAACTGTGTTTTTGTGAAATTGGTCGCAAGGTATGCTTTTTAAGCATATAATGGGCTAAAAAGCATCAATTGCCACCAGTTTTTACTAAATACACAGGGTTCCAAATTTTCAGGAGCTGAGAGCTATTTAGATCCTGGTTATATTCAAGGGGAGCCTGGTTAGCTTAACAACTACCAGGAGCTACCTTTGACCCCCCAGGCAAGTGGCGCCACACACTCATAGTTATAAACAGTGCAGGTTTGGTAATGTACATAGAAAATAATAAAGGACCCGCTTTTGGGACATTTAAAGCATATTGGATAATATCAATTACCAAAAAAAGATAGCGTGCATCTCACACGTTACATTTGCTGTGCACTGTGTACTAGATCCTGGTGTTCCCGAGGTAGCTCATGTCTAACGGGTTATGTCCGATACCCAGAACTGCTTTTTGCTGCCTGTATATCTATACCTCCAAAGAGGCAGGACATGGGTGAATGATGCAGACGGGCCTACAACGGACAAGTATTAGTTTGGTATTTCATAACGAGACACAGTATACAATCTTTTACTAAAACAAAAAACACAAGTAGCAAATATATTGTAGGTCAAGATGGGAAAAAAAATAAACACTGTAAGAGTAGGATGATACCTTCATAAGGCAAGTCATTTTTAACTGCTATATTTCAACACAATGTTCACTAAGTGGTTATTTAGATCAATCATTATGTTGTGAATACCTAAGCATGATCAATTGGCTTACAAAAGTATTTTGCCAAGAAACACAATGCCTCCTTCATTCTACACGGCGACAAAGCATACAAAAACATTCTACACCTCAGCCAAGGAAGTCCATCTTGTCAGCAAATATTTGTTGGGTACAGAGTAAAACAAGCCCAATAAGTATTTTAATTCATTTTTGAGACAAGCAAGGTCTAGCATCCTGCCTTCATCCCCACCCCAACAGCACAAGCCCTATCCCTGGCATTCCCCCACAATCAGACTTAGACCCCATACCAACCACCTAAGCATGAGCCCCATACCTGGGAACTGGTCTCCACACCACCAGAGCTCAGGTTCCATACCTAGAATCCTGCTCCCCATTACCAGAGTGTGAGCCCCATGCCTGGCACTCTACCTCCCCTCCACCAGAGCCCAGGCCCCATATCTGGCATTTATTTGATTGCATATAGCACAAACCTAGCTCAAGAACATTGGGGCGCTTTACAACAGGAGGGTGTCAGATTTGGGTTTACCATTTTATACAATCAATCCTGCTGCCCACCACCAGAGCGCAACCCTTATACCTGGCATCCTGCCTCCCAACCACCAAAGCCCTGGCCCCATACCTGCCATTTATTTTATTTTATTGCACCTAGCGCAAACCTAGCTCAAGAGCGGTGGTGCGCTTTACAACAGGTTTACAATAGGAGGGTGTTAGAATTGGGCATGGCATTTTATACAATCAAACCTGCCCCAGCACCAGATCTGAGATCTGAGATCCCATACTTGGCATCCTTCCTCCCCACCAGCAGAGCCCAGACCCCATACCTGGCACCCTGCCTCCCCACCACCGAGAGCGCAAGCCCCATATCTAGCAACCTGCCTCCCCACCAGAAGTGCCCAGGCCCCATACCTGGCACCCTGCCTCTGCACCAGCAAAGGCCAGGCCCCTTAACTGGTTCTGCCTCCCACCACCAAAAATAGAAACCCTCACACCATCCTCCCCTCTCACTCCGCCCCTCTGCTCCTCAAACAAGCCACTTACCTTACCTCACTGGTCTCACTCCTCAAGGTGGTGCTGTGTGGTGTGGGTGTCTGGAACCTGGAACTAGCAACAGAGCAGATATTGATGCCGGTCTATGTGTGTGGTGGCAGCGGCAAAATAAAAGTAGTGGAACGATGTTCCCTCTGCTCTGTCTGCTTTTCTGCAACCCCCCCACTCACTGTCACCCACCCTCTCAATTGAAACACCATACCTGGGTCCTTCCTTTGAATCCAGTGAAAGACAATGCATTTAAATGACCACAATTAGTGTTTCATTGTCCCCTACAGCATGCGTTTTTTTTGCAGCCCCCCTTTCAATCAACCACCATTCGCACCTCCTAAGGAACATTCCTATGACAATAGCCACACACACCCCACCCATTACCTGCAAAGACCGCTGCTCCTACAGTCATTCACATACATGCCAACATTTTGCAACACCTGTGAGGAACCTGAGGGCGTCCTCACTCCCCCCCTCTTCCTCCTCTCAGGTGTCCAGGGAAAGGCCATCACTCTTGGATCCTAACCTTGGGGGTGGATATGCGAGGGAGGATCACCTGGGTGGAGGAGACTTAGGGGGTGGGGAGAGGACGTCCTTAGGTGAGGCATGGGTTCCCCCATTTCCTTTTCATAACAAACCCTCTATACCTCAAGCCTTTGTAGGCTATTGTCAGCCCTTTCCCTGTTCTTCCCTTAAAACATTCCCCAAGAAACACCAGTTCGACACTGGGACAAGGGAAAGACCAATTAGAGAGACACATCCTCATGTTATCAATACACACACATACCGGCCTCAAATGTGTACTGAGATGAGGAGGAGGACAGCAAGAGGAAGGCAGGACTACTGTTTCAATGGTGAGCAGTCTAGTCTTTTCTGGACTCATGGTGGCGAGAACTTTAAAAGCCAACATCCTTTTGGAAATGAAGTCAGCTGTGGAAGCAGGGCTACAGACAGCTCGGTGCAGGCAGACCTCTCTGGATCAGCAGTGTGGCAAGTGGAGTGCTCGAGACCCGTTCAAGTATGCAGAGTTTATGCAGCGGGAAGCGGAGCTGAAGAACGCTGGAAGCTGGTGGCAGACCGCTGGGAGAAAAAGCGAGCTGCCGCATGAGAAGGAGAGAACTCGAGACAGCAGATGACACTCGCAGACAAGCCGTAAGCTCCAACCGGTGAGTGTATCAAGAAGGGGGGACACCGGACTGGCAGGCGAATATGCAAAGCAGGCAATGAACATTCATTTGAACAGAAATAAGTACTTTTGAATACCGAACGAGGTGAAAGCAAAAATAAGTACTTTTGAATATTGAATGGAGTGAAAGCAAATACAAGCACTTTTGAATACCGAATGAGTGAAAGAAAGTTTGTGAATCTACCTGATACAAAAAAACTGCATTAAATGAGAAAACAAGCATTTGCAACAGCCAAGAGAATTCAAGGAACTGTGTGTCATGAGGAAAAACGCTTTGGCAAGAGCCAGGACAATGCAAGAAAGTGTAACAAATGCATAGTGGCCAAATAAGCCATGGTACAGTGTCAAGAGAGTGTGACACAGATGAATAAATCAAGCATCACTGTCAAGTTGAAAAAGTGGAATAGTCGTGATGGAAAAGCAGCCAAGAAGGGTTATTTGTTGAGTGACCTGTAATGGGTGGACCGTGTGGTCCGGCAACTTCCCTTAGACCGAGTCCACCCCTGAATGGAAAAGCCAGTAAAAGCTCCCATTAAAAAGCATGTGTTTTACAACAACCTCTGATGTGTTTTTAAGTCAAGAAACTGAACTGCTTATCTGAACTGGTAAAAAGTAACAATATCATAAGAGCTGGGAAGTGTCTCAAGGAATTGGGTTGTTTTGAAAAGCTGGAAGATTTGAAGTCTTGGGGAAGGGAACCCCGGTGCCCTTTGAACTATTTTGAACTTGGGACAGGGGAAGCTTATTACAGGCCAAGAGCTGGAAGATGCCCTGAACTTTACTCTAAACACGATTTTAATGCTGACATCCCTACACATTGTATACAGTTAGACATCAGAGCAAGTATAGGTTTTGGACACAGACAGACATTGGATTTGGCATCCTGACACATGCTATCCTTAGTTTTCTTTAGGTAGGGAAATCCCAAGGGCAAGTTAGGTCTTACTCCATCATGCATTTTGAGTTAATAAAACTTTGTGGACCAAACGTGAACCTGTTGTCTGTGTCTGCCTCATGATGCCTTCTCACACCTAGGAGTGAGATTCTGCTACAGAAAGTGTGAGAATTTAATTCTCCCATTTGGATTTCATTGGGGTATGAATTCTTTTAGTCAGAAGAAAGTAAAAACAGCAAAAAAAATTATTAAAGAAATCAGTGGTATCCTACCTAAATCACCAGGGTTGGTATGTTTGCATTCATATGCAGATCATTGCTGAGCTGGGCTTTTCAACTGCTTTTGGAAATGGGGGTTGTTTTAATAGACTGCTTGGGAATTGGGATATAAAACCCATTCCCAACTTGGTGACCTCAGCTTCATTTTCTGGCCAGTGTCGTGAATCCCAATTAAAGCTTGGCTCAGCTACTTTCAGGGTTGTCATTTGGAGGTCGCCAGGGGACGCAGTTGTGACCCCTGAGGTGTCCCTTGCTACCCTTAAAAATATATATATATATTTTATGTTTTTAAAATTTTAAATGTAAGCTCCTTGGCTGTGGCTAGTGCCATGTGGTTCTTTATTTTTGGAGTGTCTTACTTTCTTGTTCAGCCCTCTTAAAAAAATTGGGTTCCACACGTGTATCGCTTTGAGCAGTGACCTTAAATGAGAAAGAATAAGAATAAGAAATAATTTGTCTTTCTGGAATTCTATCCAATAATTTCTAGACTCAAAGGTTTATTTCCCGACACACTTCAGGTGGTGAATCCCTGATTTAGCCTGTTCTTAAACACCTCAACTCAGCCTTTCATCCTACTGAGGTCGATAAATGAGTACCAACACAGCTTGGGTGAAATTGTATGTATATTTGATCTATATAAAACTCTTAAGCGTAAGTGCTATATAATAACATATCATAATCATTTGGCCTTGGACGTCTGCTTGCATTCACAGTAATTTGGTAATATGGTCCTATACACACTGATATTAACATATGGTGATTCATTCTTGTATTAAATGTATGTAACATTATAGTGATATCGCAACCATATTTTTCGTAGTGTGCTTAGGAACAATATGTGATGTCCCTTCCTTTTTTCTCAAGGGGTGAAAGGTTGTGTTCCATCGCTTACCGTGATGTCACTTCGAGGTGGGGGTCAAATGACATTACTTCCTGTGATGTCATCACAGGTCAAAGGTCATGTGATGTCACTTCCGCTACCCCTGGCATTTTGGTTATAAGGTATATGCCAGCATCCCATATGTGCAAAATCTGGTCCAACTTTGTAAAATCACTTGGTAGGACAAAATGGCCAACATACAACTTTAAAACAAATAGAAAATATTAGTTTGCGAAAAATAACAAATGGTAAACAAAAAGGTTTAAAATTCAGAGGTGGCATACCTTGATAACAAAACAATTTAACATCACAATGTCCTATCTTGCAGCTGCTGGATTGGTATTTTAATCCAGCAGCTGCAAGATAGCACAGTGTGATGTTACACTGCTTTGTCTTCAGCAGGTCTCAGGTTTGAATCCCCAGATGGTACTCATGTAATGGTATGTCGTACTCGTTCCCACTCTGGCACCTTTTCATCCCACAATACATTCTTGCATTGCTTCACTTCTGGGTGGCACTAGCCAGATGTCTGATGTTGGGCCAGCGCTGCCTGGAAGAAGAGTATTGCAAAATGCTATTGTTGGGCTGCGCTGCCGCCGCAGGGCTGAATATGTGGCCATATTACCCCTGACCCCCTGTTGTGTGGGTTGCTTTTGGTAACCAAACCAGGCTGCTGCAGTCAGTGCTGACCGCAGGGTGGGCGGCCATGGGATTTCATAGGGGAGGCTGGTGCACCCCCCGGTCCTACCTTAGTCACGCCACTGTTCAAGGCCCCCTTGAAAGCTGTTGGAGTGCCTGGAAGTACCTTCTCGCAAATCTAGGCGAGACATCTATTCCCAAGAGGACACACCGCCTCAGAAGGAACCAGGGCCAGCGACTCCACAAAGATTAGATGGTGGAAACAAAAAGAGACACTTCAGGATACATCTTAAGAAATTAAGCTGGAACTATTTTCAGAGTGGGGTCCTGGCCAGCATAGAAACCTCAACAGAATCATTTTGTAATTTATTTATTTATAAATATCACAGTGAAAGCAATGCATTTTTGGCACAAAAACACTTACAGAATTTACCATTGATAACAGAGTGGAGTACATGGGTCCTTTACATTGGGATGAGAGAGTGTGACTTGAAGACCAGGCGTTGCAGGGGAACGCGGAAACATAAACCAAGGACGAGGGCAGGGCAGAAGGACATAGGAACGGGATGGTGGAGAAAGTGCTGAATTAACGATAGAGGGGTGACGGAAAAGTGCTGTAGGGTTGTGCACGAAGGGTAGGGCGAGAGGAAAACAAGGTGATGCAGTAGCGTAGCGTGCTAGGAAACAGGCTCTTTAGACAGGAGGAGAGCTGTGAAGTTGGATTTAAATAGTGGCATATTCTGAGTAGGATAGAGTGGAAGAGGAAGAGCAGTCCAGAGTAGGGGCGCAAGGAGAGAGAGACAGCAGAAACAAGAGGGCGCACACGGGGCTCGAGTGGTGGCAAGGTGGTGAGCTGAGGACGATCTGAACGAGCGAAGAGGAGAGTAAGGGGTGAGATGAGCATGAGCAGATAGGTAGGGTAGAGGCGAGCCCATGGATAGTTTTGAAGATGATGAGAAGAAGTTTGTACTTAGCCCATCGTTTCATAGATAGCCTGGAATCTGGCATTGGGCAGGGGAGGTAATGGTAAAGCGAAATTATGGTCTTTGTCCAGAGGTGAATGAAGGTTGTGAACAATCCTGGTGTTATTGAACACTCCAGTGTAACAAATACCCGCTCCAGGAGAAACATGTTTTGGTTTAAATTCCATTTAAGGCAATTGTTTACAGAATCCACCACTCTTCCATTGTCCCCTAATATATTCGTGTAAATCGATATGGTACGGTCTTTTCAGTCGGCCTATTCTCCATGGAAATGCTCTGTTGGACTGGAGGACCCATCAGAAAAAAAGGACAGTTTACTACGAATCCTCCAGAGGGAAGAGCCATCTCTTAATACCTTTACACACCTTACAGCAGTCTGTTTTAAAGACAAATGAAATGTTTTAAAGACAAAGGAAATAGGGACATTATGAATGGATTTGAGATTTAAAAATGAGCACAGTGTCCTGCATTATTTTGTATGTCTATTAAAAGGGATGCTAATTTCGAACGGAAATGACTTAGAATAACACATTTACAGATGGCGGAAGCATTCCCAAGAAGGGTGCCTGCCCAATGGAATAAAGATAACATGTAGTTATGATGGTGCAAAAAATATTAGGACATATACCAGGGACAAAAAGAAACAAACAAAAACACAATGTTTCAAAGAAAACAGGTGGCTTACAAAGGTAACAGCCTTAGTGGCCAAGTGTTAATCCTCTACAGCTCGATAGTGTACTAGCCATCTATGCCACAACATGCAGGAAGGATAATAGATAAAATGCGAAGGTAAACTGGGTAGCCAGGCTTGATTAAAAATCTAGATATGTAAGACCTTTCAGAATTGAAGCAAGGATGTTGCTTGCCGGGTGTTGATAGTCAGATTGTTCCAACAATCCAGTGCAGCTACTGAAAATCTCCTTTCACCACTGTTATGTCACCGGGATGTGGGAACTTTTAGAGCAGGTGATCAGGGAGCAGAGGCCTCTGCTGGGATTAAAAAGCTGGTTCGTCTGTGAGCAGTCAGCTTTATTAAGAGTAGGAGGGTCTATCAAAATAAAAGTCCTGCTGAGAAGTGGAAGCTGAGATTTAAAACAGTTACCACCATGGGCGGTGGTCGAAGTGAGCGGGTGCAGTCGGGAGCGGTGCTCCTCTACTTTTTTAAATTACCTTTTACAGCTCCTATACTTTTATTTTAAAAAGAAACCGTCCCGAATGGTTTCGTTTTAAAATAAAAGTGTAGGAAGAAGTTGAAACTTGCACTTTCAGTGCACTGCACTGAACGTTCCCTTACACAGCAGGTGAAAGTGTTTGGGGGTTTGTATTGTGTGTGGGAGGGGACGTGGTGATGGGGTTTGTGGAGAGTGGGTGCAGACCAGCAGGGAACATAGTTCCACTACTTCCTTTCGTTCACTTCGACCACTGCTCATGGGGCCTTCAATGAAACAGTAGGAGCTACAACAAACTGAGCTATATTTTCCAACTGGCCCGAACTGGAAAGCCTATGGGAGTGTAACATACAAGAACTACTTGACTTTTAAAGACCCTGCCACAGTATGACTGTACTGTATATCCTACCTGGAAATTAAAAGATTTATAAACAGACAGATACCCCTGACAGGTTGGTAGGGTTGTGGCAGTGACTGGCATCTGTCAGGTATTTGAGGGTGAGGTTATTAAAAACGATTGAATGAGAGCACTGTGGTCTCATGTATCCCACTCCATTGCAGTCTTGACATAAGCATAACCAAAACCCCTGAGTTTCTTTCAGGGTTCTTGGACTCATGATTTTCAAAATGTAGACAAATCCAAAACCAAGAAACAAGGGCACATATTCTTTGTATTTAACAAGGCTTGACAAACGTTGCTAATTCTTTTAACTCTTTTGATAAACAATTGTAACCTCCTAGCTTCTTAGGGATTAACTATTGTTCCTCGGATCTCATTGAGCAATTCTTGCTTTGTAACAATTTCGGTCAGTGAAAGACCTAATCATAACTTAACGTAACCAGTATAACTGGATAACACATGTTTCGCACCCAGGTGAGATTTAATAACACACTCTGTGCTTCTTCAGAGACCTTTTTCAAATGAAAATAACAACAAAAATAATATGTATTTTTAAATTGATCAGTCCAATTTGACTATTATTCAACAACCCATTTCAAAACCTTATAATATGAATGTGACATTCAGTTACCTTATTTTATTAACAATTGGAGTTTTACTCTATACATTATTTGCCCTTGTCACATCCCATCTTTAACATTATTAATGGCTTTGTGCAACTGTAATAGCCCAACCTGTGAAAGAATCAGTATACCTAATACTAATTGAATCATTCACTCAATTCCTTGAACATATATAGAACTATTATTAATCATAGATGATTTTCTAAAGGAAGTTAGATGCCCAATTATTCAATTATTTGGGGGTGGAGGGGAGTAATTCCTGATGTGATACACGTTCTATTATGTTCTTTTATTTCTCTACTTCAATGGATATTTCACCTGTTTAAGATTCAAACATGTCTTCCAATCCGTATTAGCCATCTATTGTGCCATTTATCAAAAGTTGAACTTCATAAAGAAACAGAATTCTATTACAGTCAATTGAAAAAGCATTGCACTTAGCTTACCTTAACCGCAGTGTATAGTGTTAAGTGTTTGGTACCTTCAGAGCCACATAATTTGGCGTTGTTGTGTCTACTGTGACTATTCTGCACAATTTGCCCCTTTTCCTCTGGGGGAGAGCGACCCCCTTTGAAACTAGGGAGGTGAACCTGCTAAGCAAGACCCTCCCTAGGGAGGTCACTAGGTCACTCAATGGGAGTGACCTAGTGACCTCCCTAGGTCACTCCCATTGAGGCCCCACTGAGAAAGTGGGGCCTCAATGGGAGTGACCCCTTTTGGGGCAAGGACTCCCATTCCTGCAAGGAACTCCCTGTCCAGAGTACATTGTCTGACTACATCAGAATCGGAACGACTTGTTACTTCTGTTTTGGCTCACCAAATAGTGACATTTCTTCTGCCTCTTTGGCCTCAGGTAATGCTGGATCTCGCCTGCACTCCACAGTCAAAGGTCAGTGATCCATCCCTTTTATTTGTGACGATGTACATAACACGACAAGGAACCTAGAATGAAAATGAGAGACTCCTACACAGAGGAAAGCCTCTGACGTGAGGACATCCAGGAGGGGCAAACCCATGCTAGATTGAGGAGCTGGTGGTAGCGTGGAGAGCGAGCAAATCGTTAGCAAGACGCCAGAAGGCTGGCCTCCTGCCCGACCAAAAAGTCAAGGGTGGGAGAGAGACAGAGACAATAAAGCAATCATCTCACCTGCTGGCATGACAACACAGAAGCCGTGGTGGGATTATGGCCCGCTAACTGATGCAGAGACCAGATCGCAGTGGTGAATTCGGATCCCTGATCTCTGCACAAGAAGTGCAACATCTGCTGAGCTGGACAGTGTAAGGGAAGCGACCACTCACAAAGAGGTAATGCCATTGAGAGGGGCGAACCGTGGTATCAGAAGCTGAGGAAGCTATAAGGAAACACCAACGGGCAGACGCCCTACTGAGGCCCTGATAACGCAATCCTATCAGAGGGCCAGACTGCCTTTACGGAGCCCTGAGAACTGAGAGACATTAATCTTTGAATTTGGAGAAGCCACAAGAGTTACGGGAGCCAAGAAAACCCGAACGGGCAGACGCCCTACCAAGGCCCTACTAAAGCAAGCCGATCATTGGGCCAGAGGGCTTGAGAAATCAAGAGACATTAACGTTCTAAGCTGGGAGAGACACAAGCGTTACAGGAACCTGAAAAACCAGAACAGGCAGTTGCCCCACTGAGACCCTGCTAAAGCAAGCCTGTCAGAGGGCCATAGGACTTTGGGGAGTCCTGGAAACACAAAACATAGTGAACACAACTCGGAGAAGAGAGAACGTGGAGGGTTCCAGCATTTAAAAACAAGGTTAGGACACTGTCAAACACCAAGTGAGAAATGGTGTAATTGGGTTTAGAAAACCTTGTTTTTCCTGAAAAAAGGGAGTAATAGGAATAATGTAAAGACATACTATTTGGCATACACAACCTGCAGAGAGACTGAGGGCTGCCCAGTGGGAAATTGGTGAACTTTGTGTAAAGAAATACAGAACTTGATGAATTTGTAAAACCTTCTTTTTGGAAAAGTGATCCAAGTGTTGGACCAGGCAGAAGCTATTGCTATTGCTCAGGCCTGACATTTTTTGTTAAGTTTTTCCAAAGTAGTAGGGCCAGTTAGCTATTAGGATTTGGACTAAGGACTATTTTTGTTTTGGACTTTGAGGAGCACCCTTACTTTTAGTTTTGTAAGGCCGGGAACGTCCTTCATAGTGGTAGGTCTAAATAGGCATGTTTCTCATTATTTGAATAAACACTCTTAAAATGTCATGACAGTCCGCCTCCTTCTGCTGGTTCGCCACTCTACTCAGCACCATTTTGAATTAATTATGTATAACGTTTTGACTGCCATAAACAAGTGAGATGTTCATTAAAGCAGTGAAATCAAAGCACACTGCAGGTCTCCCATCCCCACACAACCTAACATCTCCAGATGGCCAAGAACACAGCTGGTCAACTGGTCTTGAGGCTGAAGAAACACCAACTGGCCTGTGGCACCCACCTGAGAACCCTCCACTGAGTGCTAGTGTAAAGGCCAAATAACTGTCTAGAACTCAAAACCAACCGCAAGATGAACAACGAAACATACCGCACATAGACTTGCACAACAACACATGGAAACTTCCGACCGAAAAATCACACCTACGCTCAGCAAATGGTGTAAACCGAACTGAAGCTGCCAACAGCACATCACAGCTCTCTTGCGCTTGTTCCCGCTCAGTCCTACTAACTTACTCTACCCCCTTGCTTTTCAGTTCCGCCGGAGCGCCAGGGGACCACTCAGGTGTTGATAGTGTGCGGTATAAACATCCTTTAACAAAACATTACATCAATGGCACCTTGAAACACTTGTGTACTGGCACGTTATAAATACCAAATCATATATCATATCAATAGACTGTTCCCATCCTATTTCAAGTTCAGGACTGTAAAACTCCTGCCCTGCACACCCAGGATCATGCGATCGCTAATTCAACTGTGTGCACCAGTCAAAACCTTCCTACTTTGTCCGTTCCCCTCCTCCCCCATGACCGACCTGCCACCAAAGAGGAATTGCTGCTATCTGCTCCCTGATTGGTCATGCTGTGGTAACCCTTGCTCCAATTACCTTTGGCCCTTCTATGCCGCGTTAGCTCCATACTTAGCCACTTTGATGACCACTGTAACGCCTGCTCCTTATGTATGCATTCTACACCTAAACATAAAGCTCAAGTAAGATAGCTCAGTGAGTTAAATGCTCGGAAGCTGTTCCTTCTGTACCCAGATGCATGCGCGACGAATATTGCAGGTCTATTTATTCAACCAAACTACCCCTCCTCTTGTCCCTTATTGAGGGGGTATCACACCAAATCCTTTCACTTTACCACCTCCCCCCAGTCCCAATCTATACTACCCCATCTATACTCTCCCAATTATCCCCCTGTGTTTTTGGGCAGAAATATTATTTTCGGTTTTGAAGGAGTTTTGTTTATTTTCGCAGAATTGTTTTGGGAAAATAGAGAAAGACCCTAATGCTCTTTTGAAATATCTGTGTACAACTTGCATTCAAAAGTTTGACTCCTAGCGTTAGCAACGGCAAAGTCGATACATCAGGCACCATTAAATGGGCTAATGATAACAGGCGTTTCCAGTGTTTAAAAGCGTGAGGAATCCAAGTGCCATACACAGAACATATATTAGTGTTAAAGAATGCCAGAGACAGCGAACAGGAAATGGGAAAGAGCTGGGAATGAGAGAACAGGGCATGGGAGCACAGGGAATGATATGCCCACCTCAGATAGAGATATGAGAGAACAAGAGAAAAAGACCAGAAACAATGAGGGATGCAACAACAAAAGAGAGCCCAATGACAGAGAGGTCAATTATCAAGTTAGACTAGACACACATTGGGAATGACTGAAAACAATGTTAATAAGAAAGGACATCAGAGAATAAGAATGCAAGCAAAAGCCAGCTTCTTACGTGGATGTTTTGTGGCACGTATAATGTCACCTTCTAGCCACTTTAAAGAGCTTTTGCAGCCAAGCAAAAGTCTTTCACTGTCTTTTCCTCTGTGCTCTTTTTTTTCAGTTTCCTATTCACATGAATGTTTCACGTTTGTCTTTTGTTTTATTTTTATATAACGGGAGCGAGTGCCCGCCCCTTTTTCCTTCCCCTTTCTTCTTCTGTTATATTGTGTTATTAGGATTTATAGCACACACTGCTGCTCTTGGCATGGTCTCCAGGTGCCTTGACAGATCTGAAGGGGAGAGCGTGGGAGGGGAAAGACACGTGGCTCAGCTGCTGTGTTGATGTGTCCATACTGGAAGTGCCCTGACCTCTGTGCTAAGGTCAGTGTCAGGGTGTTCTGTGTTGAGAACATGGCGGCAGTTGCGTCCGACCCTGCGGTACTAAGATGTACTGGTTCGAGGTGTGCTATGTAAGCTGACTGGGGTGGTGTAGTGCTCTGATGTTTGATGTCTTTTTGAGGGGGGTGCTCAAATGGCCAACTGTGGGTGGCTTCGTTGTTATATGTACTGTGAGATAGAACATAGAATGTGAGCATGTTAGTGCAGGGGCCAGTCAGAGACTTTGACGGGTAGACAAGCCTGAAACCACATATAGCAGTTCATATTATGGCATAGCAAGGCATAAAGGTCATGACAACCTATTAAAAGTTATAGAAACAAATTAAAAACAGCTTACAGCCTGGTGTACTTCCCAGGATCCTACCACTGGCATCTTGCAGACATGTCCCATTTCACTTTCTCACAGTGCCATTGTCAGAGCCTGTGTGTGTCTGTCTTTCTATCTCTCTATATCTCTAGGAGCAGTGGTCAAAGTGAGTGGTAACAGTCGGGAGCAGAGTTCCACTACCTTTATTTTAGACTGTTAACAGTTCCACTACCCTTTGCAACTATTTTCACCATTCTGGAACTGTTCTTTGCGAAGTTAAAGCACATTTCTCCACTTTGCCACCCAATAGCAGTTACAACTAAGCTAAGATCTGTTTCAACTAAATTGGCTGTCAACCAGCAATACTGCAACCCTTGAAAAATGTGTTGCACGTTGCTCCCCGGTCAGGCCACACTTCCACTACTTTTTTTGGTGCACCTCCACCACTGTCTAGGAGATGCATTTTACCCTTTATACAGAGCAATCAAGCGATTGGCAGATGAGGGAGGGGGGCAGTCTGGAGACCCTCGTTACCATAAGCTTGGTGCTAAGGTTTATTGGAAGCACAACCATTTGGTTCACAGAAAGGGCTGTGTGTGATAGGAAGACCCCAGGCACCCATTTTAATGTCCATACTGCAGGTCTGGGGGCTGCCTAGGGACTGTGCTCATTTGCAAGATGGGATCTTTGCTAGTCGTGAAAATGCCTTTTCAGGTATCAACTGGCATTTGTCAAGCATTTGTTATGTGATCAGGGCAGGGGGCAGAATCCCTCCTCTTTTCTCCCAGAAGTCTGCCCCTGTGTCTCCCAGCTGCTTCAAGCTCCTCGAATACAGTGCCCATGGCCACATGCCAAAATCAAACTCACTTCCGCCCAATCAGGGCAAGGGTCAGATCCATCGATGTTTTATCCAGTAGTCTACCTCTGTGGCACCCAGCAGTGTCCAACTCGCCTGTCACAGTGCACACTGTCCCAGGCTAACACCTATGTCCTTTCCCCATCTGTTTTAGGTGTGCATGTTTTAGTTGCTTTGATCTGTCGACCTGACTCCCCTTTTGATGCACACATATATATGTCCTCGATTCCTGCCTGGGGTGGGAGACAACTAGAATGGAAGCCAGAGTTAGTCCTACCACAGAGGGGGAAGGTGGCATTTGAGAGGCCCTTAACCAATGTCTCGTCTTGTAGTGCCAGTTCTTTTGCATACAGTGCCACTGTCAGTCATCCCATACATATCTCGCAGGATGCAGACCCGTCTTTATTGATTTCTTCTAGAAAACTATGTATACCAGCATTGCCAGGGAGAGAGAGAATAACCAACAGCAGAAACTAAGTTACATAGAGATTGTCCTCATAGGTACCCCTGCTCCTGTTTCCCACTTTCATTCTGGCTGACCACCCTTGGTCTTGCACCCTCACCCAATAGTGAGGCAAAAAATCTGGGGGTCATCTTCGACTCTACTCTCTCTTTCTCTTCTGACATCTCGGACATCTCCAAAAAGTCCCGCTACCAGCTGCACCTCCTCAGAGGTATTCTACCCTTTCTCACCTTCCCCTAGAGGCTCACTGTCTCCAGAGCCCTGGTTCTCTCCGGACTGAACTACTGCAACAGTCTCTTTCTCAATCTTCCCACCTCCACTCTTCAACCCCTTCAACTTATCCAGAACAGAACTGCAAGACGTATCCTGGTCCGAAATCCTAGGGACCTCATCTCTCCGCTGCTGAAATCCCTCCACTAGCTCCCCATGACTACAAGGATCAAGTTCAAGTCCCTCTGCATAGTCCACAAGGCTTTCTGGGGCTGGGACCCCACTATCTACAACGCTCTCTTCCTAACTACTCTACTTCCGGAGCCCTCCGCTCTGCCTCCTCCAGCTCTCTGTGGGTGAGCCGCTTTTCTAAACAGAGATTTGGGGGTAGATCCTTATCCTCTGCAGGTTCCTCCCTCTGGAACAGCCTTCCTGCCTCTCTCCATCTTGAGCTGGACCTCCTTAAGTTCCGGATACTCCTCAAGACATTCCCGTTCTCTTCCTCTTTCTCTCTCCCTCTCCCTTGCTAACTTCCGTTCTCTTCTCTCCTACTTCCCTCCTACATTCTCATCCCCAACCTTTCAGTCAGCTGACTGGTCGCCTGGTGCACTTCCAGGGCCTCATAGGTCCTAGGCTCCCCAACAGTCCTTTGGGCCTCCGCACTCTGCCTTGTATTGCTGCACTCGGAATATGTTCCAAGAGAGTGGCACCCACTCTGCACTTAACCCTGGCCCGTGCATGACCTGGCGCATTTGTCCCCCTCGTCCTCTCTTGCATTTCTTTCTGCGCACTTGTACGACCTTGAATGTACTAGGCATAGCATGTATGTCTGTCCTGTCTTCTTCTATCCCCCCTCCCTAGCTTGCTGCACCTACATGCATAGTCATGCACTTATACTAGAAGAAATGCCCTGGCCTAGTATGCTAGTTACTGCTGTTAGATTATTCAGAATCTTCAAGGCCTAAGAATGACAATGTTATCACCTTGTTCCTTTCCCGCCTTGAAGCACTTTGAAGCACCTCACTTGTGTATAAGCGCAGAGTGACCAGGAACCTGTGAACTTCAACCAGCAGTGTATTGAAGCGAAGCAGAGGCACAATTACCAATGGAGGACCACACCAACACCGAACGCGCCAAAGACAATACGCTGACTTGCATGAGATCCCAGAATGGCTCCCCAGTCAAACAACTGCACTGACAGTCGTTCAAAGCCCTCACACGGACTGGGGCTTAAGCGTCATGACCCAACACTGCCTGCCCTGCTGCCATCGCAAAACCCTGAAGCCCACATGGAAAAGGGGCAAGACTTTGACTCCCTTTTATAGAATTCGATGTATCGACCACCTCCTACGAAGAGAGAATAGGAAGAAACTGACCTGGGGAACCAGTGTGAAGGGATAGCCAATGGGAAGGAGAAGGGCAGTATGAATGAAGAAAGACCTGGGAGACAAGAATTTGTTCGGGTGAGATCAGAGGAGGAGGCAGACCACGTGACCAGTTGGAGGAAGGACTGTGCTGAGGGGTATTACCTTCAACGCTGCCTTCCTAAATACTGTCCCTCTCGAGCCCTCCACTCATCTACCTCCAAACTTCTGCGAGTGAGCCAGTTCTCCAAGCAGAGATTTTGAGGGAGAACCCTTTCCTCAGCAGGTGCCTCCCTGCCACCCTCCGTCTTGAGCCTGAAATTCTCAATTTTCGGAAACTCCTTAAGACCTTCCTCTTCTCCCCTTCATTCTCTTTCACCCTACCCTGCTAACCTAGCTCTCTGCTCTTCCTTCGCTCCCTCCTTCCACATAGTTTATTGGCTGGCCGCCTGGTGTACCTCAGACTCTCACAGGTCCCAGGCACCCCTTCCAGTCCCTCTGCACTTACCGCAATGCCCAGGAGCACACTGCACTTGTAATAAAATACCCTGAGAGCTTCTCTGCCAGCTTTTTGCGGCATGGCTACCCCCTTTCCGGATACCGGGTCCGGGTTCCCTGAATGGAGAAATACCGGGCCATTCCGACCTTGGAGGGCCCTGTATTTCCCCATTCAGGGAACCCAGACCCGGCACATCCCCATTCCCATTCGAGCCCCCATAGGGCTCAAGGGGAATGGGGAGGATGCAAACAACGGGCCCGTTAATAAAAGGCCCATTGTTTGCATCCTGGTCTCCTCGCAGGGCCCGCTAAGGATGCCTGGTTTTACCAGGCGTCCTTACCGGGGCCCGCGAGGAGACCTCATAATAGGGCGGTAAGGGGTTGACGGCTCCGGCACTTTTACCGGCGCTGTTATCCCCTTACCGCCCTCCTCGTAATGACCCCCAAATCTCCTCAACTAATCTACTTGCACCCTTTCTAATGGTTACCGGGTTATTCCACAGCATTCGCTGTCCGATTTCATATAAGCATGTTCTTATATGCCTAAACCAAGGAATCTAGGATATCCTACTTACTTTGACTGAATAGATTACATAATGCACCTCTGTATGCTGATAAACCTGGTTCCATATGAAGTTTTAGTCAATATAGAACCCATCTTAATGCTGCAAGTGGTACAATGGGTAACCGGCCGCGCTCGTAATCTACAGCAGTACTCGAGGCAGACAAGGGGAGGCCCAATAGTTTTTTAAGAAATTTATTTTTCGATACGGCCAACAATTTACTGCCCGAAGACCCCAAGTCTTGCTACCATACACACAAGCTTGTCTGGATTTAGCTTTGTAGATGGTCAATGTTTGTTTGATCAATCTCCTGCCTTTTTCTCGTGCAAATCTTAGAACAGCCCCTGCGTTTGTTCTTAGGATTAAACTGACGTTTGTACTCTGTTACTGCCATGTCCCTAAATCTACTGAATCTAATACCCAGATAATCAAAAAGGGAACTTCCTCTATGGGAAAATGGGTGATTCAACATTTTAGACTTTGGCTTTCTTCTTACCCCCACAGCAGACCCTGATTTTAATTTTTCTATGATTTATAGTTAATCCTTTGGAGGTGCACAGCTCTGCAAAAAATAATATTTGCTTTTTTTAACTCTGTAACTGTTTTGGACACGAGAATTGCGTCATTCGCGAAAAATAAAATGCCCATGAATTGACCATTTAATGATGGAGCGGCAGCCGGCAGCTTTGAGAGCTAAGTGGCAGTATCATTTATAAAAAGGTTGAGTAAGGCAGGGGCTAAAAGATACCGCTGACTTACACCTTTTTCAATCGAGAAGGCTTGCATTGTTTCCCATTGCTGGCCACATGACACCTCTTGGAACTGGGTCAAAGTTGGTTTTAATGTTGATAAAAACAAAAATACAGGTTACATCTTTTTTAAATCACAAGCGTAACAGTAAGTTAAAACAGCCTGACCGTCTGGTCGATTATGCCCACCCCTTCTGGAAACGGGCCTGTAGGGTGGAGATGACAGTGTTTGACCCCATCCAATCCTCAAACTGGGTTAAGAGGACTTTCCCAACATTTTTGCCCGATGAGTCCAGAAGGGAGATAGAATGACAATTAGCGGGATCATTTCTACCTTCTTTCTCATACAGGGAAATTATTTCTGCATTTTATCAAGATATGGGGGTGCTGTTAGTGGCAAGGCTATGGAAGGTGTGGGAGGAGGAGTAGTTGTGCAGAGAGGACAAAGCAGTGGTTTCATGGAGAGGGGAGAGTAGCAGGTGTCTCGGGAGGATAGCTCAGGGGCAACGTGCTCGCCTTGGAAACAAGGCGACACAGAGCACCACAGATTCGATCCTCGAGTCTGCGCTTAGAAACCTCTGGGTGTCAAGGTGTTATAAATAACCTTTCATATCATATCATGTGTGTGGAGGGGGAGTAGTGTAGAGAAGGAAGAGTAATATTAGTGGGGAGATGAGAGAGGAGTAGTTGTGTGGAGAGGGGAGAGTAGTGGTAGTAAGATCAGAATATGGAAAAAGACCATAGGAGAGACAGTAGAGATATATTGAAGGAGAGAGAGTGAGAGGAGAGAAGGTCAGTTGAGTAGGAGGGAGGGGAATAGAAGGATAACCGGGCGACTGGTAGAGAGCCTAGGGATTGGAATAGCAGGGCGCAGAAAAACCTGATAAGGTGAGTACCTGAGTGTCTGAACAGCACAACCATTAAGCTATTCTTGGGGGGAAATCATTGGATCGGAATCCCTACATTGTTCCCTCAGGAAGTTTAGGGAGAGAAGGTGTTAGCTGTAGGCCAGAATACCGGTAGAGGGGGTTATCAATACCTAGTACCAGTCCAGGATTGAGGGGCACTTGGGTGAGGGCGGGACTGCCCCTTTTAGAAAGAGGGGGAGAGAGAGACAGCAATTAGACCCATTGGTGATCTAATAAAACAAAAAACATTAAACCTTCTATGGGAGTGTTATTGTGGCGAACAATGACACATGGGATGACACATAGGAAAGTCCTGCCCCGCAAAGGGTTATATGCACCGTGATAATTTTGTACCCCACAAAATGCAGTGCAAATAGACATGTCACTGCAGAAGTTGTCAAGGCATGAATTTGTGTCTTCTCTTGTTAGCCGTTGAGGATTTTTTTGATGGGCCGATAGATGCTTTCATAAATGAGATGGCGAGTGACCAGTGGAGTGTACTCTGATTGGCGGGCTCCAGTGCCTCAACAGAGGGTCGTGGTACCAGTCTGTTTGGGAACCATTTGGACACAGAACAGGTGCAGTTGTTTTACTCGATCTAAAATCAGTGCATTTATGTACTTCCACAGACAGCGAGGGGCAATGTTGGACTTAACCTACACAAGTACTGATCCATTAGTGCCCCCGGTGCTCTTGCAGGGCTTTCAGTCCTAGCTATATAATTAACCTCACCATGTGCTTCCATGAGCCTCAAGCCGGATTTGGTGGGTCAATGGGGTTGTGCTGGGCTCTGACACTACCGAGGGTAGGGTAGAGCCACCGACTGTGTCACAACCAGCAACCAATCACCAGGTGCGATAGTCTAGCAAGCTGGAAGGAACAAAGGATTGTTTCAAAGAAGCGTTGGCTTTGGACTGCGGCTCCTCTAAATGCAGTGCCCAGAATCCAGCTGCCTGGTAGAAGCCTTAAGGCCAGGTTCCCCTAGGAGTTACCTGCATAGTCCAGTTGCCTACCTTCCCTTCCAGAGCCCAGTGACCTTCTACTGTAAAAAGAACACAGCATGCAGATCACCAGCTCCCTATCTGGGATATGGAGTGGGGAGAAGTGTGGGAGTGGGAAGGGCCATCTGGGAGCATGTTTAAAGGCACCATTCGCCTCCATTAGCATCTCCTCTTACAAGTGTGTTAACTAAAACAAGGAGCATGTTTAAAGGCCCTATATCAGAGGTAACAATTGCAGGTTGCGAGCTACTAGCCAGGCATAAAGAAGTTACCTGACACCTCAATTCTCCCCACACACACAGAACACACCACTTCTTACTCGCCAAGAGTCAATTATCAATAGCCAATGGCTAGTGGCAAGTACACATTTTGAGCCCTGCTTATATCATTCCAGTAACGGTTCACGCCCTTCCTGCTCGAAATGATCTCAAAGATGCCTGCATTAAGTACAGTAGGAGCTAAAGGCAGGGTGGGTGTCTCAGGACAGTAGGCCAAAACCAACATTGACACATGGCCTCAGGTTTCAGCACTTAAAACATGGCTTCCCACACAATACCAATCACATGTAGGCAGAAAAGGTATCCAGTTAGCTTGGCAAGTCACAGGGAGCTTGAAGCAACTGCTTTTAACGACTCCCAAGTCCAACCTCTAAGTTGCAAGGTACTATTTCCTCAAACTGAAAATCACCAGTTGGTACCTGTAGCGTAATGTATGTTTAATTTTTGTGGGAATAGACTTTTATTCACATCACACTTAAAATGTTTAACTGTAGCAAGCAATAGCACCCAGACTGGTGGGGCTGGCCAATCAGGAAGCTCAGAACGCAGGCTGCCTTTACTGTTTCAAGCCCATGCTCTGCTTCCTGAACGCTACACGGCTCTCACCCTGTGCATCACGTTCCACAAATGCTCCCCCGCAGCAGCCACGTGCAGTTAGCACCTGCAAAACTGCAGCATGGATGCTAAAGGCTAGACATTCTTTTTTTTTTAAAGAAAAGAGAAGTTACCTTTGATCCTGCAACTTTCTTCAGCAATAGGGAGTCCATTTATAGTGTTGATTAGTGGTGACCTTAACAAAGCCACTCTAATCAACACTAAAAACAGACTCCCTCTCACGGAAGCAGTGCCATATGCTCAAAGGTATTTTTTCCCTTTTTTTTGGTTCTTTCCTTTAGCACCTGGGTGCTAATGGTGATATTAACCTCGAGGCCCAGCCGTCTGGTTACAGCACCGTCACCAGTGTTTAGAGACCCTCACTTCGCAATGTCCCTTTACTTGGGCGGCAGGGTCGGCACATTGCATCAGGTACTTTATGTCTGACTAAAAGGAGGTGATGCTATTACTAATTTATTGCCTAGTAGCGGGATTAAAGACATCTAGAGTTAGCTCACGTTCGTGATCTGCTCAAACAGTGCCGTCTGTCTTTTAGGCTACCATCCCATTGGATTGTGGTATGCCCATTTCTATATTGGCTTTAATAAAAGTAGGAATACTGCACAAAAATACAGAATGACATGAGCTAACAAAAAATATCTGCAAAACACGCTCATCCTTACCCAGGACAACTCTAGAGCTTTGTTTCTGGATATTTTGGATGACATTAGTCTAACTCTGCACCACCTTCTGTGGGTTGGTCCATCGGTTCCATTCCCACAGTTTGGGAATATTTGGGAAGGTGGGTTGGAGAACCTTAGAAGATTTTTATGCTAAGTCTAAAAAAAGAGGCTAATTCGAAATCCAGTTATATATCATCCCTGCACATTTCCTCCTACTCTTACATGTTTAGGGCAGATCTGCCTTTCCTGTGATGTCACTTCCAGCTCATTCAAAAGGCTGAACTTTAGAATTGAGCCCCCTACACCTAATACCCGCAAGATGGAACCCATACACTTCGTACTATTACTATAAAGATAACGTTTCATGTTGATTCAAATCTAAAGAACCAATGGAAAAATGTGTAACCGGAAGCCTACAAAATTGCAACCAGGCCTCCCCACTTGACCAATCTATGCAATCCTTGGCAAATCACTTAATCCTAAATGGATAATAGTAATCATTTATATAGCCCACTACACAGTGGCGTCGCTAGGCGGGGTCCGGGGGGGGCAGGGCTGCCCCTGTAAACCCCTGTGCCCCCCCTTATTTCCCCCTAAATAAGACGAGCAGTGATCATGTTCTCCCCTTACTTTTGTCTGTGCCCCCCCACTACTTTTTTCTTTGGCCCCTTCTGTGCCCCTCCTAATTTTGATTCCTGGGAACGCCACTGCCACTACATAGTCTGAATTGCCCCTTAGCTTACGTGCGGCTCCATCACATGTGAGCCATGGATCACTCCTAACAGGAGAGTGAAATACATTATGTTATGTTATTGGGTTTTGTCCAGCACTCTACTACGATGTGTATGGTCTCATGGTACTAAAGTGTTGATAAAGAGGGCTGGGTTCCATTAGCAGGCACAGAGGTAACCCTATCCATAGGGGAAACTTGTGTGCCTATAGTGTGATGGTGCATTGGTTTGAATAGTGTGATGGTGCATTGGTTTGAATAGTGTGATGTTTGAATAGTGTGATGGTGCATTGGTTTGAATAGTGTGATGGTGCATTGGTTTGAATAGTGTGATGTTTGAATAGTGTGATGGTGCATTGGTTTGAATCGTGTGCTGGTGCATTGGTTTGAATCGTGTGATGGCGCATTGGTTTGAATAGTGTGATGGCGCATTGGTTTGAATAGTGTGATGGTGCATTGGTTTGAATAGTGTGATTGAACATTGGTTTGAATAGTGGGATGGTGCATTGGTTTGAATAGTGTGATGGTGCATTGGTTTGAACGATGCAATACGAGTTGGCGGGAGAGCTGTAGTGGCGGCATTTATTTACTGTGTGTTGGAAATGGTGCTTTCATTGCTGTGTGTGGGTGGCTTAGTCCGAATGAGTGTTATGAGTTGTAAAGTAGAATGTGAACTTGTTAGTGAGGGGAGCAGACAATGGCGACGCTGATGGGCATTTGAAGTATCTTATGTATTATAGCCATGGCGACGTCGAAGTAGTGGTGCACCTTGGAGCAACGTCACTGTGGGGAGAGCCACAAAGATGCTTGCAGTGGGTTCTGATACCACTGCATGCACAAAATAACAGTAGGGCAAAACAATGCTGGAAAAGATCTGGGAACAGCAGCAGTGGCGATCCCCAGATGTACTACAATGTTCTGTAGGCGAGGGACATTTCCTAGAGCATGAGTCTCAATTGCGAAGGGAGTCTGCTAGCATGGTGAATGTTACTCGCCACGCCACACTTGTCGTGGTGTCATATGGAGGCTGGCATGGATGGGCGCAAGGGTGCCACCCACATTGTTTTTGCACTAGGGGAAAGATGTACCTTTTGTTCAAAACCAGTTACATCTTTCGCACAACGCAGCGCTGCCGCTCCAACATGATCTGCTATTACAGAAAGCAAAGGCACTCTGTGCAGTAATCTTTATGCATCGCCCAAGTGTTTCTGCTCAGGACGTAGAACTGATGCCACCTTCACAGGAGCGCCTCCCATGCTAAGAAGGCTTTCTCCTGTTTCGCTACACAGAGCCTTGGGCTGTGTGCAATTTGTGTGGAACTTTAACATTAGAGGCCAGTGGGGCGCTGGTGGTCGGGCCCTACTCCTCTCTTGATCTTGGCAAATAGCGTATGATTGTAGCAGCAGTAGTCCCCTGTGACAGACTTTGTCCAATCTGAAGCCAGAGTCTGGTGTCATTCATTCACACGTTCAATTTCCATTGGCTGTTTTCTGCAGGGGTGGGGCTGCCGAGCTGGACAGAGCACAGCCATTCATGTCATCACGTGCAGGAGAGGCCTGCCAACGCAAGAGGATGAGTCTCCATGATCCCAGTGCATCAAAAGGCCTAAGTCATAAGACCCCATGAAAGCCTCATGCTGGAAAGGAGCATGGAGTTGAAGGTAGTGTAATAGGCCACCAAAAGACTCTGGCGCAAGCGGAACAGGCAGGCCAGGAAATCCTGCACCGAATTACGGAAATACTCTAAGTAAATGGCAAAGTCTGCTTTATTAACAATCCATATAAAGCAGGGACGGCAATAAGCACACTAGTCTCAAAAGCTCTCTCGTCATTCCAATACAGAACATCAGGTTATAACTGAGGAACACATCATGATTGATGTCACATCACAATCTTAGTTGCAAAAACCTACAGGGTTGAGGGTTTGGTTAGGGGAATTGTCTACATATAGTTTGTATATGGGTTAGTCTTTTCATTGGATGACTATCTGATGGCTCCATCTTGGACCACCCCATAATTGATAGAGCTAAGAAAGACATTGGGCCTCATTACAAGGTTGCCGGTCCGGTAACAATGGTACCGGTAAGCTTGCCAGTGCTGTTGTTACCAGACCGGTAAACTACAAGGTCTGCTCGTGGGTGCCTGTCAGCCTGGCAGGTCTGACCTGCCAGGCATAATGGCACCCTCAAGCAGACCTACACGGTAGCACCGGCACCGTTACTAACAGTGCCGGTGCTACCGGCCTCCCCATTCCCATTGAGTCCTGTAGGACTCAAATGGGAATGGGGAGTAATTTTTACCGGCACCCGGCAAAGGGGAATTACTGGGTCCGCCGGGGGTGGAATGTCCCAGTACATCACCATCGGCAAGTGCTGGTAAATAAATTTCTCAGGCGGCAGCCGTGCGGTATTTACCGGCACGGCTCCCGCCAACCTTATAATGACCACCATAATCTTAGCAACAAGTAATTGGCTAATACAACAGTTACAGGGCTGCATAATTTTGAGAATTGTGATTGGTTGGGATTGGTCTTACCAACCTTGAGTACTTTCCAGGTCGTCAGCACATAAGTAAAAATAGTGGCAGGGGGAGCGACATCAAGGAACTGCATCTGCCAATTAAATAAGACACCGTCCCTTATTTCCTAGGCTTCATTCCAGGGCATTTTACTATGAACTTGACCTTGTCCGGCATCTCTGTTCTGAGAATTTGTGGGGGTTAAGCAGGTGCCTGTCTGTAGTTAATGAAAGGACACTGTCTCCCAATTTATTATAGGTCACATGTGAGGAGACCACATTTTGACCTATTTTATCCTGCTATTACTGTGAATTGTACTCATATTAATACAGTTGTTGTTACCCTCTTTGGCCACTGGAGACTTTGTAGAGCTAATCCTCCTACAGTATTAAGTTTCTAATTAATATGCACCTGGCATTCAAAGGCTCTTTGTTCTCTATTTAATATATGAGAAATATGTCTTACGCTTGGAAATTATTATCTTCTGTTCTCTTCTGAGCTATCCCGACCTCCCTTCTTTCACAGTACCCTTGGAATGGGGCCGTGCTTGCACGGATCTGTTTTTCAGATAATTCAGCAAGTCGAAACTCCCTGCAGCTTCGAGGCTTCTTCGAGACTTCACATTCACTCTAACGTGGCATCGCCATCCATTTTATTCAAGATGGCCTCTTGTCACCATTGCATTTCTACATTTAGCAAACTATATGTGTATATTGTTCATGTTGCATTTCAGCGTATACATTGTCATGTTCTTCATGTCTATATGGTGCAAGCAATATTCTTCATGTCTAATGGCAAATTTGACGTAGTGTTCAAGTTTCTTCATGGTGAGTGCATATCTGCTTTATGTCTATTTTACTCTTGTGTGTCAGTTTGGCAGAGAGGTCATTTGCTTTCGTCATCTTCAGTTAGATCATGTTCATTTCTTCTTGGGTTTGTCTGTTTATTTCTTCTTGTATTGTTCCAGGATAAGGTTGGTATGGCTGTCTTAGTGCATACCATTTCTCATACATGCGGTATAGAGGTGGGGGGGCAGATGCTATGAATGACGTATTCATCTGTCACTCGACAGTAGGTTGTGGCTTCTGGGAGTCCCAACCCTGTGTCGCACTTGCAGAAGCACCATGCAGATATATTAAGCACGTCCCATGCAAAGCGAACATCAGTCAGCCTACCGACACTAAAAGTATACATCTGAAGTACAATCACATGCTTAAAGTAAACATATCCACAACCTCACCCATCTACAGGGCCTAAGTGCAGTCGATATGTTTCAAGGAAGTGAAGGCACTTTTTCTTCGATTTATGTGTTAAAATAAAGCAATGCTGTTGGTTGAGTCAGTTTCCTTGGTAAGACTTCAGATATTTTCCTGATTTTCAGTACATGTGTGAAACACTTCCCTGAATATGCACATAGAATACGGTTCAGCTGTTTACTAAAACAATGTAATGGCAGCTCCCATTTTAAACACATGACAACTTCTTCCCAAAATAAGCAACAAAGTCACTAACCATGAAATAATATTTGCAAACACAAAATAACAAGTAAGAGCACACTCATGGGAGTACCACGTGAGTTGAGACGATGCAGAATGTGCGATTCGAATATGACTGAGTCCCTGTTCCATTTGGTGATGTTATGCCCCAAATGTAACAACCAGAGAATACACCATTTTATACGATTTGTTCACTCAACATCTACAGTTTTGATTAATGATCTATGGCAGGGGTCTCCAACCAGTTAATCGTGAGCTACTGGTAGCTCACCTGAGGCTTCCCAGGAGCTCTTTGATCAGACCCCAAAAGGAGAACTGTGTGTTTATTTTGGTGTCTGAAGTCTCTGGGACTTTTCTCCTGTCCCCTCTGAGTCCCCTTCCTGTAAAGTAAAGAGTCAAAAGCTGTGTGCACAGTGAGAGGAGGGGCTGAATCTGGGCTTGGGCAGCGTCCCAACATGGGGTTAACTATCAATAACAAAAGTAAATGGGAAATGTGTGTTGTGGCCATTGTCACCAAGAGGTGCAAATGATGGCAGATTAGAAAGGGCCTGGGTGCATAAATCTGCATGCTGTGTAAAACAAAGCTGGAGCTGTGATTGTTTCAGTTTCACTGTGTTTCTTTAGATTTATTTCAGCTAGCAATGCATGCTGGTAAATTGTAGGCTTTCAATCAGAATGTGGGAAATAAAGATACAGCTGTAATCCTTTTCCCAGCCCGCGTGTGTGTGCATAGAATAATAACAATCTGTGTGAGTCCCAGCTTGCAAGAAAAAAGGTACATCTCGCTTTGCGTGTTTATGGTAAAACTGTGAATTATTTTTTATATTTTCAGATACTGAGTTCATGGTTTTAAAGCTCGAGCACCCAAACTGTATTAAAATTTAGGATGGAATATGGCGTGATATGGAGTAGCCCACCTCTATGGATGTCCCAAAACAGGAATTCAAGCTATAACTGCAATTTTACATTTAAGTAAACATGGAAACCTACTAGCTGCACTGCATTCTGGTGCTTGTCCACTTACATTTATACATTTATAAATATAAACAGGAATGTAAAGTTACATGTCTATAATTGCCAGGACTTTAAAAAAACGTAATGTGAGATGTTTTACGAAACAACAGTTTCAACTAAGTGGGAAATCTGAGCAGGTGTTTGCATATATATATTTTGATAAGCATAGCATTCATATAGCTTAACCCTAGTTACTAAGTAACAGAGAGAGCACTGTACAAAATAGGGTGGTGAATACAGGGAGAGAACATAGAGGCGAGGCATGGGATGGGAGAACAATTAACAGGGTTGATCCCCTTTGGCTATGTCCACAAATCGGAAGATCTGTAGAGCTCTATGGGGAACCTGTACACATGTTGAAAGTCTGCCAATGGATTTCCAGTCCTTCAATACCGGGCTGAAATGGTGCAATTTATGAGCACTGTTTTTGCTAATAATTCAGCAAAACATATAATTTACAAGTAATTGTCTAATACGTGAACAATTCCAATATGTCAGAGAGTTGCACGTGCAAGCCAAGCATAGCTGATTGGTCATGCACCAGAATAACATGATTCTTGCCGGGAGAGGCAGCGATCCTGTGAGCTGTTCACTTAGGTACTGCCTCCTTCATAAAAGGGAGCGGGGTGGCATGTCGCCATACATTCTGAATACGTTGCCCCTTGGTACAACCATACTCTTTGCTCAAAATGTTAATTTAAAGACACATATGTTGCCTCATGTGTTCACTCTACAAGTCATCACTATAAAACTGAATGTTATTTAAGACCTGCCATTTAAACAATTGTTTGCATATAACTGGATCACATGGTTGCCCAAATGTTCATTTTTTCAATCTTGCCAATTATTGATATAAAAACGTTTAAGCGTAATCAACAAGTAGGCTTTGGCTTACTTTTCCTTGGCTGAAGTCTGTGACCTAGTGAGCAATGTTTATTGATTGGGATATGCTAAACTGGCAGTGGATTATATTTTTTGACAAAGCAGAATGTGGTATATGCTGAATTTTATTTTAAAGTCGTATACCAAATTTATTGAAAAGCTAGTCAGATTGCAGACTCACCATCCAACAAAAGGCAAAAGATGTACCATTTCCATCCAGAATGGGAAAACATTTTTTTTGTTCCAGTGTAATAAGTAAATGTGTATCTTTAATCTGCGGTGCCCAAGTTAAAGTGGGAATAACATAGTAACATTGATAGGAATTTTGCATTACTACACACAATTTATGAAAATAATTTTCCAAAAGGAATTTGTCTGCGATTCTAAAAAGTTGGTAAACTTAATACTGCATTACAAATGCTGGCAAAGAGCCGTCCTTCAAAAGGTGCTAATATTTTGATGAAAAACAAATGCTCTTTTACAGATGATGCAGTTGTGAAGGGCACAGTGACTCCCATGGCTCAGTCTGTTAAGAAAATGCCTGATTGCCTGATTACCTGTCTCTGTGAATCTGCCTTTTTCAGACAAACTTCCTGAAATAAAACCCTGATCCTGTCTGACAGCATCTGAGTGCTGTTGCTGTTTCAAGCTTTACACCAGATTACTGAGCACTGGTGGATAGCATGCATTGTAAGCCTTCACATTGAATGTCCCGATTAGTTTCCTACTTCTGATATGCTTAACCATTTTTAGGAAACTGCATCAATGAAAAATAATAAAATAAACATGTTCTTGAAGTTATTGATATATTACTATCACAGTAAATACAGACGGTATTCCTTTTTTATATGAAGAGCAAATAAACTGCCCAAAAACATCATTGTCGAAATTCTCATACTCATGCATATCACCACCCCAGTAGCTCCCGCCTATTGGCCATTAACTACAAGTAGCTCCTCCCAACATAAAGGTTGGAGTCCCCTAATCTATGGCATTAGTTAATGATGACTTCTCAATTGTTATTATTAATTGCATTGGTAAAAATGTTAATTGACATTTTCGTGAGATTGACAAAGGGACAAAGCAAGGAATCTCTGACTTAAATAATGTGTGTTAATGTGAATATGATCAATTGAACAAAGGAGGATTAGTATTGTTACTGGTTTTTTGTAAGGTTTTTACTTTAAATTTCCAATTTCTTTTTTCTTTCCTCTTTTCCTTTTCTTCTTCTTTTAAATTAAGTATTTATGAGTGTAATGCTGTATAGTATACTGTTTAGGTTCAATTTTATGTAAAATGTGATGATGTGTGTAGATTTATGTGTTATGAATTGATATAAAAGTTTGTGTAAATGTACAGTTTGTACAGCTGACAAAAAAAATTAAATAAAAAAATAAAAAAGTTAAAAAAGTATGAGCAACTGGAGATTTCCCGGTAGGCTTTCTGCCTCCTGTGCCTCTTTTGTGTGGTAACCTATTTTATTTCCACATAGTCTCATAGGAAAAGGGTTAAGCTTGCTGAAAAGCATAGTATGGGGCCCCTTTGAACATGATTTCCAGGGCCTCTTTGTTCCCAGTCCACCCGTGGCTCTCTCTGTACATTGCCCCGCTCCAGGTGGAGCAGGGTCGATTCGAGAGACTGGGAGAGCCACCAACAGTAAAAAGGTGGGGTATAATCTGCCGAGGGGAGGTGGACAGGGAGATGGGAAGCAGGCACGCGACCTACTACTACGGAGGAAGGGGGTGAAGCTGAGTGAACTGGGACAGCCGGCCTCACGTGTCTGTGTGCGCGAGACATAGATGGCAAGAAAGCACACCAGGCAGGGAGAGCAGGATGTAAACAGGGAAAAGCAGGTGGGTGCCGGAAATGCTGAGGAGATCGAAAGCCTGCATGCTCTGCTAGGTGGCTAAGAGCTCATGAGTAAAGTAAGTAATGGTCTTTTCTAACGAGAAGCAGTTCGAATCCTGGTTGCTGGGCAAAGTTAGGCCTTCATGCATCCGAGATTACGTACGATAAATCAAGTATTATTTAAAATAAACCAAAAATGAAATCTAACTGTAATAATAGCTGCCAACAGAACCGCGCTTCGAGGCTGAAGGAGTCCGGCATACAAAGCACTCTAAGAGCACACATTATTATTACTATGGTGACAGCTTGCTTTAAAATAATCTATTGCACAAGTCGGAGCGAAACATCATTACTACCGAAAACCTAATGCTTTCGGGGCAGTGCTTTTGTGAAACTGTGCTGTAAATTTTGCACATTGGACCCCATTTTTCTGCAGTTTTCTTTAGGGGGAGACCCCCTGACCCCGTTTTGGGGTTTGGAAACATGCACTTGCAAATTCAGGGGGACCGCGTTATTTACCCCCACTCCTTTGCAAAGTCATCAGCTGCCACTGGGTGTGCTACGCTTACCTTGGCAGTGTCACTTGCTGCACGTTTTACTTCCTGCTCTGCCACCATCTAAGGGAAAGAGAGTGCCCCCTGCTGCACCCACCTTTGCCTGATAGATACTGGGTAAAGTTCCCCCAAGGGTTTGCTGCTTCCATCCTGAGACAGGAGGGTAGGTGCCATCACCATGCCACTAATTTCATGAACCTCAGAAGGATCAATTGTTTTCCGGTTCATCCACGATACACACGAGTGAATTGTAGCTTGCACACGTCTGCAGCAGGTGCATGAACTGACTGAGGAAAATTACAAATTACATTGAAAGTATATATTCTGCTGGTTTTTCTACTTAAGCATAGGCGGGAAATCAGGGTGGTACAGGAAAAATGTAATTCTGGTGGTGGGAGTAGAGTAAAGTAAGAAAGGATTGGTTGCAAAACTTTGAATTAATCATTACCACTATCATTGCCCTGGGCAGCCTTCCATGTCATAATTATTTAGCATGTCCATACCACTAAAGAAAGGGGCTAGCTATAGGTAGATGAGTCTTGGGTATGGCACCACTAGCAGACCTCAACACCACATGGCAGCTACCGACCGAAAATGCACCAAAGCTCAGTGACTGGTTTCTCCGAAATGAAGCTGCCAACAGCACAACAAAGCTCTCTTGCTCTTCTCCCGCTCAACCCCACTAACAAACCTCCAACCCGCTCCGATTGCATATCCGCCAGGGCAAAAGACACGATGCAAGTGGAAACAGTGCCTGGTACAAGACCCGTTAACATAACATAACAGGCAGCGATTATTCAATGTCATGAGTTCTTTACTGACCGCTACACTACTTCTGTTATGAGATACAGTCGCTATTGTATACAAAATTGCAATGATCATCATCAATAATATATTTGTGACCAGTATTATTTGCAGTTTTGAATTAAATAATGTACTTACATTGCGTACCACTATAGCGTCGTGATGACGTGATCGGGCATCATGACGCGATAGCGTGCACACCAGTGATGTCATTTACCCAGATGAGGATGATAGGTAGGTACAGTTAGGTAGTGGTTGCTTAAGGAAGTGTTGTTCTCAGTGGTCGAAGTGAACAAAAAGAAGTAGTGGAACTATGTTCCCTGCTGGCCTGTCACCCACTCCCCACAGACCCCAGCACCACATCCCCTCCCATACACAAAAAAAAAACCCAAACACTTTCACCTGCTGTTTAAGGGAATGTTCAGTGCAGTGCACTGAAAGTGCAAGTTTCAACTTCTTCCTACACTTTTATTTTAAAACGAAACCATTCCGGAACGGTTTCTTTTGTAAATAAAAGTATAGGAGCTGTAAAAGGTAATTAAAAAAAAGTACAGGAGCACCGCTCCCGACCGCTCCCGCTCACTTCAACCACTGCTTGTACTGACCCAATGGTAACTTGCTATTTTACATATGTATATACAGACTCTTTATGTGCAATTTGGTCCAAGGGTGTTCGTTATTTACTTGTCTATTGGTTTTTGCCTTATTCTTTGCACAGTATCATTGCTCCATTACAAGCCATACTGCGAGTAACGTTTTAGAATATTATCAGATACTCTCACAGTCTTTTGATATCGAACTTTAGAAGTGGTGTATTGATTGTATTTTTTTTATTTTGTATTAATTGTTGGTTAAATGAATCTTTCAAGCTTAACAATATATATCAAATAAACATTTCACAGTCCTAACACTCTTAAAATCCATGAAAGAAAAAAATAACACAGGCTTCTCTCACACCAAGATCCACCCACCCAAATCGATCATTCTGGCTAATACTAAAATTGTGCAACTTATGCAACACAGAGTTAGTGCAACACAAGAACTGTGCAAACATGCAAATATAATGCCTTCCAAGATAACTCATAATTGGTCAATACATATAAATAATGCAATAGTATATACATGTGCAAATCAGGAAAAAGTTCCACTCTCCCATAATTGTGAAATTTTTTGCAAACAAGAGCAATGCAGCTTTGAAATATGCAAGATAAAATCAATACAGTATTATAATGTGCAAAACATACAAAGACAATGCATTCCATATTGACTCCTCAACTTCAATTTGCTAAATCAGTGCAATAATATTATGTGCAAATCAGCAAGATTATTTACTCTATGATATGAGAACTAGAAACTATGTTATCAACAATTGCCTTGGTACCTGAGGGCAATCCACCCCCACTGTTCCATGCGTAGGGTTCTCAGAAGATATTGGTTGGTCACTCAAGCAATTGAGCCAAAAATCATTCCTATCCATTGTGGCCCCATTCCAAAACAATTTTATAAAATGGACTGACCTCAAAACGCTCACGAGACCAAAAGATGTTCCAGAGTTTCCAAGGTTTGCCCATCTTTACAAAATCTCCATTTGGCCTCTCCTTGGAGAGCTCTTTCCGTCTAAGAGATACTTCACCTGTGGGGAGAAGGTTTCACTGGAAACTCATGAATTCCCGCCTCACCTTTGGACAAGGAGACAGTTTAAAATGTGATGCTAGTTCACCCAACCTCTTATGTTCACCCGCAAGGTGTCTCAAGCTCACAAACCCATGAAATGCTGTTATCGTTATATATCAATCAGACAGATATAACTGTTTTTTTATCCTTTAATGGTCCATTATTAAGTCTGATTTAGTCAAATTACAACTGACCAGTATTTTATTGCATTCAAGCTTAAATCTCTTTGCATTTTCACTGTCTCATTGTCCATTAAAGCGCCGAGATCTTCATACATTGTATGTGGAGCCGCACAAATCATGTAACAACATGACAATAACCGCCCCTGACTATTAGTCATGAGTGAGTTAATCCCCAACTCAAAACTAATGGCAGCGGTGGGGACTACATTAGGGATACCCAGGACTCTCCGCCGTACTAGTCCTTATAGTGTATTCATGAAATCAAGTACCCAATCAGGCTGCAATTCCACACTTTACATTACAACTAATTTCCCCACATAAAATGTAATTAACAGCAACAGAGTAAATTTACAATATTTATTTTTAATATATTTAATCTGGGTAATAAGCCCTATTGATTTCTACTTACAAACGGTCTTTTTAAAGGCCATATCAGGCTTACTGGAGATTAAATAACCCACGTAAACCAGATGTTTAACTTTCTCTAGTACAACATCATTTAAAACCCATTTTTCACAAGTAAAATCTTTTGGAATGTTTCTCTAACCCCATGCTAGCCCAATCTACTAATATAAAATCATCTGTATATGCTAGGAACTTTACACTCAGGGTGCCAATCCCGGGGGAGGCAAAGGCTGCTAAATCAAGGCACTCCCCAGCATCTAATAAATACAAATTAAAAAGGGTGGGGGCCAAAATGCACCCCTGCCTGGGTCCGTTCCGGGTAGGAATCTTTTCTGTTAGGCCCACTCGCTGATTTAATCGCACCTTGATGTTGGAATTATCGTGGAGCCGTATCCCTCCAGCTCCATAGCTTGTCCCATCAGCGGTTTCGGTCTACTACGCCGAAAGCAGAAAATAGATTGACTGCAGCCAAGTAAATCACATTGTATTATTTCTCCTGGACCTTTTCATGTAGTCCTTCAAAAGCCCAAACCGGGTTCAGCCCTTCCTGAACCCGGTTTGGGCTTTTTGTACTCTCCCAGTTGGCATTACCCAATCCTCTAAATGCTGCAACAAGATAGATGCAAAAATCTTGCTGTCGGCATCCAGAATTGTGATTGGGCAATCATTCTTAGCTTTTGACCTACTGTCCGCTTAAAGATAGGGAGTATATATGATGTCTGTGATGATGCTGGGAATTGCCCCCTCTCAATAACATCATCAAATAGAAATTTCAGGATCTTGGTCCAACTTCTAGGATCACCACTTCTGGGTAGCTTGAGTAGTCATCTACATCAACAAGTAGGTATATGCCCTTCTGCACCATGCAAAAGTCAATGCTTATTCCCTCCTAGTGTATTGTGCCCCTCAGGCAGATTGGATTGGTTCAGGCCTCAGGGGTGCGCTGGTCACTAGGCATGGGTGGCATGATGATATCAAGTCCTCAACCTTTGTGTTTCAAGGGCTAGGTCACTAGGGTGTGGCTTACCGGTTCCTGGCAGCAATAGGCCTCCTCCTTTCTTCTTGGAGGCACCGGTTTGCAAGTCATCCAATATGACTCAGGGCCAGTGCAAGCAGGAGACTCAACCCCCTTCGTTCCCAAACAGATAATGGACTTGAGCAAGGTTGGGGACTGACTCCCCCACACCTCAAACTAGGTTCACCCCCCAGCATTTAACGTGGTGCAAGGCAGTGGAACCACAAGGGTGTGACTGAACCGGGAGGCAGATGTTGGTCTTAGGAAGTGTGTTAAAGGAGCCACTCTCTGGCAATGGTAGGAAGAACAAGAAGAGACTGGAAAGGAAACAAGATCAGGAGTAAGACAAGGGCTATAAGAGGCAGAAAGGCAGCAAAGAGAATCAGGCAAGAGTGCTGAGAGCAGTGCCAGCGGGCAAGCAACAAGGGCCATAGGAATCCAAAAAAGCATGGAGAGGCAAGGCAACAAGCAAAGTCCATGGGAGCGTTAAGACGCACTGCTCAAACATCCCGGCTGCTATTTATAGCAAGAGCGTAGTATTCCGGCGTCAGTGGTTTCCCATGAAACCAAACTCTGTTGCCAAGCAAGTCAGCTGACCCCATTTTAGAACTTATGTCCGGTGCGCTGTGACGTGTGCGTGCAGGAGCGCCGATCCCGGAAGCATCCCAGGCAACCAAGTGCCCCCATAGGAATCTCCACCAGTGCCTCCAGCTCCTATAGCCTTCCAATGGACCGCAAGTGTGGGCGTGCCCGCCCACACCAATGGGGATACAATCTCCATGGACGAGCAGGTAAGTGGTGCGGGTGGCGTAAATGGCCACAGCAACGCGTAACATTGTGTCTATTGGAGGAAGCCACACCCTGTGTCGTATGCAGGCTTTGTTTCTGACAATTCTCTGTTGCCCTTTGTGTGCCAGGGTGATGATTATGTCCTGTAAGCTGGCAGGGATAGGATTCATGTTTGTCTTAGTATCAGTACGTCATTGGCGTTTGACACCTCCTGGAGGACTATGAATACCCCTATCAGGAAATCTTTGGCTGCCGCCCTGCGGTTTTGGTTGTTGCGGAAGACCAATTTCCACTCACCTGCTAGTATCGCATTCTTTACCAGGTCGCAGCACGGGTCGGCGTTGGTCGCTTCTACGATGTCCGCGATTTTGGCTGCTCTGGGTTTCATGGTGTCCACGATTTGGCAGATGTGCTCTTCCGTGGACTCTTGGACCTCTGCCGCTGTTACTGCTCACGGGTGTATGGACAAAAATTCAGCTGGGCTGTCTTCTCCCACCTGGTAGAGAAGGTTGAATTCGTAATACTGGAGGTGCAGTAGCCATTTTTCAATCCTCGCTGGAGGGGTGTGGGGCTGAACCTTTGAAAATCGGTAACAGAGGTTTGTGATCTGTGTAGGCCTTGAACTTCCGACCATAGAGATAGAGGTGGAAATGCCTGCAGCCCCATAGAATTAAAATTGCCTATTTCTCTATGTGCAAGTATTGTTGCTTTGTAGGTGTCAGGGCCTGTGATGTGTATATGTGTATGCAACCTGTCTGGTCTCTCCAGTTGGGAATGTCTATACTAGGATCGCTCCCAGGCCAATGGGGCTTGTATGTACGTACAGTTCTGTCTCCAGCATGGCCTCATGATAGGTGTGAGAACCCAGAGGGTGTCTCACCCGCTAGTGCCCAGGGATCTCTCTCTCAGATGGCCAGGGCACAGCCATCGTCTTTGGATCCAGATCCTGGGGGTGGACCAGTGCGGGAGGATCACCTGGGTGAGGGGTCTTCGGGGAGTGAGAGTGGGACACCTAATGGCAAGACAGGGTATCACCCCTATGACACCTTTACTCCATCCTACTAGCTAGAATACCTGGGAACTGTAACAACCCCCCTTCCCCTACATGAACACTTTCACACAGAGAGCCCTCTCTTGGAGAAAACAGACTCAGACTTGATCATTGTACCTGACATGTCCCATTACTATGGACAGGCAAAACCAGGCAATTTATGTTAACAACTGACACCTGACTTCCATTCAGCTTCCCTACACGGATTAAAGGTGGAGCATAAGAGCACTCTCTGAGCAAGGCAAATCACACGAAGGAACATCGTTTTCTAGGCGGCAGCTGAACGTGGGGAGAAAGGCGTTAAACTGAGAAGGGAGAGCAATGTGGGAGATACCCTTGACCTTTCTGACGAGAAACCGTTACTTTCCAGAAACCTTCAGATTAAAAGGCATAAGGCCAGGAAACCAGACTGAAGAATCCTGCATTGTTTGTCGGAGATACCCAAGGCCCTCCTGCATGACTGACCGAGTCAGGGAGAAGCCGCAGCCGCCGTAGTACCATCCTTGGATCCAGGATCAAAGCAGAGGAATCAACAGAACCGGTGAGATGGGGAGACTGATGCAAGACCGGTCTGGTTGAAGTCAAGGTTGCAAGTGGCAACATAGTATGAAGAGCGCAAGAGCGAAGAATGTTAACACGTGTGATGAAAGACACAAGTGAAGCTCAATTGCCAATGAATGTTTGAACTTTAATATGAATCAGAACAGGTACGAGACAAAGTAGCAGATTGGTCCGGCACCTCGGGTGTGCTGAATCGAAGGTGTCTGTGTGATGTACCCAGCCAAAAAGTGGCAGAAACAAAAGCAATAAAGTGAAACTTATTGATGAAGTAAATCAAAGTAGTCCTCCGATGGTTTACAAAAAATCCATCGCACAGTCGAAAGTCTTTGAATTTTGATCACAAAAAGAAAGCAAAGAAAGTGAGAATATAAGGTCTAAGTCCGATGGAGGGAGGCCCATGGTCTGAGCCCGATCGAGGGAGACCAATTGTGAACTTGTGTTTAAGGGGGTCCAAGCCTGAGGGAGACCCGTAGTGAACAGTAAACCCAAGAACTTGTGAATATGAAAATCCTGATGAGAACGGAACTTTGATACTTGTTTGTTACTCCAGGCACTCCGCAATAAGAGACTTTTATTGGTAAAGAGACTTTGGTGCAGAAGGCCCAGATACCTATGTTTTGAACTGCATCATCGTGACAGAGAAGCCAGAGTGTGTGCAAAGCTGCAGTGTGCCACCTTGTCCCGTGCTGAATACTAGGGGAAGGGCAGCCAACTGCTCAACTATCCTGACATATTGTTTCTTGAACACTTTTCTTTTGCATACATCGTTTACCAACAGCATTTGTATTTAGAAGTAAGGATTCGCAATAGTTTTATTAGTATAGGTCCTTTTATTTTGACAGAGAATCCACTAGGTCTGCGTTATTATTATTTGATGATCGTAGCTTGCTCTCATTCTTAGATTTAGGGTTAGATAGGCGTTCAATCAACCCATTGAAGTTCAATAAACACCCTTAAACTGTGATCACTTGTGTCTGTCTTCATTGTTTGATATCATGCCTTCATTGCATAGGCCATGGTCGTGTCTGCCAACAGTGAGTCTTTGATTTGTTGAAAAGCTTCTTGGCAGCGATGGCTCCAGTCCTACATTGTGTTGGACTTGGTCAGCTCCCTCAGGGGTTCTGAGATCATGGCTCAGTTGGGTATGAATCGGCCACAGTACGTGGCCATCCCTAGGAAACTACACACTTTTGTGGGTGTTGTTGGCGGTGTAGTTTCTTCGATGTCTCTGACCTTGAGGGGATCCGCAGACACTCCTTCGCTATTGAAGACGTGGCTGAAGGAAGTCAGTTGTTCTTTAAGGAATTCGCATTTCTCCTTGTGGACCGTCAGTCTGGCCTTCTCTAGCCTGTTGAGGATGGCTTCCAGTCAGCGTAGGTGTTCTTCTCTGCTAATCGTGTGTACCAGGATGTCTTCGCTGACATTGAAGACTCCCGGGCGGCCCTGCAGCACCAATTGGATTGTTTGCTGGAATGTAGGGGATTATATCCCGAAATTCAACCTTTTGTATCTCCTCAGGCCCAAGTGCATGGAGAAGGTTGTAATGTACCACGGGTCTTTGTGTAGCTTTAACTGGTGGTATCCAGCTTTCAGGTCTAGTATGGAGAAAAGTTGTAACCCGATTAGGTCAGCTACGATTTCGTCCAGGGTCGGCGTGATGTGCCTTTCCCGGATGATGGCAGTGTTTGGCAGGCACATGTTGATGTATATGAGTACCTTCCCTGGTTGTTTTGGCTTTTTCGTGACGACTTTGGTGGAGACCCACAGTGTTGGTCCTGACACCGTCTCTATTATGTCCGCCTTCTCGAATTCATGCAACTCCTTCTCAACCAGGTGTTGTTGCATGTAGAACGGCATCCTCCTGTGCCGCACTGCTTTGGGCTGTACTGGCGTGTTGATGTGTAGCTTGATTAGCTTCCATTTTAGGCATCCTATGCTCTGAGTAGGTCTGGATGCCTGGTGTAAAGACTGGAGGGGAGGTCTGTACTTCTGCTCTCTACTTGGTAGAGGAGAGGCACAGAGGACCCCAGCTAAGATTCTCTATTAAGGTAGCAATGGACAACCAATCAAGGCCTAGTTTCTCGGGAGGTGATGCAGGCTGGTTCTTAAGTACAGTGTAGTCCCCAAGCCCCCACAAAGAAATGTCCACACACTGTATTAGTTAAAACACAGTCTTTATATAATTAATATTCAAGGTTATGTACACTACCACAATAACTCACTTTGTGCTCAGAAAATCTACAATGGCAAATATATAAAGTTCTACGTGGTACCACGATTATTATCAGATTTCATTAAAGTGCATCAACTGTACTCTGGTTAAATGTCACATAAATCAATTAATAAAGGTAACCCACAATGGACATAGGAGGAAAGCAGCTGGTTAGAACAATTGGCAGAATATTGACCCCTACCAACTAGGCACAATTCTGTGTGGAGATCCCCCCACCTGGGCAACCTGTAAAGTAAAAATATATCACAAGCCCAGTCCATATATTGTTCTATAAGTCTTATTTCCTTCTATAAGGTTTCTACCCCCCAATCTACCTGGCAGAGCAGAGTTCTTCGATGAGGCGTCGATGGATCCTTCTTGAGTGACTCCCTTTAAAGCAGGAGCCACGGATCGTCGAGAGGCGTCGAAGAAGGTGAACTTGGCATCGATGAAAAGTTTGATGGTGCCGAGACCACGGCGTCGATCCAGGCGGTGCTCGTCGGCGACGTCCTGCAAGGATGAGGTGCGCGGGGCACCTCAGCATTTGATAGTTCAGGACCGCAAAGAGTTTCTGAAGAACTGTCGCAAGACAAGGGCGTCAAGTTGTCGAAGTCTTTGTGGTCTTCCGGTGGCGGGAAACCCACTGGTGGATGTGGATGCTCCTCAGCGCGTCGACAGCCTGATCTTCTCTGGCAGGATAAGGCGGGCGGCTTCCCAGGACTTTGGAAAATCAAGGTAACAGGCAATATAAAGCAAGAAGCCACAGTGGCCATCTTGTTTCCTATCAGGAATCAACTGATTCCAATGACAGGGCCTGCATATCCCAAAATGGAGGGTACTCAGAGCACCTGTCAAATTCTGCATGGAGCTGCCACCAGCCCATACCCTGCGCTGTGGGCAACACACAGGTGCCCAGACACATACACTAGGGGCACAGGGTTTCACCCCCACCGATGGGTGCCATAAGAGTATCCCATGGGTCTGTACACCAAACCAAAAACAGGAAGAGCTGCACTGCCAAGAGTCCCATATGGACCCCTGGGCAGAAAACAATACAGAACACGCATGTAAAAGGACTACAGGACAAGGACAGGGAAGCCCTGTCCCTCCAATGCATTTCCAGCATCACAGTCGCCCCCCAGACTGAGGTTAGGGTGCCTAATCTCCCAGGAGATAGACACCTTCATCCAGACGGTCAACATATCTTCTTGAAAGGCCATCTGCATTATTGTGACTCTTCCCTGGTCTATGCTCTATGGTGAAGTCTAGCCATTGCAGGCTAATGGACCACCTGAGCAGTTTCGGGTTCTCACCCTTCATCTGCATAAGCCACTGCAGGGGCTTATGATCTGTTTGGACCTTGAAGGTAGACCCGGTAAGGTAGGGTCTAAAACGCCTTAGGCTCCAAACTATACTAAAACATTCCTTTTCAACCGTAGCCCACCTAAGTTCTCTACCCTTAAGTTGTCTACTGATGAATATGATCAGATGTTCTCTTCCTTTGTCATCTAACTGGGACAAGACAGGTCCAATTCCGGTGTCGCAGGCGTCCGTTTGAACGATAAAGGGCTTGCTGTACTCAGGTGCACACAACACAGGTGCCCTACACAGACTTTCTTTCAAGCCATCAAAGGCCCTCTGACAGTCTTCAGTCCAATTAACCTTCTTCGGCTGTTTGGTGAAGTCAGAGCTGTCATTGGTGCAGCTATGGTTCCATAGTCCGCCATGAAATAGCGATAATACCCCGTGAGGCCCAAAAAGGCTCTCACTTGGGTTTGAGTAGTGGGAGTCTCCCAGTCATGTACATCCTGCACTTTACTGGGGAGAGGTTGGATTTGGACCCCACCTACCTCATGACCAAGATACGTGACTTTCCCCTGAGCTACCTGGCACTTGGTGGCCTTGATACTGAGGTTAGCCCTTTTCAAGGCCTGCAAGACCTTATCCAGATGTGTCAAATGCTCTTCCCAGGTGGAACTGTAGACGGCAATGTCGTCTAGGTAGGCCACACAGAAGTCCTCCAGCCCACTGAGTGCATGATTGACCAATCTCTGGAAGGTGGCAGGGGCATTCTTCAACCCAAAAGGCATGACCCTAAACTGGTAGAGTCCCTCAGGTGTTGAGAATGCCGTCTTTTCCTTGGCATGGTCCGTCAGAGCTATTTGCCAATAGCCTGAGGTAAGGTCAAAGGTTTCTTACAAATTTGGCAGCACCTATGGTGTCCACAAGCTCATCAGCCCTGGGCAATGGGTGTGCGTCAGTTTTGGTGACGGCATTCACTCCTCGGTAGTCCACACAGAACCTCCAATCCTTGGTACCTGCCTGGGAACTTGCCTTGGGGACAAGGACCACGGGACTGGACCAGGGACTGGTTGAGAGTTCAATAACACCCAGGTTCAACATCTTGGCGACCTCAGCCTGGATGTGGTTCTTAATGGTATCTGACATACGGTAGCACCTGCTTTTAACAGGCACACTGTCACCAGTGTCAATTTCGTGCCTACACCACGGTGTAAGACCTGGTGCCAGTGAAAACAGAGAGGCATACTGCCGGAGCACAGCCCTGCAGGCCTTCTGCTGCTCTGTCATCAAATCTGGAGAGAGATGTACTCCCTCCACTAAGCCATCCTGAGAGTTGCTATGCAGCAAGTCAGGAAGGGGCTCACTCTCATCCTCTTCTTGCTCTGAAGCTAGCAAAAGACATGAGACTTCTGCTCGCCCGTGGAAATGCTTGAGCCTGTTAACATGGAATACCTGAGGGGTTACCCCAGGGGCTCCCATGTTAACCAGATAATTGACTTCGCCCATCTTGGAGATGATCCTGAAGGGTCCAGTCCACTTGTCTGCCAAAGCTCTAGGCTTGGTAGGCTCCATCACAAGGATTTCCTGTCCCATAGTCCAATCCACTTGCGTGGCTTTAAGGTCATGCCAGTACTTATTAAATTCCTGGCTGGCCTTGAGATTCGCTGTTGCCTGACCCATCATCTGTGTCATCCTCCGTCCATATGGACTCCTGGGCAGAAAACAATACAGAACACTGATGAAAAAGGACTACAGGACAAGGACACAGAGGCCCTGTCCCTCCAATGCATTTCCAGCATCACACCTGGCCAGTGGTTTGTGGATGTCATCAGAGTCTGTGATGTCACAGATGAACTTTATTAGCCCCAACTCTTCTGCGGATTCCCAAATGAGTAAGCATTCACTGCCAGAGGTGACGACATAAATCTTCGACTGGATTTCCTTGTCCCCTCGGCTGAGGTTCGTCCGCAAACTTCCTGTTACCAGAAACAGTGTCTTGCAGCCATAGGCGTGTATGAGTGTGTTCATGTTCATCAGCTTTGGCTGGGGTTGCAGAAGTTTGAACATCTGTGCCAGCATGATGTTTACTGAGGCCCCTGTGTCGATTGTCATTACAGTTTCTTGTCATTGCACGTGTATGAGACATCTGGTTCTCATCTTTTTCTTCAACATCTTTATCTCCCTCGCGAGAACTGAAATGAGGTGGACATTTCCTCTCCTTTTTGTACGTCTTGTTCTGACCGCAGCTGCAAGTCTGTCTTGTTCGTCTCCTGATTGATCCGTAGAAGGGTTGTTTTCTGCCTCGATGAGGCGAGTTTTTGCTTGTTTTATCTTTCTGGGGTGTGGTCATGGGGCTTGAGCCTGATATTGTGTCGGCGGGCCTGATGATTGGCATACCCTTGCGTAGTGGTCCCGGTGGCCGCATGCACCTCACGTGGTCCCTTGGGATGGGCAGTTCTGCTTTCCATGAATTGTCCTCCACACCAGCTATGTTTGTTCAGTCCTGGTGTTCTTGGCTGCCATCCTGGGGCAGTGCGCTCCTCCCTGTTCTGCTCCGTGGGCAGTGGGCGATCATTGAGCTGCGCAACCATGATCATGGGGGTGAGTTGCAGATTCTGCAGGGTGGTGCTCATGTGGGCCGCCCTGGCATGTGATAGTTCCCTCTGCCAGCTGTATTTGAGTATCTTTGCGAGGGAGATGCCTTTCTCACTCAGGACGATTTACAGCAACTTCTCTGACAACATGCCATTGATTATCTGGCATCGGATCTCTTTGTCGAAGTCATCGAAGTCGCATGATAGGGCCAGCCTTCAGAGTCTGGTGTGATATGCGTCGGGAGTTTCCTCCTCACTTTTGACTGTGGTGCAGAATTGGAATGTCTTGTAGTCCGGGTTCAACTGTGGCATGAAGTGTGCTATGAGGGCGTCTTTCACCGACCTGGAGAGATAAGTTCCATCTTTTGTTGCAAGGGAGTTAAAGATGTGTAAAACATCATTCCGCACACTCAGTAGCAGATGGGACTTCATCTTCAGGGACATGGTAATGTCTTTGCAGTCCATCACCATTTCAAACTTTTGAAGCCATATAGTCCACCGTGACCCTACTGACGATGGGTCAGTGTATGGGTCGAAGGGGCCTAGTATTGCATTCAGCCTGCTTTGGCATCATGTAGATGAAGGCATGTTGAGTAGCGCTATTATTCTGGATGGGGTGCCTGCCCAGGGCATGGATGTACCTTGCTGCCGTGTCAGGCACCTGCAGCGCAGTGTGCGGTGCTTGACCTCACCTCTGGACACTACTGCTGTCTGCTGTTTGTGGTGGGTGGAGGTCTCCCCCACTGTGTCCCTTGCTGGTGGGGGTGCTGGAGTTTGATCTTGGCATTCGTCCCTGTTGCCAGGTGTGTGGGTGCTGTGCTGTGATCAAGCAGCTGGCATTTTCTTTCAGGTTCCTGTGTGTGGCCGTTTCACCCGCTCATCGCCACTGTTAGATCCAGGGTATGTCCCTGGATCCACGTTAGTAGAATGCTTAAAAAGGCGGGGGGGTCGTGCTGGTGATAAATGCGGGCTCCCACCCGCTAAACAAAAGACACGTGAGGCAGGGACTAGTTTCTACACAGGACTCCTGGGGTTTCCGGCGCCCGTTCCTTTTATTCCGTCACTTCCCGCCACTGCGCGGTGACATGACACGTACATAACATTCGCTGTCCAGTCCTTTGCTATCCATGCGGGGTTGGGATGCTAACTTTCTACCTCAGCTATGGCTGCTTTACCTTTATTGTCCCCCCAACTACTCCCCATAAGTTCCATCTACACGTCAACTCGAGACGGTTGAGTTACTCAACTTCTTAAATAAACTGAAGCCACACACACACACAGACATGCACACGCTGTTTCAGATGGATTTGCAGGCCCGCTTTGGGCTGCAAATAACACTGTGATACGTGAGCATCAGCTAAACAGAATCTAATTTTCAGAATCTAATTAATATATTGCCGTGTTACAAAACTGCTGACTAGCAGCATGGAGGCAGTTGCTGGGGGCACCCCTAAGGCTCGAAGCCCTTTCATTTCAAAGTGTAAAACGTCCTGAAGCTGTCCCGGGCTGGGCGCTCGTTTCTTTGGATAGCTTTTTTCATTGCAAATATGCAGCATTGTTTCTTTAGTCAACACAAGTGTATTTTGTTTACTGCCACATGCTATCCAATATGTCTTGTTTCCAAGAACGGTAGTCTGCTGCAGGGTGAAAGTGAAGAATTAACCCCTAGGAAAAGAGTGTTGACGGCATTCTCCTTCCCCAGCTCACACGCACAGGGTTCCTAATCAGGACAGCTTTTTTTCTGAAGCTTGAAGCTCTCGCACACGAGCGAGAGCTTCAGACTATAGAAAAAAAAGCCTTTTCTTGTAGTGGCCGGGGCTGCCAGTGGAGATTAGTGGGCCCTGCCTCAAAATGAGATTTCGGAGCCTGACGGGGCCCACTTAAAGCCTTGGGTTATGCCTGCTATAACTACTACCATGTGCTGTTCTTCCCTCAGCGTCATACACTCATGCATCTACCAAGCAGATCCAAAGGGGCATTATCACACGACGAGTGACTGGCTCTTCAATGAGCAGGAAACTACCAAGCCTCTCAAACAGTACTTCAAGCTGTCTTCTTCTAAATTACTGAATGCGTGGACCACGCAGGTGCTTCCCCAACCAATAGGATGATGTGCGCCTATACTTCAGCTGTCCAAACTGTTATATATGTCCTGCAATTTGCAGTCATCTCTTTATTAGGGTGCATGTTGTGACCCATCAAAACAGAAGAGCCCATTATTCACTTAAAAGGACTTGTTACTGAATCAATATAAGACATAATTAACGTTTAAAATTGTGGACGTTGTTATTGTTCCCATAATTCTTCTTGCATTTATGCAAATCGCTAGGATTGGGTTCAATGAAGAGATACTGTGTTGCGCAACCTGGCTGGGGGTCATGCCCCTTGAACCCACCCCCACCTTCCCACAGCACCGCCCCTCCAAGGAGGTGACAGTTCCCCCCAAAAATTGTTTCCATTTCTAGCATTGCTTGTGACAGTGACACTGTCTGTGCATGCGCATACTAGTGCAGAAGCTTCAGCCTCTTGATTAATAACCAGCATTGCAATGCAGATGGCTCTGGCCAAGTGCCTTTACAGCGCACCATTTCCACCCTATGTTATAACCGCAAAAATTAAGGAAATGGTAGTGACCCAACCCGTGACCCGACCGGTGCAGTGCCCCCTGATGAGCCCTTCACCCCCCCCATCATCAAAACCTTGCTCCGTCACTGCTCTGTGCATTATTGCTATTCATGCCACAGATGCGCCTCCATACTGTGGTTTGTTGTGAGAAAAGAGGCCAAGCTCACTTTAAAGTGCATGCAGTATAGCGCTACTCAGATAAGTAAAGCGAATCAGTGGGCAGATCTTGGAAATTCGGTTTAGTATAGGTAATACTAAAAAAAGTGACTTTCTCACTTCTTACGGAAGCATAAAGATGTAGGTAAATCAATCGAAGGTACAAACATAGCATACAGAAAACAATAATCTATCATGGTCCTTCCATTCTCTCCCTAATCCCTCCTCTTGTGCGTGGGACACCACTGAAAACCCCCTTAGCCCACTCTCCATCCACCCCCTCCCAGCTCCCTTATCCTGTGAGGAAGATCACCTGAAAGCCTCGACCCTCGACCATGCTGGCGGTGGGGTTGCCTTAATCTTCCCTGAGTGGATTCCTTCTACCATCTTACCCACCCAGCTCTACTCTTCCTTTGAGAGCCTAGTATGCAAACTGGCCATCTCTCCTTCCTCCACCTTGACCATTGCTACCATCTACCGACCCCATGGCACTTCTTCTCTGTTCCTCTCAGAGTGGGCAGACTTCTGTTCCTCCCTACTCTCCTCCACCTCCAACCTGCTACTGCTAGGCGACTTCAACATCCACCTTGACTCCCCTTGCACAGCAACCACCCTCTTCACTGACCTCTGATCCTCCCTATCCCTCTTCATTCTTCCCTCTGGTCCTACCCATTCTGCTGGACACACTCTATACGCCATCATCCACTCCAACCTCACTCTCTCTACTCCCCTGGTAACTCCTCTCTCCTGGTCTGACCACTCTCCACACCTCACACTTGGGTCCCTATTGCCCTATGACAACTCCTCATAAACCTCTGCCAACCTCGTTCTTGAAGATCCATCCGATGAAACGAGTGTCAGCTGCCCCCTTCTCTTCCACCTTCATTACCCCCTGCCCACCCAACACAGACGGTACCACTGATTCTGCCCTCAGCTACCTCTATCTGTCCATCACCAACACCCTTGACATCCTTGCCCCAGTCATGAGGATCCGCCTGAAACCTGCCTCCAAGCGTAACACCTGGTATGACTCTGATCTTGCAGACCAAAAACATAAGTGCAGGGCTGCTGAGCGGAAGAGGCATATTTCAGGTTCACCCTCCAACAAACTAGCCTGCCGCCTGATCCAGAGACACTACAGACTTTCCATCCGTGCCAAAAAAAGAGCCCACATTCAAGCACGTGTGTCCAATGTGTCCAACAACCCAGCTGAACTCTACTCCTTCCCAGGCCCTCGGCAATACGCTTGCCTCTCACATCACTTCCAAAACCCAGGACATACTGAACAGCCTTGTCACACACTGTTCCAACCCTTCCCTCCGCTCTGTACCCCCTCTACCACTCACCCTCCTCCTTTGTCCTTCTCCTCCTTCACTCCTGTCTCCCTTGAAGAAGTCACCAGAGTTGCAACTCCATGAAGGTCTCCTCCAAACAGGTTGCCCCCTGCTCCTCCAGAGCCATCAAGGAAAATATCGCCTCTCTCGCCCATGCCCTTGCTGATTTCTGCAACCACTCTTTTGCTACTGGTTCTTTTCCGTCTTCCCTCAAGCACTCCCTTGTGTACCCCCTCCTTAAAAAACCCTCTGCAGACCCTTCCTTCCCAGCCAACTACCGCCCTATTTCCATCACCCTCTTCCTGGGAAAACTGTTTGAGAAGCTGGCCTCCCTCAACTCAACTCTCATACCAAACTTGTTGGTGGCCTACATGACCACAAGTCTGGATTCCGAGCATCCAGAGTACGGAAACTGCTCTTATCAACACCCGTTAGGAACTGCTTGCATCTCTTGACTCCAACTCTCCTGCTGTCCTCATCTTTCTTGATCGCTCTTCTGCATTTGAGACAGTGAACCATTCCATCCTCATAAAAAGGCTCCATGACACCCTTGGCATCTCGGAGTGGGCACGGGACTGGCTTCCTTCCTTCCTAACTGACTGTTCCTCCAAAACCATTCAAGGTACCATCTCCTCCCCTACTTCCTGGCTTACTTCCCTCCTGTGGCGTGTCCCAGGGCTCAATTTATTCACCCTGGCTCTTTAACATATAACTTTCTCTGCTGGCACGACTCATTTCCTCCTTCTCCCCCAACCTCCAGTGCTACGCTGATGATACACAACTCTTTTTCAAACTTCCCACTGATGCCCTTGCACCCTCCTTCATCCCTGACTGCCTTTCTGCCATCCAGGCCTGGTACACTGCTAATGACCTCTGCCTCAATGCCAGCAAAACTGAGATTATCCTTATTGGGTCCCCTGGACCCTACTTCTTCCATGCACTCTGGCCTTCCTCCTTGGGCCCCCGTGCCCCCTCCTCTGAAGCCAGGAATCTCAGAGTCATCTTCGACTCTTCCCTTTCCTTCATCCCTCATATTCAGAAGTCCCACTTTCAGCTCTTCCTTCTCACAGGAACTTTACCCTTCCTAACCTTCGCCCAGAGACTCAATGCTACCCGTGCTCTGGTCCTCTCCAGGCTAGACTACTGCAATAGCCTCCTCCTTAGCCTTCCTTTGTTATGTTATGTTATGTTATTTTGCATTTGTATAGCACCTTATGTATCATTGGTATGATCTCAAGGCGCTGGTAGGTTGAACGCCCTCGGGAACCGCAGTTCAAGTCAGTTGAGAGAGAGAGTCGTAAAGTGCGTGGGCGCACCAGGAATGTGTGCAGCTTGTGTGGTTGCTGCATGATAGCTGCTTCTTAGCGGTAGGTGTGGTGCTGAGGAGATCAGTTGAATGTATTCAGTCTGGAGGGTGGACATCCAGGCTGAGTTCTGGCTGCGTTAGGCCTGAGGAGACACCTAAGCTAGCGGGTATGTGCTAGCTAGCTGTGTTTTATTAGGATGATGGCTAGTTTGATGAGTCATGTTAGTATGAGAACAGCTTTACCGAATGTGTCATAGTACTGCTGTGTTCTAGTTGAATGGTGGTCTATAGGAGAGAGTAAGCGTAGTAGTGTGATATTGTGGTAATCAGTAAAGTGTATGCGACAAGGCACACTCAATGATGTTGGGAATACCTTCTAAATTCAACTTTTAACACAGTGACGCTATTAGGGCACACTCAATGATGTTGGAATACCTTCTACAGTTACGCTATTGGGGCACAATTTCTAAGTTCAACTTTAACACAGTGACGCTATTAGGGCACATGTTCTAAGTTCACCTTTAACACAGTGACGCTATTAGGGCACACTTTCTAAGTTCAGCTTTAACACAGTGACACTATTAGGGTACACTTTCTAAGTTCAACTTTAACACAGTGACGCTATTAGGTAAGTCTGATTGGTAAGTCTTTCTTGAGCTCTTGTGATGCTGTTTGTTCTATTTAATGTCTTTATATGTTGCTCCTATTTATGCCCGCAATAATGTCTCTCTTCTGTTTTCTTCCCTTGGATGGAAATGCGGCCTCAATGCAGCTGTGAGACGCGGCCGGATGGAAGATGGATGCTACCACAATGTTCGACAGCAGCTAAGTAATGGTTTAAGGAAAAGCGCGAAGTATGGCGAAGCGCAGCCTTAAACTGACTGTTTTTTCAATGTCTAACCTTGTCTTCTGTTTTTCCTTGCAGGCGCTGCTGTCGACAATGGAGCGTGTCATGCTGCAGTGCCAAGATGAAGATTTCGGCATTCCGGAAAGTGTAAAGATGAATACTTGGTTTGCCGAAGAGATGCACAGGTAAGAACAGCTTCCCCCAGTTGGAAAGTATGCTGGCAGGAAGCAGGATGTCTAGGAAGCAGGATCTTCAAAAGGTAAGTTTGACCTCAGGCGACGGTGAGCGTTACGCTGCTTGTAAGTGCAGAATAACGCAAAGCGTCTGTCTTGAGGATCGGGGCAGCTTATATAGCCGAGATCGTGGGCATGGCCATTAGGGCCGGCTTACCAGCCACACCCTGCCACTCCTAGAGAGTGAGCACGTGCGAAGGCAATCCATTAGCAGCCACACTCAAGAATACACTTCGGGCTGGTTAATGGATGGAATGTTCAAGGTTAATGCATCCTGCTTAATGGATGGAATGCTCAAGGTTAATGCATCTGAAGTGCTATGTCCATAATAAAGCTTTTTGGTGTTAAATGGATGTTCTTGTTTACTTTTGTTCATGGGCCTAGCGCCAAAGGCGCCAGGACAGTGTCAAACCAGGTCTCCCGGGCATGCGACCCCTGCATGCCTGTGCCCCTGACTTCTTGACACCCTCAAAGGCTTGCCAGCTTTCGCGTGACAAAAAGAAATTGTAGAGGAAACCCAGCGGGAAAGTCCCAGCTTGGAAATAGATAGCCCCTTGTTGGAGGAACCAAATGCCACAAACAGCCGCTTCGACTTCCGGAAACCCTGAGTACGGTTCAAATAAAACTTCAATGTCCTCTTAACGTCCAGAGAATACAGGGCCTTTTCTGCCAGTGTGGTCGCATTAGCAAAGAACGTGGGTAAGGCAATGGAAGCAAGTTTGTGAAATGCCAACAGCACTTTCGGGATAAAGTGCCGATTAGTAGCAAGGGGAACCTTGTCCCTCATAAATCTCAGATATGGCGGGTCAATTACCAGTGCCTGCAATTCTGACCCTTCTGGCCGACGTGATCGCAACCAGAAATGCGACTTTCCACGAGATGAACTTCAAGGAAGCAGTCGACATGTGTTCAAACAGTGGTTTCATCAGAGCAGAGAGAACCACATTGAGGCTCCACACCGGTGCAAACCTCTTCGCCGGAGGAAATGTGCAAAACAGTCCTTTCAAAAAGTGCTTAACTAACCTATCACTAAAGAGGGGATTAGCATGTCGCCATCTTGTGTACCTAGAAATCGATGCCAAATGCACCTTGATCGATGACAACGTGAGGCCCCCTTGCGCAAGCTGTAACAAGTACAGAAGAATCTGGGCAGGAGATACGTCCAATGGCTGCACTTCTGGAGGCCCTTCACACCAGGCACAGAACTTTGCCCATTTACGACCATACGATACATTGGTAAAAGGGGCCCTTGCCGCCTCCAGGATCCGCCGACACTCCTGTGAGATACCTAGATGACCAAACTCAGCGTGGTCAGGAGCCACGCAGCCAGGCTGAGAGATGCCGGATCGTGATGCCACAATCTGCTTCGTCCTGTGACAGGAGATCTCGGTCCGCTCCTAGACGAAACGGCTCTTCCATATCCAGATGAAGTAGATCTGAGCACCATGTCTGCCTGGGCCAGAACGGGGCTACCAATATCACTCTGCACTGGTACTTGTGCACCCACTGGATCCTTCTCCGAATCAGTGGAAACGGGGGAAACGCATACGCGAAGAGTCCCGTCCACGGGAACGAGAACATGTCCTCCATCAACTCCGGATGAGCCACTCTGCTTGCAAACCCCAGAGACTGCTTGTTTTCTTTCGTGGCAAACGGGAGGACACGGAACTAGTAATGATCTTCCCCAACCACAAAAAGCAGGAACTTTGTCTACCCTGCGACCCCTCCAGCTAACACAGAATTGGGCAGCGAGACTTATCCTTGGCCTCAAGCCTAGGGACTGCATCCCTCCTGTCCTATAAAGCCTCCACTGGCTCCCGGTCTCAGCACGGATTAAATTCAAATCCCCCTATATCATCCACAAGGCTATCTGGGGCCAGGGACCACTCTAGCTTCAATGTTTCCTGACCAAATACTCCCCTTCTAGACTCATCTGTTCCTCTGGCACCAACTCCCTGTGTGTTAAGCGGTTTGCTAAACAGAGAGCTGGTGGTCTATCTCTTTCCTCGGCTCACTCCCTCTTGTGGAATAGCCCCCCTCTCCCTCTGCATCTTGAGCAGGACCTCCTTAAGTTCCGGAAAAGCATCAAGACCTTTCTTTTGACCTCGTCCTTCTCCTCCTCTCTTTCATGCTAAACATACACTAGATTGACTGATCTGCATGGCCCTTATGTGTCCTCAGGGCCCTGACTCTCCACATCTCTCATCCCAGCCATGGTCTTTTCTCAGGTGGTTGCACTTACTCTCCTCTTAGCACTTACCCTGAGCACTTCACCATGAGCACCACAGCACCTATCCCTCAGCCCTCCTCCCCTCGGCACTTGCACATTCTGAACAGTCACAAGGCAAAGTAGGTTTGTCACTCCTCCCTTTTATTCTCATTATTTGTAATACTGTTAATTCAATTATGTATCTTTGTTGTAATTCACTGTCTTCCTTCTTCTGTTCCTACCCTGTTGCCCTGAGGGCGCTTTGAAACAGTTTTGCTAATTGCATAAATGCCTAACAAGTGACTAATAACATTTTAAAAAACAATATAAAAAGACCCCCGCATCTTCCAGGGGCTAACCCTCCTGCTAGTCCACCATCTTCCCCATGTCCTCTTTTTACCTGCCCCGGGATGCCTGCACTCCCCTGTCCAAGCCCCAATCATGCCTCCCCACACGGCCCACTCCTTAGCTAGGTTGCCTCTAGACCTGGGAGGAGGCAGCTGCAGGGAATTTAGGGGTAGGGCTGAGCCAGGGCCGTGCCTGAAGGTCTGGACTGGCTCTTAGAGCCAAACATGAGCCAAGTCTGATAAATGGCCATGCAAAACAGAGGAGGGGCCTGGTTGGGGTGGGGCAAGAAAAGGGGGTGGGGCAAGAAAATTAGCTAAAGGGTTTGGGGAGGAAACAAAAAGGGAAAAAGGGACAACAAAAAAAGGGCTCAAATGGGCTGGGCATGAAAAGGGGCTAAAGTGAGCAAGAACGAGGGCTGTGGAAACAATAGCGGAAAAATGGACGGGGCAGTTAAAAGGGTTGAGGGGCAGCTAAAGGGACTAAATGGTACTGGGGGGGCCAAAGAAAGGGACGAAACGAGTATGGGTCAGCTAAAGGAGTTACAGGGCAACTAAAGGGGCTTAATAGGACTGGGGGTCAAGAGAAGGGGCCACACAGGTCTGGGACAGCTAAAGGGGCTAAAGGGGACTGTGGCAGCTAAACGGTTAAGGGACAACAAAAGGGTCTAAACAACAAGGGGCGTGGCTTAGGCAGCCATGGAGTAGGACGTGCTTCCTGAGCAGCTCCGGAGGATCCGACATATGATCCGTGAAAACTACCTACAAAAATGCGCTATTGGACCCAGGATTGACTATACATGCATGGGAACATGTGTTCTGCACACTGTATAAAGTCCGAGTGAATCGTGTGTGGAATTCTGGAGGAATCGCTCGGTGAAGACGGCTGCCGCTCGGTCCATTGTCACACAAGATGGCCGACAATAAAGGAAGCGAAACTGAAGCACCCGGAGCGGCAGAATAGAGACGGCAGCCGCGGGGAAAGAATGATGATGGCGAAGTGGAGACGGAGCGAAACCCCTGCGGCGGTAAGCCTTGTGTCACGTCGGCCTGCATGCTGACCCGGAAGGCAAGAGCCCTGGGGCAGCGGGGGTGCGAGGAAAGGGGCTGGCACACAGCGTCGTGCAGTCCTGGTTCACACGCAGCGGGAGCCCAGGCAGTGCACTGCTAAATGTGCGGGCGCAGCAACCCCGTGAGGAACCAGACTAGGAGCACCGAGACACGGCATTGGAGAAAGGTGCGCGCCCACGAAATACGAGGCAGAGCGAACCCTGCACAGCGCCGCCGGAATAGATAGGCCGCGCCACGATAGACATATGAAGTGCTCGCTCGGCATCGACTAATGAGCAGAAAGCCGCAGTGAGAGGCGGCGGACGGTGCACGGCGGCTGCTTGAAGAGTACTACAGTAGCTGATAAGGGTGGAAAATACGGTTGGGCAGGCACACGGACGCTGAATCGATACAGCGAGGCATAACGGAGGCCGCAGAATGACGGCGCGAGGGGCTGTGAGCAAGAACAAGAATAAGCAACCCACAATGGATATTTTTGCCAAAACGCAACATTCTCCTGCGGCCATCGCACCCAAAGGCTCGATGGCACCAGCGGAGGGCAAAATAGACGCAGTAAGCATTGAAGTCACCCTGCTGAGGCAAGATGTCAGGGGGCTGGCGTAACGAACAAGCAGCCTGGAAGGTGCGGTGAAAACCAACACGGACACCAGCACTAACAACGCAAAGGAGATCCATGTACTCAAACAACAGGTAGCTAACCTGGAGTCTAGAGCGGAGGAAGCAGAAGGGAGAGCGAAGAGGAACAATATTCGCGTGGTGGGCTTGCCGGAGGGAGAGGAGGGACAGGACCCGACAGACTACGTCGAGAACCTACTCTTACAAGGAATTGGGGCTGGAAAACTCTCGCAGGGATTTGCAGTGGAGCGTGGGCATAGAGCCCTTATGAGGAAGCGGAGACCAGGGGCCCCTCCCCGGGCAATAATCGCCAAAATATTGAACTACAAAGACTGCGAGAAAATACTGGAGTACATCTGAAAAGGTGGAACAATCGAAAAGGCCTCGAGCACCATCACAGTGCATCCGGACTATACTATGTTGGTCCAGATGCAACGGTACAGCTATGTGGCAATCAAAAGAAGGCTACGCGCGGCTGGGATAAAATATATGCTTCTGTACCCCGCGAAATTGAAGGTGGTGCACAAGAGCAAAATGCATTTTTTTGACGCTCCGGAAGAAGCAACGACGTGGCTGGATCTGCAGGGCTGCCCGGAACGAGACACGGAAGAGACTCAAGAGGGACACGATATGTGATTGGGATACGGTATGCATACTGTTAAGGTGTCGAGTGAGCACCCCAGGGGTGCCTACATGAAGATTAAGATTAATGGCCGCGGCTGTAGGAGGCTGATATTTTGATAAGATACCGCTGACTGTAACGGACTTGAAGGACTGGAATATAGTAGCGTGTACATATACGCAAATTGTATAGCAATGTGTAGTTAACCCAAAGTGACATAGGAGCGGCAGGGTGAAAGCACCCTACCCCCCGAATTATAGTTGTAGTAGTAGTAGGTTGGCCACTAGGGCAGCCTCACCCTGCGGAGCTTCGAGTACAGGCGAGAGCCAGAAAGAGCTAGATGCGGGGGAGCCTGAGATCCAGGGATGGAGCTGGGCAACCGTTGAGGGGAGTGATGCTGGGGAAGGGACGTGAGGCGGGAGGGAGGGGGAATGGGAAGTTTGGGGTGTTTTTGGTTAAAGGGAATTTAGAATGGGATACGAGCCTATACAGATTGGATTGGAATTCAAAGGCAGACTGTACCTGTGGGTGGAGGAGCGGAACTTGTACAGGCCATGGCGTACCTTAAGATACTTACATGGAACGCGTGGGGGCTCAACAGCTACTTAAAAAGGAACAAAGTTATGTTGTAGCTGCGCAGGCAGAAAATAGATATTGCATTGCTGCAGGAAACCCACCTTACACGAGAGAGGATGGACACGATTGCTGGGAAGTGGAAAGGAGTGTTGGTGGGCTCATCGTACTCTGCTTATGCGAGAGGAGTGCTTATTTGGGTGGCGCCACATGTCCCTTTTCAGCGATTGCAAGTGGTGGCTGAGACAGACGGGAGGATGGTTATACTGAGGGGACTGGTGGAGAACAGGGAGATAAGCATTGTTAACACGTATGCCCCGAACCAGAACACAGCGGCGTACATTAGAACATTGAGTGCGAATTTGAGCACATGCGTAGGAAGCACGATGATCTGGGGAGGGGACTTCAACTGCATATTGAACCCGAGGGTGGACAGATCGGATGGGAAGATGGATAGAATGGCCCCTGCTGCCAAAGCGTTACAGACATTGCTGGATGACTTTGGTTTTGAGGATGCATGGAGACTGAGGCACCCCCAGGAAAGGCAATATTCACATTATTCTGCCCCACAACAGTTATCAACGAGGCTGGATTATGTCTTCACATCACCCGAAATGATAGCGGAGATCGCACGAATAGAGTACAAGGCCAGGGTCCTATCGGACCACTCGCCCCTGATTCTCGCATGGCAATACTGCCCCCCGAGAGCGAGGATCCCGACATGGCACCTACGAGCGGAAGCGTTGCAAGACCCTTTTTTAGGGAGGACTTGAGGGAGGAGATTGTAAATTATTTTGAAACAAATACTGGGAGCGTGGATTCGGCGGGAACACTATGGGAGGCCTTTAAAGTTGTCATGAGGGGGGTAGCCATAGTGAAATCCAAGTGCCTACAAGGTGGGGTTTTAGCCGAACTGCAGGAGACGGAGGAAAAATTAGAAGAGGCCTTAAGGGGCGGAGACGATAAAGCAGAGAAGCCAGAATTGACACTTAAGCTACAGATTGAAATCTTTAACACTCCAACTACATATAGACTGCATAGGGGTTAGTCACTCTATTGGTAGAAACTTATCTAATGGCTAAGCGGGGACACATCCTACTACACATACTATTTCTAATACATCATTAGAAGGACAGTTAATTGGTCGACATTATCTATCGTAGGCGGTGTGGCAAGGGGATTTCTTATTGGTTGACATCTTTTTTCAAATTTTATTTTATTTTTTAAACTTTATTTATTATTGCTTGGCAACACAACAGAAAGCAACCGTAAGATTTCAGATCAATGAGTCCATATATGGTACATTTGCAAGGACATGAGACAGCCAAAACATTAGGATAACAGTAGAACACAATCAGAGCCTACCACACAACTGTCATACACATCGCCTAACAAATGACGGGAGGGGTGGAGGGGAATGTATCGCTCCCCCCTCACGAGTCAGCTGACAGGGAGGAGACATAACGTCGAAAGGGACCCCAAATGTCCTTTTGCCCTAGATCTACTTGGTTGTAACAGCAGCCAACACTCCTCTGTATCTGAGGACCACGTGAGGGCGCGGAGCCACTCTTTATTGGGGGTCTGGGTCAGAGCCATACAAAAAGGATACAGCGAGTTGCAAGAAGGCGTCCCAGGCTCGCCAATCTCTTGAGATCTCGGGCCAGTACAGGAAGCTCGTAAAAAAGACAAGTCAATGGGGTAGGGACGATGGTGCACTCTAACATATCCAACAAGGATGTGCATACTGTGACCCAGAACTGTGTGAGTTGAGGGCATGACCATAGCATGTGCATGTAGTCTGCTTCATCAGAGTTACATCTTGGGCATGTATGAGGGTGATCTGGTGACGTACGGTGTAACCTGACCGGCGTTTAGTGGAATCTATGTAGAATTTTAAACTCAATCAGTTTAAACCGGGAGTTGAAAGAGATTGTCTGTGGCCGGGTACACATGTAATCCCAGCGCTGATCGGATACCTCAAACCCTAGGTCCCTGGTCCAAGTTTCCTGAGCCCGGCAAACAGGGGGGGACGCCCAGGTCTGGAATTCAATGTATAATCTAGAGACTTTGCCTTTCGGGGACATGGTGTTAATAATTTCTGATAGGATTGGATCATCTTGTGAGATGGTAGGGAAGTCAGGAAGCCTGGCTTTTAGGATGCATCTCAGACTGGTATATTGCAGCCAACAAGAGGGACTGCTGCGCAGTTGCCTAGGAAGGTCGTTCCACTCTGTGAAGGCGCCCTGTGCAAATGTATCTCTAACAGCAAGCAACCCAGCCGTCGCCCAGTGGTCCGTGGTCGCGGTGTCTACCCGAGGGGAGTTAGGGAGGAAGTTCCACAGGGGGAAATCCCTGTGAAACGGGTGTATGGTGCCAGTTTGTTCCCACAACCTGGCTAAGGCCTGTACCGTGACACCAACGAGACCAGAGGGTTCGAATCTGGCAGCACAGTGGGGAAGAACCAAGGTGCGGATGCCATAGTTGTCTGAGACTAGGCGTTCTAGTTTAACATGCGGGGGTGGGTCAGTAGGCACGAACCAGAATGATGCATAGTGGGCCTGAGCAGCTATCCAGTACCCTTCGAAGTTGGGGGCACAGAGTCCCACCTTCGCCACTGGGGCTGTCAGCATTGCAAATTTCAGGCGGACTGCGCCAGAGTGCCAGAGGAAGTCGTTTGTAATACGAGCGAGCGTTGTAAAAAATTAGTGACCCGGCCAGATCGGGACGTTTAGGAATCTGTATAGCATCTGGGGCAGTATCACCATTTTAAGAACAGCGATCTTACCCACTAGGGTTATCGGGAGCTTTGCCCAGCCTGTGCATTTTCGAGCCAAGCTGGTTAAGTATTTGCCATAGTTAGAGACATAGAGTGTGACTGGGTCACGCGTGATCGCCACTCCTAGGTATGTGATTTCAGACTGGGCCCAGACGAACACCTGGAGGTCAGAGGGGGGGATGGTGGCCTCCGTCAACGGGAAGAGAATCGATTTGGAGCAGTTCACTCGAAGGCCCGATAGTTCGCCAAAGCGAACAACGTCCTCCAGTATTGGGGAAAGGTTAAATTCAGGTTGGTGAATGAAAAGGAGGGCGTCATCCGCATATAGCGAGATGATCTCCGGAGAGCCACACAACCATAGGCCTCTGTGTGCGTGTCGCTGTTGTATATTGACAGCCAATGGCTCTATGACCAGTGGGCAAATCATTGGCTGGAAGGGGCACCCCTGCCTCGTGCCTCTCGCTATCGGGAATCGGGTCGAACACAGGTTGTTGGTACAGACTCGTGCAACGGGGGAAGTGTATAGTAGTTTGACCCATGTTCTAAATTGGGGGGCGAAGTTACATTTCTCGAGTACCTGTCACAAGAATCCCCAGGAGACAGAGTCAAAACCTTTTTGCATGTCTAGGGTCGCTGCAACTGCCTGGGTATTAGTGTCAATACGGGTTAATACATGAAATAATGGGCGCAAGTTATAAGAGGTGGACCGGCCTGGAATGAACCCCGATTGGTCTGGATGTATGATGTAGTGCATGTATGGGGCCAATCGTAGGGCCAGAACTTTGGCGTATATCTTAGCGTCACAGTTGATGAGTGAAAGGGGGCGATAGGAGCCACTTTGTTTAGTAGGTTTACCTGGTTTAGATAGTACCGTTATTATTGCTTCACGGAGGGAGGGGGTAGAATTCTGATAAGGCATGCTTCGTTCCAGAGAGCCAGCAGTGGAGGAATGAGGCGGGATTTATAGTTCTTATAAAACTCAATTGGAAATCCATCGGATCCCGGATCCTTCCCAGAGGCTAGCGAGTCTATGGCGTTTATTAGTTCTTCTGAAGTGATTGGGACATCTAAGGCGTCCTTAGTCTCCGTGGAAAGGACCGATAGTGGGAGACCGTCCAAAAATATACTGATATCGTTGTTAGTAGCTGTGTCAGAATTCGTCTACAGGCTCTCGTAGAAGGACAGAATTCAGCGTTTACCTCCTGCGATGACAGGGTCAGTGCCCCCTCTGCTTTTTCTATTGCCGGTTGTGCCCCTCGAGTCGAATCAGTCTGGCGAGGGCCCGAACAGCGCGTTCACCCTCCCCGTATCTACGTGCAGCCTGGGGGTTATCCAGGAACTTCCGTTCCCGTTCCGCATGGGCACGGAACACATCTAGTTCGTTACCTATATCGGAGAGTGTATCAGGTGATGGTGTGGCAGCGTACTGTGTCTCGAGAGAGGAAAGTTTAGTTTCGCTTTTGGCTATGTCTCTCCTAATAGTTCAGAGCACCTCTGCCTCTTTAGAGATCGCCATTCCTCTTATATAAGCCTTAAACACCTCCCAGAGAGTGGTTTGAGATGCAACAGTGCCCGTATTCACAGTAAAGAAGTCATCAATATCCTTGCCCAGTTCTGATTCAAAGGCGACATCCAACAGGGAGTGTGGCTTAAGGTTTGTCTGCAGACCACTTAAGGGATATCGTCACTAGCGAGTGATCAGAGAATGTCCTAGCGAGAATGGAAGCATGACTGATGGATGCAAGTAAAGTGTCTGTGATAAGCCATCTGTCGAGGCGGGAATGACAGTCTTGTACTGATGAGTAGAAGGAGAACGTGCGTGAGTCAGGGTGGTGGAGTCACCATGGGTCAATAAGTTCAAAGTGGGCTTGTAGGTCAAGAATAGTTTTAGCTGCCTTGGACAGTTGGCGAGGCTTAGTGCCAGATCTGTCATACTGAACATCAAGGATGGTATTGAGGTCCTCCCCCCCAGAGTAATGGGACAAGTGGGAACCCAGACAAAAGAGCAGAGATATGTTCATAAAAATCAGGATGTCTATGTTCGGTCCATAAACATTCAGCAGCACTATCTCCTTGCCCTGTAGGGTACTGAAGAGTAATACATACATAACGTCCTGCATGGTCAATGTGAACTGCCTTCTGCTGAAATTGGAGGCTCTTATGGATAGTAGTCATGACACCCAGTTTTGAGTGGAATAGACAGTATAATACCATTGGGGACCCCAGGATTTAGCAAATCCCTCAAAGGGCCCGCAAGGGCATGTGTTTCCTGTAAAAAAAAGCAAATGAACATGATGTCTCTCAGCATAGAGTTGCAGTTTCCGCATTTTAGCATGATTCCCCAACCCCCTTATGTTCCAGCTCATGCATGTGACAATGTCAGCCAGCGTTCCACCTTTTGTACATCACTAATATACAGTAGACTAGAACAATTGTTACTGTCCCCCATCCCAGCCCATGAGTGTGAGGCAGCAGGCCAGTTGGTCTCATTGTGTGTAATAGGTAAATTCCAGTCTCCTGTCGCTCGCCAAGCAATTTTCCAGATTTAACCCCCTTCCAACCCAACCCCACCCACACCCCTCTCCCAATCAGAGAGGTGAAACCCAACCAGAAACTGAACCAGAACAGAACCATTGGCAACTTCACCTGGGGGATTAGCACAAATCGAGCTGGAACGCGCTCGTACTGGGATATTGACTAGGTTACTGTGGCATAAAATCACTTGACAAAACAGCATTACTACAGCACGGATCAGAGGTGCGAAACAAGGCACAAAACAACGGGAGCCTCTTTGACAACGGGTACATGACCAGGGTCCCTCCGAGGCCCGGCCCATAGAGAGGTCGAACATCACAGAAGACTCAGTCAAGTATACACATAGTACCGATCACAGTGGGCCAGTCATTGAGGAAGTGCTCCTCAATGAATTTGGTCGCCTCATCCGGGATAGTAGAGAAAAAAACCTTGTTCGCATGCTCTATTCCTAAGCTTGGCTGGATACAACATGGAGTATCTAATTCCCAGGTCTCGCAGTTTTTTCTTCACAGACAGGAAGGTTTTCTGTTCCTGCTGGATGGCAGTGGAAAGGTCTGGGTGAAGATGGATCCTGGAGGACCCCAGGAGCAGATCCCTTTTGATCCTCACAGCATGTAGCAGGGCGTCCCTGTCATGGTAGTTCAGCACCCTTGCAATGATCAGGCGGGGAGGGGCCCCCGGCTTAGGCTTAGCTGTCAGGGATCGATGGGTCCTTTCAATAGCAAATTGTGGAGACAGTTTCGGAGAATCCAGTAGGGATAAAAGGGTTTGCTCAATGTAGTCCTCCATGGGGCCCTCAATGTTGTCATCCGGAATGTAATGATGCAAATGTTATTGCGCCTAGAGCGCGATTCAAGATCCTCATTTTTCTTGCTGATCTCCTGGACATGTCTGGATAGTGTGTTCATTTCGGCCCGGAGAGAGCCAATGTCGCCCTCAGCAGTACTCATTCTATTTTCAACCTCTGTCACTCGGTTGTCTGTCTTTTCCATATGGGCTTTGATTGAACAAATAGTCCCACTCATATCGTCTAACTTTGAGTGAAGGGTAGTGAACCCTTCACGCACGTACTCATTTTCGACGCATCAGGGTTATCAGAGGGTGATGCCATGGCGGCCGCCTGTCCCACCTGCGGTTCCGCTGGTATCTGCGTTATCTTCGCATACATGTTCATGGAGCACTGTTTTTTGTTGGCCCCTTTGGTCATGCCGTCCGAGTGTGTAGTAGTGGACAGTAGGTCCGGATGGCAGCCCCCAGGGGCGTGAGATCACCCTTGCAGATGCGGGCTATTGGAAACAAGGCGCGTCCCTCACAGTGGTCGTCCGCCGGGCTTGACAGACAGTGATATGATACACCGAGGGAGGGCCTCAATGCCCCGGTACATGGGGTCAGCCTGCAATAAATCAACCGGGGTACACTGGATGGCAGAGTAAGGTTGGATAGTTTGGATCCCAGACAGGAGGGAGAGGATCCCACTATGCTGAGTGAATTAGAAGTGGCCGGGTCCGGAGTCACCTCGCAGTGTGCACCGCCTTGGGGCCCGGCGGCCGTGATAGGCGAGGGACGATACGCGGGGTCGTAGCAAGTAGATCTGTGCGCCTCTAGTGGGCTGCTGCCCCTCACACGAGAGTGCACGCCAGGGGTACAATCGTTAGGTTCCCACCTGCAAGGTTATTAGAATCTCAGAGGGTCCAACAAGTTAGGCCAGGTATGGAGCAGGTTGGCGGTGCCCACCGGATACTGCAGTGTCGGGCCCCTGTAGATATTGATGTCTGGATCCTGACTCCCAGTTACCAAGTGCTGCCTTTAGCTCAAGTGTCACTATGTCAAGGCGGGGAAGGGTAGGTATTCAGATGTGTCCCACCAGGACCGAGGCGCGCTGGCAGGTTGACCCCCGCAGCACGTGGGGCAGCAAGGATTCATTGTCTTCCGGTCCCGCGCGGCGGCAGCAGCAATACCACAGAGAGGAGCAAACATTTTGCTGTGTAGGGTCCCATATAGATGAAGTTGTGGGCTCCCCTCTGCTTGTGCCCCATGGAGACAGGCAACTGTAGTGGGACCAGGGACGTGGTCTGCCACCGGTATCTCGTCTGCTACCTCCAAATGAGTTGTGGCCTCGACGCGTTGGTCTAAGAGTCTAGTTATTAAAATAATACAAAGGCTCTACCGTTCGGGCTTATCCCATCAGCAAACACCTGACTCCCACTGCCACTATGCCGGTTGGTCAGGGTTGTTGCAGGCCATACACGGGTGCCGACCACAGAGTCTGCCCCTGGAGTGCTATGTGAGGTCGGGAATGGACCAGGTGTGTGGTTGTGTTTGAATGCTATGCTCCTAGGTGTGCACAGCGCGTCACGAAGGCCCCCAGCCACCGACAGATCTGGGTCCCCTGCGGAGCGGGCCGTCAGGACCCCGTGGAGCTTGTGAGGACATCCATGGAATCCGCAGCTCTGTTGTCATACAAGCAGATAGTGAGCCCCTCTGTGTGGGGGTGAAGGCAAAGACTCCACAGAAGGCTCAGCGGGAGCGGCTGTGAAGTTCAGCTGGTGTCCCCGGGCATCGCAGGCACCCGCATGGCGGCCGTATCAGGCAGTTGGCAAATAAACAAAGTTGTCCGCGTTTATAGGTATTCAGATGGGCGGGCGAGGATAGGCCGCGACACAGGCACCCTCCCACGCCCCCCAGCAGTGCAGTCAGGCAAGTCGTACCTTACAACAGGCTGGCCTGAGCCTGGTCAATGGCGGGTGGAGGGATCAACTTCACCGGAGTCCCAGGTCACAGTGCTGTACGAGTCCGCAAGGCCCTACACAGCGTCCGGTCAGGCACTCCAGGGCCACGGGTGATGTCCCATGCAGTCCCGGGGAGCCACGATGGCTAGGACAGAGCGTTGGACGCCCACCCCGTGCAACCCCTGGTAATGTTAAGGTGGGCGCGGAGCCTGAAATCTCAAAAGTTTGCAGCTCATCCCAGCCGGGACGGCGGCAACAGCCGGGGATCCTCTGGTGATCAGTCGCCACCACCTCACGGCGTCTGTTATCCGGTAGGGTGCCGGAGGGTGGGAATTCAATGCGCTTCGGGGCCAGTGGTGCCCCTTCCCCAACAGGCCCTCCGCGCCCACTCTCAAGTGACTACGGAAGCACATCGCATGGAGCCGTAACACAGCCAGCCTCGGTGGGCCCCACCAGTGATATTGAAACAGAGATATCTGCACAGCCGCGACACCCACGGGGCCAGGAGCCAGCAGGCAGCCCTGGGTGCTCCTTATACTGCAGTTACTCCAGCGTTGATGAGGTTGGTGGGATCTCACCTCGTTAAGCAGCCAAAAGGATATTCCCAGCACCGAGCTCTCCGTTTATGATCCCATCCTCGACTTAGCGCAACAGCGTCCCCTTATTGGTTGGCATCTAACTTAGCAACATTGGACACTCTGACAAGGTGTCAAGATATGAAAGAGATACAAGTGGTGGAAGAGACTTACATGGTCTTCCAATTAAAGAATACTCCTAATCTTCCCGAGGTGACAAGGCCTGCCCTATCATTTGAACTTGGCATTGTGTACTGTCTGGGGACGTTGTGCAAGCGAAGGGAGTTCTGCAGGTGTCCTATTTGTGTTTGGCTCGTAATGAAAAGCCAGTGTTTCTTGTATCTGGGTCACATGCTAAGGTCACATGTTTGAGAGTGGATTTCCTTCTATTTATTAAGGTTTTAGCTAATTCTAATGTGCATGTTGTGTTCTTTATGGTCACTAGGGACACTATTCAGTTACTTTCTATAACGTCTTTTGGCTTTCTCATCTCATGCACATGGACATCAATGGTTGTTTGTGCTCTTATTATAATTGATTAACTGGGAGTCTACTGCTTCTCATCCTGGGAACTGTTATCTCGTGCCTACCTTCCGTTCATCCATTACTCCCTTCCTGACCTTGGCTCCGGCTTCTGTCTGACCCTGCACGAGTTTCTAGAATACATGTGACTTTATAAATTTGGTTGTGAGGCCTTGCTAATTTTAAAATCTGCTGCAGTTCATGCTTTTAGGAAAATGGCTGCGCCTTGGTTCATTCTTCGCCATGTTATGCCTATGTTCTTGGTGCCTATGTGCAAATAATCTTACGGTCTGCGTGCATTTGTACTTCATATCTATGTGCCAGTATTCCTTCGTGTCTATGTGCTCTTCAAGTCTATATTTACTTGTGCCGGCTATGTGTACTTTCTGTGCATGTGTGCAGCCTTTTAGTTATTTTCCATCTCTTTCTCTATATATGTATTAACAATTACCTGTCACCCTACTAGTCACACCATCTATTCTATTCATAATGACATCTTCATGATCTTAGTCAGTTTCGTCTTTCACCCCTAGACTCTTGGGGCGGTAGGGCTGTCTCAGCTGGTATTATTTCTCACCTGGACGAAACTGGTGAGGGTTAAGGATGGAAAGTGGTACATGCATACTCATCTGCGTTGGGGCGGTAGGCATTACTCGCATTTTCATCTGCCCCATTACAGCCTTTTGGGAGGAAAATATGACGAAAGTGGACATTTCCTGATTTAATTCAGTAATGGTTGGATGTGTTTGCTCAAACAAATGGGTTTTTGTTAATGGAGTTCAGTTCAAGTGTGACTTGTGGTCCTAGGCCAGACAATAATTGGTACTTTATTCTGTCATGCCATTATGGGTCTGACAAACAAACAGGTTTGCGACGTAAGCAGCCCTAGGTAGAAAACCTGACTAGGACCATTGGAACCTACGATTTGGGCTCCTTTTAACATTTTCAAACATTACAAGACAATATCATCTCTTGTTTTTTTTTGGGTTGATTTTATGAAAGGCAAATGCCATTTGTCCTGTGCAGTTTGTATGGTTGTGCAAAGCCAAATGAATGGAATTTGCATAGCTCGCCTTGATATGCTAATGTCTGTTGACGTCACATCTCATTGTGTATGTTAATATGTTAATGAGACACCCCCCACCCTCACCCCGCTCAATGAAACGAGACAAAGTGTAGCAGTTGGAGCTGGCAAAGAGAGTAAGGTGCCAGAGAGCGGAAAAGAGAAAACCTCATGGAAAGACATCTTTAGCCACTGAGTGCAGATCTTGGTGGGTTGTGCCAGTGGGGCTTCTTGCCAGAGCCAATAGAGCTGAGTGGCCCAAGCGAGATGATAGGCCTGGGCGAGCAAAGAGGCCCGAGAAGCATAAGGGTGCCGACAATCCATAGCGAGATGATCATTCTGGGAACGCTGAGACAGCCGAGTGAGACCTGCAAGACTAAGGGCCTGATTCACTGAACATTTTCCTATGGGGCTGCGCCATTGTAAAACACTTCTGTTAATCAGGCCCTCCATATTTCTCAGGATGGTAACACAACAGAGGGTGAGAATATTTGGGGTAGATGCGAGAGTGACTACATCCGTAGGTGCATTGGGCAGGGCACTCTATCCCTGACAGCAGCCTTTAATTCGATCTGCCTATTCCACGCCTCAATGCTTCCTCAAAGATCTTTAGGAAACGCACAGCTTTAGGGAGGGGTTGGGATCAAGTAATTAACCTATATTTGTTGGCGGGTAAATACTTTTTCTTTTTAGAAAGCCCCAATATATTTGGCCTTTATGGACCTGAACCTGGCCTTCAACATGGTTAATGGACCAAGGAGGTGGACCCTTTTGGGGGAAATGGGACCCCCATCTTCCTTACTAGAAATCATATACATGTTTTGTCTGGATACCAAGGCCAGTGCGAGGTGTGACACTTGTGTGAATGTACACTACTCTTTTCTGTCTTCAGAGGAGTACATCAAGGGCGTGTCATGGCGCCCATCCTATTCAATTTATATACCACCTCTCTGCATGACTAACTTGTGGCAAAGGGTTTGGACGGTCCATCAGTGCAGTGGATCCTTCTTTTAAGAAACGATTTTGTTTTGTTGGCAAGAATCCCCTTCACCCTTCAATGAGTCCTAAATATACAAACTTCTTTATTGACGACCGTGGACTGGCCACAATTTGCCCGAAATCTAAAACCTTGAAAGTGTGCCCAGAGGGGAATCTGACGTACTCTCTTTACAGCAACAACACACGCATTAAGAGGGTTAAGGAAAGCGTGTACTTCGAGATCTCCTTCACAGAGAACCTCAAGGGCCTATGTCAAGAAGCAATCCTGCACTATGGCACAGGCAAACGGTACTACATCCCAGCATTTTCATTTTCTGTAAACACTGCAGGTGGACACAATGAGATTGAGAGTGATTTATAGGTCGTTGAGAGCAGGGAGCATCTTCAGATACTGGACATTTCCTTCCTATGGAGGTATTGCACCTACAAGCTCAAACCTTTCACTTTCACTCCACATTGAGCTCAATAAGGGCTTTATATCCAATAAGATCTGGTGGAGGCCAGTGAAAGCATGGGCCACAATTGGGCAATCAAGCTACGGGTGGGGGCATTACCGGTTCAGGAAATGCCTCTGGACCGAGTTACAGGCCTAGTGAAATGAAGGCCTTACCATGAGCTCAGATCTGGTAATGACCCCGCCCAGAGGGGTTTATTGGTGGTAGAATTCTGGCATGCTACGGGGGTACACGTTGTTTTTTAAGCTGAGAAATGGCACGGTTGGCGTTTCTCAACATAAAAAACCTGCAAAACAAGTGTAACGGTTTATTGAGAGACCATCCTCAACACAGGGAGTTCCTTCCCTCCCCACTCAAGGTGTCACGCAACAAACTGTTCAACAGATTATTTTCTTCAGCCCTACTTCAGACGCATATCGTGCCCCTTGGATCCCTGCCCTGAGCTACCAATGAGCCAGGAACCAGGTCAGTGTACAGGAATTATATTAGCATTTTTTAAATTAAAAGTAAGTGGCTCGCCATTAACTTACTCAAATCAAGTACACAAATTAGTTTAAAAAAAGAACACAAGTCACAATTCTTTATTGTCAACAAATTTCACTTCAAGAAATAATTAAACTGATTAATGACCAACACATTTATAAATGTAGTGTTGTGCTATTTTGATTTTCCTCTGGGCTTAAAAGGCTAGCAGTAGGGTTTCAAGATTGGTACAAATACATATGGCAATTCGGATTTCACCCACACTTTTGTTTTAAAATAAACACAGGGTGATTTAGTGGTTTGTTTTTCAGATTCCCCCCTACTTTGGTCTGTGTTGGGGAAGTCGGACAGAAACATTTGAATGATTTGGGGAATTTCGGGTTTTCAGACCCGGCCACCCACTGAAAGGCCTGTGTTAGGGGAAGCTGGACAACAATATTGGACTGATTTAAGAACAAATACACCTCTCTTCCTTAAAGAAGTCTGGCCGCTTGATACACGGATCCCGCTCCCTCCAGCAAATATGAGATGATACAGAGCACCCTAAACCGGAGAGGAGACCTGCAATGGGCATACAGAAGCGAGTGAAGGGGTAAAGAACACTGCAGGCTAAAACAGTAGAGCGCTGATAACGGTATTAACAAAGGAGGGAAGGGATCGAACCCAATGCTCATCCTATCTCCCCATATCACTCCTAAACGTGGATGAAAAAGTATTCACATGTATTCTGGCAACACGTTTTGAGGAAAAGATGCTCGTATAGTCCACCCAAATCAAATGGGCTTCATAGCGGGTAGACAGGGCCCGGACGCAATCCGGAAAACCTTAGATCTAATTGAACATGTCAAAGGAGACCCGGCCGGCTATGCCTTGTTAAGCCTTGACGCAGAAAAGGCCTTCAACAGGGTTGAATGCGTTTTTTTATTTGCTATATGGCGGAAGATAGGGGGGGCAGAATGTGCCGAGCCATTGGGGCGATCTACTCAGGTCCCTCAGTGAGGGTGCTGGTGAATGGAATAAAGTCCAGGGAATTTAAACTCAGCAGGGGTACGAGGCAGGGGTGCCCATTGTCACCTCTCCTCTTTGCCCTGACGATGGAGACCCTGCAGTAGCAGATAAGGGGGGATGACCAGATAAGCGGTGTAAAGGTGGGTGCGGAAAGCCACAAAATGAGTATGTACACCGACGATGTACTGCTATATCTCTCAGGATTACCGGAGTCGGACACAAGGGTGCTTCAGACACTGGAAGACTATGAGAGGGTATTAGGATTTAAAGTAAATGTAGATACGTTGGTGCTCCTCCCCCTAAAAGGTGAGACTGGGAACAGGGAACTTGTCTGAATGGGATGGCCTGGGAATACCGGTGGAAAATGAAAGTATAAAATAATTGGGGGTGAGAATGTCCAGGGAGCTAGACAAATTCTATGAACTGAACTTCTCCCCGCTGCTGTATAGGATCTTTGGCTGAATTGGAAACATGGTTGAGGCTCACCATCTCATGACTAGGCAGACACTGAGGTCAAGCTGACTTCTCTCCCCTGGGTGATGTACCTTTACCAGACGCTGCCTATAGAGCTACCAGATTCACACTTCGTAGAACTAAGAAGGAGAATACGAAACTTTATATGGCAAGGGATGAAACAGAGAGTCTCATACAGAATACTGGTACAGCCCAAAGAGAAGGGTGGAGTGGGCCTTCCTGACATGCGCACCTACTATAGAGCAGTTCAGTTTAGTGCTTTGGTCCCCTATCTGCGGGTGGATAAACAGATGCAGTGGGTGGGTGTCAAAAATTACCAACTGAGGGCTGTCACACTGGGAGAGTGGCTCTGGGCACCACAGAAGGCGATCCCGAAAAGGTTAATAGCGCATAGAATCTTGGGCCCGCTCTGGATGCTGTGGAGGGTTAAAAAGGAGATGGCAAGGGTTACAACATGGCCGTCCCCACTGAGCCATATATGGGCCCCCCGATATGGGACCACATTGTGGATCAGGCTAGATTCCAAGACTGGTTCGATGCAGGTCTGGAAAGAGTAGGGCAAGTTCTCAAGAAGGGTGTATTTATAGACAAAACAGATCTGGAGTAGAGCATGGGCATAGGTAAGGTCTTTGTATTCAATGTTGATGTCGGAGAAGTGGAAGGAGGAGCTGCAAAGGGAATTGACCGGCACGGAAAAGATACTGAGTACAATGAGTGGAACAAGGGGGTCAATATCTAAGCTGTACCAGGCCCTACTTGAGGCACTGGGAGGGGAGATAGAAACATTTAAGAAGAAATGGGAAAGGGATATGGAAATGGAAATGGAGGCCGGTCAATGGAGAAAGCTGTGCGAGAATGCGCACTGAACGTCCATTTCCTGCCAATACAAGTTGCATGGAATTAAACTTCTATACAGTTGGCAATGGGACCCAACGAGACTGTCTAAAATGTACCTGGGGTAGGCCCCCAGTGCTGGAGTAAGTGTGGGCAAACAGTAGACTATTGGCATATGTGGTGGATGTGTGAGAGGGCACAAGAGTATTGGAAGGAGGTCCTGGGGTGGTTAAAGGCTTTGGACAGGGTGGATAGACATCAGGACACTCTGCTGGTTTTGTTTTGGATGGAAACTGTGGAGGGGGACTGAGTGAAGCTCCCTCATATGCCACACTATCCACTGTTGGCAGAAAGGGCTTGTCTGGCGGCAGGATGGAAAAGAGAGAAGCTGCTAGGGGAGCGACAATGGGCCCTGATGGCAATAGAAATATATAGGATGGAAGAGCTGATGGGGCAAATACACGGCCTGACCCCATCAAGGGAAATGGAGTGGGCGGCTTTCCTCGAGAGGTACGCCCCAGAGAGGTCGCATACGGTTGAAAGAACTGGAGAGTCGGAGAAAGGGGGGTGGAGGGGTGGGAATAGACCTGGAATGATGGTCACAGCCCGTAGGAGCAAAGAATAAGCGAGGTGATATGAACCAGAGAGGGTAGAAAGTATGAAGGATGCAAGTGAGCCCAAGATCAGACACCGGGAGAATGTTTGAGAAATTAAATAGTGAAAATGGAAATGAGACTCTTGCTAAAAGTTGGAACAAGGGACAGAAAGAGCTTAAATACAATACTCCAATGAGACACTCGAACTGACCGCCAAGGCCGTAGGCAAAAGAGGAGGGGAGGAAGGGGGGAGGAGGTAGGGGTTGAAGGGAGGGAGCACGGGGGAGGGTGAAAACAATGGGGAAAAACTTAATAGTGAACCACACAGGATGTGAAGATGATTATGTTTGTTCTTACTGTGTTCATTCACTAATAGAATACATTTTTTTTAAAAAGTCAGGTTCAACAAGACAAAACGGATTACCCAATTAAATTATAGGCTATAGTCTTGTTATAACTCTAGTTGTTAATTTCGAATTTTAACAAAAATCACTCTAAATGGGTAATTAATTAAGTTAATCTTTTCAGTCAAATATGCTAAGGATCTACACAGTCCCCCCTCCCACTATAAAGGAGGAACTGTGTAGATCCTTAGCATATTTAACTAAAAAGATGAACTTAATGAATTCCCCATTTAGAGTGATTTTATGTAACCCCCATCCTTTGGTTACAAAGGGCTCAAGTCTACTTACATTTGAAAACCTCTGTTTAAAGTTCAAGACAGCCAGCAGCATGTCCGGACCCTCTGGAAAGATAGGGCCGGGGTCTGGTCACTCCACTCTTAAGGATGGCCTCCTGCCCTCCATCATTGGACAGAGTCAGCTTTAGGCCTTCCTAACAATAGACAGCTCCACCCAGATGCGCTCTCAGCAATCTCCTTTGGTGTTCCCTTGCGGCTGTCAGATGGTAAGTTTCATCAGCACTCTTCGATGGTAAATTTCAGCAGCTCTGTCCCCTCCTTCTAGTGCAGTCCCCCTGCCATCAGGCCACATGGTCTCACTGGGTCAGCCTGTAACCAGAGTTTTTATTATTCTCTTTGTGTTTGCAGCTTGCTCTTTGAAGTTCGTTGCCTCCGTTTTCACACCTTTAAGGCATGCTACAGCCAAGGGGAACTTGTCGTGCAGTAACTGCCTTCAGAGCCAGCAAGTCTGGGGAACACTGGGCTTTCCACACCTTTAGCAGGACACACATTATTGCAGTTGTAATTAGATGGGGGATGTCACTTTCTAGTGGGGGAATTTGTGGTGACATATCAAAAAGCCAGCAAAGGGGTTTGCCTAGTGACACTTTTTCATGAAAACAAAGTGGCTTTTCAAATGTCACTAGTATTTTGTATGTGAAACATTATATACATTACTTTTTGCCAACATGCACCATGTCTTTTTCCCTGACATTTTTCCTGCTAGCAGTGGTATATTTTCACATGTAAACTGCAGACACACATGTCAAGCCGTTTTTGTACCGGTGTGGAAAAATCCTGTTTTTCATGTGAAAGGGACTTCTGTTTGGGGCCTTTGAATGCACACACACAAGATGGCTGCCATGATAAAGGGAGAAGGGAACTACACATATTCCCATGGCAATCATTGCTGCAGCGGGGATGTGCCAGAACACAGAGTGTCCCAGGCGCCGGCGAGGGACAAGGTAGCAGCAGTTAAGTGGGGCCAAGTTTGGGGTGTATAGGGGAGTGGGCAGGGAAGATGGTGGCCTCCTGCTTCTGAGGAGGCTTGGAAAGCCAGAATTACCATGAGGTAAAACACGCTTTCTGAGCTCCCTGATTGACTGGGGGTCACCCTGCCACCGCATTGGGGTGGCATTCTTGAGTAAGAAAATGGATGAACTCTCCCAAAAAAATCCTTAAGGGCATTCTTGAGAGAGAGTGTATTACACAAAGATCCCGTGGCTGCCTCATGTTAGTAAGGATCTTTCAGACATTAGGCTATCACAGTTTGTCTCCTCCCCTGAGTTATTTGACCTTGTGGGTGAGATCAAAGACAAAGTAAAGGGAAGAAGAGAGGGCCTTGAGCTTCTTATACTGTAGATCAGTCTAATTATTCAGGGTTGTTTACTCTGGATTCCTAAATCTCTAGACAGAAAATGACTGACTCTCCTAAGGTTCAAGTCTCTCTGAATTGGGCGAACATGGTCCCTTTGGTCGCATTCAACAGACACGATCAATGACCTTTTTGCAATCATTGCGAGTATACATTGCAACATTTTCTTTTATTCTGCCCCAGATAGCATTTTATTTGTTGCCACACCTTTTATCCATTTCAAAATCAAGAGGCATTACACAGCGTAGGTCAGCACTTCCTTAATGTATTCTTTATTGTTTATCCGCTTGGCCTGGGCAGTTGCATTTAAGCAAAACAATGCAAATTAGGCGTTTAGTTAAGGGTGCCAACTTTTTATTACCAGTTTGCATATTCGATGCCCTTGCACTTCATATTTCGCATTTAATTTGTACTTGAATATTGTATATTCCGTTTTGTTTGTGTACCGGTAATTGTATTTTTCATGTCCGTGTGTATATTCTATAGGTCTTGCAGTTTTTGTTTTTGTATCTTTGATGGATTGTGTCCAATCCGAAATTAACTTGATTTGATCCGACTGAAAGAGCGAGCAGTGCGCTATAGGGCAGGGGTCTGCAACATATTGCTCTCCAGATGTTTTGCACTATGACTCCCATGATATCACTGCATTGACTATTCTGGGTAGGGCTGAGGGGAGTTGTAGTCAAAAATATCTGGAGAACCAAAGGTTGCAGACCCCTGCCCTAGGGGGAATAAGGAGCACGGTGCAACATCCCTGAGTTTGTCGCACAGTGAGCAGGGTGCTATATCCATAGGTGAATGGAGAGCGCAGCACCATATGCCCAAGACTGCGGAGCACAGCGATCTGGACACTGTATCCCATGGAACTGATAAGGAAGTCAGATGGACACCATCACCGCTGCAGATAGAAAGAGCAAGCAGGGCACTGTATTCCCGAGGCTGTCAAGAAGTGTGTGGCCGCTTCAAATCTGAAACAAGGCAGAGTCCCAGAGGCAGACCAGTATCCTTACCAGACAGGCGGGCGGCCCCTGAGGCACTAAACTTGTCTGTCACTTTCCTATGCTTTTGTTTAGGAAGGTGCACCTGGCCACCCTCTGATTTTCGGGCCCGGGTCCCTGCCCACCCAGCCACACACCCGCACTGCCCCCTGGCAACCGTTGCGCTTGGTTCTGTATCTAACCCCACAGTCCCCTCACCTGCACTTATCAGACACTCCTGTCTGCACTTTAACTTTGCACTTGCCACATTGCTGGCTGCGCTACCAGTTGTTGTTTTATCCCTTGCTCAGCACTTTCCACTTCTCCCCTCTCCCTTGCACTTTCCCTCTTCACTTTCCCCTCCACTTGCCCATTCTCAATGTCACTGGGCCTAGTAAGATCGTTGTTTTGTCATCCCTTGTTCCCCTCCCTTGCCTCGTCGCGCTCTGAAACACTTGTGTATGAGCGCATTACAAATAAAATATCATATCATAGCAACAATATTTAGCATTGTGCATCTTATTGACCCACCACAGTCTATAAATTATTAAGGCCATTTAAACTACCTCATAGCAATTGTGCTACCTGAAGGTGAATCTAGGAGCAGGCAATCAGACTGTTGAGAAAGAGATACTACGAGAAAGTCTGCAAGCATTGTGACGCATTCTTACAATTATAATATCTGATAAGAGAACAGGGTTCAGACATGTTATTGAAAAATTTCCCAGGAAGTCTGGCACTCAAATCTTTGCCTTCGGGATTTGCCAGGGTTTTTTCCTCCCATCTCTTTATCACACATCCTGTAACTTCCAGTTCCAACATGTGGAATTTCTCCTTTCAGTCGGTCTCTCAATTAATTCCAGGAACTTGGTCTTCAAGTTCCAGCATTCAGCGTTGCTTTACTCTTTTCACCAACTGCTATCTGCTCCATATACTTTTGCTTTCAAGTCCCAGCATGCAATGGTTCTCGGAATACTTCCTTTCTCAGGAGATTCTATCCAGCTGCATCGTCCTAATACATTTTCTTTCTGTGCCTCTTCTTTAACCAGTCGCCTCCTCCCAAGGCCTCCTCTGCAGAGGCTGGAGTTTATGCGCCTGTGTCCACTTTCTGGCCCACTCACACTTTTGACAGTGTCTCTGTCTGCTACCTCGCACACACCGGCCCGGTAGGGGGACTCGCTGGCAGCAGTGCATGGTCGCCACATGGGCAACCTCACGTGCCCCCGACGGGCAACCTCGCTCAGCAGCAGCTTCTTCTGGATTCTGGGTCTGGCATTTCTTTTGATTTCACTGTTGGCCGTGGGCTCTGTATCAGACTTCTGCCTTTCCTCCCAGGCTTGAGTTGATTTCAGAGTAGCGCATTCTGTGGTTCTCTACAAGAGCTTCCGTCTCTCGACTCCACTGCTTTTGCATTTCTTTTGGACTCACCTCTTCAGTGGTCTCAGTCCATCTCCTAGACTGCGGTGCCGTGGCTGCAGTCCCCTCTTCATTGAGAGGGTGGAAAGACCACAATGCTTTGTGTTGTAATGGGCTTTGGTGTGTGTGAGGCGGAATGGCGTGATGTCATGTGGAATGCTGGAGTGGGGTGGGTGACCAGATTCCGTAGTTCTGAGAGTGATAGTTATAAGAGACTAGCTGGCAAGGATGGATGCTCCAATCCTCTATCCATTGATCTTACCTGTGCTCACAGTCAGGGAATAAACTCACCAGTAACTTATGTGAGAGTTGGTATGTGAGATGTGGATCCTTCCCTTTGTGGTTGTTAGGGAGAGAGAAGTGTTGAAATGGGCTTTGGTCTGTGAGGCGGAATGGCGTGATGTCATGTGGAATGCTAGAGTGGGGTGGGTGACCAGATTCTGTAGTTCTGAGAGTGACAGTTATAAGAGACTAGCTGGCAAGGATGGATACACTAATCCTCAATCCATCAATCAAACCTGTGCTCACAGTCAGGGAATAAACCCACCAGTAACTTATGTGAGAGTTGGTATGTGAGATGTGGATCCTTCCCTTTGTGGTTGTTAGGGAGAGAGAAGTGTTGAAATGGGCTTTGGTCTGTGAGGCGGAATGGCGTGATGTCATGTGGAATGCTAGAGTGGGGTGGGTGATCAGATTCTGTAGTTCTGAGAGTGACAGTTATAGGAGACTAGCTGCCAAGGATGGATACTCTAATCCTCAATCCTTCAATCAAACCTGTGCTCACAGTCAGGGAATAAACCCACCAGTAACTTATGTGAGAGTTGGTATGTGAGATGTGGATCCTTCCCTTTGTGGTTGTTAGGGAGAGAGAAGTGTTGAAATGGGCTTTGGTCTGTGAGGCGGAATGGCGTGATGTCATGTGGAATGCTAGAGTGGGGTGGGTGATCAGATTCTGTAGTTCTGAGAGTGACAGTTATAGGAGACTAGCTGCCAAGGATGGATACTCTAATCCTCAATCCTTCAATCAAACCTGTGCTCACAGTCAGGGAATAAACTCACCAGTAACTTATGTGAGAGTTGGTATGTGAGATGTGGATCCTTCCCTTTGTGGTTGTTAGGGAGAGAGAAGTGTTGAAATGGGCTTTGGTGTGTGTGAGGCGGAATGGCGTGATGTCATGTGGAATGCTGGAGTGGGGTGGGTGACCAGATTCCGTAGTTCTGAGAGTGATAGTTATAAGAGACTAGCTGGCAAGGATGGATGCTCCAATCCTCTATCCATTGATCTTACCTGTGCTCACAGTCAGGGAATAAACTCACCAGTAACTTACCTCTTGACTCCAGTCTGGTGTGTGAGCAGGCAGCGAACCCCATTACTTCACTTTGCCAATGGTGTCGATGGATGGTCAGTTCATCGCTGTAATAATGACGATTTTGCTAATGCACAAATTGCCCTATGTTTCTACACAGTATTTTGATGAATCATAATCAGCCTCATCTGCGAAGAGTCCCCATAGCAATTGTTGCACAAGTTTTTAATGCTGGATCTCAAAGCACTAGAGGACACTTGCAAACTTGTAAATACTTTGCAGTCAACATGTTCTCTGGAACTCTTATTTTTATAAATGGCACACCATATGAACCAGAAATCTCAATTGAACAAATATTTTACATTCCTAGTTTGTAAATTGCTGTAATATGCAAAATTATATATGGTATTTTGTTCACCAGCAATTATCTTTCCAACATATCAATGCAAGCCGCCGTGACCTTTGCTTGTCAACATGGAAGAAGATGCCAGTTTTGCTTTTGTGAACATTCAACAGCAGTGACCACTGCTTCCCGATTGTCATTAAGAGCCGCATGGCTCTCATGAGACTGCTCATCGGTCTCTAGGGGTAGAGAGCTTGCTCGTGAATTTGGGGATTGTTGAGATTTCTCTGAAGAATGTGTGTAATATTTTGTTTTTGCTGGCCATGCCAACCACATCAACATCCAACAGTTACATCTACCAAAATCCATGTTTCGATCAAAGCCATCATTGGATTGATGACAATGTCAAATCTAAAAAGACCATCAGCTAGTTTGTCGCCCATGGCAGCTAAAGTACCATTCCTCAGAACCACAGTAAACCTTATCAGCAGGGGATGGACTCACCACTAAACGGGTTTGGCCACCTCTTACTCACAAAGCCATAAATGAGCATTATAGGCCTGGCATGGAATAAAAGACACAGAAACCCCACCCCTTGCACCCTCACTCCCGGGTCAGAGCAAATGCAGCCCTGTAGTGCACCCACTGATCCGGCTGCAGCAACATAGTGATAAGAGCAGAATCTTCACTATTTCCGAACAGGCCTGGACAAAAAGAACAAAGAAAGAGCCATAATAACAGATCACAATAGCCACAGCATCTGATGGTCTTGGGCACCAGTGTATGCTCACTCCTGTAGTTGCATCATCTAATGCTCACATGGGCAGAGAACTCCTCCCTGGTACCATATTGGAGAGACTGCAAGTGTGCCTACCATCAACAGCAGGCATCTGACCACCTCTGTCATCTTTCAGCAATGTTTCGCATACAACCAGACTTTGAGAAACTTCGCCTCACTGGGATGCTATGATGTTTTATGTGACCACACCAGGAGATATAGGATTTCAGCTGAAATATTCTGTGTATGCCTTACTGTTAAGAGACAGATAGCTTGGATTTTAGTAATCCAACAGCGTATGCTACACATGATTCATGGCTCAATATCCCATTATTCCCACTCACCCCCACTTGCCAATCATCCGCTCGCCATGGCCCTTTTCCAAGATGGTTTACACCAGAACTGAAGACCGCAAAAAAACTATATAAATCCCTCGAACGCAAATGGCGGAAAGACAAAACCACCCCTGAGCAGATCCACCTTGGCCCGGCACCATCGGCATTACAAAGCCGAAATCTGGAAAGCAAAAAAAGCCCATTACAACTCCTGAATCCTGAACTGTGAAAACCCCAGCAAAGAACTCCACAAAATCCTCTCTGAATTCACCAAACCATCATGTACCACCACCCAATCAACCCCCTCTCAATCACTCTGCGACCCACTCTCTCTCCACTTCTACACCACTGCTCTCGAAAGAACAAATTCTCTAACCAACAAACTGGCCTTCTTGCACCCACCACACAATCCACCCACCCCACCTGCCAAACCACCGCCTGCAACTCCAACCCACCCGACTTTTGACTCTTTCACAACAATATCAACGGACCAATTTCTCAAACTTCTCTCTGCCCGGAAACCATCCGGCTCCCCACTAGACCGCTGCCCAGCCTCAACCCTCAAAGAAATATTTGTATCTATCTGCGCATGGGGAATATGCGAGAACCATCATAAACGACTCCCTCTCCTCAGGAATTTTTCCTGACGCATTCAAAACTGCTCATGTCAAGCCCCTTCTAAAAAAAACTTCCCTTGACCCTCTCGACCCCAAAAACTACCTCCCCATCTCAAACACCAGGTTCCTTGCCAAACTCATCAAACGAACCGTCTACTTCCAACTAAATGCCTTTGTCGAAGCCAACAATCTCCTAGACCCCGCTCAATCAGGTTTCAGACCCCGACATGGAACCGAAACCACCCTCACATCAATCTGAGATGAACTTAAAAACACTGCAGACTCTGCAGGAATGTGCTGCACTAATCCTTCTTGACCTAACCGCCGCCTTCGACACAATCAACCACTCAATCCTCCTCTCCTCCTTCGCTTCCGCCGCCCGGCCAGTCAATACCGGAGTTCCACAAGGAGCATGCCTATCAGCCCTCCTGTTCAACCTCTATATGTCCACCCTCCCACAAATAATCCGCTCGCACAATATCCTGTGCTACAACTACGCCAACGACACTCAACTAATCCTAAAACTCCATACCTCATTACCCAGCTGCCAGCCCAAACTTGCTGCCTGCCTCCTTGACATTGATCACTGGATGACCACAAACTACCTCCTTTTAAACCCCACCAAAACCGAAATTATGGTGTGTGGCAACACCAAACTTCTCCCGCACCCTCTACCCTGGCTGTCATCCATGGGCAACTCCCCGACAACCTCATCCTCATTAAAAAACCTTGGATGCACTCTCGACTCTGACCTTACCCTCTCGCACCAAGTCAACAATGTCTCTAAATCCTGCCACTACCACCTCAAAATTCATTTTCCCATACCTCTCCTTTCCCAACAGACTCGCCGCAGTCCAATCAATTGTAATGTCAAGACTGGACTATGCTAACTCCCTCTACCTTGGAGTCCAAGCATACCACCTGACTAAACTACAAAGAGCACAAAATGCTGCAACCAAACTGCTACTAGCACTTGGCCCAAGAGATCACACCTCCCCAGCTCTCAAAACTCTCCACTGGCCCCCGGTTGCTCGAAGGGTGACCTTCAAAACCTTATGCATCTCTCACCGAGCAATGCATAAAACCGGACCTCAATACCTTCAGGACAAACTAAAACCTTACCATCCACCGCACACTCTAAGATGAAGCTCTGCCCGCCTCCTAGTGATACCAAAAACCAACACAGTCAGGTTAGGTGGATCATCTTTCTCAGCCTTGGCCCCCACTCTGTGGAACTCACTTCCACCGCACATCCGACTCACCGAAGACCTCATGTCTTTCTGCAAATTACTGAAAACGTGGTTCTTCCCTTAAAAATCGACTCTTAGCACAAACAGTATAAACAGAAACCCTAGGTTGCTGAATCAAAAATAACAATCCAGCATAGAGACCCGATCGAGAAAATGGAAAACTAAAACTGACAGTGTAAATAAAACAGATAAACTGAGTAGAACGAATGAAGTGGATGAAAGGGATGAAATGGATGAAACGGATGCAGTGGATGAAACAGATGCAGTGGATGAAACGGATGAAGTGGATGAAACGGATGAAACGGATGAAGTGTATATAATGGATGAAGTGGATAGAACGGATGAAGTGGACGGAACAGATGGAACGGATGGAGCGAATGAAGTGAATGGAGCGGGATGACGTGGATGGAATGGATGAAGTGGATGGAACGGATCAAGTGGATGGAACGGAAGACGTGGATGGAACCGGAAGAAGTGAATAGAACGGAAGAAGTGGTTAGAACGGGAAAAATTGATAGAACAGAAAAATTGAATGGAATAGACGAAGAATTTGGATAGAACTGAAGAAGAGGGAACAAACAAACAAAATAAATAAATAAATAAATAACCCAACAAAAAAAACTAAAAAGGTTGAAGTGGATAGAAATGATGAAGTTACAGAACGGATGAAATGGATGGTACGGATAAAATGGATGGAATGGACGCAGTGGATAGAACGGATGCAGTAGATAAAATTAATAGAATGGATGAAACACGTAGAGTGGATGGAACGGATGGAGTGATGGAACGGATGGAGTGGATGGAACTGATGGAGCAGATGGAACGGATGGAGCGGATGGAACAGGCGGAGTGGTTGGAACGGGTGGAATGGATAGAACAGACGGACTAATTGTAACAGAAGGAGTGGATGGAACAAAAGGAGAGAATGGAATGGAAGGAATTAACAGTACGGAAAGAGTAGATGGAACGAAAGGAGTAGATAGAACGGATGGGGTAGATTGAACGGATGGAGTAGATGGAACGGATGGAGTGGATGGAACGGATGGAGTTGGATGAAACGGAAGGAGTGGATGGAATGGATGGAGTGTATGGAGCGGATGGAGTGGATGGAGCGGATGAAATGGATGGAGCGGATGAGTGGATGGAACGGATGAGTGGATGGAACAGATGGAGTGGATGGAACAGACTGAGTGGATGGTAAGGATCGAACGGATAGAACGGATGAGTGGGTTGCACGGATTAGACGAACTAGCAGATTGAACAGATGGAAATATGAGTAGTTTTAACAAATGAAACAAATGGAACGAATCAAGTGGATAGAACGGATGCAGTGGATGGAACGGTTACAGTAGACGGGACAGATGGAGTTGATGAAATAAATGGAGTGGATGGAAGAGATGAAGTGGATGGAACAGGTAGAGTGGATGGAACAGGTATAGTAGATGGAACGGATGGAACGGATGGAGTGGATGGGACGGATGCAGTGAATAGAACGGATGGATTGGATGGAACGGATGGAGTGTATGGAACGGATGGTTTGAATGGAACGGATGGAGTGGATGGAACGGATGTAGTGGATGGAACGGATGGAGTAGATGGAACAGATGGAGTGGATGGAACGGATGAAGTGGATGGAACGGATGGTGTGGATGTAACAGAAGGAGTGGATGGAACAGATGGAATGAATGGAACAGATCGAGTGAATGGAACCGATGGAGTGGATTGAACAGATGGAGTCGATGGAAAAGTTGGAATGGATGAAACGGATACAGCAGATGAAACAAATTGAGCTGATAAAAGTGGATGGAACAGATGGAGTGGTTAGAACAGATGAAGTTGATAGAACAGATGGAGCGGATAGAACAGATGGAGTTGATAGAACAGATGGAGTGGACGAAACAAACGGAGTGGATGGAACAGATAGAGCAAAGGGAACGGATAGAACGGATGGAACGGATTGAGCAGATGTAACTGAAGGAGTGAGTGGAACACACGGAGCGGATTGAATTAAATGGATGGATGGAACGGATGGAACACTTTAAACAGATGGGAAGGATGAAATGGAACTACGGAATGGATAGACTAGTTTATGTGGATGAAGGATCAAGTGATGGAATGGATGGAAAGACTAGTAAATTAAATGACGAACCAGACGAAATGTATGAACAGACGAAGTGGAATGAACAGACAGAGTAAATAAAACGGATAGAATAGATGGTACAGATGGAATGCTCAATCTCAAGCGCCTTAATGATAACCATCATATCACAATACCACGCTTACTCTCTCCTATACACCACCACTCAAATAGAACACAGCAATACTATGACACATTTGGTATAGCTGTTCTCATACTAACACCCGCCACATACTTCTCATCATCCTAATTAAACACAGTAAGCTGAGCACACACAGCCAGCTTAAGCATTCTCCTCAGGCCTAACGCAGCCAGAAATCAGTCTGGGTGTCAACCCCCCAGAATGAACACATATACCTGACCTCCCAACCACCACACCTACTGCTAAGAAGCAGCTATCATGCAACTGCCACACTGGCTGCACACATATCCAGTGCACCCACGCACCTTAGGACCATCTCTCTCTCAACTGACTTGAACTACAGTTCCCGAGGGCGTTCAACCTACCAGCGCTTTGATATCATACCAATGATACATAAGGCGCTATATAAATGCAAAGTAACATAACATAACATGACATGTTGGCTGTGCAAAGATAAGGAATAGTAGGCCTGCAAAAGGGGTGGGGGTTGCAGTTGTGTTGCTACGACTTCTGTTCCTTCTCTCGTGCCACCTCATGGACAGTTGCAGCAGTTCAGGGTCTTCAGCTAGCACTTTGAAGCAGCTCGATGAATACCCATAGACCTGACACAGAGCATTTGATTTGCAGGAAATCAACATTGCAACTTAGAACCTGCAGTAAAATATATACAAATGCACAACTCTTTTGTAGTGCTTCAACAGCACGTGAAACATCTCCTCGTTCATCCCAGGTTTCAAATGACTAATTTCTCTCACAAATGGTCAGCCACGCCACTGCTTTCACAAGAAACAAAGACCATGTCCAATCACCAGTCCAACAATAAAAGCGGTTCTCTTTCATCCTTACGTCCCTGTCTCTCTTTATTTGGGTCTAGCTCGACCTACCTGGAGAAGGCATGCATGGAGGCCTACATGGCATGCATGGAGGCCTACATTGAGCACATACATCCCCTTTTGGGTTCTTCCTACCACCTTTCACTGGGCACCCAGACCAATCTCACAGTACAAGAAAACGGTATTCCCCCAGAATACTGGAAAAAAAGCTGAATGTGCAATCACTGCCCATTCGGATTGTAAAAAATAATTGTGCCCCATAATGCTGGAAAATGGGGAGCTGGGGGAGCGGGGGTGTCCTCCTTTCCCCTTGTTCAGCATTATGAGCTTCAGGGTGTGCGGGATTGTCCACCACTTCCATGCCATTTAAAGCGGGACAAAAAAAAGGGACCCTGCCGCGTCAGCTCCGACCCACGTTAGTGGGAGGGAAATTAAATGCTGCTGCAGGGGTACAGGAGTGTCGGCGGCACACTGCTGTGTCTGCCACCAAAAAGTGTGGGGGGGATTGGGCGGGAGTGGTAGGGGAATGCAGGATTGCATTAAGTGATCTACTTGAACACTGCAGAATGGAAATTTGCGATTCAATCTTTTCGGATTTGCAATTTCCCGATGATCAGTGATCATGATCACGTAGATCTTTAAAAAAATCACATAGGAGCCAGGAGATAGGCCTCATTCCAGCTGCATTCACCATCTGCAGTATTGCCAGAACCCATCTTCTGCTCACTCTGGCATATGCTAGTTCCGTGCCGTACATAATAAAAAGGAGGAGCAGCACGTCTTTTTCAGCCAGCAAACAGACCTTTAAAGCACTCTCTTTTTGCATACATGACTTGAATCAGGAGTGTGCGTGTGCAGGATGGCTGTCGTCCAGGTCCTGCCCTAGAGTTTTGTTCCAATGTGAGTTGATCCTTAGCATGGAATGGCTGAGGAGAAGTTGTGTGTGGTGGAATCTCTCCGTAGCCACGAGACACCAGAGCTCAAATGCTTTGACCTCCCGGCTGCTTAAAGTGAAGGCGAACTGGAGTGATGAGTAGACTCATAGCCATGAAAACGGGACCTATATTCGCAAATGATAATTAATTCCTTTTGTGACGTACTGATACATTTTTGGGCAAAATGTATTGGAAATGGTGCTTTTTAAAGAATATTTGTTCAGTCGGACTCATCAAAAAGTTCTAGCTGCAAAGTGAAGTAACTCGCCCACTTTGGCCCAAAAAAACAGACCCACTTTGACCAAAGAAAATGGGCCCACCTGTGTTGGTGCTGCAGGTGCCTTGTTGCAGAAGCTGTTTGAACAAGTCAAGGAAAGATCTGTGAATTACCAACAAGTTACTGATTTAATGAAAGGCCAATATTTGTCATGACTGCACTTGTGCAAGCCCCTCAGAAAAATGATTGTCTCCCACACCTGTGTTCCGGAACACTTAAGTCCAACTCTATGTGCGTCGGTCCCCACACCGAGTGTCGTATATCACGGACGCTGTTTGCCTTTGCTCCGTTTCCTGGAGACGGCAATTCAATGTTTCATGATAACGAGGATCTCGGCTTCCTTCCTTGAAACTCGCGGTTGGGATTTTCTCCTGCTGAGCCGGTGACTCACGCGCCAGGCCGAAGGGGACTTCTAGCCGACAGTGTGTTTACATCTCCTCTCAAAAGAACCCGGAAGTACTGCCCTCTCCGTTCATCTATTACATTTTGGCGTGTTTAAGTCCCATCTCTTTTCAGCTGTACTGCATCTTCCTTCCTGTATCCCCTACAATCTAGTCGAATTCAGCAGGGAATTGCTTCCTGACGCTATTGATGACCAGGGAACATGTTCAAGTACAGTCTTGTGTTCTTCAGTGTGCTCGGGTCCTTAAGGCAACTGAAAAAAAAAACAAATACACGCACGAACACCACACCACACGCGATCGGATTCCTGTCGATAAGTTTCAACCCTGCTTTGTGTTTTTTTTCTTGGAAACTGTCAAACCCAGAGTATGTTGTTGACTCAGTAGCTGCTGCAAATATGGTTGGTGTTTCCCCCCTCGTTTGTGACAGTCCCTTCAACATCCCACGTAAAAAAATCTTTTTCAGGCGAATTGCACCAGCCACACAGAATGATAAATAGAATGTGTGGAAAACTAGTATACTATGCAGATATTTTCTGCTTGAACACAATCTGGGGTTAAAAAAAGGGACTTTCAGAATGTTTCATCTGTGCTGTGAACTTGAAGATATATTCCCAGTTAGCAAGCACCAAGGTGACAGAAGCATCCCCTGGCTGGCAGGTAGTGTGATACAAGATGGTAAATAAATAAAATCCATAGGCTAAATAGACAACAATAATCCCATTGGTATCCAGTGAAAATGTAGCCAACAAAAATGTAGTCAGTGAAAAAGTTGTGGTGAAAATACCTCTGCAGTGAATAAATTGCCAAGCAAAAAGTAGTCACTACATGCAGCTCAAAAGTAGCCAAATGAATAGCGCTGGTAGGGTCATTGTTAGGGTTAATGAGGGTTTAGTGGCCTTGTGATTGGATGGTTTAGGGTTAGGATGGGGATTAGGGCAGCGCTGGCCAATGGGACAGCTCTCGCCGGATCCGAGATCTGGCATCAGATCTCTAGCTGGATCTCGGGATCCGGCTGGCCTCTGCCTTGGCAAACAACCCACCCAACGCCCTGTGAGACATTTTTCAGTGCGCCCCCTTCCTCCGGGGGGAGGGGTGAGGGCGCACCAAAAAAACCTTTCTCAATGTTCCTCAGTTCACTAATTGACTGTCAATTAGCGAACAGAGGGACACGGAGAAAAGTTTCACCCCTCCTAATAAAGAAGTATGCAGCGCTGGGCCACACACAATACAAGAACAGCAGGGGACTCAATTGACAGGAACAAATACACAGACCAACTGAGTCCCCTGCTGTTCCTGTATTGTGTGTGGCCGGACGCGTTGGTCTTCAGCAGTAGCAAATAATGGGCGCTTTGCCTCCAGCCCAGGTCACTAGCATGCAAACGTCTCGTTCTGATCTTCCGTTTGCATGGCAGTGAGCTGGAGGCAAATCGCCCTTTCATGCTCACCTGCAGCTCTGGGCCCTGCCTGCACCAGCTCCCTCGTTGATGGGGGGATCATAGGGGGTGCAGTGCCCCCCACTGGTATTATCTGTGGAGGGCCACAAGGGCTGGGAATTCACATGCCATTCTTGCTACTCTGAAGGCCCAGCAGGGCTGGGAAATTAGGTCACCTGTGTATGTGAGTCAAGTGTTAGTTTGGTGTTTATGAAAGGCGAGCAATGCTGAAAGAGGGGTTAAAATGATATGCTTGTCAAACTGCTTAATCACAAACAAATGCATCTGTTCTGCTGACAGCAGTTATTAGGAAATTAAACTGTGGGTTCATTGGTGGCAACATTTGATTTTCACTGCAGGGGCAAAAATACTCCCAGTCTGAATATACAAAAGTGCCCATCTCAGCCCATGCCCTGGCCAAACACATTTTATAACACTTGTTTTTTAGCAACCAGTTTTTAATATATAACCTCTCAGCAATGGTCACTTAACCTGCTGAGCTACCCTACTATCCTTCTACTGTAGAGTGGTTTAAGGATCCCTTAATGTAATAAAAATCACTGCATTACCAACAGTATTTTTGGTGCAGCACGGTCAGGGAAGTGATTTAAATCTGAACCGATGTACAGTGTGGAGTTAGAAAAGAAGCAGCATGACAGATATCGCACAATTTTTAAACTATTATTTTGAACATTTTCTTTGAGCGGAGTTTAACTGCAGGCTCCGCCCCCTCGGTACTCCACCCCCTCCTCCAAACTCTGCCCCCACCCCAGCCCTTGTGGTATCCCCTTTCACATTTTTTCAATTTTCACCACTGGGTTAGGGTAAGGATATTGGTTAAAGAAAAGATGTTGGGGTTTGGTTAGTCATTAGGGTAGATTAAGTGTCAGGATTAGTATAAGGGTAGAGGTTATTGTAAGGCTTGGTCTAATACAGTAATGGTTTATGCAATTGTTGAAGAAAGGGATAGGGAGGTTGGAGAGAGGCTGGTAATTTTGGTGTAGAACAGCGTTCGGATACACCTAGTGGTTAGGGTAAAGTAAGCATTAGGTTAAGTGGTAGAGTTGCAGTTAGTGAGGCTATGGTTAGTATTGGGTTAGGGCAAGGGCTGTGTAATTTGTGGCAAGCTGGTGATGGTGTTGGAGATAGGCTCACTGTTAATTATCTATACGTATTGTATTGAGTAACATGCAAATAAAATGCTTTAGCGTGCTGAAAGGTTAGTGTTCTGTAAGAGTTCAGGGTAAAATAAGGGTTGTAATGTGGCATTAAGCCCCCCTTCCAAGGGCTGGAATGGGGGTAACAGCCCAGAAGGCCACATTAACAGCCCAAGCTCAGGGCCGTTAACTTATGCTGCCGGGCCGTTGCCCCCCTGTTCCAGCCCTTGGAACGGGGGCATGACGTCATTAGCACCCCGGGTTACCAAAGCGGCAACCTGAGGTGCTAAAAAAACACAGAGCCCCTCTTTCTTTTCCATAGGGGCCACCACCACAACAAACAGTTAAGTGGGACTGGGGAGGGGGTTGAAATGGTAAAAAATGTTTTTTTAAAAGGGGGACGTAGGTTGGGGGGAAGATGACAGCACCCTACTAATGAGATCCAACAGACCGAAACATATGTCTGGGGTTGCTGTTGGTACTCTTGTTCAGAGGAGAATTGCCTAGCATTTCGGTGCTGGACTGCTCCAGAGCAGGACAAAGACTGATATGTTTTGGATATTTCTCCTCTGTGAAAGATAGTGAGCCAAAGAATCTGGGTAAGGATCTCGTAACCAGAACTAATGTCTGGCAGAGGGACTCCCAGGACCCCCTTGTTAATTTGCATAATTTAAGTAACTTTGGGTCTCACCCTAAGTTACTGGGGGAATCCAGATGTGGGCCCCTTGCTCACTATTCTTAGAGAGGCACAGTTCCACTCTACTGATGAGGTCCAACCAGACCGAAACACGTGTCTGGGATTTCTGTTGGTACGCTTGTTCAGAGGAGAATTGCCTAGCATTTCACTGCTGTACTGCCCCATGGCAGGACAAAGACTGATATGTTTTGGATATTTCTCTGTGTAAGATAGTGAGCTAAAGAATCTGGGTAAGGATCTAGTAACCAGGACTAATGTCTGGCAGAGGGACTTCCAGGACCCCCCGCCTGTTAATTTGACTGGGGGAACTAGCCATCAGGCGGCTCGGAACACAGGCTGAGATTGTAGGTTTCAGCATGTGTTTCTAGCCACCTGATTGACTGTTTCCCCTGTTCCGGGTTCTAATTAGAGTTATGGAAATGTTTAAGTATGGAGTTAGGGTGATTTTGGAGGTTTCATTCGAGGTTTGGGCATTATTTAGTGTCAGAGCCTTGTACTTTTGGGTATTTAAAAATATCTTTTTTTGAAACCTTATTACTAGCAACATTTTCACACTTTGGATTGCTTGTATTCAATTACTACATTTTTGAAAACAACTTTCTGCTGACTACATTTTCACAGGACTTCATTTTCCTGGGGTCATCTTCACATAGAACCAGCCCTTTAATCCTCCAATAAATTTACACAAGTCCATTGAAATAGAAAACACTTTGCCCTTAAAGCACATGCCGGTGTTGGGAGGCTTTCTTGCATTTTACAAATGCTGCCACTGAAGAGTGGTACAGGTACGTGTTTAGCTTCGCATGACCTTTTAATTCTACTGAATTCGTCGGAATATCCAATCGACTTAAGCCATTGATGGCCTATGTTATATGTGAGAGCTTTCGAAGGCTGGCTCCTTTAAGGGTGCAACCATGTAAGAGGAAAGGAAGGGGTTGAACAGTAAAGAGTTAGTTACAGATTAAAGTGAGTTGCATGCAGACCTGTGTCCATGTCCTCCTTTCTGTTGCGGCCTATACTTCCACCCGTGCCTCTTTCCCAGTACAACAGCTGGCGACGAAAGGGAAATTGATCATGCCAGTTTACAGATCCACTGCTTGAGGCAGCATCCTCCAATCCTGCTAAACTGTAGCGACCTCGCCGCTGCAATCTGCAGTGTACGTCCTGGGTCCCTGCGCGGTGTTGGTGACCGACATCCAGAAGAAAGGCTGCCATCCACAGCGACCTTCGTGGGCACTGCATCTGCAGTGTACCACAAGTGATTGGCCTCGCCGCCATGTGCATCCTGCCATGGAGGAGCGGCATCAGGGGTTCCTGCATCTCTGAGCAGGACCGTTTCATTGCTGCCTGCGCTCCGATGTGTCGGAGCGAAGACGTGCACAGGCCCGCCTCCACACACCCACAGTCCGCGAGGCAGCCTGCCGTCTGAGGTGCAGTGCCCTGTGCCTTGCAGGTCTGGCGGGCCTGATCACATCGCATAGTGCCTGGAGAAAAAGAAAGAAAAAAAATCACCACACAATCATAAGTACCTGGGAAAAAATCATCACAATCCACCCGTTAAGAACACCTTAGCGGCCCGTGAGTGAGGGACAAGCAACAGCTGTGCCCTAAGGCCTGCAGCCGTCAGGATCGCCTGTGCCATGGCAAGTGCAACGGCATCCACCAGTGCCAGTATCCTTGTGGGGGCACTCTCAAAATCATAGAACCTTTGCATATAGAAGCAGCAGAAGCCCAGAAACGGGGGAGCAAGCGAGTGACCCACACCTGGTACTGTGTGCCTGCTAGAGACACACCTAGCAAGCCAGACCATTAAGGGTGTCAGGGATCATGATGGACCAAGCAGCAGACCAGTAGATTCTGGGGAGCACAGCCTCAAAGGCCTAATTTCTTAGATGGCCCACTCCCTTCGCACTGCAGCCCCAGCACGACAAATCAGTCCGGAGGGTCGAGTGGGTGGAAAAAATTAACGACTTCATCTGGGCCACCAGAGAGGACAAATTGCCTGCCATCAACAACATTTTCATCATCCTGGCAGACAAAGAAGTTAATGGAATCATAAAAACGATCCTGGATGAAGAAAAAGCATTTTTTGAAGACTGTTGAAGCGATGAAAAAGAAACTGGTTATGCAGTCTAATAGAGACTATGAAAGGTATGTCTTCAACCAGTGCTCACACCTGTCACACAAGGCCATTGACTAGTTCATCACCAGGCTCAGACAGAAATTGGTGCACTGCCAGTTTGTGCGATTTGCAGACAATGTGGCCATGATCAAGGGATGCACGTCCTCTGCTTTCAGGAAGCAGTTGTTGAAGAGACCTCTCCCGAATGATGAGGTGATTGAGTTGGCAAGAGTGTACGAGAGAGTGGAGATTCAGGCAACCTCCATGAAAACGCTGAAGAAAAAGACAAGACTGTGGCAGCCATTACATCAACCAGAGACACGTTGACAGGATTACTGAACCTCCCCACCCAGAGATGGATACCAGCAGATGAGGTTGGGACCCAGACCCCAGAGCATGCACTTCAGATGTGGGTTTTCGTTCCAACATGCAGGCAGGTGCACGGCAATCAACCAGCAGTGCTTCAAGTGCGGCAGAGAAGGACACTATCATAGTGTGTGCAGAGAAGGGAGGCCTTTACCGAGGGGCGAATGTCATGGAGAACGTTGTGCTCTCGCACCTTGAAGCGTCTCATGTGCTAGATGGAATTACCAATAAAGATCTAGGACCCAAATAACCCGATAGCCACAAAGAATATGTCCAAGTGCTACTTTATTATTAGCATAAAATAAAGTAGGGCAATCTGGGGAACAATAAGCAGTAGTTCATGCACTCACAACCAAATTTGATTATACAAAGGTTTTATTCCTCGATAGGCACCATCTATGATATCATTCTACGGGGAAAACTGTAAAACCTGCTGAAAGGAGGGACTAGTTAAGGGAACATATGTACATATAAATTATGTAAGTACTAACAATATTACTGACTTCCCCTTAACTTGTGGGCACGCCTTGAACCACCTCTAAATACGTATAATAATGATTATAGCAGGAAAGATGGAAGCGGATTGGCCTATTCAACATTGTATAGCATGTTGCTACATAGACCCTCTGATTGTTTGGCATGCTTTCCCAACTTTGGACTTGAGGTAAGCTGGTAGAATAGCTTAGCTCAGCGGGTTGATCGCTCGCTGCTGCGATCTGAGCGTGATCTGCAGGTCGCAGGTTTGAATCCCGGCAAGGCCAACTCAGCCTTTCATCCTTCGGTGGTCGATAAATGAGTACCAATTTCGGTTGGGTGATATTGTATGTAAATATGTGCTCTGCAAAGCGCTTTGGATAAAGGCGCTATATGAATAACACATCATTATCAAAATTAAACTCAGGTGCCAAGAGTAACGTCAGACTACTCCCGACTTTCCCAATTAGTCTATCATCTCTCATCGGCCCCAATCCAAGGCTTCTCCTTTGTAGTTGACGTCAAAGCTTATTCTCTGTTCTGGGACATTCAAGGGAGTGTAGACACACCATTATCTTCATTTGGGCTTAATGAATAGGCATTGTTTTCGACTTCTGAATCACGTGTGAGAAGACCACAAATGTGTCCATTTTGACCTTTTTCCTATTATTTGATTTAATTGGCCTGGACGTCATTGTCCTCCTTGGCCACTGGAAACTTGCTCACTCCAGCTTGCATAGGTTTTCTGCATCTTTAATTGTCTAATACTTGGCTCTTGCAGATGTTTTCTTCTTTGCTCAATCTAAAATAACTATATCTTACGTACATGGCTTGTCCTTTTCACTATTCTTGCGCCTTGCAATTATTCCTTGAAGTAGCATCCTTGATCCCCTGCCAATAAACTCCTCTTTATTCCTCACATGAAGCTGTTTCTCTAACGTCTCATGACTTTGCAGCCCTGGTCTGTCTCTGAGGTAGCTTGATTGGTTTCAATACGAGTGCGGCGTCCATCTTTCCATCATTACCGCTCTAGCCAGGTTATGTTTTCCTCTGCAGCAAACTTCTATACATCTGTCTAACTTATGTTTCTGCGTATATACACTTATTAGTCAGCAGGTTACTTTATCTTCTTTACATATTTGATTTCTTCATATCTTGATTACATGTTTCTCTTGTTACTTCAGTTACGTCTTTATTCTTTGACTATTTGCACATCGTTTTAGTGAGTCTCAGTTGCTTTCCTCCATTACGTCATTCTGCCCTTGTCAGGTTTCACTTATAGCTCTTTGATGTCTAATGGTGTGTGCAGACATCCTTCTACCCTCTCAGTGTGAGAGTACATTCGATATGGTTGTCTGAGTGCATATCATCTCTCATGCACTTGATGGAGTATTGAGATGATACTTGGTGTCCCACATGGGGGTCTTCTCCTGCTGTTCCAATATGACAGAGGTGAGGGAGCGGGAGCTAGGGGTGACGTGGTCACCTGCTCCTCTACATTCCCCCCTCTGGTTGAGTCCTCAACCAACTCCACTTCAATCTTCTTCATCTTCTCTTCATATCTAGGTTTCTCTGTGATCCATATTTGTGTCACTCCCCTCAGGTCACCTGAATTCTTTATATGCTCATCCACACTCCAGGTCATGTAAAAGCATTCTCCAGTTGGTTGACAGAATACCCAATGCCCTACACATATCTTGTGATCCTTAGGGTAGTACAACTTTGTTAGGTTCTCACATGTAGTGTCTTCAGTCTGTGGTGTATTGTTGTCTCCATTCACATCGATCATTATCTTCATCCCAACAACAGCTTTCTTGACTGTCTTTTGGCATTGTCCCAAAATGATCCTTATGAGATGGAATCCTAGCAATACAACACTAGTATTGCTCCAAGTAGTTTAAGCAATAGTTGGAGTCCACGAAAACCAGTCATCTCCTGCTGTCTCATCAACTTCATCCTCCATCGTCGTATGCAAGGTTGTCAGCATAGTTATTGCTTCTATCAGGATTCCATTTTCTCCATTATGAGAAGGTGTGAATGTACAGTGAGAAGGTAAAACCTTGGCACAAACACCTCCTTATATTGCTGTAATTAGATCCAGGACATTCCTGTTCTAGAGGGTCATAAGCCTAATGGCCCTCAGTTCTTCTCTGATTGCATTAAATATTTTTATTGTTGCATTGATCCTTTGCAGCAGCTCAAATCTGGTGATCTGCAGCCACTTGGCATTCACTGCAGTCTGAAGTCCTGGCCTAAATATAGATATCATTAACATTGCCGTCCTGCTAAATAATTTATGCTCATCTGGCTTGTCATTATAGGCTTCTATTGACTTTGATGAAAAATAGTGCTCCCTTTTCAGTCGGTGAAGTTTAAGCAACCTTTTCCTTCTCTGGTGCTCATTAATTTTTGGAAATTTGTCAATATTGTGATCACTTTAAGGAATCACTAATGCAGGAACGTGTATGACCACAATGGAACATACTCCTCCCCAATTTATAGGCAGCTGCATGTAAGCTCTGGATCCACAGGCCCAATATCGATCCATCAGCACAGCAGTTCCTCCATTAATTCCTGGTACTTTAAGCACCTGCTTTTTCAACTAGAACCAGGCCTTCATTCTTGAAATATTTTGTCACATTTTTTAGTGATATTCTTGACCTGTTTCATTGTCAACCCATATTAGTAGCTTAGAGTACTTGGCCCATGACTCTAAACACATGTAATTTACTAGTTGCACTATCCTTCTTCAATAAGTGTGCAGAGCAAGATAACATTCCTTTTTCCAATCCTGCACTGGTTACAACTCACCCATACACCAATAGTTGAGGTCTCTCCCAGCATCCTGGTACTTCTGATCTTTCCACTATATCTGAGAATTCCATCCTCTTCATATCAACAACCTTTATTTGTTCTCAAATCTGGGATGGATACATATGTTTTTGCTTGTCCAACCTATTCCTTTCTCCATACTTTGTGTTTTCACATAAGTATCTTCGTGTGGAAATGCTCCGCTTGATCACAATCGTAGCGTTGACTATTTTCCTTTGAATTGTCCTTGAGTTGTACATGCTGTTAGATGACTAAGGCACTTCGCATCATGTGCAAATATTTCTTTTGTAATTAATGTTATGGCTGCATTCATGACATAGGGGATGAGAGAGCACACGTAGCAGCTTTCATCTGACGTTCTCTCTCCCACCTCCTTCATGTGCTGGTACCGTAGGTTATTCTTTAAGTCAGCTGAATTGTCGAGATATGTATTTATGCTTCATGATCTTCCCCAACATCTCTTTTAAGTCAAATAATTTGTGTAGTGAAATTAGGGAAGATGCTGCTCATGCTTTTGTTAGGGATCATAAAGAATGTTTCATTGTCCCCCACTGTACTTGCATTTGTAATCATTGGCCCTCATTACGAGGTGGGCGGTAAGGGATTACCGGCACCGGTAAGGGCACCGGTGCCTTTAATCCCTTACCGCCCTACTATGAGTTCCCTTTGCGGGTCCTCCCTTAACACCTGGTTTTTCCAGGCGTTAAGGACGGGACCCGCAAAGGGACTCTGGAGCTAATAACGGTACCGCAATTTGCGGTACCGTTATTAGCGCCTTCCCCATTCCCATTGAGTCCTATGGGGGCTCAAATGGGAATGGGGAAGGGCCCTGGTGAATGGGGAATTACCGGTCCCGCCAACCTTGGAATAGACCGGTAATTGCTCCATTCACCAGGGCGGAGTCGGTAGGGTTTTGGAGGCAGCCATGGAGCTAATAGCTCCATGGCTGCCTCCAACCTCGTGTCTAAACGCCATAATTATAAGGACGAAAAGACAAATCATAAGACAAAATGAAATCACAATTACCATTCCATAAAAACTCATCGACTTTCTTGATGGTTTCGAGTCTCTCATATTTTGGAATCTTCTCATTTTGTTTAAATTCAATATAATTGTGTTATCCTCTGTGACTCACACTTTTATATCAAGAACTGTAAAATAATGATCACAATAATTCTGAAAATAATATGATTTTGTTAGGATTCCCAAGAAACGTTATAATGTCCACATGTCTTATCAAAGCTGGGTAAGACTGTAATATGTAGGTGGAAACAGCAGTCAAGAATGTGTGCAATGTTATTATGATGGGTAGCATAGAATATTCAGCGTGTTCCTTGTCTTTTTGCTCCAGTCATCCTTGTATCTATCTAAAAAATGTCCAGGGTAGCTGCAAATCCATTAATTCCTTATTAGATTTAGGACATGTCGATTTTTATTTTTAAGGGTGTTTCATTGATCCAACAACTCTTTTCCTTTACTCTTGGTTGCTGGTCTTGTCTGCATGCACAGTATTTCTTCTCTTGCTTCAGTGTCAGTAGATGCAGTAGGGGTCGAGGTTTCCCTCCTGTACGATTTGATATCATGCAGATACAGCCAGGCTTGCCTTCCTTGTAGCTTGACAGCTATGGGAATAACTGCTTCCACCTCATAGTGTCCATCAAAGTTGGGTTTATTCCAAGTGCAGACATATTTTCAGCACCTGGTCCCCTGGATATAAGATGGGTTATTTTAAGAGGCTATCTGGATAAGTTGGCTGGCTTTCCTCTTCAATCCTCTTTGACCCCTCCGTCCGGTTCTTGATCTGTTGAGAAATAAAAGAGCCAATAGCAGTCATAGTTACCAAATAATCATGCATCTCATCACCTAATGTCTTCGCTGCACGGTGGGCATCAGTTTCCACCCTGTTTGGAGGAGCAAGAGGTGCTTTCATTCGGCATTCAGTCACCAGCTCAAGAGGGGTTAAATGGTGATCTGAGCCTGCTTGTTTTCACAAATGCACATAGCGACGGGGTAGGCAGTGTAACCCCCCCTTCTTTAAAGTGATTTTAATCTTAGCTATCCTTTCCTAAAGTAATCAATTTAAACGTTCACAAATCCCATTTGCCTGTGGGATAGGCAGAAGAGAATGTGTGTAGAATCCCTAATAAAAGAGTGACCTGCTTGAATAGTTCATTTACAAAATGCGGTCCATTGTCAGACCGCAGGACCTCGCACACACCCCATCTTGGGAATACCTCACGCACAAGGAACTTGACGGCGCAAGTGGCATCAGGGTGCATACATGAACGTGTCTCAAACCATCTAGAAAAGGGACACACCATGACCAGCATGTACCTATATTTTCATTGCATGTCTGCAACATATCCACATAATCTATATGTAGATGCTGAAATTGTCCATTGGGTCTAGGAATGCTTATGGCACTGTTCACAAAGTGTGCCCTGCAGTAAATTTCGGGCACACAATGCAATTCACAATAAACATTGCCACATATTCTAACACATTTGATGAAAATCAATCTCCTGCAATTGTAGCAGCAAGAGTCTCTCAAGTAGTATTTGCGGGTAGTGAAGCTTCTCCAGCACTACCCTCAATAATGCTAGAGGCATAACTGGCTTTCCAGTGCTATCCTGCCTCCAAAGTGCCTGAGTGGGGGATAAATAACACTCCTGTTTTCCCCCTAAATCTTGCTCCTCCTGTGAGGCTCGACCTTGTATTTCAATTAACCGAACAATATACAGCATGTTAAAGCCTTCCTTTACCAACATGCATCGTCCTGTCATTTGCTTAGCACTTCTTAGTTTGAAATCAGAAATATTTTGGGAATCTGCTGTTTCGTTCCTGCGGGAAATCATGTCTGTTTTTTTTAGTATGTGCTTCACATTTTATGACTGCGATAGTCAATGGGAGTCTCAGTGCCTCAATAAGCTTATCCAGTAGGGCTGCATGGTGAACTGGTGTGCCAGCTGCACGGAGGTAGCTCCTCCTTTTCCAGCGTGACAAACCTGCATGCACAGTTGATGTCACATAGGCGGAGTCAGAGTACACCGTCACTTCCTCATATGACATGATATGATATGGTATTTATAATGCACCTGTACACAAGTGTTTCTAGATGCAACAAGACAAGGAGGGGAAACAGAAGGAGGACAAAACAGCAATCTTACTAGGCCTTGTGTCATTCAGATTGTGCAAGCACAGAGAATGGGAAGGGGAGAAGCACAGAGGGGGGGAATGGAAAAGTGCAGGCAATCAAAAAGTGCAGCCAGCGGGTGGTTCAGTGCAGGTAATCAGAAAGTGCAGCCAACAGGTGGCTAAGTTCAAGGAGATCGGACTCTAGGGTTACAGATACAGACCCCATGTGCTGAGGGAGCCAAGAGGCAGTGTGAGGTGCAACTGGACAGGCAGGAACCTCGGCCCAGGTTCATAGGGTGGCCAGGTGAACCAGTGCATGGAACAGATAGGTCATCAGCAGGGGAGAGGAAGAGAGAAAGCAGAAGTGAAGAAGAAGGTCTTGAATTGATTCCGGAACTGTAGATGGTTCTGTTCAAGTTTGAGAGAGGTTCAAGGAGGCTGTTCTAGAGGGAGGCCCCAGCCGAAGAAAGAGATCTGCCCCCAATTCTCTGCTTGGAAAAGCGACTGACCCTCAGAGAGTTGAAGGTGGATGAGCGGAGAGCTCGAGAAGGGACATATTTAGGAAGAGAGAGTTGGAGTTAGTACAGTCCCAGGCCGCAGAAATCCTTGTGAACAGTGCAGAGAGTCAAGAACTTGATCCTTGCCGCCACTGGGAGCCAATGAAGAGATCTTCGAGCTAGAGAGATACAAGCCCTGGGCTTGAGGCCAAGGACAAGTCTTGCAGTCCTGTTCTGGATAAGTTGTAGAGGACAGAGAGTAGAGGCAGGAAGATTTAGCAAGAGGCTGTTGCAGTAGTCCAGCCTTGAGAGGACCAGGGCTCTGGAGACAGTGAGCCTCTGGGGGAAGTAAGGAAAGGAAGAATACCTCTGAGGAGGTGCAGCCGATGGTTTGACTTCTTTGAGATGTCAGAGATATGAGGAGAGAAGGAGAGGGTGGAGTCGAAGATGACACCAAGGTTGTTAGCCTCACAGGTAGGAGCAGGAAGAGGGCCCATAGTGGGTACGCCAGAGAGAGAGAGGTTAAACGTGTTGAAAGCGGAAGAAAGATCGAGGAGAATGAGGACAGAAGAATGGTTAGAGTCAAGATTGGAGAACATGTCTTCACGGATGTTCAGGAGAGCATTTTCTGTGCTTCTGGATGCTCTGGAGCCAGACTGATGGTCATGAAGAACACCAACTGATTCAGTGTGAAGGTTAAGCTGGGAGATAGCCAGCTTTTCCAAGAGTTTGCCCAGGAAAGGAGTGATAGAGATCGGGCGATAGTCCATCTCTTTAGTGCAGCGATAAGCACCACTAATTCTGAAGCCTGTGCTGAGCAATGGGAAGGCAATCACGCGCTTGTAACTACTTCAAATTCACCCTTTTGGTTCAGCTTTACTACTGCTGACCCAGTATGCCTTTTGCGAGTCATTTGATCAATTTTCGAAGAACCATCAAAAAAAAGAGGACTTCCCCCCCTTCGAGAGCAATTTCTCTAACACGGGGAATGTCATCATAAAATTCAGTATTCGTTGTTCAGTCATGTACATAATCATCCTCGCCTATGGATTCTGCTATGAATGTTGCTGGATTCACTATTCTGCATCTAACAATTTTGATCGCAGGGTTTGAGATAATTATCTCGCACCCTGATACTCTTTGTGTGGTCAATGTACTTTTGGGTTTCTCTAGAATGGCAAATAATGGGTGCTCAACAAATAATGTTACTGAACACCCCATTGTAATACTTGAAGCCTTTTCAATTACAAATGCTGCAGCCGCTAAAGATTGCTTGCAAGGGTAATGCCCTTTCATAAATGGATCTAAAATCCCACTATAGCAAGGCAATGGTTTGTGTCCATGTCCTAATGGCGTTTTCTGTGAGAGAACTGCTGTCATGACTTCTCCATTTCAATGAGAAAATAGGTAAAATTCTTAATGATAATCTGGAATTTCTAGCACAGGGGCTGTTCTAATTGCCTGTTCTAATTCCTGTTTTAATTCCTCAAATCCTTCAGTAATTTCTTCTATCTGTGCTTCTTTAAGTTGAATATTTGTACTGTAATCAAAACAGGCCCTAATATAGCTACATAGGCCTACAAACCATTGCATTTCCCTCACTGCTTTAGGTTATGAAGTTTTCATAATTGCTTCTGATCTTTCATGTGTCACTTTTCTCCCCTCTCGAGAGATGAACTGTCCTATGTACAGGACCCCTTCCTGACAATATTGTAACTTTTCTTTGTCTACCTTGTATCCTTTCTTTGCGAACATGGTCACGAGTCGCACTGAGATTTCCCTGCACCTTTCATCTGTTTCACTGCACACCAATATGTCATGTACATACTGAATTATTGCACTCTGAAGCTGTACATTATACAGGTCCATCTGAAGGACCCTGTTAAAGATTGAGGAGGACTTACAGTACCCCTGAGGCAAACAAGTATGTTTCAAGTGGATATTTCTATTCGAAAAGGAAGTCAAATCTTGTGAGTCTACATGAAGGGGAATTAAGAAGAACGTAGTTCTTAAATCTGTAACTGTAAAATATTTGGTCTTAGATGGAATGTTGCATAGTATTGTAGCAGATTTGGAACTAAAGGAAACTCTGCTTTAACAATATTGTTTAGGGGGTGGAAATCCTGAATAAATATCCATCAACCCCTGGAGGATTTTTTCACTGGTTACGCAGCCATGTTACATGGGGCTCAGATGGCACCAATATTTCTTGCTTCATTAAAGCAGAAATTGGTCTTGAATATCCTTCATCTGCTTCTCCAGACATGGGATATTGCTTTGCTCGTGGCAAAATTGCTCCTGGTCTGAGCTTGACTTTAACTGTGCCTACTCCTTTTAATAGGCTCATGTCATATGGATTGGTAGTCCAAAACATATTTGTCACTTTCTCCAAATCTTCCTGGAAAATAACGGTTTCATTTTTACCATCACATTTCTCTGCAGTATTTCTCTGTTCTCCAGTTTAATCCAATAAGTGAGATTTATCAAAAATACAAATTCATCATCAGAATAATCATCCATAAAAAGCTCTTTGTCTGTCAAGTCTGTCAACCTTTATCCTTCACCGAGGTATATCACTGCTCTCCACCCTCTCCCCTCATCATCTGTTACATGGACAACCACTCTGTCCTCTCTGACCATTGCTGCTTCTAGATCTAACGCAATAATCTGTCCTTCTTCATCCATAGGTATTTCTGGTTTAAACAAAAACTCTTCAGGTATTCTCAGTATTCTTCCTACCAACTTGGGTAACCATGATAATAAAACAGTCACTTCATACAGAAATACTGCTGGATCTAAAGGGACTCTTCGTAATGCCTTCTGGCCTGTACAAGCTAATGAGAATTCTTTCACATTCATGTAATGTATCCCTGGAGTGAAGCACACTATTCCCTCATCAGTAAGATATCGCCATGTTAAGTTTTGCCATCAAGTCATGCCCTAATATGTTAACCGGTGTCTTCCAAGAATATAATAATGGCATTGACATGTTGCGTTCTCTTATAGAGATTGGTAATTTGTCTGTAAAGGGAACTAAACTCATTGCCCCAGAGAATCCCTGCGCATTAATGGCAAGCCCTGACATTGGGTATTTTCTCTCACAAACACAGGAACAAGTTCCTGCAGTGTCTACAAGGAACAAAATATTGTGTCTCCTATCGTTACCTTGACCCTGGGTTCCTCTTGTGGGGTCTGGTGTCACTGATACTACTGAATACATCAGATCGCTCTGTGGGCTGTCCTATTGTGGATATACATTCATCCCTGTACCTGTGAAAGGATGTCCTCCTACCATGGTAACATTCCCTAATTTAGGTGCATGTGTTTGCGGTTCCGTACATTCGTGTTCCATTGCGGTACAGTGGCCTGTTAATCTGTGCTTGCTGGGTTTGTATCTGTTGTGTTTGCATAGGCACTTGCTGTAGTTGCCCTTGTGGCGAGTGCATTTGTAATGGACCTTGCTGTGTTTTTGCTATGGTTGAAGCACACGTGTCTGATGCTGCGTGTTATCTTGGGCATAATGCTCCTGTGGTTCCGTACTATATTGTGGAACATTAAACCGTCCTCCTTCTTGGAGATTGCCAATTTTGCTGCATACCCCTTCTACTTCTACATGTTCTGGCTATATGTCCCAGAAGCACTTATTTAACAGTTAGAGTGGAAAATACAGAGAGAGCAATCTCAAATTACATGCAACTACACTGTTACGTTATTACAAGGCACAGAGGATTCCCTGGGGATTAAGGGATTAAGAGTGAATTTAGAACCCACTCTCTGCAAAGAAAATCCAGAGTTCGTTAAGAAATGGCATAAGATATTGAATAAATGTTCCCTCGACTTCATCCTCTTAATGATTGAGGAATTGTCACATAACTTAACAACACTCGATGAGGAAATTGATACCATCAAAAGCAATTTGAGCAAGAACTTAACAGTGGATCAACTCAAACAAATTGTGGAAGAAACAAATGAAAAATGAACTAAATGTAAACAGGAATTAGAAATGAAGAAGATAAGGAAATTCAGACGAGATACCCAAGACTACAAAATTGACATAGTGTATACTTGGCAAGAATATTAAGGCCAGCGGACACCCAGACCATCTCAGCCACGCACCCCAAGGACCGGACCACAGAACACTGACGCGACAGCGTCTGAAGCATCAAGTACGGAACTTGACACATCTGCAGATCCAGCAATGGAAGCACTCTCGACCTCTGTGACGAATGAAAACGCACCTGCCACAGTTTCTTTTTAGAAAAAGACCGACCAGACGAGGATAAGGGAAGAAAAAAATCAGAGAGGAAGAAACAAACGGGGAAAAGGACATAGTAGTGAATATCTCATTTTACCAACTCTCCAGATTAGAGCTACAAGTTCTACACAAGGGCATCTCCTTTGTACCTCAATATAATACCAACTTGCTCGAGAGAAAATCGACTTTTTTAAACTTGTGAGAAAACTGAAACTTAAAGTCTTCTTTGACTCTATTGAGGAGGAAGAATACATTAAAGAACCCTCTGAATTCTTGGAATTGGCACCCAAAAGTGTTTTCAATCCTCCTATCAATAACCACGTTCTGGCAGTTTTTGAAAAAACAGTGCTTGACCAATTCAAGAAACTTCCATATAAGCCCAAGGGTCGGGGAAACTTCACGGCAAGCGAACGCCAGACACTTAAAAATCTGTCGGACAACAACAAGATTATATTCAAACCGGCTGACAAGGGCGGTGCACTCGTCCTGATGGATAAGACTAAGTACATAGCTGCAGTTGAGCGCCAATTTGCTGATCTTGAGACCTACCAGCAAATCGATTACAACCCCACAGAACAGGTGAGAACCCTCATCAAAGAAATTCTGGATGAAGCTGAAATTAGAGAAGTAATCACAGAAAAAACATGGAGATTTTTGGAGAAGACTCATCCCATCACACCGGTTATGTACATTTGCCCAAAATCCACAAGAGATTAATTGACCCACTGGGACGACACATCATAGCGGCAACTGACAGCTTGCTGCAACGCCTATCCAAATATCTGGACTAAATCCTACAACCACTCATTGTGATGGTTGAGCTAAAACATGGCGCTGGTGCACAGTGCATTCTGGGGGAACTCAGAGCCATGATGGATATTTATCCATGCCTCAGTGGAAAGCTACACTTGCTTTGCGAAACAACATGTTTTCAACGTTATTTGCTGATGGGCTTGGAATGCAGGCCTTCCCAGCCAAGGACATGGCACTGGGAAAGCTAAGATCCGCAGGTGCCGGCTGGTACCTGATAGCGAAGTTTGTTTTGGGTTTGCTCGGCCTGTGCCAAGGTTTTGAGATGAGTTATGGAATTGTTTCCCGGGGCGTTTAGGAGAGAGAAGTGCTTTGCTCCTTGAGGTTACTGTCGGTTGATTCAGCTGGCAACCAACGGTCACCCATTAATGCGCAAGCGCATTGCCAGAAGGTTCGAGAAGTTGCCACCCCTTGTTGAGGAGGGCATATATGCGGAAGCCTTCAACGGTCAGACGGGATAAGCACAAAGACCTCAGTCGGAGGGGGGACGCTTCGGTCCGACACTCCTGTGGGTTGTTGTGCTCTTGGCCTGGCTGTTATCGGGGTCTTTCAGCCGCTTCTGGCCAGATGAAGTTCCATTAAGCTACGCCCACGGTGATGTATTTCTTTCTTTGACTTCTTTATGTTTTCTGTGATCTATGCCCATGTGAGTTGTACGAGTTATTTCTATGTACCTGTAAGCTTTGAATAAATAGCCGTAAAGAGCTGATTATCTTCTAAAGTGTGCGTGGCTGTGAATTATTGTGTCTGTTTTTGGGTTGAAGCATTTGCTCTATAATTGCACTGGTGATTTATGGTAGTTCCGTGCACTTTTTAGAGGAGAGCAATACACTCATACAAGAAACTGAGACGTATGTCAAAGATACCACACATTTTTTGAATAAATGAAAGGAAACCGAATTTGTCAGAGAAAGAGACACACTCTTCACTATGGATGTCACTTTGAAAAATCGACCGAAAGTAGAGTGTATGGTTTATGTGACAACATACTCTGCTCAAAGCAAGAAAATCAGGAATATCATCCAAAAAACTGGCCAAAGCTTCAGATGGACCCCCAAGCACAACCACTTTTTCAAAGACTTCCAACCTTCGCCTACAGAAAAAGTAAGGCCCTAAGAAGTAGCCTTATTAGAGCTGAAATTTTGAAAGACCAACCCACGTCTAAAACATTCAAAGGGACACAACCATGTTTCAATTGCCAGCATTGTAGCAACATCTTACCTGGCAATACCATCTCACACCCACACACAGGAAAGCTAATCTCACTCAAACACTCTTGCACTTGTGATTGCACTAATGTGATGTATGCCCTAAAATGTCCATGTGGGTTTTACTATGTGGGTATTACCATGAGAAAGGCCAAACTGAGATGGACAGAGCATAAGTCCAACATAATGACGAAAAGCCTTAGGTCACCTGTATCTGTGCATTTTTTGGAATCTAGGCACTCGATTGCTCAGTTGAAATGTTTTATTTTAGAACAAGTGAAGGTTGGACCAAGGGGGGGTGATATCCATAAGAAACTGCTCCAGAGAGAAATTATATGGATTGACTTGTTAGATTGTCTTAGCCCTAAGAGAATGAACTGTGAATTTGACCTTATGTGCTTCTTATGATGTTTCATACCTAATGCTGGACGAATCAGGACTCTGGTGAATACTTGCAAAGCTGTACTATGCATGTCAAGCTGTACTATGCATATAAATATGTCTAATATGCGCAATAAGGCACATTACCTAGAATGTGAATGACTGATGGGCCGGCAGTAAATTATTTACCTACGGTAAAATATGATCCATACAGCGATATCTTGGAATGGCCTTATGCTGACTCACATTGAATTGTTTCAAATAACTCCTCCACATGTCCTTTACCTTTGTGACCCAGTCTTTGATAGGTACAAGGCATGTCCTTGGTCGCCTATGTCGGGTCCCATTCACCATGCAGGAGGGGGGGCACCCAATAGTTTATTTTGAACCATGGTGCCCCCCTCTTGCTTTTTAAATTCTCTGCTTCTTAAATTCTGTACTTTTTAAATTTCTGTTAAGCACACTGTGTTCTATTTCAAACAGATAGCACCAAGGGATCTGTTTAGGTTCCTTTAGCCCTATTCTCTGTTCACAAGCATACGGCCAGCCGACTACACCATATACCTGCATGATCTCCATGACGACCATAGTTGTATGGCCATAAATACTTATGGTCATCTCAGATGGGAGACCTCCGCTCGCCATATACACAGGAGGCTCTATAGTTACACCCACCTAATAACTCGCTTATCCATGTTCGGACCGCCGCTCAGATGCAGCATTACTTTTACATTGTCTGCCGCTCAGATGCGGCGTCACTCCCAACACTGTCCACTGAGCCGCCTGATGCCCACACCAAGGTGGCTCTATGCCTTGAATTCTATTTGGCCGCATAGAGCGCCATCGTACTGATCCTTGCACTTGTTACATGTGCTCTTAATTACGATTACATCTTTTGACTGTAGATGACTGTGCTTCACCATTATACTTCTGCCCGCACATCAATGCTACATTTTGTCCCTAATATTAGCATATAACGGATTTGCCCATTCGGCCGTGACTGAGGATTTCCTCTTTTTTCAGATGCTTGAAAAGGGGTTGCATCCCGCTTCCACTCCATTGATGTCTGGCCTCTAGGAGGCTCTCTCCTGACCTGACTAAAATCCATGAGTCCTGGCTTTTGGACCACTTAGGTTAGTGGTTGTTTTTATTAATCCTTTGACTTGTACTACTCTCCGTTACACCCACGGATTACTAATTAGTATGCTCCAATTATTCTTAGGACTCACCAAGAGAATTTATCATGAATACAGTGTGAAAGATAAACACATCCTGCCCTGAAGATGAATTAGTTTAATCCGAAACACGTTGAAACCAATCATCATCTAGGAGTGTTTCCCTATGTTGAAATTTCAAGAGTTATAATCAATGATGAAATTGTGATATAACTTTGTGTGTTCTTTTTGATTTCTTTTGGTTTACCTGAGCGTCTCTGCAGCTCAGTTGTACTACTGTTGTTTGAATGCTGTCTTGTGACAATTCTCATAATTTACATATCGCACTGTGGGGTTAACAGTGCGATTTCAAGTGAATTGGTTAAATAAACAATTGTCTTTTACTTGTTTAACCTGTCTCGAATCAGTTTGGTTCTTTTCCTTACTACATTCCAGCAGGCAGACAGGAAGATTGAAATATTTCCATACCTTAATAATTATGATATTTTGAACACTTTGAGAGTATATATACACAGTGCCAGTTATAAGATTACGATTTAACCCCTTCAACTATCAGGCATGATTGACTCCATGGAGGAGCTTATCAACCCTCTTTAGTTGAGATAATACGCCTGGGATTTTATCGCATCGGGAGTGCAGCTTTGGGTTACTGGTCGGCAATGTCCAGTGTGTGTTTTGTGTCTCCTTATTCTGGATCCAGAATGGCCTCGAGATCTTCCCAGCTGCACCTGAAGATTTTTTCCTACTTAATTACACATATCATTTTTACATTCCCTATACCATTAATAACTTCTGAAGAACACGAACCTTAGACATTTAGTTGTGCATCCCACCCCCCATTTATTCTATTGTTCTTTACTTGGCCACAACCAGGGAGTGCATGCAAACCATTGAAATCTCACTTTATCTTATTCAAAATCGATTGGCACCACCAATCACTGGATGATGTCTTTCGCGAAAATAGATGCAACAACTAACAATAGAGCTGAATCACCTGGATTTAGTGAAGAAGAAGCCAAGAGGATATTAAGCCTCATCAAAACAACAGGAGATGAGCTGATCTCTTCAGATAAACCAGAAGCACTTATTAAACAGTTAGAGTGGAAAATACGTAAGGAGATCAATCTCAAATTACATGCAACTACACTATCACACTATTACAAGGCACAGAGGATTCCCCGGGGATTAAGAGTGAATTTAGAACCCACTCTCTGCAAAGAAAATCCAGAGTTCGTTAAGAGATGGCGTAAGATATTGAATAAATGTTCCCTCGACCTCATCCTCGTAACGATTGAGGAATTGTCACATAACTTAACAACACTCGATGAGGAAATTAATACCATCAAAAGCAATTTGAGCAAGAACTTAACAGTGGATCAACTTAAACAAATTCTGGAAGAACCAAATGAAAAACTAGCTAAATATAAACAGGAATTAGAAACGAAGAAGATAAGGAAATTCAGATGAGACACCCAAGTCTACAAACTTCACATAGTGTATACTTGGCAAGAATATTATGGCCAGCGGACACCCAGACCATCTCAGCCACGCACCCCAAGGACCGGACCACAGAACACTGACGCAACATTGTCTGAAGCATCAAGTACGGAACTTGACACGTCTGCAGATCCAGCAACGGAAGCACCCTCGACCTCTGCGACGAATGAAAACGTACCTGGCACAGTTTCTTTTTTAGAAAAAGACCGACCAGACGAGGACAAGGGAAGAAAAAAATCAGAGAGGAAGAAACAAACGGGGAAAAGGACATAGTAGTGAATATCTCATCTTACCAACTCTCCGGATTAGAGCTACAAGTTCTACGCAAGGGCATCTCCTTTGTACCTCAATATATTACCAACTTGCTCAGAGAGAAAATCGACTTTTTTAAACTTATGAGAAAACTGAAACTTAAAGTCTTCTTTGACTCTCTTGAGGAGGAAGAATACATTAAAGAACCCTCTGAATTCTTGGAATTGGCACCCAAAAGTGTTTTCAATCCTTCTGTCAATAACCACGTTCTGGCAGTTTTTGAAAAAACAGTGCTTGACCAATTCAAGAAACTTCCATATAAGCCCAAGGGTCGGGGAAACTTCACGGCAAGCGAACGCCAGACACTTAAAAACCTGATGGACAACAACACGATTATAGTCAAACTGGCTGACAAGGGCGGTGCACTCGTCCTGAAGGATAAGTCTAAGTAAATAGCTGATGTTGAGCGCCAATTAACTGATCTTGAGACCTACCAGCAAATCGATTACAACCCCACAGAACAGGTGAGAACACTCATCAAAGAAATTCTGGATGAAGCTGAAATTAGAGAAGTAATCACAGAAAAAACACTGAGATTTTTGGAGAAGACTCATCCCATCACTCCGGTTATGTACATTTTGCCCAAAATCCACAAGAGATTAGTTGACGCACTAGGACGACCCATCATAGCGGCAACTGGCAGCTTGCTGGAACCCCTTGCCAAATATCTGGACCAAATCCTACAACCAGGCATACAAGAAACTGAGACGTATGTCAAAGATACAACGCATATTTTGAGTAAATTAAAGGAAACCGAATTTGTCAGAGAAAGAGACACACTCTTCACTATGGATGTCACTTCGAAAAATCGACTGAAAGATGAGTGTATGGTTTATGTGACAAATACTCTGCTCAAAGCAAGAAAATCAGGAATATCATCCAAAAAACTGGCCAATGCTTCAGATGGACCCCCAAACACAACCATTTTTTCAACAACTTCCAACCTTCGCCTACAGAAACAGTGAGGCCCTAAGAAGTAGCCTTCACTATGGATGTCACATCCCTGTACACTAATATTGCACACAAGGCCGGACTAGAGGCCGTGGAATGGCTTCTACTCAAGTCGGATAATTGCCAACGCGATAAACCTTTTGTACTAACATTACTTAAAGTAGTACTGATGAATAACTTCTTCAGATTCCAGGATAACTTTTATTTACAACTCTCAGGGACCAGTATGGGTGCCGCTCTGGCACCAGCATACGCCAATACGTATATGTATTATCTTGAATCTGAACATGTTCTTACATCCCCAAGGTGGTCACGCCACCTGACCCTCTTTGTATGATACATTGACGATATTTTTGGCATCTGGTCTGGCCCGGATGATGAACTAAATAACTTTTTTTCCATGATGAATGACATGCATCCGCGAATTAAGTTCACTACGCTCACAAGTAAACTGAGGATCAATGTCCTAGATGTGGAGGTCTACGTCAAAAATGACAACCTGGAGACCAGGATTTTTACAAAAGCCACGGATAGAAACAGTCTGTTACTAGCCACAAGTTTTCACCCCCAACGGACGATAGACAGTGTACCACTGAGCCAGTTCTTGGGCTACCGGAGAAACATCTCGGAAGACACTGAGTATGTAAGACAAGCTGCCACATTACGTCAAAAATTTAAGGAAAGAGGATATATCCCAGCCATGATTACGAGAATTGAAGAAAAAGTGTCCACCATAGAGAGAGACACTCTGTTAACTTCGAAAAATCGACCGAAAGATGAGTGTATGGTTTATGTGACAACATACTCTGCTCAAAGCAAGAAAAGCAGGAATATCATCCAAAAAACTGGCCAATGCTTCAGATGGACCCCCAAACACAACCACTTTTTCAACGACTTCCAACCTTCGCCTACAGAAACAGTAAGGCCCTAAGAAGTAGCCTTACTACAGCTGAAATTTTGAAAGACCAACCCACGTCTAAAACATTCAAAGGGACACAGCCATGTTTCAATTGCCAGCATTGTAGCAACATTTTACCTGGCAATACCATCTCACACCCACACACAGGAAAGCTAATCTCACTCAAACACTCTTGCACTTGTGATTCCACTAATGTGGTGTATGCCCTAAAATGTCCATGTGGGTTTTACTATGTGGGTATTACCATGAGAAAGGCCACACTGAGATGGACAGAGCATAAGTCCAACATAATGACGAAAAGCCTTAGGTCACCTGTATCTGTGCATTTTTTGGAATCTAGGCACTCGATTGCTCAGTTGAAATGTTTTATTTTAGAACAAGTGAAGGTTGGACTAAGGGGGGGTGATATCCATAAGAAACTGCTCCAGAGAGAAATTATACGGATTGACTTGTTAGATTGCCTTAGCCCTAGGGGTATGAACTGTGAATTTGACCTCATGTGCTTCTTATGATGTTGTATATCTAATGCTGGACGAATCAGGACTCTGGTGAATACTTGTAAAGCTGTACTATGCATGTCAATCTGTATTATGCATATAAGTATGTCTAATATGCGCAATAAGGCACATTACCTAGAATGTGAACGGCTGATGGGCCGGCAGTAAGTTGTTTACCTACGGTAAAATATGATCCATACAGCGATATGTTGGAATGGCCTTATGCTGACTCACATTGAATTGTTTCAAATAACTCCTCCACATGTCCTTTACCTTTGTGACCCAGTCTTTGATAGGTACAAGGCATGTCCTTGGTCGCCTATGTCGGGTCCCATTCACCATGCAGGAGGGGGGCACCCAATAGTTTATTTTGAACCATGGTGCCCCCCCCTCTTGCTTTTTAAATTCTCTGCTTCTTAAATTCTGTACTTTTTAAATTTTCTGTTAAGCACACTGTGTTCTATTTCAAACAGATAGCACCAAGGGATATGTTTAGGTTCCTTTAGCCCAATTCTCTGTTCACAAGCATACGGCCAGCCGACTACACCGTATACCTGCATGATCTCCATGACGACCATAGTTGTATGGCCATAAATACTTATGGTCATCTCAGATGGGAGACCTCCGCTCGCCATATACACAGGAGGCTCTAAAGTTACACCCACCTAATAACTCGCTTATCCATGTTCGGACCGCCTCTCAGATGCAGCGTTACTTTTACATTTTCTGCCGCTCAGATGCGGCGTCACTCCCAACACTGTCCTCTGAGCCGCCTGATGCCCACACCAAGATGGCGTCCTCAGCGTCCACGCGCATGCGTGGAGTCCCTGACGACCATTATTACTGAACAGACGAGAGCGACCCGTCTTGGCGACGGGCTGCTCGACCCCAACCTCTCCTCGTAGATCACAAGTAAGTGTGTTTAGAGAACTTGGTATCTCGCTGGCTATACCTACACTATAATGGCATCACTTGTTGATAGTGGCTCTATACCTTGAATTCTATTTGGCCGCATAGAGCGCAATCGTACTGATCCTTGCACTTGTTACATGTGCTCTTAATTATGAGTACAGCTTTTGACTGTAGGCGACTGTGCTTCACCATTATACTTCTGCCCGCACATAAACGATTCAATTTGGCCCTAATATTAGCATATAACGGATTTGCCCAATCGGCCTCGACTGAGGATTTCCTCTTTTTTCAGATGCTTGAAAAGGGGTTGGATCCCGCTTCCACTCCATTGATGTCTGGCCTCTAGGAGACTCTTTCCTGACCTGACTAAAATCCATGAGTCCTGGCTTTCGGACCACTTAGGTTAGTGGTTGTTTTTATTAATCCTTTGACTTGTACTACTCTCGGTTACACCCACGGATTACTAATTAGTATACTCCCATTATTCCTAGGACTCACCAAGAGAATTTATCATGAATACAGTGTGAAAGATAAACACATCCTGCCCTGAAGATGGATTAGTTTAATCCGAAACGCGTTGGCACCAATCATCATCTAGGAGTGTTTCCCTATGTTGAAATTTCAAGAGTTATAATCAATGATGGAATTGTGATATAACTTTGTGTATTCTTTTTGATTTCTTTTGGTTTACCTGAGCGTCTCTGCAGCTCAGTTGTACTACTGTTGTTTGAATGCTGTCTTGTGACAATTCCCATAATTTACATATCGCACTTTGGGGTTAACAGTGCGATTTCAAGTGAATTGGTTATATAAACAATTGTCTTTTACCTGTTTAACCTGTCTCGAGTCAGTTTGGTTCATTTCCTTACTACATTCCAGCAGGCAGACAGGAAGATTGAAATATTTCCATACCTTAATAGTTATGATATTTTGAACACTTTGAGAGTATATATACACAGTGCCAGTTATAAGATTATGAGTTAACCCCTTCAACTATCAGGCATGATTGACTCCATGGAGGAGCTGGTCCACCCTCTTTAGTTGAGATAATACGCCTGGGATTTTATCCCATCGGGAGTGCAGCTTTGGGTTACTGGTCCGCAATGTCCAGTGTGTGTTTTGTGTCTCCTTATTCTGGATCCCAAGTGGCCTTGAGATCTTCCCAGCTGCACCTGAAGCTTTTTTGCTACTTAATTACACATATCATTTTTACATTCCCTATACCATTAATAACGTCTTAAGAACACAAACCTTTTACATTTAGTTGTGCCTCCCACCCCCCATTTCTTCTATTGTTCTTTACTTGGCCACAACCAGGGAGTGCACACAAACCATTGAAATCTCACTTTATCTTATTCAAAATCGATTGGCACCACCAATCACTGGATGATGTCTTTCGTGAAAATAGATGCAACAACTAACAATAGAGCTGAATCACTTGGATTTAGTGAAGAAGAAGCCAAGAGTATATTAAGCCTCATCAAAACAACAGGAGATGAGCTGATCTCTTCTGATAAACCAGAAGCACTTATCAAACAGTTAGAGTGGAAAATACGGACAGAGATCAATCTCAAATTACATGCAACTACACTCTCACACTAGTACAAGGCACAGAGGATTCCCCGGGGATTAAGAGTGAATTTAGAACCCACTCTCTGCAAAGAAACTCCAGAGTTCGTTAAGAGATGGCTTAAGATATCTAATAAATGTTCCCTCGACCTCATCCTCTTAACGATTGAGGAATTGTCACATAACTTAACAACACTCGATGGGGAAATTGATACCATCAAAAGCAATTTGAGCAAGAACTTAACAGTGGATCAACTTAAACAAATTCTGGAAGAAACGAATGAAAAACTAGCTAAATATAAACAGGAATTAGAAACGAAGAAGATAAGGAAATTCAGACGAGATATCCAAGACTACAAACTTGACATAGTGTATACTTGGCAAGAATATTACGGCCAGCGGACACCCAGACCTTCTCAGTCACGCACCCCAAGGACCGGACCACAGAACACTGACGCAACATTGTCTGAAGCATCAAGTACAGAACTTGACACGTCTGCAGATCCAGCAACGGAAGTACCCTCGACCTCTGCGACGAATGAAAATGCACCTGGCACAGTTTCTTTTTTAGAAAAAGACCGACCAGACGAGGACAAGGGATGAAAAAAATCAGAGAGGGTCGGGGAAACTTCACGTCAAGCGAACGCTGAAAGACTAAGTACATAGCTGAAGTTGAGCGCCAATTAGCTGATCTGGAGTCCTACCAGCAAATCGATTACATCCCCACAGAACAGGTGAGAACCCTCATCAAAGAAATTCTGGATGAAGCTGAAATTAGAGAAGTAATCACAGAAAAAACACAGAGATTTTTGGAGAAGACTCATTCCATCATACCGGTTATGTACATTTTGCCTAAAATCCACAAGAGATTAATTGACCCACTAGGATGACCCATCATAGCGGCAACTGACTGTCATGATGCCTACCCCCGGAGCACCAGGCCAGGCCCAGCACCCCCGGAAGCAGGCATCATGCCCTCGGGTAAAAGCCCAGCGGCCCCTTATAGGGGCTCTTTGGGCTCAGTCCTGGTGCCATAGGCGCCAGGCTCATAAAGGGAGGTGTTTTGTGCACTTACCTGATGCAGACCATGCTGCACGCTTCAGGCCTCCCTGAGACCTGAAAGGGACTATTTTCTCATAGGGACTATTTTTTCACTCGGGCGTGGCCAGGGAAGGATGCATACCTAGTTGGGGAAGGATACATACCTGGGACTTCTTTGGAGGCTATTTAAGCTACGCCCAGACAGCAGCTCATGCTTCGCGTTGTTCTGCTTCCTGCAGCTTAACGCTCACCGTGTCTGCTCCTGCTCCTGGACTCCAGCCACGCCCGCCTCGAACCTGGAAGACCTGCAAGGAAGGAAGAGAAGAGAAAGGTGAAAACCAAGGACTATTTCAAACTTCTTATCTGCATCCGGAATCTTCTCGCCAGCATCCCTGAAGAAAGACTTCCATTTAAAAGCATCGCGTTGCTCGCTGCAGCGCCACGCTTCACTCACCTGTCCTCGAGAAATCTCCCGGCTCCATCGCGGCTGTCAGCATCGGACGCCACATCTCTGCACCTAGGGGAGAGAGGAAGAAACAAAAGGTGAGCAGAAGGAACGCAGAAGGAAAGCCTGATTAACAGCCATAATACTTACCGGCTTTTCTTCCACATTTCGGGTCGTCGCCGCCCCGTTGGCAGGTACCGTACCCCGGCCCCTATGGGGAAAGGACAAGAGACATTTCTGGGGAATGATAAGGACATTTAGAGGGATCGCCCTCATCACTACTCACCTCAGCAGTTTAACCCCACGACGCATCGCCTTCATTCTGCACCTGAAATAAAGGACAGATCACAGGTTAGAAAGACAACATAAAGGGGGCCTCACTTGAACTTTGAACTTTCATACTTACGGTGCATCGCTCAGGAAAGTCAAGTGGATTTTGCCAGCGCCATTCTGAAAACCAGTGAAGTAACTGGACGAACGCGCGCCCCTGCACCAGAAGCAGGATTGAGAGTTCATCCTTCCAAACCATAAGGTGAGCTTAAACCGGGGTTTGGAGAAAGTTAGAGAGGAACGAAGGGGGAAAAGGGGGAGCTAGCACACTATTCTGCAGACTGTTAATCCCCTTTCTCATCTGCAGAAGGATATTCCTACGGGCCAGGCAAGCACGATTTGGAGGTCCTGTCCAATCGGTGTTCCGGGTCCTGTGCATCACGCTAGAAGAGGCCACAGCAATCCAGACTAGACCAGCGCCCCTGTGGGAACCAGGTGAGCGTTACAGAACGCGAAGCCTTCCTACAAATTCCCACCCAGGCGCTATGGAAACTTCCGAAACTGACCAGTTGGCCCAATTACTGGGGGAATTACGGGCCGAAGTACACGCCGCTCGTCAAGAGACTTGTGCCCTCAGGAGGGAAGTGATTGTAATAAAGGATAGAGCTGATGACCTGGCTAGACAGCTTTTGCAAGGTCAAGCTGGACAAACTCCTTTACCCGGTTCCGGGGGGAACCCCGCTCCTGTGGTTTCCAGTAACCCGGTGCAGATTAATCTACCTGGAAACATGCCGCTGGCCCCACCTGAACGCTTTGCTGGGGACCCCAAACGATTCGCCGTATTCATGAATCAGTGTCGTTTGCACTTCCTATGCAGACCTGGGGCCTTCCCTAATGATCAGACCAAGGTAGCCTTTGTGTTGTCATATCTCAGCGGCTGTGCTGCCGATTGGTCAGTCCCACTGGTAACTCAAGATGACCCGATTCTTCATGATTTTCAAGGATTTCAAACAGCATGGAAAGGTTATTTGCTCGACACTCCCAGGGACAGGCTCTGGATGACGAACTTCTATCTCTGCGACAGGGCAAGCAAGACCTTCTATCCTACATTGCAACCTTCAATAGACTAATTGTGGAAACTGGTTGGCCAGAGGATAAAAGAATCACGTTATTCTATCGAGGTCTACGCGGAGAACTTAAAGATGTCCTGGCACAAGTTGTAAATCCGCACCAAGAATGCACTGAATATATAGACTTAGTGGTCCAATTGGATCACAGGCTGCAAAACAGAAAAGCAGATCGGTCCAAGTTTGAAACCCGGGTGTTGGCCAAGACCCACGCTAACCCCAAGGGGGCTGATGGCTCGGAGCCTATGCAAATCGGAGGGGTTAAAGGACCCCTAACTCAAAAAGAACGGGAAAGAAGACGACAGATGCAATTATGCCTTTATTGTGGGTCCTCTGGACACTTTCTACGAGATTGCCCGGTTAAGCCGCCCAAGAAGGTGGTAGAAGCCGCTGATAAAATCCATGGAAACTCTGTATCGGGAAACGACCACGCCCGGCAAGCGTAGGGGTCCGCTTGCCGAGCTTGAAAACTAACTCTCAGATCTTGCATTTCATTGTGCCAATGGTCCTCGTAGATCCGGAACAGCCTAAACGGTTGCATGCTATAAAGGCATACATTGATAGCGGGGCTATAGGAAACTATGTGGATCGAGAATTGGTCTCTAGGATAAACCTTCCTCTGCGTCCTAAAACCAACAAAGATGTCATCACCACAGTAGATGGAACCGAAAATGCCTCTGGACCCGTAACACATTCCACAGCTGAGGTGACACTTGTAGGTCCGGATGGCCATCGGGAGGCAGTTGTGTTTGATGTAATCAAGGCTCCACAGTTTCAGCTTATTCTCGGAATCCCTTGGTTAGAGACACATAATCCTCGAATTGATTGGCGAGCGAAGAGAATAACCTTCCTGGATTGTGCACAAACCTGCTACCCAGAAAATCCAAAGATTAATCTAGCATCAGTAACCTCTGTCCCCGTGCAACTACCTCCAGAGTACCAAGACTTTCAGGACGTCTTCCAAAAGGAACAGGCCAACACGTTACCTCCCCACAGAACGTACGATTGCCAAATCGATCTGGTGCCCGGTGCACAACCCCCTTGTAGCAGGATTTATGCCCTTACTGAACCAGAGAATCTGCATTTGAGACAATATTTAGATCAATACCTCGCCAATGGTTTCATTCGCCCGTCAAAGTCCCCGGCATCCTCAGCTTTGTTCTTCGTGCCTAAAAAAGAAGGTGACCTTAGAACTTGTATCGATTACCGCGCATTGAACCAGATAACTGTTAAAAATCGTTACCCTCTGCCTCTGATCCCTGAACTCCTTCACCAGGTGAAGGACGCTTGCGTATACACCAAGTTAGATCTCCGGGGGGCTTATCATCTGGTACGAGTAAAAGAAGGCGACGAATGGAAAACGGCCTTCCGTACAAAATATGGACTATTCGAATACCAGGTGATGCCTTTCGGGTTGTGCAACGCGCCTGCAGCCTTCCAATTCTTCATGAACGATGTCCTTCGGGAACTCATCGATGTCTGTGTGGTCGTGTATATCGATGACATTCTTGTGTACTCCTCTTCGGAATCTGATCACAGAAAGCATATCAGGGCCGTCCTAGAGAAACTGCGCCAGCACAAACTGTTTGCCAAGCTGGAAAAATGTGTTTTCCATACCACCGAGGTTGAGTTTCTCGGATTCATCCTGACACCTAAAGGGGTCCGAATGGATTCACGGAAAGTGGATGCCATCCTCAAATGGCCATCACCTAGTTCGGTGAAAGGTGTCCAAAGCATGCTTGGTTTTGCCAACTTTTATCGCAGGTTTATCCCGGAGTTTTCACGTGTGGTGCAACCCATCACTGCACTCTTGCGAAAAAATAAACGTTTTGAATGGACCGAGGAAGCCAAACAGGCCTTTCAGGAGTTGAAAGCTAAGTTCACGTCCGCACCTATTTTGAAGCACCCGCGTCCCGATCTCCCATATATAGTCGAAACCGACGCGTCCAGCTTAGCCATGGGAGCTGTCCTGTCTCAGAGAGACCCTGAAACCAACCAACTGCACCCCGTAGCATTTTGGTCCAGAAAGTTCTCGCCGCCGGAGATAAATTATGCGATCACCGATAAGGAACTATTAGCCATTAAGTCCGCCTTTAAGGCTTGGCGGCATTATCTCCTCGGCGCCCGGCATACCATCACCGTGATCACTGATCACCGAAATTTACAATATTTAAAAACTGCCAAGGCTCAATCGTCTCGACAGCTCCGATGGGCTTTGTTCTTTGCTGAGTTCGATTTTGTAATCACCTACCGCCCCGGCTATAAGAATGGTAAGGCGGACGCTCTATCCCGAATTGGAATGGAAGAAATAGACACAAACTCAGAACCTGTGCCGATAATTCCTGAACAAAGAATTTTGGGGATAACCACTTTACAAACCCGTGGAGACATTCAAGCACGAGTGAAACAATTCCTGGACTCTTCAGCCTTGCAGGATTGGATCAAAAGGGGGTCTAACTTTTCAGTCAAGGATGGCTTACCTTACTTCCAAGGACGCTTATTTTTTTTTGCCAGAAAAGGAATTGCAAGAACTGGTTATTTCCCGTCATCATGATACCCTGATGGAAGGACATCCTGGCATTGCCAAAACAGAGGAAAAGGTTAAACGACAATTCTGGTGGCCTTCCTGGCGAAAGGATATTAAATCTTTCGTGATGTCCTGTGGAGTTTGTGCCCAAAACAAAGGTCAAAAGACAAGACCTGCCGGTCTTCTTCAGCCCTTAGACATTCCACCAGCACCTTGGCACACCCTGTCACTAGATTTTATCACGGACCTGCCCTCTTGTAATGGTTACAATACTATTCTGGTCGTGGTGGATTTATTTTCCAAAATGGCCCACTTTATTCCGTTGAAAGGATTACCTTCAGCCTTTGTTCTTGCCAAGGAATTCCTCGAAAATATCATCCGTTTGCATGGATTCCCGTCCATACTAGTCTCCGATCGGGGAAGCCAGTTTATTTCTCATTTTTGGAAAAAGTGTTGTCAACTGGCACAAATTGACGTAAGACTCTCGACCAGCCACCACCCACAGACCGATGGTCAGACGGAGAGAACGAACCAGACCCTTGAACAATATCTACGATGTATGTTGCACCAATCAGAGGGTAATTGGAAGGACATTTTATGGGTGGCTGAATATGCATACAATAACTCGATACACTCTGGAACTGGTCAGAGCCCCTTTTGTACCCTATATGGACATCACCCTCGTACTTCAGACTTGGACTCACCTCTGAGCCTTGAAATGCCCGCAGTGGACCATTTGCATTCTACGATTACTCAAGCCTTCAAGGATGCAACTGCACATTTGCAACATGCGAAAGGGAAATACAAAAAGAATGCGGATCTGCATCGAAGAGAGGCGCCTCCATACCAAATAGGGGATCAAGTATGGTTGGCTACCAAACACCTATCACTCAAGGGGCCTCGAACTTTTAATCCAAGGTATTTAGGCCCTTACTCGATCAAAGCTATAATCAACCCAGTGGCAGTCAAGCTCGATCTACCAGCTAACATGCGGATTCACCCCGTTTTTCATGTGTCACTTTTGAAACCAGTGCACCCAGGAACCAGATTAACAAAGCCACCAGAACCGATTCAGATAGATGGGGAGCCTGAATTCGAGGTGAAGAACATTTTGGATTCTAAGATCTCAAAATCAAAACTTTTCTATCTAATTGATTGGAAAGGGTACGGGCCTCAGGAAAGGTCTTGGGAACCCAGTGATCACGTACATGCACCTCGGCTGGTAAAAAGGTTCCATCGGAATTTCCCAAACAAACCGAAACCTCCAGGAGGAACGACCTTGGGAGGGGCCTTGGGGGGGAGTGCTGTCATGATGCCTACCCCCGGAGCACCAGGCCAGGCCCAGCACCCCCGGAAGCAGGCATCATGCCCTCGGGTAAAAGCCCAGCGGCCCCTTATAGGGGCTCTTTGGGCTCAGTCCTGGCGCCTTTGGCGCCAGGCTCATGTTGGACATCAGTCCTGGCGCCATAGGCGCTAGGCTCATAAAGTGAGGTGTTTTGTGCACTTACCTGATGCAGACCATGCTGCATGCTTCAGGCCTCCCTGAGACCTGAAAGGGACTATTTTTTCATAGGGACTATTTTTTCACTCGGGCGTGGCCAGGGAAGGATGCATACCTAGTTGGGGAAGGATACATACCTGGGACTTCTTTGGAGGCTATTTAAGCCACGCCTAGGCAGCAGCTCATGCTTTGCGTTGTTCTGCTTCCTGCAGCTTAATGCTCACCGTGTCTGCTCCTGCTCCTGGACTCCAGCCACGCCCGCCTCAAACCTGGAAGACCTGCAAGGAAGGAAGAGAAGAGAAAGGTGAAAACCAAGGACTATTTCAAACTTCTTATCTGCATCCGGAATCTTCTCGCCAGCATCCCTGAAGAAAGACTTCCATTTAAAAGCATTGCGTTGCTCGCTGCAGCGCCACGCTTCACTCACCTGTCCTCGAGACATCTCCCGGCTCCATCGTGGCTGTCAGCATCGGACGCCACATCTCTGCACCTAGGGGAGAGAGGAAGAAACAAAAGGTGAGCAGAAGGAACACAGAAGGAAAGCCTGATTAACAGCCATAATACTTACCGGCTTTTCTTCCACATTTCGGGTCGTCGCCGCCCCGTTGGCAGGTACCGTACCCCGGCCCCTATGGGGAAAGGACAAGAGACATTTCTGGGGAATGATAAGGACATTTAGAGGGATCGCCCTCATCACTACTCACCTCAGCAGTTAAACACCTCGACGCATCGCCTTCATTCTGCACCTGAAATAAAGGACAGATCACAGGTTAGAAAGACAACATAAAGGGGGCCTCACTTGAATTTGAACTTTCATACTTACGGCGCATCGCTCAGGAAAGTCAAGTGGATTTTGCCAGCGCCATTCTGAAAACCAGTGAAGTAACTGGACGAACGCGCGCCCCTGCACCAGAAGCAGGATGGAGAGTTCATCCTTCCAAACCATAAGGTGAGCTTAAACCGGGGTTTGGAGGAAGTTAGAGAGGAACGAAGGGGGAAAAGGGGGAGCTAGCACACTATTCTGCAGACTGTTAATCCCCTTTCTCATCTGCAGAAGGATATTCCTAGGGGCCAGGCAAGCACGATTTGGAGGTCCTGTCCAATCGGTGTTCCGGGTCCTGTGCATCACGCTAGAAGAGGCCACAGCAATCCAGACTAGACCAGCGCCCCCGTGGGAACCAGGTGAGCGTTACAGAACGCGAAGCCTTCCTACAAATTCCCACCCAGGCGCTATGGAAACTTCCGAAACTGACCAGTTGGCCTAATTACTGGGGGAATTACGGGCCGAAGTACACGCCGCTCGTCAAGAGACTAGTGCCCTCAGGAGGGAAGTGATTCTAATAAAGGATAGAGTTGATGACCTGGCTAGACAGCTTTTGCAAGGTCAAGCTGGACAAACTCCTTTACCCGGTTCCGGGGGGAACCCTGCTCCTGTGGTTTCCAGTAACCCGGTGCAGATTAATCTACCTGGAAACATGCCGCTGGCCCCACCTGAACGCTTTGCTGGGGACCCCAAACGATTCGCCGTATTCAAGAATCAGTGTCGTTTGCACTTCCTATGCAGACCTGGGGCCTTCCCTAATGATCAGACCAAGGTAGCCTTTGTGTTGTCATATCTCAGCGGCTGTGCTGCCGATTGGTCAGTCCCACTGGTAACTCAAGATGACCCGATTCTTCGTGATTTTCAAGGATTTCAAACAAGCATGGAAAGGTTATTTGCTCGACACTCCCAGGGACAGGCTCTGGATGACGAACTTCTATCTCTGCGACAGGGCAAGCAAGACCTTCTATCCTACATTGCAACCTTCAATAGACTAATTGTGGAAACTGGTTGGCCAGAGGATAAAAGAATCACGTTATTCTATTGAGGTCTACGCGGAGAACTTAAAGATGTCCTGGCACAAGTTGTAAATCCGCCCCAAGAATGCACTGAATATATAGACTTAGAGGTCCAATTGGATCACAGGCTGCAAAACAGAAAAGCAGATCGGTCCAAGTTTGAAACCCGGGTGTTGGCCAAGTCCCACACTAACCCCAAGGGAGCTGATGGCTCGGAGCCTATGCAAATCGGAGGGGTTAAAGGACCCCTAACTCAAAAAGAACGGGAAAGAAGACGACAGATGCAATTATGCCTTTATTGTGGGTCCTCTGGACACTTTCTACGAGATTGCCCGGTTAAGCCGCCCAAGAAGGTGGTAGGAGCCGCTGATAAAATCCATGGAAACTCTGTATCGGGAAACGACCACGCCCGGCAAGCGTAGGGGTCCGCTTGCCGAGCTTGAAAACTAACTCTCAGACCTCGCATTTCATTGTGCCAATGGTCCTCGTAGATCCGGAACAGCCTAAACGGTTGCATGCTATAAAGGCATACATTGATAGCGGGGCTATAGGAAACTATGTGGATCGAGAATTGGTCTCTAGGATAAACCTCCCTCTGCGTCCTAAAACCAACAAAGATGTCATCACCACAGTAGATGGAACCGAAATTGCCTCTGGACCGGTAACACATTCCACAGCTGAGGTGACACTTGTAGGTCCGGATGGCCATCGGGAGGCAGTTGTGTTTGATGTAATCAAGGCTCCACAGTTTCAGCTTATTCTCGGAATCCCTTGGTTAGAGACACATAATCCTCGAATTGATTGGCGAGCAAAGAGAATAACCTTCCCGGATTGTGCACAAACCTGCTACCCAGAAAATCCAAAGATTAATCTAGCATCAGTAACCTCTGTCCCCGTGCAACTACCTCCAGAGTACCAAGACTTTCAGGACGTCTTCCAAAAGGAACAGGCCAACACGTTACCTCCCCACAGATCGTACGATTGCCAAATCGATCTGGTACCCGGTGCACAACCCCCTTGTAGCAGGATTTACGCCCTTACTGAACCAGAGAATCTGCATTTGAGACAATATTTAGATCAATACCTCGCCAATGGTTTCATTCGCCCGTCAAAGTCCCCGGCATCCTCAGTTTTGTTCTTCGTGCCTAAAAAAGAAGGCGACCTTAGAACTTGTATCGATTACCGCGCATTGAACCAGATAACTGTTAAAAATCGTTACCCTCTGCCTCTGATCCCTGAACTCCTTGACCAGGTGAAGGACGCTTGCGTATACACCAAGTTAGATCTCCGGGGGGCTTATCATCTGGTACGAGTAAAAGAAGGCGACGAATGGAAAACGGCCTTCCGTACAAAATATGGACTATTCGAATACCAGGTGATGCCTTTCGGGTTGTGCAACGCGCCTGCAGCCTTCCAATTCTTCATGAACGATGTCCTTCGGGAACTCATCGATGTCTGTGTGGTCGTGTATATCAATGACATTCTTGTGTACTCCTCTTCGGAATCTGATCACAGAAAGCATGTCAGGGGCGTCCTAGAGAAACTGCGCCAGCACAAACTGTTTGCCAAGCTGGAAAAATGTGTTTTCCATACCACCGAGGTTGAGTTTCTCGGATTCATCCTGACACCTAAAGGGGTCCGAATGGATTCACGGAAAGTGGATGCCATCCTCAAATGGCCATCACCTAGTTCGGTGAAAGGTGTCCAAAGCATGCTTGGTTTTGCCAACTTTTATCGCAGGTTTATCCCGGAGTTTTCACGTGTGGTGCAACCCATCACTGCACTCTTGCGAAAAAATAAACGTTTTGAATGGACCGAGGAAGCCGAACAGGCCTTTCAGGAGTTGAAAGCTAAATTCACGTCCGCACCTATTTTGAAGCACCCGAGTCCCGATCTCCCATATATAGTCCAAACCGACGCGTCCAGCTTAGCCATGGGAGCTGTCCTGTCTCAGAGAGACCCTGAAACCAACTAACTGCACCCCGTAGCATTTTGGTCCAGAAAGTTCTCGCCGCCGGAGATAAATTATGCGATCACCGATAAGGAACTATTAGCCATTAAGTCCGCCTTTAAGGCTTGGCGGCATTATCTCCTCGGCGCCCGGCATACCATCACCGTGATCACTGATCACCGAAATTTACAATATTTAAAAACTGCCAAGGCTCAATCGTCTCGACAGCTCCGATGGGCTTTGTTCTTTGCTGAGTTCGATTTTGTAATCACCTACCGCCCCGGCTATAAGAATGGTAAGGCAGACACTCTATCCCGAATTGGAATGGAAGAAATAGACACAAACTCAGAACCTGTGCCGATAATTCCTGAACAAAGAATTTTGGGGATAACCACTTTACAAACCCGTGAAGACATTCAAGCATGAGTGAAACAATTCCTGGACTCTTCAGCCTTGCAGGATTGGATCAAAAGGGGGTCTAACTTTTCAGTCAAGGATGGCTTACCTTACTTCCAAGGACACTTATTTTTGCCAGAAAAGGAATTGCAAGAACTGGTTATTTCCCGTCATCATGATACCCTGATGGAAGGACATCCTGGCATTGCCAAAACAGAGGAAAAGGTTAAACGACAATTCTGGTGGCCTTCCTGGCGAAAGGATATTAAATCTTTCGTGATGTCCTGTGGAGTTTGTGCCCAAAACAAAGGTCAAAAGACAAGACCTGCCGGTCTTCTTCAGCCCTTAGACATTCCACCAGCACCTTGGCACACCCTGTCACTAGATTTTATCACGGACCTGCCCTCTTGTAATGGTTACAATACTATTCTGGTGGTGGTGGATTTATTTTCCAAAATGGCCCACTTTATTCCGTTGAAAGGATTACCTTCAGCCTTTGTTCTTGCCAAGGAATTCCTCGAAAATATCATCCGTTTGCATGGATTCCCGTCCATACTAGTCTCCGATCGGGGAAGCCAGTTTATTTCTCATTTTTGGAAAAAGTGTTGTCAACTGGCACAAATCGACGTAAGACTCTCGACCAGCCACCACCCACAGACCGATGGTCAGACGGAGAGAACGAACCAGACCCTTGAACAATATCTACGATGTATGTTGCACCAATCAGAGGGTAATTGGAAGGACATTTTATGGGTGGCTGAATATGCATACAATAACTCGATACACTCTGGCACTGGTCAGAGCCCCTTTTATACCCTATATGGACATCACCCTCGTACTTCAGACTTGGACTCACCTCTGAGCCTTGAAATGCCCGCAGTGGACCATTTGCATTCTACGATTACTCAAGCCCTCAAGGATGCAACTGCACATTTGCAACATGCGAAAGGGAAATACAAAAAGAATGCGGATCTGCATCGAAGAGAGGCGCCTCCATACCAAATAGGGGATCAAGTATGGTTGGCTACCAAACACCTATCACTCAAGGGGCCTCGAACTTTTAATCCAAGGTATTTAGGCCCTTACTCGATCAAAGCTATAATCAACCCAGTGGCAGTCAAGCTCGATCTACCAGCTAACATGCGGATTCACCCCGTTTTTCATGTGTCACTTTTGAAACCAGTGCACCCAGGAACCAGATTAACAAAGCCACCAGAACCGATTCAGATAGATGGGGACCCTGAATTCGAGGTGAAGAACATTTTGGATTCTAAGATCTCAAAATCAAAACTTTTCTATCTAATTGATTGGAAAGGGTACGGGCCTCAGGAAAGGTCTTGCAAATCCAGTGATCATGTACATGCACCTCGGCTGGTAAAAAGGTTCCATCGGAATTTCCCAAACAAACCGAAACCTCCAGGAGGAACGACCTTGGGAGGGGCCTTCGGGGGGAGTGCTGTCATGATGCCTACCCCCGGAGCACCAGGCCAGGCCCAGCACCCCCGGAAGCAGGCATCATGCCCTCGGGTAAAAGCCCAGCGGCCCCTTATAGTGGCTCTTTGGGCTCAGCCCTGGCGCCTTTGGCGCCAGGCTCATGTTGGACATCAGTCCTGGCGCCATAGGCGCCAGGCTCATAAAGGGAGGTGTTTTGTGCACTTACCTGATGCAGACCATGCTGCACGCTTCAGGCCTCCCTGAGACCTGAAAGGGACTATTTTTTCATAGGGACTATTTTTTCACTCGGGCGTGGCCAGGGAAGGATGCATACCTAGTTGGGGAAGGATACATACCTGGGACTTCTTTGGAGGCTATTTAAGCCACGCCCAGACAGCAGCTCATGCTTTGCGTTGTTCTGCTTCCTGCAGCTTAATGCTCACCGTGTCTGCTCCTGCTCCTGGACTCCAGCCACGCCCGCCTCGAACCTGGAAGACCTGCAAGGAAGGAAGAGAAGAGAAAGGTGAAAACCAAGGACTATTTCAAACTTCTTATCTGCATCCGAAATCTTCTCGCCAGCATCCCTGAAGAAAGACTTCCATTTAAAAGCATTGTGTTGCTCGCTGCAGCGCCACGCTTCACTCACCTGTCCTTGAGACATCTCCCTGCTCCATCGCGGCTGTCAGCATCGGACGCCACATCTCTGCACCTAGGGGAGAGAGCAAGAAACAAAAGGTGAGCAGAAGGAACACAGAAGGAAAGCCTGATTAACAGCCATAATACTTACCGGCTTTTCTTCCACATTTCGGGTCGTTGCCGCCCCGTTGGCAGGTACCGTACCCCGGCCCCTATGGGGAAAGGACAAGAGACATTTCTGGGGAATGATAAGGACATTTAGAGGGATCGCCCTCATCACTACTCACCTCAGCAGTTTAACCCCTCGACGCATCGCCTTCATTCTGCACCTGAAATAAAGGACAGATCACAGGTTAGAAAGACAACATAAAGGGGGCCTCACTTGAACTTTGAACTTTCATACTTACGGCGCATCGCTCAGGAAAGTCAAATGGATTTTGCCAGCACCATTCTGAAAACCAGTGAAGTAACTGGACGAACGCGCGCCCCTCACCAGAAGCAGGATGGAGAGTTCATCCTTCCAAACCATAAGGTGAGCTTAAACCGGGGTTTGGAGGAAGTTAGAGAGGTACGAAGGGGGAAAGGGGGGAGCTAGCACACTATTCTGCAGAGTGTTAATCCCCTTTCTCATCTGCAGAAGGATATTCCTACGGGCCAGGCAAGCACGATTTGGAGGTCCTGTCCATCACGCTAGAAGAGGCCACAGCAATCCAGACTAGACCAGCGCCCCCGTGGGAACCAGGTGAGCGTTACACTGACAGCTTGCTAGAACCCCTAGCCAAATATCTGGACCAAATCCTACAACCAGTCATACAAGAAAGTGAGACGTATGTCAAAGATACCACGCATTTTTTGAATAAATTAAAGGAAACCGAATTTGTCAGAGAAAGAGACACACTCTTCACTATGGATGTCACATCCCTGTACACTAATATTGCACACGAGGCCGGACAAGAGGCCCTGGAATGGCTTCTACTCAAGTCGGATAATTGCCAAGGCGATAAACTTTTTGTACTAACATTACTTAAAGTAGTACCGATGAATAACTTCTTCAGATTCCAGGATAACTTTTATTTACAACTCTCAGGGACCACTATGGGTGCCGCTATGGCACCAGCATACGCCAATACATATATGTATTATCTTGAATCTGAACATGTTCTAACATCCCCCAGGTGGTCACGCCACCTGAGCTTCTTTGTCTGATACATTGACGATATTTTTGGCATCTGGTCTGGCCCGGATGATGAACTAAATAACTTTTTTTCCATGATGAATGACATGCATCCGCGAATTAAAGGATAGTTCCGGGACTTTTTTTTTATTGTCCCTACGGTTCGGCCATGTGTTTTTAAGCATAACTCGGTAGATCGTAGAAAACTTTCCTATGGACCTTACCCGACTTTTCGTCCATTAACGCACTCGAAATCAGCCGCCATTTTCTGATAATCCTATCATTTCCCCCCATCGCCCTGGCTCACCTGCTTTTGCGGCACTAAATCAAATCCCCCGCCCCTGAGCCTGACATCAGCAGACGCGTACTGCCCATTTCCCAACGCCAAAGCACGTTTCGTGTCAACAATCGCTGCGCCTCAGCTAATGAAGTGTCGCCATGGAAATGGCAGGACGCCTCTTTCCTCAATAAGTATAAACACACCGTTTCACAACACACAGCAGCAGATTTTTGATTCCATTACTCTCTGTGTGTTACTTTGAGTATTCTGTGACTCGTTTCTGTGCTCTGGTCAGCTACCTTCGTCGCTTCTAGGCCTTGTGAACACCTGTACCATCTCTGTAAATTATTTTACTTTGTTTACCACACAATGGCTACAATAATGCCCTACATGTACGAGCCCGAGTACACCGAGGAAGAACTACTGGAAAGGCAAGCACGCGAAAACGATGGGGATTCGGACGGCAGTTGGGAGGACCAGTCAACGGATGAAGAGCCTGGACCATGTCGCATGGACGGCGTCTCAACCTGGTGCACGTGCAATCGGTGCGAGCTAATGCCAACTGAGGAGGAGAACTGCTGCTGCCGTGAAAATTCCGGGTGCTTGGCCTACATTTCGGAAGGCGAGCCAAGTCCGCAATGCATCACCGAGCTGCCAGAGTTCAGGGAAGCCTGCCTCTCACGGACCGTGTTGAGGATGATGATGGTGCTTATGCACGAACTTCGCGGCACTGTTCGTCCGCGTAATCCGAGTAACGAGTAAGTATACTGTGGTTTTGATGTCAGTGATGCCACTACTATGTCATGGTCGTCTCCCACATATAAAATTACATCTACATATCATTCGAATGCATGTAAATTGGTTCCATATTGTGCATTTTCTAGATAGAATTTTTTTCAAAGCAGAATGACATTTTTTACCTGAATCGACAGTGATAAGAAAGTTTTGTCATTTTAGAGTCTTTTGTCTTTTGTCAAGTTAGAGTCTTTCTTTCAGTTTGTGGGAATCCATTTCATTGCGAAAACTCAGTTCTACAAATACCAAACCGATTATCTATTTCCAGCCATTAGCGAAGCTTGGAGAATGGAAAAAATGTCTATTGATAGTACATTTGCGGGCAAACGGTTCAGGCTAGCCGGTGATGGACAGTGCGACAGCCCAGGATTTTCAGCCAAGTACTGCACCTACCACTTTCAGGACATGGAAAGTAAGAAAATTGTGAATTCGGTGGTCGTGCAGGTGTCACAAAGTACATCCTCAGTGGCCATGGAGAAAGTTGGCTTTGTAGCATCATTGCAAGAACTACAATCGCGGGGAATGGTGATCGACCTGATAGCCACGGACAGACACGTTTCAATTGCCAAGACAATGAGAGAAGAGTACAAAAATATAAATCACCAATTTGACGTTTGGCATCTTGCAAAAACAATCAATAAAAAAATGTCGGCTGCAGGTAAAAAAAAAGATATGCAAGGTATTTCACAGTGGTCCAAGTCAATCAGCAACCATCTTTGGTGGAGCTCAAAAACATGTGGAGGGTCGTTGGAAATTCTACTGGAAAAATGGCGGTCAGTAATGCTACACTGTACCAACGTTCACCGTTGGAACACAAACCAACATTTCCACAATTGTGAACATGGCCATTTGTCCACAGAGGAGGCACGGAAGAAGAAGTGGTTGATTCCTTCATCACCCACTCACAAAGCCATTGAAAAGATTGTATTTGATAAAACTATAACAAGAGATTTGAGGGGACTCACGGAATTCTGCCACACAGGAGATTTGGAGGTATTCCACAATATGTGCCTAAAGTACAGGCCAAAACGATTGCATTGGCATGGAGGGCATGATAAATCGGACTCTTCTAGCGGTCTTGGCACATAACCATAATGTTGGCCGTCAACAAAGTAGGACGACCGGAACCTTAGGGACGCTTCGCTACAATAAGGCCTTCACTAAAAGAAGTAAACAATGGATTATCAAACCAGTGTTTGAGGATATGCAATATGACTTTATTGAGAGACTTATTGTTGATGTCCTAGATAGGCACATACATGGAGTTGTAAACGAACCTGTGCAGGGGACAACTGCATTGCCATCCAACATTGCCTCTGTTCCATGTCCACCTAAAGAAGAGCTCATTGAGAAATACACATCACGGTTTAAATGATTGTAATTTGATTGTCTGTTCTCTCGAGTCTCCTCATGTCGCAGGCCCATTGAATATGTGTATCTATGTAATGTGTAAATAAAAGTGATTGCTCAGTGTACATGCAATGTGTCTCTCCACCCTTGCCCCTCCCTTCACCGTGCAGTAGTGCGAACCACCCGGGTGTCACCTGTGACTTTGCTCTCGAGTCTCCTCATGTCGCAGGCCCATTGAATATGTGTAGCTATGTATTGTGTAAATAAAAGTGATTGCTCAGTGTACATGCAATGTGTCTATCCAACCTTGTTCATTTGCGCATTAAATTAAACCAAACAGTAATATAAATCATTTTTCAAAAAATATAGAATGTCTCCGTATTTATGGTTCTCTGGGGCTGCAAAGCACGCAGACAAAATGCAAAGATGGAGTGTAAATTTCAAGTCCTGTGAGATGGCCTTACACTGAATGTAGCTAACTAGGAATGTGTGCTCGTTCAAAGTGAAGGTCAGCTGCTTTGATTTTTTGCTCGGGTGCCGGAATGGCCCACGACTCAGTATAAGGTTCTATTGTTATTTGACCTTGACAGGCCAGGACCATCCCGAAAGACTTCTTTTTGGGGGTGTGGTGCAATAACGTAAGAAACGATAATGAATAAAATTTCAGAAACGATAGCCATTTAATGTTCGTTCATTAGAAGAAATAACGTCGGCATAGAAGGAGTGGTATTTCGGGGCTGCCCTACGCACAGACACAATGGAAAATGCAAATATAATGTAAGTAACTCTTTAGAAGAGTTTATACCGCAATTTAAACTTGTTCGTTCTATGTGGCATATTGTTTTGTACCGCGCACTATCTTGAGGAGAACCATCTCCTTTTACGAAAGCACCTCAAAACCTTCCTCTTTGCTTCTGCTTTCTCTCTCCCTCTCCCCTGCTACAACTGGTCCACTGTCTGCGACCTCGGTCCTGGGCCCTTCCACTCTCCACCTGCACTGCCTCCCTGTCAACCCCTGCACTGGGGGACTGTCTCAGTATCCTACAGCCCCCCCTTGACGTATAATACCCAGTTGCACTGTCCTAGCTATGAAATAATTTCCCGACCTAATATATAAAATGAATAATTTTAATAAAGATCTGATGGTGAGACTAATTTCATTTTTTATGTTTTTCAAACAGGTACATCATTCATTATTGTATGTGTCACGAGTACCAGACACCGGCGGATGGCTTTTTTAACCGCCAGTTGCTTCTCCGCGTGAACAACGTTACCACCCTGACCATTTTATGGGACGATCGCCAAGTACAAGTATGCCCTTACGCGGTACTAACGGCTAGATGCAACATACAGACCGTTGTGGTGGCCTAGTGCCTCGTTGTTGGAACAGCCATGCGATTATCAGTGCGACCGAAGAGCTTATTTTATCGTAAACCAACACCCTGTGTACTGCACACGAACATCGCTTGCCTCAAGACGAACTATTTTGGATCGAGAGCAAATAAAAATGCAAATCGCTGAATATTCTCAAAACATTTGATGTCAAATAAATGTACTTTGCCAAATGTACAATCTTGCCGTTTGCTTTTAAACCACAGTTTCATATTCCGAATTGTGGCGCTGTATTGTGAGATGATCTAAGACCCTGTGTACAGCAAAGGAACATCGCGTGCCTCAAAACGAACTTTTTGGAACGTGAGCAAATAAAAATGCAAATCGCTGAATATTTTCAAAACATTTGATGTCAAATAAATGTACTTTACCAAATTTACAATCTTGCGGTTTAATTTAAAAGTACAGTTTCATATTCCCAATTGTGGCGCGCTGTGTTGTGTGAGCTCATCTGTGTTGATTTCCGGGTTCTGTGTGGAGTCGCGTAGAAGACGCCTGGGCGCGTTTGCCTACGCAGCTCAGTCACGTCACGGATAGAGGCGGGGAATATGAATGTTTTGATAAAGTCTGTTTCAGGGGCGGGGGATTTGATTTAGTGCCGCAAAAGCAGGTGAGCCAGGGAGATGGGGGGAAATGATAGGATTATCAGAAAATGGCGGCTGATTTCGAGTGCGTTAATGGACGAAAAGTCGGGTAAGGTCCATAGGAAAGTTTTCTACGATCTACCGATTTATGCTTAAAAACACATGGCCGAACCGTAGGGACAATAAAAAAAAAGTCCCGGAACTATCCTTTAAATTCACTACACTCACAAGTAAACTGAGGATCAATTTCCTAGATGTGGAGGTCTAAGTCAAAAATGACAACCTGGAGACCAGGATTTTTACAAAAGCCACGGATAGAAACAGTCTGTTACTAGCCACAAGTTTTCACCCCCACCGGACGATAGACAGTGTACCACTGAGCCAGTTCTTGGGCTACCGGAGAAACATCTCGGAAGACACTTAGTATGTAAGACAAGCTGCCACATTACGTCAAAAATTTAAGGAAAGATGATATATCCCAGCCATGATTACGAGAATTGAAGAAAAAGTGTCCACCATAGAGAGAGGCTGTTAACTTCGCAAAATCGACCGAAAGATGAGTGTATGGTTTATGTGACAACATACTCTGCTCAAAGCAAGAAAATCAGGAATATCATCCAAAAAACTGGCCAATGCTTCAGATGGACCCCCAAACACAACCATTTTTCAACGACTTCCAACCGTCGCCTACAGAAACAGTAAGGCCCTAAGAAGTAGCCTTATTACAGCTGAAATTTTGAAAGACCAACCCACGTCTAAAACATTCAAAGGGACACAACCATGTTTCAATTGCCAGCATTGTAGCAACATCTTACCTGGCAATACCATCTCACACCCACACACAGGAAAGCTAATCTCACTCAAATACTCTTGCACTTGTGATTCCACTAATGTGGTGTATGACCTAAAATGTCCATGTGGGTTTTACTATGTGGGTATTAGCATGAGAAAGGCCAAACTGAGATGGACAGAGCATAAGTCCAACATAAGGACGAAAAGCCTTAGGTCACCTGTATCTGTGCATTTTATGGAATCTAGGCAGTCTATTGCTCAGTTGAAATGTTTTATTTTAGAGTGAAGGTTGGACCAAGGGGGGCAGGGGGGTGATATCCATAAGAAACTGCTCCACAGAGAAATTATATGGATTGACTTGTTAGATTGTCTTAGCCCTAGGGGTATGAACTGTGAATTTGACCTTATGTGCTTCTTATGATGTTGTATACCTAATGCTGGACGAATCAGGACTCTGGTGAATACTTGTATAGCTGTATTATGCGTGTCAAGCTGTACTATGCATATAAATATGTCTAATATGCGCAATAAGGCACATTACCTAGAATGTGAACGGCTGATGGGCTGGCAGTAAGTTGTTTACCTACGGTAAAATATGATCCATACAGCGATATGTTGGAATGGACTTATGCTGACTCACATTGAATTGTTTCAAATAACTCCTCCACATGTCCTTTACCTTTGTGACCCAGTCTTTGATAGGTACAAGGCATGTCCTTGGTCGCCTATGTCGGGTCCCATTCACCATGCAGGAGGGGGGCACCCAATAGTTTATTTTGAACCATGGTGCCCCCCCTCTTGCTTTTTAAATTCTCTGCTTCTTAAATTCTGTACTTTTTAACTTTCTGTTAAGCACACTGTGTTCTATTTCAAATAGATAGCACCAAGGGATCTGTTTAGGTTCCTTTAGCCCAATTCTCTGTTCACAAGCATACGGCCAGCCGACTACACCGTATACCTGCATGATCTCCATGACGACCATAGTTGTATAGCCATAAATACTTATGGTCATCTCAGATGGGAGACCTCCGCTCGCCATATACACAGGAGGCTCTATAGTTACAACCCACCTGATTACTCGCTTATCCAAGTTCGGACCGCCGCTCAGATGCAGCATTACTTTTACATTTTCTGCCGCTCAGATGCGGCGTCACTCCCAATACTGTCCTCTGAGCCGCCTGATGCCCACACCAAGATGGCGTCCTTTTCGTCCACGCGCATGCGTGGTGTTCCTGACGACCATTATTACTGAACAGACGAGAGCGACCCGTCTTGGCGACGGGCTGCTCGACCCCAACCTCTCCTCGTAGATCACAAGTAAGTGTGTTTAGAGAACTTGGTATCTCGCCGGATATACCTACACTATAATGGCATCACTTGTTGATAGTGGCTCTATGCCTTGAATTCTATTTGGCCGCATAGAGCGCAATCGTACTGATCCTTGCACTTGTTACATGTGCTCTTCATTACGATTACATCTTTTGACTGTAGGTGACTGTGCTTCACCATTATACTTCTGCCCGCACATAAATGCTACAATGTGGCCCTAATATTAGCATATAACGGATTTGCCCAATCGGCCGTGACTGAGGATTTCCTCTTTTTTCCGATGCTTGAAAAGGGGTTGCATCCCGCTTCCACTCCATTGATGTCTGGCCTCTAGGAGACTCTCTCCTGACCTGGCTAAAATCCATGAGTCCTGGCTTTCGGACCACTTAGGTTAGTGGTTGTTTTTATTAATCCTTTGACTTGTACTACTCTCCGTTACACCCACGGATTACTAATTAGTATACTCCCATTATTCTTTGGACTCACCAAGAGAATTTATCACGAATACAGTGTGAAAGATAAACACATCCTGCCCTGAAGATGGATTAGTTCAATCTGTAACGCGTTGGCACCAATCATCACCTAGGAGTGTTTCCCTATGTTGAAATGTCAAGAGTTATAATCAATGATGGAATTGTGATATAACTTTGTGTACTCTTTTTGATTTCTTTTGGTTTACCTGAGCGTCTCTGCAGCTCAATTGTACTACTGTTGTTTGAATACTGTCTTGTGGCAATTCTCATAATTTACATATCGCACTGTGGGGTTAACAGTGCGATTTCAAGTGAATTGGTTATATAAACAATTGTCTTTTACCTGTTTGACCTGTCTCGAGTCAGTTTGGTTCTTTTCCTTACTACATTCCAACAGGCAGACAGGAAGATTGAAATATTTCCATACCTTAATAGTTATGATATTTTGAACACTTTGAGAGTATATATACACAATGGGCCTCATTCCGACCCAGGCGGTAAGGGGTTTACGGCAGCGTAAACAGCGCCGACCCTTACCGCCTGATTCCGAGGTCCCTTAGCGCCATGGAGGATTTAACACCTGCTTTTAGCAGGTGTTAAAATCCATGGCGCTAAGGGACCTTGTTGTTAATTACGCCACCGTAATTTACGGTGGCGTAATTAACGCCTTCCCCACTCCCATTATGCCCTATGGGGCAAAAATGGGAATGGGGAAGGGTAAATGGGGATTGGGGACTTACCGCCCAGCCAACCTCGGAATGGGGCGGTAAGTCCGCCAACCACCATGGCGTAAACGTAGTTTACGCCATGGTGGTAAAGGTACGACCCAGGCGGTAACTTACCGCCTGGGTCGGAATGAGGCCCAATGCCTGTTATAAGATTCTGATTTAGCCCCTTCAACTATCAGGCATGATTGACTCCATGGAGGAGCTGATCAACCCTCTTTAGTTGAGATAATACGCCTGGTATTTTATCCCATCGGGAGTGCAGCTTTGGGTTACTGGTCGGCAACGTCCAGTGTGTGTTTTATATGTCCCATCCTCCCACAGTTCCAACATTGATGCGGCTGTCAGTCATTAAATCCTCCTCCTCCCAGAGGGTTCAGAAATCCACCTCGCCATCCTCCCCTGGGTCCATTCCCTCTTCCTCTTGGCCAAAAATTATACCCATTCTGATCCATAGAGTATATTACATCACTTTGCTGCGCTGGTCGCATCTCTTGTGTCGCCACACCTTCATTACTCCTCAATACCGCTCCCTCTCTGGCCAGTTTTGACAATTTCATCTCCTACTTTCTACTCTCAGCTTTCTTTTTATTCTTCTCTTCTAACAATCAGTAATGGTGCACGATAATCAATTGTATTTTTGCCCACGGCTGTAACGCTCACCTGATTCCCAAGGAGGCGCGGGTCTTGGCAGGAAGGTGTCTGTAACACGAAACGTGATGTGCAGGATTCGGTTGGCTTCTGGGGTCGAACCTCTCCGCACTGTGTGTCGGACTCGTAGGGTGAGGTTTCTGCAGGTGAAATAATATGGGGGTTAAAGGTCTGGGTTGTGAATGTCCCTATCTCTCTCCTCCCAGCCTGACTGTTGAGCCCCCCTTCCCAGGTCAACGTGCTCACCTTAGATAGGTGAATGCTGGGCTCTCCATCTGCGTCTAGTGCAGGGTGCCGTTGCCAGTTCCTTCACTGGTGAAACGTTGGCCTCTTGACTTCAGAGGATGGGTACCGTCGTTGTCTGCACGACCGGTAAGTTTCTGGACACCTTTAGTCTTTATAGTCTTTCTATGCGTGGCGGTGAAGCGCCTGGAATTGCGTAAGTATGGCAAGCGCTCTTACTGTCTCTTTCTTTGTCTTTGCAGGCGACGATGCAGAATGAAGAAATCCGGAATTCGCCGCGTGCCGGTAAGTGTAACACTGCTGTTGTCTATGAAGATGCAGCGTGAAGAATCCGGAATGCACACCGTGCCGGTAAGTAGAATAATGCTGTTTATCTTTGCAGGTGAAGATGCAGCGTGAAGAAGCCGGAATGCACAGCGTGCCAGTAAGTATGATAATGCTGTTTATCTTTGCAGGTGAAGATGCAGCGTGAAGAAGCCGGAATGCACAGCGTGCCAGTAAGTATGATAATGCTGTTTATCTTTGCCGGCGAAGGTGCAGCGTGAGACACGGCCGCTGCCGATGGATCAGGTAAGTAAGCACTGCGTGTTAAAGTTCGTTCTGCTAACCTGTTGTTTCTGGTCTTTTGCAGGTGCTGATGTTGATCGGGTACAGGAATGGTAAGTATAATTCTTGCAGGTTCAGGATCCAAAGAAGAAAAGCTGGAACAGACTCGGTGAGCGTTCTGCTGCAGATGCAGAATAACGCGAAGCACGTTTCATCAATCGGGTGTGGTTTAAATAGCCTAGGAGTGATGAGGCGTCTCCTTCCACGGCCCCGCCTAGGTAAGAAAAGAGTTCCTGCTTCCAGAAGAGTTCCAGTGCTGTATCCAGGGAGTGGAGCTGCCCCACCCAGGTAAGAAAGGAGTCCCAGTTCACCGAGGACTTCTAAGAGTCTGGTAAGTAAGCAGCATGGTCTGCCGCAGGTAAGTCCACCCAAGCACCTTCACACCAAGGATGAGCCCGGCGCTTCCAGTGCCGGCACCTATGCTTCTGATGAGCCTGGTGCCACCGGCGCCAGGACAAGGTCCAAAAGGTCCCTGTGGGGACCGGCTGGTGCCTAGGATCAGGGTTAGGGGCCTGCTTCCAAGGACGTTGGGCTGGTCCTGACTCCTTGGAAGCAGTGATCATGACAACGGCTTCACTTCCATATCGACCTTTTCTTCATCTTGCTTTGCACTGGCTCAGGCAGTACCTGACATAAAATGAGGTCAAATTATGCCACAGTTTTATCCCACAGTTCTCTCATCTCAAGACACCATATCTATTGAGTATCTTGAATAAAGGCAACAGGATCTTCATTTTCACCCATCATCCTAGTCATAATCGCACCCATATCTGATGTATCGGGATATTGTACTCTGAGTGATCGTAATACATTTACTGTGCAATTATTAAATGGCGCTTCATCGTGTTTTGGGTTTTGTGCAGTCACACCCGCATATCCTGCTCGCTTCCAAATGTCATCAGCCCTCTCCCCTAGAATGGCTGCTAGTTGGCCGTTTATGTGACGTATGGCTAACGTCATTCCTGATGTCATTCTCTATAACTCATAAATCAATTTTCCCACACCTGAAGTCAAACTAGGTAATTTACATTTCAAATTATTCTTGTCCATTTGTGGCCATGGAATATATTGTGGGCGCTCCCCCCCTTTCTCTAATAATGGGAATTGTGAAAACCCTGATCCATAATCATACCCATCTACGCTTCTTGTTTTCCAGCTGGGGCAATTCTTGCCCATTTGTCTCAGTCATGATAGTGACCTTAATCTACTTCCATATGGCAGGGATACATCCCCTGCACTGTGCGACCGTGCTTGTGTCGCTCAGTGTATGGTGTCGGTTCTGGTATTTTTTCACTAGAGTCCTCCAAGTCTGACCATTTTACCCCTTTGTCTACACTCAAATCTTTAGAAAAAAACGCTTGCTTCCTCTCTTGGCGCTTTCTCATTTTATTCCCTTTCTTCATCTGACATCATTATGCCCCAGCTTGTATGACTTTAATCCCTTTCCACATCAGCAAGATCTAGTCTACTTAAGGACAGCGCTCTATGTTCATCTGTTAATGCATCACCTGACCTTCCTCCTGTTTCCCTCGATAAAGATCTTTCAACATTCTCTTGGGTTGTATTCCTACCTTTATCTCTCATTTGCCTATATAAATCCCCAATCCTCTTCGCTATGTTTTCTGCTTCATGCTCATCAGCCCATGTCTGTATTCTCGGTATCCTTTGCAACTCCCTGCGGGTCTGTGGTAACCCTCTTTCTCCCTCAAATCGTTCTCGTGCTTCAATCAGTACTATACTTCTATTAAATAGATTATCTGTCTCATCATCCTTTAGTCCCCTACTTCTGTTCATATCATCTTCCCTACTCCTCATCTCTATTTTCTGTTCTTCCTCTTGCTTTCTTTGCAACCTGTGTACTTGCATTCTCTGTGTTTCTATCTCCTCTGGCTTCTCTTCTAGTCTCTGTTTTTCTTTACTTGCCTTGTACCTTCTTTGTTCTTCCTTTCACTTCCTCTTTTTCCTTCTCTTGCTTATATGCTGTCTCGTGTTCTTTCTTTCTTTTCCCGCTCTTGTCTTTCTCTAACTCCATCAACGCATTTGTCATCTAATTTGAGTAATATCTGCCCTCCCATCCATTCATTCTATACTATCATTACTCCCTTAACCTTGTCTTTCACTTCCCTTTGTCTCCTTGCTTCTTCCTCTATCTCCATCTCTCGGTCCTTTCTCTCATCACAGTGTTTACTTTCATCGCGTGTCAATATATATATTTGCGTTCTCTACTTTTGCTGCCTTCTACATTATATCTTCACTGTTATAAGCGGGGGGCTCATATGTCGGATTAACATACCCGCTGCTGCTTTCAATTCCTTCCCTGTTCCTCAGTGTCTGCCCTCTTGTTTTTAGAAGGGGTTAGAGGAGTTTTTTCAGGAGTGGAAAGAGGAGCTGAAGGTGTTATATCCTCCTCTTTATGCTGATTAAGCATCCATTTCTTCTAAGGCAGATCGTCTTTCTCACTCTGATACATTTTCCACAACTCTAAAACGGCCAAGCGTTTCTGTAACTGCTTCCCCTTTTATGTAACATGTAAATATGTTGTCATATGTTGCAACACTGGTTTGACAACTAACCCACTTGAGGCCACGGCATGAGTGTTTTATTAGTCGTGCCTCTGACCCACTCTGCGTTATACTGTCTTATTTTAGGTGTATAGCTTGGCAGCGTCCTGCACTGGTCTCAAAGAGGAGTGTCCCCCATGATGGCAAGTTGAGCTTGACTGTCAATACTTACCAAATGTTTTGTCCTTTTATTTATTTTATCAAGTATACCACACTGATTAATTTGAGCAGGCACCATCAATCGCTGCTTATTACCAATAAAAAATGTTTTAACCACTTTAAAAATCTATGCAATGATGTTCTTCTTGTTGCTTCGTTTACTCTATCAATTTTTGCTATGTCGTTGTTTTATTATTGATGTTTTAAGAATCTCTTTACTTGTTTAATATTGTCCTTCAATTTTTAGCCTCCTGATTGACGTCATCTCTCGATTTAAAAATCTGATGATCACCTTAATTGTGTACTATTGTTTTATATATCCCAATCTAGACACACACAAGTTTTACGCTGACATATTTAAAACCACATACACATGTGCACTTTTAAAATTTTCTACATACGCCTCCCTTCACTATCTCTAGTAAATGTATCTCATCTCACTTTTTACCCCATTTTGGAGTTTGATATGCACTCTTCTTTTTGGCCTTGCCTCAGGAATCCTTAGTACCCCTACTTGGAGTTTTTTAGTGCGTACCCTTCCACCCCTCTTGGAACCAGGAAAACAAGGTATCTATTTCTCTTCTTTCTAATCTCCAAATATCCCGTTACTTCTATACATATATTTACAGTACAGTCCATCCCCCTATTTTTGCCACCTTCAATGTTCTACTTACAACCGTGGCTCAGCTTGAGTCCCTCTGCATCGACTCTTCCTCAATCAACCAGTTTTCCTTCAGTCCGCGGGGCACCTGCTAGGACCAGACAGGAATTTCATCAAAGGGGGACCTGCCGACCGTTTGTTCTCACACATGTGTTACGCTCACCTTGTCTCTGCGGGGACGTTGGGGCACGGTTGCAGCCCTCCCTGGAAATGGCTTCCCTTTGTCAGGCTTCTTCCCCAGCTTGTGTGTTGTGGACTGCGCTGGTTGTTGGCCCTGCCCCAGCAAGAATATGAGAGGTCGTGAGAATGCTGTGATACGACTGCTATGTCCCTCGAACCCTTCTTCCCAGAATGTGGTGAGCATGCGCCGACTCATATAGTCTCACCTGTTTAATGATGATGGCAAGCTCTCCGTCCTGCTTCTCACTGCAGGGGCGCTTAGATGGACTGAGTTTCTTCACTGGTCCATGTGCGTGGAAGCCCAGACCGGCTGTGGCTGAACCACTCCGAAGGTAAGTGTCCTTTCAATAGTGTCTTTCCTTTATTATTGTCCGTATCCTTTTATAATGTCTTTCCTTTGCTTTCTCCCAATAGGTTATATGCGTCCCAGCTGTAGTTGCGACGCAAGAAGTGAGCCCCAATGGAAGAGAAGAGAGTTTACGATGTTCCAGTAGATGGTAAGGTTGGTTTTAAGGTCAAGCGCGAAGATTTGTCTGAGCGTGACCTTAGCGTAATGTCTTTAGTGATTTTCTAACCTTGTTTGTCTTTTTCTCTTGCAGGAATTGTATGCCGATGTCGGACTTCAGTGCTGCTATCCGGAGATCTGCCAGCGAATGATGGATGCCTGGGTCCACGGTGATGCTGACTGAAAGTGGATTCCCGGGTAAGTGTTGTGGCTGGTAGCCAGAATCAGGTGAGGATGCGCTCCGACTGTGGTTGCTGCTGAAATCAGGTAAGGATGCGCTCCGACTGCGGTTGCTGCGGCAATCAGGTAAGCATGCACTCTGACTGCAGTTGCTGCTGGAATCAAGTAAGGATGCGCTCCGACTGCGGTTGCTGCTGGAATCAGGTATGGATGCGCTGCAGGCGACGGTGAGCGATACTCTGCCATAAGCAGATTAACGCAAAGCGTTAACATGCGGGTGGGACGGGCTTAAATAGCCTGGCTCCAGCCACGCCCTTTAGTTCTGACTCATGGCCCCACCCTGCCACTCCTTGAGGATGCTGCACGTGCAGCCCAACTCACTCCTATGGGCACGCCCGACCTGGAGGCACTGCAGGGGGAAACCAGTACTTGCACCAGAATAAAAGTGTGCAGGGCACACTTACTCATGAGCGTGGCGCCAAAGGCGCCAGGACTGGGTCCGACTGGACCCTTTAAGTTGTGGAGTCGGTGGTTCTTGCCCAGTGGCCATGACACATGTGTTTTTGCACGCCAATCTCCACAGGAAGCTCCACGCTATTCTGGCTAATGATGGAATCAATCAAGAGTCCGAGAGCCTAGATCTGGGTCTAGCTTGATTAGACCAGGACCATCTGCACTGCTACCAAAATGTGTTCCAGCACCTTGAAGCGTCTCATGACGAGACAGTGGCAGCCATTACATCAATGTGGCAAGGGAAACACCCAGAGAGGGATACCAACAGATGAGGTTGGGACCCAGACCCCAGAGAATGTGCTTCAGATGCTGGTTTTTGTTCCCGCATGCAGGGACGTGCCCCGCAATCAACCAGAGGTGCTTCAAGGGCGTCAGAGAAGGACACTATCATAGTGTGTGCAGAGAATGGAGGCCTTTCCCAGGCAGGTGAGCACTGGTCAAATGTAATGGAGAACATTATGTTCTAGCACCTTGAACAATCCCATGTGCCAGATGGAATTACCATTAATGATCTCGGACCCAAATAACCGGACAAACTCAAAGAATATGACAAAATAATACTTTATTATTAGCATAAAATAAAGTAGGGCAATCGGGCCAACAACAAGCAGTAGTTCACACACTCAAAACCAAATTTTATTAAACAAAGGTTTTATACCTCGATATGCGTCATCTATGATGTCATCATATGTGGCAAACTGTAAAACCTATTGAAGGGAGGGATTGGTAAAGGGAACATATATACATATATATTATGTAAGTACTAACAATATTACTGGATGCACTTTATCTTGTGGGCACGCCTTGAACCACCTCTAAATATGTATACTACTGATTATAGTGGAAAAACGGCAGCAGATTGGCCTATGCAACATTGTACAGCATGGTGCTACATAGACTCTCTAATTGGTTGGCATGCTTTCTCAACCTTGGACTTTCAGATCATTAGCAGCATGTAAGCAAAACGAAACTCGGGTGCCGAGAGTAATGACAGACTATTCCCCACTTTCCCAATTAGTCCATCAACTCTCATCGGTCAGGCCCCAAGCCAAGGCGTTTCCTTTGTAGTTGACCTCAAAGCCTGTTCTCTGTTCTGGGACATTCAAGGGAGTTTAGGCACACCATTATCTTTGTTTGGGCCTAATGAATAGCCCTGGTTTTTGACTTCTGAATCACATGTGAGGATACCACAAATGTGTCCATTTCAAACCTTCTTTATACTGCTATTTGATTCAATTGAGCTGGGTGTCATTACCCTCCTTGGCCTCTGGAGACTTGCTCCATCTTGCATAGGTTTTCTGTATTTTTAATTGTCTAATACATGGCTCTTGCAGATGTTTTCTTCTTTGCTTAATCTAAGAGAAATATGTCTTCTTACATGGCTTATCCTTTTGACTTCTCTTGCACCTTGCAATTCATTCTTGAAGTAGAATCCTTAGATTAGCCAATAGACTCTTCTTCATTCCTCACACAAAGCTGTTTTTTCCAACGTCTCCTGACTCTGCAGCCCTGGTCTGTCTCAAAGGTAGCTTGATTGGTATCAATACGCGTTCTGCGTCCATCTTTCCCTCAATGCTGCTCTAGCCAAGTTCTGTTTTCCTATGTCACAAGCTTCTATATGTCTTGTCTAACTTGTGTTTCTGCATATATACACTTATTAGTCAGCAGGTTACTTTATCTTCTTTACATATATAATTTCCTTGTATCTTGATGACATGTTTCTCTTGTTACTTCAGTTACATCTTTATTCTTTGAGTATTTGCATATCATTTCAGTGCGTCTCAGTATCTTTCTTACATGACGTCATTCTGCCCTTGTCAGAATTCCCTTCTAGTTCTACGATTTCTAATGGTGTGTGCAAACATCCTTCCACCATCTCAGTGCAAGGGTACATTCGATACGATGGTCTGAGTGCATATCACTCTCATACACCTGATGCAGTATTGGGATACCTGGTGACCCACATAGGGCTCTTGTCCTGCTGTTTCAATATGATGGAGGTGAGGGTGCGGGAGCTAGGAATGACATGTCCACCTGCTACTGTGCAACGTCCACCGGACAACCACCACAGACGTCATGGAGGCCCCCCTGACATATGCCCAGATGCCACAAAGGAAGGTAAGGACAGTCTAACAAGCATTGCAGTACATGTTCTATCCAGAGCAGTAAGAACACCCGGGGGACCCATACCAGGAATATGATGAAGGGGGACCGGCAATTTACCCAGAAAATACAGATGAGTTTGTAAACCTGATGAATGAGGATCAGGCGGCAGTGGAAGCCCTGATAGCCATGGTCAAGATGAGATGGAAGGACCAACACACTGTTTCCTGATCGACACGGGCGGCACTTTCAACATCATGGGAGAGCAAGAATATTTGCAGATGGGAATGAGAGGCAGCCTATCGCAACCAACAGTGTGCATATATCAATGGGGAGTCAACACACTGCTACCTTCAATAGAAACGTTCCAGCACATGCTGTCCCACAGAGGGAAGTCAAACACAACCACCATACATGTCATCAGGAGCACTATCAGTGGGAGGTGTCTACTCAGTTACCATACTGCAAAGGAGCTGGGGCTCACTGATGTCTACTATCAAGACTATTAAGTGTGAGATGCAGCGATTGCCATATCAACTCAGTGGTCATCTCCTGGATGACGGGGGTGTCTATGTCTAAAGAAATGATACAAGACACGTTCCAAGAACTGTTCCGTGGGCTAGGAAAGCTGTGACGGATGGTGATACAGCTACACCTTGATGAGAAAGTGTGCCCAGTGCCAAAACACCCCAGGAGGGTTGGGTTTTACCTGCAGCAGGTGGTGTCCCAGGAGCTACAGCAGCTGTAAATCTACGGAATAATTGAAAGAGTCACAGGCCCCACACCATGGATCTCACCACTAATAGTGGTCCTGAAGGAAGGGAACAAGATCAGACTATGCATCGACATAAGGGTGGCAAACACAGCGATACTAAGGGCAAGATATCCAGGTCCAAAAATCAATGACATGATTGTGCGTTTAAATAGAGTCACACAAATCTCAAAATTGGACTTAAACCAGGGGTACCATTAGCTAGAACTATACCCCAAATCAAGACTGATCATGAAATTATTTGACCCACAAAGGTCTATTTAGGTACAGATGCCTTCATTTTGGCATTTCCTCAGCCGCAGACATTTTTCAAGGGGCTATCTGCCAACTGCTGCTCCCAATCAAGTCGGCATTCAATTATAGTGATGATATACTGGTCTGTGGGCCTTCCAAGGAGGAACACAACTCAACCCTGAGGGCTGTATGTGAGACACTGTGCAAGGCTGGTGTTGTAGCTGAATAGAATGTGGAATGTAGGCAAGGGAGCCTGGAGAATGGAATGCGGAAGGTAGGGCTGGGGACAGCTGTAAGGCAGTTAATATGAGACATTAAAGAAGTAAGACCTAACCCATGTCTCAGCATCATCATTAATGTTATGGAAGATATACATGAAATCAGGATCACAACAATTGGCGATGAGGATGGGATGACCGACCCACGCATCTGATGAAAAAAAAATATGGCACAAAGAGCTGGACAATAAGGAACTAATGATCAGCCTATGGAGGTGGCTAAAAGGACATGGATGAGCCCGTGGAGATGGCTAAAAAAAAAAGAAGAAAAAAAGGTTGCCCAAGGATGGTCCAAAGGAAAAAGGTTGCCTAAGGAAGGGCCAAAGAAGAAAAAGAAAGGTTGCCCAAAGAAGGGCCAAGGAAAAAGTTGCCCAAGGAAGGGCCAAAGAAAAAAAGGTTGCCCAAGGAAGGGCCAAAGGAAAAAAGGTTGCCCAAGGAAGGGCCAAAGGAAAACAAAAAGGTTGCCCAAGGAAGGGCCAAAGAAAAGGTTGCCCAAGGAAGGGCCAAAGGAAAAAAGGTTGCCCAAGGAAGGGCCAAGGAAAAGGTTGACCAAGGAAGGGCCAAAGGAAAAAATGTTGCCCAAGGAGAGGGCCAAAGGAAAAGAAAGATTGCCCAAGGAGGGGGCCAAAGGAAATATTGGCCAAGGAAGGGGCCAAAGTGACCTGAGGAGGAGGTTGCACAAAACAAATACACAAGCAAACAAAACAAATAAATAAAGAAAAACAACAGGGAACAAGCAAAATAAAGGTAACGTGCCAAAGTTGGAAGTGACATCAGTTGGGAAAAGAAAACTGCAGCAGTCATGGAGAAGGTAAGATGTGCTGCGCTTTTAAGCCCATAGAGTAAACAAACCCAAAGGAGAAATGAACGTTATGCTGCAATGCATTTAGCTGGCTTTTATGACTTTATGCCGATGCAGCGTGTGTATGGTTGTGATTAATAGTAAGCTGGTGTGTGGCCATTGAAACCTGCAATTTATTAAGTAACACAGTGTATGGTGCTGTATATTCATTAATGTAAAGAGCCGCTCCATCAGGAAAGCATTTTTTTTTTAATGAAAATTGAATGTAAACAAACCTCACTGAGCACGAGACGCAAGATTGCAGGAGCAGTGTTTTGTTTTGCATTTGTTTTGCTTGAAAAGATAATGATCGTAAGGAAGCATGGCCACAATGAGTGAAGTCATAAAGGTTACCATGGCAACCCAGCAAGTGCAAATACAAGCAATTTCATAACGCTGTATTATGAAATGAGGTGAATGAAGTTAGAAACAGAATGCTATTGTAATCTGGAGTATACGGCCCAAACAGTTAAATATTACAATATTGTGATGAAAGATAACATTTCATGATAACATTACAAGATGAAAGGAAACTGTAACGTTGCATTTACTCACAGTGTTCCTGCTGACTTGAACAGGTTAAGATGAAGAAAGGGAAATAATGCTGGAATACATGAGAGCCCACTGCACTCGATCGTCTGGCAAAACTGCCAATTTAAAATGACCAATAATGGGAAATGAAAGGAATACAAAGGGTGCGCATGTAAATGCCATTGTGCAAAGAGAAGAGAATTATATCAAAGAGAGTCTGTCAAGGCAGTAAAGCCAAATGAAAGAAGGTCTAACCACAAAGAATTTTAAAAATGGGGGGGAGGCATGGAAAGAAGAGGGCTGCAGGTCAATGTGAAAGCTGTTGGCGTAGCAACAGGAGATGCTTCGCTCTTCCATGCAATGTTCCAGGATGAGTTGGAAGGAGAAACATCAAAAGAAGGAAGAAACAGTGATGAAATGTAACAGATAGCATTCCACAGTCTAGGTGACTTTAATAATCTCAAACAATACTTTAATAGACACAGGCTGCGCAAGGACTGCAATATGAGAAGTGCCAGCACTGAGAAGTTGAGCCCTTTCATGCCAAAGAACTCCTCTGCTAAAATACTGCACAAACACTGGAGTGCCTCATGTGTGTCCCATCCAACAGGGAGGCTCCTGAAGTCAGCAGTAATTAGTTTACAGCGACAGTAGCTCTCACAGTACTGTCTGGAGAGCAGGATGTGATAAACTGTGACTGAATAACGATGACAACACAACTCATTCCAGATACAATAACCCAGCCGAGTGGAGAACATGGAGGCAGATTAAGGAATAACTGAAAAGGAGAAATTCAGGCAGACTGCATAAAAAAAATGCAAACAGAACTGGAAATAAGGAGAAACACATTGGTTATGCTCTACTATAAAATGATACCAAGTAAAAAGGGATGCCAAGGTAAAAGTGTACAGGGTGGGTATATTGTCAGTGGAAGCACGCTGGTTGACTGTCACAGCATTAACTTTACATCGCAATGTGCCTGCTGGGGAAGGAACCTTCATAAGAGAATAACAGAGGAGATTCAAGGACACAGGAATGTGAGAGGCCTGGCTCTGTTGGAGTATTTTATTTGCAAAGCACAAATTGTGTATTATTGGATGGTCTATTAATGAACAGAAGTAGACTGTGAATTGTGGACACCTTGAACAGTTGGGTATGATGAATTCAGATAAGTAAGGGGGGGGGATGTTGTAGCTGAATAGAATGTGGAATGTAGGCAAGGGAGCCTGGAGAATGGAATGTGGAAGGTAGGGCTGGGGACAGCTGCAAGGCAGTTAATATGAGACATTAAAGAAGTAAGACCTAATCCATGCCTCAGCGTCATCATTAATGTTATGGAAGATATGCATGAAATCAGGATCACAACAGCTGGGCTTACGCTTAACTATGAGAAGTGCAACGTCAATAAGATCAAGCTCCGGTTGTATGGTCAAATTTGTTCGAGCAAGTGCATGCAGCTTTACGCTGATAAAGCCTGCACCATCAAAGGGCTGTTGGCTCCCATGCAGGTGGGGGAAGTAAGATAATTTTTAGGTATAGCAAGGTACTGTGCCTGCTATCTGCCTAAATCTGCCATCACCATAGAACCGATACAGCGACTATTGAAAAACAAGGAACTGTTCCGGTGGTCTCCGGAGTGCCAGGAGGCTTTTGACCAGATCAAGGAGGGTCTTGCTAATGCTGGCCATCTTGCACACCTCAAACCGTCGTGTCACACAGTGATAGTGGTTGACACCAGCTATGTGGGGTTGGGTGCCATCCATCACCAGAGAGAAGAAGAACTTTCACCTGTAAGCCACGTTATGGCCTATGCAAGCACAGCCCTAACAGCCATGGAAGGAGCATACTCCCAGATGGAGAGGGCCATGCCACTGTCTGGGCGTGCAGATACTTCCATAATTTAATTCTATGGAAGAACATCACTTTTGTCACAGACAAGCAGGCCCTATTGTCCTTACTTGGAAACCTGAGGACAGAGAAGCCCCTATGCATTGAGAGGTGGGACATCTGTTTACAAGAATATGACTATAAGATTGTTCACAGGCCAGGGGGGGAGAAAATCCCAGCTGACTAAATATCACGGCATCCCGAACAAAGCAAACAGGGGCCGAGGGAAGAAGACACAGAATATCTGTATTACATCACAGAGAATGCCTTTCCACCAGCATTGACACTAGATTAACTTGAACAGGTGTCACAAGGAGATCTGTCAGTAAAACTGCCCATTGGATTGACTATGACCAATAGATGGAAGGACTACACATTACAACTACAGTGCCACAGCAATGCCAACAAAAGGGAGATAGAGCGGTTGGCCAAAAGCCATGGGGAGCCAGCAGTGTCTGACCAGCGGATTCTGCTACGGAGATGTTGACTACTCATTCCAGCAGTGCTCAGGAGTGGAAACGGCGTATGAAGGACACAGAGGGGCGGACTCCACAAAGAAGTTACTGCAACGGGATGTGTGGTTCCCATTCACGGACGAGAAGATGGAGGAGAAGGTGAGAAAACTTTTCCCATGTCAATGCACTGCAAAAGGAGACCCCACCCCCGCCAATGAAGGAGACAATGATTTCCAAAAAAGTGTGGCACCGAGTTGCCATGGATTTCTATGGACCAATGGAGATAGGTGACTATTTCTTAGTGAGGAATTCTCCACTTTTTGATAGTTAAGAGAACAAACACCACAGCCTTTCCACAGGTGGCGGGGGTGATCGACAAAGTGTTCATTGAGTGAGGCAATCCCCACATGGTGAAGATGGACAATGGACCCCCTTTCAATGGACATGAATTTCGCCGGTTTGCAAGCCATTTGGGGTTCATTCACCAAAAGTTTACTCCCCTATGGCCGCATGGCAATGGCATGGCTGAGCGATTCATGGCATTGATTTAAAGGACGATTCAAAAAGCCATGATTGAAAGGATGCCTATAAAGAAGGCATTGTGTGGGATGCTGCAGCATTACAGGAACATGCCCCACAGTGCAACAGGAACTCATAGTGGCATACTAAGCCAAGACAAGGTTACCCAGAGCGGCACCTGTGGGAGAGGGAGAAAGCCAGGACACAAGAGATTCCAGCTGAGAGAGCATGATGTCAGAGCAAATGAATGGGTCAAAGAGTGGACTAACTAGAGGAGAGGAGCAGGACCAAAAGTGTTTCATGAAGGGGATAAAGTGCTGGTAAAGCAGAGAGTACACCGAAAGACCGACTCCTGGAATGAACAAACTCCTTTGCGAGTTACCAGGATAAAACGGACAATGATAACTGCCCAGAACGAGGGGAAAGAGATAACCAGGACCACCTTGTCAAATGATATGGATGACAGAAGAAAGGGAGAATGGCGTGTGGAGCAGTCAAGCATCGACCTTGCTGGAGAAGAAGAAATAAGAGTGAGAACGCAAGACTGTAAAGAAGGACGGGGTGAATGGAAGGACAACTGGAGACCATCAAGAATCATGTGGAGGCCGATCAGACTCTTTGAAGAAATGAGAGATGGATGTAAGGCGATACGTGAGGGGGAGGTGTTATATGTGAGAGCTTTCGAAGGATGGCTCCTTTAATGGTGAGACCCATGTAACAGGAAGGGGAGGGGTTGAACAGGAAGGAGTTAGTTACAGATTAAAGTGTGTTGCATGCAGACCTGTATCCGTGTCCACTTTCGGTTGCAGCCTATACTTCTCCCCATCCCTCTTTCACAGTACTACAGCAAAGTCCCTCGTGTGAAGATATTCACGCATACTCAAGCAAAATATGACACACCAGCTGATTTTGGTAGGCTTTTTGCCCTAAACAGGACAGAAAGCAACAAAACAGTTTTTTCATCACAGTCCCATCAAAAAAATGTACTGGGACTAGAAATCTAGCCAATAGGGGTTTGGCTAGAAGCCAGAGCGAAGAAGGCTGTTCCTTGAATTCTTCCAGTGAGTTTTCAGCCATGGTGCCCTGAGGTTCCCGTTCCAGGAGGCTGAGCACCTCCAAAACACATGCCAGAGCATCAGAAGACCTGGGGACCTGACAGCCGACCATTCAGAGGCAGCAACACTAGCGCAGAAAAGTTCTGCTGACCTTTCTGTAGTGGATAACATCGTACTTGAATTCTAAGATGGCGCCCGACACCGATGTGAGCCATGGAGCTGACAGGGTGGAACCCTAACTTTCAATGTGATTCACTGCCAGACCAGCCCAAACAGAGCCACTGCCCCCCATTGGGTTGCCCTGCTCCCCAATTCACACCCTGCCACTCGGGGCCACCGGAATAGTCCATTGTGAGTTCCTCCTCCGCGCTTCTACCATGAAGTAGCTGCTGGTGAGGTGCCCATCCTGGGCTCCCACCCTCTCAGTGAAATGAGCCTAAACCTCCTGGCGGACGCTCATCATCTTGGCGGGCCTCCGGGGTTGCACATAACTGTATGCCAATGGAGCTAACCACAAATTGGAGCGGTCCACGTTGTATCCATCCGTGCTACCTTTGGTTTTGGGTGACCTTCATGGTTAATGGTGGAGGATCTGACTTTGCTCTGCGTTGCCACCCTCCCCCTGTCTTCCTCTGGGCTGATTGCTGTTCGGCCTGAATTTCATAGTGCAAGGTCCCATAATGGCAAAATATGCGAAGACTTCAAAGCAATCAGACATTCCCTCACTACTGCAACACACCGCTGACAAGCCTAAGAAAGGGGACAAAGTTGAGGTTTTGGTGCACACGTCCGTCTTCACACCAAGCAGCCAAGCTACCCTCCAGTCGGCCCTAAAAGCAAAAATACAGGACTTTCTTGCAGAAATCAAGATGGAGTATCAAAGGGACACACCAGATCTCCTGCATAAAATCACTGCCCATGATAAGAGGGTCCTAGAGATGGAGGAGCGAATCACAGAGATTGAAAACACGAATGGTGAGCAGGGTTAGGAGGTGGGGAGAGTGCCAACAGAATTGCAGTACTGGAGGCTCACTGTGCAGTGTTGGAGGAGAAGAAGGAGGATGCAGAGAACATTCACGCCGGAACAACATCCGCCTCTCAGGGATCTGTAGGCAAAGTGAGATTCCGAATTTCAGTGGGGGCAGAATTTCATCAAAAACTCAGACTCTGATAGCAAGAGGTTTGAGACCCTGGTTTGGGACTCTGATGTGCATGTCAAGGCACTCTGCCCCAGGCACAGGAGCGACGCAATACCAACCACCCCCGCTATGGTCGTGGAGCCTACAAGTCAAAGCTTACACAGGCGACCTGGACCAGAGCAGGGAAGGAGCGTTAGGGTCTCGACGGTTGGATAGGTTGGGGGGAGTTTAGGGAAACCGGATTGAGGGTTGGGTAGAGGTTGTAGGTAGGAAGGGGAATTTTAGGGAAAGGGCTGACTATTGCACACTTTTGATGTACTTGGTACCAAGTAGCTATTCGCACATCAATAACACATTGTTAGGAGTTAGGCCCCCTCACTGGTCAATCTTACAAGTCTAACCCATGCACTTAGATAAGTCCACAACTAAACAGCATTATTTCCCAGCATGCAAATTTAGCTCTGGCTTTCAGTGTCCAGTCCGTAGTTCAGCCGTCAAGTCTTGTGGCAGGTCCGTGGTGTTTCACAGCTGGTCAAAGCTAAAAGAAATCACACATGTTAACGTTTTGTCCTCTGAGTTCTGGTAACATTCACACTCATTCCTCATACACATTCAAACTATTCAACGTTCATTTGCACCCATCCATGCCCCGAATCATGCGTGGATGATTATGCCAAGGTTGCGCCACTCTTTTCAGGGCGTTTTCACTTGTTCCTGATAATTTAACTGCCAGCGCTAGTCTCCCACAGTAGCCTTTCTTCAGGCTGCTGCGGACAATTGTCACGTGTGTTTTCGCCTCATGTGTGCCTCGTTTTCCAGGTCCCAGGAGGCGGGAACACACATAAGCTTGGTGCAGGTATTTCCGAACACTTTCGCTTCCCCACAACAATACAGGCGCGATATGGCGGCGCGCGAAAAACACGCCCACTGATCTCTTTGGAAGGTGCAGGTGCTTGGAATGGGCGAGCGATGGGCCCCTGCGCTTCTTCACCGATCCCTCTGATTCCCAAGGAGGTAAAATGAACTTATCTTGTGGGAGCGAGGGGCCGGGCTGCTTCTCCGGTGGGGCTGGGCCCCTCGCGAGTGATTTAGCCTGAGCTGCGGTCTGCACGTCCTCTCTCCCTGAAGTCTCAAGCGCAAGCCCCGTGCCTCGGGGCTTGCTCATGTGCGTAGACGAGCCACACCCAGCTGGGCTTCTGATTGGTCCATAGCGACCCCGGGCATGCTGGGAATTGTAGTTAGAAGACAGCTTCTGCTGGGAAGTGTAGTTTTTTTAGGGCTGCTTTTCTACAAAAGGGGCAAAACAGTCTTTTATATGGATGCAACTTCCTAGGCACTTCCCTTACACCCTGTCTAAGCATCACAATCCCCACTACACCCCTCTGTGCCCCTTGTCTTGGTCCGGTTTTGGCTTTAGCCCTGACAGTGCATCTGGTGCAAGTCAGGATTGTGTATTCATATAAGGCAATACAAAAGTGGGTATGTACCTAGCTTTGCATGGTATCCATACCATAGCATAGTGTCACACCATGGTATAGCATGGACTGAATTGCAATGAAGCATAATAATTAATGACCATTAATACCCTAACTTACTCATTCCTTACTAATATTGAAGGCTGCTCAGTCCATAGCTCAGTGGTGAAAAAATGGGTGCAGGTTATTGGTACAAATTGGCCCATTGCATATGTTTGCAAGCACATTTTACAAAAATAAAGCTGCCTCTGCAAAGAAGATGTGAGCTGAGAAATGTGAAAAGTCACGTTGCTCAAAGTAGCTCCATTGTAAATGTTATGATACAGGAAGCCAACATATAGAAATGTAACTCTTTGGCATCAGTTTTGCTGCCCTGAATCTCGGTGGAATGGTGACAGGCAAGACATGTGTTCTCTGGAACCATCTAGCGGTTTGGCCAATTGGGAGGTGGTGTCCTATTGGCAGGTGACAACACAGGCAGGGGCAGGCAATTCTTATACTTTCTGTAGGAAAACATAAATCAAGGAGCAGATCACAGAGAGAGGTCTTAAAGGGTGGTGCAGAGTGAGAAGGCGGGTGTCTCTCAGAGGACCTGCTGCCTTTCCTGAGTGAGGATCTGGCGGGTGTTTTGTTGGGTTTGTCTGGCTGCAGAGGAAGGAGGGTGCACTGAGGGGAGACAGCCGTGCTGGGACTGAGGGCACACTGAACCTATTCCTCGCTGAGTCTGCTGGTGTGAATGTTTCAAGCATTCTTTAGGTGAGAATAAAGTACAAGTGAGGTGTGTGTAACTTTTACAATTGCAAACATAGGTAGCTAATTTCATAGATTTTCTTCTCAGTCCATGAAGCAGATTTCACATATATTAACTGAAAACTCAAGGCTCTGTTAAAGTGAACAATACTTTTCTAGGACATTAGATAGCAATGTTTTGGATTTCAGCGCTAGAACTGTAATTGAAGTTCATTGTGGGGAAAAAACTCTTTATTGTGGAGGAAGCATTACTATGAAATGTGCTTGTAGTTATGTTTTAGCCTGAGGAATAGTCTGGGTCGGACTGGGACAAGAAATAGGCTAGGTCACCCAAAAAAAAAGTGTCCCACCCTAAATATGCAAAATATGCATACAATATCACCCAACCTGTGTTGGTACACATGTATCGACCTAAGAAGGATGAAAGGCCTTTTGAAAAAGAAAAAAAAAATGTGAATTTCTTTTTTTTTTTCAATTTCTTTTCTTCCAAACAGGCCCAGGCATGGCCAGAAACCGGCCCTCAATCCCCAGGGACGATTTCCGTCCGGCCACAGGCCGAAAGGCCGAGGGGCCAATCCGACCCTGGGAATAGTATCTGTTACCACTGCAAAGGGAAACAAGAGACTGAGATGTGCGCTTTCATTCTTGAATTACAGAGAAGGCCATGTTAAACTCATGCATTGCACGTGTTGTTTTATATTACCCATACACCCTAATTGCTTATAAAGTACCTGAAAATAATTACATCAGCTTTGGTCTATTTATTGTGTTTTCTAGATACTAGTGATGGCATATAGAAAGGTACAAAGCCGATGGTAAAAAGTAAGGTACTCTAAATACTGTGAACTTGGTCAAATAATAACGAGCTGATTCCCCATATTGCAACTTCCAGGTGACCTGGTAAGTCTTTTCTAAGCCTCTACCACCAATGAAATGCCACCAATAAAATACCACTAAGGTAGAGAAACAGTGCCCTAGTGCGCACCATGTCCGGTTTTGGCTTATCAAAATATATGAATAACACCAGGTATTTCTGGGGCTCACAGAATACCCATACCGATCGCAGTCTTGATATCAGGCGACAATCTACTTCAATTTGTGCAAAAAATTTTCTGTTTTGTTTTTCGCCTCCCTGATGAAGATAGGTTGGAACTAGATTGGACTCACCGGACAACCCCGAAGAATGTTCAAAGTATGTATTAGCCAGAGTTAATCTTTTTACAACTAAAGAACGCAATATGAGGGTGTCAAGAGACTCCCCTAAACTGCATTTCAGGGACGCCTTGATTTCTCTATATCAAGACCTTGCACCCGCCACGTTAGAAAAGAGCAGGGGGCTACAGCCTATGACGGAGTGGTTTCATGAACGAAAGATTTATGTAGATGGGGATTCCCTACTTCCTTTTCACTGTAGATATAAGAAACTTGCAGATTGGATCAAAGAAAGACACTGAGGGCCTACTAAATCCAGATGCTGTTGCAGATGACGCTGTTGCAGAAGACGCTTTGGTGGGGGGGGCAGAGGGGTCCCCAATAATAAGGCCACCCGCACTTGGGGTTGAATGGCTCAGCGGAGGAAACAGAGAGGTCCAACCAATAGAGATAACAAGGGGGCGCCTAGCTGATTGAATGGCCCGAGACTGAAATCTTCCTCTTCTCTTGTCCTTCTTCTTTAAGGCAGGATTGGATCTCTGACTCACAGTCACTGGCAAGGACTTGAGTCTCGATATGCCAAATGTGTAGGGGGTATGCATCAAGCTTTACTCTATTTAGTTGGGAAACATTGTTATTATCTATTTTGGTGATTTAGGAGTTGCTGTTGATCTGTTCTTAATTCTCTTATTTGGTTAATTAGAGGTTAGGATGGGATTGGGGTGGTTAAAATGTTTGTTGGAAATGTACATGTTGAGATTACCACAGGTTTACGAGGTTGCAACCACGGAATTATCACCATATAACATCTGCATTTGCGCACAAAATAAGGGCACAGCCTTTGAACAACTTCATGTCCCAACGCAAGGGTGATGGCTGAGGTGAATGGCAGGGAGCTGCGTATGATTTCCTGGATTGTCCATGGTTTGAATGCCCCAACAAAAAAGGAAAACGGTAATGCGTACGTTTTACAATGTTATTAATCCTCTCATTCATTTTTTGTGATGTATAGTCTTCACTTAGACAGATCTTTTTATGAGAATCTGTAGACACGTTCTTCATCTGGCTAGCGTAGGGTCTCTTTCAAGATAGATATCGCTCTATTGAAACCCATGTTTGTGCACCAACACTGTTATAATAATTCATTCTCAATTACAGTTACTGTATAGATCACATATTTTACGAATATGAGATTCTTACCTAATGGATCTATAATGTTTTAGACTGTAGATATAGATCCTAGAAGTTTCAGTTTTTGTCATTTGGCATAATTGTACCTCTACTATTGTAGTAAAGAGGGACCATTTACTTATTTCCCCACATTTTCGTATCCTTTTCTGTTCATATCTCGTTCTTTTCCTGAACTTTTAGACCACCTACACTGGTCGTACCTTCTATTTGATCTTTCTCCTATTTCTTTTTTATTTAACATTTGCTGTATTTCACAGGTGTTTTTCATTGCTAACCTAATGATGTGTAAACATTGCTACCTTGAGCTATCATAGGTTGGTGGTCAATCACTCCTCTTTAATCTATTTTTTGTAAGATATTTATTATAGTTGTTTTTTTGGAGACTTAATTGTTATTAAAAAATTGTTTTCTGGGCTATATTGCTCTCTACATTTATTTGTTAATAAAACACTGATTTTAGATTATTTTTATTACTTAACTGCTCATGATGAAGGGAAATTATCCCCGAAACATGTTGAGCTATAACTGTATAATTAAAGAAGATTTTATGAAGATTGGCTCTCCGGAGATGTTGATGATCTTTATGGTAGTTGAACCTACAGCGATCTGAGCTTCAAATAATATATATAAACTTTGACTGATAGATTTTCATCAGTTTAAAAGCTGTTCACAGGACAGGGGAATCCAACCTCTTGAATCCCATTCTTTTGTCTCATAGTTTTCACGGCCTATGTGTGAAGGCCGTTTTACCTCCCCTGCGCATACGTTGATTGAATAATTTACTTGTTCACTGACCTAGGTTTGAACTTTCAGTGTGCATCTGAACTGATCTTTCTTGTGTCTGATTTTCTGTCTTGGCTAGTCTTTCAGGACAATCAGTGCCATCCTCAGCTGCCTACCACAAAGCTGAGAAATCACTCTGCAGGCTCTGCATAACACAAGTGCCATTGGTAGAGACACTTATTGCAAAATGTTTGGTATCGTGTCAGTTTCAGAGAAGTCTCCACTTTCTTGTCTACTATAGTTGCTGGGGCTGCATCTTCTGAAGCAACTGAAATGAGACTCGCAAAGGCGGAGAGGAGAGACTCAACTTAATTGTGGCTGAATAATTAGTTTCAAAACCTTTCAGAGGTTGCCGTTTCATAAAACATCTAGGCCCCTGTTTTTTCTGGCTTCATCCACCAACTACCTGGTAGTTCACTCTTGGACCGAGTCTACAACTGTTTTATTTTTACATCCACGGAAGTAGAAGGCTTCTCTTCCCGATGTCTGGGTTATGACACGCAGAGCCCATCATTTCAGCCACCATTTCTTGTAAACATTTTCTAAAGTATTTTTCTCTTGTCCCCCCCCTGCCCCGCCCCTGTCAGTCTCTTACCCCTCTTCACGGACCTGTTCCTTGGGGGGAAGGGTTACCCCTGTGAGGGTCTGGGTTTATTTATCAAAGGCCATGTCCATTGTAGCCCCCCCTCCCCCCCATGGCATGGATCTTATCCCATTGAGCTCAGGCCCATAAGTAGAACCATGTCTGCACTTATGTTTGTACTTGTTGTGTCTGTCAGAGGACCTGGATTTGCTCCCCTCTGGTGAAGCAGGCATAAAGACAACCAGAGAAAGCAGGAGCTGAATGTTCAGTGCATAGCATAACTTAATAACATACTGCCTATGCACTGCCTGAAGTGTGAGAAATCCGGGTTGCCAACCAGCATGTCTGACTCTCCATGCACCCGCATTGCTTCCATATACTTGACACGGTCCCCTTTCCCCCATAATTTGTCAGCTGGTGAGTAGGGGCTTGAGTCAGGCAAATATTTCTTTGGGGGCTGTATAACCGTTTTGAAAGCTGGTTGCGAGTTGGGGTAATAAACCTATTTCTCTGTCATTCTACACACCAAGGGACAGCCTCTGGTCCTTTCCACGTTGAAATGGACCCCCCAAGCAGCTACCCGATGTTGGAAGTATCATGAGACAGAAACATACTAATAACGACACAGAAACAATCTGCAGCTATTGACCATCTTGCTGCATTCCTTTGAGTTAATCATTCTTTTAAGTACTCCATTGGTGCCACTGCCTATTTTTCTGAACTGTAGGACAAGAGGTGCCTCCCAAACATCAGAAAGAATTGGGCCCCATCAGCCCTGACATATCTTCAGCTGCCTTGCACCCATGTCCCTCCAATTCCTCTGAGCCCTGCTAGGAGGCTGAATAGCTATTTTGCCTTCCTTTTGACAATTAATTGCACCTTCCACCCTAATTCAGAGGCTATTTATTGTCATACTAATCATTGGAGGCATGGGCCATCTAAAAGCTGAGCCTGGCAGTTAAAACTTTGGCTCCATCAAAGTGGGCCTGCTGATATTACATGGACAGGCTTTTGTTCTGTGCACGTTTAATGTTGCTGCCGCGTTAACGATTGTTCAAACATAAGCAAATACAAAGCTCTATCAAAGGCTCGTGCTATTGGAGCTACTAGCTGGGAGACACATGGGAAAGATGCCTTCTGCCTCAAAGTGGGAGGGCTTCAGCACCACCCATGCTAGTGAGACACTGGGCCCACACAAGCCCCCAGGCACCCACTTCACAGAGTGTCTTACATAAAGCGGGCACATCTGCTCTGCAGGCCACCTTAACTCAGCCACTACAACCAGCGATCGGTAAGAAAATCTCTTAAAGGGAGGGGGTTAATGTGGGTCTGTGCAAGGACAAAAAGAGAGAGAAAACAGGAAGGTGAGGTCAGAGAAGGATTATAAGGTTCAGCCCTGACATGGGCGGGGTACATTTCTAAAAGAACACTTGCTAAACAAGGATTTGCCTGGGTCATGGAACCTCAATTGTGTCTGACTGGGACGAGGAAGACGGGATGACAAGGTAATGGATTCTGTGTACTGGCAGTGAACACAAAAGCCAGTGTAATTCTCTCCGTCAGTTGTGTGGTATTGATGAGTTGTAAAGATTCCGGGGTCATTAGTCTATTTTAGACCAGGCCTGATGCCTCTAGATTGGATTGTGCCGATAGGCGATCGATTTGATCAATATTGGCTAGATTTCTTTTCTTTTTCAATCAAATCTTTTTGTTTTATTCAATCAAACACCACATCCGAACATCACAAGCATTAAACAAATACAGCTTGAAATCATCAGTGGGCATATAATTGACATCAACAATAAAGAGAGGAGGAAACATCTCATCAGCCTTGCGCGGACCGTGACACAGCAAAGGAAAAGTCTGACATGGACAGTACAACCTTGCTTAAGTATTGGAGAACCAACAAAGTCCATGATGCTTACCTACAATACCGGGAACTTGCTCAGCGTAATCTAGAAATGGAGACCAGATGCAGTAACATTTCCCCATTAAACCCAAGCTCAAGGCAAATATGTTTCCTGCCACCATCATTTCCCAACACTTTGCCCACCAGATAGTCATCATGGGACCTTCTGGATTCTACCACATTTGGGCAATCGCAACTTTAGCAGTGGTTAGGAGGTGGGTTACCAGAGTTGCCAAAGCGCCCGATAACAGGAGGGCTCCGTCCCCAGTGTCAGCTAGCAGCATGATTCCCGGATCCCAGGGGAGACTCAGCCCAGTATGTTTTTTCACCTGAGCTAAAACCTCCTTCCAGAATAGTTTTTTTTAAATCTCTTAAATTGTATTAAAGCATAATACGAAACAGTACCAGAGTCCACACTGCCACATACAATCTCCACGGCAGGAGCATAATTCAACAGTTTATATATGCGTTTATAATGTGCCTAAAGCCTGCAGGCATCAGGGCGCAGTAACATGAAACCAGGACGCAGGACCGACATAACAAAAGATACTAGATCCGCTACTGTCTACTTGGAGGTTATTTTTGTTTTTTTTCTTTTTTATTTGAAAAGGTGTGCCTTAAGGTGCTTCCTGAAGATTCTCCTGAAGATTCTCTAATTAGGCTAAAGGCAGATAGCCAGGGGAAGCTTGTTCCACTGCTGAGCCGCCCGCACTGGGAATGATCTCCCAGCACCCATCGCTCGATTGACCGGCGGCACCTACAACCAGCCATGTGCTTCAGACCTCAGTGGTCTGTTTGGAGTGTATCTTGTGAACTTAATCCTGAGATACGCCGGTGCCTCCACGTGTAGGCATCTGTGGACTAGTATCATGGCCTTGAAAAGGATTCTATCCTCAATCCTGAGCCAGTGAAGTGCTCTCCTTCCTTTGTCACATGGTTTCTTCTGTTAATCCCTTTGACCATGCGTACCACGTTGTTCTCCATTATCTGGCATTTCTCAATGCCTTTCTTGATAGCACCCAGCATCAGTGAATTACCATAATCCAGGCACGACAAGATAATGGCCCTGGCAATAGTGGCCGGGTTCTTCTCACTGAGGAGGGAGCGGATAGCTCTCAAGAGACTAATGTAATAAGCGTTGTTTTTATGAAGGTAGTTAGTCTGGGCCTCTACTCCCAAAGACGCCTCCATCATCATCCCCAGGGTTTTAACCTGGGCGACTACCTTAAAACATGAATCTTTAACAACAAACGCCTCATATTCTACTCCTAACTTCGCTCTCGCTTGTCGGGAACAGAATATCATCAGCTCAGTTGTTTTGCTGTTTAGGCACATCCAGTTGCCTTGCATCCACCTATCTAGTATTCCGTACAGTGCTGCCATCTTAGCCCTATCTGTTTTCTAATCACCCTCTAACTCCAACACCAGCTGTGTATCAGCGGCGTAATTGGTGAAAAATATGCCAACGGATTCCAATAGTACGCAAAAGTATTTTATAAAGAGATTGACAAGTAGGGGGGAAATACCGGCTCCTTGAGGCACCCCTGCGCTTATAAGGGCTGCTCATTATAGTAGTTGGATTTGGCCTCTCTAATGCTCCTTCTGTATTTAGAGTTAACACAGTTCCAGTGTTCTTTGTTGTCTAACGACAGATCTTTTTGCCAGATCCGTTCCAGTCTTCGTTTCTCCATCTTGAGCTCACAAAGCTTGCTATCGGACCAGTGCTGATGGTTGTTATTCTTCCAAACCATTTTTAGTTTGAGGGGTGCATACTGCTCCACCACTTCATGTATATGGTTGGTGTATTGCTTCAGCATTTGGTCACATGCGTCCCCAACTGGAAAACCATTGGCTATCTTTATTAGGCATGGTTCCAGCTGATCTGGGCCTAAGCCTTTAAAATGTCTGCTCTGTACCCTGATGTGAGGGCTGTGGCATGGTTTTGGTATGTCACAGAGATGTATTTCAAAGGAAACTTTAAAATGGTCCGACCAAATGCATGGCTGAGTTACCATGTTCTGGATATTAAGGTTCTGCATAACAATCCAGTCTAGCTGGTTTCCTTTCTTCGTTGTGGGTTCGTTATTTTGGACTGTGTAGTCAATGTTTTTCATTGTTTTCTCAAGAAGAATTGCTTCTTTGTCCAAAGGATTTCCACGCCACCTATTAAAGTCCCCAACCAATAGTATAGCCGAGTTGGTGGATATCAGAGTGTTCAACTGTTGTGTGATTTCACTACAAAAGTTTGACACACGGGAAGGAGGCCTATATATCACGAAAAAGTTAATGCATTCTTTAGGGTTGGGTGAGTATTTAAGGTGGAGGGATTCGCAGCCAGTGCAAACCAGAGATGCCTTAAATAGGCAAATTGACTCTCTTGCTATTATAACAACCCCCCCACCAACCCTGCTATCTCTATTCTGATTATATATTATGTATCCTTCCGGCACGGCTTTATCACAAACCGGACCCGTGGGGTCCTTAAGCCATGTCTCAGTCAGAATCTCTATTCTGATTATATATTATGTATCCTTCCGGCACAGCTTTTTCACAAACCGGACCTGTGGGGTCCTTAAGACATGTCCCAGTCAGAAATAGCATATCTAGATCTTCCTCTAAAATAAGGTCATGGATGTCCTCGGCGTGCTTGCTAAGGAAGCGCATGTTCAAGAGGCATACATTTAAAACCCTCAGGTTGTGCCGTTTAGTCTGACCATCTACTGAGATGTTCATGTTTAGCCTAGGGCCAGCATGCTTAGCTGCTATGTGAGTGGATGAAGTGGGACCCTCAAGCTACAGGCTGTTGGCAGTTGTTGGGTGGACCAAATGGGTCCTATCTGAGCTCTTAGTCATCTCGGCGGCCGTAACTTCACCAAAAGGTGCTACTATCACCTTATTAATGGGTGGTTCTGACGTGGATGGTACAACCAAGTCCAAGGTCTGAATACCAGCCTTAGCTGCAATTTCCCCACAAGACCCTCCATTTTCCCTCCTTTCTTGGTTCCCACTTGTGGGCATCCTAGGATTCTCTTCCGCTGCGTTGTCCCCAGTCCCACCCTCACATCTCAGTGGTGCCAGCACCATGTGTTTGGCCTGGCCCTTTGCTATCTCAGCGTTAAGAGACCTTGCCGTGGCCTGTACTCTTGCCAGGGCAATAGCTTCAAGTACTTCTTTAATGCCCATTACATTAACCAGTCTAAATTGGGTGTAAATAATGGGAGTAGGGTACTTACGGCAGTAACCGCACCCGCTGACTGCTGCAGACTGCACCTAACGTCCACGCCGGAGCGTTCCGCGCCGGGTTTCAAGTCAAATTGACTTCCGGAAACAACAAGCCAGCTGGGGATTGTAGTTTTAGGATGCTATTGGTGCGTGCTGGGGCGCAGTGCTCCTCTGATTCAACACGCACTTCTGTTTTACCAAAATAATAATAACACTAACTCATGGTAGCAATACTCGTGTCCTAAAATAGGTTCACAATGTAATACCTCTAGCAGCAGTATATTACAAGTTTTCAGTGCAAAATAGAATAGCTAATCTGAATAAAAGCACACAATTTGAAAGAGCAGTTAAAATAATGAATATTGTCTAAAAGAGACCTGTTACATCTCTGCTGCAGTTGTAATGTTTACATTAACTAGACATAAAATTGGTACCTTCATCCAGACATATCTGAGAATAACATGACATTGAAAAAGACCAAAAACAAAACAACAAAAGTGCAAAGTGAATCCAAAATTAAGCATCTGGTACATTGTGGAGGCCTTCTGCGACCAGGTCAAGAGTGTGGGTCTTATATGAGTCAGACCCAGAAAAGTGTCAGCTGCCTGTCGGCTTTAAAAGGAAAGCCGTGTGAGTCTTCCATATACGAGGCTTGCATGAGGCCACGGTGTCACAGTCACCTCTCAACCTCATGTGGCTCTCTAGAGCACCCGCACCCTGCAGCCCATCAGAATCTGCAGGCTCCTTATTTGCTGCTTAGCACTTTCTTTCTTCATGGAGAGTTTTTAAATTAGGAGCGATTTATAAATGATGGCTCATTTAGGGATACATGTGGGTGGTCAGCGTAACTTGAGCGTGGACGTAACCCCTTCGTTTTTTTTAGGTTGGCAAGCTTGCTCAAGTATTTGGCTACCAGGATTTTTCCCAAGTTGTCATGTTCCCATTGCAGATGCTTACCCACAAAAAAACAAGCACTTGTCTTGTATTGGGATTTTGTTTTCCACTGAATATTTCACTACAGATTGCTGGGTTTAAAAGGTGAGCACCTTTTATACTTTTCCAGAATTTTTACTGCAACATTTCCTCTTATTTTTCTGTTGTTCATTACCTTTTTTTAAAGTCCAATGCTCTTTTGTCTTGCACACTTCCACCTAAGGGGAAGATCAATTGAACTACATTTGTATATTTCACTTTAAGGTATGTTCACTTACTGTGTGTATATTTATGGGTGCCAGCTTTTGATTTCCCACACAGAGTGAAGCAAGAGAGCTGTGGTCATCCCCAGTCAAAACAACACTTTCTACAGCACATGTTGCAGCAGGAATAGGAAACAAGTCATATGATTTACAGGAAGGTAGAAACATATAACATCACAGCAACAATCACCTAACCTGCTGAGTTGCCTTTGAAAAATTCTGCTATAGGATCCCTTGATATTCCCACACCAGGCCAACAGTTTTGGTTTGCTCACCCCCTGCAATCAAGCCCCAGGGGGTACATTAATGAGACTCCCTTCTCATTTTGTAGTGATCAGCACTTGATTATCTGCTTGGAGTTTATTTATTTTGACGGACAAAATAATCCTTATCCCCACCAAAGTGAGTGCTCACCGGCAAATACTTTTATCATTCTATGCCTTATCTGCTAAAATTAGAAGTCTGTACAATGTGGAAAGGTCGTTTTCACAAATCAAAGTCTACATGGGAAGAAAAGAAAGGGCAAGGATGGGCAAAGAGTCCCTGAAAAAGGATAGCATAATTTACTACCATAATTTTGACTCGTAGAAATGTTAGATATTACTGGGTTACCACATTCATCTTTATTGTCTGGAAAGTGTTCATAACATCTTGCTCTAAGAGACTGCATGCAATGAAACAATAAAAGAATATTTGTGTTTACACTGGAAAAAACTGTTATCCGCGATTTTTTTAAGTGGGCAAGCGGGATAACACTAATAAACACAGATCCTGAAACGTTTTGGAAGCACTGAAAAAACACCCCCGGAAGTAAAAAATAAGAAACCCCTAAAACAGGAAACCCTACTTATGGTGTATTCCTGGGTGATCATGTCGACTCACAAATGTGATTAGGGGGTCCCATTCCACCAGGTGCCACGCTAACTCCCCTATAAGTGCTGCATCTATCTTTCACATAGCCGCAACAAACTATACTCTCGTCCACCACACCTTTATATCAGGCACCAGGGAGGACTTCCAATTTTTCACTATAACCAACCTTGCCACCACAGAGAAGTGGGTTATCAACAATATCATTAGCAGATCAGCAACCATCTCAATCCCAGTTACCCTCTTAATCTGGGCCAAAACCTCCTTCCAAAATACTTGGAGAGTTGGACAAGTCTACCACAAGTGGAAAATGGTGACAGAGGCACCCGAACACCTCCAACACATGGCGGAGTGTGCTGGGTTCATTGTATGCAGTTGCTCAGAGGTGAGATACCAATGAAGCAATAGCTTGAATCCATACTCCTAAAGCTCGAACAACTTGGAGTATTTCCCTCGTCCAAATTTTATACCAACCCTGGTCATCTCTGGGTCTCCCTATATCCCCTTCCCATTTGAGCATATATGCATGGGGGTTCGAAACCTTTTAGAATTAAGAACCCAGTGCCTAAGATGAATAGAGCCATATCTATCTGCGTCATTCGCCAGAAGTGCTTGCTTGCACTGATCAAAATATATGTGTTGTTCATTCTCAAACAGCTGACCCAGACGCGACAGCCCCCCTCAATCCAGCGAGTGAATCTCCCTGCGTCACGACCAGGTGGGAACTCCCAGCTATTCCATATATCCGTTAGGGGGAAGGAAACGAAAGTCGCTGCATACTTATGGGAGGCTTTATCACAATAGTCAAACATAGTTCTATTCGGTGGAAACCCACAGCCCTCTCGCTTCCTCAGGAGGGGAGACCACCAGCACCAACCATGCAGATGAACCCTTGGCCTGTCCTGTTCAAGATTGACCCAGTGTTTAGGGTTCAGTGCAGCTTCATAGCTTCCCAACAGCGGTAGCGAGCTGGGTAGCACTGAGGTACCGCTAAGCCTCCCTTTTCCTTTGCCGCCATTAATGTGTGCCTGGCTGCCCTGGGAAAACTTCTCGCCCAGATAAATCGAAATATGTGGGATTGGAGGTCTTTAAATATCGCCCTTGGGATCCAGATTGCCAAAGTCTGAAAGATGTATAGCAACCGGGGCAGAAAGGTCATTTTACCCGCCGTCATCCTTCCTAAGAAGGAGGTTTTGGACTTTCCCTATCCCACCAAATCGTGCTTAGCAGAGACAATGAGCGTGGGAATATTGACTGCATATAATTGATCACTCCGAGCCATAAAATGAATACCCAAGTACTTCAAGGCACCTGACGGCCATGAAAATTCAAAAGTATTCTTCAACTGGTTAACTGGTTGACCGTCTGTTGTGTATCTATGGTGGACTTTATATAATTAATTCTGAACTCGAGAACCATGCAAAACCGTTCTAACAGGAACACAATATGGGGTAGTGAGTCTCGGGTCTTTCGCATATAGAAAAGAACATCATCAGCATATAATTCCACCTTATGTTGTTATCCAGAAATATCTACCCCCCAAATGTTTGCCGTCAAGCGGACCAAATGCGCCAAGGGCGTGTAACAAAGGGAATAGCGGGCAGCTCTGACAAGTACCCCTGTGTAATTCTACCGGGTCTGAGAGGGCACCATTCCGTTTGATCCGGGTTGATGGAAGCATGAAATTGGCCATTACTCTTTTAAGAAAAGGCCGCCCAAATCCGAACCCTTCTAAGACCTTGGACAAGTAAACCCAGTGCCCCTCATCAAATGTTTTCTTGGCATCGATTGAGAGAACAGTCATTTCTATCTGACATTGCTGCGCCCAAGTGATGACATCAATTGTCCAATGAATGTTGTCATGAGTCTGAAGTCCCGGGATGAATCCAGTCTGATCCCCACACAATATACCCAAGAGAACCGTGGACAGCTGCTAACATTTTCAAGTAAATACGAGAATCATAATTAAGGATAGCTATCAGTCTATAGGAAGAGCTCTGCCCGTCTTACCCAACAAAGTTAACGTCGATTCCCCAATGGTGGGTGTAATGGTCCCGGTGTCTGTAAAGGAATTGAAAAGATTCACTAATTGGGGAGCCGACACAGTAGAGAACTTTTTATTGAAGAGGGCTGGGAAGCCATTCAGACCAGGGGCCTTATTGGTAGAGAGTGACCGAATAACCCTGGAAACCTCCTCAACTGTGATATGGTTGTCTAAGGCATGTTTACTGTCCTCCGAGATCTGGGGGAGACGGGCCTCCTGAATAAAGGCATCTTGTTGGGTTCCAATAAGGGTCTCAGCAGTAACAAGCGTAGTGTAATACTGTGAAGGATATGCATTTTTGTAGGTTTGTCTTCATGTAAGGTAGCAGCTGCATCTCTTAGACCTGAAAGATGTTGCTGTCCTTTGGGCACTGAGCGTATATGCCAAAAGACGTGAAGCCTTATTGGAGGTACTAAAGTAAAAGTATTTGGCGCGCAGCAACTTATGGGAAATGTCATCCACCAATAGCACTTTTAGCGATGCCCTCGCCACTTGCAGCTGCCTATAAGTCTTCCTAGCACCGTCCCTTTTATATTGGGCCTCCCATTCCTGCACCCTCTCTTCGGAATGTTTTGGTGCTGTTGGAAGCTCGAGTAGACTCTGAGTCCGGTCCATTGAGACCTCCCTCCGTCTCACCCAGTTGTTCCTGGAACAAGTCTCGAACATAAGCTTCCAATTCTGGCTCCGAGATCGCTCTCGGAATCCCCTGGATACATATATTGTTCCTTCATGAGCTTCTTCTTGTTTGTCGGAGGAGAGGATCCTTGGTTTTCCAGGGCCGTCACCCTCTGTTCCAGTTGATCATATGTAATCGTCTGGTCACAAAAAGCTGTCTCCAATTCTCCCAGCCGAGATTCAGTCTGTTGAAAACTCAGCGCCAGCTCCTTGAAAGAGCCCTTTAGTTCCTGCAAAGCGGTAGCCATTTATTTTTGGATGGATTGAAGCAGGCGTGTGATGTCTCCCTTCCTTGCAGGTTGTGCATACAACACAGAGGTAGGGGCAGGTTCAAAACTCACGGGCCAGCAGGAGCCGATCTCAATTGTTGCATCATGTCCTTGATGGAGGTCGCTGACTTGTCCTTAGCTTTGATGGACTTCATATTGGAATCAGCCTCTCTCACTGTGGTAAACATGCTAGGATTACAGGCTGAGAGATGATTGCCGCAGCTGATGAGCGGCACTAAATCCGACAAATGCTAGAACACAAGCACCCCGGCCCCTCTCACCACAGCCCATCAGGCTCCAGACTGAAATTGCGCTGTGTGAAGGTGTCCCAGCTATGGGCAGCCCCAAATCCAGGCTTGAAACGCACTAGCGAACGAGCAGCTGCTAAGTAGTAGTTACCACAGTTGCATGGTACTCCCTCGACTCTGCACAGCCCACAACTCATTGTTCTGAAACTAGTGCAGCTGCCTGATTGTAATAGGCCCCAATGAACTGGAGCGCCCCCCTGCACACCGTCTGCCCAGGTGATTAGGGCAATAGCGTTTTATGAAGCAACCGTGGTGGTGGAGCTACTATTTGCATGAAAGGCAGCGGGAGTCTCCTGCAGAACTGAAAGAAGCGTGGGAACGTTTATTACTGCCTGGATATGGAAGGTTGAAACTTGTGCTGGCTTTTGAGAGCTCTGACAGTCAATGGAAGTCCTACTGGCGGGGAAGCAGCGAATATCACTATTCCACACCGCCTCAATGTGAAAGTCCCTCGAGAGCCTGCGACCCGCAATCGTTTCTACCCGGCACCCGCTTGCAGTCACAGGCTGCCACCAGGGGCGAGTCAAAGCACAGCCTTTTGGTGTCCAGCGGGAAAGATGCCCCACTGGTGCCCAAAGCCCCCTCTTAAGGGAAGTGAGGTGAGGGCTCACGGTTTTGGGGCCTGTGCGCAACTTGTACCTAGGAGGCACCAGGGTATGGACGTCATTTCACCGAAAGGTCAGGCGTAGCGGAAGTCACATCACACACCCCTTGACTTCTGATGACATCACAGAAAGTGATGTCATTTGACCCATCCCACAGTGACATCACAGGAAGTGATGGAACACGACCTTTCACCCCTTAATAAAACAGGACGTGCTATCACATAGCATTGTTCATGAGATCAATACGAACAATATGGTTAAGATATCACTATAATATGATATACATTTCATACAAGAATGCATCATCATATGTTATCATTAATATCAGTGCCTATAGGCCCATATTAGCATATCACTGTGAATGCAACGAGACACCCAAGACCAAATGATAATGATGTGTTATTATATAGCACTTACGCTTAAGGGCTTTTTACAGAACAAATATACATACAATGTCACCCAACCTCTATTTATCGACTTCAGAAGGATGAAAGGCTGAGTTGAGGTGTTTAAGAACAGACTAAATCAGTGACTCACCCCCTGAAGTGTGCCTGAAATAAACCTTTATTGAGTCTAGCAATTATTGTATAGAATTACAGAAAGACAAATCATTTATTATTACTATTCTTTCTTATTTAGGGTCACTGCTCAAAGTGTTACACTTGTGGAACACCCTGGACAAGAGAGCCAGCCATTCCAGAAACAATGACACATGGCACTTGCCATTGCTCAGGAGCTTACATAAAAAAAAGACATTTTTAAAAAGACATTTATTTAGGGGTAGCAAGGGAGACCTCAGGGGTCGACCCCCAAATGACATCCCTGCACCAGGGGCCCAGAGGAGCACTCTCTGTGTAGCTGAAGACGATTGAAGCATACGGCAGCCCCCCTGCAGGTCCGACAGGCACCGGCAGCCTTGTTGCACCAGGAGCTTACACACTGCATCCTATGGCGGCCATGTTGCCTCTCGGAGAGCGGAGGCCTTGCAGACTAGATCTCTGTCACTTGATGAGGCTTCCTCTGGGATCGTGATCCTCCAAAACACCGTCCGCCTGCTCCTCTGTAGTGCCGATGCACCTCCTATAAAGATCAGTATCCCTGCAGTGGAATGACGGCTCCATTGCCGGTTTCCAAGCATCTGGGCTGTAGAGCTCACAGGCCTAAGCTGCCATTAGTCCGCCGCCAGGCCACTCCGCCAATAGTTGGGTTTTATCACATGACCATAGTAAATGGAAAAGCGAGCCCACCGCTGAGCAACCTCTCCACCAGAGCGGAGAATATGAAGGGATAGTTTTGTGTAGTTGGTTGGGGTGTGATACCATCTGTAGCAGACCTTTACTGATCATTCCTTATTAGTAACACACCGGGTGCCTCCAAAAGTTTGCTTCCATATGTGTCTCCGTGCTTCCACCTCTAAATGTTTCCCTAAGTCTCTTTCCCATTTTACCATGTAGTCCTCCTTAAGAGAGGGGACTCACCGGTCTAATAGTTTATATAGTGTCAACATGTTCCCTGAGTGAGTGTTAGCTGCGTGTCAGTATTAATTCTAGGGCTGTAGGGTCCCTACCTCCATTTTTCTTTGTGTCTGGATGGGTAATCCAAAATTTTAATTGGGCATATTGGAAGCCTTCTATCTCATGGAGGTGAAATCTAGCCTTGCATTGTTCAAACGATAAGCGATTATCATTTTCATAGAGATCACGTAGGAGATCCAAGCCACCCTCCTTCCATTTTGAAAATCTGCCTACATCAAATCCCAGACGTAAATCTGGGTTATTCCAAATAGGCGGCTAAGGGCCCAAGAGTGGATCTGATGCCCCATCTCTGCATGGCTCTACGTCAATAGTAAATGGAATTTGCTGTGGAGGTAAGTATTCTAATCTCCAATTTGTGCTCTTATACCTGCAAGTGCAGGAGGTGTGGGAGAGAGTATGAGGACCAGGCCTCCTCCAGTTGCTTCCATTTGTGAGCCTCTTCCGTAACTTGCCACGCAAGCATGTGAGTTAATTGCTCTGCCATATTGCATCAGAATATCTCCAGGACTCCCATGCCCCCATTATTCGTCCCCCTAAGCATTACCCTTCTTGCAATTCAGGGTCTTTTATTTTTCCATACAAAGGCCATCATTTTCCTTTGAAGGTTAACCAGCTCAGAGTTAGGAATGTTAACTGGCAATACATGACAATGATACAGAAATCTGGGTAGTAGATTCAAACTGATTGACGTTATCCTCCTGAACCAGGAGATTTCCTGTTTGCCCCAACACTCTAAATCCACCCAAAGCTCCTTGAACAAGGGTGGGAAATTACATTGGTACATGAGGGAGGGTTTTCTGGGGGTCTACACTCCCAGGTAATTCAGGTGAGATTTAACCCATGTGATTGGACAGATTTTCGCTCATAATTTCTGCTGGTGTTTAGCTATCATGACCTCCAGTGCACTGGACTTAGTGTAATTCACTGAAAAGCCAGAGGTTTGGCCAAACTGTATGATTTCCTTCATCAGGGTTTTTACGAGCTATCAACATTTCTCAAAGTGATCATAACATTATCAGCATATTTGTTTGTTTGTTTGTTTGTTTGTTTATTTATAATGTGCTCCCAACCCGAGGGTAACTGGGTGCAGTTTACAAGGATATGCAAAGTCTTAATCACACAAATGGCAGTACAATAATATTTGGGTTTACACCAAAACAACACATTTACACAGAAAATACAATATACATATCATACATGTTAGGGTTCTGAACCATTTTGAAAGTCCAAAGCAAGTGTTGCAGATGTATGGGCTGAGGGGCAGTGAAGCAGTGAGCTATAGGTGAATTAGTGTGCTATGGCAGGTCTTTGGAGATGAGCCAGCGTTTGGTGTCTTTTCTAAATGTATAGAAAGATTGGTCAGTTCTTAGGGAGGTGGGTAGGGAGTTCCATAGTTGAGCAGCCATTACAGGGAAACTGCTACCCCCTGTTTTTTTTAGTTTGTACTTGGGTACTTTTAGGTGGCCAGAGTTAGTGAATTTGGTATGACGGATGGTGCTGTTTTTAGAGAATTAATCAGCAAGGTAAGGAAGGGCTAAATTGTTAAGGCATTTGAAGGTAAGGGAGGCTGTTTTTAGTTGAATTCTCTCATTTATGGATAGACAATTATTGTCACATCTAATGCCAGAAATGTGTTGTCTTTTAGATATACCCAGGGTAGTTCTGAGGGCATTATTTTGCAGGATCTGGAGCTTGTTGGTAACATATTTGCTGGCACCTAGGTATAAAGCATTACAGTAGTCAATTATGAACAATACTAATGCTCTGGCCAGGCTGGTGCAACCTTTGGTGGAGAGGAAGGGTTTGCATGCGTGAATAAACTTGCAGGTATATGCTGTCGACGAAGCGGTGGCACTAACCTGTTTGCGCAAATTTAGGGAGAAGTCAAGGTAAAAACCTAATGTTTTTACCTCTTTCGACACTTTGATGTCATTAACATCAATGTTGAAAGACAGGTATTGGTTACTCATTTTATTCAAGTTGGTGGGTGTGGCTAACAGGAGTAACTCTGTCTTCTCATCATTCAGGCAAAGGCCATGATTGGCCATCCGGGCCTGAATGATGAGGTAGATTTTACGATGAAGGTAGATTTGATTAATGAGGCCAAGGTCAGTATTGTAGTCACCTGTCAGTGGTATGAGGATCTGGGTGTCATCAGCGTAATTGTATAGGTGACACCCAGATAGTCAAGGTCATCAAACAACAGTTTGGTAAATGCATTATACCTTGGGGGACTCCGCAAGATATGGGGGTAGGATCAGCAGCCACTGATGCTGAGAAGACTCTCATGGATTTGTTGTTAAGGAAGGATTCTATCCAGGTTGTTGCTTCTGCTGAAAAGTGAGCCGCTGTAGAGAGAGGCCTACATAGCACCTTATGATCAACCAGATCATACGCAGCTGATAAATCCAGCAGGAGCAAGAGGGCCGACTTTCCTTTAATTTTTAGATCATCAATCTGGATCTTCAGATCAATCAAGGCTGTTTCCGTGCCATGTTGGGGTCTGAAGCCAGACGGTCGAAGTCCCAAGAGTTTATTAGTCTCTAGACATGCTTGTATTTGGTTATAGGCGGCTTCGTTGATTATCTTTAGTAAAAAAGGGACAGTGGTAATGGGCCTAAAGTTGGTGGGGATGTTGGGTTCAAGGGAGGTTTTTTTTTAGGAGTGGGAGGACTCATGAGTTTTTTTAGTTTAATGGCAACGGTACAGGAAAGGAAGAATGTGTTAATTAGTTTTGCAATAAAGGGGGCAAGTTCACTTGCTACTTCCTTTATGACAGATGCAGGGCATGTGTCGCCTTGACAATTAGAAGGTTTGAGAGAGGATATGATGTTAATCACTTCGCGGGTGAACACTGTAGAGAATTTGAAGCAATGCTGTGGTTTAGGGCTCATTGACTTGAGTTTAGGGGTGTTGGCTTGAGGTGGAAGGTTGAGTGTTTTTATTGCTATTTTCTTTTGGAGCAGGGTTATTTTGTTCGCTAGTGTATCTTGAATTTTGGTGCACCATTCTTTGTCTTTGGTACAGTCATCTGTAGGGGGAGTTGGAGATTCTAATTCTCTTAGAATAGTGAAGAGTTCTCTTGACCTAGAACTAGCTTTGTCTATTCCATCGTTATATATGTCACGTTTAGCTAGTAGAATTTCTTTTTTGTAGTTGGCAGAGATTGTTTGGCGGGTGATTTTGTAAGTGACGGAGGGGTTATTCATCCAGGTCATTTCACATTTCCTTTTTTCATTTCTTAGGGTTTTGAGTTTGGGGTGAACCATGAATTCAAATGCGCTTTAGGTTTACCTTTCCGCATTTTTAGGGGTGCAATGCTGTCTAGGGCTGTAGTAATGGTTTTGTTGTAGAGGTCAACTAGTACTGCTGGATTGGCAGTAGCAAGGGACAGACTTAGTAATTGGTGGGGAAAGGGTCTGATATCGCCCACTGTAATGTTCTTTTTGTTTCTAGTCGGCATGGGCGGGGCGATAGGGATCTCTCTACCGTGAGGTGTACAGTCTTGGAGATTGAAGGAGAGTAAGAAGGGATCAGTCCAGTGAATTGGTTCGATGGATGTTATGGTGGTGACACAGTTAATGTCCGCCACCCAGTCTAGGGTTCTGCCTTTTTCATGAGTTGGGAGGAGGACTCTCTGAGTGAGACCTAAGTCAGTCAGTGAGTTAGCCAGTGCGAAAGCGCGTTGGTCTTTGGGGTCATTGAGGCCGAGATTGAAGTTGCCGAGTAGAAGGATTTGGAAGTAGGTTTAGTATTGGTAGAGAGGAGTGAAATTATTTCTTCTTCGAAGGCGCCGATAGGTCCCGGGGATCTGTAGATCAGGTGCATTGTTACAGTACGTGAGTTAGAGAGGGGGAGTTTTTCAGTCAATAGTTCACATGATTCAGTTTGAGTATGCAAAGCCATTCTGAGACCCAACAAGGTTTTAGCGATAAAGGCTATACCACCTCCTCTGGTGGATTCTCTGTCAGCTCTGATGACTGTGAAGTTGTCAGGCGTGGCAATAAGGAGAGAGGGGCCTGCTGCTGCGTGGAACCAGGTCTCTGTAATAGCTAGAAAGTCTAGCTTCTTTTCTAGGATTACGTCAGCAATGCCTGCTGCATGGGCAACAAGTGATCTGACATTGATCATTGCCCCCTTGATGATGTGGACGAGGGGAATGGGTGTGATGTTTTTGGATTTAGTATTTTTGATAGATTTGAAAGGTAAGAGAGGTCTAGTGGGGAGTGTTTCAGGAACGTAAAGTTGGGAGTTCTGATGGTCACAGGGAATTCTGTGTGCTTTGCCTAGTGTAGTACCAAGTCTCCTGTTTCTCGTTAAGGTTGGGCATGGAGTTTTACAATTTGTAAATTCTCTAAATTCCCCTGGCTGTCCGTTAACAACATTTTTCATGTTCTTAGTCAATCCAAACACTGAGCTTTGCCCACACTTATGGGTGCCAATTCCCGTAGTCTTGTTACTGTCACACATTTTGGTTGTTTGTAATCGTAGGTATGCCACAACATCTGTTTTAAATTTTTTGATTTCTTGAAGGCAAAATGTGGTTTTCTGGCATGAAAATCAAACGATTGAATGATGGACCTGTTTTTTTAGAATTGCTTTCCTCACAGCATTTCTTATGGGGCTATATGTGGTTACACACGTAATTATTTTTTCTACTGGTCTATTATGTTTTATAAGGCCAATATTTTTTGCTCTCTTTCTGGCATCCTTTACAGCTTTCTGCAGGTAGTCTACGTGAGAAACCTGAGGGCATTCTCACATCTACTTCCCTTGGATCCTCTGTGCAGGTGGCCATGGAAAGGCCATCGCTTTAAGATCGTGACCCTGGGGGAGGAGAAGCGAGGGAGGATATCCCTTCCAGGAAGAGCCCTCTATTCTAGAGACAGTTATGGGATGTTGTTACCCATGTCCCATTGACCAAGCAAATGATGAGAGATATCACAAGTCCAGACGCATCAGAAAGAGGGTGAAAAGGATTAAGGGATTAAGGGTAAGATCGACGACACATGGGGCATCATTACAAGGGTGCTGGTATGAAATCCCATTTTCCGGTGCCGGTGACTCCGATTCCAGCAAAACGCTCCCAGAGCCACTGGCACCGGTAACAACGGTGCCGCAATTACTGTGACTGGAAATACAGTGTTCACCTGAACAGGAAAACGTCTGGCAGCCATTAGTAAAACAGAATACATTACAATCCCGACAGCACAGGCTACATGCAAGAATCCTGAGCACAGAAACACAAACATTAATATGGCATCAAGAGTTTTTGCGACCCGGAGGCGCAAGCCCAGCTTCAGCGAGGCAAAACTCATCATGTTGGCGGACACCATAGTCCAACATGCTGATTAACTTTTTTTGACTGACCAGCGCAGGGAGGCCTAGCTGCTTAAGAAGACCATCTGGGAGGAGGTTGCCCAGAAAGTCACAGCAGTTGGCACAACCCCCCACACTGTCAATGACTGCCACAAGAGGTGGGACGACCTGCGTTTGAGGGGGCGCAACCTCCCTTCGGCCCAACCTAGACAGGGCATGGCCACAGGTGGAAGCAGCGCATCCCCAATCCACCTGCTGCCCTGGGAGGAGACGTGCAGCAGTGTGCTGCACCTCGAGGCAATAGAAGGGGTCAGTGCTGTGGAGGCCGGAGCCATGACATCTGAGGAGGCTGGTGAGTACACGTAACCTCCATGTCACATCAACCCTCCTGTCCACCCTACACCCAATTCAGCAGCAAAATATGTCAAGTGCCTCATGCACAACACCAATACAGCACTGCTGAACCCCCCACCTGAGACCTGCAACTTGGGTGCACACACATCGATATACACATTCCTCCAAAACCTCACTCATACACACAAATACACATAGAAGATAGCACAGACACCCTCTATCACCAACAGAACATGCTTCTACTGCCACTCAGTCACACATCCACCTGCCACAGCAAAATTGGCGAGTGTCTGCAGTGCTAACCCTGGCACAAAGTCACGTCAGTGCCTAGCACCTTCACCACCCACAAATGACCAGCGTCACACACCAAGAAAACATGTGACTCCCTCGTCCTAGCCAGCCCGACCCATCAGCACACATTTCCACCTATCCTTGTAAGTGCTACATGCAGAATGCACATGGCAACCCCATCCATGGCAAATCCCTCTCCAACACGACATCACACAGCATGTGGGCCACACCCCAAACACCCTACTCAGCAGTTGTCAGTGCACCACGACAGTATCTCCGGCTAACCACTCTACCATGTACATACATCACACATCCACCCGCACAGTATGCATGACACAAGCATGTGCGCACCATGCCATGTCCCCCGCAATGTCCCTCGCAATGTCCCTGACACAGCACTGTCATAAAAAAGCCAAAGCATGAATCTCTGCCTCATCAGTCCACACTCATCAGTGACGACCTACCTTTGTGACTCCCTCAGGCATATCATCTGGCAATGAGGATGCCAATCCAAGCACCTCAAGGGGCACCAGACGTCAACGCTGAGGAACCAAACGGACCACCACCTCAACCCAGGACTTCACAGATTCAACCGGTATAACTGCAACTGCGACCCAGCTGCATCCGTCGAGCAACCTCAGGTCCGAGTGGTGCAATAAGTCCAGCCACCTCAGGCCCCAGTGGTGTAACAAGTCCAGCCACCTCAGGCCCCAGTGGCGCAACAAGTCCAGCCACTCAGGTCCCACAATCTGCACCCTCCCTGGCAGCCCCAGATGCAGCAGTGCCGCCACCACCACCACAGACACAAGGCTGTGCACATGCGTGCATTGTAGAGGACACAGCTGACAATGGTGCAGTGGACACGGGGGATACTACCGCAGCATTGATGAGCCCCTGCTATACAGCCCCATGGGCCCAATTAGCCCACAACACCACCCTTCCCCAGTGTGAGGGACGACTTAGCAGAATGGAACAATGCCAGGATGCCCTGACAGCCCTGTTGCAGCAGCACCTTCAGGAAGCGCAGCTCATACGCGAGAGCGTCCAGGCCAGTGGACACCATAATGCACGTGCACTTGGTCGCTGCACATGTGCTATCGTACAGATGTAAAGGAGGGTACGGGAGGGGAACAGTGTTATGTCATCTATAGCAGAGACAATGGCCATGTTACTCCAGGATTTCCTGGACCGAAAGCCCACGGCACTCCCCCATGCACCATCGACAAGCACAACACCTGCTAGATCAGTGCAGAGCAGCCTAAGGCAGCGTTTGATACGGCTATCCCACTCGGCACACAGTCGCACGCCTGACCCGAAAAGGGGAGGAAAATAGGCCATGGACACATATGTGCCCTGTCTGTGACTTGTTCAAATCATCATTGCCGAACATGACAGGAGTTGCGCAGAGACAATTGGGGAGGGGCAGTGGGGAGGGATAGTTGGGCAGGGGGAGTGGGGGAAGGATAGTTGGGCAGGTGGCGTAGGGAGGGATAGTTTGGGGCACCTCAAGGGGCACCAGCCGTCAACGCTGAGGAACCAAATGGACCACCACCTCAACCCAGGATTCCACAGATTCAACAGGCACAACTGCAACTGCGACCCAGCTTCATCCGTCGAGCAACCTCAGGTCCGAGTGGTGCAACAAGTCAAGCCACCTCAGGCCCCAGTGGTGCAACAAGTCCAGCCACCTCAGGCCCCAGTGGCGCAACAAGTCCAGCCAGCTCAGGTCCCACAATCTGCACCCTCCCTGGCAGCCCCAGTTGCAGCAGTGACGCCACCACCACCACAGACACAAGGCTGTGCACATGCGTGCATTGTAGAGGACACAGCTGACAATGGTGCAGTGGACACGGGGGATACTACCGCAGCATTGATGAGCCCCTGCTATTCAGCCCCATGGGCCCAATTAGCCCACAACACCACCCTTCCCCAGTGTGAGGGAGGACTCAACAGAATGGAACAATGCCAGGATGCCCTGACAGCCCTGGTGCAGCAGCACCTTCAGGAAGCGCAGGTCATGCGCGAGAGCGTCCAGGCCAGTGGACACCATAATGCACGTGCACTTGGTCGCTGCACATGTGCTATCGTACAGATGTCAAGGAAGGTACGGGAGGGGAACAGTGTTATGTCGTCTATAGCAGAGACAATGGCCATGTTACTCCAGGATTTCCTGGACCGAAAGCCTACGGCACTCCCCCATGCACCATCGACAAGCACAACACCTGCTAGATCAGTGCAGAGCAGCCTAAGGCAGCGTTTGATATGGCTATCCCACTCGGCACACACGCCTGACCCGAAAAGGGGACGAAAATAGGCCATGGACACATATGTGCCCTGTCTGTGACTTGTTCAAATCATCATTGCCGAACATGACAGGAGTTGTGCAGAGACAGTTGGGGAGGGGCAGTGGGGTAGGATAGTTAGGCAGGAGGAGTGGGGGAAGGATAGTTGGGCAGGGGGCAAAGGGGGGGATAGTTTGGGAGGGGCAGTGGGGAGGACTAGTATTGCCAGTTAATTCGTTACACATTTGTAAATATTTTCATAGCACAAATTACAGTTGGTGTTGCATAGAAATCAAGACTGGGCATGGATTTTTCAGTGTGAGTGATTTTATTACTGTGCAGTGCCCAGTGTGCTAGCTGGCCTGTGCCACATGTGTGTGTCATGTGATCAGAAGTAGTGGTGAATAAGTTCCTCTTGTGTAACAAGTCCATCTATGCCATCACAGCGCAGTGCAATTGGAAGCTCCTCATCACTCATATCCTCCTCTGCCTCTGGTGGGTGCATGTCCATGTCGGGGGGCAGTAGGAAGTTGCGCCTGATACTGATGTTGTGCAACATGGCACAGGCAAGGACTATCTTTCCCACGTTTACATGGCTGTACATAAGAGCGCCGCCCGATCTGCTCAGGCAGCAGAACCTCGCCTTTAACAGGCCAAATGTCTGTTCAATTATGTACCGAGTACGGATATGGGCACAGTTGTATCCCTGCTCATGCTGGTTGTGTGGTTGCCTCACGGGGGTCATCGGCCATGGCATCATGGGATAGCCAGCATCACCTGCACAGGAGCAACAGAAAGTGTACAATGTCACACATTTGGCCATATCATGTTGGTACAGGCTGTATACTGTTCACTAAAAAATACAATAATGCACATGCAAAATGCAGGTTACATATGTCCTATTTTGGGTACTAGAAATACACATTGTTATAATGCGTGGTGGGTGTGTGGTGTGCAGTGGCTTTGACATGGCCCATTCTCAGTCACCATGACATTTGACCCTTTCAGCACAACTCACACAAATGGAACTGTTGAATGTGTTATTATTGTGTTACAATGCAATAATACTATTATGTCCATGACACTAAATCATAGATATGTACTGCAAATAATTTCAAATTCCAATCAGATGCATATGTGATTGTGCACTTCTAACAGGCAGGGGACCTGGCAAATTGGTGTGCAGGGCAATGGTGATATGTGGGTGGGGTCTTCGGATGCGTAAATATTCTCAGTCTGCACATCAGGTGGTGTGGGTTTTGTTGACTGTGTTTGTGCTTCTTTTTGTCACTTTGGTGTGATGCATTCTGGTACATGTAGTGCTTTTCATATTGGTGTATGGAATTGATATTGTTATGTATGCATAGGATCAATTTCTTCAATTGAGACACGCCTGTCAAGGACTTGCACTCAGGCATGTTATTACTGTGTTGCACCTTGATTTCCCATCTACACTTGCACGTTCAATACACTCACAAGCCATAGTAGGTTTGTCTCACCTTACTTTTTTTTTTTAAATCAATTTTATTGGTTTTTACAACAAACAATCAACATTCAACAAAACCAGCAGTAGTTATCATAACACTTTAGCATCATGCGCATATCGTTAAATCTCTACCGCTTACACTGTAAGAGGATTCAATTCAACACTACAGCTAAGTCAACGCCTAGTCTATAATACTGAATGAAAACCCTTATTGATATATCTTTATGTCCAGTTCATGCGTTCTGGATGACTACCCCTATATAACACCCCTCTCTTGGAATCCTCCTGACCCCACTGAGCCAAGAAGTAGTTCTGTTTTGCAAGTTAAAAGGTTTAATTGATAGTTTAAACAATAGGTATATATATCACACTTTAGAATAAATTAATAATTGAATAGCACACTTAATCTGATATGATAAAGATTAACAACGGAGAATCTGGCACTAGCACACTTCTTGATAATCACTAAGGAGTTGACATGAAATGGATAAGATAGCAACAATACTTTTATGGTTTCAAATGGATGCAATGTGGAATGAAATGCAGTACAGAAAATAACTTGATAGGATTTCAGCAAAAGACAATGGGCCTCATTACGACCCTGGCGGAAATCGAAAAACGATGGCGGAAATGCAATACCGCCATCGAATAGCGCTCGGTGCGATCATGACCCGTCACCGCAAAGTACGATGCCATTAGCGACACCGTAGTGAACGCCAACGCTAACTGCACCAAGCACGCGCGCGCGCGCCATGCCAAACCGTAATTACCACCATGGCGCAACGGTACGCGAATTCCGACCCTAGCGGACATGCACCTAACGCCATCAAGCACGGCGGAAAGTACCATTCCGCCATGGTGAGAAGTACAGCATCGCGAATCAACCGTAAACGGCCCTACTGAGTGCTTGTACACCGCTCCCTGGCCACATTGTACAACCCCCCGTAGGTGCAATGAAGTCACACAATGCAACCAGTGAAATGTACAAGTCATCCATGCCTGCCAACGAACAAATGAATCTCAAGAGTGCCCAATGGGAGCTGCAGGGCACAGATGGCACGAATACAGAAGCTATACAAATGGACATGACCTCAGTCTCCCACCAAGAAACGCACGCAAACACAGGCACCTGTGACCAGCAATATTCCGATAATCACATCATTCCACCAATCCAACTGGCTGACCGGCATCTGTTACACAAAAGCTAATCCCCCGCCCCTGAGCATGACATCATCAAAACAGTCATAATGGCAGCCCTTATCCCTGACCTCACTGGGCTCCGTAGGCAAACGCGCCCAGCACAGTACCACGCAACTATACTCCGAAGCTGGAACCCAATGCAGATCTCCTCACAATACATCGCTCCCCAAATAGGAATATGCCACATCACTCGCAAAGAAGAACGCTACACGGTTCATATCAGAATAGAAATTTAATGCACAACAAATTCACCAAGCCCATACAGCCATTAGGCCATGAACTCCAAAATATATTTCATTATCGTGGGCTGCATCCGCAATAAATGACCAGCTACTTCTTGTGTGACGCCCTGTTCCTTCATGGTACACAGGGGCTACATTCCCGTACGAAAAGGCAACATGGAAGCGCCTAGAACCGCAGGGCCGTCCCAATAGGGAGGCACTAGTCCAGCTGAAAGGCCGAAATGTTGCTCCTAGCCACTAGTACTGCGTAAGGGCATGTGGCCCGTTGGCGATCGTCCCATAAGATCGTAATGCTGCTCCACTGATTAACACGAAGCAGCAGGTGTCGGGAGTAAAATCCATCTGCAGGAGTGGCATACAGATGGCAGTGGCAAAAGGGGAGGAGATACCTGTCAACCAAATGAAATGAAAAAGAATAGTATGGCCATCAGAACTACATTTGAATTACTCACTTCAATGATCACACCAAATCCACAGCCATATGCATGCTAGCCCACTCCAAAGGATCATCACCACCCAAAAACCACTTGCGAATCATAACTATCTATATCGAGGTGAAAACACTATCACAAACGAGTGTACCTGTGCATGCGTCTGTTAAAACAGAATCCATCAGATGGGATTGGTAACGTGCATAGACACAAGTGTCTGAAGGCGCGTCGAGACAGGGAGGGCTCAACAAGGCCAGATAGACGATGGCCCCACTATGGCAGCCCTGCATCACATAGCGCAGGGGAGGCGGATAGATTCCAAGAAGCCCTGTACATGGCAAACTCTGTATCAAATCATCTGTCCATGCATCCATACATCATACCCTCATCCCGTAATGAAAACGCCTGTTTCCATACTCACATAACATGTGAAATTTCCATTGAGTCTGTGCGTTATGCAGCCTGCAAAATCCACCGTGCCCCAGCCCGTTATTCCAGTGTTGTGAAGTAACATGTATTTGGGAACGTCCGGCCTCATCGCCCACGTCGCTATTGCGCATCCCATACTATTCATATCAATCATTGCATCCTCGCCATGGCCCCTGTCCCAAGGACATTGAACAATAGAACGTTATATTTGCAGTCAGACCTGTGGGCATCTCCTCGCCGCTAGCTGAAAACCGAAAGCGCCGCCCTTCGAATTCCTCATTTGCAACATCACGTCGAAAAGGCATCTGTGGCCGCTTGAAACCACAAATTAATCCATCTAGTGCGGCTGTGTGTGAAAATGGCAACTGCCTTCACTCACAAATGGAACGCCCCGCCCGTCGGTGAAGCTCGGTACAGTGTTGCATGAGGGTCCACCGTTACTCGAGTACTACGTTCCACTGACCCTTCACAAGTCTGTTCGCGACTGCAAAGATTGTATGTGAAACAATGGGACCATAGCCGAATGAACATATCAACCAATGTTACACTGCCATCGGGTACAAATACATGATTGCAATAGCAAGATGCCATTCGTCGAATTGCAGCGTTGTGTGCGGGACGTGCTCGCCCAAAGGGGAGTGCAGCTTGCACAGGTGGAATGAATCACCACAGGTGGAGGCCATACAGCCTGAAAACACATAAATTGCACACCCAGTCTCCTCCCACAACCACACCCACTCCGAAATGCTACCGGCAGGACTAGCCATGTTGGCCCTGGGGGACCTGATAGCACTGCAAGTACTCCAACTTCAAGAAGAAGACGAACACCAACTACTACCGGCCGCACGGCGGAGACGCAGGAGGAGGAGGAGGGCCAGGCAGGGCCAGCAAGGGCCGCCAGCACAGCCACTACCACCACGCAGGCAGGCCGCAATCCCACGCCTCCGAGCACATCCGTTCAACCTCACTGATGAGCAGATCCACACCCTCTACCGTTTGGACCGGGACACCATAACCGCCATTGTGGACATGACACAGGCTGACCTTGTCAGCATGATAGATAGCCCAACCGCCATCCCACCCCTACTGAAGGTGGTGTCTGTACTACACTTCCTGGCCACAGGCACCTACCAGCACACAGTCGGACAGTTGCATGGCATATCACAGCCACTGTTCTCACGGACACTATTGCAAGTGCTCGATGCCCTCCTGAAGCACGCAGACGACTACATCTCTCTACCACGCTCGGAGCAGGAAATTACGAACACAAAAGTGGGATTCCATGCACTTGCCGGCATACCGGGTTGCATTGGTGCCATCGACTGCACCCATGTGGAATTGGTCGTCCCACATGCCATGGAGGCCCAGTACCGCAACCGAAAACAATTTCATTCCCTGAATGTACAAATGGTGTGTGACTCCAACAGGATCATTACACATTGTTGTGCCAGATTCCCTGGATCAACCCATGATTCTATGGTCTTGAGGAACTCTACTATACCACGCTACATGGAGCGACACGCAGGGAACAGATCCTGGCTACTCGGTGAGTCTCATTTCATGCATGATGATGTGGGGTATGTGATGCGGCAATGACCTGGCAGGAAGGGGGGGGGGTGCGTACGTAGCAATGGCATTCCTCAATATTCCTTTCCTGTCCACATACAGGTGATGCCGGGTATCCACTGAAGAGATGGCTCCTCACACCAGTCCGGAACCCACGGGACCAGCATGAGGAGGACTACAACCATGCCCACTCACGTACCCGTGTAGTCATAGAACAGGCATTCGGCCTACTGAAGACTCGTTTCCGCTGCCTCAGCAGGTCTGGCGGGGCACTCCTGTACCGCCATGTGAAGGTTGCAAAGATGGTCATGGCATGTGTCATGCTCCACAACATGTGCGTACGTAGAAATGTGCCCATGCCCCCTGACGCAGAACTGCAAGCACCTGATGATGGTCATGATGAGGGTGGGGATGTGGCAGCACCTCAAGGAGTCTGCGAGGCACAGGAGGGCCGTGACATTCGTCAGCATCTCATAGATGCATGCTTCTAGCACTCACGCCTGGTGGCTGATACATGGACACGGGACTCGTGGCACTGTGTGTGTCTGGGACATGCACAATATGGACTGTACGCCTATAATGGCCTCGTACACAAAGATCAATGTCCACACATCTCATTGCATGATCGTGCATTGTTTATGGCATATGTGATATCATGTTAAACACCCTATCGACCCGCCACCCAAGTGAGCCCAACACACCCCCTCCACCCTCCTACCTCCCCCCCGAACACCAGTGTCCAAAGATGCTCATTGTCAGTGGGCTGTCGCTATTGCAAGCCCCCTCTGCGGGTATCAGGGGCACCCCTGCCTGTGGAGCGCAGGTTCCTCCCAGATCTACGTTGGGGGCTGCCCTGGACGGAACTTGCAACGGATGATGTCTCTGCCTGCTCACGTCCATGCATGTCCCTAAGGGTTTGTGAGAGCTCAGTGAGCACACGGCGCACTGCGGCAAGTTCGGCACATACGTCTTTGGACGTCGCATGCAGTTCCCCCCTCAGGCTCTCGGTGCTTCTCTCCATTTGTACTCTCAGGCTCTCGGTGCTACTCTCCATTTGTACTCTCAGGCTCTCGGTGCTACTCTCCATTTGTGCCCTTAGTGTCTCTGTACTTCTCTCCATTTCTGCCCTCAGTGTCTCAGTTGATGTTTCTATGTCTGCCTTAGTGCCCCCACATTCATCGGCATGGTCCTTGAGGAGCGTGGCCAGTTGCTGCTGTTGCACGATTAACTGGTCGAGGGACTGTTGCCTCTGCTGGGCCATGGCCATTTGCGGTGGTGTCACAGAGGGGCTGATCACCTCATGTTGCCTTGCCACAGGGCTTGTGGGGGATGGCCAGTCGTCGTCTTGTGGGTGCCCCTGCGTGGTATCCTCATGGTGTACGGGATGGAACAGACAGGGGGATTGAGACAGGTCATGGATGGATCTAACTTCGACATCCCCGTTTTCTGTGTCGGAGCATGCTGCCATTAATGCAGTATCACCTATGGTGCTGCTGCCACCAGAAGCAGTGCCTACTGTGGCATCCATTGGGGGGACCTGTGGTGGTGGTGTTGTGGGCATGCTGGCTGCTGGGGTGCCTGTTGGAGTTCCCTCCTGTGTGCTGTCACTTGATTTGTGCTGCTGCCGTGTCTTGATCCGTGCAGCTGAGGTGGAGGGTCTTTGGCCGTTGGTCTTGGCCCTCTTTGCAGGTGTGCTGGTAGGGGTGTCCTGGAGCTCGTCGTTTGGATCGGACCCTGTGGTGGAGTAAAGGAGGGCGAGCGTTATTAATGGGTCTGTGGGAATTGGAATGGCAATGTATCACATGCATTGGGGTGGTACCTGAGGGTGATTTGGGTCGGGGCCTTGGAGGTGGTTTCATTTGTGTGTGGAGTGAGGGTGCAGTTGTTTGGCAGCCTGCAGTTAGGGTGTGCCTGCTGCACGTGTAGAGGGGGTTGTTTAGGATTTTTAATTATTTATGTATTTGATGTGAGTTTTAAAGTGTGCTATCAGGCCTATGTATGTGGACGTTCTCCTGGACATGTGTTCCTGTTGCACTATGTGGGCACGTGGTACTTCACATGATTGGACATTGTGGTTTTGGCATTGTTTTATTTGGGACACCTACCTGAATCTTCGGATGTCTGCACTCCTTTCTCCATCCCTCCGACTCCCTCTATGCTCTCCATTCCAATGGTGGAGGCACAGATTTCTTCCCAGGGGGTCAACTTGATGGGTGATTCCGATCCTCCCCCGGTAGCTGTGGCAATGTTGCGGTTGGCAGACAGTATGCTACGGACGCGTATCCGCAGGTCGTCCCATCGCTTTCTGCATTGCTGTGGGTTGCGGGGTGCGGTCCCCACCGCACTTACACGCTGTGCCACCAGGGCCCATATGGCCTTCTTGTTCGCAAGTGCCGTCCTGGTCATTTGCGTGGAGAAGACGACGGCAGCATTCTCCTGGAGGGTCTCCGTGAGCACCGTGAGTTCCTCACGGGAGAAGTGGACCTGCCGCTTGCGGTCGCACGCTTTCTTCGCTACTTTTCCCATTTTTCTTGGTTTCACTAGGGTGGATGACGGGTTGGGATGTGTCTCAGGGTAGTATTTTTTATGGTTGTGTGGATTTTGTGGTTTTATAGGTGTACGGCGTGATGTTTCCCGTTCCGGGACCATGCTTTTACTTCCGTTTCCGTATATTTACGGTCACCGTACTTTCCGGTTGGCGCTCACTGCGGTGTCCGCTAAGATGGGTGGCGGTATTGCACCTAGGGCGCCGTACGGCGGCGGTGTGGGCCGTTTTGGGGTCATTTCCGCCATCGCGGACTTTGCACTTCCGCCATGGCGTGGTGCTCGTGCCCGATGGGTCGGAATGAGCCGCACTTTGCTCCATCGTGCAATGGCGGAAACGCTATTTACGCTATGGCGGTCCGGTCGGTTGATTTCCGCAAGGGTCGTAATGAGGCCCAATGTAATCACTTTCTTGGACAATTCACCCCCCCTTTTATGCAATGCAAGGAAATGGAAGGAAGGCACACAATTCTCAGAAATGCAATTCAAATGTAATTCAGTTCACCCCAGCAACTTAGACTACAGAAGTTGAAAACACAGGCCCAAATGCTTTTAAATGTGCTGGCAATGAAGAAAAAAATATGCTAAAATGCTTTTAATTCCCTCTAGAGGTTTAGGGTGAGTGGTATCTAGTTAATATTAGCTCAGGCTCACTCTAGCAGTGATGCAGGGATAGTTTTTATGAGGCAAACGATTTTTTTCAGAGGAAAGCAAAAGCAGCTATCTTTTTGCAAGTGGAGAAATTTTCAAATCGCGGCAAAATTCGCGAATGCGTCTGGCGCGATTACAGAGGAACTACAAGGGATATCGTTTTGGGGTCCTAGGAAAGCCTAGGATCTCAGCTTCCAGATGAAAGTTACTGCAAGTCTCTAGCACAAACGGTCACGGAGATATGAGCGATTAAATAAAGGTCGTTTTTCAGATTTGAAATTTTAAAGTTCAAAAAGACAAGTGCAGCTTGCAACTAGAAAATGACAAGTGACAGCTTTACAAATGACAGGTGACAGTTAGGAGACAGTTCTACTTAGATTAAAATAGGATTGAATTATATTATTTTAACTAAGAGATTGGTTCTGCACAGTTTTCTAGGTACTCACACTATATTCTTGAGTGAAATGGGCCTCGCCACGGATCTGGTCAGGTTTTAGACTGGACTCTGGTCTCTGCACTTCCCAGTGATCTGGGTCAGCTCTCTCTGGTTCTGCTAACAGGTCAGCTCTACTCTGCTGGTCTGGTCTGGGTCTCTGAAGGTTGATGGAGGTAAAGTATGGATTTTCCCGGCAGAGCTTTCAGCTGCAAATGGATTTGAAGGTCCCTATCTGTCCTGTCTCTCTGCTTTTATGTGTTTTTAAAATGGGTGTGTGTGAGCAGCATCACTAGCCAGCCCCTCTCCACTTATCATTGGCCAAGCTTTCATTTCTCCCCTGATTGGGGGAGCTAAGTTGTGTCAGAGTGATGTCATTTTACAGCCTGCAGAAAGTCCACTCCTCCTGTCAACTTGCACACAAATCTAGATTTGAACCAAATACTTATTTCATAGCTACACAGTGGTTTGAAATTACATGCACCCATCACATATCACAGGAGGTATCCCCTGTTCCAACTCTGCTCTTCCTGGGGGCTTGCATTCAGAAATGGCAATATTTTGCACTTTTTAACTGGTTTGCAATATCGGACATTAACCCAAATTTACACACATGTGCGCAAGGAGTATGGACATTAGTTGATGAAGTGTCAGATTTTTCACATGCACACATTTTGAGTAATATCCTCTTTTCCGCTAAAACTCCCCTGAACATACCACCGGTTCTAAAAACCTCTTAAAATGTGGGCAGAAAAATCACAAGAATTATGGTATCATTTATAAAATTTTCACATGTCCGTACTATGAGTTATTCATCTTTTTAGAGTTAGGTTCTGGCCCCAAAGGGGTATGGTTTTCCTCAGCACAAGGTTGAATTTCTGGTTTTTCCAGTTCTGCCAAGCCAGCTTGCTCTCACAGGCAGTGCCCCTCCTTTGTCCTTCCAGGAGGAAGCTACATTTACGACATCTGCAATAAACCATCTGCCTGGGTCAGGACAGGGCTTTGTTCAGAGCTCCTGTATTCTGTGGGGGCTCCCCTTAATTCAATTATCAGAGAGATGGCATATCCTTAGTGTGGCCAGCAAAAGGCAGATAGGCCTGGGAACACAGCTGTGACTCAAGTTTCACTCCTGATGGGGGGTAGTTGCCAGGCAAAATTGGAATCTCTTTAAGCCAGTTTTTAGCTACATGTCATTTCTGTTCCCCAGTTTAAGTCAAGACATTTTTTTACATATGCAGCTAGGATGCTGATTCTAAGTTTAAAACTATGACATTTAAACAATTGCAACCTATGTGACACTCAAAGTAGGTCACTCATTTCTTTTAAACATTTAGATTTGTAGTGTCTTTCAGTCCAAATTTACTTAAACTGCTGAAATCCACAGCTCAGCCAGTCTTGTTATAAACCTTCAAGTCACTTCAGAATATAACTTTACATTGGATCCACCTCTCAGTAAGTCTTTCTTTGGCTTGCTTTGGGTTCATTTATTCAGTTTTCTACAAAATCTGGTGGTTTTAAAACGCCGGCTTTTGGATAGTGGTGAGTACTGGTACTGCACCCCTTTTTGGGATTTAAGAAAATGAATTCCCAACAGTTATGGGTTTGCTTTTGGCAATCAGCATTGCCATTCCCAATGGTTTCAGACTACTGTGTGGGTAGTCCAATGGTGGTTTTAGGCAGTGTCCTTCTGTGCCCATAACATCGGCAAAAATGAGTGGCAGCCTATTCTTCATGCATTTCCCTGTGCATTTTCTGGGAAGCTCTGGCCATCATGATGTTTTCCATGTCAGTACTGCACAGTTTTTTGAGGTATGGCTCGGATGCATGGGTAAATACATCCCACAACACTTTACCCTCCCCCAAACTTGTGCCTACTCCACTTCGCATTCTGCTTCTCTTTCCTCCGGGGGAACCTCCCCATTCATATTCTCAAAGTTTTCCTGATCACTTAAGCAGTCCTGGGTGGACCCATACAATGCGGCCACTAAGTGTTTCCAGGCCGTCAGGGTTTCTGTTTCCTCCTCCCCTCCCCTGCTTCCCGCTTCGTGCCACACTGCCGTTTCAGCTTCGGTCCATTTCTAGAGGTCACTCCACCAAATTTCTACCCTCGGTCTGTTGCATGCCTTCCCATCACAATTCTGCGCTTGGCAAGTATGTATGCCAAGTCCTTAAGCTTGCTCACATGTTGAAATTGGCGCGGTCTGGGGAACCCCCCTACCATGCATGCCCACACTGATTCCACGTTTAGCTTGATCCCTTTCTCATGTAATCGGTGGGCTACTTCTCCCCAGAACTTCCCAATTTCTGGACACGCCCAAAACATGTGTGTCATCCCTGCATTTTCTTCCCCGCATTTGAGGCATGTTTGTCTTTCTGCGTTCTTAAACCAAGCTATCCTCTGGGGGGGGTCATGTATGCCATGTGGGTTACATATAGCTGTATTTTTTGTAGCTTCACATTCCTAGACACTTTTTTATGGTACCTTGGAGCCCTCTCCCATAACCTGTCACTCATGAGTTCCCCGGCTTCCTCTTCCCAATCTTGTTTTAGTTTGGCCACTTCCTTTCCCACCCTGGACATCAGCAGCTCATATATTGGAGAAACCTCATGCCCTACCTATGCTATATCATATTTCATATATCGTTTCTATGGCAGTATCAGGTTGACCTTCCAGCATCATTTCAGACCATGTTTCTCTGATCCGCCGTACCTTCCTTGTATAAGTAATATACTGCCCGACGTGTAGACCTGTTTCCCCTGCCAGCAACCCGAATTCCTTTACTTCCCCTTCCTGCCATATATCTCCCACCGTTGCTATCCCCACCGGTTCCCAGTGCCTACGAATCGTTTTCCTTAGTTGCACGTCTCCTCCGGTCAATGCCACTAGCAGCACTTGCAGAGAACACGAGGTTGGGTTCTCCATGACCTGACAAGCTTTGCGCCATATCTTCCATCCCAATCCCAACATCCCCAGGCGCCCTTTTATCTCAGAGTTGGGCAGCCATATCACTTCTTTTAGAAAAAACGGGGCACACTCCGGTCTCAACAGTCTGGACTCTGATGTTGAGTCTTCTGTCAACCATTTGACCACATATTGCAGTTGACTGGCCAAGTAATAGAGCTCAAAATTAGACAGTTTTATACCCCCTTTGTCATACGTGTTCTGCAACTGCCATAAGGCAATTCTGTTCCTAGTTCCATGCCAAATAAAGCCCCTGCATATGCTCTGGAGTTTGACAAAGAAACACTTTGGTATCATGTATGGTATGATCCCCAAAAAATTTAGTAGCCTAGGCAACACAACCATCTTCAGCAGCGCCTCTCTCCCCATCTTGGCCAAGGGAAGCTCAGTCCAGAACCTCATGCTATTTTCAATGTTCACTACCGCTTTCTCTGTGTTGTGTTTATATTCTGCATCCACCGTATGATAAATGTCAATCCCCAGGTATCTGAAAGTGCTGGTCTCCCAAGGTATTTGTAAAACTGGCAGTTGTTCCCGCGGGACCCCTAAATACCTCCCCAGGGGGAATATACACGATTTCTTAGGATGTACTGCAATGCCAGAGAGCAACGCAAATCGCTCCATTACTTCTAGAATGTATTGGAGATTTTCCTCAGGGTATCTCAAGTACAGTAGCATGTCATCTGCATATGAGATTAAGTGTGGTCCCCCTTTTGTGTAAATCCCGACTTCCTCATATTGCTGTCTTAGGTATATATCGCCAGGGGTTCCAATGCTAGGATGTACAACATCGGGGACCAAGGGCATATTTGTCTGGTGCCCTTACTGAGTTGCCACCTCTCTGAGATGATCGCTCCCGTCTTAACTCTGGCTTGTCTCACCTTACCTTAATTATCATTACTTGTTGTACTATTGTAGCAATTAATGATCCTTGCTCTAATTCATGGTCTACCTTACCCTTTACCCACCTTGTCGCACTGAAGAGATTAGCAGGCAATACTTGCAATCACAGGCAGGACAGACGCCTCTACCTGGAAGCAATCCAACTATGCAAAACCCCGCCATACCACCCACTCCTGTACAGATCACGTTACCTGGAACAGTGCCCCCGGCACCACCAGAAAGGTTCTCAGATGACCTAGGGAAGTATGCGGCATTCATCAATCAGTGCCGCCTTCATTTTCTTTGTAGGCCTGGAGAATTTCCAAACGACCAAGCTCGGGTAGCTTTTGTTTTATCATAACTGAGTGGTAGTGCAGCAGATTGGTCGGTGCCGTTAGTAACCCATGACGATCCTCTTTTACATGACTTTGGAGGGTTCCAGAGAGAAATGGAAAAACGTTTTACTCGCCATACCCAGGGACAAGCAGTAGACAATGAACTCTTGTCCCTCCGACAGGGGAATCAGGACTTGTTAACGTACATTGCTACCTTTAACAAACTGGTTGCCGAAGCTAGGTGGCCAGAAAACAAAAGAACCACGTTATTCCATTATTCCATCGAGGCTTACGAGGCGAATTAAGGGACGTCTTAGCCCAGGTGGTTGATCCACCCAGAGACTGTGAAGAATTCATAAATCTGGTTGTGCAGCTAGACCACCGGTTGCAGGACCGAAAGGCAGACCTGTCTAAAATGAACTCTCGGACCGTGTATGTTCGACCAAGGGAAAACACACCCCATGTACCTGAAAATGCTGTAGAACCCATGCAGATTGGAGGGATACAGCCTCCATTAAAAAAACAAGAGTGGGACAAAAGACGAAAACAACAGCTTTGTTTGTATTGTGGGAAACCAGGACATTTCCTGAAGGACTGTCCAGTAAAACCCCCAAGAAGAACAGTCGGAGCCACAGAGAAGGATGAAGCTAAGGAATCAGAAAAATACCAAGCTCGACAAACGTAGAGGTCAGTTTGTCGAGTGAGAAGAAAGAGTTGCTGACCTCGCACTTTGCAATACCAGTGATCTTAATTAACCACCAACAGTCGTCAAGAATGTATGCCGTTGAAGCATACATCGATAGCGGAGCAGTTGGAAATTATATTGATCAAGAACTGGCAGCAGAGATGGGGCTTCCTTTGTGTTCTAAGCCAACTATGGACACGGTAACCACCGTGGATGGGACAGAAATCACTTCCGGACCAGTAACCCAGTGCACAGCCAGGGTAACCTGGCTGTGCCAGGACGGACATCGGGAGTCTATTTCATTCGATCTTATCAAGGCACCTCAGTTCAGGCTAATACTAGGGATGCCATGGTTGGTTGCTCACAACCCTTTGATAGACTGGCGGGCACGAAAATTAACCTTCCCCGGTGACTGCTCCCCTGCCTGCTATTACCAAGAGGAGAAACCCGACGTCTGTATCCCCATGACTCCCGGAGTGACAGTATCAACCATGGGAGCAACTAATACCTTGCCAAGTGAATACCATGATTTCCAGTATGTTTTCCGTAAAGGACCAAGCCAACACATTGCCTCCGCACAGGCCCTATGACTGTCAGATCGACCTTGTTCCTGGTGCACAAATCCCTTGTGGCAGGATCTACGCTCTCACAGAACCAGAAAACCTTAATTTGAAATCCTATTTAGACCAGTACCTTGCAAACGGATTTATCCGTCCTTCGAAGTCCCCCGCAGCCAGTCCTTTGTTCTTCGTACCGAAAAAGGAAGGAGACTTGAGAACCTGTATTGACTACCGTGCATTGAACCAGATCACTGCGAAAAACCGCTACCCCTTGCCACTTATCCCTGAGATGCTAGACCAAGTTAAAGATGCCCAGATTTATACCAAATTGGACCTTCGAGGAGCGTACCACCTGGTCCGAGTCAGAAAAGGAGATGAATGGAAAACCGCCTTCCGTACTAAGTACGGCTTGTTTGAATATCAAGTAATGCCCTTCGGGTTATGCAACGCTCCTGCGGCATTCCAATATTTCATGAATGACGTCTTAAGGGAGTTAATTGATGTGTGCGCCTTAGTGTCCATAGACGACATCTTAGTATACTCAGCCTCGGAACAAGATCATGTCAGGCACGTTCGTTCAGTCCTCACCAAGCTCCATCAACATTGCTTGTTTGCAAAGCTTGAAAAATGCTTTTTTCACGTCACCGAAGTAGAATTTCTTGGTTTTATCCTTACTCCAGGAGGCATCAGAATGGACATGCACAAGGTAGATGCCATTCTGAAATGGCCTTCACCGACGTCTCTAAAAGGGGTACAAAGCATGCTGGGCTTTGCAAATGTATACTGCCGGTTCATCACAGACTTCTCTCAGGTTGTGCACCCAATCACAGTACTATTACGAAAAAACAATAAAAAGTTTGCTTGGACCGAAGAAGCAGAAGAAGCCTTTCAGGAACTTAAACAAAGGTTTACCTCCGCTCCAATCCTGCGACATCCTCGTCCAGACCTCCCTTATGTCGTTGAAACTGATGAGTCCAGTCTCGCAATGGGGGCTGTCCTTTCACAGAGAGACCCTGAAACCAGCCAGCTACATCCTGTGGCGTTCTGGGCGAAAAAGTTCTCACCTCCAGAGATTAATTATGCCATCACAGACAAGGAACTCCTGGCTATCAAATCTGCCTTTAAAGCCTGGAGGCACTACCTTCTGGGGGCCAGACACACCATTATAGTCATGACAGACCACCGAAACCTTCAATATCTCAAAACAGCCAAGGCCCAGTCCTCGCGCCAATTACGGTGGGCCCTTTTCTTAGCCGGATATGATTATGTAATCATATTTCGACCAGGAGTCAGAAACGGAAAGGCGGATGCCTTATCTCGCATGGGCTTAGATGAAATAGTATATATAACTCCAGACCCGGTACCTATTATACCTGAAGACAAACTCTTGGGTAACACGACAGCCTTAACTCAAGCAGAACTACGAAAAGAAATCCAACGTACAATGAATCCTGATGCCTACCTCACATGGAAAACTCAAGGAGAACAATATACCATCAAGGACCATCTACCCTTTTTTAGGGATCGCCTATATGTACCCAAGAAGGAATTACAACAGCATATTATTTCAAACTATCACGATTCACTGATCGAAGGGCATCCTGGGATCGCCAAAACCCTAGCTAAGGTGAAAGAGAACTTTTGGTGGCCTACCTGGCGTAAGGACATCATTCAGTATATTCAGTCCTGTGGTGTCTGCGCACAAAATAAATCACAGAAACAAAAACCATCTGGTCTCCTACAACCATTGGACATTCCTCCAGTTCCATGGCACACTCTTTCCCTTGACTTCATCACTGATCTACCTCCAAGCCAAGGGTTCAACACCATCCTTGTAGTTGTGGACTTATTCTCGAAGATGGCCCATTTTATTCCTCTCAAAGGCCTCCCTGATGCAGCCACTTTAGCAAAAGTGTTCCTGGAGGGCGTGGTTAAGCTACATGGCTTCCCTTCGGTTCTGGTCTCTGATCGAGGCAGCCAGTTTGTTTCAAACTTCTGGAAAACATGTTGTGCAATGGCGCAGATCGACGTTCGGCTATCTACCAGTCACCATCCCCAAACGGACGGCCAAACCGACAGAACCAATCAGACACTCGAGCAATATTTACGGTGCATGCTGCACCACGAACACAGGAATTGGAAAGACCTACTTTGGATAGCCGAATATGCATATAACAATTCTTTGCATTCAAGCACGGGACAAACGCCCTTCTATACCCTTTATGGCAGACATCCACGTACCTCTGAACTAGACCTTTTAGCCAGCTTGGAAATGCCAGCGATAAAGACTCTACACACAACCATTACTCAGGCTTTCAAAAGGGCAAAGGAACACCTTATTCATGCCAAAGAAAAACAAAAGAGATTTGCCGACCAACACTGGAAAAAGGCCCCTGATTATCAAGTAGGAGACAAAGTTTGGTTAGCCGCTAAATTCGTACCCATCAAGGGAACCCGGACCTTTCATCCCAGATTCTTAGGACCCTATACCATTAAGGCAATTATCAACCCAGCAACTGTGAAACTGGATTTACCACCTAATCTACACATCCACCTGGTATTCCATGTGTCCCTGCTGAAACCAATGCAACCCGGCACACGGATTAGGACACCAACTATGCCCATACTTGTTGACGGAGAACCAGAATTCTTAGTCAAAGATATCTTGAACTCTAAATACTCTAGGACCAAGCTATATTATCTCGTCGATTGGAAAGGATTTGGACCACAAGATAGATCCTGGGAGCCCAGTGAGAATATCCACTCACCACGTCTAATTAGGAAATTCCATCGGAACTTCCGAACCAAACCTGGGCCAGACAGAAGGAACACCATGGGAGGGGGGTTAGGGGGGAGTCCTGTTACGACCCTCGCCCAAAACCCCCTCTGGCAAACCCATTGGCCAGGTGGAGTCAGGACTCGGGCCTCTAGAGCCTGGCATCCTCTTCAAAAGCCCTCATGGGGCCAGTCGTGGCGCCCAGGGCGCCAGGCTCATACACCATGAAAAACAATGTGCTTGGGAACTACTTTATTGTATTGTCAGCCAACATGGAGGCATCCACATAGCTTGGATCCTAAGAACCAAGCTATGCGGTCTAGTGTTTTGGGTGTGGTAGCCTAGGGACTACTTTACCTGGACTATTTTGTTGGGGCTATTTAAACCACACCCGAGCAAGACAACACGCTTCGCGTTACTTTGCAGCTTGCAACGTGACGCTCACCGTGTCCAGCTATTCCCTCGAACCTCGGAGAAGCAGAACCTGCAAGGAGACAAAATGAACATCATTAGCAGCAGCATCTTACCCGCAGTCTTCATCTTTAAACACTCGCAGCTACTGAGAACAGCTTCCTCGAATCTGCACGCCTCCCGGACAGAACGACCTGAAAGAGGAAGATAGAGGCAACATTAAAGAAAGCAGTAGAGACATTTACAAATTACGAACTGCTCAAAAGGCTTACCTGGCTGGTCGCCTCTCGGCTGGCACTACTCCGGACATTCCAATTACGCTGAAGAACACGGCGACCTACAAGGAAGGAAAACACAGGTTAGCAAAGGCAAGACTTTGCAGCGCTGCGCATAGCTCTTACTTACCGCATCATAGCGCTCTTAATGCGCCATCATTCACCAGTGGGGCTCAACCAAGCCAGTTCGCCGTGCTGAAGCTCTGCATACCTAAGAGAGAAAAAAGAGACATTTTAAACAAAGAAAAGCATGCAGGATAGCAACAAAACTAAAGAACAGCAATAAGACCTACCTGAACAATATCAAACGGGCCGGCGCCAGTGAAGTAACTGGACCGCACTCGCCCATGAAAGACAACACGCCCCTGCAAAGAAGGCAGGACGGAGAGCACACCTAATTCTACCACAAGGCTGAACCTTCCCCGCAGACCACATCACGGCAAAGCTGAGAAGCATACCAGCGAGTAACCTGGCTGGGTGGTGTCCTTGTGGATACCAGGTGAGCGTAACAGGAGTGCATCGATGACCTGAAACAGGACACGTGAAAAACAGGGTTGCGATATCACATGCATTTCACCCACAGTGTGTTGGTATGTGTCTGTGGCTAGGAAGTGTAGCACAGACACTACCTTGAGCAAAAGGGGGATGGATGTACGGGTATGTATCAGGCTGACCAGGTCGTCATGGATCAGGTCCACTATGGAAGTGATGGTGTCCTTGTCTAGTCGGTACAGGGTGTGGATCTGGCTTTGGCTCAGATTGAAAGGTGTGGGCCTTATGCGTGAAATTGATGGCTGTATGTGGGCTGCAACCTGCTGTACATTGGGGTTTTGCTGGGCCATGAGGCCCTCCTTCTCCTCAAGTGCCTCCAGTGCATCCTCTGCCTCCCTTCAAGTAGTAGGCCTGCATGCAGGGACTCTAGCTCCAGTACTGCTACTGCCAGCATGGTAGTGTTGGAAGGGGTATGGGAGTGGTCATTTTGTGCTGTTGCAGTGCTCACTGGGACCAAATGGGCTGATTTTGGACACCTGTGACATGTTTCTACACACCTGAGTCTACTTAACGACTGGTCCGCAATGCCAGTATTTCTGGCGCTGTGTTCACAGTGCTACCGCCATGTCCATGTCGGTGTTTGCGTGTGCGTGGAGCTCGGAATGTGCACTTACTAACACCATGCCGGTATCTCAGGCACGGCTAATGTGTCTCTCAGCAGATTCCGGCCACTTTGTTGCCGGATACGGTGGGTCACTTGCGGTGATGGTTTTAGTGGCATCGCAACTCAGACTATACCGGTCCGGAAAAAGGTGCCGGTGCAACGCTATTTTCGGACTGGCATACTTGTAATGGGGCCCACCCCCTTTTCCCATTGACAATCAACCTAACTCTCCCCCGACCTTGATGGGCTATAAGACAGCCCCCTTAATTTCCCCACATGTGACACTTGACAGTACTGAGACAAGGAAGAGGAGACAGAGTAATGCACACTAGGCCATGTCACCACTTCAGTACTGGGACGAGGCAGATGCCTGTCAGGTGTAGCGAAGGTCATGCATGTCCTCTTAATCAGGGTCAGGCAAATCCAATATGAAATGCACACCTGCACCCTGTTAAAAGGGTACAGGTGTATAAAAGCAGACAGAATGTGCAGCAAGGGCGGAGACAGGAAGACCTGTGGGAAGGAGATCAGCAGGAGACTTGTGTGTGGAAGAGGCAGCTGTGTTGGGATCTGTGGGATGGCAAGGACGCCGGCCCGAAGTCCATTGTACAGGAACAGGAGCCCCTGCGACAAGAGACGTGCAGCAGGAGCTGCAGAAGCATCGGAGGGAGCGGGAAGCTGTCTGCGCCCAGTCCAAGGTAGCTGAACAGACAGTGGTACACAGACAAGCCCCTGAATGAGAGCAGGTCTCGTAGCAGCAGACCCGCCGAACTGTGAGACTGTAAGAGAGAGCAAGAGCCACCGGTGAACATTGCTGCAGACCGGTGAGGGTCAGGAGAGGCCCTCGGGAGCCAGAGTGATGTTCCTAGCAGGTGGCGAAGCAGTAATACATTACCAAACTAAAGGAAAACCTACAATTAAAGCTGCAAGTTGCATATTGAATACCGAACCAAATGGAAACTTGATATTAAGCATATTAACAATTATTTAACAACGAACGGAATGAAATTTAACCATTGAGTATATTTGCATATCTGGTCAATACCAACGGAATTAATTGAACAATTATTAAATAACGAACTGAATGAAACATAACCATTGAGCACATTACATATCTAGTAAACACCAAACAGAATTAACTCACGCAATTAAGCTTGTGGAATATGAAACTAAGTGAAGCTTTTTGGGCAAATCAGGTGATAAAACACAGAAAAGGGAAAGTGCTAAAGTAACAACAACATGTAAGAAGCTACACCAGTATGGAAAAGTGCCATAAAAGGTGGGACAGAAGTAAGACCACCACCAAGTGAACTTCATGAACAATTGCAGAGTGGCAAGACCAAATACTAGCAAGAGGTGTCTGACATACTTTGGCAGAGCCAGGCGGCTACCAAGGAGAAGCCAAGGAAGTGTAAATAATATACATAAAGACAAGGGGCCACAAAGAGAGGGATCCTGGTTGTGCGACCTGTGATGGGGGGACTGTGTGGTCCGAGGACTGCACCTAGATCAGTGAGCCCTGAGAAACAAATTACATTTTGGAATAAAACCAAGAAGGGGCACTGCCGGTGAATGGATGAGGCAATCCGAGAATATGGTCAAGCTGACCTTAAGTTGTGTAAACTTTTTGTTTTGTTTGAAAGATTGAAATAACTGGCAGAGTTAAAAGTCTTGGGGAAGGGAACCCTGAGACTTAACAAACTGCACATGTTGTCTTGAGGACAGAGCCTCAAGACCCCTTTGCTTAGTGAACTGTGTTGCTTGGTGCTTGGGGAAGGGAATCCCGATAACTATTTGGAGCAGCTTTACCTTGAACCTGAGAAAGGTAATCTTGAGACTTTTTGTGGAACTTTCTTGCATTTGGGGAACGGAAGCTGAAAGAAAGCAGAGAGCTGAAAGAAGCTCGGAACTTTATGTTGATCACTGTTTATTTTATTAGTAACATTGCAACACATTGGTTAACTTTAGATATGAGGGCAAGAAGAGGCTTTTGACGCAGACAGACGTTTAAGTTGAACGCTTTGAACAAGACTCTCCTTAGTTGTATTCAGGTAGGAAAATATCACCTTTGCATAGAGCAATTTAGGACTTCTACCATCCTAACAATTAAATTAATAAATCTCTTTTGTTTGAACTTTAAGTCTGTTGTCTGTGTCTTACTTCATGATACCTTCAGACCTCTTTGTTTTAAACAAACTTCAAGACTGTCTGAGTGAACATTAAAACGGTGTAAAGAGGAACAATTTCTCCTTATCCTCAGCAAATGACCACATAGTAGATATGTTTTCAGATTTGATTGGTGATGCCTACTAAAATGAAGAAGAGTGTTTTTATTCATTGGTTTACGATATAATGTGGTGTCTTTAGTACCATTGGCATTTTTTCTTATGGTCAAATCTAAGGAGGCCACTGAATGCATGTCGCATGTCATGGTGAAATTGATGAAAGGATCACGCTCATTCAACCAAATTTTAAACAAACCAATTCCTCAATGGTGCCTGTCCAGATCAACAGAACATCATCGATATATCAATATCAGTTCTTTATCTGTTTTGAAAAAGGCAAACTGGCCATTGTACACATGTCTTGATTCAAAATGATCCATGTATACATTTGCGATATCTGGTGCAAATGTTGCACCCATACTCGTGCTGTGTATTTGTTTACACATCTTCTCCTTAAACAGGAAAACATTCTCAGTCAGTGCCAACCAAATGCACTGGAGAATGAATTCTGTGGGCACTCGCTCCTTCGAGTCAGCTGTGTATCTAAATACAGCCTCATTACCTCGATACTGGCATTCTGGGGTATGCTCATATATCACGCCTCTGTGTCTAAACTGACCAGGACGGCCAGTTCTTCTACACTGATATTGGCAAAAATATATTTATAATTTCAATAGTGTCTCTTATGTATAATCTCATCTTTGCCACAAAAGGCCTCAGAAGGAAATCTGCATACTTTGACAATGGTAACTGATCTGCCTGGTGGGTGGACATTATCTTTGTGTATTTTTGGTAAGATGTGGAAGGCTGCTGTTATAGTGGCCAGTTTATTCAGAAAACACTTCTCGTCCTCCACTTACACAATTGCACTTTAATATGTTGAATATATAGGCCCTGCGAGTCATTTCTTTAGATGAGTTGTCATAAGAAGTATATATCGGAGACTTGTATGCAAAGTGATTCATAAATTGTGTAATTTAAGAACTGGAGGAGGGGATTGCTTGTCGCTCTTGTTGTGCTCGGACTAGCCCACAAGTCAAAAACAGGACTACCTTTCCCAGGGACCCAAGCGCTCATGTGACGGAGCGCGGTAATGCGGTGATGACGTCATGAACATTTCACCAAAGAGAAATAGACACACAGAATTTTTTTGATTTGTGATACAGACAGTGAAGCCACTCCCACGAGGAGGGGATAGAGATGTAGCCTTGCGAAAACTTGAGAAGTGGATACAGTCCTGAAACATGATTAGATCAGGTTTAAACACAAGTGTAGAGTGTGCTTTATTTTTATGAAAGGCATTCAGGTTCTCCTGAAATAGATGCAAAAATAAAGGAGGCTCCCACTGATAGACAATTCAAACTTGTTGAAAGAGTGAAAAAACCTTATAGCAGATTGGTCGCACTCAAGAAGCATGGAAACTGAGGGTAATTCTATCTCAGTATTCCCAGTAATCCCTCTTTCTTTCATCATAGAAGGTGAAAAACAGCAAGGCGTTGTATTATGATGTATAAAATAAATAATAATAAATTAAAAAAGCAACAAAGGATTTCTTGCGTATTCATCCAATTTAGCACTTTTACAGTAATGAGATGTCTAATATGTAATAATGACATCAGTCACACTCATGGTGACATAAAACCACCTCTAAGGTTGAGGTCCAAGTATGAGGTGCTTGAAAACGGCATTTATCGGGCAGTGGAACACTCTTCAATACAATCACGCATTAACAACTACAACGGGATACCATGGCAACCACTAGTTGTAGATAACAATAAAAGAAGAGAAGTGGTTTCATGAAAAATACAAAATATGGGCTATAATTAAAGTAAGAGAAGTGTAGCATCTACTTTGTTATTATATTGTGAATGTTAGGAAAGATTTCTTAATTGTGGATAATTTTCCTTCCATGTGGCAACCCCTAAACGTTTTGCTGTTGTTTTCACCATGATCTAGACTTTGCCAGAGAAGTGCAGCTTTCTGCCGCACTCCTCTGGGCTTTCGCTCCATTCTTACTGGGAAACTGACATGCCCTTAAGACAGTCAGTACCGGGAAACGTTGTTTTCCGTAGTTTCTTTATCATGTTGCAGCTTTCGCACAACATGGAACAAGAAGGCACTGTAAGCTAAGTTACTGCCCTCTTGGGTCTCTAGTCTTCTACAGGCCCTAGATACTCTCTTTGGATTGTAAATGAACGGTGCAAGTGAATCACGGACGGGATTGGTGGCAGCGATCATTTCTTGTGTTTTTGTGCACCTTTTGGCGTTTTAAACGCGTTTCTCGCATTTAGCCCAAAATGGTGGCCTGGCTCCCAAAATGGCCAGACCACGAGGCTCTTTGTCCTGTCCGCTGACCGTCTTGCCCCCTTCACCTCCCCAAGGTCGAGCCGACCCGGGGCCTTCCTTATTTGGGCATGTACTTTCCCGCGAAACACAGATGCTTTCGCAGGCTTCTACAGGCCTTGTGTGTGCCTCCAGGATGGGGGCTGGGATGTCTGGTCCCAATACACATCCTGGACGCCAGAGAGTCTAGGGTGGTGTGAATGCCTGGGACCCCCGTGGTCCGTGATAGGTCCACGTATGGTGTGAGTGTTTTATGAGCGGATCTCCCATTGGGTCCCCTCTGTTTTGGCGCAAAGGGAACCGTGGATATGAGGGGGCCGAAAACGCCACTACCAGGTCGATCTCCTGAGTTCTCACGAACGAAGGAATACAGGAGCCAAGTATCCTGCAATCACGAGGCTGAACCAAGGAATCGCTGGTGACCCGCTGAAGGACTGCTCCTCTGCACTGCTGTCGCTTTGTGAGACCTTTCTACCTCTGATCGAACGAGAAGGCCTGTAATGGTACTTCGACCCCTTGGAATAGTGGGAACAACTATTCTCGGCATCTTCACCATCTCCTGCACGTAAGCCTTCGGAAGTGTCTCTGGGCCATCCAGCAGACTGACCAGCCTACCCAGGAGTCTTGCTCTGTAACCGCCGTCAGGTTGTGTTGTATTACCAGTCCTTGTCACTCTCACACGATTCGTATACTTGGCATTCCCAGGTCTGAAGTGAGTCGTGTACATTGGGCTGAAATACACACGGCCGCTCCGTTGCCCTGCTGTGGTAACAAACTGTGCGGGTTCACTGCGGTTGGGACATCCTCAACTCAACTTCTGCTGCTGCGGAATCTACACGACGCCGAGACGTCCCCTGCTCGTATCTGAACCTGCCAGCACTGAAACTGACGCGGAGAAGCCTGGGTCTGCTTGCATCGGGGCCCGGTGAGTAGCATCGCTAGGAACTGGTCGCCCTCCTGCAGGAGCCCATAGCTTTTCCCCGCTGTGTCTAACAGCACGCCTTTCCGTACTCGCGCTCTGCTTCTGCCCACAGTGGAGGCTGCGCTTGAGTCACAGAGCTCTGTTCATCTTCATTTGTTCACCGAACTAAACTGCCTGATTCCCTCGAAGAGACTCCCCTTTTTGCCCCTTGGCACCAGTGTGTGCAGGTACTTTTGAGCACAAGGCTCCACTCTTCGTAGGGCTTGGACTTCCTTTTAGTTAGGTGCCTCTGAAGGCGGACTGGGTCTAATTATTATTCGCACTGCCTGTTTTCCTCCCCATCTAGGTGGTCTACACATTTTGTGCGTCTAACTCGTTAGACTTATTTGCATTTGTATATATATTGTATTGGTTTGGTATGTGTTGGTTTACTTGAGTTTTATTGTGATTTCTCGCTACGGTCAATGTTACAAAGGCCTTGTAATAAAGGTGTATATATTCTTAATATAATACCTGCTTGGAGTAATTTGTAAGTGTCCTTGCTTTGTGTGCTCATTGCGGGCTTTCAGTCACCCTCAACCCTCTTGAGACCTAGTCTTGACCACCTCGATCGCTACCCTGATTGGTCTGGCTTGTCCAGAGGTTACCCTGTTCCAAGAAACTAGACTGGCCTTCTGAACCTCTGCCCCTCCAGGACAGAGTTCCGAAATCCGTTTTAACAGTGAACTCTTTAATAAGTGCAGCAAAAGGCATTTGGCCTTAGCTAACGAGGAGATTCTGGGGCTGAATAAGTCATTACAACATGCATGCCAGCATTCTCGACCACCTGGGAGGGAGATTCTGCTCCCGAAGCGGGAGAAAGGCATTTCCCCATAGGATTGCATTGGGGGTTTAATTATTTCAGGCAGGAGTGAGAAAAAAATAGCAATCTTTTTCATCTAAAAATCAGGAGTCTCCCGCCTAAATCGGGAGGGTTGGCATGTATGTTACAAGTACACTCCAACATGGCGCTGGATGTATGCACTGGTTTCTGAGCAGGCACGTGCATCTATTGATCGGTGCATGGCAACAAATCATTAAAGACGCGACACAGGGAAATGAGGCATTGGAAAACGATTGGGCTGCGGAGCGGGTTTGTAATTTCACGAGTAGTAAAATAATGACTCTCGAACTTGGTACTATATTCTCATTGACCATCTGGGCGGCACATAGTTTAATTATAAATACGCATGTTCGTGCTGATATATAAGGCACACACGCTAGGCGAAATGGGTAAGATTGTGGCCATGTACGCCAGTGAGTACATCAGTGGCTGTAATAAGTATTCACGGTAACAGTGGATTATTGAAAAAACAGCATGACACATATGAATTAAGGGAAACAGGAATTAATTTAGAAAACAGAGCTCATGATTGAGTAGACACATATCTGTAAAAAGTAATGCAAGCAGGGAAGAATGCTAAACGAACGTGGTGAGTGGCATATGGGCAGACTATGAGTAGGTATATGCTGCTGTATTGTACAATGTACAAGGGCACATGGAAACAACATAGAGATCCTGAATGAGAATTGCAAAACCTAATGTAACTTGAGTGTAACCCCTCAATCGAAATATTTGGTCATGATGAATGGCCAAAAATAACGAGAAAATGAAAAACCTATTTTGTCATGGTTAGCATTTACTTTGCTTACAGGTGCCTTAGGCTCCTAAATTTCAGAAGATATAGGACACTTCATCGTGTTGTTGTTAGAAGAAAAAATGGTCAGTGTTGTGAGAAACCAGAAGGTGTCTCACCCGCTAGTCCCCGGGGATCTTTCATCCAAGTGGCCAGGACGCAGCTTTCGCATTTTGGATCCAATTCCTGGGGGAGGACCAGTGCGGGGGGACCACCTCGATGGGGGCTCTTTGGGGAGTGTGAGTGGGACACCGGATGGTGAGACGTAGTATCCCCTTCCCGGTAACACCTTTTCCCCATCCTACCAGATAGGATACTTAGGAACTCAACCCCTATCCCCCTTTTCCAACCCAAACACTTTCTCACAGACAGCTAACTGTGAGAGAAAACAGACTAACACCCGAGCCGCATATCTAACATGTCCCAACAGAAGGGTACTCGGGGCTCTCCCGTGTCGATTTCCAACACGGGGAGGAGCAATTGCTGCCGTGGTACTATCCTTGGCTCCTACAACGAAGCAGCGCCAGTAAAGTCAGCATAGCCGGTGAATCGGGGAGACTGATAGCAGATCGGTCTGTGTTAGAACCAAGGTTGCAAGCGGCAACTTTGTATGAAGCAATCCGAAGAAACAGTGTGTGAAGCGTATGTGATGAGCAACGTGAATATATTTGAAAGGCCAAGGAGTGACTGAACTTTTTGAAGCCAAGATAGATACCATACACAGAGTGTTCCGGCACCACATGGTTGCTCATTCGAAGTTCTCTGTTACGTATCCAACTGAGAGGTGGCAAATGTGAATTAGGAAATCGAAGTGGTCCTGCAACGGGTCAAGCTAAACCCTGTGCACATTCGAAAGTCTTTGATAGCTAATACAAACTGCAATTGGTCCTAGCCCAGCTGAGGGAGACTGTTTGTGTAAGAGGAAGGATCTGAGACCAGCTGAGTGGGATCCGGGGTGAACCGTGAGAAAGGATATTCTCTGAACACTGGAGAAGGGATCTGAGTCCGGAAGAGGGGGATCCAAAGTAACGATTGTAATATAAAAGGGGTCTGAGCCCGGCTGAGGGGGATCCTGTCATGATCTCTGCTTCCAAAAGGTCAGGGTTTTCCCAACTCCCTTGGAAGCAGATCCATAACCCAGGTTCCGAGTGCCAACCAGTCCCAATTGGGACCTTTTGGACCCAGTCCTGGCGCCAGTGGCACCAGGCTCATAAATATGCCCAGTCCCAGCGCTGGAAGCGCCGGGCTCATAATGCTTGGGTGGACTTACCTGCAGCAGACCATGCTGCTTACTTGCCTGCCAGTTGAGCCTCTGATCCTCTTCTGTTTGGAACTACTTTTCCTGTTGGGTGGGGCAGGAGCCACTCCCTAGGTTCAGAACACTGGAACTCTTCTGGAAAGCAGGAACTCTTTTCTTACCTAGGCGTGGCTGTGGAAGGAGACACCTAAGCACTACAGGAGGCTATTTAAACCACACCCGATGGATGAATCTTGCTTTGCGTTATTCTGCATCCTCTGCAGCAGAACGCTCATCGTGTCTTCTGCATCTGATCCTGGGCCTAAGGAAAAAGGCTTACCATCCTGAATCCAGTCTTCAGCAACACCTATAAAGACAAGAAAGAACAAGTTAGCATTACGTCTTCAGTGACAGCGCTTCACTTACCTGGTCCATCGGCTGTCACCAACGCCTCGCGCTGCATTCCGGCATCTGAAAGACAAAGGCTTACCTACTCTTCGTGCGCTCCGGAGGTCTTCGCACTGCATTCCGGCATCTGAAAGACAAAGGCTTACCTACTCTTCGTGCGCTCCGGAGGTCTTCGCACTGCATTCCGGCATCTGAAAGACAAAAGCTTACCAACTCTTCGCACGCTCCGGAGGCCTTCGGCGCTGCATCCCGCATCTGAAAGACAAAACAAGGTGCGTTTAAAGACATTGGGGAACTTTAATACTCACGTGCCATTACTCCTTTCCACATCTAACACAGTGGGTATTCCGGCACCCTGCAGCCGCTCCGAACTTGTACCTGCAAAATAAAAAGACAGTTAGAGCGCATCGTGAAGCAGGCAACAAGCGCTTACTTACGTGCTTCCAGGCGCTTCTATTCATCACACGGGCTCCATCTTCAACTCACTTCAGCCCGTCATCCGCCATCGCCGGAACCCTGCAAAACAAGAGACATCATTACTAAAGACTTTTAAAGACATTAGAATTACTCGAAACTTACCGTTCGTGCAGTAAACGACGGACAGCAGTCCTCTGAAGTCAAGAGGCCTGCTCCCCTTATCCAGTGAAGAAACTGGTTACAGCACCCTGCCCCGAGGCAGATGGAGAGCACGGCGTTCACTTACCTAAGGTGAGAGCGTTAACCTTTGGGGCTCTACAGGAGAAGAGAAAGGGAAGAAGAGAGAGACATTCAATAACCCAGTTCATTAATCCCATATTTTCTATCTGCAGACATCTTACCCTTCGAGTCAGACATACAGTGCACAGAGGTCCAGCCCAAAGAGCCAGCCGTGTGCTACATATCACCTTTGAAGATACGGTATACGCCCAGTCAAGACCGGCGCCTCTACGGGAATCAGGTGAGCGTTACAGAACGCAAAGCCTACCGCAAAACTCCCGTCCAGGCGCTATGGAAACCTCGGATACCGACCAGCTAGCCCAGTTACTTGGGGAACTAAGGGCAGAAGTGCATGCAGCCCGTCAGGAAACGAACGCTCTAAGAAGGGAACTGATTATTTCCAAGGAGCGAACAGATGATCTCGCTAGACAATTGCTACAGTCACAAGCCGGACAGACCCCGTTACCCGCATCTGGGGGAAATCTTCCTTCTACATCCTCTATGAATCCAGTGCAGATCAACCTACCTGGGAATGTACCTCTGGCTCCGCCCGAACGATTTTCTGGTGACCCAAAGAGGTTTGCAGTATTTATCAATCAGTGCCGGTTGCATTTCTTATGCCGGCCAGCAGCCTTTCCAACTGATCAAGCTAAAGTAGCTTTCGTGCTTTCGTACCTTAGTGGCAATGCGGCAGACTGGTCGATCCCTCTAGTAAATCAAGATGATCCGGTCCTCCATGATTTTCAAGCTTTTCAGCTCAGTATGGAAAAACTGTTCGCAAGACATTCACAGGGGCAGGCCTTGGACAATGAGCTTCTTTCGTTGCGACAAGGTAATCAAGACCTTTTGGCTTATATTGCGTCTTTCAACAGACTGATAGTGGAAACTCAATGGCCTGAGGATAAAAGGATTACGCTGTTTTATAGAGGTCTACGTGGAGAGCTCAAAGATGTGTTAGCCCAAGTAGTGAATCCCCCACAAGATTGTTCGGACTATATAGACTTAGTCGTTCAAATAGATCACAGACTGCAGAACAGGAAGGCCGATCGTTCCAAGTTTGATGCTCGAGTATTTTCCAAACCGCCAACTCCTTCCAAAGGAGTAGACTCCGGGGAACCCATGCAAATAGGGGGCCTGAAAGGTCCTCTAACACAAAAGGAGCGGGAAAGGAGAAAACAGTTGCAATTATGCCTCTATTGCGGAAACTCAGGGCACTTTCTTCGAGACTGTCCGGTGAAACCTGCCAAGAAGGCAGTAGGAGCTGCAGTTACCAAAGTTACAAACTCTGAGCAGGGAAACGACCTCGCCCGACAAGAATAGAGGTCCTCTTGCCGAGCGTGAAAACCAGTTCCGTGACCTCGCATTTCGTGATACCTATGGTCCTCATTAGCCCTGATAATCCGGATCGATTACATGCAATTGAAGCTTACGTCGACAGCGGTGCCATCGGCAATTATGTGGATCATGAAATGGTTTTGAGGATGAATCTAACTCTTTGTCCCAAGGCTGTAAAGGACGTCATTACTACGGTGGATGGAACAGAGATAGCCTCCGGACCAGTAACGCATACCACTCAAGAAGTGACGCTAGTAAGTCAAGATGGACACCATGAGAAGATCGTGTTCGATGTGATCAAGGCTCCTCAGTTTCAGATTATTCTAGGAATACCTTGGTTAGAGAAACACAATCCTCTGATCGATTGGCGAGCAAGAACGGTCCAGTTTCCAGAATGTGTCTCTACTTGTCACCCTCCACCTGGTGTTGCACTGGCAGCAATTTCTTCAGAGACTCCCCAGTTACCTCCCGAATACCTAGAATACCAAGATGTTTTCCGGAAGGATCAGGCTAACTCTCTACCTCCTCATAGGTCTTATGACTGCCAGATAGACCTGATACCTGGATCTACTCCTCCTTGTAGTAGAATTTATGCCCTCACCGAGCCTGAGAACCTTCACCTTCGACAATACCTGGATCAATACCTGGCAAATGGGTTTATTCGTCCTTCCAAGTCCCCTGCTTCTTCAGCTTTGTTCTTCGTTCCAAAAAAGGAAGGAGACCTTAGAACTTGTATAGATTATCGCTCCCTGAACCAGATCACCGTCAAGAATAGATATCCGTTACCTTTGATCCCTGAACTCCTGGACCAGGTCAGAAAAGCATGCATATATACAAAGCTGGATCTTAGAGGAGCCTACCACTTGGTACGAGTAAAAGAGGGCGATGAATGGAAGACGGCCTTCCGCACCAAATATGGGCTATTTGAATATCAGGTCATGCCCTTCGGACTTTGCAATGCCCCGGCCGCCTTTCAATATTTTATGAACGATGTCCTCAGAGAGCTCATAGACGTGTGTGTTGTTGTTTACATTGACGACATCCTCGTTTATTCTTCATCGGAATCTGAACATCGGAAACATGTGAAAATGGTCCTCGAAAGATTGCGTCAACACAAACTTTTCGCTAAGTTGGAAAAATGTGTTTTCAACGTGACTGAAGTTGAATTCTTGGGATTCATATTATCACCTAGCGGAGTGCGTATGGATTCAAAGAAGGTCGATGCAGTTCTCAAATGGCCATCACCATCCTCCGTAAAAGGTGTGCAAAGCATGTTAGGCTTCGCTAACTTTTACCGCAGGTTTATCCCCGAATTTTCTCGAATAGTCCAGCCCATCACTGCCTTGTTAAAGAAAAACAAACGTTTTGAATGGTCTACCGAGGCGGAACAAGCTTTCCAGAATTTGAAGACTAAATTTATCTCTGCACCAATCTTAAAACACCCTCGCCCCGAACTCCCCTACATCGTGGAAACTGTTGCTTCAAGCCTTGCCATGGGGGCAGTTCTATCACAAAAGGACCCGGTAACCAATCAGTTGCATCCCGTAGCATTTTCGTCCCGCAAATTCTCGCCTCCTGAAATCAATTACACGATTACTGACAAGGAACTTCTGGCTATCAAGTCTGCCTTTAAGGCTTGGCGGCATTATCTGCTGGGGGCCCGACACACTGTTACTGTGATTACGGATCACCGAAACCTGCAATATTTGAAAACCGCAAAAGCCCAATCCTCTAGACAACTCCGTTTGGCATTATTCTTTGCCGAGTTTGACTTCATAATTACCTATCGACCTGGTACAAAAAACGGTAAAGCTGATGCCCTTTCTCGGATGGGAGTGGAAGAACACTTGATCAACCCTAAACCTGTACCAATCATTCCCGAACAAAGAATTCTGGGTGTAATCGCCACACAATCCATAGAGGAAATTAAGGATAAAGCCAGGCAACTTGTAACTCCAGCAGACATACAGAATTGGCATCTGCAGGGAAAGGACTTTGCAGTAAAGGACAACTTATTGTATTTCCAAGAACGATTATACCTGCCCAGCACAGATTTACAGAAAAAAGTAATCTCTTGTTATCACGATTCTTTAATGGAAGGACATCCCGGTATGGCCAAGACCTCAGAAAAGATCAAGCGCTACTTCTGGTGGCCGTCTTGGAAAAAAGATATCAGAGACTTTATAATGTCCTGTGGAGTACGTGCCCAAAACAAGAGTCAAAAGGAAAGACCAGCAGGCCTCTTACGCCCTATTGACATCCCACCTCGCCCTTGGCATACGCTTTCTATGGACTTCATCACCGATCTACCTCCATGCTCCGGATACAATACGATTCTAGTAATCGTGGACTTATTCTCCAAGATGGCGCATTTCATTCCGCTCAAAGGCTTGCCAACAGCAGCAACTCTGGCCCGAGAATTTCTCGAAAACGTCGTCCGACTGCACGGTTTTCCTTCAGTTCTAATTTCGGATCGAGGTAGTCAATTTATTTCTCATTTTTGGCGAAGTTGCTGTCGGTCGGCTCAAATTGATGTGAGACTATCGACCAGTCACCACCCTCAGACCGACGGACAAACCGAGAGGACCAATCAAACTCTGGAACAGTATTTACGATGCATGCTGCAACAAACTGAAAAAACTTGGAAAGACATCCTTTGGATAGCCGAATATGCCTACAATAACTCTGTCCATTCGGGAACTGGGAAAACCCCGTTTTTTCTTTTATACGGCAGTCACCCTCGAACCTCAGAGTTGGATCCCCTCCAAGATCTTGAAACACCAGCAGTAGACTACCTGCATTCTACAATCACCCAAGCCTTTAAGGAAGCTGTTTCTCACCTTCAAAGGGCTAAAGAACAATACAAGAAAGGAGCAGATCAACATCGGAAGGAAGCCCCTCAATATCAAGTAGGGGATCAAGTCTGGTTATCCACCAAATATCTACCTCTAAAAGGGCCACGCACATTCAACCCAAGATACCTTGGTCCCTATTCCATCACTAACATAGTAAACCCAGTAGCGGTCAAGTTGGACTTGCCCCCGCACATGAAGATACATCCGGTCTTCCACGTCTCTCTATTAAAACCCGTGCAACCTCAAACCCGATTAACTAAATCTCCAAAACCCATCCTAGTTGATGGAGAACTCGAGTTTGAAGTCAAAAGCATTCTGGACTCCAAGATCTCCAAATATAAACTATTTTACCTAATTGACTGGAAAGGCTACGGCCCCCAAGAGAGATCCTGGGAACCTGCTGAATATGTCCACGCTCCTCGCCTAATCAAAAGATTTCACCGAACATTTCCTGACAAGCCAAAACCCCCGGAGAAGCCCGGTTTGGGAGGGGCCTTGAGGGGGGGTACTGTCATGATCTCTGCTTCCAAAAGGTCAGGGTTTTTCCAACTCCCTTGGAAGCAGATCCATAACCCAGGTTCCGAGTGCCAACCAGTCCCAATTGGGACCTTTTGGACGCAGTCCTGGCGCCAGTGGCACCAGGCTCATAAATATGCCCAGTCCCAGCGCTGGAAGCGCCGGGCTCATAATGCTTGGGTGGACTTACCTGCAGCAGACCATGCTGCTTACTTGCCTGCCAGTTGAGCCTCTGATCCTCTTCTGTTTGGAACTACTTTTCCTGTTGGGTGGGGCAGGAGCCACTCCCTAGGTTCAGAACACTGGAACTCTTCTGGAAAGCAGGAACTCTTTTCTTACCTAGGCGTGGCTGTGGAAGGAGACACCTAAGCACTACAGGAGGCTATTTAAACCACACCCGATGGATGAATCTTGCTTTGTGTTATTCTGCATCCTCTGCAGCAGAACGCTCATCGTGTCTTCTGCATCTGATCCTGGGCCTAAGGAAAAAGGCTTACCATCCTGAATCCAGTCTTCAGCAACACCTATAAAGACAAGAAAGAACAGGTTAGCATTACGGTCTTCAGTGACAGCGCTTCACTTACCTGGTCCATCGGCTGTCACCAACGCCTCGCGCTGCATTCCGGCATCTGAAAGACAAAGGCTTACCTACTCTTCGTGCGCTCCGGAGGTCTTCGCACTGCATTCCGGCATCTGAAAGACAAAAGCTTACCAACTCTTCGCACGCTCCGGAGGCCTTCGGCGCTGCATCCCGCATCTGAAAGACAAAACAAGGTGCGTTTAAAGACATTGGGGAACTTTAATACTCACGTGCCATTACTCCTTTCCACATCTAACCCAGTGGGTATTCCGGCACCCTGCAGCCGCTCCGAACTTGTACCTGCAAAATAAAAAGACAGTTAGAGCGCATCGTGAAGCAGGCAACAAGCGCTTACTTACGTGCTTCCAGGCGCTTCTATTCATCACACGGGCTCCATCTTCAACTCACTTCAGCCCGTCATCCGCCATCGCCGGAACCCTGCAAAACAAGAGACATCATTACTAAAGACTTTTAAAGACATTAGAATTACTCGAAACTTACCGTTCGTGCAGTAAACGACGGACAGCAGTCCTCTGAAGTCAAGAGGCCTGCTCCCCTTATCCAGTGAAGAAACTGGTTAGAGCACCCTGCCCCGAGGCAGATGGAGAGCACGGCGTTCACTTACCTAAGGTGAGAGCGTTAACCTTTGGGGCTCTACAGGAGAAGAGAAAGGGAAGAAGAGAGAGACATTCAATAACCCAGTTCATTAATCCCATATTTTCTATCTGCAGACATCTTACCCTTCGAGTCAGACATACAGTGCACAGAGGTCCAGCCCAAAGAGCCAGCCGTGTGCTACACATCACCTTTGAAGATACCGTATACGCCCAGTCAAGACCGGCGCCTCTACGGGAATCAGGTGAGCGTTACAGATCCAGGGTGAACAGTGAATCACCTAATTTGAGTGCTTGAAAAGGAAAGGAACTTTTCGTTTGGTTTTGTACATCATGCCCTCTTGATCAAGATTTGTTTGTATTAAACAATTTGTATTATTTGTTAACAACACTACAAACATTGAGCATAATCACTTTTAAGCTTAACATCCATGTAGTTACATATTGAACGTTTCAGTCCTCCCCCCCTCCCAACCCCTTAACTCGAGCCCCTGCATCCATTCCTCTGTCTTATTTATCTTCAGGCGTATCCACCATAGTCATCTCTCCCGTGCTATCATCACTATGGTCAGCCTGGGAGGGTCCCACCATCGAGGCCACCAGTTGTTTCCATGCTATCAGGGGTCCTACTTCCTCCTCCCACCCCTACTAATCGCTTCGTACCAGGCTGCCGTTTCTGCATCTGCCCACTTCAGGAGGTCTGCCCACCACATCTCAATTTTAGGTCGATGGGCTGCCTTCCAACACATTGCAATTCTCCGCTTATGCCAGGATGTAGGCCAGGTCTTTCATCTTGCAAATATGCTTCAGGTTGCGCGGTCTGGCAAATCCTGCCAGCATACATGCCCAAACTGATTCCACCTCCAGTGTGATCCCTTTTTCTGCAAGGCGTGTCTTCGCCTCTGTCCAAAATCTTCAAACGCCTCATTCAGCATAGCCAGCAACGGGGGGAGCACCTCCTGCTTGTATGTCTTATAGAATTCACTGGGGAGCCCGTCCGACCCCGGGGCTTTACACGTGGGTAGGTGCTGGATCACTGTCTCTAATTCTTCCAATGTTATTGGGGCATCCAGGTCCTCCCGCTCCTGATCGTCTAATTTAGGCGAGCCTATGTCCTCTAATGTTTCCTGTATCTCTTGACCCATCTCTTCCCCTACATACCTGTAAAGGCGTTTATAATATCTAAGGAATCCCTCATTGACTCCCTCTTGGGTGTCCCAGATCTGGCCTTCATCCCCTCTGATCTCCCTGATCACTGGTCGAGGTGTATCACTCTTGTACAGCCAGGCCAGTAACCTGCCGGCTTGTCCCCCCCAGCATGTTGCCTCTCAATGAATTTCTTATGACTCAGTTTGCATAACCTGTCCCAGTGCTCTCTGCTGGTATGTTGTAGCCTCTTCCTGTGAGGTGTACCACTTCCTCATTATACCTTCCAGCTCCTTTTCTGTATCATGTAGCTCCCGCTCTATGCCCCCCTGGAGCCCCCTGGATTTAGTTATGGCTGCGCCCCGTATTACCACTTTGAATGCCTCCCTTAGGGTACCTTCCGATTGTACACTTCCCGTATTAATGTCAAAATACTCAATGATCGCCTCCCTCAAGTCCTCGCGGAATCCGGAGTCTTGCAAGGCCTCCGCTCTAAGCTTCCACGTCGGGATTCTCGCTCTGGGGGGCTGGTGTCTCCACTCCAGGACCAAGGGGGAGTGGTCCGAGAGCACTCTGGCCTTGTATTCTGCACTTGTCATCTCTCCAGCCAACTCTGAGGTGGCAAACATGTAATCCAGCCTCGTCTGCAGATTGTGTGGGGCCGTGTAGTGTGAGTACTGCCTATCTGCTGGGTGTAGCTGCCTCCAGATGTCTTCGAGACCAAAGTCTCTTAGCAGGGCCTGTAATGCCTTTGAAGCCGGGGTGGGTCTATCTAGTTTACCATCCGATCTATCCAGTCTGGCGTCTAAAGTACAATTGAAGTCCCCTCCCCATACAATCGTGCCACCCAGTAGGGGGCCGATTTTGCTGTATAGGGCCCTAAAGTAGGCCGCTGTGTCTTGGTTGGGGCCATATAGGTTTATAATGCTCACTTTCCTGTTTTCCAGCATCCCTCGCACCACTGTCATTCTACCCTCTGGGTCTATCGTGGTCTGAAGTAACTGAAATGGCACGTGCGGTGCCACCCACGTGATGACCCCCGTCGCATATGCTGAGTATGTGGCCCCCGTGGTGATCACTCTCCACTTTCTCTTGACCACCTCCAGCTTATCCCGGGTAAGATGGGTTTCCTGTAACAGGGCTATATCAATCTTCAGCCTTCTCAAGTACATCATTACTTTATTCCTCTTCAGGTAGCTGCTGAGGCCCCGCACGTTCCAGGTCACCACTCTGAGGCTCCCCGACGCCATCCGTGGGATGTCCCTCCTCCCCCCCAAGTTCACTCTCTTGCCTGGTTTAACATAAGATTGGGCTCGTACCCCTCCCATATCCAACAAAAACTCTCCATCTAACCCTCCCTGCCCTCCCTGCTCAATTAAATACCACTGCACACAAACCCTTCCCTCCCCCCGCTCTACCCTAACCCATCTGGTGCCCAGCTCCATCCCTGGATCTCAGGCTCCCCGCGTTTGGTCCTGCCTCGGAGTGCCAAGATCAGGAACCCGGCAGGGTGTCACCGGTCTGCCGGTGACCTAACTAGTCTATTCGTGGTGGGGATGTGGGGTCTGGTTCCATTAGGCTCCCACACTTTCCACTAAGTTCCCTTGCTCGGGGATCGTGCTCTTATATATATATAGCCCTGTTCACACACCTTTAGCAGACTGTGGCCCGTACTATAATCAAGTCCCAATGTCCTAGACTGCGACATCCTGGGTGCCACGTTCACATGTTACTTATCTGCACCTTCTTCATTCTGGAAACCAGATTCCTGGGGACAGCTCTGCATGTCCAGCCATTCTGTAGCATCCTCTGGGGTTTCAAAAAACAATGTTCTGCTCTTGTGGAACACTTTTAGTTTTGCTGGGTAGATCAGCATATACTTGGGACCTGTTTTCCGCAACCTTCTCTTCACAGCCCTAAAGTTCATGCGTCGGCGTTGCACCTGCAGGGTGTAATCCGGACATGCTGTTATATTAGCCGACGACCTTTGTATCATTCCACCCTTACGGAAGTACTCAAGGATTTTTTCCCGGCCCCGATAGTTCAGGATCTTTGCTATCACCGGTCTGGTGGGGGGTTCCCGGCGGTGGCCTCCTCATTAGGGCCCTGTGCGCCCCCTCCACAGCAAACCCCTGGGTCAGCACCCCTCCAGCTATCTCCTGCAGCAACATGGATTCGATGTATGTGTACACGGAAGCACTGTGAACGTAATCTGTAGAATGATCCGTAGGCCGTGCCTGAAAAAACGGCACAGCAGTAGTATGGGCACATTCCGAGTATCGACTTCATGGAAACACTGGCATAAAAGTGTCAGTGGCACTGTGATAACCGTGCCGGAAACACCGGCATCGCGGACCAGGCATTAAACAGTGTCAGGTGTGCAGGAACAGGCCATAGGTGGCCAAAATCAGCCCAGCTGCACACCATGAGCACTGTGAATGCACAGAAGGACCACTCCCACACCCCTTCCAACACAACCATGCTGGCAGCTGCAGTAGCAGTAATGGAACTGGAGGCCCTGCATGCAGGGATACAACTGGAATTGGCAGAAGAGGTGGCAGAGGCACAGGAGGAGAAGGATCATCACCATGGCCATGCAGAATAACAGTGGCCAGAAGGTAGCACCCCCAGGCAGGCATCCAACCCTTCAAAAGTGCCACACTCGTCAACCTTAGCCAAACACAGATCCACACCCTCTACCGGCTGCACAGGGACACAATCACCTCCATAGTCGGCCTGATCCACGACAATGTTGTCATCCTCATTCACATCCATATTGCCGCCCCCTTTTGCTCAAGGTAGTGTCTGTGCTACATTTCCTGGCAACCGGCACCTACCCACGCAATGTGGGTGAGCTGCACGGGCTATCCCAACCCTGTTTTTCGAGGGTCTTTTTTCAGGTCCTGGATGCCCTCCTGTGGCACGTGTCCGACCAGAATACCCTACCCAGAACACTTGCCCAGGCTAATGCCACCAAAGTTGTGTTCCCTGCCTTGGCAGGCATGCCCAACGTGATTGGTGCATTGGACTGTACACATATGGAGCTGGTGGCCAGACATGCCATTGAAGCAGTCTACAGGAACAGGAAACTGTACCACTCCCTCAATGTGAGATGGTGTGTGATGCACACACCTCATCACCCATTGCTGTGCAAGATTCCCGGGATCGACACACAGTGCTATGGTGCTGAGGAACTCCACGCTCGCAGGGCACATGGCACGTCACAGCGGAGAGCGTACCTGGCTGTTGGATGAGTTGAATTACCAACGCATGTGCACTGTGGAATGTGGAGTGGATAAAACACTGTCACCCGACCGTACCTGGCTGTTGGGTGAGTTATATTACCAATGCATATGCACTGTGCAATGGGGGAGAGGGAGATAATACACTGTCACCCAAGCGTACCTGGCTGTTGGGTGAGTTGAATCACTAATGCATGTGCACTGTGGAATGGGTGAGTGGATAATTTTCACGAGTGCATGTGCCCAAGCAATGCCATACATACATATTGAATCCATGAGTTGAAGGGCATGACTCGGATGTATGAAATGGCCAGCGGAGCACACCCAATCATTATTACTGCAAAGCTGGACAGGCACATCAAATGCACTAGAGGTACCAGAATGCATCACACCAATGTTACATACCCCTGCAAAAACCCAACGAGCCCAACCCCCACCGCCTGCAGCACAGACAAGTCATACCAATGCAACCCACCTCCCCACCACCAGTGTACTCCACAGCATGTAGCCAGTTCACCTGCCTGTTACATGTGCACATACCCATATGCATGAATGCAAACAAAAAAGTAGCACATATGAATGAAAGGGTGAGATGACCATTTTACAACATGCAAACGGAACCCGAATTGGCACATACAATGGGCAAAATAGAGGGTGGCGTAGGCATAGGGCTATAGCGCAAGGTGGGTGTGATTTGGCGATGGAAAAGTGATTGCAAACCACCCACCCACCTTGCATAGGGACGAAGACTATTGCCTGCATGCCAATCATTATCCTGCCATCTCCTTCACAATAAACCAAAAACCATGATTCGTACTTTTCTGTGTATACATCCACATTAATCTGTCTGCATGATTCATAGATGATTTTCAACGACTCCCATGCTGCATCTCAAAAAATAATAAATGCAAGTATGGCTGCACGCATGTAGCCATTACCTAAATAAATGCAAGAATAAATGTGTGCACGTTAACAAACGATTGGTCCTGTGACTGCTGCTAGTCAAACAAACATGTCAGCAATCTCAAGTACTAGAATGCTATTTCAATGCAAGCATCACAACCACCATCTATGAAATTTTCAATTAGATTGGCCAGCAATGAATTAGTGACATCACGGGGAACCCGAACAAGGGCATCATCGCGAGGTTGGTGGTAACCCACCACTGACACTGGTGGTGTGGCGCCAAACATGTAATACTGTTTCTGGCACCTGCCTTCCCAGTCCCACCAGACAGTACATGTCCCGGCGGCCCGCCAAGGCATGCTCCGGAAAATGTAAGTCACCATTTCCGTGGAGTCACATCGGATTCCATGCGAATGAGGACTTGGAATCAACGTCACTGCCAACAACGTTGCCAGTGCTTCTGTGACAAGTCTGCCTACCGGGTCCACTGCAGCCGGCAGGGTCAGACCTGTCGCGCGCACTGACTGCGGCAGGCAGAATTGTAGTTTGCCGGTCTGGAAACAAGGCTCCTGGTAAGCCCACCGGCACCCTTGTATCGGTACCATCAAAATGACTAGTTCCACCATTTAATTCCATTTACATGTATGTATGCAGACAGAAAGCAGGCAGATCAAAGATTCAACGTCTAACCATCCGTAGAAATAGGAAACTGCAATTGCCATTGACAATGTGCCAGATACTAGGGTCATCTGTGCCATTTACTATGTCTTGTGCCAATCCCATGGGACAATGACCAACATACAGACTTTACTAACATAACACTGGCACCACAATGATTCCACACCCTTTCTGTCCCTCCCATGCAGGTGATGCTGGATACCCCTTGATGCCACGGCTGATGAACCCCGTCAGCAACCACAGGACCAGCACGAGCAGACCAACAACCGTGCTCACTTCAGGACACGGTGCACAATCGAGCAGACATTTGGGTTGTTAAAGGCAAGGTTCCGCTGACTGAGCAGATTGGGGGGGGTGCACTCATGTACAGCCCCATGAAGTTGGGCAAGATAGTTCTGGCCTGTGCCATGTTGCCTCTGGACATGGTCAGGCACCCAGCAGAGGTGGACGATGAGAATGACAGTGAGGACGAACTGTCATTGCCACATCGCAGGGATGCCATGGATAGCCGTGATGCAGGCGATGCACTGATTCACCAATATTTCTGAGCACATCACATATGGCCTAGGCCAGCAAACACAATCTGCACTGTTCAGGGAATAAAACACACACTAAAAATGAATGTCCAGTCATGATTTCTATGCAACACCATGTGTAATGTAATGAATATAATTCAATAACATATGGACCAACACTCCCCACCCAAACTATCCCTCCCACTACCCCTCCCCAACTATCCCTCCCCACTCCCCCTCATCAACTATCCCTCCCAACTCCCCCTCCCCAACTTGTGTCACGTTGTCCATGTAGTCCCTGCCAAAGACACATCCAGGGCACATGTTTGTCCTTGGTCCATTTACGGGGCCACTTGCCACCAGGCATGCCACTGTGGTGTGGCTGACAGGCACATCGACCTCCGCCATGGGCTGCTATGGACAGAACGTGTGGGCGTGGAGCTTGTGGATGCCGTATGCGTTGTCTCACTGGCCTGTCTATCCAGGGACGCCTAAAGGGACATTGCCATGGTCTCTGCAATGGAGGACATTATTCTGTTCTTCTCGCGGACCCTCCTGGTCATCAGTACGATGGTAGTTGTAGCACATCCAAGGGCACGTGCAGTGCGACGGCCAGTGTCCTGCACACTTTCCCTCATCAGTGTGGCCTCTTCAAGGTGCTGCTTCACTAAGGCAGTTAAGCCATTCTGCCGTTCCTCAATACGGCGCAGATGGGCATCCATTTCCCTGACACTGTGGAAGGGCGGGCGTTGTGGGCTTGTGAGGTTAATTGGGCTGAATTCAACCCGCTCGTAGCTGGTGTGGTTGGTGGTGTCCCCTGTGGTGTCTCCGGCATTGTTGGCAGCGTCCTCTGCACTGGAATCCTGGCCACGTGCATGCGGCTGCTGTGATGGGGGTAGTGTCCTTCCTCCTGCTGCTTGGCTTGTGGGCAATAGCGGCACTGCAGGTAGTGCTTCCTGGATGGGTGCAGTAGCAGTGGTGACCACAGCAGGTAGTGCTGCCTGGATAGGTGCAGCAGCAGTCATGACCACAGCAGGCAGTGCTGCCTGGATGGGTGCAGCAGCAGTGGTGCCCACAGCAGGTAGTGCTGCTTGGACGGGTGCAGCAGCAGTTGTGAAGACAGCAGGTAGTGCTGTCTGGATGGGTGCAGCAGCAGTCGTGACCACAGCAGGAAGTGCTGCCTGGATGGGTGGTCGCTGTGGTGTCTTGGGTGGTGGTCCATGCAGTATTCCACCAGCGTTGTCTGGTGCCCCTTGAGGGGCTCGGTTGGCCTCCTTCACTGTCAGATGATGTGCCTGAGGGAGTCAGAAAGGCATGATGTTAGGGACCAGTGGATTCAAGAAGCACTGATACATGCATTATGTTGGTTGTAGCCATGCTGTAGTGGGGACATGGCGGGGTACATGGCATGGTGCACACATGCTTCTTTTGTGCGTACCCAGCTGCAGGATGTGGGGTGTTTGTACATGGTAGACTGCTACACTGGGGCTACTGGCGTGGTGTCCTGGCACTTGCTGGCTATGGTGTTAGGGGGGTGGCCTTTCGGCCTGTGGGGTGTTGGAGTGGGGGGGGTGTTATGAATGGGGCAAGCCTGGGCTTGAAGGCTGACCCAATTGCAGGGCCAGTATGTGCATTTGGGATCTCGGATCGGCCTGGCAGGGATGTGGGGGACACATGTCATTGCCATTGCGTGCAAGGGTGGTCAGGTGTGGGTGGAGATGAGGGTCAGCATTGCTGTGTTCTGGTGGCAGTGGCAGCACAGTGGGCACACATGCAGTACGCTGTGGCAGGGTAATGTGTGTCTATGTGGGGGCAGATTCTTGTACACTTGGCTGCACAGGGTGCCGGTGCAGTGTTCAACATGTATTTCAGGCATGGGTCATTGTTATGGGCCAGGGTGTATGTCCACAAATGCAACCTGGATGTTGCTTCATGTGCGGGGGGTGTGTGCATGCAGGGTGTTTTGGGGGGGGTTCTGGATGGTGCAAGTCCCATTTCAGTGATATGCTGGTACAGTGGTGGGAGCAGGGTGGTCAGAGCTGATGTCCATTTCATTGGGGTTATGTGTATTCACCAGCCTCTTTGGGTGTCCCAGCACTCTGACCTCCACAGTGGCAACCCCTTCTATCGACTCCATGTGAAGCACACTGCTGCACTTCTCCTCCCAAGACATCAGACGTATTGACAAGGAGGTACCACCACCTGTGGCCATGCTTGTCTCTGGTGTGCAGAGAGGAGGTTCCGGGCCCTCAGGCAGAGGTCGTCCCAGCGCTTGTGGCAATCTCTCACTGTGAGGGGTGTTGTACCCACTCCCGACACCTTCTGTGCCACCTCTTCCCATATACACTTCGTGCGCAGCTGGATTTGGCGGTGCTGGTCATTGGTGAATAACTCCCCTGCACGCAGGACAATGGTGTACGCAAGCAGGTTCAGCTCTGCCTCAGAAAAGCGTGGATTATGCTGGCGGGTCTCACAAATGCCAGATGACATGGTCTTTGTGCTATTTCTTCACTCAAGAAGGGTGGATGTCGCCTGGGAGTTGCAGATTGCAAGGGATTGTGTTTTTGTAATGGCCACCAGCCTGTTTCCTGTTCTGGCGATCACTTTGTTTCCAGTGATGTCAGTGCGGCACCACAGTTTCCAGTGCCAGGGGGGGTCTGGCATTGCGATGCCGGTTCTGGGGGTTCTTGTGACTTTTTACGCTGTTTCCTTGATGCTTGTGCCGCCATTTCCGGAATGCGCGGGCCTGACAACCCATAATCATCCGATGATTCCGGAACCATGGGTTGCTGGAAACAGATGCACCAGCATAACGGAAACTAGGTAAACCTACCGCCAATCTTGTAATGAGGCCTGTGTATATCTGTTTGTCTTAGTCAAATGAATAAATTGTGGTTTTAATAGTTAAATACATGAGTTGGATACTCATATGCAGTTATTGCATTTTTGGTGATTCGTAAGTTATGTAATTAAAGAACAGGAGGGGGTAGCTTGTCACTCTTGTTGTGTTACAATAGAATAAATCCCATTGAAGGGATTGACCTCTTATAACTCATGGGTTAGTCTCCATGTTAACCATGGCCTTGTGGTATAAAGCCCCAGGGCGTGCCGGGCTAGGGAAGCTGACCCCTGACAGTACCCTCCCCTTCCTTGAGAGATGCTTTCTACCAAGACACTGAGAGATGTGACAGAAATGTTAGCGCCTTGACTTACATAAGGAGTGTCATGTCAGCTCCTCTGAAAACTTGCTCCAGAGATCAGAGGACACTTGCTCCAGCCCAAAACGCTGACTTTACTGATGTGTGTCCTGCCTACTGCATTTCATTTATGGATGTAAAAAATAAAACTACAATCATACTCATTTGGCTCAACATGTTTCGATAATATGATATGATATTTTATTTGTATCGCGCTCATACACAAGTGTTTCAGAGCGCGACTAGGCAAGGGAGGGGAGCAGGGGAGAACACAACACAAAAATAACAACAATGATCTTACTAGGCCCAGCGACATTGAGAACGTGCAAGTGCATGGGAAAGGGAAAAGAGAAAAAGTGCATGGAAGGGGGAGAGTGGTAGTGCAGCCAGCAAGTGGCAAGTGCTGTGTTTAAGGCAGCAGACTGGGTAAGTGTGATAAGTGCAGAAAAAGAAGAAAAATGGGGTGAGGGCTGTATGGGTACAGATACAGTCCCCAGTGCAAGGAGTGGCCACGAGGCAGTGCAGGAGGGTGGCAGGGTGAGCAGGTACCTGGCCCAGGGGACAGAGGGTGGCCAGGTGAACAGTGCCAAGTGAGAGCAGATCAGCAGGGGAGAGGGGGCGCGAAGGCAGAAACAAAGAGGAAGGTCTTGAGGTTCTTCCAGAACCGGAGGTGGTTCTCCTCAAGTTTTAGATTGGCAGGGAGGCTGTTCCAGAGGGAGGCCCCAGCCGAAGAATAAAAAACGATTGACCCGGAGGGAGTTAGAGGTAGAGGAGCGAAGAGCTAGAGAGGGGAGGTATTTGCGGAGGGATAGCTGAAGGTATTTTGGACCCAGGCCCCAGAAAGCCTTGTGGACAGTGCAGACAATGATTTTGCATTATGGGATTTGTGTACTTTTATAGTGATATATATATACAAAGATGTTCTTTTATCCCTAGGAAGCCAATCATGATCACATCCCAGTACATACTATAGTTGGCCGGATATGTTGTCAAGTGCCTAAATTTGAGACTGGGATCAAATGCCTGCTTCACCACTCAACCAAAGTGTAATCCAGCAAAATAATTTTATCTCACTATGCCCTATATGACAACATTGGGAGTCCCTAAAAGTGATCCAGTTTGCAGTGTACACTATTAAAAAGAAATTCTCTCATGGGTTACTTGACTTTATAGCATTGGAAAAGCCAAAATTGTGTTTCTTTTTGTTTACTCTGAAAGTATAAAGCATGCAGAAAAAAAACATTAGGCCTCATTACGACCCTGGCAGTAGGCGGTATGAACGGTGCCGGTAAGGTACCGGCACCCTTCATACCGGGCCGTAACATTACGAGTTTGCTCGCGGGTGGAGGAATGCACATCTGGTCTGGCCAGACGTGCATACCGGCACCCGCAAGCAGACCATGATGCTAACAACGGACCTGTCATTAACGGGTCTGTTGTTAGCATCCTCCACATTCCCATTGAGCCCTATAGGGGCTCAAATGGGAATGGGGACGTACTGGGTCTGGGTCCCAAAAATGGGAATTACCGGGCCCGCAAAAGTCAGAATGGCCCGGTAATTCCCTTTTTTCGGGACTCGGACAGGAGTTTGGAGATAGCCATGCCAGTAATGACGGCATGGCTACCTCCAAACTTGTAATGAGGCCCATTGTCATTTTCGAAATGTGTCTTTTGCCCTCGGGATTTTGATTAATGTTGATTTTGCTGATAGTTGAGAGGAGATGCACTACATATAAAATGAGGCTTTTGGCTCTAGATATATTTTCAGTTGGAACCAAAATGATAGGAAAAATTGATAAGGCAGCAGTATTACATTATTTTTGCAGCTGCAAAATCTAGGAGAGTGTGATTTAACCAAAGACCATATACATGAGATAATGAAAGTGAATTCATTTTTGAAATATTACCTGCTTTGCAACTTCATTACCCCACCCACATGACCAAACAGCATATCGCTACGGACATACAAGAAGTTTGGTATCTGCCCAATATTCAGGAATTGTTGTCTATGTTTACGTCCAATTGTGTTGTCTGTCAGACATATAGTACTGGGCAGACATTAAAAACTTTGAGAGGAATACTGCCTCGGCCAATTGGCCCCTTTCAAGATCTTACATAGATTTTGCAGATATGGGTGAAAGATGTAATACCTTCCGTTACCTCATAGTTGTGGTATGTCCTTTCTCCCGTTGGATTGAGGCTGGTCCATCTGCACATTCTGATGCCAAATCAGCAGCCAAGTTTTTGGTGAGGGGAGGTGTACGAGATGGTTAAAAGTGACAACTGCACCCACTTCTTTAATGAGCTGTTCAAGGAAATTGCAGCTTTTTTGGGAATTAAACACAAGATGTGTTCCATTTATCATCCCCAGGCCAACGGCATTGTGGAAAGGATGAACAGTTTACTGAAGACTAAGTTGTGTAAACTCTGTTACACTGAAAAAGAACTAGGTGCACTAACTCCCTTTGGCCCTGTTCAGTTTGAATAGTCAGCCCTGTAAGGACCATCACCTCTCCCCGCATGAAATAGTGACAGGAAGATGTATGCACATGCTGTTGTCTCCTGTGTTAGTGCAACTGATGCTCATAGGGCTGTGCACATTTTGGGGCATGATTTTCATTTGTATTTGACTCAGTTAAGAAATTGTATTAAATACGTTTCTCAACAGATTGCTCCATGTCAAACGAAAAAAGGTGACAAGAGCATCTGCAAGCTCGCCACCATTACACGTGTTCCCTGGTTATAAGGTGTACATAAAGAACTTTGTCAGCAGGTAGAGTGAGCCTCGATAGAACGGGCCTTACACTGTGGTGTGTGCTGCCCCGCTTGCAGTCAAAGTGAAAGAATTACAATATTGGGTGCATTTGTCTGAAGTAAGGAAGGCACCGCAAACATTGCCTCAGACAAAAGGTATTTTTATCAGAGTGTTTTTAATCTGGTGATTTAATCTGGTGATTCTTTTTTATGTGAAAACAACATCAGCTGCATTTCATTTTGAAGAGTATTTATGTTTTCTTTGATGGATGTTTTATTGATATTTGGCTTGTGTGATTTTTGAAATGATGATTTCTACTATGAATCTGCAAGGTTCTGCGTGTTTCAGTGGTATTAACGTTATGTTTCAAAACGTTTTGTAGAAGGATACTTTTTATACTTATGTGTGGATTTGTCTTTGGTCTATTCTTATATTTATCAAGTGAATTTATATGGTTAGGACATATAAAGAAGGGTGGGAGTATAATAAAAGGGGATGTAAAAACAATACATTTTTTGATGCTACAACACCAAGTGATGATTATAGGACCACGGTAGTGAACTTTAAACGAGTGAGAATACAAGATACAATCATATGGTACCTAAAGTTGTGAGTTAAAAGGGGTTTAGATGAAGAAAATGGATACAATCAGTACAAAAGTGTAGTATTTGATCCAATGGCCATCATTACAATTTTGGCGGTCCGGAAATAAAGGTGCTGGTCGCAATGTACCGGCACCCTTTCCGGACTGCCAAACTATAAGTCTGCCGGTGGGGGCCACGGATCTCCCAGCAGGCCTGACCTGCTGGGAGTTGAGGCCTCTACCGGCAGGTTTTACACTGAAGCGTCAGCACCATTACCAATGGTGCAGGTGCTTCAGTGTCCCCATTCCCATGGAGTCCTGTTGGACTCCATGGGAAAGGGATTTACTGTACAGCCGCCGCTTATGATATCCTGGTAGCACAAGGATGTCAGGGGGTGGTAACAGTGTTACAGGGTTGGCAGCAACCCGCCGGTAGCACCAGGCAGTTACCGCCAACCTCGTTATGAGGGGAAATGTCTCATGTGCACCATCCAGAATTTAAAAACATGTGGTACAGTCACATGAACTCAGTAGGGAAACAGGGGTATAACAGGAGTTATGTCTGCTCTCTCATCCCCTACGTGTCTGGGGTACCCAAAATGTATGTACCCCAGGAAATATCGACTTTGGAAGTCCAGTGTTTGGTGCATTTAGTGCTGTGTCGGGTATGCAAGCTGTTGCAGGGGCACAAGGTACACGTTGTACAAATGGACAAAGATGGAGAGAACCATGCTAAAGACAACAGTGCATCTCAATGAAGCCAGAGCCCATGTTGAAACTGAAAGGAGCACTGTTTGTCTCAAACAGATGGGAGAAGGCGGTGGTGAACTGTGCAGTAGGGGGGCTGACAGGGATTGGAGAAGAAGTTATATGGTACATAAATAAGAACGGTTTCACAACATGGACTGCATGAATACCAACATTAACATGGATTGAAGCACGGGAAACTCCAGTAAAAGTCAAACCAGCAGAAGAATATCAGTTCTGTTTTCGAGGGCATGGGACTGGTCCTGTAGGCACTAATACTAAGTACAACAAGACAATTGGGCCTCATTACGAGTCCGGCGGTAACCATGCCAGTGCTACTGGTCGTTTGCCACCGGACTCATAACATTTTACAGGCGCCTGACTTCCCGGTGCCACTGGGAGATTACAAGTCCAGAGGCCCGGGAAGTTAGGTGCCGGTGAAATGTCAGTCCCCATTCCCATTGGTCCGATAGGACTCAATGGTAGTGGGGACACGGAAGCGCTGTTACCCTTGCTAACAGTGCCAGCGCTTCCGTAACCGGTCTGCTACCATGGCCACTGCACCTGGCAGGGTCAGACTTGTTGGGCAGAGCAGCCCCAGCAGGTAGACTCCTAGTTTGCCAGTCTGGAAATAAGGTTGCCATTAAGCCTACCAGCACCCTTGTTTCCGGACGGGCAAACTTGTAATGAGGCCAAATGTTCATTCCAGATATTGCAAAAGGAACTGCGTCTCCGATGGACCTGTACTGGGAATGCGGTAAGTATATCTGCATCTTCCTTCTTCCTGGCGAGGCACACGTGCACTAACAACATTGCACTCAGCTATCCTAGTGGTGCCTGAAGTTCATTTGACAGTAGCATCCAAGCATGGGGTGTCGCAATCTATCTGAGCCTCCATCCAACCCCCCCAGGATGAAGAAGAAGCTGTCAGTGGAGCTGAGAAGGAAGTGATCAAATTATCTGTCAGAAGATTCATCCAGGCTGCTTAATGCAATTCCAGCCAAACATTGGCTGTACAACAAGACAGAGGTGTTCCTTGCGTTCCTCCTAATGCCAGGGCAACAAGACGGCAGCGAATGCAAAGTGGTTGCAGACTGTTCAGTGGGAAGTGATCCAGTTGGCTAATGACACTGAACAAGACCTAAATGCTATCAAGAGCGAGCTGAGGGAGATCCGGTTGATGGCACTTCAAAACTGGTATGTCCTGGGTCTCCTGACAGTGATGGAAGGGGGTATGTGCAAGAAGATAGGGTTATCATGCTCCACACACATAACCCAAATGATGCAGAGAACGGGTCCCTCACCCACATCATGGGGGCCTTGCACAAGTTAAAGACTGATATGGAAAGTGAAGCAGGTGTGCAGGCCAAAGATTGGTTCGACATGTTGTTCTTAGGGGCACCATCCTGGCCTGGGGCAGTGGTGAAGATACAGTTTTTGATTGTGGTGCTCCTACTGGTGTTGTTCTGCACATGCCAGGTGATGCTTTGATTTTGTGCCAAGACTATTCCAAACAATACAATGATGATGATGGTTACTTTCTGGGCAGGAATGGCTCTCCCGGGTACAAAGGATAGGCAGGCTCAAATGAGGACCCAAATAAGCCACATATGGTTAAGATTGAAAGGCCTATATACCCCCGGGACATTAACATTACACCCACCAGATCCAGAGGACTATACCGAACACTGGGTGGATTTAGCAGATTATGGGGATTGCATATATCTTACGTGCACCCAAAAGAAATATGCGTGGGAAGGAGGGAGTTTACATCATGTGTGAAGGGCATGGGTATCTAAGGATGAAGCGGCTAGAGAGATAGAAAAAGAGAAATTAGTTAATGGAGTATTACCTGAAGGGGGAAATGTTAGGATGCATGTCCAAATTGCTGCACCTCCCAAACAATTTAGATTGTGGAAAATATATTAACACGTTGAGAATGCATAGATGGTAGTGTAGGGGGGGAAACCTAATGGGTGGAAGCAAAGGGTGGGAGACACATGTATTCTGTAAGTTTATATAGGGGAAAACTAACCATTTACTTTGCGATAGTGTCACGTAGAATACATTGCATGTGTGCAACATTTATAACATTAACTAATGCTGCATTTGAAGAGTAGGCCTGAATCCTTGCAGGCCGTGTTGGAGACACAGAACAACAAGGCCTCCTCTCTTCCTTATCACATTCTAATTACCAGTCGCGGTAAGGAACACGCACGTACACCCACATATAAATGTATCAAGTGAGACCTTTGAACAATTAAGTAGGAATGCAAGAAGCTAAATGGGAGAAGGGGTGCAGCCCTGTACGAAGGCCACACGCATGGAAGCCAGAGCAGAGGTATTGAGCTGCCAAAACATGAACTGAGAGTTAGGACACTAGCGCCCCCCAGAATAATGGTCATTCCATTTGAACTACCAGATGTACACTTAACTCCTTCACGAAGTGGATGGATTAACAGGACACCAGGCTTACATCTTGGGGGGGTAACTGAAATATGGGGCAGCAGAGAACAACAAGGTCTGTGATTTGTACCAGGGATAGTGAAGGTAAATGCCAATACTCATAAGATTGCAGCGTGGATGTATGATGGGTGCTCCTACATGTCTGGGATGATAAAAGAGTTGCTTTGTTGCCAAGGACCAGGCTGACTTCAAAGTTATCTGCGGAATTCATGTTGACGACCAGGTGCAAATTGTGTTTTTAGAAGTAAAGACAGTGTGGTGCTATTTATAGTTTAAGCAATTTCCTTGCAGCGCTTTGAGGTGAAGAGGCTGTCACCCACATGTGGAAAGATGAAGAGATGACAAACTATTGGAAAAGGGCCTAAATGTGACTATTAGCATTAAAAAGGCAGCAGCCAATGAGGGTGGGGGATGAATACTGAATAACAATTTGTATGTTTATCAGATGAACTTCACTTTAATGACGAGACAGTGCTCTGCGGCAGTGGACTTATAGCCTATCACCCTTTCCATTTGTATATAAAATAAAGCTCTTGTTTTTCTCGAGAAAGGGTGCATCTGGCCTTTTTCCATATATCTGGTTGTTGTGGAGTGACCCTACACCAGATACCATGGCAGCTCTAGCTGGCACATGTGTGTTAATGTGGCCTTAAAGTATGTAGGAAAGTTCATTTGAGCCAAGTCACACATTCCACAAACCCACCATAACGTTCTTGGTATTTGTATTTTAATTATTTATATAGTGCACCAGGCCCAAGGGCATCCGGGCACATCACTTAGGTTACAGACATAATACATAACAATGTAATGAGGAAAACAGTACACTGAACAAAGACAATTTAGGAAAATATACAAGTTATATACATATTTACAATCAGGTGATAACTACTAACAAATTGGCGCTAGTGTTATGAAGAGGGGAAAAGTGGATGATCTGAGTCAGGACAGGTCTTGGGCAGACATCCAGGCTTTGGCTTTGTGCTTCAAGACCAAGAAGGAGGATTCCGCTCTGAGAGGATTAGGTAACGAGTTCCACAGTTTTGCCGCCAAGACTGGGAAGCTGCTCCCACCAGATCTCTGAAGATTAAAGCGCGGTATGGAAATGCAATTGGTTTGGGCACTTCTGAGTGGTCTTATGGTGGTGTGGGTAGTAAATCTGCTGGCCAGATAACTAGGTGCTTGGTTAGCAAGGCTTTTATGTGTTAGTGCTAGCACTTTAAGTGAGACTCTTTGAGATACTGAGAGCCATCGGATACTCCATCTAGTGTCAGAAATGTGAAGGTTCCTGGGGATGTTTAGTGCCACTCTGATAGCATCATTTTGGATGACTTGTAACTTATTGATATTGCATTGGTTAGTGCCGAAATGGGCGTTGCAATAGTCAATTTTGGACATAACCAAGGTCCTCGCTAGGGTGGTGCAATTGGCTGGTGATAGGAAAGGGTGACATGCTGTAATGAGCTTGCATGTATATATGCTGCAGCAGATGATACTGCGTTGGTTTGTCTGGTCAATGAGAGGGTGCAGTCGATATAGATGCCAAGCGTTTTTGTACCCTTAGCAACTTTAATAGTATTACCATCAATGATGAAAGATTTGAATGATGGGTCTAGTTTACTAAGTCTTTGGTGAGAGCCTAAGATGAGAAGCTCAGTGTTTTCCTCATTCAAGCAAAGTTCGTGTTGCGCCATCCAATCCTGGAGGACTTGGTAAATAGAGTTAACGGCTAGAGTATCAGTTTTGTGGTCACCTGTAATAGGGATGAGTATCTGGGTGTCATCCACGTAATTAGTGTAGGTGATACCCAGATAATCCAGGATGTCGAAAAGTGGTTTCGTAAACACGTTGTAAAGTGTCGGAGAAACACACAATCCTTGTGGTACCCCACAGGTGACTGGCGAGGGTTCAGCGGTGGCAGAGGGGGAAAAAACCCTCATGAATCTGTTTGCCAAGATTGAAGTGATCTAAGACATTGATTTATCCGAGAAGTGGGTGGCAGTTTTTAGGTGACGGCAAAGGATTTGGTTATTTACTAGGTCTCAGCCTGCATATAGATCTAAGAGGAGTAGAAGGGCCAGTTTACCCTTATCTTTTAAGTCTTCAATCTGTGTTTTGAGATCTGTAAGTGCGCTTCCGTGCCGTACCGAGGACGGAATCCTGATTGCCTATGTCCCAAGAGATTATTAGTTTCCAGATATTCTTGGATCTGCAGGTAAGCAACACGATCAAGAATTATTAACAGGAAAGGGACCGTGGTGATGGGTCTGTAATTGGTAGGTATGTTCGCATCCAGTGTAGGTTTTTTGAGGGGTGGTATGACCCAGGCATCCTTCAGGTTGTCAGGGACAATCCCAGAGCTAAATGAAGAATTTATGAGTGTGGTAATGAAGGGCGCTAGATTATGCGATGCCTCCTTAATAATGGTAGCAGGACATAAATCACCCTGGCAGTTAGATGGTTTGAGATTGTTGATAATATGTTCAACTTCGATGATGGAAAGGGGCGAGAAGCTGAAGGGTTTCAGGGATTCAAAGTTGGTGTTATTGCGTACCTGAGGGGTTTTGGGTTGCAGGCCGATCTGCAGACTGTTTTTTTGTCATTGATTTTAGTTTGGAGAGTGGCGATTTTGCCAAGGAGTGCCTTTTGAATATTGGCGCACCATGTGCTGTCTTTGCTACAGGTGTCAGGAGGAGTAACAGGGGATTCCAGTTCCTTTAAGATTCTGAATAACTCTTTGGTATTTGATTTAGCTAGTTTGATGCGCTTGTTATACGTATCTCTTTTAGCCTGAAGTATAGCCTCTTTGTAGTTCAGAGTAGCTAATGCAATGCTTGCTCTATTTGTTTCCGTTGGATTGCTTTTCCAACGTGCTTCAAGGTTCCGTTTTTCTTTACGTAGGATTCTCAGCTCTGGTGTAAACCAGGAGTTGAGGTGGGCCTGTGGTTTAGGTTTTCTGGGTTTGATAGGTGCAATAAGGTTGAGGGCTTTCAGCATAGTTTGATTGAACGTGTCTACCAGGACTGTAGGATCAGAGCATGAGGAGGAGTGTTCGTTAAGAACTGGGAGGATGAGTGGGAGTAATTTAGCGCAAGTTATGTTGCGCTTGTTTCTTGTGGAGGTAGCAGGTGCGATGTCAGGAGTGGTATGGAGGATTCTGTTTGGGATACTGACGGTGATTAGGTGGTGGTCTGTCCACGCACATGGTTGGTTAGATTCAACATTAATGTCACAATTTAAATTGGCTATACAGCCTAGAATCCTGCTCTTGGAGTGTGTTGGCATGTTGATCTGTTGTGTGAAACTAGCACACATAGGGGGGTCCCCCAGATGAACCATTTATCAAATAGTTCAATGACCCAGTTTTTGCTACAACTGGGCCCTATTCCATGGGTTATTAAATCACCTCAAAGAACAGTACACACAGTGGGTAGTATTTTTGTTATTTCATAATTTATTACATAGGCCATTGGTCCTACGGTTACAAGCTTAAAAAAGACCAATTGGGTCTATTTATAATTATGTAGAAAAATCAAAACATAAATACATATGTCAATATAGAAAATGCATGCATGTATACGTCAGAATTTTGTGAATTAATCAATTAACATTTAGGTGACACGGTATAGTAATCAATTTTGAGGAAAACACTGGCAGAAAAACTATCTTGCTGGTCCTGTCTGTCTAATAAATCATAGACATCCTCAATTCGCCAATGTCACCTATTTTACATTCTGAAAATAATTATTCATGATCAAAGGCACATCCCAGGTCCTGATCTGTTGTGTGAAGCCTAGATTAAGTAGCAGGTTGTTCATATCATGGGCTGAGGCATCATTAGGGTCTTGGTAGCCTAAATTGAAATCGCCTAATACGATGATTTGAGATTTGGTCTTGGTATTATCAGCAAGGCTGTAGGATAGGTCTTCAGCAAGCGTGGATATAGGCCCAGGGGGCCTGTAGATAAGGTGGAGTGTAATAGTCTGATTGGGGGTGACAGCTAATTTCGCTGTGAGTCGTTCACCTGAGCTGATTTGGAGAGCAGAGGAGAGGCGGAGATTGATAGAATTTTTATGTACAATGGCAATGCTGCCTCCTTTGGTTTGACTAGTATTACAGTCACTTCTAATGATAGTATAACCTTCAGGGTTAGCTAGAGATAGTAGTGGTCATAGTGGTCCTGAGGTATCATGGAGCCAGGTTTCAGTAATGGCCATGAAGTCAAGGTCATGAGTTGTGATGAGGTCACCATATCAAGTGAATGTGCCGTAAGTGATCTGGCATTGATCAGTGCAGCCTAAAGAGATGTTATGGGGACGTGAGGTTGGGTACTCTCGTCAAGATTAGAGTCCTCTGTGGGTGGATGGGAGGCGTGAGCTATTAGCTCTTGATGAGATAGGTTGGTATGCTGGTTGATGTTTGTAGGGCGGTGGGAGACATGAGGGAGTCTAGATCCTAGTCTGAGATTCCTCAGGGGCACAGTACAAGGTTGGTTGGGGGTTGGTTTGGTGGGGAAGTGTTAAAGCCAGAGGGCAGGGGAGTTGAGGTAGGGGTTAGTGGAGTGAGCAACAGTGGCTGTCGCCAAAATAGGGTGTTGCTGCTGTGTGATATGAGAAGTGCTGCTAAAGCTATGCGCATGTGAGGTAGGAGGCATGTTAGGCATGAGTTGTAACACGCAAGGGAGCAAAGGGTAAGAGTGTGGGCAAGTAAGTGGTGAGGCTGCTAGTGGGGCATTGCGACAGAGTGTGTATAATCCTGACAGTGCTAATAGCTTGAAGATGAGACACAGTACACGGTGGGCACTGACAGAGGGAATGCGCTGGCCATGCATGGTGACAGAGCCAGCAAGTATGTCAAGGGGTTAGGATTGCCGGGGTACAGTTTGCAGTAGGTTTGTAAGCGGTACTGCAGTAATAGGTTGGCAAGGGCAACCAATAAAAAGAGAACCTGGGCTGGTAGGCAAGTTAACAGTGGCACAGGGTAACAAATGAAAAAATACATCAAAGGATGTGCACCATTAAGTTAGCATTATTGTTCTTAATAGTGAGGACAGGGGTAATGCACAGATAGGAACAAGTACATGGCTGTAGGTCTCAAAGCGTTCGAACGGGATGGGTAAGTGTGAGGCAACAGATGAACAATAACCACAAGAGAGCGCTCTAGCATGGAACATGAATAAGGCAGTTATGCAAGCTGAGCAAATCACACGTGGTAGTAAAGTAGTTTTGCGGACATCCGGGTAGTGCAGATAGTACAGACAGTAATCAACAATGCAATAGCACAAGGCTGTCATATGTTAGAAGGATTGGAGGCACTGAGGCCGATACAAAGAGACTCAACGGTATTGCGGAGAGCGGTCTCCGTGTACAAGGAGAGGCAGTTGTAGGAACGAGCATAGACAGCAAGTACGTGTATATTGATCAAGTGGGCAGGGATGGTGGGTGAGAAGGTACGCACTTGTAAATTGCTGCGATGATAAGCAAAGTGGCATTATCTAGTGCAGATATGGTTAGAACGAATAGTCAATGCCTGTATTGAATGAGAGTCTTACTGTAGGGGGGCAAGTAGCAGGGCCGTGTTGATAAGTCGGCGGTGGTGCATCCAATCTGGATCGTCATGCAAGGTTCACAGGTTCACAGCAGTAGCAGCAAGGATAGAATCGGGCATAGTTTCCAGGCGAACAGCGAGGAAGGCTGCGGACAGGCTGAAGACAGGAGCCAGCCTTAGTTTTCTGAGCCTTTGTGTTCTGGGCCGACTAATCGCCTGCCGGCTCTGGATTGGATGCCAAAAGGAGAGCGCCAGCCAATAGTAGAGCAGCTGGATGGGGTTAGGCAGGAAAGGTATGAGTACGTTCTGGGTCGGCCATCTTGGGCTATGCAAACACCTCGTTGTTTGCAATGGCATTGGCAAAGGGCTGGTGTAAGCATCCGGCCAAAACAACAGTTGTACTCCGGTGAGGGGCTTCAAAATGCAATCATGAATGAAGGATGGAAATATGCACAATCTTAGCGCGAGTGCAGCAACACGCACGATTTATATCAGCCGAGGTGCAATAAGCCCACGGGCTTACCTATGTTGCGGTAGATACTCCGGTACCACAGAGCAAGGTGGGCACTGTTCCTGCAGTGCTGGGGGAGCTGTGTTGGTGTTGTGGATATATATATATATGTGTATATATACATATGGTAAAAGCTTTGTACTGCAGTAGAGAGTGTTTGGCGTGCACTCCAAGAGCAGACCAGAGGAGGAAATGTTCTCCAAACCCTAAGTCCAAACACCAGAAGTATGCCAGGCAAAAAGAAATAATTAACTGTGAGGAATCTGAGGGCGTCCTCACTTGTTCCCCCAAAACCCCCTCCTTCCCGGCTGGCCAGGGAAAGATCATCTCTTGTGGATCCTGACCCTGGGAGAGAATATGCTAAGATAAATCACCTGGGGGGAAGGGTAGCAGACTCTGAGACCAAGAAGGAAGTCCCCCCAGATGAGACATGATATCCCCCATTTCCCTTTCCCAGGGGGAAATGTATTTCCCTGCCCTCTCCCTTTTCCTCTTCCCAAGCTTCCCTCAAAAATACCATTTCAGTACTGAGACAAGGCGGAGGACTATGAAGGCCTGCCTGTGGAACAACCAGTCATGTCCTCATTATGGAGGCCTCCAAGGTCAGGCAAGGAAATTCAATGTCCCACTCCTAGGCCCATTTAACACTTTCAGCAGATATAAAAGAAATCCCACCAGATGGAAAGGTGGAGTCGGCCTGAAGAGAGCTGCCGGATGAGTTGGAGGCCGGTGTGTGATGCCCTAACTGAAGAACCCAAGCAGGACTGTCGTTGGGCAGGAGACGCTAGGACCAGGATCGGCAGGAGATTGAAGCCGGGTACTTAGATGGTTGCTAGAGCATGAGCTCTAAGATGTAGAGGTTGTGCAGCAGACAGCGGCGGCGCACCGGACAGTTTCTGGCAGAATAAAGACTTCTGTAAGTGCTTGTTACCGTTGCGTGTTATGGTAACACTGGAGTGTCAAAGGGGCAGAGGAGAACCCCAGCATAGCCGCAGGAGCAACTGGCAGTCAAGCTGTGACGGAAATTGGAACCAGGAGAGAACCGCATTTCATCAGAGCCAGTGAGTTTCAATGAGTGGAGAAACCCCGGGCTGCTCCATACGCGATTGTCCTAAGCAAATATATTGTAACTAATAGCACGCAAGCAGAATTCCTTTCCCTTATTCTACTCGTGAGGTGAATCGAGTTAATGCGGATAGAGGAAAAGAAACTTTCCATTGTTGAAGTAAACCTTCAAAGATTCTAACACACACGTTGCAGTAAGAAAGGTATTTTTTCATTGTTGAATCAATCAAGGCTACTGACAAGTGAAAAGGAAGACATAGAATGTTTGTTTTCCATTGGGACCATTTATTTAACTGTTAGGAAACCTGAGAGAACTCATTCAACTTCGCAAGCTAATAGGGGGACTGAACCTGCATTGCCCAAAAGCCAATTGAATGTCAGGATTGTGGAAGGCCAAGAAAATGGAAGCATTGCTAATATTGCGTATAAGTGAACATCACTATTGAGAAGACAAGCATTGGCAAAGCCATGAGTGAAAGCAGAGCACCATAGAAGAAGCGATGCAAAGCCAAATAGAAGGGAGATGAAGGGATGCAAATCCTAACTTGACATATGTGTGAGTCAGGTTCCCACTGAAGCTGAAACAGTGTAATCATACCTTAAAGAACATAAAAGAATGGTAAAGAGACGTGTCCCAGAAGCGTGACCTCTGATGGGTGGACTGAGTGGTCCCAACTGCGCCTAAACCGAGAAGAAACGCACAACGAAAAGCGATCCAAACAACTAGACAGAAAGCTGTTGTTGAATCCAAAATAAACAGCGATCGAAACCAAGGAACCTTGTTTTGTGAATCTTGTGAAACCAAGGAACTTTTTTTGTGAATCTTGTGAAAACAAGAGACTTTGCTTTTGTACCGACAAGAAGGAAACAAGGTGAGTGTGAAATTGTACACAGGGGCAAATACAGAAGAACCTGTGTGGGCTGAAGAGCCTAAGATTCCTAGTTGTGTGACCTGTAATGGGTGGACCATGTGGTCTGAAAACTGCTTCTAGACCAGAGAATCCTCAATTGTGAAAGCCAAGGACATTGTGGAAATAAACCAAGAAGGAGTAATTTCATTGAACTGTTAATTCAATTCAGGAGTGTCAGGTGGATCTGAAGCTGTGTTAAAGTTGGAAGACTGAGACCAAGTTGACAAGTTGAACTCTTTGGGGAAGGAACCCTAAGACTTGATGAACTTTAATGCTGTCGTGCAGACCCCTGCCTTTGGAATGGTTTTGCTTTGAACTTGGGGAAGGGAACACCAAAGATCTGTGGAACTGTTTGAACTTGAGAAAGGTAATCTTGAGACATTTGTGGAATTTTCTTGAACTTGGGCAGGGGAAGCTGAAAAGGAAGATAGGAGCTGGAAGAAGCTCAGAACTATGTTTCTTTTATTGGTGACATCCCTGTGCATTGTACAGCTTTAGTTGTGAGGGCAAGGATACGTTTTGGAGACAGAACGACTTAAGTGGAACTTTCTGACTCATACTTTCCTTAGTTTTGTTCAGGTCGGAAAATCCCACCTTAGCATAGAGCAAGTTAGGCCTTTAACCATCCTGACATTTGAGTTAGTAAACCATTTTATTTTGAACTTTGAATCTGTCTTGCTTCATGATACCTTCACACAACACACCCCATATTTGTGTTCTACTTAAACGCAGCACGTGCGTAACACCGTCAGTGAGAGGCGTGCGTAAAGGGATGCCTCAAAGACATCTGAGATATGACGTTTAGCTTACAACACTCTGACTTTAGGAAAACTCAACCAGAAATTAAACCAAAATTTAAAAGAGAATGCTGTGGAAATGTTTTTGATTCAAGCTCCTGTGCGGTGGGGTGCTGTGGGTGTTAGAAAAGCTTGCTGTGCTCCCACCAAGGTGCCCAAGTCTCCTTCATGCCTGCGCTTCTGTCTTTGCACACAACACCTGCCCGCGTATATGTGCTTTGTAAGAAGGGGACATTTGATTATATCGCACATTCCTCATAAAGCAAGGACAAAGGCAATTCTGGAAACTAGGGAGTATGATGTCGCAAAAAGAGGAGAATGGACAGTTTGGCTGAACATGGTGACCCTGCCTGTCATCAGGGTCTAGTGATCACACCCTGCCGAAGTTAGCTTCTCAATCTTCGTGCTCTGAAACACTTGTGTATGAGCGCAAATTAAATAAAATATCATATCATACCTATGAGATATAATTAAGATTTTCCCTACTATCGTAACGGAAAGTCATTATTCTATTAAAGACACTGAGGCAAAGGATTATGCTCAACTCTACTGTTTACTTCTCAATCAGCTTTCAAAACAATTGTAAAAACAACACAAGGAAAAAACTACAACATCTAGAGGAAATAAAGTATTTTTGTAGTTTTAACTTGATAGGGTGTTAAAGTCCATGTGACCCTGCCATCCAATACTGCTCCACCTGAGGCTAGACACCTCCCACCCCCAGGCTGACTGACCCTCTTCCTCTTTCTTCTGCTGCCACTGAAGTAAACTGGCATCTCTACAGTAAATGCTTTATAACCAACAAATCTTATCTTGCTACTTCACAAGCCCACCGGCTTCACCTCAGAATCTGTATGAAAAAAAAACCAACATAACAACACTGATAGAAGGCCAACTACAAAGGGGGGATGAGCAATCGCAACATGATAGCTGCCGCGCTGCACCACACAAACTGCTCCTGTGCGTACATCTAAATGATAACCTGGGTGGGATAATCTTTCACCTCTGTGTCTTTAATGGAATTATGACTTTCTGTTAGAATAGTGGGGGAACTCTGAAGACTGAAGGCTCGGATAATGCTTGTTTAAAGCTGACTTACCACCAACGTCGACACTTGCTCAAGTAGAATGTCTTAAAGACTGATTCGTTAGTCGGTCGCCTTCATAATACCTTTCAAGCAAGCCCATACACTGAATTCCTTGAATGCCATTGCGCCTCAAGTCGAGTGGGCATTGTAAGCTTCGATATCAATGCCTGCTTGCTGCATGCACCACTGCACCCGTCTGGCCAATGTGGCTGCATATACAGCCTTAAACGGCCTTCTTAAGGCTAACAGCAGCATGGTCTGCTACTGCGGTCTAAGCAGAGCTGTCATCGCTTCATACGCTATCAGACGTTTAACTGGGCACAGCTTCGGTCGGTCTGGAAAAGCCAGGTAAGTCACTGACCTGATCCCGTCTTTGGTCTCTTGGTGACGTGAAATGTCACCCCCAAGGGTGAGAAAGACTTGTTATTAACTTCCAAGACTATAACATCTGACGTCCTCTTGCATGAGATGAGGAAAACCAAGGTTGTGAGTTTATCCAACAGAGCTTTACGTGACAATCCCTCATTCTCTGGCGATGACTGAAAAAGTCTGAGGACTGTAGCATGGAGCATTTTATGCCATACTGATGTGGAACTTACAGGGGTTCTGGAAGGAGAATGTGGAGGCGGAGTGTGGACACTTGGAAGACGGTTGGAGAGACTGGAACAGCTCCCTTCAGAGACTCCTTCCTTATCCCCCTTTATATATATATATCCAGTTACTTAAAATACATTAATAAATGTCCTATTATATAAATATATGCTTATACCTATTCTGTACTGTATAGCATTCTACAAGGACGATGTCCACGTCCCACACTTGGGAGTACTTCAGCACTGGAGGCTTCAGATGCCTTACTCATTCGAGCAGTCTGTCCACCAGAGGATGCTCCCCAACCGAGAAACCTTCCACATGTGTGTGCCTCACTGCTATAGCCGAGCATGCTGTGTTAACTTTCCGGTATGCCTTACCTTGCACCGCCAATGCAGCCAAGAAGCTCACTATGTGGACTATATCTGCTTTATCGGGTTGAACGTCCCTAGCCAGGCACCAGCTACGCCATCTACCCCAGGCAGCTTTGTACGTTTTCTTTGTCCCTGGGCCCCAGGATTCACCGATAAATTGTTCAGCCTCTCCCAAAATGGCTTGGAGAGACCAGGCTCACCAGAAAACGCCCAGGCTATTAGGCTCATGTTTTCCATCTGGATGAGCTGTTGCCTCTTTCCTACTGGGCCCCGCAGTATCGTCAGATTTCAAGGCGGTAAAATGGGAAGCTGGCATGACAATTCTAGCAGGTTTGGAAACCAGGCTGGTCCTCTCCAATCTGGAGTGACATGCACTAACTTCACTTTCTGCCTCCTCACCTGAACCAACGTTGGGGCTTTCAAAGCGAATGGCGGGAACACATACTCTGTGCCTGGACCCCACGCATGAAGAAAAGCATCTGTCACTGCTGCCTCCAGATCCGGCCTCCAGTAGTTAAACCGCTGTAGCTGGCTGTTGAGCCTGTAGGCAAACAGGTCCATCTGGCAGGGCTGCCGCTGTGCCATGATCTCTAGAAACACAAATGGATCCAGCTGCCAGCCGCTGGAATCCCTGACATATCGTGAGTTCCAATCGGCCACTTGATTCTGCAGCCCTGGGATGATACTCTGCTGTCACAGTGACCCTGCCAGAAGTCTTTTGCTAGCTCTGCTAGCATCCTGGACCTTGTCCCCCCTAGACGATTGATGTATCGAACCACTGAGACATTGTCCATCTTGAGCAGACGCAGCAATGCGCCCTCTCATGCGTCCAACACCTCACCGTGAATGAGCCTGCCAGCAACTCCAGGCAATTGATATGGAGACTGAGCTCCTCTTCTGACCACTTCCCTCGGGTGGTCATGTCCCCCCATCGGAATCTGAGACTCTCTCGTTCCAAGCCTCCATGTAATTGTAATTGGTTATTTATACCGTGCTTAATACCCATAGGTTTCTAAGCGGGGACCTGGACGTGTCTGTGAGAGCACGTACATCGAGATGTCCAGCCCTGTCTCGAGGCCTTGCAGAGCACATTCTTTCTTAGAGCAACATATTGGTAACACTATTAGGACAAACGGGGGTTTCTGTGAAAGTTTGCAGCAGCGTGGGTCTCTTTCATCTGCGCTTGGGCCTATTCAGATTCCCTCTTCAAGCTTGCGGCCTGTGTTTAGCCCACTGAATACTGCTTGGCCATGTAGGCCCTATACTTTTATCATGGCTACTTATATGTGTGCCCTATATCTAAATCACATTCAATATTATGATTGTGTCTGGACCTTTGTGACGCCCACCTCCCCTTGGGCTATTAGAGATCTCTCAATGGGGCTCAACTCACCCTAAAGCACCTAGTGGGGTGAGATAGGTGTGTTCCCTTCCCAGCATTCCCCCCTTTCGTTACTTCTACAGTAACAAACTCCACAACGCGCATGCGCTCATTCTTCCTTCTCACTGCTTCCTCATATAGTAGGGCTCCTTTTGTGGTATCCAGGCCCTGCACATTGTGAGAAACCAGAAGGTGTCTCACCCACTAGTCCCTGGGGATCTGTCATCCAGGTGGCCAGGACAAAGCCCTCGCTTTTGGATGCAGTTCCTGGGGGTGTACCAGGGCGGGAGGATCACCTGGGGGAGGGTTCTTGGGGAGTGGGATACCAGATGGAGAGACGCGGTATCCCCTTCCCTGTAACACCATTACCCCATCCTACCAAGTAGGATATTTAGGAAATCTACCCCTCCTTTACAACACAAACGCTTTCACAGGAACCGCCTGCGATGAGGGAAAACAGACCAACACCTGAGCCGTATACCTAACGTGTCGCAATACAATGGTCAGGCAATTACTGACCATCTCACATACCTGACTTCCATTAAGCTTTCCCACACAAAGGTGGAGCACAAGAGCACACTCTGAGTGATGCAAAGCACACAAGGAAACAGCAGTCCCGAAATGGTAGTTTAAAGAGAGTAGAAAAACAGCACAACAGAAGGGGAAGTTCCCTTAACCTTTTTTCGACAAGGAACTGTTACTTTCCTGAAACCTCGAGATTAGAAAGGGTAAGATCAGGAAACCAAACGGAAGAATTCTGCATTGTGTGTCGGAGGTACCCAGGGCCCTCCCGTGTCAATAATCAAGGCAGAGAGAAGTGCCAGTCGCTGTGGTATTGTCCTTGGCTCCAAGAACAAAGCAGTGTCAGTGATATCAACACATTGTTAAAACGTGTGTGATAAAGGACACAAGTAAAGTTGAACTGCTGATGAGTGATTGAACTTTTAAAGCAAGATAGAATACCCTTGACAGAGTGGTACCGCACCGTGAGGGTGCTCAGTTGAAAGTCTCTGTAAGGTATCCAGCTGAGTATTGGCAAAGTAAAAGTGAGAAAGAGAGCATATCAAGCTGAGAGCGAGTAATTGTGAATCGAAATGGTCCTGCGACAGGTTGAGCAAAATCCTGCGCACAGTCGCAAGTCTTCAAATTCTGAAGTAAAGAAAGCTTGCAAAAGTAGAGAAAGTTGGTCCGAGCCCGGCGTAGGGAGATCAATTGAAAGATTTGTGTTAAAGTGGGTCTGAGCCTGGTGGATGCGGGACCGGGGTGTATCGAAAATCACACAAGAAGTTGTGCATGTGAAATCCTAAGAAGAAAGGAGCTTTAATGTTTTTCGTGTTGCATCAGGCCCTCTGAAATAAGAGAATTTGGATGACAAAGACTTTGGTACAGAAGGCCCTGATGTTAAGGTTTTGAACTGCATCCTTGTGCTAGAGAAGCCAACGAGTCTGCTAAGTTCGAGGGTGCCGCCTTGTCCCGTGCTGACAACGGGGGGAAAGTTGCCAACGGCTTGAATATCCTTACATATCATTTCTTGAACACATTTCTTTTGCATAACATTGTTTCCCACACTATTTGTAGTTAGAGGTAAGGTTTGGCAATAGGTTTATTAGTATAGGCCCTTTTATTTTGGCATACTCGCCTAGGACTGCGTTATTATTATTTGATGGTCGTAGCTTGCTCCCATCTTTAGATTTAGGATTAGATAGGCATTTTTCAAACCCAATAGAATTTCTATAAAAACCCTTGAACTGTGATCACTTGTGTCTGTCTTACTGTTTGATACCATGCCTTCCTTACATAACGGACCACAAGCTTTCCCCTGATTGCGCATATTCTTCAAGGGTACATGTCATCTACCTACATCCCCCATTGCCTGCTACATCTACCCATACTTCCTCATAATTCTCAGGGTCAGGAGGTAAAACAATCGTGGTGTGATATAAGCAATCTACTTCGTCTCCATAGAGGATGGGGATCATGTGAGGGATGGGGTGGTTGTTTTGTATTGCACTATTTTTTGTATTGCAAGGTACTTTTGGATCCCCAATTGACACCATCATCATTGCGCTACTAGGTACTGCTTTGGCACAACACCGCAGGCCCATCTGGCAGGAGCAGAAGATGACCAAAATGAACACGATGACAGGTACCAGCATCTTCACGACTGCTCCTAGCCAGGACGGGGTCCAATCGAATGCAACATCAAACTAATAATTTCCTTGGATTCCTCCTCCTTTTTTCCTGTGAACTCTGAGACTGTATACGGCTGCGATTATATGAGACAATGACCCATTCTCTGCATTTTTGGGAGGTGCGAATGTGCAGCAAGAATCCCCGATCTTGCGGCACACACCTCCTTCCATAGCCTTCAGCATATCCAGGACGTACCTGTTCTGCATCATCATCAGCCTTAGGGCACACACCTCGATCTTTATGACGTTGAACTCGTGCTCTGTGTCATTTGCCAAATGACCAGTTTCCATGGTGCTATCTGCAACCATTTTGCATTGGCTGCAGCCTGTACGCTAGGTAGCAAAGGTGACGTGAAGAAGGTCTCTGCTGAGCTGAACAACCCATATTGCAATGCAGCTGAGTCTCTGTATAGATAGATGAATGATCTTTTCTTCCTATGCAATTTCTCATACTGCCCTCTTCCAGGGTAGAATGTGAAATTCTGGCGCAGGTAACAGGTTTTGTTCTTCAAACACAGGGAGACGGTTGGGTCTGTGTCAGGTATTGACCCCCCTTGCGGGTGTTCTCCTGGGATTACTAGTAGTGCTGATGCAGCGTGACCAGCGAACAGTAGCCCCTCCATGATGGTGGGAGGTTCAAGTACACTTGTTGGTCACAGAGCCAGTAGTAATGCATCACAGTTGCTGTGCCCTTCTTCAGGTCTGGAATCAGAAGTGTTCTGTTGTATTTTTCATTGGAGCCAATAAAGATAGTTCCTTCACTGTGGAAGTAAAGTTCATATGTTTCTTCTCGGTGCACATTCTCAGGTTTTTCCATTGTTGCAATCCATGTTACGTTTGTGATGTGCTCTGTCCAGATTTGTGCACAGGTTGCTTCCACTCGAGCCAGGAGTTCCTCTTCGTACCCCAGAAGGCCTTCTTCCAGACAGCTGAGTGTGGTATCTTGCCATTTACTGTTTATATATTTGAGTCATTGGATAACTAGATATGGCTATTGCAAGCATTTAATGTCTCTCAGATTATTGTTAGATTGCAGAGAATCTGGATCGATGAACTAGAGTCATACTCTGTGTGCCTGGAAGGTGCCTTTAACCCTACACAGTGCAAGATGAACCAGACACTGTGCCTCTATAATTGGTACTTCTTGTGGTTCTAATACCCTGGGGCCCTGGCGTGTGTGGTATTAGTGAACAGACATAGCAGCTCCCATTTGCTGTTTGTTTCCCTACCACACTCATGTCCGTGTACCAGCTGTTAGTCATTTCAGGATGTCGTACATCCTCAGTAACATCAAGGCCAAGCCTGTAATAGGCGTCATATTTCGCCCTTCATGCTTGCCGTTGTATTCTTTTGTGTACCCTAGTGGGCTTGCTCACCGTACTTCTACTGATACATCATCATTGAGGGTTAAGTTACAATGAATACTTTTAAAGACAGAGGGAAAAAGATGTTCTAATATCGTGCTCACAGTAATACTCATATGCACAGGGGTACTTATTGACTTGTTGTCATTGTTAATAAGCTCATCACTGGTATTATACATATTTCTAGTGCTGTTGGTTATATTTGCGAATATGCCCCCTATTTTATATGAGTTCCCAATATAAAAGAAGCTTTCCAATAAAGTCCTAAACTAAACATTAAAATGGCAAAAAACACTGCACTAAAATGCATCCCGCACATATAGGAATATGAAAATCTAGGACTAATATCATAACTAGTACGTTTTCTAACATAAATTGAAGAATTTGAAGTTGCTGGTTCCTTCTTCTTGACACCTGAGGAAAAAAGAAAATGCACAAAAAAGGCAGGGTGGGGTAAGGAGATGGAAAAGGAGGGAGGGAGGGAGAGAGAGGAGAGAGAGAGAGAGAGAGAGAGAGAGAGAGAGAGAGAGAGAGAGAGAGAGAGAGAGAGAGAGAGAGAGAGAGAGAGAGAGAGAGAGAGATTTTATAAAATAAAGGGGGCTAGTCTTAATAATAAATGCTGAGGTCATTGAACAGTATTGAGTGTTCTTTAAAATGATTGTGTAGTATCTGGAGGTGTATCCAAATACGAAACCCTTTCACTTTGAGAGCGAGGGGCGTGGAAAACACCACTTCGTAGGGGCCATAAAATCTGTGGTTGTTAAACTTCCTAACAAAGTTCCTAACATAGATGAGGTCGCCAGGAAGCCAGAAAGCAGCGGCTGTACAGGCGAGGACCCTGTTGCAGTTATATTTGCAGTGTCCAATGTGCCCTCTGATCGAGGTGGGGCGATCTGTCCGGAAATACATTTGATGGCCCGTGTTAATGTTGTCAGATATGGGCATCTTATTCCCTCCTGATAGGTGATATGGGCGCGTTTATGTGGCAGCCAGTCACCACCTTGTGGGGTGATAAATGGTGGTCCTTGCTGGGTTGTGTGCATAAAATGAAGGACAGGCAATGTACCCAGTTCTTTTTAACATGGTGCAAAGCTTAGATAATTTTCTCTTGAGGAGGCTGTTGATACTCTCCACAATGCAACAGCCTGGAGCTGATAAATTGAGCACATTGATGCCAAGTTGTTCTGTGATATCTTTGAAGAGCTCATTGAAGAAATTTGTGCCATTGTCAGACTTTAATACATCGCATATAGCCCATCAGGGAAACCCTTGCGCACTACAAATTTGGCCACACATTTGGCATCCAGATGTGCATCAGGCCCTGCTTCAACCCAATATGAAAAGTATCAGGATCCATTACATCTCTCGCCCATGTCTCCACAATCTATGTGTAGCTCCCGGAGTGGCCCAATAGGGCAGGGGAATGTGCCTCAAAGTGTTCAGAGCGTCATGCCTGTGTGTGCTGAAGGTTTGACACGTAGTGCAGTGTATGACCATGTTTGAGAGGTGTTCATGAAGATTGGGTATAAACCACTCTTATTGTATGTCTGCTGTAATGTGTTGCTTTGAACTGTGGGAGGGGTGGTAGAGTTCGTCAAAAGCTATTGTCAGTAGTTCATATGGCATTACTGCTTTGCCAGTGCATTTTTGCTGCCACAACAATTCGGTCGGGGATTGTTTTCACCCCCTCTTCAACCATGTTTCTTTCTCTTCATTTGGCGCTCTGCCTTTCAGTTCGATGAGCTACGTAATAGGGAAGGGTCTATACGGGTGTTTTGATGATCGTTTGATGGTGTGGTCAGGACATACTCAAAAATTACAAGGACCAGAAGATAGGCCGCCACTTTGGCCGCAGCATCTGCGGCTGCGTTTCCCAGTGAAATGTCATCTGTATTATCGGAGTGGGTGCCGTATTTGATGACCGCCACCACAGAGGGTTGGGGCAATCCGAAAATTATTAGGTCTAGCAGCACAGCATGTTGGACTAGGAAACCGTCTGTTCTGCGGAAGCTCCTTCTTTCCCATCATGACAGACCGGAATGCACTGTTGTAGTGACTTACCCCGAATCAGAATAAATGGTCATGTCACAAACCTGTGACGCCCACAGCGCTTCAATGAGTGCTATGAGATTTGCTGCTTGGGCTGTCTAATGAATTTGCAGTCTCTTCATCAAGGCACACAACTGTGGCTACCATATGTCTATGGCCTGTCTCCTGGTCAATTGTCGCTGACCCGTCAACGAAGAGGACCTCTCCTTCTAATGGGTCATCTCTTGCCCTGGGGATGTCATCTTAATCCCATTCATATATTACGCAGTCATGGTTTGCTAAGTCCTCAGGTGTACACATCTCTGTCAGGAAGGTAGCAGGGTTTACTGTTTCGCATCATACAATATGGTTGTTTGCACTAGAAAGAATAATCTCATATGCCGATGCTCTATGAATGGTCAGGGTGGATTTCGACCTTTCTAGAATTGCGAAAACTGAGTGTTCAACATACAAAGTGACGGAACAGCCCATCACAATGGTGGAACATTTTTCTATTGGGAACGTAGCTGCAGCCAGTTCTTGTTCGCATGCAAACTGTCCCTGCCCAGTGTGCGGCTGTAATAGGCCCATGGTACTTTTTTGAGTCAATACTGCAGTCATGAGTTGGCTTTTAAGAATGGGGAAAATATATAGAACTTGTGTGTATAATCTGGGGTAGCGAGCACTGAGGCTGTGGATATGACCTCTTTCAAATCATTGACATTTTTTATCATGCCAGCTGTCCGGTCAAGGTTGTGATTTTCTTTTTGTGCTTCCTTGAGGGCTTGAAGAAGCAGCCTGGTATATGCTGCATAATCTAAGATCCATGCTCTGCAGTTGTTACACAGCCCTAAGAATTTTTGCATGTCTTTTATTGTGGTAGGTCGGGGGCTGGTGCACACAGACGCTGCTCTGTCTGGTATTATTGTTTTGCCATTTGCCAAAATTAACTGACCTAGATACAACACTTCCTGCTGGCAATATTGCAATTTGGCCATGTCAACCTTGTAACCTTTCTGGGCCAGTTGTTTTAACAGTGTGGGGAGATCCCTTATACAGTGCTGCTCACTGTCGCTAAATACAAGCAAATCATCCACATACTGGATGATTGTGCTAGGCACTTGGATGTTCCCTATATCAGCGTGTAGTATTCGGTTAAAAATGCATGGGCTCTCGCAGTACCCTTGGGGCAAACAAGTATGTCGGTAGCGCTTTTCGCCATGGGTAAAGGCTGTGAGGTATTGGGAGTCGGGTGTAAAAGCATAGAGAAGGTATTTTTCAAGTCCACTACAGTAAAGTGAGTCACCTGTTTGTGGATACAGAGGGGGGGCCGCAGTGAGCATGAAGGAACAACAGAACCCTGAGACAGAAGATGCCAGAAATATTCATCATACCCTGTGTCAGAAACCTGAGGGTATTTTCCTGAGTAGACCTTGAGAATCCCTTATTCAGGAGGCCAGGGAAGGGCTAGCGCTCTCAGACCCCAACCCCTAGGTTGGACATGCGAAGATCACCTGAATAGGGGAGACCGTGGTTGTCCTCAGGGAAAAACCCCAGGTGAAACACAGTGTTAAACCGAAGAAGAAGGTAAGGAGGACAGAGTCCCTGATACTTTTGTAGGTTGTACCACATCTGCATCCCTTCCTCTCATCGCATCTCACTTGCCCAAATCCAATGACCCCTCCATATATAACAAATCACCTGGGATCCCAAACCCCATTGCATTTAGAAACTACATCTCCCAGAATCTCTGTTTTCCTGTGTCCTACCCGAATACTTCCCGTTATTCTCCTTCCCGTCCCTCTGATAATTATTTCCTACACTCCCAATCTGATCCGACCAAACATCATCATCCCCCCTATTCATTTCACAAACCCTTCTCTGTAGGATACTCAGAAACTTTACCCCCTCCCTTTTCCGACACAAACACTTTTACAGACTGCAGAAAGCAACAGACTGACACTAGAGTTGTTTACCTGACATGTCCCGACACAAGGGTCAGGCAGAGTTAGGCAATTGACAGGAATCACACACACCTGATGGACCTTTTTCTTCCCCACAGGAATGAATGTTGGAATACGAGAGCACACTACGAGCAAGGTAAACCACACGATGAGGCAGCTATTCAAGTCCGGCAGTTCAACAGGAGGAGAAAAAGGTGGCCAGAACCGAAGGAGCGACAAGGAGAGAATCGACCTTGCCTTTTTCGACTTCAGCCCCTGAAGTCTCGATGAAAGGAATCGTAGGACCGCGAACAATAGCAGCAGATGTCAACGGTACACAGAGCCCTCCTACACTGATAATACCGCCCTTGACTCCAGAAGAAAGAAAAGCCAAATTGGTTCATCACAGCTGGTGAGTCGCGGGGAGAACCTATAAGAAACCGAACTGTGTTGAACAAAAGTTGTGACTGGCAAAGTAAAAGGGAAATTAAAGAACTGTTAACTCTTCATGGTGAAACCAGCTACAGAGGGGTCCGACACCACATGGTGTTAACTCTGGAGACTCTGGTTAATTCCCCCTACTGTTGAAACTACCAAAACCAAAAGGCTGTAGGAGAGTCGCAAGAGAAAGGTCAAAGTGGTCATACAGCGGTCTAGCAAAATCCTCTGTACAGTCAAATGTCTTTGACCGGCAAACCATTGGAAAACTAAGGGAAGCAAACCCCCCCCCCCCATAGTGAGAAATTAAAAGGAACTGTAAGATTGGCAAAATTGAACCCAACGGAGGGATGCCTGCAGAACGGGGTGAAGCATAATGCCCGATGAACATTGTGTTGACCAAAAAATGAATCCGACAGAAGGATGTCCACAATGAACTGTTTAAAAAGACATTAAGGGCCTCATTACGACCCTGGCGCTCACGTAATGAAGGGTGCCGGTACGGGACCGGCACCCTTCATTATGTGAGTGCCGATTACGAGGTTCCCTTTGCGGGACCCGGACCAGACATCTGGTAAAACCAGACGTCTTTTCCGGGTCCCGCGATGGGAAGAGGGAGGTAATAACGGGCCATTTGTAATGTTCCCATTATTACCTCCCTCCTCATTCCCATTGAGCCCTATGGGGGCTCAAATGCGAATGGGGAATGGTTCCTTCAAGGAGGAATTACCGGGTCCTCCAATGTTGGAATGACCCGGTTATTCCTAATTGAAGGGACCCGGTAACGGAGCCCGGTTTGGAGGCAGCCATGGTGCCAAAAGCACCATGGCTGCCGCCAAACTCGTAATGAGGCCCTAAGACTTGTGAATGCGAAAGGTGAAAATATCTTTGAATACAAGCCATAGGGAACACGGCGGAGGGAGGCTGACATTCTAGAGAGGTCTGAGCCCGAAAGAGGGGGAACCAGAGGTGAAGAATCCTCAACCCAAAAGGGAGGCAAAGAGTTGAGAAGTGTCTGAGCCAGGAAGAGGGGGATCCAGGGGTGAAAAGACATCACCCACCGATATGTGAATGTGCCGGATAAAGCTGTTATAAAAACAAGCCACAGTGAACCCGACAGAGGGAGTCTGACCATTGAGAGGGGTCTGAGCCCGGAAGAGGGAGACCCGGGGGTGAAGAATCATCATCCCAAGTATAATCAGGAAGGAACTTTTGCTTGTTAATTTGGACCTTCCAGGCCCTCTTACGAAATGTACCTAACCACTGAAAGTCCTGATATTGTTTGAAACTTTTTGTGGATCTGAGCCCGGAGCAGGGGGAACCAGGGGTGAAAAGTCATCACTCAACGTGCATACGGAAAGGAACTTTTTGTTTGCTATTTTAAACATATCAGGTCCTTGGAGGCAAGAGACTTTTTATAGAAAAGAGACTTAACCACCAGAGATCCTGATACCTGAGAACGGAACTGTAGTCTCGTGCTTGAAAAGCTTGAACATGAACTGTGCTCATGAATCCTGCCATGTCCAGTGCTCAAAGCGTGGGGAAGGGAGACCCCCGGCTACCACATCCTAACTTATCATTTGTGAACACTCTTTTTTCTTGTGAACCCTAGCCCACACTCTTTTTGTATTTAGTTGTAAGGATTGGCAATAGGTTTTTCTTAGTATAGGCCTTTTTGTTTGACAAGATGCCACTAGGACTGCCTTATTATTATATGATGGTCGTAGCTTGCTCCCATCTCAGATTTAGGCTTAGATTAGGTGTTTTCCCAACTGACCTATACAGTTTAATAAACACCCTTGAACGTTGATCACTTGTTTCTGTCTTTACTGTTGCTACCATGAGTTCCTTAACCCTGCGAGAAGTGGATAAGCGCATTCGACTCATATCCCCAACTTTGTCTCCACTAGACATGGTATTGAGTTCATTTCTGATGCTGTATGACAACATTTGGTACAAGGTTTGTGTACATAACATTATGTTGGCAAATATTAGTGCAAGAGTAGACAAGCTAACCATGATGCAGGATCCCCTACCGGGGACCACACAGGAAGAATCCTGCATTTGGGTGTCTACTAAAAACCAGTCCCTCCCCCGATCCCTAGTATTGTGGAAGAGGGCTGCGAAGCAGAATCGATTAGTAGGCCGCAGTTAATCATCAGCAAAGCTTTGAGCCCAGACCATTACCCAGTGTTCAACATCACACCACAATCAGTGGAAATGAACCTCCCTAATGCGACATGCAAAAGGAATTAGGGATACACAGAGGAGGAGGAACAAAAAAATCCACAAACTTAAAAAGCTCAAAAACAAAGAATGCGTTGACACAAACCATTTTTAGTAGACTGTCATTGTTGGCCTTTAAGGGGACTGGAAAGGAAGGAGGCTGGTGACGAAGTGAAGAAGTGAGGCTGTCAGTCACATTGGAACAGCCAGTGACTAGGGCTTTGTCCCAGATGGAACAGAGTATGGCTGGCAGCTTACTGCCCAACAGCAAAGAAAACGGGGAAGGAAGACTCTGTACGGACTGACCCCATGCCAATGCAATGCATGAAGAGTGTACAACTTGTAGAGATGCGGGGGTGGGGGAGCTCGATCAAGACAAGACTGGTATTTCGCAAACATGTACTACAGTATCTGTGTCAACCCAAATGGGTTTAGATTTTGGGAGCCTGAATGGTCCAAGAAGTCGTTCTCCAATTATGCCAGCCAAGGACCAGTTCATCAATGGACAGGATGGAATGGGACAAAGGTCAGAAAAGGGTAGCTTGCATATAAAGCTTGCTGCTTCGAGGGAAAGAGTTGGATGAACGATGGTTGGAAGCACCAAGTACGAGAATGGAAGTAAAGGGTGGGAGACGGGAGGAGTGGGATGGTCAAAGGCAGCTGCCCCAGGAGGTGGGAATGAGAGAAGGACACATATACAGGGACAAGCAGGGGCATGGGATGAAAGAGAGGTGAGAGTGGAATCCCAGAAAAAAAGTAAGTCGGCCAATGATTTCGGAGGGTTCGACAGAAAGAGATGATGGAAGGTTGTTGGTGCGAACTGGAGCGCAACCAATAAAAGAGATGAGAGAGGGTCTGTTAAAAGGGGGAAATTGCAATGAAAGAATAGAAAGAAATCCCCTAATCCAGAGAACCCTGATCACAAGTGGAACAACAAATTTAGGTGACTTGTTAAATCACATGTACAGACCAATTGGGGTGGTTTACAATAAAGATCAGGGTCTTGAGGCACAAGCAATGCAACAACGGGTCCATGTAAGGGAAGAGTGTGGTCAGGGGAGGAGGGAGAGTGACAAATATAACTATACACCACAAGTAGTGAATCCAATGTAGATGGGTATAAGTGAGAAGAAAGATCTTACAATTGATGTTAACTCATATGTTTGGAAGGGGAAAGAGCATTTGCCTAAATAGTGCTAATGTTCTGCTCCTTCTAGCACAGATACCAAATTTGAGAAAACAATTTGCACAAGGGACACTGCGAGAGTTGAGTTTCCTGAAAACAAGATTTGGTTAGTTATTTCAGAAAGTGAGAGGCTGGGGAACCAAGGGTTTGTGGCAACTTTAGTTGACATCAAGAAGATAAAAAAAATGGGAGCCAGTAGGAGGAGAGGTAAAGGAAAATCAGTGTCCTTCAAGGGGCAGGGAGAGATTGTGGGAGGCCGGTCAAATTGACTGGGTAAGAGTTATTTAAGCCCTTGATCAGGGGCCGGGGAGGGGATATAAGTCCTCACTGGTGAATCAGACTCCATAGCCCAAAGAGCCTCTGACTAGTAACATGAAACATTAGGGGTTTCGGTACATTGACGATTGATATGAAGGTGATAGATCATTTAAAAGAGTTTCCTATAGTATGCCTCCAGGAAACGTGTGTGCTGGAAGATTTACTGTGGGATGGGCACTCATGTTTCCACCAAATGGCTGAGAGACCCAGTGTGGGTCGACCATCTGGGGGTTTATGTGTTTTCATCAAGCAGGGGGTGGGCATTAAAGGAACTTTGATCTCCAATGACCAGAGAAGTATACTGGGGATTGAGGTAGAACACATCCTGTTGATAAATATATATTGGCGCAATACCCATTGTGATATTACGGTTATGATGGCTGCTTCGGGTGACATCATAGGAACCTTCAAAATGATATATATATAGATTCTGAAGTTTTAATGGTTATCGGCTTCAATTCTCACTGTCTGCCCCAGACTCTAGAGTTGGGAGGCGGGTGGAGTGGTGAAACTCCTCATACATTATTACAAGTCGCCCAGGGTAAAGGTGGAGGGAGTACTGAGAAGGTTGGGGCTTGTCAATTCTAAATGGTCACATAACAGGGTATATTCCAGCACATAGAAATGAATTTAAAACTTGGTTGGATTATGCTGTAGCCTCAGAAGGTTTAGCCCAAGTGGTAACAAGGCTTGAAGTAGTCAGCAGCCCGATTAGCAACCATGACAAAGTAACCCTAAAGAACAACCTCCCTATCCGTCTGCCCGTCACAACTAATTGCACAAATCTGGCCGTGAATAACCAAAAGAACAGGTTAGGCTGGAGCCACAAGGCTATGGAATAGATGAATAACCTGATAAGGGATTTCTTCATCACAACAATCCTGGAGACGAAAAATTAAGGAATTGGGAGTAGAGACCTTCCTGATATTTGTGGCAGAAAAAACTGTTTTATGTGCCCAGTTCAGGAAAGGAGGCCACATGTGTGCCGCATGTGTATGTTGAAGAGATTCAAGTGAGGAAAAGAGAGATGAGAAGTGTGATCAGGAAAATAAAAACCACAAAGTGCGAAGAGCCAACTAAAAGGGCAGTGATAAAAAAAGCCTAACAGTCATTTAAAAACTGGCTTAAATGTAACAAGTGCCTCTTATTACAGCGAGATGGTTAAGTGATGCTTGAAGCAGTGCTGTCCAAACACAGCAAAAACTTCTGGACTCTTGTAAATCAAAAGAAGGGGAAACAGGACCAAGTAGTTCTAAATCTGATTTTCGGAAGAAAGTTGGGAGAGGCGCTTTATATGGAGGAACTCCCTCAAAACAGAAGGATCAATGTAATACAGGATGTGACATATTGGTAGAGACACTTGAAGCCATTATAAAAGCTGGGTCCAATTCCAAATGGGATGTGTGACATTATTCTGAAACAGGAAGTGACAGCATGGGCAAAGGTGCTTCTTATCTTGTTTTGCAATATCCTTCAATGTAAAACCATCCCCATAGCTTGGTCTCTGTCAATAATTGTCTCCAAACATAAAAAGGTGAAACCGTAGTGATCCAATAAACTACTGACCAATAGCCCTGGTGGATATTGAAAGTAAGATTTTCTCTAGACGTCTCTTGAAAGAAATGGAAGCAAGGGGTAGAGACCATGGAATTCTTTCAAAATTTCAAATGGGCTTTATGCGAGATACAGGGACAGACGCAAGTGGTTTACTTATTCAATCCTTAATCGGCATGGCATGCAAGGTCGGGGGGGACACATTGTACGTGGCTTGTATAGACCTGAGCTTGGCATTTGATTCTATTAATAGATCAACGCCTTGGGAGAAGCTCTCAGATTGGGGTATTCCAGCACATATCCTACAAATGTTCATTCAATTGCACACAGGTACAGTGATTAGAGTAAGACTGAACCAGCAGGGCTATGTGTCAGTTCCAATAAGTACTCATTGTGGTCTGAGAAAGGGGTATGTGCTGGCGGCATGCCTTTTCAATTTATATCTGGCAGACTTGTAGGAATTCTTGCAATGATCCGGTTTTGTCTCACCGAAATTAAAAGGTGAGAGATGCTTCTGTGTTACCTACGCTGACAATATATTGTTATTGGACAGAACTCAGGTGGGTCTACAAAGACTGCTGTTGTGATTTGAAGAATATGCTCAATTAAATAGGCTGACAATACAAAGAAGTCCTGCATTATGTACTATAGAGGAGGCCAATACAAACTGAACACATTTCAATGAGTATTGGATGGACAACATAATCCAGTTGTGATGAATGCCAAAAATCTGGGTTTTCTATAAAAGTAACCAATGGAAATGAGTGTCTATAAGGAGGCTGTGCGGTCGAAGGTCCAGCAATGAATAGCGCAAATGTCCTACATTGCAAATAAGTACTGTCATTTCTCAATCAAGCTGCTCGTGCAGTTTTATCGATCCAAGGTTATCCCTGTTATGGCGTATGGCTTAGACATTTACTCCAGGCAAGAGAGTCTCAAACTCGATAAACTTGAAGGTTTGATATGGAGAAAAGTGCTAAGGTTGCCAAACTGTGTCCCCATAACACTAATCCATTTTTAGTTGGGGTTCAATTCCTTCCTGTCCATTGTACAGTTGAGGACCATTTTTCTATTTCACAAGTTACTGGTGGGCAAGAGAAATTCAATCTACACTGTATTAGCGAGCCAAATGGAAATTGGGAGCGGGGGAGGCTTGCTTGTAGACTTTAAGCGACCTTGTGAGTTCATAATGGAGCAGTATGAGTTGCCCTTAGAACTACTGTGTGGAAACGGAGGTCAGGCAAAACAGAAAATGATGGAAAAACACTGGATTGTGATATACGACAAAAGGCTTATTATAGTCTAAGTAGAGAAATAAATACTGAATGCAAAACACTTCAGAAATATTTAGCACAGTCCGACAGTCGTTATAGAGATACCTTTTTAAGGTTTCGATTCAACCTCCTCCTGAACGGAGAGATCAAATTAACACAAGGTATCTAGAACACAGGGAAGTGTCAGCACTGTCGAACAGCATTAGAAGCCCATAAGCACTTAATAATTGACTGTGGGGCTCTTCAGAAGCTGAGAGAAGAACTCTTTTCTGAATGTGTTTACTCTATGAATTCTTTGAACTCTGAATTACTGGAGATACATTTTACAAGACTCTACCTCCTCCTTGGTGATTAGGGTGGTCACCTTTTTGAAAATGATTGATATTGTTCATTGAAAGAATGAATGGCTGACCTTTAGGGGAGAAGCAGAATGCGAAATATGGAATTTTAGCAGGACGCTAATGAAAATCGCTTTATTAGTATAAGTCAAGTAACGTGTATTTATCTATGAGATAAGTAAAGATTTTAAGAAGTTATAACCCTCAATGAATTGTTTAATCCAGCACAAATTGCTTTTTCGCTTTGGAGTAAGTTGCATCAGGCTTTAATAATTAGTATTTTTAGTGGCGATTTTAGGAATGCAGAACTCTTAATGATTTATTTAGGTTGTATGAATTGTATGAATTGTTTTATTGAGTAAGATGTATAAGGTTTGTAATAAACCATTTTTACAATAAAAAATCAAAATGAAAAAATAAACGGTGCCACTCGTACCTGTGCATGTCGGTTCCTAGAATGAGCACTCTCTTGGCTCATACCAATAAATCTTGCAAATCTAGGAACAGGATGGTGCCTGCAACCAATTCTGGAGACACCACAAGGCGTAAGATAAAATCTGTTGGCACTGTCCAACACCCTTTAGAAATGTGTGGCACTGCTTTGACAAGTACTGTTATTCCATAGATGAACATGTTTTGGTCTACGGGTATACCACGGACCACAACTTCTCCTGCCATTGCATGTATTACTACCATCGCCCTCATTGTGCACATCTCTGGTGTGACGCAAAAAATATCATGATCAGTAAATGAGATTGTCATGTTCAGCTTGCTGAGCAGGTCGCTGCCCAACAAGTTGTAAGGAACTCATGGTGGCAACAGTAAAGACAGACACAAGTGTTCACAGTTCAAGGGTGTTTATTAAACTGTATAGGTAGGTTGGGAAAATGCCTAATCGATACCTAACTATAAGATGGGAGCAAGCTTCGACCATAAAAGTATAACAAGACAGTCCTAGTGGTGTCATTGTCAAATAAAAGGGCCTATACAAGAAAAACCTTTTGCTAATTATTACACTAAATACAAAAAGAAGTGTGGGATAATGTTCCTAAGAAAGAAAGAAGTGTTCACAAATAATAAGTTAGGATGCGGTAGTCGGGTCTCCCTTCCCCACGTTTTAAGCACAGGACCTGATGTGTTCCAAAATAATAAACAAAAGTTCCTTTCTGTATGCATTGTTGGGTTTGACTTGTCACCCCTCCCCTTCTTCCGGGCTCAGATCCACAAAAAGTTCTTAATGATATCAGGACCTTCGGTAGTTAAGTTCTCTCATTTCCGAGGGCCTGATATGGTTCAATGTGCCAAAACAAAAGTTCAACAAAAGTTATTTTCTGATCGGTCTTTAGGTGATATTTCCTCACGCTGGCATCCCCCTCTTCTGGGCTCAGACCCCTCTTGATTGTTAGTCACACTTTGGGTGATGCTTCCTCACCTTGGGATCCCCCTATTCAAGGGTTAGACCCCTTTCGAGTGTTAGACTCCTTCCGTCGGGTTGCTTATGGCTCGATGTTGGTTAATCCAGCCCTGGACCCCCTGCATCCCTTCCGGGTTCAAACCCTTACAGCTATTTTAGCTTTCCTCAGCCGGGTTCACTACCGCTTCTCAAAACAATCTCTTCTGTGACATTCACAAATATTAATATCCTTTTCAACAGTCAATTGTGGAAATTTCTCTGCCGGGTTCACTCTTGTCAACACACTGTATATTGGGACTTTAGACTTTGCCCCTGTTTATCGGCATCCCTCCTTCGAGTACAATCTTGCCTTAGCTTCACAATCATCTGTCGGCCAAAGACTTTAGACTTAACAGAAGATTTTACTAGACCTTTGTATGACGACTTTGAGCCCCTTTCTCGCCTTTCCCAAGGTCTTCTGGTAATGGTAGTTTCAACAATCGGGTAACCACCCAGAGTGAGCACCCACGTGGTTCCCGAACTCCTCTGTATCTGGTTTCCCGCTTTTTGTATCAATGGTTCTTTGTACTTTCACAGTTCATTTAGTCGTTTGCTACTTTCGTTCAACACCATTCGGTTTCTTGTTGGCTCTTCCCTCCGCTCACCAGCTGTGATGAACTGCTTGGATTTTCTTGTCTGGCGAAGTCAAGGTCGGTACCACAGAGACAAGCATCTCTCCCTGGCTTGATTATCAGCAGAGGAGGGTCCTGTGTACCACTGATATGTGCTGCAACACATGCTGGCTATTGTTCGCGGTTTTACGATTCCATCTGCAGAGGTTTCACAGGCCTGGTTCAGAAAGGGCAAGGTTACTTCTGTCCTTGTTACCCTCTTGGTTTGCGCCGTCTTTCTCCTCCTCTTGAGCTGCCGTGCTGCATTAGCTATTTCATCGTGTGGTCTGCCTTGCTCATCGTGTACTTTCGTGCTCCACTTTTTATCCCTGTGGGGAGAGGAAAGGGCCACCAGGTGTGTGAGGTTCTGGTGAATTGCCTGACTTTGCCTGACCCTCAGCAAAACATTTTTAGCATTAGTCTGTTGTCTTTCGTGGGGCAAGACAGTGTTCTATGGAATTACAACCCTCATACCAGGGGGGCTAATAAACTCAGAAGGATGAGATGGATAGGGTTTGAAAAATAAATGAGAATGACCGGGATTATTATCATAAAATGAACCAGGTGGATTGTGGGAACAATAGTGTTTTGTTAAAGTAGACTGGGTGTTCGGGAAAGAATAAGCAGAGGGACGTGGAGAAGAATGATTGGAAGTATTTGGGTAGGAAACCAGAAAGCAGTCTGGGGCAGATAGTTCCTGGGTGCAACAGGGTTTGGGATCCAAGAGCATTTGTTATATACAGAGGTTTTTGTGGGATTTGAGCAAGAGAGATTTATAGGGAGGAAGGGAGACAAAGGTCTCAGAGATCTCATCCTTTTCTCCTTCTTCTCTGGCATAACACTGTGTCTCACCTGGGGTATTTCCCTGAGCACAACCCCAGGCTCCCCTATCCAGGTGATCTTCCCTCGCGCGTCCACCCCTAGGGTTGGGATCTGAGAGTGCCAACCCTCCCATGGTCACCTGAATAAGGGATTCTCGAGGTCTACTTGGGAGAATACTCTTAGGTTTCTCACAAAGTTGACCGGAGAACTCTCAGAGGTGAATAGAGCGTGCATCGCCTTTCCTCCAACCTTTAGGTTTGGTGTATGGAACTGCAGAAATTGCCCCAGAGAAGCCCTGCGTGTCAAGAGGTTTGCCCAATAATGGGAAGTCACCCTCACTGATGCATGATTTTGCAGCACCCGAGTTGACTATAAAAATGAACTGTTTGTTTCCTATCTCTGCCCCACCAAGGGTTCCTCATCAGGGTTCAGGGTCATTGACATTATCAGACATGCAAGATTTCTCTGTGGGCTGTCCTAGTCGGGAACGTATTTGACCCGGGGAACAAAAAGGGGTTCCCCCCCACTACGGCTGCAGCTCAAAAAGGGGCAACTGTACCATCTGGCGTTTCGTTAAATGGGGTTGTGCCACTTCCCTGTTGGAATGTGGGCAAAGGTGTGTATTGTTGTACCACTTGCTGCTGCTGAGCAGGTAGGCCAGGTATCTGTGGGAGTAACTATGTATAAGCCTGGTCTATCCCGTGAGGTATAAAAGTTATTCTAGGAGTCTGCCCTTGTGGGGGTACCTGAGGAGGTGAGCCATAGTTATATCTCGTCCACTGTCTGCTTCTACACTCCCTTGAAAAGTGTCCACACTCTCCGCAGTTCCAATATTGTGAAGGTAACTGGCACCTCCGGAACAGCCTCCCTGCCTCTCTCAAACTCTAGCAGGACCCTCTAAGGTTCCGGAAGCAACCGAAGACCTTCCTTTTTGCTTCTGCTTTCTCTCTCCCTCTCCCTCTCCCTTGCTTATGTCCCTGTCTGCGGTGCATACTGGTTACCTGGCCACCCACCACACTTATGGGACCAGGCTCTTGCACAACTGGTTGCTCTTGCACTGCCTCTGGGCCTCCCATCCACGTAAAGGGACTGTATCTGTAATACTACAGACCCCTGTCTCGCTGCACTTACGAGCCACCCCCCGCTGCACTTACTAGTTACTTTGCACTCTCCTATCACTCCTCCCCCTCTGGCACTTCTCCCCCACCAATCCCTCGCACTTGCGCGATCTAAATGACACAAGGCCTAGTAAGATCATTGTTTTGTCCTCCCTCCCTTGTCTTGTCACGCCTAGAAACACTTGTGTACAGGCGCTTTATAAATGCCATATCATATCATATTAACAACTCTATCTGTTTTAGCACGTATTGTACAGTAAAGCAAGATTTTGTCTTTAAATCTTATTTAGACAGTAACATTCAGAAGCCTATGAGAGCACTTTACATCAATCTTTGATTTGGCAGCTGACCCTACGCCTTCGCTAGCGCACCGAGCATGCTGACACCGCTCAACAAAGAAAGTCAATTCTTCATCCCCTCCTTCATGTCAAAAAATCAAAATACCTTTCCCCTCACACTTCATACACTCAGAAAACACACTACAACTCACACAAAACCCCTCCTTGGGCCTTCACCCTACACAATAACAAAACAAGCTAAAATATCAAGCTAAAATAAAAACAACAACTATTCCCGAGTCCACTAATTATGTGGGGCTCCTACTTATTTCCTTTTTTCCTCCATTACACAATATATGCAGTGCCACCTTCTTCCATCACTCTCGAAGGTTCCCTACTATTCCATTTTCCTTTCCTTAATATTCTCCTTAAAACAATTATAATACTAAAAAATAAAACAAACCACATCCACTGCACACCAACAATTCCACTTTCTGCATGCTCACACTTTTCACACCTTCCCATACACCCGTCCCGCACTTGTTATCACTGGCAAGTGTATTATATTCACTTGGGTGTGTTCACCTGAACTACTCTGTCACGGGGTTCCAACAAAACCAGCCTGCACTATCCTCAGAGCTGCACCCCGCTACAAAGAGCAGACAGGAATTCTGCAAAGATGGCTCCTGTAAAACCACTCAGTAATATGCGTTTTTTCAGGCCCAGTCACTGTAAGTGGGCCTGGACACCTCTGCAGGCACGGGGGCGGCACTGGGATCACATCACAGTCAGCAAATGAAGGCACGCACATACCAGAAAAAATACAACCCACTAGGGAAAAAGACCAAAGAAACTCCTGCAAGGAAAACAAGTTTTATTTCTACAAAAAGTAGGTGCGCCAGCAAAGCACTCTCCTGTCGAGAACGTTCTGCAAGAGAAAGTTACATGCATACACCTAAAAGGAGGCATAGCGTCATCTCTGATGTCATCACATACAGTAAAAACCCATGTGGCTGATTGGTGCAACCTTATACAGGGACGGCCTTCTCCATAGAAGATGCCAGGCCATTGGCCTCAGCCCAGTCCGTCCATCTTCCCTCACGTGGGGTCTGCTGGGCTCATCATTTCTCAGGGGAACCAACGTCAAAGAGACAATTAGCTCTACATTTGAAAAAAAGTGCTACTCTATTGTTACATAGTGCACCTGCTAGGCTCGGAGACTGGCACAGGAGGAGTCTCTACATCATGCTAACCCACACACACATTTCACTCATCCTGGTCGGGTCTCTCGACTTCCAAGGCTCACACCATTGCTTTTGAACTATAATTTATCCCTCCCTGTACCTCGCATTACAAATCATGCTTTGTGGGATAAAGGTGGGATGACTATACTTTTAGATCTTTTATGGTCAATTGATTTATGGTCAGTGGTCTGGGTCGACTAGTATCTTGGAATTCAGGATTTTTAGGACTGGGGCAGAGGCAGGGGCCATAACTCGTGATTGGCTGGGTGGGGGTCAGAGGCCTACTTTGGCCTGTCTGCGATAACACATACACCGAGATGCCCAGCACTGTCTCGGGCCTTGGAGGGCACATTCTTTCTTAGAGCAACATATTGGCAACACTTTTAGGACAAAGGGGGGTTTCTGTGAAAGTTAGCAGCAGCGTGGTCCTCTATTATCAGCGCTTGGGCCTATTCAGATTCCCTCTTCAAGCTTGCCAGCCTGTGTTTAACACACAGACTACTACTTGGCCATACAGGCCCCATACTTCGATCATGGCTACAAAACGGTGTCTACTTATATGCGTGCCCTATGTTTAAACCACATATAATCCCTCTGCCCCATGGGCTATTGGAGATCTCTCAATGGGGCTCTCCTCACCCTAAAACGCCTAGGGGTGGGATATGTTTGTTTCCTTCCCAACAAGAGCAAACACCATGTGCCCCCATTAGAGATCAAGATCCTGCGTTTGACTAGTGCTTGCCTGAACAAGGAGGTAAGTTACTTGCGTACCAGTAGGACTACAACTCCAAAAGAGAGTCACTCAGTTGTGGATGAGTTAAAATGTAAGAGTAATTTACAAACACAAAACTTCAAAGCCTAACAAAACAATGTTTTTATCTTGAAGCTTGCTGGGGCAGGCAGCACAGCTGCCCCATTATATTCATCTACCCTTTGCCCCTTTGCCGACAAAAAAGAGGCCCTAATGTCAGAGGCCTACTGGGAAAACTACCGGTATCCTGCCTAGTCAGTTCAGCCCTGGAGAAGGCCACGTAGTCCTGTTGTTTTTCCCTTTGAATCCTGGGACTTGTCGTTTTTTTTCTTCTTTTTTTTTTTAAATAAGAAAAGTCCCAGAATTCCAAGAAAAAAGCGGTACTGCATGGCATTACCTCCACATCCCTCTTCCTCATCCCAATACTCACCTATGAGGCTCTGCCTCCCCCTTCAGGAACTTTATTTTTCATGTTTTCTCCCCAGAGGTATAACCTCCTACTTACCCAGCATACACCAGTTTTTCTTCTCCTGTCTCCGACAGGGACTGATGACTTCAGGAGCAGGGCTCTGGAGGACAACGTTGTGGTTCCCTCCATGCTACTTTCTACTTTCTCCCGCCGGGCAGTGGCAGTGTCACGGTGGAAGATAGGGCTCCTTAATAATAAGGGTTCTGGGCTTGCCTTCCCTAGGCTCTCCAGTCCTGTGGGGACACAGGCGATCAGCACCAGGCGCTTGCCGTGCTACGTGGGGGGCCTCATTATGGCAGGACATTCAGTTTTAAAAACTGCTGCACTGTTTCTATGTCAAGACGGAGGCGAGCATTATGCTTCATCTTCTTATTTATTTGCTCTCCAGCAGTTTCAACACAACAAATAAAATGTCCATCTTTACGATGGCACAAACACATTTTTTTTTTTTTTCTTTTTCAAAACTTCATTTCCCATCAGCCTAGGCCCTGAACCCAGTGTCCTGGTCATGTGACCTAGTCCTTCCTCTTCCTGTAAACCTCCTCTTCTTTTCCTGCTCTCCAAAGAGATAAGTACCCTTTCACTTAGCTGCGCATTTCTGTCAGCTTTTTGTCTTGGGTTATCAGTTGTAGCGAGGATATATAGCGTTTTCTCATGACCTGTCATTAGGACAGCGCGCAGGGGTCGCGCAGCGTAGGGAGGATTCGACAATCCTTTACTTTAATCTGTTTTTAGCCTGGCCCCGTGCTGCAGTATCAGCACCTCAGGGGCCGGCCTAGGACACCGCACTCGCGCCGACAGTGAGGGAGCAAGACCCCCACCTTCGTGAGGGAGGCGCGAGAAACTGAATTAACGCCCATCGCGTACGACGCCAGAGGAGATACGTCTTTCCCCAGCTCCCCCGCCCTCGCGGAGGCGGGGCTTCGCCGAGGAACAGATCGGTAATCTTTACCGGAGAGCGCTCATACGAGCGAATTGGTGAACTCAGTGCCTACACTGAAAAAAGTAAAGAAGCTGCTTTGCAGTCGGGTGCAGCCTCTAGATAAAGGAGTGAGAAGTGGACGTGCCCTTACACCTTTTCAGGTACTATCAGGCACCTACCAGCACGTATCATGGCCGATTTTGAGTGGAGTGAGGAGGAGCAAGAAGCCACGTACTCGGAAGATCTGGCTCAGAGCTTCAAGGACGTGCTGGGTAATTCACTCATAGAGGCAGTGGCTCTAGGAGTCAGACCCCTGCAGGACCGCCTGCTAACGATCGAGACTGTCCTAAGCCAAAAGGACAGAAGCACCGTACCATCAACAAGCACGTCCACCAGGGCCACGCCAGAGAGCCCTCAGGGGTGTACGAAGGCCCGGAAGAGCGCAAACTCTTCTGACCCCCCGGGCCAACCTGAAGGGGCGAATCCAAAGGCCCCGGAGGCATCCGACGCTTTCAATAGGCTCAGAGAAGCCTTTATGGCCAAGTCGGAGGTGCCGAGCCTCATGACCCCCTACCCAGGGGAAGAGAATATGGGAGACGCAGGAGAGGAGGCCCCTCGAGAAGAGGAATTCGTAGAATCTCCAACATCCTCACAGGAGGAGGAAGATAGAGACAGAGACGAAGGGAGCCTACCGCCTCCGAAAAAGAGACTGAGAAAACTGAATCACCTAGAAGTGGAAACCTCAGACATGTTCCAACCCGAGGAGATTAGGAAGCCGAGATCTTCGGAATGGATGCCCTCCCCGAGAGTGGCACGATACATGACGCAGAGGCTGCGCAAGGCCTTAGAGAAGGAAGTGAGGCAAAGAATGAGGGCGGAATGCCCCAGACCGGAACTCCAAGGGAAGGTAGCAGAAGCGCCAGAATTAGACCCTAAAATGTTAGCGTTTGTGGCGAAATCGAATAGAGACCCTAGGAAAGGGATCGACCGCTCCTGGAGGAGTTGCCAGGAGAAGGTCCTGGATCTAGCAGGCCCATTAGCCAAGATCATGGACCTGGCAGAAAGAGCGAAAGACACAGGTGAAGAAATTGACCCGGATGTGTTAGCGAACTGGGCCCAAAGAGCCGTATGTCTATTAGGTAACGCGAACTGCGCCATATCCTCAGAGCGTAGGAGGGGACTGCTTTTGAAGATAGATCAAAAGCTAGGAGACCTGTCCTCCTACGAAGCAGGAGAGGCCGCGCAAGGACTGCTGTTCGGCGAGACCTTCGGAAAGGAGATGGGGAGGTTCGTAGGGACCTATACCTCATTGGAGAAGGCGCAAGCCTCCATTAGAAAAATCTTCCCCGGAAGGGTTTTTGGAGGGACCGGTCGCTACAGAGGCCGAGCGTCCGGTCGTTATCAGTCAGCCAGAAGGCCTCAATCGAACAGAGCGCAATATTGGGAAGATAAGAAGCCAGACACCTTCTTCCAACCCAGAGGCCGTTTCCCCAGAGGAAGGCGAGGCAGAGGACAGGGAAGAGGTCAATACGTTCCCACAGGTGAGAGTATCCGCTTACCCTGCAGTAGGGGGGAGGACAGCGATGTACTGGGAGAACTGGCGCGCGCTTGCCTGCGACGCTTGGGTGCTTCAGTCAGTCAGAGGCCTACACATACAATTCACTCAGACCCCAGTCCAATACAGAACCCCCAGGTTGATAGTGACAGCGCGAACAGAAGCAGCCCTGTTGCGAACAGAACTTCAGAGTTTAGCGGAGAAACGGGCCATCGAGCCTTGCGTAGCTCCAAAATTTATAAGCAATATGTTCCTGGTTCACAGGAAAGAGAAAGTGAGGCCAGTAATAAATCTGAAGGACTTGAACGAGTGGGTAGTTTACAACCACTTCAAGATGGAAGGGACCCACCAACTGAGAGACACGCTCAGACAGGGCGACTGGCTCACAAGGATAGACCTGAAGGACGCGTATCTCACGATCCCAGTAGATCAGGAATACCGACCCTTCCTGGCCTTCAACTGGGACGGGCGATTATGGCAGTTCGCCACGATGCCTTTCGGACTAGCGTCCGCTCCCTGGGCATTTACGAAAATGATGAGACCAGTAGCAGCAGCAATCAGAGAGAAGGGCATCCGGATCATCATCTACCTAGACGATATCCTAATAATGGCAAGCAGCGAAGAAGCGCTGCGATATCAGACCAGATGGGTAGCGAACCTACTAACCTCTTTGGGATTCCTAGTGAACCAAGAGAAATCAGAAACTGTACCAGCCAGGAGGATAGAATTCCTAGGTTTCATTATAGATACCAGGTCGGCGACCCTGGAGCTGCCGAACAGGAAGATCAGAGATATTCGAAGGGAGATAAGGACCTGCCTCGCCAGACCGACCACATCGCTGCGAACAATCGCAAGGATTGTGGGTCTGCTGGCGGCGTCAATCCAAGAGATATGCCCAGGGCCTCTTCATTACCGAGCGCTCCAGAGGTTGAAAATAAGACACCTACAGCAAGGGCTCGGCTATCACCAGCTAGTCCAGCTAGACCAAGAAGCCCGAACGGAGCTGGAGTGGTGGCTCCAGAACATGGAGGCATGGAACGGCAGAGCCATTTTTGGCGACCGCCCGGACATGGTAATAGAATCGGACGCCAGCAGAGCAGGCTGGGGTGCCCGATGCGGAGAACTCCAAACGGGAGGCAGATGGAGCTCGGAGGAGCTCAAGCTTCACATAAACTGCCTGGAGCTCCTGGCCGGCTCTTTTGCTATCAGAGCCTTCACCAAGGACAGAGTGAACTCTTGTATACTTCTGAAGATGGACAACATCTCAGCAGTCAAATACATAAATCACTTAGGTGGGACGAAGTCCAGATTGCTAGCAGAGATAGCCAAGGACTTCTGGCACTCTTGTCTGGAGTCGGGAACAGCAGTGACGGCAGAATATCTACCAGGAGCCCAGAACGTGGTGGCAGACTGGAACTCCAGACATCTCACAGACACCAGCGACTGGATGCTGCACAGAGCGGCATTCCAGCGGATAGAGAAGCTCTGGGGACCGTTTCACGTAGATCTATTTGCGTCCAGACTGAACGCTCAAATGGGCAGGTTTTTCAGCTGGAGGCTGGACCCAGTAGCAGCAGGGACAGATGCTTTTCTGCAAGATTGGAGAGGGCAAACGCTATATGTTTTCCCTCCATTTATAATGATAAGCAGAGTTCTAACAAAAGTCCGCAAGGAGGAAGCCAATCTGATCATAGTAGTACCGATATGGAAGTCCCAAGTCTGGTTTCCGGCGTTAATGGAACTGTTGGCGGACTATCCCCGAGTGTTGCCGCAAGAGGAAGATCTCCTCACGGACCCAGCTGGGTCGTATCACCCTCTGAGAGTGAAGGGGACGATGCCGCTAATGGCGTGCAAGATAGCAGGAGACGTTGGAATCTCCCGGGAATTTCGCCTCAGGCTGCGAGCCTCATCGCAGAATCATGGGCTCCATCGACTAGAAGGAGCTACGATGCAGCTTGGTACAAATGGTCAAGATGGTGCAAGGCGAGAGGTTTTCATCCCATTTCGGCCCCTCTAGTAGAGATCGTGAATTTCCTGGCGGAACTTCTCCAGGACGGTAAAGCCTACCGCACGATAGGGGTATATCGATCCGCAATATCGACAGGCCATATGCCTATTGAAGGAGTACCAGTGGGTGAGAACGTGGCAGTAATTAGACTCCTGAAGGGGATAAAATACAGAAAGCCTCCGCAACCGAGGTATAAATCTCTATGGGACGTTACAGTAGTGCTTCGACTATTAGCCGACTGGCCCAGTAATAGGTACCTAACACTGGGAAGACTGTCGGAGAAATTAGCGATGCTTCTATGCATGATCTCCTGCAGGAGAGTGGCAGACATCAGAGCTTTGGAGGTAGACAGATTGATATACGGGCCAGACGGAGTGACTTTCCATCTGGCCAGGAGGACAAAGACAGACTCCTCGTCAATAACGTATCCATATATGCAAGATCATCCTAAATGGTGCGTAGCCGCATGCATAAGAGAATATGTAAATAGAACAGCTGAGCTGAGATCAGCGGGGACGACGCAATTGTTGATAGCGCGCAGGAAACCGCATAAAGGCGTAGCGACAGCCACCATAGCAAGGTGGGTTAGAGAAGTCATGAGTCTAGCAGGGATAGACATGGCGAAGTTTGGAGCACACTCTGTAAGAGGAGCGGGGGCATCCAAAGCACTCCGTCAAGGAGCGACATTGCAAGATATTCTGAAAGCAGCCGATTGGGCGAGTGATAGCACGTTCAGAACGTTTTATTTTAAGCCAATTAATGCACTGGCAGAAGCTATGCTAAGAAGCTTTGAACAAGCATAATGCTCGCCTCCGTCTTGACATAGAATGAAGATTCCCCCTGCTAATAGCGCAGGGAGCTCTTGATTCTATTAAAGACAAGGAGGCGAGCATTAATTTCCCACCCGAGATACACGAGGGAAGAATAAAAGATGATGTTGTAATAGTAAGATATGTACGGAGTAAATAACAAGTGCATTTTTTCCTCAGAAATAGGGTGTGTATCCGCCGCCCTAATTTGTACTGTTGTCTTTCCGTCTTAGGAGAAGATCAGAAGAACGGCTGAGTAAGCACGAGAGCTGATCGGAAAGCATCGATCGCGATCGCAAGTTTGGAGGCGAGATTTCGTTTCACAGTTCTACAGTTCAAGGACCTCCCGGATCAAGTTGTCAGTTCAGGAGATGTTTACGATGTTAGTTGGAATACAGTCAAAGAAGAGGAGGTTTACAGGAAGAGGAAGGACTAGGTCACATGACCAGGACACTGGGTTCAGGGCCTAGGCTGATGGGAAATGAAGTTTTGAAAAAGAAAAAAAAAAAAAAAAATGTGTTTGTGCCATCGTAAAGATGGACATTTTATTTGTTGTGTTGAAACTGCTGGAGAGCAAATAAATAAGAAGATGAAGCATAATGCTCGCCTCCTTGTCTTTAATAGAATCAAGAGCTCCCTGCGCTATTAGCAGGGGGAATCTTCATTCTTCCTGCTATTCTGTGCTTAGTGTCACTATGGGGAGACACTCTGCACATACCAAACATGTGCCTCTCCAGTTTCTTCTAGCCCTGTATGGCACCATGCAAGGAAGAAGCATAAGAATCCTACGGAGCTCATATTCTCCCCGTCTCAATGGGAAATAAGGGCTCTTATGAAACAAGCAATTGCTGAGCATGAGGGGGTGAAGGGCAAGCGCAAGTGCGATCTTAGCCCTCCCTCTTCCTCTTCCTCCTTGTCTTCTGGTTCGCCTTGACAGCTTCAGTTTGCACCTCCTGGGAGTCCGAGTCTGATGAGGTGGCTGAAGGGAAGCTTTTATCCAGAGGGAAAGTGGACATGCTTATTTCGCAGATTTGGGATTCCATCGGGTTTTCTGACCCTGTTTCTACTGAAGGAGCATCAGTTCCCAAGATTCGTCAGTACAAGAATGGAAGGACCCTAGAACAAGCGTCTATGCTATGTTTTATGTGCCGTCCCTACTATTGAAAGGGGCGGATGATTTCCTTCCTTTCTCTATTGCCACGGATGATATCTCGGCTAGTCTTGTGGGTCGCTCTTCCATGGCATCGGAGGAAGCTGCTCTCTGTGACCCAGTGGACCATAGGGCCAACTCCTCTTTGAAGAAGGCGCACATGGGGTCGCATCTGGTGCTTCGCTCAAACGTCTATGGGTCATATGCGGCAGAGACAGTGCTTGGTGGGTTTGGACTTCTGCAAACGGCGGTGGTGGAAGGTTCAGATTGTGCACCGATTTTGGCGGACAGGCAAAGGCAGGTCCAGCTCCTCTCGGATCTGTCCTATAATGTATTTAGGGGCACCACCATTGCCATGGGTGCATGCATCTCTGCTCTGAGATATCTACACTTGCGGGATTGGAAATCGGACTTCTCCCAGAAAGCGGCCGCCCTTTCTTGGATCCCAAGCTGTTTGGAGATTCCCTAGAGGACAAGGTCCATCAGGCTTCACAGGTGCATAAACATGCAGACCGGTTGAGGTGGAAGCCGGCTCCTCGGTCTAAGCGCTCCACACGAACAACTCCGAAGGGTCGAGGTTCTGGTAACAAGCTGGGCACTGTTCATCATTTGAGAGGCTTCCGGTCTCATCCTGTTGGTCAGAAACATTCCAATGGTCACTTGTAGCCCTGACAATTACAGTGGTCAAGTGGGAGGTTGGCTACTGCATTTTTTTCCGATTTGGGAAAGGTGGTCCTCCGATGTATGGACCCTCCAGCCGGTTCGGGACGATTATCAGATAGACTGTGTCTCCTCCTCATCAGCCATCCAGGATCACATCTACTCTGTAGGGATCGAGTCAAGAGGGTGGCTATGACGTCAGTCATTTCTGAGCTTCTTGCCAAGAGGGCCATTGTGTACGTTCCGGCCGATCAGGAAGGCCTCAGCTTCTACTCTTGTGTTTTCTAGTTCAACACCCCAGGTTGAAGTTTCGGCTGACTTTAGATCAGAAACACCTAAGCGCATTTGTGCGCAGTGTCCAGTTTCGGATGGTGACCTTGTAGAAAATCATTCCCCTGATCAGATGGGGCAATTGGTTGGTGTTGTTAGATCTCCCGGATGCTTACTATCTTCTCCCCATTCATCCTTCTCATCTCCAGTTCTGCCGGTTCTCGTGGGTGGGTGGGGTCCACTATCAATACCAAGTCCTTCCGTTTGGATTGAAATCGGCTTCAAGGTTTTTACAAAGAAGGTTTCACCATTAGTCGTTCACCTTCATCTTCAGGGGATCCAACTGTTCCCTTGTCTGGACGATTGGTTATTCATGGCGGACCTACTGCCCACGCTGCTGTCCCATCTTCACCAGGTCTGTCAGGCGCTAAAAGAGTGGGGGTTCGTTATAACCTGGGACAATTCTCAGCTGTCTCCATCCCAGGACTTGGTCTTCATAGGGGCCAGGTTCTGCACCAGAAGTGGGACGGTCCTTCTTCCTTTAGCCAGGGCTCTCTGACATCAGTCTCTCTTGCCCAAGGTCCTTCAATGCAGGTGGGCAAATGTGAGAGAATTCCTGGTGGTACAGGGTCACATGCCATCTTGTGTGTTTCTGGTTTCCTGTGCCCATCTTCATCTTCAGCCCCTGGTGGTGCATCTACTTCAGCCTTGGTCCCCCTCTCTCCAGTCCCTCACTAATATTGTTCCTATCTCCCGCAGTTTGAGGTTGGTGGTTGAGAAAGGCTTTCCTGCTGAAGGGTGTGCGGTTGGATCTTCCCCCGAGGGTGGTGATGATGACGGATGCCATCATTCAGTGCCCGGGAGCCTTCCTGGTGTCCCAGTCGGCTCAAGGGAAGTGGGATCAGGAGGGTCTATGTCACTCCTTGATTTGGAGTGAGCTGTCAGCAATTTTGCAGGCTTCTCAGCACTTGCTCCTCTGCTGCAGGGTTCGTCGGTGTTGGTTCGGACCCACAATTCTTCGTCCATGGCATATGTCAACCATTAGGGGGGGTTTGAGGTCAAGGGCTAGGAATTCTCTGGCAGGGTGCATCGGGTCTTGGGCAGAGGTGCGTTTGTTGTCCCTGGAGGCAGATCACATTTGAGGGGTGGTGAAAGCCTGTGCAGATCATCTCAGCAGGGTGTTTCTGGACTCCCCGGAGTTGTTCTGTCAGACTTGGTTTTGGTAAGGATTTATCGCTGATTCAAGATGACTGTGCTAGGTCTGTTTGCTTCCCTCTCCCCAGCAAAGGTTTCCAGGTTTTTGCTCCCGGTTACCGGTGGAGAAGGCATGGGGGGTGATGCATTGAATACGGATTGACCTCCAGGTCTTTATGTCTTGCCTCCTTTGGCTCTCATTCCCAAGGTGGTTCAGAAAATATGCAGAAGCTTGTCCCTGGTGATTTTGGTAGTCCCCTTTTGGCCAGGCACGGGGTGGTTCATGTCTCTCCTGGATCTCAGGGTCCAAGATGTGTGAATGATTCCCAATTTGCCTTGTCCTCTTCGGTGGGGGTTGGAGGCAGGAGCCTCATGCCATCTTGTGGTTTTCTGGTTTGCTGGGCCCGTCTTCATCTTCGGCCTCTGATGGAGCATCTACTTCGGCCCCCTCTCTCCAGTTCCTCACTCATCTAGTTCGTATCTCCCACAGTTTGAGGTTGGTGGTTGAGAAAGGCATCCCTGCTGAGGGGTGTGCGGTTGGATCTTCCCCCGAGGATGGTAATGATGACGGATGCCATCAGTCAGGGCTCGGGAGCCTTCCTGGGATCCCAGTCGGCTCAAGGGAAGTGGGATCAGGAGGGTCTACGTCACTCCTCGATTTGAGGGAGTTGTCAGCAATTTTTCAGGCTTTTCAGCACTTGCTCCTCTGCTACAGGGTCAGTTGGTGTTAGTTCGGACCCACAATTCTTGAGCCATGGCCTATGTCGACCATTAGGGGGGTTTGAGGTCAAGGGCTAGGAATTCCTTGGCAGGGTGCATCAGGTCTTGGGCAGAGATGTGTTTGTTGTCCCTGCAGGCTGTTCACATTTGAGGGGTGGTGAAAGCCTGGGCAGATCATCTCATCAGGGTGTTTCAGTGCCCCCCCGGAGTTGCTCTGTCAGACTTGGTTTTGGTAAGGATTTGTCACCGATTCGAGATGCCTTTGCTAGGTCTGTTTGCGTCCCTCTCCCCGGCAAAGGTTTCCAGGTTTTTGCTCCCGGTTTCCAGTGGAGAGGGCATGGGGGTTGATGCATTGAATATGGATTGGCCTCCAGGTCTTTACGTCTTCCCTCCTCTGGCTCTCATTCCCAAGGGGGTTCAGAAAATATGCAGGAGCTTGTCCCTGGTGATTTTGGTAGTCCCCTTTTGGCCCGGCATGGGGTGGTTCATGTCTCTCCTGGATCTCAGGGTCCAAGATGTGTGGATGATTCCCATTTGGCCTTGTCCTCTTCGGTGGGGGTTGGAGGCAGGAGCCACATGCCATCTTGTGCGTTTCTGGTTTCCTGGGCCCGTCTTCATCTTCGGCCCCTGGTGGTGCCTCTACTCCGGAATTGGTCCCCCTCTCTCCAGTCCCTCACTCATCTAGTTCCTATCTCCGACAGTTTGAGGTTGGTGGTTGAGAAAGGCTTCCCTGCTGAGGGGTGTGCGGTTGGATCTTCCCCCGAGGATGGTGATGATGATGGATGCCATCAGTCAGGGCTCGGGAGCCTTCCTGCGGTCCCAGTTGGCTCAAGGGAAGTGGGATCAGGAGGGTCTACGTCACTCCTCGATTTGGAGGGAGTTGTCAGCAATTTTTCAGGCTTTTCAGCACTTGCTCCTCTGCTACAGGGTCAGTCGGTGTTGGTTCGGACCCACAATTCTTCAGCCATGGCCTATGTCGGCCATTAGGGGGGGTTTGAGGTCAAGGGCTAGCAATTCCTTGGCAGGGTGCATCAGGTCTTGGGCAGATGTGTGTTTGTTGTCCCTGGAGGCAGTTCACATTTAAGGGGTGGTGAAAGCCTGGGCAGATCATCTCAGCAGGGTGTTTCCGGACTCCCCGGAATTGTTCTGTCAAACTTGGTTTTGGTAAGGATTTGTCACCAATTCGAGATGCCTGTGCTAGGTCTGTTTCCGTCCCTCTCCCTGGCAAAAGTTTCCAGATTTTTGCTCCCGGTTTCCCGGTGGAGAGGGCATGGGGGGTGATGCATTGAATATGGATTGGCCTCCAGGTCTTTATGTCTTCCCACCTCTGGCTCTCATTCCTAAGGTGGTTCAGAAAATACGCAGAAGCTTGTCCCTGGTGATTTTGGTAGTCCCCTTTTGGCCAGGCACAGGGTGCTTCCTGTCTCTCCTGGATCTCAGGGTCCAAGATGTGTGGATGATTCCCAATTGGCCTTGTCCTCTTCGGTGGGGGTTGGCGGCAGGAGTTGTCTATGATTTATTGGTCTGCCTGACTCCAGAAAGGGTAAGGCTGTTGACCTTGGGGTTTTCTGCTCCAGTGCTGGAAACCATTCTACATTCTAGGAGTGTGAGTACGCTTAAGGCCTATCATAGGCATTGGGCCCATTTTCTTCACTGGTGTGAGGTTGCTGGGTTTTCTCCTCAGGGTTGTGGGGTCCCAGGGGTGTTGCAGTTTTTGTAGGATGGATTTGATGACGGTTTTGCAGTTGCTACTCTATAAGCTCAATGGGCTGCTTTGAAGACCTTTTTGAGGGTTCTGGTGTTTCTTTATTGGATCTGGGTATGTGGGCCGTTCCCATAAGAGTTTGGCGTCTTCTTGACCCCCCCCTTGGGTTTGAGTTCTTCTCCCTGGGACCTTCTTCTGGTTTTGCGTTTTTTATAATCGGTTGTGTTTGAACCACTCAGCAATGTGGATGTTTTGGTTGCCAATGCTTCGGCGCCTTATCTGGGCAAAGTTGGGGCTCACTTTTGTCGCCCTCCCTTTTTACGTATCCTCCCTGACTGTCTTATTCTAAGAGGTGACCCTCGGCCTTTGCCTAAAGTGGCCTCAAAATTTCACTTGTCTCAAGAGGTGGTCCTCCCAGCATTGTTCCTGACCTCCTGTCCCCTGAGGAAGCGTCCTTGCACTCCTTGGATGTGAGGAGGGTGGTCCTGGAGTACTTGCCCAGAACGGCTACTGTCAGGCGGTCTGATAGCCTGTTGGTGATGTTTGGTACTGATGGCATGGAAAGTTGGGTCCATTAGTCGGTGGATTTGGACTGTGATTGAAATGGCTTACCTGGTTTCTGAGCTTCTGGTTCTACCGGAGGCTTGGCGGCTTCCTGGGCTGATGTTCAAGGGGTTCCTTTGCAAGAGATTTGCAGGGCCGCGACTTGGGCGGTTCACAATACCTTCATTACCCACTATAGGCTAAAAGTGGGTCCCCCTAGAGTTTGCACCTTTGGGGTTGGGGTTCTGTCTGTGGCACAGCTGTAATTTTGTTGGATTATTTGCTCAAATGACCTGCGAGGTTTGCATCGAGGCTGGAGTGACTTACTGTTTCTTGGGCCCTTCCACTTGTTTGCTTGGGTATACCTCATAGTTGAGTACTGGGACGAGGAAGAGGGACGTGGAGGTAATCCTCGGATTACTTACCAGCAATCTTCATTACACCTATTCCTACTCTTCCTCGTCACAGGCTTCTTATGTACTGGTGTCTGCTGGCTATGTAGAAGGTTATGCCTCAGCGGAAAATCAAAAAATAAAAACAAATTAAAAGTTCCTGAAGGGGGAGGCAGAGCCTCATAGTATAGGTGCGTTATAATGCCATATCATATCATACTGTGACGAGGAAGAGTAGGGCCTGGAGTAATAATGACGATTACCGTAAGTAATACCTACATGCCAACATTTCAAATCCCCTAGGAAGGAGATTTTATCACGGTAAGCGGGAGAATGACATTTCCATTGAACTCCATTGGGATTCAGGATATTTTAGGCGGGAGACAGACAGTCAAAAATAGCAATATTTTTTACCGAAAACTCAGGAGTCTCCCACCTAAATCAGGAGGGTTGGCATGTATGTTGATGCACGCATTTTCATGGATGGCTAGGGGAAACTTGAGATGTCTGGTGATTTTACCTGAACTTTAAGACCCTACCATTCAAAGAACAGCTCGCCAATCACTGATCACTCCACTCAACCCTTTCTCCTGTTCTGGTGCTCCCCCTCTCAGCTCATCTGCTACCTTTGCACCCCTGGCCGCGTCCGCTTTGTACAGCGCTCCATTGCTTCCTAGTTACGTTTGCACTTTATAAGTCCCATACAGACATACACACGTCATTGCCTGGGCCTCTCCTATAATTTTGTGAAGTGGCGCCCATGCACGTTACAGTGAAAACATAACCTTGTATGCCATCTGCTTCTCTAATGGTGACATTCACCATTCTATGACAAGACTGGAGGCGAGCATTATGCTTCATCTTCATTTATTTCTACTCTTCAGCAGTTCAGCAAAACACTTAAAAAACCATGAAAAAAGTGTAAACAAAACTTTTCCTTTTTTCTTTTTTTTTCTTTTCTTCAAACTACAAACTCCATTAATCTCTGTAGTCCATGCTCTTTCCACCAGTCACAATCCACTTCCTGTGCTTGGACTCCTCCTCTTCTTTTACTGCTCTTCAAGCAGATAAGTAGCATTTTCTTCCCTCTCCGTTGGTTAGTGAAAGAATGGACTGAGTGTGAGCGGAAGACTAGCTAGAATAGTATATATAGTAGACAGACGCGTAAGAGAGATTGACTTGGAGCGTTTTATTTTAAAAAAAAAAAAAGTATATAATTTTTCATGTGGGGTTTTCGCCTTGATTTAGTGCGCTTTCGCGAGCAGCTTTAGGCGTTGTGCGGTCTTAAGATACCGCAAGGATTAGGCAGGAAAACCCTTATGTTTTTCTCCAAGCAGGAGATTACTCGCAGGCTGACGGCCCCGTGTCGTAAGACCGACACCCCAGGGGCTCCATCAGCCTCGCGAGCTACGCGGCACAGCTCGCGACCGCACTCGCGAGGGCGGCCCCCACCTTTGTGTGGGAGGAGTTAACCTTCGCGAAGGAACAGCGGGCCGGTATTCAGCCCCTCGCGTGAGCGGACTGAGGCTGCGTGAGCCCATACGGAGCTCCATACTCCGGAGGAGTAGCCCCCACCCTTGGAGGGGCGGAGCCTTAGCGCGATTTCATCCGCGCATCGAAATTCGTCGCATTAGCGCGACAACGGTGTAAGCATACACGCATTTCGGAACACTCATACGAGCCGAAGACATTCCGACCGTAGGTACTTTGAATAGCAATTCAAGACAGCAGCGGTCATAACGATCGCACGACGGAGTGGCAGGAGATCACTCAATGAGATAGCAGCACTCATGCTAAGGATCAGCAGATCACAGGACCACGAGTCCCCCACACTGCTTAGCAGCAGGAGATTGATGCTGCACGAAAGTACTTTTACCTGAAGAAAGTCAGGGTACAGATAAAGGTGCAGCCACAAAAAAAAAAAAAAAACAAGTACCAACTAGTCACCAGTAAGAAGGAGCAGCGGGCGTGCTAAGACACCTGACACAGGCATTTTAGGCACACAGCACAGTACAAAAATGTCCGAATTTGAGTGGAGCGAGGAGGAACAGCCCTAGGACCTCGCGGACAGTTTTAAGAAAGTGCTGGGAACCTCCCTGGTTGACGCATTGGCAGAGGGCGTCAGACCCCTACAGGAGAGGCTGGAGACTTTGGAAGCCATGCTTTCGCAGCCTAGTAACAGCACCAAGATCTGGAAGCGCACGCCCGCAGATCCCACGAAGGAGGGACAAAAGGGGAGTACACTAGCCCTCAAGAGGAAAGCCTCTGACGACCCCCGGGGCTCTTTGGAAGAGGTAGTATTAAAGACCTCGGAGGTGCCTGACGCTTTCTCTAAGCTGAAAGATGCTTATCTACGAAAGCAGGCTGGGCCGAACCTCACGACCCCCAATCCAGGGGATGACAACAATGGAGAAGACCCAGGCTCGGAAGAGGAGCCGATGGAGGACCAGGCCTCACACGATGAGGAGGAGGCCGAGGAGGAAGACTGGGCGCGTCCCAGTGAGGGTAAACTGCGGAAGGAGAAGCACCTCCTAGAATCGCAAGATGACATGTTCGACCCGGACAGCATTCGCAATCCGAGATCCTCCGAGTGGCAACCGTCCCCTCGAGTGGCACAATATATGGCAGCAAGGCTGCGCAAACCCCTGGACAAGGAGGTGAGACAACGCCTACGAGAGAGTGCCCACATCCGGACCTGCCAGGAAAGGTAGCGGAGGCACCCGAGCTCGACCCGAAAATGTTGACCTTTGTTTCAAAGACGAGTAAGGACCCCTGCAAGGGCTTTGATAGATCCTGGAAAAGCTGCCAGGAAAAGGTATTAGACTTGGCAGGACCCCTAGCCAAAATAATGGACCTCGCAGAAAGGGTAAAGGATACTGGAGAAGAGGTTGATCCAGAGGCATTAGCAGGGTGGGCCCAGAGAGCAGTTTGTCTGCTCGGGAACGCGAATTGTGCCATCGCGTCAGAAAGAAGAAAGGGTCTTCTACTCAAGATAGATTCAAAGCTCAGCGATTTGTCATCATACGAAGCGGGTGAAGGAGCCCAAGGCCTCCTCTTCGGAGAGATCTTTGGAAAGGAGATGGGACGCTTCGTCGGAACATACGCTTCATTAGAAAAAGCACAAGCGTCTATCTGAAAAATATTCCCCAGTAGAGTTTTTGGAGGGACCAGCCGCGGCAGGGCTCGCGCAGCCGGTCGCAACTAAGGAGGCAGAAGACCCCAGAACACCAGGGTGCAATACTGGGAGAACAGAAGCCAAGACACTTTCTTTCCGGCCAGGGGAAGATTCCCGAGAGGCCGTAGGTCCCGAGGAGCAGGACGAGGTCAAGGTTTTACACCAGGTGTGAGCGATACAGTATCCCCCAGTAGGGGGGAGGACGCGCAGGTTTTTAGAGAATTGGCGCAAGCTTTCAAGCGATTCTTGGATATTGCAGACCATCAGAGGCCTACAGCTAGATTTCATAGAGGCCCCGGTTCAGCGGTGCAGACCGCAGAGGCAAAGACTAGCGCAAGCGGAACAGGTTTGTCTAGACAGCGAGATAGCGCAGCTAGCCACCAAACAAGCGATAGAGAAGTGCGACATACCACCGAGGTTTGTGAGCAATATGTTCCTGGTCCACAGGAAGGAGAAGGTACGCCCAGTTATAAATCTCAAAGAGCTGAACGGCTGGATTATATATCGGCACTTCAAGATGGAGGGCGTCCATCAGCTCAGAGACTCCCTAATAGAGGGTGACTGGCTGACGCGTTTAGACCTGAAAGACGCTTACCTTACGATACCTGTGATCAGAGAATGCAGACCATTCCTAGCTTTTCGCTGGCAAGGACAATGCCATTCGGTCTTGCTTCTGCACCCTGGGTTTTCACGAAGTTGATGAAGCCAGTAGCAGCAGCAATCAGAGAGAAGGGCGTCAGGCTGATTATTTACCTAGACGATCTCTTACTCATGGCAGAGGACCGAGAAGTACTAGTGTACCAGACGGAATGGGTTCAGAACCTTCTGACCTCACTGGGATTCCTAGTGAACACAGAAAAGTCAGACACTACACCTGCGCAAAGACTAGACTTCCTAGGATTCGTACTAGACACCAGGAAGGCGACTCTGGAACTTCCAGCTCGGAAGACGAGAGATATCAAGCGAGAGATCAGAGTAAGCTTAGAGAAGAAGCAAGTATCTCTCAGGACGTTAGCGAGAATAGTGGGGCTATTAGCGGCGTCTATCCAGGCCATTTTTCCTGGTCCCCTGCACTATCGCGCACTCCAGAGATTGAAGATAAAGCACCTGCAGCAAGGTCTGAAGTACCACCAACTAGTTCCCCTAGCTCAAGACTCCATTACAGAGCTAGAATGGTGGTTAAAGAATATGGATGCTTGGAATGGGTGGGCCATATTCCGAGACAAGCCGGATCTGATTATAGAATCGGATGCCAGTCGGAAAGGTTGGGGAGCCAGATGTGGGTCTCTACAGACCGGAGGCAAGTGGAGCGAAGAGGAGCTTCAGTTACACATAAACTGTCTGGAACTCCTAGCAGGATCGTTCGCGATCAAGGCCTTCACGAAAGAAAGAGTAAAGTCTTGTGTCATGCTGAAGATGGACAATGGGCCTCATTACGACCCAGGCGGTAAGTTACCGCCTGGGTCGTACCTTTACCACCATGGCGTAAACTACATTTACGCCATGGTGGTTGGCGGACTTACCGCCCCATTCCGAGGTTGGCGGGGCGGTAAGTCCCCAATCCCCATTTACCCTTCCCCATTCCCATTTTTGCCCCATAGGGCATAATGGGAGTGGGGAAGGCGTTAATTACGCCACCGTAAATTACGGTGGCGTAATTAACAACATGGTCCCTTAGCGCCATGGATTTTAACACCTGCTAAAAGCAGGTGTTAAATCCGCCATGGCGCTAAGGGACCTCGGAATCAGGCGGTAAGGGTCGGCGCTGTTTACGCCGCCGTAAACCCCTTACCGCCTGGGTCCTAATGAGGCCCAATATCTCAGCAGTGCGATACATCAACCACTTAGGCGGCACGAGATCCAAGATGCTGGCAGAGCTAGCAAAAGACCTGTGGCATTTTTGCCTCCAGTCAGGAACATCAGTGACAGCAGAATACCTGCCAGGATCACTGAACGTAGTAGCGGATTGGAACTCTCGATACCTGACAGACTCCAGCGACTGGAAACTGGATCCGACAGTGTTTCAGAGACTGAACGCGAGATGGGGTCCATTACAGATGGACCTTTTCGCCTCCCGACTAAATGCGCAGAGGAGCCTCTACTACAGCTGGAGGCTGGACCCGGGAGCTCAAGGAAGGGACGCGTTCCTTCAAGAGTGGATAGGAGGACCACACTACGCTTTTCCCCCGTTCATGATGTTGAGCAGAGTGCTGGCGAAATGCCGGAGGGAGAAAGCAGAGCTAGTATTAGTAGCGCCTTTGTGGAGATCGCAAGTGTGGTTTCCCACTTTAATGGAACTAGTATCGGACATACCCAGAGTTCTCCCCGAAGGAGAGCGACTCCTCACGGACTCAGCTGGATCGTGTCATCCTCTGAGAGTGAGAGGGACACTCCCGCTAGTCGCGTGCAGGATATCAGGAAGCGTTGGGCGCTGCCAGGAATTTCGGCGCAGGCTGCTCAGCTCATCGCTGAATCCTGGGCTCCTTCCACTCGGAGGAGCTATGACGCAGCTTGGGCAAAATGGACAAGCTGGTGTAAGAACAGAAGTGTTCATCCCGTTTCAGCACCTGTAGTGGAGATTTTGAACTTCCTAGCAAGTTTCTGCAGAACGGGAGAGCCTTCCGTACGATAGGAGTATACAGATCGGCTATTTCGGCAGGTCATCTCCCGATAGAAGGCGCCCCAGCAGGGGAACATCCTGCAGTAGTGAGGCTCATTAGAGGAGCAAGATTTAAGGTGCCCCCGGAGCCTAGGTATGATACAACGTGGGACGTTGCGGCAGTGCTGAACCTGTTATCAGGTTGGCCAGCGGATAAGTACCTCTCGCTCAAGCAGTTATCAGGCAAACTAGCTATGCTGTTATGTTTAATTTCCTGCAAGCGAGTATCAGATGTAAGAGCTCTGGAGATTAACAGACGGTCCCTTGGACCGGAGGGAGTCACTTTCTCCATTGTCAGAAGGACCAAGTCAGGGACCTCTACGGTCCATTATCCATACTTCTCGAGCAATCCAAAATGGTGCGTAGCGCGATGCATTAAGGAATACGAGGGTAGAACGGCGGAGAATAGGGTGGCAAGTACGACCCAGTTACTAATAGCGCGCAGGAAGCCCTACTACGCGGTAGCAGCAGCTACCATCGCGAGATGGGTCAAGGAAATAATGCAAGCAGCTGGTGTGCATGTGACCGTGTATGGTGCTCATTCTGTGAGAGGGGCAATGGCCTCGTCAGCCGCGAGAGCGGGAGTACCCTTAAGTGAGATAATGCTAGCAGCAGACTGGTCCAGCGAACGTACATTTAAAGAGTTTTACTTTAAGCCAGTAGAGGGTTTGGCTAGTACGGTGTTAGGGAAGCTTTGAACAAGCATAATGCTCGCCTCCAATCTTGTCATAGAATGAAGATTACCCCTGCTAGCTGCGCAGGGAGTATTAATTCTATTAAAGACTAAGGAGGCGAGCATTAAATTCCCACCCGAGTATTGTACTGTGTATAAAATGTCAATGCATTAGATGAGCTAGTACACTACGTACGCACCACCCTAAGATCTCCTATTATGTTTTTCTTTATAGGGGAAGATCAGAAGAATAACTGAGGACAATGGTGTTGCTGACAGTTGCAAGAAACCGGAAGTACCCCAGTAGTTGAGTTAGTTCAGAAGAGATTTCGCACCGTTGGCGAGGATTAATTAAGAACACGAGGACGATCAGAGCAAGTAAAAGCAGAGGAGGAGTCCAAGCACAGGAAGTGGATTGTGACTGGTGGAAAGAGCATGGACTACAGAGATTCATGGAGTTTGTAGTTTGAAAGAAAAAAAAAAAAAAAGAAAAAAGGAAAAGTTTTGTTTACACTTTTTTCATGGTTTTTTAAGTGTTTTGTTGAACTGCTGAAGAGTAGAAATAAATGAAGATGAAGCATAATGCTCGCCTCCTTAGTCTTTAATCGAATTAATACTCCCTGCGCAGCTAGCAGGGGTAATCTTCATTGTGCACGCATGTTATATAAATTCTGATTTGGTCCCTATGACCTGGTGCAATTAGTCACCATACCTATATCGCAGATCCTTCCCCATCCTTTAACCTATCCAGCCCAACCTTATCCTTGCTACCCTCTTTGGATCCTCTGGAAGCACGCCCACAGTTTCCCTCTCATCTTGCTGAACCGAAGTCTACTCGTTGCTACTTCTTCATCCTGCACACTGTGTTGCAACCTACCCATCCCCCCAGTTGAGGATACTTCCAACCCCAGGAACGCCCTGGTACAGTGATCACTATCTTCCCACAGCAGGGGAATTCCAGTCGCAAAACATTCCTGAATGTCACTCAAAGAAAAGCAGCTCTTTCATTGGGTAATACGTACACACACACTTACGTAAAAGCGTAATTCAGTCCAATGATGAGACAAGTTAACGAAGTTGGGAGTCTTAGTCAGACGAGGAGGCGAATAGGTGTTCCTGGGGAGGCTTCCAAGACGTGAAAGGCACGTTGTTCTTGTGCAATATGTAAACCTGTTAGCCGACTTGTAGACAGTGACTGGAGTGCGGGGAAGCACCAGAACGCTCTGGAGAGAATAATTGATTTCGCTGCCAAGTGGAAGATCAGGCCTGACGTGTTCTTACTAACTAATAACCTCGAAAGTGTGTCCAGTGGAAAAGTACTCTCCTGTTCTGAGGGATGCAAATTAATATCCTTTAAAGGCATACTGTCCTTTGAAACGTATTGCTTGCAGCTGTGGCTGTCCATCAAGACTGCATTACTTTTTAAGGGGCAGCACTTGAATTGCTCAACTCCAAGGCAAAATGTTTTAAAATGTTAAATTACACGGTAGTTATTCTTCTAGCCTTTAATAGAGTCGGTGATACAACCTCAACAGACAGAAAACCTGGAAGCCCACATGCTACAGCTTAAATGTCCACCTTTCAATGATAAATAGGTGCAACCTCACAACCCTTTTTTTCTGTCTTCGCACCCTTTCCTAATAGCTGCTTATATTTTGTAGTGTTGGGTATTACAAGTGCAGTCCTCCTCGTTATGTAAAAAGAGGAGCTGCAACCTGGGTATAGGTTGAGGGAAGTAGCGCGAAGGGAGGTGGGAAAGCAGTTGGAAGAATATAGAGTTAGCAGTTGGAAATATCCTGATAGGTCTCTGTGTCTTTTGTATTGCACCATATGCTGAGTGAGAGGCCCTCAATTCAGCCCAACACATATTTGAATATCAAATGAGATTCACCAGTGTGTGGAGGCTCTGTGGAGCGTGTGGCTGTGTGAGCAGGCAAGATCTTGCAAGAGTAAGCTGTATGAACACAGAGGCTTGGAGAAATGCCAGAGAGACGGAGGGGAGCACTGGTGGAGCTCATGCTTGGCCAGTGGCTCCCATACTATATAGCAGAGACTAATTACATCATTTAATACTCCATGATAGCAGAGTTGTACTGTGAATAAACAATACCACCAGCCTCATGAGGTATGTCAGTGCTTTAATAAAGGGACATTGAAGCCAAATTAGAGGTAAAGTTGGACCCCAATACTTCCGATCAAGTGTTACCAATAAAATGTGAAAACAATCTATTTTCCAAAGACAACCCTGCTTCTCGACTCTTGTTGACGGCTTACTCGCTGTTTTCTCCTCCTCTCCCTTTCTCCCTTTTCCTATCCCTTCCCCTACTCCCCTTACTTTCTTCTATGCACTTACTCAATCAGAAGTGTCCCAGGACCTAGTATGATAGCAACCTCGTCTGGCTCCTCCCCCCTCCCCTTACTTGTTTTTTTAATCCCCTCCAGCACTATCTGAAATGTCGTCAGGCCTGGTACGATAGTCGCTTGTTTTGTTCCTCCCTTCCCTTTCTGCACCCCTCTCCCTCAACCCCTCTCCCTCACCTTTTGTTTTTCTCCAGCTCCACCAGAAATGTTGTCAGGCCTAGTACGGTAGTCGCCTGTCTGTTTCCATTTCCTTCCCACTCTCCCCCTCCCTCCCTTATCTATGTCTTAGTTCTTGCACTATCTGAAAGGTCATCAGGCCGAGTATGATAGTTAATTTCACATCCTTACTGTTCATGGCCTGTAAGAATGTCATTGTATTTTCCCTTGTTCCCTCCCTTGCCTTGAAGCGCTTTGAAACACATTGTGTATAGGTGTTATATAAATAAACTCTCATATCATAAAAAACGACATACATACTGGGACGTCATTTCACCGAAATGCCTCGGTAGCGGAAGTGACATCACACGACCCTTGAGCTCTCATGACACCACAGGAAGTGTTGTCATTTGACCCCTCTCCGAAGTGATATCACCAGAAGTGATGGAACACAACCTTTCACCACTTGACAAAACCGGAAGTTGCATCACATAGCATTGTTCCTAAGTACACTACGAAAAATATGGTTTGGATATCACTATAGTATATAGATTTCATACAAGAATGGATATGATATGGTATGGCATTTATAATGCGCCTATACACAAGTGTTTCAAGGCGCGACGAGGCAAGGGAGGGGGAACAGAGGGAAGGCAGACAACGATCTTACTAGGCCAGGTGACATTGGGATTGCGCATGTGTACCGTTAAAATCAGTGTGTATAGGCCCATATTACCAAATTATTGTGAATGCAAGCAGACGTCCATGGCCAAATGATAATGATGTGTTATTATATAGCACTTATGCTTAAGTGCTTTATATAGAACAAATATACACACAATATCATCCAACCTGTGTTGGTACTCATTTATTGACTTCAGAAGAAGGAAAGGCTGATTTGGGGTTTTTAAGAACAGACTAAATCAGGGACTCACCCCCTCAAGTGTGCCTGAAATAAACCTTTGATGAGTTTAGCAATTATTATATAGAATTCCAGAAAGACAAATTATTTGTTATTCCTATTCTTTCGTATTTATGGTCACTGCTGAAAGTGTTAAACTTGTGGCATCCCTGTTTTTTTGTTTTTCAGAGGCCAGAACAAGAAAGCCAGCCACTCCAGAAGCAAAGAGCCACCTGGTGCTACCCACAGTCCAGGAGGTTGCATTTAAAAAAATAAATGTAAAAAAATGTATTAAAAAAATATATATTTTAGGAGTAGCAACGGAGACCTCAGGGGTTGCAGTTGCGACCGCTGGCAACCCCTAAATGACATCCCTGCATACATAAAATATCAATAAAGCCCAGAGCCATTGCAGAGAAATACAGAGTGTGACACGTGCTATCTACTGCTCGAGTTGCATTACAAGGACAGTTACAGAAATAATAAAAGACGGCAACATAGAAGCGCTGTAATCCTCGGAGTGGCAGAGCCCAGTGGTACTCATAAGAAAACCAGAGTCAAAAGCACTGCTGATATGTATAAACTTATGCAGTTTCAACCAGGAAGTATTTGGAGATAGCTACTCTCTTAACAGCATAAAAACACGGATCCTGATGAGAAAGGAGGCCAAATTCTTCTAAAAACTGGACATGAGAGATATCTACCACCATTATTATTATTATTAGGATATTTATTGAGCGCTGATCTTGCTTCGGTAAGCAACGGTGCGCTTTACAATCACAGGGGGAAGAACACAGTGAGGGAAGCAGAGTAAAAACGAGTGGGAGCTAACGGGAGGGTGGGCCATTGGCAGCAAGGGATGTACAAGTAACCTGGGGTGGGGGGAGACAGTAGGGAGCTGATCACTGAGTCTCAGGTAGGGTAGGGAGATCAGATCAAATGGCCTAAATAATCACCCCTTTTGATATGTATCAATTTACGCGAACGCCATTTGGATTATCACCTGCTGACTGTTTCAGAGAATGATGGATTCCATGCTGAACAAAATTGGAAATGTGTCTTACTTTCAAGCCGATCATTTATTTTTCACGGGTGATGAACAAACGTACTATAGAGAACTTAGAGCGATATTGGAAAAACTGCAGAGCATGAGGGTGAAACGCAAGCATGATAAGTGCAAATCCAAACCCAACAGGTTGAATACTTGGGAGTACTCGATTCCACCTTCAGGCAATGAAACCAAAGTTTTGGGAAATGACAGCAAAGGTGAGAACTTTACTCAAGAAAGATGTTGACTACACGTGGAACAATGTTCATGAAGTTGAATTTGAAGAGTGAAGATAATGATTGTAGAAGCACCATGCCTGATGCCTTCCACCCACAGTTGAAAGCGTAGGTTACCACTGATGCCAGCGCATATGGAGTAGGGGTTTCATTGGCACAGAAGAAAGGAGAGGCTTGAACACATTGTCGCGTTTGCTTCCAAATAGTTAACAAACTCAGAAGGAACTACTCTACCAATTAGAAGAAAGAAGATGTTCACCTGCTTGTGGGCTGTTGAATATTTTCAAAATGATGTGTAGAGAACAAGGTTCTTCTTGGTAATTGAGCAGAAGCCTTTGATAAACATGCTGAGCCCCAGACGCACGCACGCTTTGACACCAAGCTTGGCCAAATTGCAAGCGTACACCTGTCACATATTACACATACCTGGAATAATAATCATCCCAAACTGGCATCATGTCTAGATTGCCATTAGTGAAGGAAATAAGTAGGACATTCCTAAAAGACGAGTATGTAGTAGCTTCCGTAGAAGACATAAACGGCAAGGACTTCCTTGAAATGAGCGAGCAACACTGGATTACAGAGACAATGCAAGAAACAACCAAGCTCAAATGGATTAGATGGATAAGAAAAGGCTGGGCTGATGACGGAGCAGTACCAGAGTCATAGGGGGAAGAGCACAGTGCAAATGAAGTTCCTTCAGAAAACGGATTACCGTTTTGAAATGATACAGTGGTTCCCCCACAGGCACGGAGAAGTACCATAATAGACCATGCCCATAAAGGTCACCTGGGCACTAGGCGCAGAATTACGGAGACCTCCTAGTGTACCTGCATGGACAATGAAGTACATGTGGCACTGCAAAGATGCCACAAAAGCATGAACAGTGATAAATGCTTATGAGTAAGTCAAGTCCTTTTAATACCCACAGGACTTCCTGCTGGAGTATTGGAAAATATTGGGCTGGACTTTAATAGAACCACTGGAGTCGATGCAACCAGAACACAAGCATGGGGTTGTAATAGTAGACTACTACTAGGCTATTGTTCCAGATGGCTTATAACTCCCTTGAAACACAAAAAGGCACCACTTGGTCTGGGCAGAGCCTTCCCTAACCGAGCAACAGCCATCTGGAACAAACTGCTGAAGTTCCTTAGGTTAGAGACCAATCTTTTGGTCTTTCGTAAAAAACTCAAAACTGAGCTTTTCAAGTAACCCTCAGCTGGACCTCTCCGAATCAGCTAAGAAATAATCTTCCGTGCTGTCCTGTCTCCCGTCTTCACGTATCCATTCCGTCCGTCCTTGTCTCAATGTTAGCGCCCGATGCCCGAGGGCGGTTCGGCACTATACAAATAAACAAATAATAATAATAAATAAATACTCATCTATATGGACTGAAGCCATATTTGTACCCAGCGTTATGTCCAAAATATTGAACGAAGCTCTCAGAATTCTGTTCTAAAGGGAGGGGTTGTCCAGACAGATGGTAACCGACAAAGGATTTCAACGGACTTCTGTATGAATGGCGAAATTCCTAATGATGCACAACATCAGACAGATAAATGCGGCTTTATAGCACCCACAAGCAAATGCATCAGTTGAGGGAGCCAATTGGTTCATAAAAGGAGTGATTCCTCTACCCACTGCCTTCGGTACGGATCTGTGCAGCACTGCCATGGAAGCGATACCAGTACACAAATTAACTCCTAGTGCCACCACTGCACTATCTCCATTCTACATGTCAAGAGGAAGAAACACAGGGTCACAGGACACATGTTCAGTCCACTAAAGCGAGTCACTCAGAATGGAACAAATCACATATGCTTACAAGATGACAAGAACTGGAGCCTGGCAAGAGTAGCTGTGTTTGCCAAGAGAAAACAGAATGGTCAGGTTGACGAGATGATGAGAGAGAGGGACCATGAACGGAGTGTGGAAAAAGAACAACAACAAAACTCAGGTGCTGAAGGTCATGAGCATGTTGCAAGAGGAGTTGAAGAAGACACGAGTGAAAACACTGACAGGGACCTGCCACAAGGGCAAGATGAGCTTTTGAGAACAAGGGCATTAACACCAAAGGCAGAAGCAAGGCCTCAGAATTGAGGATTTTGTGATGGGGTGAACTTCACCACATGTCCACATGTCTCAAGGAAAGGTGATATGTGTGGAGCATGCAGTCTGGTAAGATCTAGTGAGAGTAAGATGCATGAGCACAGATGAGGTGCAGAGATAGACAGGAGTCCAGAGGCCTCATGGCTTCATACTACATCGCAGAGGCTAATTATATAATTTAATGCTGAATAATACCCGAGTTGTATAGTGACTAAAGAAGAGCACAACCAACCTCATGATATGTCAGTTCTTTAATACAGGAGGCACAAAAGACCCCATCCCACCCGCCCCATTACTTTGCCTACTATACGTTTTTCATTCCCCCTTGCTGCTCTTCTTGCCCCCCTTTCCTTTTCACCCCACAGACCATGGTCTCAATGCCACCCTGTGCGGAGGTCGCTATGTGTTTCTACATGGATTAGGCTTGCCGCTTGAAGGCAATTACAGTGGGGATGTGCGCAGTATCAAAGACTAATAACATAACCATTTATGGGATTTTTATATTGCGCCAGTCACCACCATAGTTTTCTAACAGCACCTATTCCTTGTCCTGCTCAATCGGAAATATTGAAATGCAATTTATTTAATTACATCATTATTTTATTTTTATATTAATATTCATCTCCAGTGGTACTGTACCATCTCTTGGCCTTGCCACTTTTTCCATCTCTGAGTCCTTCCACTACTCCCATCGTCCACCTCGTCTAAATCTCCTATTTCTTGCTACTCAAACTCCCCTGTCACACCTGCACCCTCTAACTCCATTAAGTTTGTTCTCTGTCCTAGTTCTTACTCAGTGAGACCACTGGCCCCCACAGGCAACTTATTCTGTCACTTTAATGCAACCATGTGACCAAATGTATGCCACAGAGGTGAGAAAAGGGAAAGGGCGATGACAAGCAGAATATTTGGTTGCTATAGCAACTTGCATGGATTAACTGCAGAGGTAGTTGTTGTTCGTGTCCTAGTGCTCACCTGACTTTATTATACCAGCATTTTTTAGCACAGACACACAAAATTAAACTGCAAAGCAAGTCATTGGAGTCAGTCTCTCGTCCATCTTCCTAGCCACATGATCTCATTCTAGTTGTAGTCATATTCTCTCGTCCTAGACTAATTGCTTGTTCTAGTCCCTCATTCCTGGGGCTTGTCTCTTAGCATTAGTTCCTCATCCTTACTCTTATTACTAGTCTTTTGTCACAGTGCCCAGACTCTCATACTAGTCCTACATCTTGTGTCCTTTGTTCCTCATCCTAGTCCTTCCTCTTTCCATGCCCCTAATCTCCAGTGCTAGGCTTAGTGCCTCACCCTAGACATTAGACCTGTACCTAATCAGTCTCGCAGTAAGTCACTGGGCCTCATTACGAGTTTGGGGGTAGCCATGCCCTTATTAAGGGCATGGCTACCCCCAAACTCTGGTCCGGCACTGTGTCCCGCAAAAGGGGAATTACCGGGCCATTTCCGAACCTTTGCGGGCCCAGTAATTTCCCTTGCGTGGGACTCGGAGCAGGTACGTCCCCATTCCCATTGAGCCCCTATAGGGCTCAATGGGAATGGGAAGGATGGTAGCAGCTGTACCGTTCATAACGGTACCGGTGCTACCATCCTTTTCTGCACGCAGGTGCTGCTCTGCACGCATGGTCTGACCAGGCGTGCAGAGCGGCCCCCGCGAGCAGAACTCGTAATGTGGCAGTAGAGTGATAACATCACTGGCAGAACTACCAGCTTCGTTATCACTCTACCACCAGGGTCGTAATGAGGCCCATTGTCTCTATCAACCCCCCACCTGTACTGCTTCATCTATCTATTCTTCTTCCCCCTCCACATGTCACTTGTTGTCCCTTTCTCTCACTCTTTCTTGCTAGCTTTCTTTCTCCCCAAAGCCCTTGCACTTCAGGAAGTACCCTCAAGACGTTGCTCTTCTGGGAAAGCCCAGGACCCTCAGCTCCACATCCCAAGAGAACACCACCACTTTTGTTCAGGGCATCCCGGATCAACAGCTGGAACTTGCCCCCTCTGGGCATGGCATACACTTTTGTTGTAATCCTCAACCAATATTGTGCAGCGCTCCATTGCGCCCTAGCTAGCCTTATGCTGCATAAGCCCAAATACAGCATGCAAAAGGTGTCGGGCTGTAATCCTAGACTTATTTTGATGATGCCTGTAGCTCATCATGCATTAAGATAAAGCACAATCAATGTTTAAGCATGGAGATTTTCAAGACAACCTACTTTTTTAGTCTCAACCACTTTGAACTATAGTCAGAGACGCTCTTACAAATAAACACAATGGGGCTTTCTGCAGTAATTAATATTATCACATTTTTTTCATCATTACTTACAATCTATGTTTAGATCCTGCAAAAACGCCAGTGGTGCAAGAAATTATTAAAGGACACAAATTAAATGTTAAGTGTTAAAGGTATTTGTACCGCGCACTGTCACCAACGGAATTGGTCCCCAGGCACTCAGGCGGATCTTCAACGAGAAGGCAGTGTGGTTTAGTACGGTGTAGAGGCAGTAGGATAGTGAGAGAAGTGGTGTCCTTTTGGCAGCTTCAGTCTGGTTTTCACCGTGCACTGAGCTTGGGTGCGAGTATCAGATCGATGTCAGTCCTTCTGTGCTGTTGGTGCGGCTAATGTGTTGTTTGTTTGTTGTTGCGGTGTAGTGAAGTGTGTGCGGTTGCTGTGCGAGGGGGTGGTGTGTGTTTTTGTGTGAGTTAAGTATGGAGGAATTTGAGCTTTTAGTGGGTTATATGTCTCAGAACTAACATTCGCAATTTGGCTCAATGCCTAGTTGTGAGAGTCCTGTATAGTAAGAGAGAGGGCTAGGTTTCACAATAAATTATGTTTCACCATATAATAGACGAAGATGGAGGCTACACCTAGATTTGAGAGTCCTATATAGTGGGAGAGAGGCCTAGGTTTCATAGTACAGTAGGTTTCCATAATATGATAAAGTAAGTTATCATAGTATAACAGACATAGATGGTTTGTTACACCTAGATTTGAGAGTACTTTATAGTGGGAGATTGCTAATATTGACAATTCCCTAAGAGAGCGATGCATGTTAACAGTCCCAGTTCCATTCCAGTGTGGCACTATCTAGATGTGGCCAAACAAAATCTGCAGTTATCCGTGGATAAACTGCACAACCTCCTATACTTGATTCATGTAAATTTGTGCGTAAAAACGCTGCATATTCCCCTCCAAGATAACAACCCTATTTAAAGAGTGTGTGTTTTAGACACAAGACAGCATGCCAAAACTCATTTGTTTCAGGTTTATTTAATCCTTTTTTAATTGTAGAAACCTTTTGCAAAAGGGCATATCAAATATTAATAACACATCTATAAAATCCAATTGTCAATGACACATATTTTATCACATCAACAAAGAAAGCTCACATCTCACATATCATTACCTTCCATACTCTTTCATCCCCATGCATACAAAAAACCACTCCTGGTAGTTTTGTTCTGTGACTCAGAACATCCCATCCATATGGGTTTAATATTTTAGTAATTCCAAAAATGCCTATTTAACAATATTTCTTCCATCAAAAGATGCAAGAACACTGGGTAGGTATTCCAAAATAGTTATTCATGGACCAATGTTAATCCCCATATTTTGCCTATAAAAATCCCATGTTAAAGCCAACTCTGGGAGGAGAAGGCTCTGTGGTGTTGTCAACTCGAGTTTCGGGCTACCAGAACGGTCTATACAGCTTCTGTCTGGTGCACCTCATCAGGACATATACATTACAAACCAAAAACAAAGTTAAAACCAGAATTCAAATTGATGTGAATAAACGAATTTCATTCAATTTCAAAGAGCCAGTTTCTTTTGCTTCACAAGGTGTTCAATGGTGATGATCCCAAAACACGTTTTTTCAGAAAGCCACTTCTTAATTCACAGAGGTGTTGTTTCCTCCCCGTTGGATATATTGCAGGCCAATCGGTTCAAGTGCCCTGAAGCAGTGACAAGAGATCCCTGTGTTCTTCCCCAAAAGAGAACACTGGATGTGCGCAGTGTCTCACACTCAAGGTGTCAGCAACCACTCACTTATTTACTTGAATGTCAGCCATTCGTCTGGGAGCAGCAGGTCCCGTTGTGCAGCACTGTTGTTCAGTCAAGATGTGGCTCAGGCAAAATTAACAGTTATCCAAGCGTGTGACATAGGCTAATTTTCACAGTACTGTCCCAGTGTAGCGCGGTTAATAATTAACAATCCTCACCCTTTGTGGGTCTGGTTAGTAGAAGAAGCCCGGCCAGCTATATTCTGAGGTAAGGTAGAGTGGCAGGGCTTTCTGGAGTAGAGTGATTGCTCTACTCCCATCCATGCCACACTTACCTTGGTAGTTGCTGCTGGTTGACGGCTGGCCACTGGCTTCCCCTGCTGACACCTGTAGACTAAGTTTGGAGCCCCCAATGTAGGAGCCGCCATTTGCCCTGGGGCGCCTAGCCGCAGGGGCTGCACGGGCAGAGGGCTGCCCTCGGAGGGACTGTTAAATGCGGGAGTTATCCAATCAGGGACAGGGGCGGGGTAAGAGCATGCGGAAACGGGCCCGGGGAGAGGCGAGGGACAGGGAGGGCTAGTCTCTCATCACGTTATTTGCAGAAATGCAGGGACCATTCACAGGTGGTGGGAGGGTTGGGAGCTGGGCAGGAGGTTCAGGAAATGGATTGAGGGTTTTGTTGGGAAGATGCTGAGCGCGGTCAGTAAATTACTTTAAAAAAAAAAAAAGATCTATCACAAAATGCAGCGCAAGTCGCAGCTTTACAAATTGGCCTTACCTACGAGCTGATGCCAAGTACTAAAATGTTTAGGGATTTTGACCCTAGAGTAGAAATGCTCTACAGCTTGTCTCGAGGAGTAACGTGTTGCCTATTTTAAAATGTATACAAATGTTAAATTCTGGAAAGCAAGTTTTCACTACAAGATCTGTCTTAACAGTTTTTCAATTAGTTCCTTCCTGATTCTTTTAGGAAAATGGGCCTCATTATGAGTTTGCCGGTCCGGAAACAACAGTACCGCCAGACCTGGCGGGAGGAACAGCACCCACCCGCAGAGCTTCATGGAAGCACCAGCACTGTTATTAACGGTGCCGGAGCTTCCGTGGTCCCCATTCCCATTGAGTCCTGTGGGATTCAAATGGGGTTTTACCATTTACCGGCGCCTGACTTCCCGGAACTCTGGGGTTGTAATGCCCCAGTGTTACCGGCAAGCCAGGCACCAGCAAATATTGCAAGTCCGGCAGCAACCTGCCGGTAGCACAGGCAGGGTGGCCGCCAGACTTGTAATGAGGCCCAAAGTGTTGGTGGCACATTGGCTCTGAATCAATTAGAGCACATCTTTGCCATATGCTGTACAGCAAACACCTTGTAAGAAGGTTCCAGGCTGTTTGGGGTCTTTTTTGGGGGTGGTGGGGTTGGGGGTTGTCTGTGTTTTTAGAAGGTATTTCCAAATCGTTTTTGTGCTGGTTCAACCTCCAGAGAGGACTGCCTTTGGATGTTTAGTCCTTTTTTCCTGTTCCTTGTTCCTGTAGCCTCCCATCTTGATACCAATTGGCTGAGGGCGTCAGTGGTGCCTTTCCTTTAGTTAGTGGCTTTCCCTGGCTTGCTGTTAGAAATCCATAGGCCTCTGCCAGCTTTTCACTCCTTCCGATTGGTCTATGTCCTTGGTCACATGACCAGGAAACACCCTTCAGATAAGGGCTTGAGGAAAAGGGCAGCTCCCTCCTAAGCAGCTCCAGTCCGTGTTTGCCTGTGTTCGCCTGGGACACCTCATACGATAACCTACAGCGACAGATAAGAGGAAGGCATGGGATAGTTCCACACACCCTGCACTCACATAGATCAGAAACTCTATTGCACAACAACTCTGCCATAAGAATGAAGCTACGTTTAATGATAAAAACTCATATTGTAGCTTCCCACACAATTCCCCACATAATTCTCTATCTCCTTAAACACAATACACCCTGTTTAGTTCATAGTTTACTTTCGCTGCACCAATCCACATGCCATTCAGACATGGGTGACTAGCAGGGTCTTGGCCACGCTCACATAACTGTAATGGCCGATATGCACACACACAAATAGCACCTCCCAATTCTCCCAAATTTGAACTCTGGTCCCATCGAGGGCTTTCAAACAGACAACGCTTTGGGGCCATCATTATTTATGGTAAAAGGCACTATAAAAATGACAAAAATAAATGAATGAATGAACATGGGTTTACTTGGAAAAACTGACAGGAGTGATTTATGCATGTTCTTAGGAGGCTAATTATAAAGGCGCTGAAATTGGCTTTCAAAGAAACATTGTTTTTAGTGCCAGGAGCTAAATAGTGCCCAGCGACCCTCAATTTCGAATCCCAGACATGCTTGTCCCAACCCAGCCATTCCTACAGACCCCACTGCCCCTGCACCCAGGATCATTTAATCCGCTAAGTAGCTCAAGTTGATAGTTGTGGTTACAATAAATATGAACCTGGATATCAGATTTCCTAATTGAGCTCCACCATTTGCTAGTACAGAGGACATCCCATCAATCCCTCCCTGTTAAAAACAGGATGACTCACTCGGAATGAGAATCAGCTGGGAAATACCAGAGGGAGGGGATGGCCTTAGTGGCAATACATGTGTAAAAAAATGTGGGGCGTCTTGATCTAGCAGCTCACATGCCATCCCCCTATACATGATCTGGGGACAGCTGCAGTAGATACACATGCACTTCTGGCATGGTGCATCCTGTCCTCCATTGTGTTAATATCATCACTAAGGAGGAACGGAAGGATCAAGAGAAGACAGTAGCCTCCAGTGTTTCGTCCACACTATACCTGCTTCAAGGCTTTGACGCAGGGTTTCCAGAGATTCTCAATATGGCTTCCATCCTCCCTTGTGTTGTAGGCCACACCTCTATTACCTCTGAGTTCACGGCTTCTACCGATCACATTGCCAATTAGGTGAAGACTTCCATTAGGGAGTCATGCGGCCTCTAAATTTGTGTTTCAACTTTTTTGCCACAGTCTCCATTTATACTGCACAACTTGTTCTGAAAAACACATTCACTCCTTGCTGTCTCTTTTAGAAGAGGTTATCAGACTACGGGGAATTTTTGAAGATCATGGAGGAGTAGATCGTGTTGCTCCAGGCACTGCCTTCAACTCAATTAGAGTTATCACACTTCAGCATCAGCCTGCGGTCAGTGCTAGAGGCCAGGTCTGACTTAGGGCCTGGAAAGGCAAACCCTCCCAGATCCAGAAACCCAGATTACATGGATTTCCTTTTCCTGGGCAGAACCTTTTAAACCTAGGGTCCGTGGGATAGTCAAATAAGGTACAAAGGAGACACCGCTGTCCCTGCCCTTTAACCCAGAGTATCCCAGATGTTCTACTCTTCCTCGTCTCAACGGCCCACATGGGAGTTAGCCACGCTTGTACCCCTCATCTATGGGGGTGGGTAGCTAAGGCTATACGATTTTTGTACTGTTTCAGCTGTTTTAGGAAGCTAGTCCCCATCTCAGAAGGCTTGCGGTCTCATTGAGTAAGGACCTGGATGAGGAAAAGTTGTATCTGGTGCAATGACAAATGTTATTAAGTAATTAACTCCTTTACTTAACCTTGTTAGTTGTTTCTTTCTCCCTCAGATATCTCTCCCCTCCTCCCTCCCTGTTTCTGTCTCTCTCACTACTATATCTCTCTCTCCCAACTCTCCAGTTTCCCAACCTGTCGTTCACATTTATTGCACCCTCTCCACGCACACGCACCCATTTTCTCCCGTCCTCACCAGGGCACCCATCTATACTGTCTACAGACGCCTCAAGCTCTCGTATTAATTGCCTCTTCCTCAAACTCTTTTTCCATGCACCTCAGTTATTCCATCTCCCTTTAACACCCCCTTCTCACTGCCACATTTTCTTTCAGCCCTCATCAGTTATCTGGACTGTATGACCACCTTTGTCACTTCTTCCTCCTTACCACCTCTCTCCTATGACTCCTGCGAATCACTCTAGGCCTAGAAGATTGAGCTTATGACCCTTTAGTAGTGTGCATGCAATGGATGGGGTTGCAGAGTAACTCAGATTCCAAATATTCAAACCAACTCAGGAAGATGGCAAAGTTTACTGTTTTATTAACAAATATCTAAAACTGGGAGTTTACAACAGACATCAATGCATTTTCGCTCAGCTCTCAACGATTTTCTAATAAAACATAGACTTTATACAAAAAATACATCAGAAGTGACATCATACTACGTGGCAAATAAGAAAAACCTACGAGGGATTGTAACTGGTTCAAGGGGAACATCTAAGTATACCTTCTATAGGGACTAGGATTGTGATTGGCCACTGTCAGATGGATAACTTATGCCTACCTCTAAAACATGTCATCTTCAACACTATTAAGTACACGGTATATCATTGGTTCTCAAACTATAAGGCCCTCTACAATTGCTTGGCATGCTCGTGCCATGTCGAACATTTGGTTCACTTAGGAGCATGTAAACTCAGACCCAGGTGCCATGAGGTGGACTTGACTTTAACTCCCCACCCAATTAGCCCAACATCTCTCATCGCCCATGCCTTCTGCCATGTAGATTGTCTTTGAACTTGGCCTTGCAAAGTATCCTTTTCTCTAGGAATATAAGGGAGTGCAGGCACTCACTATTGTTGCTCCAGGACTCCAACCTCAACTTTATTTCCATTCTTTGCTCACGTGACAGTAGACCAAGATTTAGTCCATCTTGCAGCATTTAAATCAGCATGACTCTAAAGGGTAGAAGAGGGAAGTGAATTAATTGGGCCTTGTCACATGGGGCAAGGGAGTGAGCCTAAAGGTAGATTTATTTCAGGCCATTAGTTGTGCTCCAGCCCCCAGAGACTGTAACCAATTCAGATCATTCATTTTATTGGTTATTTGTAAGGCACATATACAACATATGGTGTTTCAGTGCGCAACAAGACAAACAAGGAGGGTGTAAACAAGGGAGAAAGATAACAATAATGGTTCTACTTGTGACATTCAGATGCTGCAAGTTCAGTAACAAGAAGTGCGAAGAAGAAGGGGATGAGGGAAGTGCCAGTTTACCCGAGCGCCAAGTGCTGAGGTGAGAGGGGAAGTGGAGGGTAAAGAGGAGAGAGTGCAAGTGAGAGGAGTGTGAACGGGGGAACAGGGCCTATGCGATTGCTATGGGGAGGGCAGGAGGGGAAGTGCCAGGGAATTGCATCAGATGTAGGTGGTGAGGATGGAGGTGGACTGGAAGGGGGGGGCCTGGTGCCCTGTAGAACTTGGAGGGAAATAGGCAGCCAGTTACTGCGGCAGATGGGGGTGTTAGCAGGGGAGAAGGAAGGAAGAAGAGAAAAGGAGGGTCTTGAGGAGCTTCTGGAACTTAAGCAGATCTGGCTAAAGCCTGAGAGACAGGCCATTCCAGAGAGAGGCTCCTGCAGAGGAGAGAGATCTACCCACCACTCTCTGCTCAGTGAAGCGTCCGACCTGCAGAGAAATGGAGCTAGACGACCGAAGGTCTCTAGCAGGGAGGTATTTAGGGAGAGAGAGTTGGATGTAACTGGGACCCGGGCCCCAGAAAGACTTGTAGATGATGCAGAGGGTATTGAATTTGATCCTAGCAGCAACCGGGAGCCAGTGTCATGATGCCTACCCCCGGGCATCCGGATCGAGTCCATCAGCCCCGGGAGCAGGCATCCAGATACTCATTAAAACCCCAAAAGCCCCGGCTGGGGGCTGTTTGGATTCAGTCCTGGCGCCCTAGGCACCAGGCTCATAGACTTTACTTACCTTATGCAGACCATGCTGCAAATGAGTCCAAGCCAACGTAAGGCCTGGATGGGACTATTTGATTACAGGGACTATTTTTCACTCGGGTGTGGTTCTGGGGAACGTCTTACCTGGGACTACTTTGCAGGCTATTGAAACCACGCCCGAACAGCAGCCAATGCTTTGCGTTATTCTTCATCCAGCAGCGTGAGGCTCACCGTGTCTGCAAGTCATCATCCAGTCTTCAGCCACGCCTGCCTCGAATCCGGAGCTCCTAGACAAAAGGCAAAGAAAGGAGAAGAGGTTAGATCACAGACATTATTTGATTCCTTACCTGATTCCGGACCCAGCACATCTCCGAGCCTAGAAAGGACATTATTTCAGCACGCGTCGCTTCGCCAGCAGCAGCGCCGCGTTCTACTCACCAGTCCACCGCATCTTTCAACTCGGCGCTGCCTCCATCATTTTCTTCGTCGAAACCCAGGACCTGGGGGGAAAACAAAAGGAATAATCAGGTGAGCCGAGAAAACCAACAAGGACAATCTCTTTGCCGCCATAGGCTTACCTGCCTTACCACCTGAGGTATTATTCTTTAATTTGCCGCATCTTCCTATGCCGCACCTATAAAGGGAGAGAAAACAGCAAGTTGAACTCATGCAACTTTTACCGGACAGTGTTTGGTAATACAGATTCTTACCTGAACGCCATCAGCTGCCTCCAGGCAAAATTCTTTTGGACCCAGCTGCAACCTAACGAGGGAATGGAACAAGAGTGAACATCGGACATATTGAACTCTTTGAACTTTATAGACACTGGAGTCAATATTCCTCCGGAACTCCTCCAGTACCTTCAACCCAGTGAAGTAACTGGTATCTATGCGCCCCTGCATGACATGCAGGATGGAGAGCTCATCATTTAAAAACATAAGGTGAGGTTACCAAAAGGGAATATCGGAGGTGATTAGTGGGGAGAACGAGAACTGTTGGGGGGGGGCCAACACTAAAGTCCATGGGTGGCTAAATCCCTTCCTCCACTTGCAGGAGAATACTTCTACGAGTCCAGCAGACAAGATTAGGCGGGCCAGTCCAGACTGTCATCTCTTCACTACGCATCACGTTGGTGGAGACCGCAGCTGTCTGGGTCCGATCGACGCCCCTGTGGGAACCAGGTGAGCGTAACAGAACGCAAAGCTTATCTACAAATCCCCACCCGGGCGTAATGGAGACCTCAGAAACCGACCAACTAGCCCAATTGTTAGGAGAACTTAGGGCAGAAGTGTACTCCGCGCGCCAAGAAACTAATGCCCTCAGGAGAGAACTGATTGTGTCAAAGGCGCGCACTGATGATCTTGCCAGACAACTGCTGCAAAACCAACCCGGGCAAACACCACTACCTGGACTTGGGGAGAATTCAACCCCCGTTTCATCGAGCAGCCCTGTGCAAGTGGTTCTACCAGGGAGCATTCCTTTAGCTCCACCCGAACGCTTTGCTGGGGACCCGAAAAGGTTCGCCGTGTTCATGAACCAATGCCGCTTGCACTTTTTATGCAGACCAGGAGCTTTTCCAAACGACCAAGCCAAAGTAGCTTTTGTACTGTCATACCTGAGTGGTACCGCAGCGGATTGGTCAATTCCATTAGTCAACCAGGATGACCCTCTTCTTCGGGATTTTCAGGGTTTTCAATTGAGCATGGAAAGATTATTCGCCAGACATTCACAGGGACAGACCCTGGATAACAAACTTCTATCCCTACGACAAGGTAACCAGGACCTGCTAACCTATATCGCAACCTTCAATAGGTTGGTGGTGGAAACCGGATGGCCAGAGGTAAAGCGAATTACATTATTTCATCGTGGACTTCGGGGTGAACTCAAAGATGTTTTGGCCCAAGTTGTGAACCCACCTCAGGATTGCGCAGAATATATAGACTTAGTGGTCCAGCTAGACCACCGACTTCAGAATAGAAAAGCTGATCGAGCTAAGTTCGAGAATCGGGTATTGGTTAAACCCAATGTTACTCCCAAAGGAACAGATGCATCAGAACCAATGCAGATCAGGAGGGTTAAGGGACCCTTAACTCAAAAAGAAAGAGAAAGGAGACGACAGATGCAGTTGTGTCTGTACTGTGGGACCTCAGGACATTTTCTACTGGATTGCCCTATAAAACATCCAAGAAAGTAGTCGGAGTTGCTGATAGAAATGAAACAGAGCCTGATTCGGGAAATGACCACGCCCGACAAGCGTAGAGGTCTGCTTGCCGAGCTTAAAGAAGGACACTCAGACCTCGCACCTAATCATACCAATGGTCCTTATTGATCCAAGGCAGCCATCACGTATGCACGCAGTTAGGGCATACATTGATAGCGGGGCCGTAGGAAACTATGTGGACCACGAATTGACTTCTAGGATGAATCTACCTCTCTGCAAAAAGACCACTTCGGATGTTATCACCACAGTCGATGGAACTGAAATTGCCTCTGGGCCTGTAACTCATTCCACCACAGAGATGACACTGTTGGGTCAAGATGAGCATAAAGAGACTATTGTGTTTGACTTAATCAAAGCCCCGCAGTTCCAAATAATACTGGGGATACCTTGGTTGGAAACACATAATCCTTGTATTGATTGGCGAGAGAAGAGAGTAACCTTCCCGGAGTGTGCACCTGTTACCCAGAAAAAACCTTGACCAAAAGCCTGGCCACAGTCGCTAATCCAGTCATGCAGTTACCTCAGGAATATCAAGAATTCCAGGATGTTTTCCAAAAAGAACAGGCAAACACCTTACCACCTCATAGATCATACGATTGTCAAACCGACCCCATACCCGGTGCACAACCTCCATGCAGTAGAATCTACGCCATTACGGAACCCGAAAACCGTCACCTACGACAATACTTGGACCAATACCTTGCTAATGGCGTCATTCGTCCATCTAAGTCACCTGAATCTTCAGCTTTATTCTTCGTGCCCAAAAAGGAAGGTGACCTCAGAACGTGCATAGACTACCGCGCATTAAACCAGATCACGGTGAAGAACCAATATCCATTGCCTCTGATCCCCGAACTACTAGACCAAGTAAAGGATGCTTGCATCTACACTAAATTAGATCTCCGAGGGGCATATCATCTGGTAAGTGTAAAGAAGGACGACGAATGGAAGACCGCTTTTCACACCAAGTTCGGATTATTCGAATATCAGGTGATGCCCTTCGGGCTGTGCAATGCACCAGCAGCCTTCCAGTATTTTATGAACTATGTCCTTCGTGAACTCATTGACGTCTGTGTTGTCGTATACATAGACGATATTCTAGTGTACTCCTCCTCAGAATCAGACCATGTTAAGCACGTTCGTGCAGTCCTTGAGAAACTACGCCAGTACAAGTTATATGCAAAATTGGAAAAATGTGTTTTTCATGCTACAGAAGTTGAATTCCTTGGATTTATCCTGACTCCAAAAGGAGTCCGAATGGACTCTCGAAAGGTGGACGCAATTCTCAAGTGGCCATCACCCAGTTCAGTTAAAGGGGTGCAAAGCATGCTTGGATTTGCTAATTTCTACCGCAGATTTATTCCTGACTTCTCATATGTTGTACACCCCATCACATCACTTATGCGAAAAAACAAACGCTTCTTGTGGACCGAAGAGGCTGAAAAAGCCTTCCAAGAACTGAAATTGAAATTCACGTTGGCACCTGTTTTAAAGCATCCACGCCCAGAGCTCCCATACATAGTTGAAACCGATGCATCCAGTTTAGCCATGGGGGCTATCCTGTCCCAGAAGGATCCAGAAACCGGTCAACTTCACCCAGTAGCATTTTGGTCCAGAAAATTCTCGGCCCCCGAAATTAAACTATGCGGTTACCGATAAAGAGTTATTAGCCATCAAATCCGCCTTCAAGGCATGTAGGCATTATCTTCTCGGTGCCAGGCATACCATTACTGTAATCACCGATCACAGGAACTTGCAGTATTTAAAAACAGCCAAGGCCCAATCATCGCGTCAACTTCGAAGGCCCTTATTCCTTGCTGAATTCAATTTCGTGATCACTTACCGACCAGGTTGTAAGAATGGCAAGGCAGACGCTTTATCCCGAATCGGGATGGGAGAAGCATATTCGAACCCGGAACCGGTGCCTATAATTCCCGAACAAAGAATTCTTGGGATAACTACTCTACAGACCTTAGAAGATATTAATTTAAAGATCCAACAACTTTTCGATTCAGCAGCCCTGCAGGACTGGGTTAAAAAGGGCCAAGATTATTCTGTTGTCAATGACCTACCTTACTATCAAGGGTGTCTATTTCTACCACACAAGGAACTACAAGAACATGTCATCTCCAATTACCTTGAAGCTCTGATGGAAGGGCATCCAGGTATTACAAAAACTGAAGCTAAAATTAAAAGACAATTCTGGTGGCCCACTTGCAGAAAAGATGTAAAGTCATTTGTACTGTCTTGTGGCATCTGCGCCCAGAACAAAAGCCAAAAGAAGAAACCAGCTGGTCTTTTACAACCTTTAGATATTCCACCCACACCATGGCACACTTTGTCTTTAGACTTTATTACAGATCTACCACCATGTAATGGATTCAACGCCATTCTAGTTATTGTGGATCTTTTTTCCTAGATGGCCCACTTTATTCCTTTAAAAGGATTACCTTCTGCTTCAATCTTGGCCAAGGAATTTCTCAAAAATATTGTTCGAATACATGGATTTCCTTCCGTATTGATCTCTGACCGAGGTAGTCAGTTCATTTCACAATTTTGGCAGAAGTGTTGTCAATTGGCACAAATCGACGTAAGGTTATCAACCAGTCACCATCCCCAAACCGATGGTCAGACGGAGAGAACCAACCAGACTCTTGAACAATACCTACGTTGTATGCGCCACCAAACCGAAGGTAATTGGAAGGACATTTTATGGATTTCTGAATACGCATACAATAACTCTGTATATTCAGGAACCGAACAAAGCCCCTTTTATACCATATATGGACATCATCCTCAAACCTCAGAACTCGATTCGCCCCAGCATTTAGAAATGCCGGCAGTAACTCATCTGCATTCTACTATTACACAAGCCTTTAAAGAGGCAACAAAACATTTGAAACAAGCAAAAGAGAAATACAAGAAAAATGCTGATCAACATAGAAGTGAGACCCCACCATATTGAATCGGAGACCAAGTTTGGCTGGCTACAAGACATATTCCTCTGAAAGGAACTCAGACGACTTTTAATCCTAGATATTTGGGACCTTACACCATTAAGGCCATTATCAACCCGGTGGCCGTCAAATTAGAATTACACTCTAATATGCGGATTCATCCTGTCTTTCATGTTTCACTTCTAAAACCAGTTCAACCCGGGACAAGGTTAACCAAACCACCTGACTCTATCCTAATAGATGGAGAACCTGAATTTGAGGTAAAAAACATCCTGGACTCTAAAATGGAAGGAATAACAAGGTAAGCCGAGAAAACCAACAAGGACAATCTCTTTGCCACCATAGGCTTACCTGCTTTACCACCGGAGGTATTATTCTTTAATTCACCGCATCTTCCTATGCCGCACCTATAAAGGGAGAGAAAACAGCAAGTTAAACTCATGCAACTTTTACTGGACAGTGTTTGGTAATACAGACTCTTACCTGAACGCCATCAGCTGCCTCCAGGCAAAATTCTTTTGGACCCAGCTGCAACCTAACGAGGGAATGGAACAAGAGTGAACATCGGACATATTGAACCCTTTGAACTTTATAGACACTGGAGTCAATATTCCTCCGGAACTCCTCCAGTACCTTCAACCCAGTGAAGTAACTGGTATCTACGCGCCCCTGCATGCCATGCAGGATGGAGAGCTCATCATTTAAAAACATAAGGTGAGGTTACCAAAAGGGAATATCGGAGGTGATTAGTGGGGAGAACGAGAACTGTTGGGGGGGGCATCACTAAAGTCCATGGGTGGCTAAATCCCTTTCTCCACTTGCAGGAGAATACTTCTACGAGTCCAGCAGACAAGATTAGGCGGGCCAGTCCAGACTGTCATCTCTTCACTACGCAGCTGTCCGGGTCCGATCGACGCCCCTGTGGGAACCAGGTGAGCGTAACAGCCAGTTGAGAGATTTTAAGGATGGAAACATACGGCCCTTGTGGTAGAGGCCAATAATAAGTCTTGTAGTCCTGTTCTAGATTAGTAGAAGGGGCGGAGGGAGGATAAAGGAAGATTGAGGAAAGGACTACAGCTCTGGAGACATTAAGCTTCTGTGGGAAGGTTAGGAAAGGAAGAATGCCTCAGAGGAGGTGTAGCTGATAGTGGCCTTCTAGGCAATGGCCACAATGTGAAGAGAGAAGGAGAGAGAGAGAGGAGTCAAAGTTAACAGCAAAGTTTTTTGCCCCACAAGAGGGTGGGGGGCATAGAGGGTAGCCACGGTGTAGGAGGGAAGGAGGGAGCATGGCTCCCAATGAGAAGGATCTCAGTCTTACTAGCATTAAGGCAGAAACCATTGGCAACACACCATGTCTGAATAGCAGTCAGACAGTCAGGGATGAGAGAGGAGGAAGAGGATTCAGTACGGGGAAGCTTGAAAGAGGGCTGCATGACATCAGCATAACAATGGAAATAAGGAGAGAAGGAGGAGATCAGAAGGGCCAGAGGGGCGAGGTAGATATTGAAGAGCCATGGTCAGAGGAAAGAGATTTGAGGGACGCCGCAGGTGGAGAGAGTGATAGGGGAGAGAAAAAAATTACCCAGTTGAACCTGGGAAGGACGGTCGGAGAGGAGAGAGGTCAAACAGTCAAGTGCCAAGCCCGTGCTGCCAAGGGTATCACAGAGCCAATTAGTCAGGGTGGCATGATTGACTGTGTCGAAGGCAGAGGAAAGATCAAGAAGGAAAAGAACGGATGGAGAATTGGAGTCGAGATTTGAGAGCAAGTCTTCATGGGTGTTCAGTAGAGCAGTTGCCGTGCCTCTGGCTGCTCTGAAGCCAGACTGGTAGTTGTGGAGACAAGCAACAGATTCTGTGTGTTGGATCAGCTATGGGATGACCAGCATCATCAGGGGTTTGCCCAGGAAGGTGGTAAGGGCGATAAGGTTGTAGTTAGCACCGCAGGAGGGGTCGGCAGAGGGCTTATTGAGGAGAGTATGCACAAGGGAGTGCTTGAGGGGTAGAGGGAAGGAGCCAGTGGCAAAGGAGTGATTACAGAAATCGGGCAAGGCTGGCGCAAGGGAGGCAATGTTGTCCTTGATGGTTTTGGAGGAGCAGGGGAGCACCTGTTTGGAGGAAACGTTCATAAAGAGGACTTGTCCAGAGACCTCATCAAGTGCTGTGGGCGAGAAAGGGGAGAGCAGGAGGGAAGGGGGGAGGGGGCCAAGGTAGGTCTGCAGGCAGGGAGTAGAGGAGAGAGATGACAGGATGGCCTGAGTTTTTGTTAAGAAATGGGTGGCCAATGAAGTACTGAAGGTCAGGGATGGCAAGGGAGAAGTGGAGACTGCAGTAGGACTAGTGAGTTTCTTGCAGATTTTAAAGAATTCACCTGTGTTGTTAGTGGCCACAGCGATGCAGGTTTGAATATGGGCCCTCTTCTTCAAGCGGATGGAGAGTCTGTACTGCCTTTGGAGCAGGCGGCAGGCCAGTCTGTCAGAGGAAGTGCCTTATGCACATTTCTTCTTCTCAGCGACTCTTCTCTTGAGGGAGGCTAGGTTGGAGTCAAACCAGGTGTTGCGCTTGGAGGCAGGCTTCATGCAGATCCTCATGACAGGGGCAAGGGTGTCCAGGGTGGTGGTGATGGAGAGATGAAGATTAGCAATGGCAGGGTCAATGTGGGAGTTATAGGTCGGGGTTGGGAGGGGGAAAGTGCCAGCAAAAGCAGCAGCTGACACTCGCATCATCAGTCAAATGACAGAGAAGGAGACTGGCAGTGCAGCCAGAGTCTTTGCCGAGGGACCTTGGAGATCCAGGTGAGAGGACAGGAGAGCATGGTCAGACCAGAAGAGAGGTGTAGTGTGAGGATTGGAGATTGGGATGTCTGCTGAGATGAGAGCATCCAAGGTATGTCTGGCTGAGTGCATCGGACTGGAGGGATGAATGGTGAGGGAAAGAGAGTCTCAGAGGATGCAGAAGAGTCCAGTGGCCGAATCAGGAGAGTCAAGGTGAATATTGAAGTCTCAGAGGAGGAGAAGTTGGGAGGTGGAGGCAAGAAGAGAAGAGGAGAGGTTACACCACTCTGAGAAGAAGAGGGAGACGGATCAGGGCCCCTGCAAATGGTGAAGAGAGTCAAAGAGAGGGTTTGTAGAGACACCAAGACTTTAGACAAGGCATTCAAACCAAGAACCGGTCTGAGTGGGAATGATCTTAGCAGGGACCCACTCAGGGAAGTTCAAAGCCACTCCACCTCCAGACCGGTTAGGCCTGGGATTGGAGAGTATCTTGTAGCCCTCCGGGAGGAGTGTGTCAAAAGTAGTGACAGAGCTGTGTCAGAAACCTGATGGTATTCTCACTCCTACTGCCCATGGACCCCCTATGCAGGTGGCCAGGGAAAGGTCATCACTATTGGATTCTGACTCTGAAGGTGGACAAGCGATGAAGGTCACCTGGGTGGAGGACCCTTGGGGATTGGGAGTGAGGCACCTTTGGCCAAGCCCCCATCCCATTTAATTTTTTTGTTCTATTCCCGTACACACACACCCCATATTTATATATTTCTAACCCCCCCCTAAACATTTGATGAGTTTTTTTCATGGACATTTCCACGAAGGAAAATCCAGCCTACTTTCATCCCGCGATGAAAGGACGTCGTACCAGTTTATTGTGGTCAGGCAAGGCAAGCCCTTAATTTACACCTGCACCCTATTACTAAAGCTCAGGTGTATTAAAAGGGAAACTACGAACAAGCATTAGAACGGAGGCAGAATCCAAAGCAAGAGTACCAGATTGGAAGCTGTGCGGGAAGAGAAGACGAGAAGCCAATACGCCATCAGAAGTCCTGGGAATCCCGTTGGAAGGTGTTTGCGTATCTGAGGTTCCCCAACTGGGCAGACGAGCAGCAGACGCTGCAGACAGGTGAATGTGAAGCTCAGCAGAACAGCCGGCGAGTGCATTGTGAAGCACCTGGCTACTTGGCTGTCCCCTGGAAATCGAAAGCAGAACGAAGGAGCTCACAAGACGGACTAAGTGTCTGGGATACTCGTAATACCCCAGGTGCTCAAAGAAGACCGAAAATACAATACTGGTCAAATGAATGAAACAAAGCATGTTACGTATGCTGAATCCCGAGTCAAATTAAATAAATGCTAGTAATGTAATATACGCAACAAAGCAAAATACGTTACTTATATTGAATACTGAACTAAATGAAACTAATGAAAGTAACTTCTCACAGTGAATGAAGCAATGTTACTTACATGAAGCTAACAACATTATTGACATTGAATCACAGGACTGAATGAAACAAGTGAAAGTAATATAGCGTACAAAATTAAATGAACCAATTTGCTTCAATTGAATATCACATTGAATCAAAGTTGTGAAAGAATCTTAACTTGAATATCAGATTGAATGAATGGAACAAATGCCACCATTATCAGAAGCAAAGACATATTGAATTACATGAAATCAAACCTGATAAGCAGATGACCTATTCTTTGAATACAATGATATAAGCTGAACACCATTGATGAACACGGAGTTGAAATTTAACAAGGAAACTGAGCTGAACGCTTTAAGAAACCAGGTTGACAAAGTTATGAAACAACGCTTTAAGAAACTATTTGGTGAATCACATCTTGAACTCTGAAAGAAGCCTGGAAGCTCCTGGTTGTGTTACCTTAATGGGTGGACTGTGTGGTCTAAAACTGTGCCAAGACCAGAGAGCCACTAATTGTGAACCAAAGGTTAATGGCGAAGCAAATGTTAAGTTCCTGGTTGTGTGACCTCTACTGCGTGGACCATTTGGTCTGAAACTGCGCTTTGACCAGGGAACTTTTCTATGTTCACAAAGAAGCTTGCTGTGGTGAAATTAAGAAAGCCAATGGTGATAAACATCAGACTTGGGGAGAGGAACCTGAGTTAAACAAGTTAATCTAAAAGACAAAAGACTCAAGGATACTTTCCTTTCATGTGAACATTGAGCTTGTGGAAGGAAACCCTATGTTTTGGTGTCCTGGAGCTGGGTTACCCTGGAACTGTGTTAAAAGTGCAGAAGGGCACCTTAAACTTTATTAACTGTATTTCATCTGTTGCTAATAGGAATAGAAATTGAAGTTTATGTTGATCTTATTGACATTTGGTAGAGAAAGCTGGCGAATAAACCAGAGCTTGAAGTAGCTCAGAACTTTTGAGCTATAGCTGATGTCTCTACACATTAATTGGTGTTATTTGTGAGGGCAAGTATAGGATTTGGACCCAGACAGATTTTTATGTTGAACTTACCGACATTGACGTTCCTTAGTTTACTTAGGTAGAGAAATCCCACCTTAGCATAGGTCAAGTTAGGCCTTAATCCATCCTGACATTTTCTTTAATAAAAGATTGTTCAACTTTGAATCTGTTGTCTGTGTCTCCTTCAACGAAGCCAAACTCACAGCTGACAGTGAACCGCGTCTCAGTAAGAGCAAGAATGTCAAGGTCAAAGTCTTTGAGAAGGAGACAGATATCAGAGGAGTGTTTAACAGCAGAGCGACAGTTGATGGTAGGTAGGTGAAACTGGTTTCCAACTTTGAAGGTCTTCCGAGGGGATATGATATGTCTGTCTGAGATGGGTAAGGGGCAAGGGAGGTGGCAGACAGAGGAGAGGCCGGGGGAGGGAGGAAGTTGATGAGAGATGGAAGACGCCTATCAAGAAAGGAGGAGGTTGGGTTGAGATCCCTGGCTCATGACAGTGCCATTCTGATAGACATTAATGATGCACCTAAAGGATGAGAAGCATGTCAAGAGTACTTCCCATCTGGTGCCACCATTAATAAGTGAAAAGAAGAAAGGGGAGAGAACAGAGACCATGTGGGGAGTCCTTAGATCCGGAGAGGGAGTGAGAAAGAGAATGTCTGTGACAGTCGGCCTGGAAGAAGCGTTGACGTAGGTGTCAGCAATAGGCAGGCCTGTGTTAGAGACCAGGAGATTTTTCTTGTACTTTTTCCTTCCAGGATTCGAAGGAAGGTTGGATAGGAGATAGAGTAACAATTCAAGTAGATTGGGGAAATGGAGAGCACCATGGAGGGAGAGTGCAGGGAGATAGGAGGGGGAGAGAGAGAGAAAGGAGACTGCACAAAGCACAATGAACTCACCAGGCGACCTAGCAGCAAGACAGGCACAGATGAATCAGATGCACAACATCAACCTGGTTGCAGAGGGTTATTGTGCTGCTCCAGAGCAGAGGAGGAAGGTGAACAGTTGAGGGAACAGGTGTCTTAGCAACAAGGCAAGAGCAGACGAGTCAGGAGCAAGAAAGGGACGTCCAGCCCAGTGGAGAGAGTCAAGAGTAGGGTTTAGGAGGCAAGAGGCAGGAGGGCCGTAAGATCCATACCAGGTCCCTGCACAGAGCTTGTTCTCCCCAGACAATTCAAGCACCTGCAACAAGACAGCCAAGGTGCTTCCAACTTCACCACACCAACCATGCAACCAGCAGAGACCCACTGTGCAAGTCTCAGGGTGTACAAAGCGGCTCTCCAGCGTGGGGGAGACAGTCACCCCAAAAAACACAAGGCCATTAGGATGGGGAACTGAGGCATAGCACTTTCCTACAGAATGGTCACTGACCTGCTGATAAACAAATATCTTCCAAGTCTGCCCCCAGATCTTGTCAGCTGTTCACCATCCACCCCCTCTTACTGGGCAGGGACATCCACAATGATGACACTTAATGGGCAGGAATGGTAAAGGGGCATCCTTCTTCAACAAGCTTCACGCATACTGGACAGGTCTATATCAATTTTGTAACCATGCAAACTTTCAGATACCTGATTGACTTCAGAAAATCAGACTGCTCCGGTCCAAGTGCCTGCTGCTGTGTAGTCAAGTACATATATACCACCCTTCTGGTCGTTAGAATTGTGTGTGAGGAGATGTTGCACTCGCAGTCGCGGAAGCTCATGTGCTTGTGTTGCCTCAATGGCCTGGCTTTACCTACCATTCGCTGTGGATTGTTGACACGCACTTCGCAATAGCACTTGTCGCCACTCCTGTCAAGGTCACCTCTGCTTCAGTATCGCTGTTTCCCATGTTGGGCTGCAAAGCCATTTGTGTCCTCAGTCCTCTGGTGGGGCACTAACAGCTCATCCCACCCTATTCATAGGGCTCACGCCACTCCCAGCCAACCGTCACAGCTCCACAGCTGCTGTTGGCCACCTTGCGCCGGGGCGCCAGTCTCACTCAATAGCCTCCCATTCCACACGTAACCACCTCAATCAAGGCCCAATCCAGCCTGGGGATGCCGAACCACACCATCTGCTACTGGACTATCACGATCCCTTAGGCCACGGTCGGGATATCAGCCACAGCCTAGGCACAGATATAGGGGCTTGCGCCATCCCTCTGGTGCCCGACATGGCTCTGTTCCCCTTCTGTTTCCCCTCTGAGCCCCGGAAAGAGCAAATAGGATCATGCCGCTGTGCCACAGGAATTATCATCGCTGCATTGCAGTCACCATTTCGCCCTAAAAGTATCTCTGCCGCACAGCTGGTTACTTCTAGCTTCCCCTATTGACCATATCAATGTAACCCTTAATAAGGCTGATTTATAGGAGATGTAGCTGGAATTTCGGTGGTGGAGTGGCTGCTCCGCGCTGTTACATGGTTGCCAGCTTGTCTTAGTTGCAGGAGCCGGCTGGAGAGCCTGCAATAACATCACCACGCAGACCTGCTTTCCGGAGGCACTACATGTACTCACTGCTCTCATGGTGACAGTATGCACTCACTTTGTGGAAGCCACCGCTGCTGCTAGCCTGGACGTTCCTCTCATTGCCAATTCAAACTCACATTGTCTCTTCACGTTCATCAGTGTGCCACCATTTTCTTCTAGTACAATTTTAGGGCCTCAGGACTCCATCTGCTGATTTCTTCTACTTCCAGATACTTCTTCTCTTTTTCTGATTAATAACTGTGTGCTTTTGTGGCATTTTAATCCAGTTTACAATCATTATTTTTTCTGAAAACGCTGCATGGAGCAGGAGCTACTCAATCAAGATGCCGACATCCTTGGCTCCGCTGTTACCATTCATTGTCCTCTGTGAATATTATTCTAAATGTGTCCCCTCATTTGCCTCCCGGGGGGAGAATGGAGAGTAACCAGAGGGTTGTGTCAATTCTGCACAGGTTCTGGTAATGCAGTCTCCATGGAATGGGAGATAGCATTCTAATTCATGATAATATACACTTCAAGTTAAAGTGTTGTCAAGGCATCATGAATTAAGACACAGACAACATATTCACGTGTTCTAAAATCAAGAATGCATTTATTTGTCAGGATGCAGTAAGGCCTAACCTGCCCTATGCTAGGGTGGAATTTCCCTCACTAAAGGAACTAAGGATTGTCATTAACTTCCACTCAAAAGTTTATCTGTGTCCAAAACCTATACTTGCCCTCACAACTAAAGATATACACTGTGTAGGGATGTCAGCAACCAAAGAAACCGTGTTCAAAGTTGAGAGCTTCTTCCAGCTCCTTGGCTTGCATTTCAGCCCTGTTCCCCAAGTTCAAAAGAGTTCTACACAAAAGATCTCCGTGTTCCCTTCCCCAAGTTCTTATAACTTCCAAACCACAGTTAGTTCTCTTGGCTTTCAATAAGTATTCCAAACCAACTTTGCAACCTTTCAAGCTTTTCAACAGTTCACTGAGCTCGCTCTTTTCTTGAATCACTTCAATACTTAATAGGCACAACAGCTTCAGTATCTTAACTTTCTTTGGTTCACTCCAAGTAGGGGTTACTCAGTCTAGGCGCAGTTGGCAGATCACAGGTTCCACCCACTACAAGTCACACAACTAATAACCATTGGCACTTCGTTATATTCACTTGTTCTCATGGATGTCCTTGCCAACACAGGCTCCCTCTTTGAGACTGGATCAATTGTCCACTTGTAGTTCTTTTCCTCCTTGGCAGTCTCTTGACTCTGTCACACCATTCATTTTGTGGGGTGTTTTCCTTGTCACCCTCTTGCTGTCACACTTCACAATAGTGCGTATGACTTTCTTTTCACTTGTTTCCTCAGCCCTTGTCATTGACTTTGATTTGATTCATACCATCACATTGTCTTGCTTTTGACTTGTTTTCACTGTATTTGAAATTGCACATCACTTTACTTTCACCTGTGCGATACTTTCATGTGCTTTGCATAACTTTTCCTTAGTTCAATATTCAATAATGCATGAAATACTTTGCAGCTCGTCAGCATTCATAAATTTTTCTTTCAATCTCCCGACCCTCTTACCATAAGGTTTCCTCTGATCGGCATCTTCTTGTGCCCAAACCCAGCCCTTGGAGTGCCCCAGCATGATTATTCGCTCTCCGTCACTCATCGGTATCCTGCAGCTCCTAGGGGTGCTTTCGCTCCCCTTTCACTCGCCGGGGACTCCAACGAGCAGCGCTCGCCTCCTCCGAACCTTCCTGCTGCTTTTGGCGGCTCCCTGGAGTCTTTTGTGTCCCCCAACTCCAGAGGGGGACACACAGCACTGGATTCTGCAGGGCTCCCAACCTTCCCACAGCCTGTTTGGGCTGCAGTGTCTTTCTCGCCCTCCTGCAGCATATGGCAACCAGTACACTGGCCCCTCTCCAGCCTTCTCCGTACCGGGTTGCTGCATCTTTCTCCCCAAGCGAGTTTCTTCCTCCAGGCAGGACGCTCTTTCCAAGCGGTTCTCTCCTCTTTATACACACCTGTAGACTTTCAACTGGCTGCAGGTGTAAGTCCTTTGCCTGACCCCAATTAGTGGGACATGCCTGCCCATGATAGTGGTGTTTCACAGTATTCTTTTTCATCTCAGTACCAGCATGGTGTGCACAAAATGGAAGTGTGCATTACTCCTAGTTGCCTCTTCTTTGTCCCATTCTTAAATGCACATGAATGTGGGACAGTGTGTGTGTGAGAAAGAGGGGCAGACTGGGGCTTTCAGCTGGGGCCTCCCTTTGGAACAGCCTCCCGGCCACCTTGAAACTTGAGGAGAACCATCTCCAGTTCCGGAAGCACATCAAGGCCTTCCTCTTTATTTGCGCCTTTGCTTCTCTTCTCACTTGCTGATATGTTTTGTCTTTCAGCACCGTGCACTTGGCCAACCCCTGTCATTCGGACCCTGGTACCTGCTCATCTTGCCACCCTCCTGCACTGCCTCCGGGCTACTCTTTACACTAGGGTCTGTATCTGTACCCATACAGTCCCCCTCCCATTTTTCTTCTGCACTTATCAGATATACCCTATCTGACTAATATAGCACTTGCCACTTGCTGGCTGCACTACCACTGCTTACCGCCTTTATTTATTTATTTTACTTATTATTTATTCTGTTCTCTCCTCTGTTCCGCACTTTGCACCTCTGCCCCCTTCCATGCACTTTCCCCCTTTTCCATGCACTTGCGCGTTCTTAATGTCACTGGGCCTAGTAAGATCGTTGGTTTTTTGTTCCCCTCCCTTTGCCTAGTCGCGCTCTGAAACATTTTTGTATAAGCGCGATACAAATAAAATATCATAATCACCATCAGACTCATAATAACCTACAAAGGTAGGGGGCAGGGTGCATTCTGATAAGGGAGAGGGGGATACCATGCCTCTTCAGACGACATCCTCTCCACACTACCCAAGGTCCCTCCACCCAGGTGATCCTCCCTCACACATCCACCCCAGAGTCAGGATCCAAAAGTGATGGCCTTTCCTGGCCACCTGAAAAGGGGACACAAGGGGAGTAGCTGGGAGGATGCCCTCAGGCTCCTCGCAGTGTCAAGCCTTGTGGTGTGACATCATTGTACTGAAGTTCCAGAGTGGAAGGCTACTGTTGACGAGTTCCTGGGATAGGGGTTGGTGGAGACTGCTCTCAAGTACAGCATTCTACCCTTGTGTTATGAATAAAATACCTAAAACCGCTGATCGCTGACATGCCTCTGTTGCCTGCACTAACAGTATGTTCCTTAGTCCCTCCAGTTATTAGTTTCGGCTATTAAGAGGTACTGTAAGAGTTGTCTATAAACTGAAGCTATTGTGATGTGAAGTGACGATAGGAGGGAGATGCGATTTGAGGAGTGACACACAGATTGCAGGTGTTCAGCTTTTTGCCCACCCATTCACTACCCATGGCCATGCTTGTGCCTATGGCCACACACTATCTGCCCCTCCCCACTGAAACACCCCTCCACCTGGAATCTCTTCAAGCTAGCTCTATGCTTTCTGGGCAGTGTTCTTCTGAAAGGCAATGGCTTAAAAGCAAAAATAAACCTGCTTCTGGCATTCTAAATATGTCTTAGCTAAGTGTGTCTTTTACTGTTTGATTTATAAGCACTATGGGTATCCTTACAGCGGTTACTTGAACTGAATTCCTGCTAAAACAAGCACTAGCAAAGCCAAATGTGTTTGCTTTTTTATTGCCATGAGCTAGGCCCCGGTATTAACACAATTTTCCCAGCAGCTGCCATGCCATCTGACAGCCAGTGTGACACTTAGCTCCAATTATCACCCAAAAAGGAATAATTATCAACTTTTGTATTAGAAAATGAGCCAGGTATTGTTCAATTCAATTGGGGGTTCTCATACTAGGAGTGGTCCTTATTTCTTACCTAAACCTCCAAGTGGGCTCCCACATCGATAGCCCAGGCTTCCCTATTCTACCTCATTCTTTCTCCAATCTCTATACTTCCACCAGGTGATCCTTAGATCTGGATCCCTAAATGCAGGCCTAAAGGCGTTGGCCTTCTCTAACTCTCTCCCTTAAGGGCTTCCTAAGGGAACTGACTGGTTCCTGATGGTGTTGCCTTTCCTTTCAGCTGGTTGACTCTACAAGTTCTCCTCACTTCTTTCGCCCCTCCTCCCATTTGTCACTTTGGTTCTCACCACACTCATTCCCCTGATCTTACCGGTCTCCCCCACTTCTATCTCCACTCTCCAACTGGTCACACCCTCTCCTTATACTCCGCTTCCTGCTCTTATCTTTCACCCTCTATATACCCCTCTTTACTGTCCCCTTATGTTAGCACACGCAGTGGAGTGACGTGACTACGGCGCATGTGGTTGGTAATAAAAGGGGCCGGTCACATGCGCTCGTCAGAGCACGCGTGGAGCTCGGAAGAGATACAGTGGCTCCTGAGCTGTCTGTATGCCAAGGGGCTCACACCACAGGGTGAGGTTCCTACCTGGGGCCCCCATTCCACATTGACACTGCGGTGAGAGGAGGGCGATGGATCAGATTACAAGGCTCTCTCAAGCTGCAGGGCCAATGCGTACAGCGTTTTTGGCTGCCATTTAGCTGCACGTGGTGCGGGAGGTTGCAGCCTGCAAGGAGTGCTTGTGTGCCTACCACGCCAAATTTTTGTAAACCCCATAGCCACATGGCTATTCAACTGCGTTTTGGAAGAAAGAGAGAGATCATGGACTGGGTGGCAGGGACGATGAGCACCTGTTCTCATTGTCTATCTCTGTCCCTCTCCTGCCTTTTCTTTTGGGGATCAATCATCTGTGCTAGTGGAGGAGGGGTGTTCTCAGTCACTTGGTTTTGTTTACTGGGTGCAGCTGGGGGAACCTGCCCTCCAAACTGTGCTCAATATTTACTGCAGCCCCTCTGTGTGTGGTGGAGGGGCAGGACTGGTTAGAACAAAATCCCAGTGGTGCTGAACAGTCTGATGGATTCACTCTCCTGTGGTGTTTTTCTCTGCCTCTGGCTCCGGTGTGGGTTGCGGCCCCTAACTAGGAAGGGGTGTTTGTGCACCCACCAACATGGCGGATGAGGCAGAGGCAGGTGGAGGGCCTGCAGTGGCTCCGCTAGCTGTGAACGGGGGCACCCGAAACTTGCGCCAACAAGGTGCGTTAGCACCCATGCCTTAGTTTGAGATCTCAGGGGCGCCATCGAGCCTGGGGCCATGCTGGAAGTCCTGGATTGATCGCATTGACATATATTTTAAGGCCGCGGGAGAGACTGATGAGGAAAGTAAGGTGGCAACTCTTTTGTCCTCGGCTAGGTTCATCAGCTGTTTCAGTCAGTGGAGCCTGTGGATGTGTCCTATGCTGCGGCGAAAGATGCCCTGCGCGAACATTTCATGCCTCTAGCAAATACAGACTACGATAAGTTCCTAATGTGCAGCACCAGGCAAAAGGATGACAAATCTCTGGATGGATTCTATGGATGCCTCCTGTGGCTGGCAAAAACATGTGTGTGGGACAATGAACAGGCCATGATTCAGAACTAGCTCATTCAGGGGTTTGTTTCGGGGAAACTCTGACGTAAAGTTCTCCGGGAGCCTGGCCTCATGCTACCCTGCATCCTGAAGCCAGGACGATCACACGAGGTGGCGGAGATGTGGGCATCAAGAACGGATGCAGGAATTCGCCCCGACAGGTCGGAAGATGTGTGTGCAATTGGCCATGGCCAAGGGGTGAGAGGGGCCAGACGGCTCGCTGTGCAGCAGAGGGACAGGAATAGCAGGGGTCCCGAGTCCTGTATGAAGTGTGGGTATGATCTGCCACACCCTGCAGAATACCCTGCAAAAGGCAAGGCATGTGGACAGTGTGGCACGATGGACCATTATGCCCGCAGTGCAGGGCCCGTTCCAGTGGTTGTCTAGCGAGGGCTAATTCGGGTGGGATTTTTCTGACAACAACGTCTGCCAGGTTCAGAATACAAAGCCAGGATTCTGTCGGACCACTCCCCCATGATCCTGGAGTGGAGACATCAGCCCCCAAGAGCCATAGTTCCCACTTGGAGGCTCAGAGCCGAGGCCCTGAAAGATGCTACATTCCGCAAGGACCTTCGAGAAGAGATAATTAACTACTTTGAACTCAACACGGGAAGTGTGGAATCAGGGGGGACCCTGTGGGAGGCCTTTAAGGTGGTAATTAGAGGGGCGGCCATCGCCAAATCCAAAGGGCTCCAAAGAGACATAGAGCGGGAGTTGCAGGATGTAGAAAAGAGATTGGAAACAATAATGAAGAAGGAGGGGTCCACGCTAGAACACTCTGAGAGGGCGGGCCAGCTACAGCTGGCGGGAGGAGAGCTATGGGACAGGCTCTGCAACCTAAATTACAAGAAATACATTGAACGGCAACATGCGAGTGGGGACAAACCTGGGCGGCTGCTAGCGTGGCTCTATAAAAACGAGGAAGAAAAGCCTGTGATTAGGGAGGTAATGGGGGAGGCGGGACAGATCTGTAATACCCAGGAAACGGTGAACAAGAGATTTCGCAAATTTTACAAACACCTCTACGCAGAAGTGAGGGAAGACATGGAAAGCGAAACCTGCGAGGTCCTAGAGGACATAGGATTGCCCCAACTAAGCACAGAAAACAGAGAGAACTTAGAAGCCCCGATAATGCTGGAGGAACTAGAGACAGTGGTGACGCACCTACCCACGTGCAAGACCCCTGGCATGGATGGGCTCCCCAGCGAGTTTTACAAAACATATAGACAAGAGATCCTACCCCCTCTGCTGCCCATGTTGAATGAGGCATACAAGACAGGAAGACTGCCGGCGTCCCTGATGGAGGCGATGATCATCCCTCTTCTCAAGCCAGGCAATCCCAGAGCGGACTGCGGGTCATATAGACCACTGTCCATGCTAAACCAGGACAGTAAGATCCTTACTACAGTACTCGCTAATAGACTTAAGCCTATGATACATGAACTTATACACCCTGACCAAACAGGATATGTCCCGGGTAGGAGCATATCCGACAACCACAGGAGGCTTCATCACATCATAGAGCAGGCAGAGGGCGACCCAGATGAAATGGCAGTGGTCTCACTGGATGCAGTCAAGGCATTTGACTCGGTCCGATGGCCATGGCTGATGGCGGCCTTAAAGGGATTTTGGATGGGACCTGGGTACCTGCGGTGGGTGAAAATGCTTTATAGCTCCCCCACAGCCAGAGTAAGAACGGGGAAGATCATATCGGAGAGCTGGCAGTTGGGCAGGGGCATGAGGCAGGGCTGCCCATGGTCACCTATGTCGTATATATTAGCACTCGAGCCCCTGGCCATCTACCTTAGACAACAATATGGTGAGATAGGAGTGCGCACCAAAGCAGGACCGTACCTAATATTGCTATATGCAGACGACATGCTTTTATACCTGCGCTACCCGGAGGAGAACCTGCACTATATCTTAGAAGTGATGGAAAGATATGCGGTCTTCTCCGGGATCAAGGTCAACCCCAATAAATCAACCATGTTTCCCCTGGGCAGATACAGAGACACCCCACAGACAAACCTGCCCTCCCTACAAGTAGCATGGCAGACTGAAACTTTTAGATACCTGGGGATCAATATCTATCATAAGGCAGCGGCAGAGCACAAATATAATACAGAGAAAGCGGTGGAGAGCGTTAAAAATAGCATGGAATTTTGGGCCAAGCTTCCCCTGGCTATGGTGGGTCGGGCGGCCCTGTTGAAGATGGTGGTTCTGCCCAGGCTACTGCACTTCTTTACAAATATCCCATACATGGTGCCCAAGCGCTTTTTCACTACACAGCTTGTGTAGGGGCTTCTTGTGGCATAACACTAGAAATAGGGTGGCCCTCTGGAAGCTCCAGAATGCATATGATAAAGGGGGGATTAAGTTACCAAACTTTGAGGTATACTACTTAGCGGCGCAACTATAATATGTAGCCAGGTGGCTAGCGGAAAATGAGACGGCTGAATCCAGGCTATCAAAGGAGGATAGTGCCCCTTACTTTTTACGAGAAATAATATGGCTTCCCAAACCGGAGATGCGAGAGGGACCGAGATTACTCAGATCGGGCTGGGAGGTCTGGCAGAGAGCGTGCCGGTCCATGGGGGGCCTGGCCCCGTGCTCCCTGCAGGCGCCACTGGTGGCGCTGTGCGGAGCAGATGACCAACTCAGAAGAATGATCCGAAGATACTGGGAACCTGTGGGCCTAGTCAACCTGGGGGATATCTGGGAGGAGTGAGGGGTCTTAGAGTTCCAAACAATAGTGGATGGGCCCGGGGTACAGCCAGGACAGTTCATCACATATAACAGAATTGTCAAGAGAGTGAAAGAAACATGGTCCGAGCTAGTGCTGGCGGAGCTCCCAGTTACGGTCATTGAAACAATGTATGACATCTCGGAGGGGGGGCACGAAATATCCAGGACTTATGAATTAGCTATGTTGAGAGTGGGGAAAGAGCTCACCGATCTAAGGGGGGATTGGGAGGAGGAGGCAGGAGAAGCCATGCAAGACGGGCAATGGGAGAGGGCCCAAAAATACCACAAGGAGGTTTCTAGAAATGCCATGTTACAACAAATTCAACTATATGTCACTCACAGAGCATACATGACCCCCAGTATGATAGCAAAATTTGGAAATGCAGAGGCACAAAGGTGCCCCAAGTGTGGCGAAGAGAATCCCGGGATGATCCACATGTTTTGGGCATGGCCAGAGGTTGGGAAATTCTGGGGGGAGATTAAACTCGAGCTGTCCGAGAAGGGGATTAAATTAGATGCAAAATCTATGTGGGCATGCAGGCTAGGGGGATTTACCAGGCCACGAAAACTGAAACACGTGTGCAAACTCAAAGACTTAGCATACATCCTGGGCAAGAGGAGAATCGCCATGAGATGGAAAGCCGCTCACAGACCTAGAGTGGAGAGGTGGTAGGAGGACCTCCTCAAGTGGGCCGATGCGAAGTCAATGGCATGGTATGAGGCGGCTAGCAAAGGAGAGGGAGAGGAAGTGGGACCATTAATGGAATGGAGACAAATGATAGCCTCGCTACACGGGTGCACCTGTAGTGACCCCAGCGACGAGGACCTGCTCGAGAACCTTTAGGAGGACTTACCCTGAGTAACTAATAGCGGAGGTACAAAGAGTAGTGCTCGAGTTTTTGGGGGAGTGAGGGGGGAAGACATTAAAGAAACAAACATGTACGGTATACTGTGAAACACATGTAATTGAAAATGTCGGGAGTGTTGTTATATGTTGTGTGTGAAATTAATAAAAAAACATTTTTTTTAAAAAAACAACGTCTGCCGAACATGACACTCATGGATCAAGAAGAGGATGGAACCAACCAGGACCTGGAGGAAGAGGAGGATGATGAAAATATATTCTTCATCTTGAGTGTCAGTGTCCTAAAGTCGAGGGCCAGGAGGCAGTCAAAGTGTATGGTACAGGTGGATGGGTCGCAGGTACTGGTGGACCCAGGTGCCTCAGTCAATGTCATGGACAGGAAACATTATGAGGTACTGAGAGACCCCTCAACCCTACAGCATCCAAAGGCGTGGAAATTCACATTCGGAGGCGACAGGCCCATCCTGCTGGTGGGGGCTTTTGTGCCAAAGGTTGATCATGGCGATACCTCCATCTACGCACGCTTCTTCATGACGGACGTAAGCACCAACACCCTTCTGAGCGCTTCCGCAGCTAAAGCTCTAGGCATCGTCAGTTTTGCCAACAGCGTGTATGTGGAGGATGTACAGGCAGTCCTTGAGAGGTTTGCAGGGCTGTTCACAGGGATTGGGCAGATGGTTGGCGAACTTGTAAGGTTAAACATCGATCGACGAGTCTATTCAGCCGGTGGTCCTCAATCAGTGAAGGGTCCCTTTTCTACTGCGGATCTAGTAGACAAGGAGTTGGAGAACCTGGTAAACCTGGCCATTATCAAAAAAGGTGGAAGGCCTGACACCTGGCGAGAGCCTATCATAGCCGCTCGCAAACCCAAACAGCCGGACTCCGTCAGGATTTGTGGCGCTATGCGACTCCCCAACACGCCCATCAAGCGTGAGAGGCAGGGTGCAAGATTCTTCTCAAAGTTGGACTTGAGGGCGGGGTACCACCAGGTCGTGTTACACCCAAAATCTCGATATATCATGACATTCATGACATATCGAGGTCTGTATCAGTACAAGCGCCTCAGTTTCGGTGTGTCGTCAGCTGCCGAAGTCTTTCAGAACCTGATATGAGGGGCCCTGGCAGACATCAAAGGCATCCTCAACATCATGGATGATATCCTAGTATTCGCCAAATCTGAAGTGGAGCCCATGACACGGCTGGTGAGAACCCTAGAACGTATTCAGGCTCAGGATTTGACGGTGCATCGAGAAAAGTGCGAATTCCTTTGCACGAGCATCGAGTTCTTCGGATTTGTGTTTAAAGTGGGAGGAGAGTCCCCTGATCCTCAAAAAATCAAGGACATCAGAGAAGCGAGGCCACCGAAGAATGTAACAGAAGTTTGTAGCTTCCTGTGGATGGTCACCTACTGTGGCCATTTCATCAAGAACCTTGCCATGAGGTCAGTGCCACTGAGGAGCCTGACGAGGAAGGACACTACCTGGCAATGGGGCCCGCTCGAGCAAGCAGCATTCGAGTATGTGTAAGGGGCCCTCATGGCGGACGATACCATGGTGTTTTTCGACACTGCCTTCCCTCCAGAAGTGGTGGTGGATGCCAGCCTGTTTGGTTTGGGTGCAGTCCTCATGCAGACAGACGGCAAGGGGGAAGCAAGGCCCATTGCGTATGCCAGTTGTGTTCTGTCAGACATCAAGCAGACGTACTCCCAAATTGAATGTGAGGCCCTGGCAGTGCTGTGGGGGTGCCGGCATTTTCGGCTGTTCGTGCTTGGGAGGCCGGTGATGGTCATAACAGATCACAAGCCTCTACTGCCGTTCATGGCGGGGTCGTCCGTCATCAAAGCCGCCTGCCAGGATTGAGCCATGGATGCTGGCATTGCTGGAATATGCGGTCTCACTGGTATATCCCCCAGGAGCGAACACCACAGCAGACTATCTATCGCGTCACCCCAAGGATGGAGGAGAAGGTGCTGATGCGTCCAGCATTGACGAGGCCGAGGAGCATGTGCAGCTTGTTGCGGAGTCCACTACCCCGAACTTGATGCCCATTCAGGAGCTGGAAAGGGCGTCCGAAAATGACGAATTCTTCAGGTCCTTCGAGGCACACTGCAGAAGGGGGAATGGAAATCAGTGCTGGAAGGTCTCGGCAAAAGGTCCCAGGAAGCTTGGATAACTCTGGAGCGATTGTGGATGGTCTGGGACGAGCTAGCGTTTACTGTCTCCAGCTTACTGCTACGAGGAGATAAAATGGTGGTGCCTGCTCACAAAGTACAGCAGGTAATTGAGCTAGCTCACCAGGGGATGGCCAAGACCAAGCCCAGGCTACGGCTGAAGGTGTGGTTCCCGGACTTGGAGAAGAGAGTGGAAGAGTTTCTGGGGGCCTTGTCTGGTGCCAGGCAGCTTCCCCATTGCAGAGGGGGCCCCCCATTGAGTCGATGCTTCAAGGTACATGGCCATGGGAGGTGGTACACACAGACTTTGGATCCACGGGAAGAGATGTACACTTCCTGCTGGTGGTGGACCAGTGGTCTAGATACCCGGAAGTGGAGTTTGTTGACTCTGTGGCGTTTGATGATGTGGCAGTGGCGTTCGACAAAATCTGCGCCACCCATGGTCTCCCACAGAATTTGTGCTCGGATAATGGACCACCTTTCCAGGGTGAGAGTTTTGCAGAATTTCTGGGGGAATATGGTGTCCGCCACAGGAAGATCATATAAGGTGTATGGAATCGCCCCAGGGCAGGGCCAGTGCCTTTTCAGGGCCCTCTACCAGTTAATTAGGGAATATCGAGCGACTCCCCACTACTCGACGGGGGTGGCCCCCGCTGAGGCCATGTTCAGGAGGTGCCCCAGGGGCCTGTTGCCCAACGTGAGGAAACAGGAACCAGCTGTGATCGATGATTCTCGGGTGGAAGAAGAGAGGAGGTGCCGGACTGAGGACGAAAGCATGAGAAGGGGGGTTTGGCCGTGCCAGTTGGTCCCAGAGGATGAAGTGATGATAATGAATAGACATCCACAAGGAAAGCTGTTACTGACGTATGAACCAAGCCCCATGGACATGGTTGAGGTGAAGGGGTCGATGGTGATGGACTCTGACGGGATGACAACTGGGACCAGAAATTCCAGTTTTTTCAAGAGGCTGAGTGAAGGAACACCGCTGGGTTTGTCCCTGGGCCGAGACTGTGCCAAAAAACCAGATGATGGTGGTGGGGCTAGCAGCTCACAGGTTCCTCTGGAGCGAGGGGATGCTGGTGAGGAGAAACTGAGCTGGGAAGGGGGCAGGCGGTATCCTCAATGAACTGGGAGGGGGAGACCTGCCGCCTAAGTGACTATACACTGGACCCATGAGTCAAGCACTACCAAAAGGGTGGAGACTGTAATTATTGCCTCGGTTGTGGGGTGTTTAAGGTGTTTGCCACGTTTTGAGTGGGTGGTGGTTATTATTATATTGCAGTTTGTTGCTATAAAAAAGGATGAGTGTCGGGTCCTTTTAAGTTAGCACACGAGGCGGAGTGACGTAACTCTGTTGCGTGTGGCTGGTAATAAAAGGGCTGGTCACGTGCACTCGTCAGAGCATGTGTGGAGCCCGGACGAGATAAAGTGTCTCCTGAGTTGCCTGTATGCCGAGGGGGCTCACGCCAGACAGGGAGGTTCACACTTGGGGACTCAATACCACACCCTCGCCATACTCCTTTCCTTGTTCTTACAGCTCTCTCTCTCTGCCTTTCCAAATCTCTGCCTCTGTCTCTCTCTCTCTCTCTCTCTCTGTCTCACTCTCACACAGTCTCTCTCACTATTCTCCTCTACTCTCACCCCCTTTCTTCTCTCAACATTCAATTCAGTCTCTCACTCACTCACACAACCCAATTGTTACCACACTCTCAGACCCAGCACCTTACCTTCTCTCTCCTTCTATACTCAAGCAGTCTCCACCATCTTTTCCACCTGATATAACCTCTTCGATGGTCTCTTGTCCATCTCTCCTACATCTGACTTCACCCTAACACTTGTAACCCTCTTCTGCACCTGGCTGACCTTATATAGCACTGCCTAACCTGTTGTGGAGTTCCCTTCAGCTCCCATTGGACCTCCATGACACATTTTGTCCTTAGCCAATCTCTGGCTATGCTATTTCCATGGGGTTGGGACTTCCCCTGGAAGTCTTTAGGAAGGATTCTAGCCCTGCCCACCTTTTAATCTCCATGTGTGTGGTGGCAGCCGTGTGCTCTACTGCTCTTTTCCTCTGGGGTTCTCCTCATGTGCTGATGAGTTTTGTTACCAGCTGGAATTGAGAAGAATTTCTGTGTTGCCCCTACCCCTTTCCAGTCTCTTTTCACTCTCAGCCCATTTCATGTGCTCTACTGGGGTCCGTTCGGGGTTGGTGGGTCAGTGCTGGGTGCATCTTGCCTCTTCGGCATGCAAAATCCCAGTTGATTTCATTTTTGTTCTCCATTCTCTTCCCCTGGTTCCGGTCTGGGTTTTTCTGGTTGCACCCAGGTGCATTGGGGAAATTGTGGTTCTGAAAATTAGACCTGGCCGGAACAGAGGTGAATAGGTATTGTGGAAGGGACATCGGTACAAATATTCCTGCATAAATTCAGGCACTCTTAGTATTTAGGGGCTATGTTCTCTCTTACCCCATCTCCTTTTGACAGTTTCACATGCCTGACCCTGTCACACCAGGTACTACTATTATAGCAGTGCCTAACAGATGCCTATCCCATGCCTACAGAAAAGCCAAAAAGGTTGCCTTGCGAATGCTTGTTTTTTTAAGGCTTGCCCCATGATTTAACTGCAAACGCACCAACTTTGCTTCCAGCTTCAAAATAATGTGCACTTCCACTGCTTACACAGTCCACGCAAAAAACTGCTCAAAACCAACAAGCTGTTAGGCGAGAAGTGTGCTAGGAGAGCTACCAATCTGCACTATCCAATCAACACGTTCTCTTGCAGCAACCAGGAATAGAAAGCAAACTAAAAAGGAAACAAAAATGCGCCTCTTCATGGAATTGTTTGCGTAAAGTAACTGTATAGGCAAAAGTTGCGCCCGGGTTGCCCCCGACACACCCCCACGCAAAGCAAAAACAGCCAGAACAACCACCTTTTGCATGCTCCCCGGATTCAAATAAATGCACCCTTCAAAAAGTGCATGGGATCCCCCGCAAGCAGGCCTGCCTCTTGGGGACCTATGCACAGGGTCACCCGTAACTGTTACCGGCACCCCGACAACATGCATATGATACTTTGTATCTCGGGTAAAACTCAGAAAATCTGCGTGTGAATCCCCGTAAACTGGTCCTGCACAGTGCAGTGCACCCCTAAATTAGATTGGAACCCCGGCTGTGTACAGGCACCCCTATATCCGAAATGCAAACCCACCTACGCACTGCAATTCCTATGTGCACGTTTCTTTACGCCTGCCTTTGAGTGGCATAGAGATGGGGGGATTTGCGTGGGGATTTTGCAGGCGAGAGGTTAGGCCGGCACATCCATGAATATGTTTTGCTGTGCACATTTGTGGGCATGCTATGGACTGCCTGCGCCCTGTCCCTAATAATGCCCACTTTTTCCCTTTTTCTTACTCATTCTCCGAGCTCCGCCCCCTAATACGCCCTCTGCGCAGGCCTCACCCACGCTCTGCGTGGAGTCTTGCGCAAGGCACTCAACTGCTCGCAGAGACGTGCCGAGACTGGCGAAGTCCCTGCATAGATTCCATGCATCGATAAATTGGATTTAGCGGGCGGTTTGGTGCGGAAAGTCCCTATTTTCCACGCAATAACATCCATGAATGTGTCTTAAAGAGCTGTTTAGAAACCTGCACAGATCCCATAGGTAGCCTATCCAACAATATACAAACTGTCATATTAACATTTGAGTATAAGAGTAAAATAATAGCTTCAGTGTACAAGCTTTGTTAAAACAAAATAGACAAACTAGTTTTGTACCAAACTGGTTCTTTATTCACATGGCTGCACACATCCCGAGAGCACCCAAGCATGTTTTACTACATGACTCTCTTCACTGACCTGGTCTGCGCTTGGATTCATACCAATGGTAAGAACCACTATACAAATGCCCAATAACATAACATACCATATCACACTGACATAGTGTTTATTTTTGTCCACTTGTCAACTTTTTTGTCATTCAATATATAACCACTAGATGGCAGAACAACATCATAAATACAGTTAAACTTCAACACGCTTGCTCGAAGGCGCAATTAGTATGTGATCACTATGGAGCTCAGGTTGCTCCAAAACGTAATTTGATGGCGGGGCCTGGTACGTTTGCACTCAGGCGTAGCCAGGTCCCTGACACCAACTTTTCATCATTTGCATGGCAGAGTGCAAATGTGCAGGGCAAAAGGTGAGGTACACGCGTGTGCGTCGCCTTTTGCCTTGTACATTTGTACTCCACCGTGCAAATGAGTAAATGCTGCCTGGCATGCAGGCAGCGTTTGCTTTGTAATTGTGAATGCTACCTACCATGCGCACATGGTGAGCAGCTTTCACAGTTACAATTAAATGCTGCCCGATATGCGAGCATGTCCTTTAGCGTTTAATTGTAATTGTGCACGGTGCCTGCCATGCAAGCGTTTACAATGGATCTCTATGAGGCTCGCCTGCTTTATTCTGGTCCATAAAGCCGGCAGGCTCCATAGGGATCTCCAACATTTGCGCGGGCATGAAAATGCTGGCGCATTTGAATGACAGAGAGGAAGGAAGGTGGCGGAAATGCACGTTGCAATCCGCCCATCCTCTCCATCATACAAATGACTGAAAATGTGGCGTGGGATCAATGAAAAGTGTAAAATGATTACTGAGGTCACAGGCAACCGTGCATCACTTCTACTTAAACATCATGTATACAAAAAGTGGAAAGCCAATAGTTTGGGCCTTTCCACGTTATTCATTGCATTTTACATTTATAGGGATGATCTCTGGTCACCCTATGGGAGCTACTTTCAGAGTGGCTTTTTCTAGAGCCTCTTTGGTGGTCACCAGTTGGACAATGAGTTGTTTTTGATTAGTTACGTTGTATGGCATTTGTATAGCACCTAATGCCATTCGTATGCCTCAAAGTGCTGTGATGTGGTCGCCTGTGGAGGACCGAAGTCTGAGTATGAGAATTGAAAAGAGGCTTTTAGAATGCATATGTGCATTTTATCCAGGGCGATGGTAGGGAGGGGGGGGGCTAAGTCCCTGCTAGCGACCCATGAAGATCTGGCTAGTGGATGGGGGCTGTGATAGACTGTCAGGGGAGTACGCAAGTCAAGGAGACTGATTATGTGCCCAGCTGGACCACATTTTTTCGTTGACTCTGCTGCATTCTAATGGTAGAGGTGATGTACATTATGATGTTGAGTAATTAATTATTGCAGATGTAGGCAGTGGGTGGCTGTGCCCTTGGAGGGGTATGGCTGTGTAGATTCCAGAGAGCCTATGCTGATAACTAGTTGCGATGAAGGCACGCAGATCATATCATGTGGATCAACGGGAATCCTTTTCGCGCGGGCTAGGTACTGCTTTGTTGGTCTTCTGTTGTTTTCACAAAGTAAATTACTTAATTTTAATTTACTTTGTGTATATTACTTGAAATTGTTGTAGCTATTTGTGGGTTAAGGGATAAAAGTGGGGGTGGGAAGGGGTTTCGGGTGGGAGTGGTAGAAAAGGAGATGGGGAGGTATTGGGGACCCCCCCCAAAGAAATCTAAGTAAAATTCCTCAAGTAACTCATCAGGGCCCCCACCTGTCTGAGGGTGATGGTTCACTCAGGGGCAGGATAGATCAGGCCACATGCAAGAGGGAAGAGCCAGGTCTTGAGGGGGTTCTATGTAATTTTTTCTATTTATTTAGGTTGCCCAACCAAAAGGCTGATTTTTTAGGCCAATTTTAGGCGCCCTACAAAATTAGAAAAAAGGTCAGTTCTTTATCTCTCACCCTCTCTTGTCTCATTTGCTGAAAATCGGTGGGTTTCATCCCCCTAACCCCGCCGCCTCCCTTCCCTTCCAAGACTCCCATCCACCCTTACATCCACAAAAACACACACAAACACGTACATCCAACACACACACAAACACACATGCACACATGAACTTACCTGTTCTCCCTCGTGGCTGCTTCTGGGTCCTGGTGTGCCTGCCAGCAGCTGTGCGCACTCGTGCGGGTCGCAGGGGCAGACAGTTCGATTTAGAAAGACCGCTCTGTGCGGTCAAAGATCAGTCTTTCTAAATCGGTATTTTTTTGTATTGCCTTTAAAAAAAAGTACTGTAATGTGGAGGAACCTTTTGGTATAGAGATATCTTTCAGGTGTACCTTCGCGACCTGTTTCTGATTGCTTTTTTGGTCCAATTATGTCTTTTTTCTATAATATTTGCTTATTTTTTCATCCTTTAATGTTGGGTTGTCGCATGGGTGTAGGTCAACACAGAGACACTGAGTTCCCCAACTCCGTTTGAGAAATATGAGAAAAAGACAGTTTGTGTCTGCCCCTCTTTGCGCCAATTATAACACGTAGTAAGAAGTCACAAAAGTCGGTTCACTTGAAAAAGTTTTTCTTAATTTATTTGACTTGTCGTTTAGCCCTTGTTGGATGACACGTGTTTCGGCGTGTATCTCGCGCCTTTTTCAAATCTGGGCCTTTCTATTTCGGTTTTAATTCCCCCTCTGTGACCCCCGAAGTGTGAGGCGTGAGCACTATAGTTTTCAGGTGGAATTGAGCCCTAAGACTTCGGTCAATTGATCAATTATGAGAGACTTATCCCAGAGGGGGAATTAAAACCGAAATAGAAAGGCCCGGATTTGAAAAAGGCGCGAGATACACGCCGAAACACGTGTCATCCAACAAGGTCTAAACGACAAGTCAAATAAATTAAGAAAAACTTTTTCAAGTGAACCGACTTTTGTGACTTCTTACTACGTGTTATAATTGGCGCAAAGAGGTGCAGGCACAAACTGTCTTTTTCTTTTAAAAAAAAGTAATTTGACCTAATACCCTTGACTGCCTTCCCGAAAGCAAGTTGATCGTCTACGCGGCGGATGCTAAATGGAATCAAGTTGCAGATAGTGTGAGCTTGGACGCCCTATTCTGGGCGATTTTCGGACTGTGATGTGTGACGAATCGGCAGTATTCATACTCTCTGCCAACTTAGTAATTGAGTTGGACCTCCAATGCATTATTTAAGACTATCTATTGTGTTACAAAGCATTGTAATCTTCCCACTGACAGTAGGAGACATGTATGTTCGAATCTTACAGCAGTTACATAGGTGGCCAGAACAGTTCCATTGACTTTCCCCTTGATTTCGCAATCGAAAACACTTGTGTATAGGTGCGTTATAAATGCCATATCATATCATATCACATCTATTACTATTATTGGGGCTCGCTGCGCGGTGACTGTCGGACTTATAGATTGCTTTGATTAATTTGCTGTAGCCGCTACTGCCTTAATTGTAATATATGGTTCTACTGTAGCAGAAGATTCAATCCAATTATCCAATACTTGAAATCTATTGCCCACTGGTATATCTGGTGCTATATGATACTCGGGTGCATTGTACTAGAGCTCCTCGTAAAGTCCTCGTTGGAATTGTTAGTATCTTGAACCGCCACAGGTGCTGGCGTCCAACAAAAAACACAAAAAGTCCAGTTGAAAGTATAGGGACTCCTACGCCATTGGCCTTTCCTGGTACACAGATGTCCTTTCCTGGAGGGGTAGGGGGATGTCCCGGGGGCCCAGAGGGTCCAGAGCACCCACGTACTCAGCAACCCTGTGCAACGTCGCCTATAATGCTTGTGAGGTAGAAGACATTTCTTGGGTTTGCAGAAGGTAAGCCAGGGTTGGGCCAGCTTGCGATTTGAAGCAAGGTTCCATTAGACTCTTTAGAGGAGGGGTGCACAACTCATTTTGACAGAGGGCCAAAAGTACCTTACATGAGGGCTATAGTGGGCCGAAAAGTAGATGTGGGCGGGGCGGTAGGCGGGGCGTGGCAGGAGGCTTTTTCAACCCCCAATTTGTATTAAACACATGGAAAAAGAATATGTTTTTGAGGGGTAACGATTTTTATTTGCATTTCAAACTTACATTTTGTACTACACATTTTCCATTGTTATAATTTTATCATATTTAGTTATTGTATCTCGTCTGTTTAATTAAATTATATATATTTTATTGACCCTTGATTGGACATTCCGTTATTTTGGACTGCTATAGTTTGCTGTTTGGGTTGCCCAAGAGGAGTATGGCCTTCGTTGAGTCAGGTTTCCTCAAAAAGCAAAGGATGTACATCTAACTGTGCCTGTTTTAGCTTTATTATTGGGTTCACTCTTGGAGTGCAACACTATGCCCCATGGCTCCCACCCCCAACCAAACACTATGCCGCATGGCCCCCTCACCCCCAACCGTGGGCCAGACAAAAGAGCATGGCGGGCCGCAACTGGCCCGCAGGCCGTATGTTGTGCACCCATGCTTTAGAGTATAGGGTGTCAGGTCGCCCGCGCCCCTTCTCTACCCCCTCCACACTATGGGTGTTTTCCCCTTTTGGATCAAAGTCTTTCAGTAAGATTTCAATGTCATGTACAGGTTCATTAGCCCCCTCGATAGGCAGAAGAATGGCGTCTTCTTTCCTTTTCCGGTAAGGGGAGGCAAACCCAGGTGATCATTTCATTTTTGGAGCCATAAATGCTTACAGAAACTGAACAGTTTTGAGCACAGATTGCGGTTAGACAGCCTTTTGACATCAAGCTCATTTCAATTAATTAGAGCCTGCTTCTGGTGAATGCGCGACTAACTATAGGGGAAGGCATAATCCGACTTCCCCCACCCCCCACTCAGTCCGCTCAAGCGGCCATGTAGTAAAGGAACTATTTACATCCATAGTGCCTCAAAGTCACAGTCACCATTAGAGGCTAAAATCGTACCTTAAAATCACAGTGTTTCGCATGAAGCAGACGGGCGAACCACTGAATTAGTTTAAATAATTTGGGTCAGGTGCCTTGCCTTCATCCGCCCCAACAGCGGCACCCTTTACGCAGGGCAAGCCTTAGCAGCGGCAGCGCCCCAGGAAGCAAAACAAAAATGTGGACCCACGCTCCTGTTCATGCGGGAGCGATAAATTTTTCAATAGACGCTGATGCGAAAGCATCTGCGCCCCAGTTCTATTATATGCGCCCTGCTCCCGAGAGCGGGGCGCATTTGATTTCACTAGGACCCCACACTAACTCAGGGGAGATCTTAAAAGACTCCACCGAGCTGGCGTGGTGAGGGGCTAAGGCCGGCCCTGCCTTTACCACAGCAGGCTTTTACACAAGGGCGGGCCACCTCCCTTTTCTCTGGCTCTCCTGCGCGCCTGTGCTCCGCTATCCCTGGGGACGGGGACTCACTACAACGGCAAGGCAGGGGGACAGCCCAAACAGCGGCGCCCTTGGGCTATGCGCCCCTAATCCACTTTGGCAGCTCCATGGTGCCTTGTTACAATAACTTTACATGGCTGCAGCGGGAGCCAAACACCAGCGTACGCATGGAAGGACCTCTCACTAAAAAGCACTTTACATGGGATTTATAAGGTCCACAGTTTGGATGAGTACTTTGTAACTGTTGCTTTCCCCGATTCTATCAGGGTTGCAGTTTACAGGAACTTTAATATTTCTCGTTCAGGCAAAACATCAGCATTTTGCGAGGTGCTTCGAGCAGTGTCCCAAGTCTAAGGCTTAACCAGCCTTTTAAGACAAGAGTGGTGGGGGCGGGAAAGAGGGGGTAGCATAGCATCACCTAGAATTGTGAGGCTGTACCTTACACATCAGGACCGTAGAAATAGATGAGGCATTAACGGGCATACTGGATGCCAGTACTACGGCATTTGAGGCTGCGTTGGCATATGATGCAGCACCTGGACATGTGAGGATGTACCTTAAATATGGCAAGTCTACCTGGTGCACGAGGCTTAGAAAACTGTTCCAGCTTTGCGTATAACAAACACATTCATAAATTAATAATACACTGGAATTAATAAAAAAATAATTGCGGCATTCATTAGTGTAATTTGCACCCCCAAAAATGTGTCTAATAGATAGCTGCTGTGTGACTCATGGAAACTGAGGTATATGCCCCAATCGTGAGTCTAGCCTGGCTTTCATCAGAAAAAGTGGTTATTTCAAAGCAGTCTACTTTTAGGTTTTATTTTATTTATTAAATATTAAGAACGTATTGTACTGTTCTCATTTGTTTTATTCCTTTGTTGAACTAATTCAAATTACAAGATGCGCATGACTTTCAGGAAACATAACTTGCATACGCTGGAATTAGATGTCATTACTTGTAAATTTGAGGATGCACTTATTAAATGATAGCAGAGCCTGGATGTGTGAATCTCGTTCCTTATAGTGACTACTGAGGCACCGACTGGCTTAAGATGGCAGTTTTGAAGCCTTTGAGACTTCACTTGGAATATAATTGCGCAGTTTAGCATCTGAGGCTATGCCTTACATGTGATGTTTTGAAACATGTTTTCTCAGCATTGTAGCATGCCTGCCGCCTCTTTTTCCCCGTATTTGTTTAAAACAAATGGGATATAACAATAGTTAAAGGTAAAAATACACCTATTTCCCCGCCAAGCTTCAGCAATAAACGAATTAGTTTAGTATCAAGGCGGTTCTTTATTGACATATCAAACTGACAATGTTTACTTGTGTGTACTTACGTTAGCCGGCCTTTTTGTGTTACGATATATTCCCACTAGATGGCGATCTAACATCATAAATATTGTTAAACTCCAATACAATTTCTCGAAGGCGCGATTATTATGTGATCAATATCGGTAAAATGGAAAGAATTGCTCAATAGAAAGGCTACTTTATATGGTTGAAAGAGCCAAATAATTCATGGGGGAAAGCTGATACACAGATCCAAGGGTTGGCTTGGCTCTAAGAAACAAACACATGCTAAGCTGGCAAATGAATGGCTGGCTCTGTACATACAGGGCAGTCCGCACCAAGTGCCTACGGTCGCAGCCGTCGCCGGACTCGGTGGTGTCAGAGGCTGCGAGGAAGAGGTCGTCTAACCCCTCGTTGTCGTCCTCAGTCCCTCCCTAAAATGGTTTTGCAGGAAAGTACAGACATGTATCAGAAGCAGTCTGTTGTGCGTGTGTTTACTTAGGCATCATTTGTACCCAACTTTTTTCCGGCATAGCCACACAAAGCTGGAACAGACCGCACACAGGTGGAACACAACCATACATATTAATTACAATGGTGTATGTTTTTTCAAATGTGAATGTAATGTAATACCATGACATGATTTAAGCAACTAATGAACAACCGCTTATCAGTAAAGAATTAATGTAACACAGCTAACCAGTTGGCCACACACTGCTTTGACGGATACTAGTCAAGTGAGCCCAGAAAAATCCATAGGATTGGCGAAACCTAAAATCATGCACGCCAGAGGTTATTGTTGGCCCATGTATAACAACTGTATGTAACATATCTAAGATGACACCCAAGTCACATACTGATATGTTTGTAACAAAGGAATATGTGGAAATATTCCTGGGAATGTAATCTAAATTAAAACGTAACTGTGAACGCACAAACTTTACATGGTAACATCCGTCTGAAAGAAAAAGACAGGATACTGAGCGCGCCACCGTGAGGAGATACTTCTTGATTACTTCTCACCTCATCCGGTGAGCTAGGTGTGCCTGCCCTCTCCTCACCTGTTGCAGACACTATCACCAACATATAGCTCAAAACCCACCTCACTCCAACAAGGTTGGCACAACCATGTCAGGGCAAACACTGACTCACATACACCCCTTTATCAAATAACGAAACAACACTCACAGGCTGTGTGTCCCTCCTCATATGCCATTTCTCCCTATCTGTACTCTAATGCAATAGTTTAGACTTCTAGGTGTTGCAGGCAACACCTAAGGCCCAAACTAAAAAGGATGGATATTAGATGCCAGTATAGAACAGTAAGGGCCGATAACAAAGTGACTGTACCAGAGGATTTACCTGGCAGAGGGCATACGGGAACAGTGTCTCGCCAACAGCCACCTGCCGCTCCCTGTCTCCGGTATTGATAATGAGTGTCAGAAAATCTCTGGGAGTCTAGGGACAATTTGCTGCTGGAATACTGAGTCCTCAGAGAGAGTCACCGGGTTCCTTATGAGAGAAATGCAGAGAATTGAATTGAATTTTATTTATATAGCGTGCCAAGCCCTTGGGCATCTGGGCACATTTCTTAAGGTTACATAGATATTATATACAGGTTACATGAATCAGATACACTGAGAATATTTACACACGGCAAGAATGAAGTTACAGTTGAAGGCGAATATATACAGGTTGACAGTATCTGCAGGGTACACTATGCAGTTAGGCTTCATTGGAGTTCTTTCGGAATTTGTAGTAGGACGGTTCCACTCTAATGCTAGCGGGTAGGGCATTCCAAGTTTTGGCTGCTAGAACCGGGAAGCTTCTGCCGCCTGTCTTTTGGACCTTAACCTTGGTATGATGAGACAGTTAGATTGTGCTGATCTGGTCAGTCGGTCTGGTTCGTAGTGTTTGAATTTGTCGCAGAGGTACACTCTTGTGGTTCTGTTGTTGAGGAAGTAATGGAAGAGGGGCAAGGTTGCCGTTATCTTTTATGGTTTCTGTTTGGGTTACTAGATCTATCAGAGCTGTTATAGTGCCATGCCTAGGACGGAAGCCAGAATGACATAGCCGCAAAAGGTTTTTATTTTCCAAGTGGTGCTGGATCTGTGGGTAGGCCACACTGTCAATAACCTTGAGAAGGAAGGGCACTGTGGTGATCGGTCTGTAGTTCGTCGGGGTGTTTGGGTCTAGGGTTTGTTTCTTGAGATGAGGCAAGACCCATGCGTCCTTCAGGTTGGTGGGTACTGTATTGGTTGTAAATGAGGCATTTATTAGTGAGGTAATGAAAGGTGCAAGTTCCTTCACTGTTTATTTAATAATTGAAGCCGGGCAGACATCGCCCAGGCATCTGGATGGTTTTAGGCTTAAGATTATATTGTCAACTTCATTGATACTAAGGGTGAAACATTTGAACAGGTCTGTTTGCTCTAGTCGAGGAACTTGGTTTAGGGGGTTGGGGTAGGTTGTTGACTATTTTCTTTTGTAGAAGCTCAATCTAGTCAGAAAAGGTCCACACGATGCATAGAGTCATCATTAGTTTCATTCGAGATAAGGGAGTTGGTGAGGGGTTGTTGGAGTAGAAGTAGTTTGTGAGCAGTTACATTCCGCATGTTTCTGGCTAGTCTAGAAGGTGCCAGTAGTTTGTCAGTGCTAGAGTTGTTGCTCTTTTGCATGGTAAAGAGGATGGCATGATGATCCATCCAAGCGCAAGGCTGGTTGGATAAGATGTTAATGTTGCAGTTTGTATCTGTGATCCGGTCAAGATGTCTACCTTTGTTGTGGGCAGGTTGGGAGACGCGTTATGTCAAGCCTAATTCAGTTATACTATTGCTGATAGCTAGGGCGTTGGCATCGTGACTGTCATAGAGACCTAGGCTAAAGTCTCCTAAGATCAGGATTTGTGAGCCTGGCTTGGAGTTGGCTCTAAGAAGGAGGACAGAGGGCCAGGGGGTCTATAGATCAGATGAGCTGTAGCAGTCTGAGTCGGGGACAAAGGTAGTTGAATTGAGAGGAGTTCTCCTGAGGGGAAGATCTGAACAGGGGCTTGCCTGAGGCCTAGGGTGGTTTTAACGAGGATGGCAACACCCCGGCCTTTGGCCGAGGTTCTATCTTGCCTCATAATGATGCACTGGTCGGGGATAGCTAGTGAGAGCAGTGGACCAGATGTAGGTTGAAGCCACGTCTCTGTAATTGCAAAGAAATCGAGGTTGTTGGACACTATGAGATCATTAACATCGAGCGGGTGAGCTGTTACTGATCTAGCGTTGACAAGGGCTCCTTTGATGATAGGGGTTTTGTTCTTTGTTGTCATATTAGTTGCACTGAGGTTTTTGGCCGGATGGCTACTTTTGCTAGGAGTCTTGTTAGAAGTGCTAGCTAATTTCAGTCTTGTTGGCATAGATTTAGTAGAGGTTGAATGCAGTCTGGTGGATACTAGGTGCCATTTTTTAGGGCGTCTCTGACGTAGTCTGAGATTTCTGGTTAAAGTTGGGCAGGGTAGCTTAGATGTAGGTTTGGGGGCATATATATTTAAACATTGGTCAAGAGGCGTTGGTAGTTGTCTATATGCAGTCAAGGTCTTAGGTTTAGTGCTATGTTGGTCGAAGTGAGGTCAGAATGTCGTTGGGTCGTTGGGTTGGGTTGCCGTCTGAGCATGGCAGGTTTAAGGCCATGGATAGGCCAAGGCTATGCTTTGTTAATGTGTGTTCAGGATTCCATTGTAGGTGATGGTCAGGTCCCAGTGTAGTAGTGCCGAAAGGCAGGGTCTGCCATGGTGTAGGCGGTAAGCAGATCTGTGTTAGTGAAATGAAGCAGGTTCCAGGCTCATTAAACTTGCTTCTTATAAGTTTATTACCAGTTCCTTAGTTACTGTTACAGATAGGACATAAGAAGATAGATATAAGACAACACCGGCTCCCATCACCCAGGCAGGCAAGATCTAGCTGCTACCACTGAGAACCCTCACTCAGAACATTCCATCCTTCACCCATCAACACTCCACATCACATCACAGACAGGCACTACACAACAGTTGCATATAATGCTGATGGTCGCTAGCCAGAGTTGGATCATGTCTGAGTTTGGCTTTGAGAGGTGGCTAGTGTTGTATGCAGCTGAGCAGCAAGATCAGTTGATGGAATGACTGACTACATTAAAGGAATAACAACAATTTTTCAACATGTATAGGCAATGTTAATACATTTTAAGGTGCTATTGGGCCGTCATGCTGCAACATTTCACAGTGTGTATAAAACAATTCAGACTTACAGTGTTAATAAATCTTAGGTGCCACTAGAGGTATATTATTACCAGGGAGTCATGCCGCTGGGAACTGCAACAGTTTGAAGGTACGACGTTGATAAATCGCAATATGCTAGTTTTGCAGTTCTGGCGGGCAATGCAGTTGGAACCAGGACTAACGGTGTGGCTCAGGTAAGATAGGTGTGGGTGGCTCCGTTGCGGGCGCATTAATAGATGTTCACGAGGAGGGCTAAAGACAGTTATGCATGAGGTATCGAAACGAGTACATATTTATTTATTTGCATTTTTAAAGCGCTCACACAGCCCGGGGGCATCGAGGGGTGTTACAAGAACATGATTCTCTTAGTTGCGTATTTTTCGCGCTTAATATCCAGAGGTTTCTAAGCGCGGACCCGGGAATCGAACCTGTGTTGTTTCGTGTAGTCTTGTTTTCAAGGCGAGCACGTTGCCGCTGAGCTATCCTCCTTGGACATAGTAGCTGGGTAGCAGGTGTCGGTACATATGATGAAACAGTATGCGGTATGCAGACTAGCATGATGCAGACATACTGACAAATAAAGAACATGTAGAAAGATTTGATCACGCTTATCAGGCACAGGCGAGACAAACCCAGGAAACTGCAAAACACAACGGCAGTCCGGGAGTGTATGCGAGAGCGACCACAGTAAGGTAGGGGGCAATGCAGGGAAAACTGCAGAGGCAGTTCAGTAAGGGGGAGTATTATTCGAGAAAGGGTTTGGGTTAAGGTAAGGGCTATGGAATTTGTGGAGGGCTAGTGATAGGGTTGAAGTTACAGTCACTAATCCTATGTATTCCAGTTACCATGTTTTTGCCGCAGCTGTTTTCACAGCGGCTATTTTAACCATGCTGTTTTTGCTGTGGCCGTTTTAGGCGATTTCTTTTTTTTTAACATATATGTGTTGTGTGTTTGGGATAGGGGGTTTGGGGTGGTGGGCTGCAGGGTGAGTTGGTGGGGATGGGTTAGACGAGGGACTGCAGGGGAACCCCATTAAAAAAAAAAAACACCAACATCAGCCATGATGAAAACACCACTGTTAAAATAGCCACAGTAAAAACAGCTGCAGCAAAAACTTGCGAAACCATTTATTCATTTGGTGTTTTGTGTCAGGTCACGTGCAAGCAAGAGCGAAGAATTGTGAGGGCTAGGGAAAGCATAAGGGTTAGGGGTAAAAGAACCGTTGAAGTTAATGTTGGTGTAAGGGATATGGTAGTGGGGGGCTGGTCATTTCTTTCCTTTATTCAGGGTTTGGGTCACGGTTAGGGTTACAGCCTTTTTACTTTTGAATGGCAACGTTTTACACTTTCCATTGCTTGTATTGAATGACTGCTTTACATGTGCACGATACCCAAACCAAACATTCTTAAATCACAAATCAATGTATTCAACATCAATTCATTTAATCTTTGAACATATATGCCACTATTATATACCACTATATTTCATATCTACACAAACATCTGAATACCTACAACAATTAAATACAAATATATACTGCGAAGGCATAATGAAGTAGACACATCAGGTTCAGGTTTGGTTTGCAAACATTTTATTAACTTAAATGCAGGGTGGAGGAAGGCCTAACTTGCCCTACGGTAAGGTTGGATTTCCCTACCCAAAGAAAACTAAGGATAGTCTGTGTCAGGAAGTCCAAATCAACTGTCTGTCTGTGTCCAAAACCTATACTTGCCCTCACAACAAACTGAATACAATGTGTAGGGATGTCAGCATCAAAATGAGTAGTGTCAAAATAAAGTCCAGAGTTTCTTCCAGCTATTGGCTTGTAATCACCTTCTCCTTCCCCACTTTCAAAATAGTTCACAAGGTAACGGGTCTCCTTCCCCAAAAGATCAAATCTTCATGCTTTTCAACAAAAGAAACAACACAGTTCCTTGGGACGCTGCCGGCTCTTTAAATATTGTCACTTTTCATTCATTCACATAGGCAGCACTGTTTCTTGACTTAGAAATCACACAAGCTTCTTTATGGAGACTTTCAGTGGCGGTTCCACATAGGGCTCTCGGTCTAGGTGCAGTTGTCGGACCTCACGGTCCATCCATTACAGGTCCCGCAACCAATATCCCTTCTTGACTGCTTCCCATCAGCAATGTGCCCATCTTTCCATTTGGCAGTGATACCTGTATTATTCACATGTGTCACACTCTCCTGACACTGTACTGTGGCCTGGTTGGCCACCACGCACTTGTTCCACTTTCGTATATTCTTCTGGCTCTTGCTAATACAGGTTACGTCACAACATGCAGTTCCTTTAACTCTTTTGGCTGTTGCCAATGCTCGTTTTCTCAAACAGTGCAATTCCTTGAATTCTGTTGGCTTTAGTCAATACTTGTTTTCTCAGATAATACAGTTTGTGGTGTAAGCCCAATTCACCACCTTTCTTTCACTCCATTCAATATTCACAAATGCGCAAAACTTGCTTTCACTCTTCAGTATTCAAAAGTACTTATATGGCCTTCGTTTCATTTGGTGTTCAAAAGTACTTTTAATGGTTGTCATTTCATTTGGCACTCAAAAGTACTTATAATGGTTTCAAAAGAACTTGTAAATTGCTTTGTTCGGTATTCAAAAGTATTTATAATGGTTCTCATTTCATTCGGTCTTCAAAAATTCTTGTAATTGCTTCGTTAGGTATTCAAAAGTAATTATAATGGTTCTCATTTCATTTGGCATTCAAAAGTATTTGCAATGGTTTCAAAAGTACTTGTAATTGCTTTGTTCGTTATTCAAAAGTACTTAAAATGGTTCTCATTTCATTCAGTATTCAAAAGTACTTGACAATTCATACAGGCTCAACTGCCCTCTTTGCATGCCCGGGCCCCCTTCTCTAGGCGGACTCACCGGTCTTTGCATACATTGGTTCTGCGAGTCTCTGCCTGCCACAGTTCAGCTTCTCTCTGTGGCGGCTCGCCTTCATGGTGTGCTGGCATTTAGCAGCTTTGCTTTCCCCACCGGCAGGTTCTCAGTGGGACAGAGACTTCCTCGCGGATCCTACGGCTATCACTCTAGCAGCCCAGCATGGGCCTCCATTTCGCTGTGTGTCCTCCTTCCGCCGCCCCAGCTCCTCACTCCTTGGGATTTCTGTAATCCTTTCGCTTATGCACACGCCACCGATTTTGGGTCTGGCTCTCCCAGTCCGCTTCAGCCAACTCCTTGGGATTCCTGTAATCCTCTCGCCTACGTGCATGCCACCGACTGTGGCTCCGGCTCTCCCAGCTGGCTTCAGTCACTCCAACTCGATCTCCATTTCCTCAATGCTGCCACCTTTTAAAGTTCCTGCCATACTGATTGGACAAACACAGACTAGACCACTCACTACTGAAGTGGTAGTCCTGTCTAACTCTTGTTCTCCTCCTCCTCGTCTCAGTACCCAGTTGAGGCATATTTGTGTGTACATTATTAGAATGAGGATGTGTTGATCTAGTTGGTCTTTTCCTCGTCTCAGTACCCAGTTGAGGTGTACATGTATGTACATTTTTACAATGAGGATGTGTTGCTCTAGTTGAACTCTTTCTTGTCCCAGTAGAGTACTGTTGATTCTTAAGAAATGTTTTAGGGGAAACACAGGGAAAGGGCTGACAATAGCCTATGAGGGCTTGTGGGATGGAGGGTTCATTATGAAAAGGAAATGGGGAATACCATGTCTTACTTAAGGACATCCTCTCCCCACTCCTCAAGTTCCCTCCACTCAGGTTATCCTCCCTCGCATGTCCACTCCCAGGGTCAGGATCCAAAAGCGATTCCCTGTCCCTGACCACCCGAGAGGAGGATACATGGGGAAAAGAAGTGAGGACGCCCTCAGGTTCCTCACAATACATATATTAGATCAGCACCATTTCATCCACGGCAAAAGAGATTGCAACCAATAGAGAAAGCGAGATGGAGAGACCAAGAGGGACACATGGAGTGTGTCACAAGTGATCTCAAGAACACTTCAACTCTCAAAGGCGGTTTAAGAGTTTTTATTGAAATATTGGAAATGGGCTCCACTAAGGTCTTTCCCTCTGTCCCTCCCGTCTCCTGTGGACTTTTCCCTCCCTAGCCCAGGCATCCCTAAACCCCACAATGTTCACTAGAGATTGGTAACCCCTAGTATCTTACAGCTGACTGGCTAATCATGTTGGACAAAAATCAAATGTGTTATCTAGCTGTCTCCTTCTTGGATTTCCTTGGTGGATGCTATCCAGTGCTCCCACAAAAAAAACAAATGTTTACAATTGTATAGGTGCCTTCCAATTACCCAAACTCACTTGGCCCTCTCACATCCTAGTATTCCTCAGCCTGATCTTTTCTCTCTCATTCCTCTTCCTCCAACTCTCCTTCTGACTCTTCATCCCACTCCATCTTTATTCTCTCTCACTCTCCTGTCCCTCCAATGTTCTTCTCTCTCTCTTTCCTCTACTCTTTTTCTCTACCCTCCAATCTATTCTCTGCTACACTTTCCTTCCACTACTTCACACTACTCTCATCTCCCACTACTCCCCCCTCCCACTACTCTGAACTACTCTCTCAGAAAGCATAAGTCCCTCCCCCTTTTCCTTTAAGTCCCTTCCCCTTTTCGTACACAGGCCTATTTGGTTCTTTGTAATGATGGCTCACCATGAACAAAGTCAATATTAGATTTTATATACACATTGCATGGACTTTCCAAACGGTTGGTTTGGCTTGCAGAGCTTTCCTCTGTATTTGTGCTCAGTGCTGCCTCTCTCTCTGGTGAGCTCTGAATCCAGGTATCCACCGCAGGTTTACAGCCCTACAAGAGAAAGAGAAAAACACTGTTCAGCATTGTGTGCAACAGTTTTGGTTCAAGGAGTGGTGCTTGACATTTGCAGCCATGCACAGGTAGAAGGGATAGAGACTGTGGCCCTCCCAACTCTCACACCCTGCCTCTCGGCAGGACTAGCAAACACCCTAGTAGACCTCCTGCTCCAGGTTGACAGGGTCAGGTCTGTGCCTTTACGGGGATACATAGAACAGGTAGATTAAGTGATACAGAGCTGCCAGAGACGGGAACTCAGTCTGTGAAAGAGACCGTGCCTGAGACAGTTGCACTAGGAAGAAGGAGAGAGAGACAATGGTGAAAGCAAGTACTATAAAGGACTGCAATGAAAGATGCAGACTGTTATAAAGGACTTTGAAAAAGGAGGTTTGTGATTAATGACTACGATCGAAGAAGACTGTGACAAAGGACAAAGACTGTGACAAAGGGCTGTGAAATGGAGGGCGGATGAACTGTGATGAAAAAGGACTGATGAAGTAGAAAGACTCATAAGGAGAAAGGACAAAGAATGTGACAAAGAAAAGGGACTGTGACAAAGGAGAAGGACTATGATGGAGAAGGTCTGTGAACAAGGGCCGAAGAAGTAGAAGGAGTGTGAGAAAGAAGGACAGTGCTGCAGTAGAAGGATTCTGCTGAAGGACAAGGACTGTGCCGAAGGAGGAGTGTGATGAAAGAATGACTGTGATGAAATAGAAGAACTGTGGCAAAAGAGAAGGACTGTGATGAATAACTGTGATGAAGGAGAAGGACTTTGATGACAGAGAAGGATTGTGATAAAATACTAGGACTGTAACAATGGAGGAGGAAAGTGATGAAGGAGGAAGACTGCAATGAAGGACTATGACAAAGGAGAAAAGTTGATGCAGAAAGAAGGTAAGACAGTGACAAAGGATAAGGACTGTAATGAGTATGAAGGATTGTGCTGAAGAAGGACTGTGCTGAAGGAGAAGGCTTGTGATTAAGGAGCCGCACTGTGACCAAGGAGAGGGACTGTGATCGAGATGAAGGAGAAGAGTTATGAAGAAGGACAACTGTGATGATGATGAAGACTATGATGCAGAAGGACTGTGATGGTGAAGGAGAAGGGATATGATGGAGGGCTATGATGAAGAAAGGCTGTGATGAAGAAGGATGACTGATGAAGGAAAAGGACTTTGGAAAATTAGAAGTACTGTGGGAAAGGATAAGGACTGTGATGAAGGAGAAGGACTGTGGTGATGGGGAAGGGCTGGGACAAAGGAGGACTATGATGTAGATGACGGTGAGAAACTATGATGGAGAAGACTAACCATAGAAAAGCGCTGTGTTGAAGAACTGACAAAGGAGAATGACTGTGACAAAGGACTGTGATGAAAAATGAAGGCCTGATGAAGGATACAAACTGAGACAAAGGCAAGTAACTGTGATGAAGGACTGTGAAAAAAAATAACTTTGGACGGGCTGACGAAAAAGAAGGACTGTGATAAAAGACTATGATAAAAGAGAAGCAGTGTGACAAAAGAGAATGACTGATGGGGAATGGCTGTGATGAGCGATAATGAATGATGAAGGAGTTTGATGAAAAATAAAGACTGTGTCAAAGGAGGACTGTAACAAGGGAGGACTATGTTGAAGGAAGACTGATGAAGGAGCTATGTGATGTAGGACTGTATGAAAGAGGACTGTGATGAAGGAAAAGGAAGGCTTGACAAAGGGGGACAGTGATGAAGAAGAAGGACTTTGATGAAGGACTGTAAAAAAGGAGAAGGACTGATGATAGACTGTGAAGAAGGACTGTAAGCAGCAGACGTACTATGACTGAGAAGAGCAGTGATAAAGGAGAAGAACCTTGTCAAGGTAGAAGGACTAGGACAAAGGAGGACTGTGATAAAGGGAAAAAATACTTTTATGAAGGAGTTTGAAAGACTGTGACACAGAAGAAGTACTGCTTCTCAACATCCTTTCTCTTCTCTGTAGCAGTGGTTTGGCAACAGGCTGGTACTTAATCTCAAATTCTCCAATTCTGAAAAGAAATTGGAAATCCATTACTAGTGTGGACCTGAACACGAGATTGGAAGCCACAACACTGTCAGTCAATGTTCTAGACTCAACCAGCATAGAAGAAAGAACTGACACAATTCAGAAAGGGATCACACACACATTGGAGGACATTGCACCAGAAAAACTGTTCACCCCTTCCCTAAAGAAAACAATAGCAAGATGGTTCATACCCCACCTCAGAGCACTGAAAAGAAGTAACAGGAAACTGAAACAAGAATGGGGGATGAGCTATGACAACCTGAAAGAAATTGCATACCAAATACTGATACGACTATGCAAAGCTGAAATACTCAAAGAATAAAAGACATTCTAAAATGAACTGATCACAAACTCGAGAAACATCCAGAAAGAAATGTTCAACATCATCAATGAGCTAAGAAACACAACAGTTTGCAACACCAAACACCGCCATCACAAAACGTATATGAAGACCTTGCAGACCACTTCAAAAACAAATTCACAAACATCCATCAAGTCATTATAAGCATGGCTAAAATCACCATCAACCCCCTTAACCAGCAGAACCACCTACATGACTAAACCACCTCCCACCAATCTCAACAGAAATATTCAACAGCCTGGTAAGCAGAAGCAACCGAGCTGGCTCTCCAGCAGACCCCTGTCCACCAGACGAATACAAGGCTAAGATCACCCATAAAACACCTGCAGAATATTTGTTCAACCTCTTCAACCACTCACTACTGTGAGGGGGCAGAAATGTTAGAAGGACACATCGGTATAATTTTCTCATGAGTTACCATTTTATTAAATAAAAAGGGCTGTGTGTAACGCTCACCTGATTCCCGTAGAGGCGCCGGTCTTGACTGGGCGTATACCGTATCTTCAAAGGTGATGTGTAACACACGGCTGGCTCTTTGGGCTGGACCTCTGTGCACTGTATGTCTGGCTCGAAGGGTAAGATGTCTGCAGATAGAAAATGTGGGATTAATGAACTGGGTTATTGAATGTCTCTCTCTTCTTCCCTTTCTCTTCTCCTGTAGAACCCCAAAGGTTAACCCTCTCACCTTAGGCAAGTGAACGCCGTGCTCTCCATCTGCCTCGAGGCAGGGTGCTGTAACCAGTTTCTTCACTGGATAAGGGGAGCAGGCCTCTTGACTTCAGAGGACTTCTGTCCGCCGTTTACTGCACGAACGGTAAGTTTCGAGTAATTCTAATGTCTTTAAAGTCTTTAGTAATGATGTCTCTTGTTTTGCAGGGTTCCGGCGATGGCGGATGGCGGGCTGAAGTGAGTTGAAGATGGAGCCCGTGTGATGAATAGAAGCGCCTGGAAGAACGTAAGTAAGCGCTTGTTGCCTGCTTCACGATGCGCTCTAACTGACTTTTTATTTTGCAGGTACAAGTTCGGGGCGGCTGCAGGGTGCCGGAATACCCACTGGGTTAGATGTGGAAAGGAGTAATGGCACGTGAGTATTAAAGTTCCCCAATGTCTTTAAACGCACCTTGTTTTGTATTTCCGATGCGGGATGCAGCGCCGAAGGCCTCCGGAGCGTGCGAAGAGTTGGTAAGCTTTTGTCTTTCAGATGCCGGAATGCAGTGTGAAGACCTCCGGAGCGCACGAAGAGTAGGTAAGCCTTTGTCTTTCAGATGCCGGAATGCAGCGCGAGGCGTAGGAGACAGCCGATGGACCAGGTAAGTGAAGAGCTGTCACTGAAGACCGTAATGCTAACCTGTTCTTTCTTGTCTTTATAGGTGTTGCTGAAGACTGGATTCAGGATGGTAAGCCTTTTTCCTTAGGCCCAGGATCAGATGCAGAAGACATGATGAGCGTTCTGCTGCAGAGGATGCAGAATAACGCAAAGCAAGATTCATCCATCGGGTGTGGTTTAAATAGCCTCCTGTAGTGCTTAGGTGTCTCCTTCCACTGCCACGCCTAGGTAAGAAAAGAGTTCCTGCTTTCCAGAAGAGTTCCAGTGTTCTGAATCTAGGGAGTGGCTCCTGCCCCACCCAACAGGAAAAGTAGTTCCAAACAGAAGAGGATCAGAGACTCAACTGGCAGGCAAGTAAGCAGCAT